>NC_057851.1:91291182-92541182 GCF_015237465.2 Chelonia mydas | reverse complement strand
CTATACTCTTAGCCCAGCAGAAGAATCTGTCCTGTCTCAGGGCCCCTCCTTCTGCCCCTCCATCCCCACGAACATGATACAGTTCTGTGGTGACCTAGAATCCTATTTTCGACGTCTCCGACTCAAGGAATATTTCCAACACACCTCTGAACAACACACTAACCCACAGAGACCTTCCTACCAAGACTATAAAAAGAAGGATTCTGGGTGGACTCCTCCTGAAGGTCGAAACAACAGACTGGACTTCTACATAGAGTGCTTCCGCCGACGTGCACGGGCTGAAATTGTGGAAAAGCACCATCACTTGCCCCATAACCTCTGCCGTGCAGAACACAATGCCATCCGCAGCCTCAGAAACAACTCTGACATCATAATCAAAAAGGCTGACAAAGGAGGTGCTGTCGTCATCATGAATAGGTCGGAATATCAACAAGAGGCTACTAGGTAGCTCTCCAACACCAGTTTCTACAAGCCATTACCCTCTCATCCCACTGCGGGTTGCCAAAAGAAACTACACCATTTGCTCAAGAAACTCCCTGAAAAAGCACAAGAACAAATCCGCACGACACACCCCTGGAACTCCGACCAGGGGTATTCTATCTGCTACCCAAGATCCATAAACCTGGAAAGCCTGGACGCCCCATCATCTCAGGCATTGGCACCCTGACAGTAGGATTGTCTGGCTATGTAGACTCCCTCCTCAGGCCCTACGCTACCAGCACTCCCATCTACCTTCAAGACACCACTGACTTCCTGAGGAAACTACAATCCATCGGTGATCTTCCTGAAAACACCATCCTAACCACTATGGATGTAGAAGCCCCTACACCAACATTTCACACAAAGATGGACTACAGGCCATCAGGAACAGTATCCCCGATAATGCCACAGCAAACCTGGTGGCTGAACTTTGTGACTTTGTCCTCACCCATAACTATTTCACATTTGGGGACAACGTATACCTTCAGATCAGTGGCACTGCTATGGGCCCCACAGTATGCCAACATTTTTATGGCTGACTTAGAACAACGCTTCCTCAGCTCTCGTCCCCTAATACCCCAACTCTACGTGCGCTACATTGATGACATCTTCATCATCTGGACCCATGGAAAAGAAGCCCTTGAGGAATTCCACCATGATTTCAACAATTTCCATCCCACCATCAACCTCAACCTGGACCAGTCTGTACAAGAGATCCACTTCCTGGACACTACGCTGCTAATAAGTGATGGTCACAAAAACACCACCCTATACCGGAAACCTACTGACCGCTATTCCTACCTACATGCCTCCAACTTTCATCCAGACCACACCACACGATCCATAGTCTACAGCCATGCTCTACGATACAACCGCATTTGCTCCAACCCCTCAGACAGAGACAAACACCTACAAGATCTCTATCAAGCATTCTTACAACTACAATACCCACCTGAAGTGAAGTGAAGAACCAGATTGACAGAGCCCGAAGAGTACCCAGAAGTTACCTACTACAGGACAGGCCTAACAAAGAAAATAACAGAACGCCACTAACCATCACCTTCAGCCCCCACTAAAAATTCTCCAACGCATCATCGAGGATCTACAACCTATCCTGAAGGACCACCCATCACTCTCACAGATCTTGGGAGACAGGCCAGTCCTTGCCTACAGACAGCCCCCCAACCTGAAGCAAATACTCACCAGCAACCACACACCACACAACAGAACCACTAACCCAGGAACCTATCCTTGCAACAAAGCCCGTTGCCAACTGTGTCCACATATCTATTCAGGGGACACCATCATAGGGCCTAATCACATCAGCCACACTATCAGAGGCTTGTTCACCTGCACATCTACCAATGTGATATATGCCATCATGTGCCAGCAATGCCCCTCTGCCATGTACATTGGTCCAACTGGACACTCTCTACATAAAAGAATAAATGGATACAAACCAGACATCAAGAATTATAACATTCAAAAACCAGCTGGACAACACTTCAGTCTCTTTGGTCACTCGATTACAGACCTAAAAGTGGCAATTCTTCAACAAAAAAACTTCAAAAACAGACTCCAACGAGAGACTGCTGAATTGGAATTAATTTGCAAACTGGATACAATTAACTTAGGCTTGAATAAAGACTGGGAGTGGATGGGTCATTACACAAAGTAAAACTATTTCCCCATGTTTATCCCCCCTGTTGTTACTCACACGTTCTTGTCAACTGCTGGAAATGGCCCACCTTGATTATCACTACAAAAGGTTTTTTTTCTCTCCTGCTGGTAATAGCTCACCTTACCCGATCACTCTGGTTACAGTGTGTATGATAACGCCCATTGTTTCATGTTCTCTGTGTATATAAATCTCCCCACTGTATTTTCCACTGAATGCATCTGATGAAGTGAGCTGTAGCTCACGAAAACTTATGCTCAAATACATTTGTTAGTCTCTAAGGTCCTCCTTTTCTTTTTATTGTGAAGCTGGAAACACACACAACCAGCTTTTCAGGTACAACAATGGAGAAGCCAGACAGCACTGATAGCCCATTAAGGGGAATACACACTCACAAAGATTACCCCAGGAACTGTACACAATGGAGGCCTCTCAGAGAGAGAAGGTAGACAACAGACTGCTTAACTCATAGCAATAGATCCTTCCAGTAAGAGCGAAGAACCTATAAAAGAGGGGAAATGACATCATTTGGCCTCACTCCCCCCCCCCATCTCAACACCCAGAAACATGTCTGGAGAACAAAGACTGAACTGGGGAGATGGTCCCAGGCTGGAAAGGAAAATCCCATCTTATGAATTAAGGAACTATACCTTGAGAGTGAGACACTGCTTGATTTAAATCCTGTCTAGTTTATAGAACTAAAATTGCGATTTTACTTTTATATCTTGGGTAGCCAACTTTGATCTGTACGCTTACTACTTATAATCACTTAAAATCTATCTTTCTGTAGTTAATAAATCTGTTTCATATCTTACTTCAAATAGTGTGTTTTGCTTGAAGTGCTTGGGGAATCTGCTCAGTGTACAAAAGCTGGTGCACGTCCACTTTCCTTTGTAGAAGTGGTGGACTAGGTAATAAACTTACATTGGTCAGGCTTCTGACCAGAGCAGGATGGCAAAGCCCTGGGATCCTAGGCTGGGGAGTAGGGGGAACTGGCTGGAGTCTCTCTATTGTTGGTTCATGAGTGGCTGGCAAAAGCAGTTGGGTGTGTCCCTGCCTGTGGATGTCTGTGTTAAGTGCAGGACCTGGAGCATCACAGTGTGAGAGGGAGCCCAGGTTGGTGACACAGAGGGCTCAGCGGTATCCCAGTTCCAGATTGCACCCCAGGGAACCCAACACACACTGCCATCAGTTTTTAACAGATGAAAATTAGACAAAAGGCCAGGTTTCCAGAAATGTGTGAGCAGCCACGCTCGCAAAGTTTGTGCGCACATTTTTGTGAACCAACATTTCTAAATGTGCCCTCAACAAAATGTTAATTAGAATAGGGCATTTGTCAGAAAAGTTACTTCTGTTTTGTTTTACAATTGCTTTCCTGTATTTTAGCACACACAGTATATACCTACCCATTTGGAACCTAAAGTCTAGATTTTTCATGACTGCATGTTCTTAGACAGATTCTTATCAATTGCTTGCTTTTAGACCATGGAACTACATTTGTAACCCCTTCATGTCTGATTGCTGGGTGTTAAAAATTATTTTTTGAGTGTAATGAATGAATGGAGTGCAGAGCTGCTGCTACTGTTAGTGATACTACCACAGAGTATGTCTACAAAAGTATATGGGCAATTCTTGATTTAGTGCAAAGCGGAACAACAGAATGTGGTCCAAGAGGTGAATATAGCTGAACCACTTGGTAATAGTAGCCATATGGTAATTAAATTTAAAAACCTTGTAGGGGGGGTTAAAATACCAAAGAAACCCACCACAGTAGCATTTAATGTCAGAAAGGGGAACTACACAAAAATAAGAAAGTTAATTAAATGGAAATAAAAAGGAACAGTCACAAGGGTGAAATGCCTGCAAAGTGCATGGAGACTATTTTAAAACACCATAATAGAGGCTTAAACTAAATATATATACACCACAATAAACATTAAGAGGACCAAAAAATGCTACCCTGGCTGAACAGCAGAGTGAAAGAACCAGTTAGAGGTAAAAAGGCATCCTCTAAAAATCTGAAGTCAAATCCTTCTGAGGAAAATAGAAACTTTAGTAAATCAAGCATAATAAGACAGAACAAGAAAGAATTTGAAAAGTAACTAGTTAAGGACATAAAAACTAACAGCAATTTTTTTTAAGTACGTCAGAAGCCTACCAAAGAGTCAGTGTGGGACACTGGATGATCAAGGTACTAAAGAAACATTTAAAGGAGACCAGGTTGTTGCCAAGTAGCTAAATGAATTCTATGCAGTAGTCTTCATTGCAAAGGATGTTAGGTAGATTCCCACACCTGAGCCATTCTTTTTAGGTGACAAATCTGAGGAACTGTCCCAGATTGGGGTGTCAGTAGAAGAGATTTTGGAACAAATTGATAAATTAAACAGTAATAAGTCACCAAGACCAAATGGTATTTACCCAAGAGTTCTAAAGGAACTCAAATATGAAATTGCAGAACTTCTAACTGTGGTATGTAACCCATCACTTAAATAAATGTCTACCAGATGACTGGAGGGTAGTTAAGGTAATGCTGATTTTTAAAAATGGCTTTAGGGGTGATCCTGGCAATTACAGGCCAGTAAGTCTAACTTCAGTACCACGCATTTGGTTGAAACTATAGTAAAGAACAAAATTATCAGATACTGTGACAAAGTTCCTGCTCTACCTTGGTGGGTCTTGCGCTTATTGGCGGATTTGCTCGCCTTGGAGCTTCACGGCAGCCCTCAGCTTGGCCGTTTTTCTGAACCCACAGTCCAGGGATGAATAGTGAGGTGGCAAAATTTGCAAACAATACAAAATTACTCAAGACAGTTAAGTCCAAAGCTGACTGAGAAAAGTTACAGAGGGATCTCCCTAAACTAGGTAACTAGGCAACAAAATGGCAGATGAAATTCAATGCTGGTAAGTATAAAGTAATGCACATTAGAAAAATAATCCCAACTATACATACAAAATGATGGGGTCTAAATTAGCTGTTACCACTCTGGAGCGAGATCTTGGATTGTGAATAGTTCCCTGAAAACTTCTGCTCATTGGGCAGAGGCAGTCAAAAAAGATCACGGAATGTTAGGAACCATTAGGAAAGGGATGGAAGATATCATAATGCCACTATATAAAACCATGTTATCTAAATCCATGCCCACACCTTGAATACTGCATGTTCTGCTTGCCTCATCTCAAAAAAGATACATTAGAACTGGAAAAGGTGCAGAGAAGGGCAACAAACATGATTAGGGGGTATGGAACAGCTTCTAGAGCAGTGCTTCTCAAGCTATCTGATGTGGGGGACTGGCAATTTTTTTTTCCAATGTACGCACAGACCGGCAGCCGATGGCTCGTGGACCGGCAGCAGTCCACGGACCACCACTTTGAGTAGCACTGTTATAGAGGAGGAGAGATTAAAAAGACTGGGACTGTTCATCTTAGAAAAAAGACAACTAAAGAGGGATGTAATAGAGGTGGAAGCGTTATTTACCCCTTCATATAACAGAAGAACTAGAGGTCACCCAAAGAAATTAATAGACACCAGATTTAAAACAAACAAAAGGGAGCACTTCTTCATACAATGCATAGCTAACCTATGGAACTCAATGCCATGGGATATTGTGAAGGCCAAAATTATAACTGTTCTCTGAAAAGAATTAGATAAGTTCATGGAGGATAAGTCCATCAAAGGCTATTATCCAAAATGGTCTGTGACACAATCCCATGCTCTGGGTGTCCATAAACTTCCCATTGCCAGAAGCTGGGACCGGAGAACAGGATCACTGTTCTGTTCATTCCCTCTGAAGCATCTGGCACTGGCCACTGTCAGAAGAGAGGATACTAGGGTTAGATGGACCACTGGTCTGAACCAGTATGGCTGCTCTTATGGCAAAAGCAAAGAGCACAACAGCCATCAGAAGACCATAATATGGTTGCAGAGAGTGGAGAGAAGGGGACAGGAAGGAAGAAGAGGATAGAGCAAAGAGAAAATAAATGTGGGGTGGGGTGGGGTGGGGTGGAGGGAGAGACAGGGCAAAAGGAAAGATGATGAGCTAAGCAAAGGGGATCAGAAGCAAGCAGAAAAGAGAAGGGAGGACAACAGTTTTCCCCAAATAAAATGTAGTAACTATAAAATATATTCTGAATAGGAGTTAACAATTCACCAGCACCACATCCTAGTCAAACTATGAGTAACAAACTAGAATAATAAGAAAAAAATTAGCATTTACAAGAGCATCTTCAAAGTGATGCAGAAACACTATGTAAATTATTTACTCCCCCAAAAAAACCTAAAAGGTAAAGTAATATCCCTTTTCTACAGAATTGGCGAAAGCAAGAGACATTAAAATAACTTGCCCAAGGCCACACAGAAAGCAGTCAGAAGTCCCCAGATTGGAAGTTAGGAATTCCTCTCACCCAACCTCATAACTTCCTTCTAGTCCATGTTGACTCTCAATTGTATTATACTGGTTTTGAAAGTTAAAGTTCAATGAGGTGGCAGGCCACGAATGTGATAACATTGATGGTCAAAAACCAAAATTTTTGTCCTGAGGTACATTTTTGATATTTTAACATTTGCTTTCTTCCTGATCTGGGATGAGAAGTTGTAATATCAGAAATTTACCCAGAATGGGAAGTTTACAAAAATGTAAATCCAGAAGTGCAGAAGTGTTTTATTTTGCCATTTTCAATTGAAACTATTTTGATATTCCTGAATCAAAATGTTTTACTGCAGCTTGTTTGAACTGTGTCCACCCACGCTGCCATTGAACCTCATGTTCCTCATGCCCCCATTATTCTCCTCTCTGGGCCAGACAACATCTTCCATGATCCACCATGGTGGTTCAACCAAAGGGGAGATTGTGATGTAGTCTGGACTGTAGAATAGGACAGACCAAGCAATGTCAAAACTACAACTCCCATGAGGCTCCATAATAGGCACAGTTCAATGTCAAACTGATATGAAATGAAATGTTTTAATTCAGGATGACCTGACTCAAAATATTTCATTTAGATAGCAGACCAAAAAAGGACAATACAAATTTGGACAAAATCAAAATTTTTCTGCAGAAACTGTTTTTTCGATGGAAAAACATTGATAGAAAATTCTCAGCCAGCTGTAGATGAGCATTGTTTTGATGAGTATTAGTACTTTGAAGGTCTAAGTCTGGCAGTTAGACAAAGAGGAGGGTATCATCACTGAGACAAAGCCCTTCGTTCCTATATATATGTTTTTTATATATATAAGACCACCAATGTGGTTTTCACTGCATTATCAAGAAAGTGCTTGCTGATTCTCCCACTAATCAAAACAGCTGCACTAATGTACGCACGCGTCTGTGTGTATGTATGTGTGCAGTACAAAACAATAATATGGGACAGAATGCAAAAGAGAAATGTAGAATCCCAGTGTTGAAATCCTTTTGGAAATATGAGTATTTCATAAAGGATGTTCACCACAGCACCCTTGTTTCTTAGGATACAACACGGAACAGAGGATTCATTTAAATACCCTAAGTCACAACAAAAGAATACTTAGAAAGTGTAAGCACAAGACAACTATAAGTTTATCTTTCCAGAAGTTATATGCTTCAGTTCCCCATTAAAATAGTTTTATGCTGGGATGCAAAGTTTTTTCAATTTGCTTGCTACAGTAACACTCTGATTACAAAAAAGTTCCAATACAAGAGAGTCCATTAGAAAAGGTAAAAGTAAAAAAGAGCTTATTCACCCATAACCCTCTGATTAAAAATTCCAAATGCTAAATTTGTTTATATTTTTAATGAAGCATCTTGAAACAACCCAACTTCTTTATAAGAAGTCTATGAGGCATTTTGCACAAACTGTTAATTAGTTAATACTTTTTTCACTCATCACTTCATAATGCAGTTCTCTGCAAGGCACATCATTCACTCACCACAGACAGAGCCTCGCACTAATCTCCTTAAATGCGGTCTCTCAGGGAGGTAGCGATATTTGCATCCAAATATACTGAGGTTTGACGTGTGATCTCCAAAGAAACGGAGCTGGCGGTATCTCTCCCCACAGCGGTAACAGAAATTAGTGTTACATTGTGAACAGGTCATGTGGTCACACCCTTCTGTTCTCTGGATGTGGATCTTTATGAGCACAAGAGGAAGAAAAAGAAAATGTTAATTTAAACAAATAAAAAAAAACATTAAAGCAAGTACTATGTAATAATTATCTGGAACAAAGATCAGATAAAGAGTGAACATGAGTGATTCCCAGAGTAACAGTCACCCTGTTACTGTCCCAGCCATTCTATCAGTAATATGATTGGCTTAAATAAGTGTACAATGACATTCACACATTTGTTTATGAAGCAACAAACCTGAATATTTCACTTATATTCATTTCTGGAATTCCATTTAAGGATTACCTCCCCATTTATCTCCCCTCCCATTCTTTTTTTAGAGAACAATTTTTTTTTTGCACCTCAGACAAGAGCCCATGGGAGTTCTTCAAATAATCCAAATGTTATTACAGTTTTAAAATGATAAGAACTCTGGTGATTATTTAGATACATTATTCAGTACTACAACTATGGTTCAATTAAAAAAAGTACTGAAAAACATAACTTAGGAAGGCACCTTTTCCTGCCTGCTGACCTGTCATGACACTCTTCCACCATGAAATTGGAAGTGAGAGCAGCAAGCCCTCATGGCCCCAAGCATGTTGGTCCCTACAGCAACTGCTGAACTCCCCTCTTCTCCACCTTGCCATCCTAATGTACAAGTTATGGATGTCTGCCTGAGGATCCTGCACACTGAGCTTCATGCACAGGGCCCCGCAAAATGTAAAGCTCAGATTTGAACTGATTGAACAGATTTGGTAAAAGCACTTGTAAATTCTTCATTTTAAAGAGTCAACTGACTGTGAGACACTTAAAAGCAGCTGAATAGTGCTTTACATGTTCTGTCCTTAATACCTTATCTCCTTCCACACATGTTTATGCCTCTGACTGTTGCGCCTTATACTTGGAGCCACCTTCTGAAAACAGTCCAGCCTCCACCCTTACATCACTCAAATCACTACTAGAAACCCAACTCTGCACCACTGCCCAGTTCTTGCTTTCCCTACCCTCCACCCCGAAGTACAGCAAAAACAAGCAACAAAAACCCAAGGGAACAACAAGATGCGTTCCTATCTTCACTCAAATTTTAAGTGGTATTTTGTATCTTCTCCACACACATTGCTCTCTTTCAATTATCAGCTGTTTAAGGGAGGGACTGTCTTCCTACGTCTGAACAGAATCTAGCATACCTTAGAGTAGCAGTTCTCAAACTGTGGGTCAGAACCCCAAAGTGGGTCACAACCCCATGCCAGGTCTGGCATTAGACTAGCTGGGGCCACCCAGGGCTCAGGCTTTGGCTTCAGCCCTGGGCAGCGGGGCTCAGGATATAGGCCCCCTGCCCGAGGATGAAGCCTGGGGCTTTGGACCCCTCTGCCCAGGGTGGTGGGGCTCAGGCTTTGCCCCCCCACCCGGAGCAGCGGGGCTCGGATAGGCTCAGGCTTCAGTCCCCCCTCTTGGGGTTGTGTAGTAATTTTTGTTGTCCGAAGGGCGTTGCAATACAATGAAGTTTGAGAACCCCTGTCTTAGACACTACTATAACATGAATACTAAACAACCCCCAACACACTTTTTTTTAAAATTGAAGAATAAAGTATCTCTTCTACATCCCCTGATGTATCCCTACTCATATCTCTCTGATATGTGTTCTCCCATATCATTTGTGGCCATTTTACTTCTCTTTTTCCTCCACCCCTTCAACTTTTTCTTTATCTCGACAAGCAGGTAGCCATTGGGGCACTTTTCCTCAGAAAGAGACATGGTATCAGTTCAGAGATCCTCGTCAGTGATACTATTACATCAGGGACCAGAGGGTGCTGAAAATCATCATTTGCATCATATTCTCCCTACACCACCACTTTCAACCACTTATACTTTAAAAGAGGCCAAAGTATCACTTTTAAAGTGCACCACTTTGCAGAGCCTAGGGTCAAACATGTCTCACACAACAGAATGATGGGCGTTTCCATCACACTACCACCAGATATACCCCAATTTGTATGTTGTTCAGTTGACTAAAAAAATTAAAATTGTAAAAAAAAATACCCCACAAAACAAAAGACAAAACATTTCAAATTCTGTATCCCAGTTCCTAGTGTCTGCAGTCAGATTAGGCCTCAATCTGAAAACTACTAGAGAGTATACCGAAAAAATCTTAGCATACAGGACTAAGGGAATTATCCCTGAAGATTCATTCGCGTATCTTTAATATCTTTCTTCAATATTAAACCCACCCTTAACTAAACCACTAAAACACGCACCATTCACATACTTAAACTGAGTCACTGCATTATCTTATTGCTGTAACCCTTGTCCTTCTCCATCCTCCTTTCCCATAAATATGCATGGAGCAGCACAGCCCCACACTCAGGAAGGAAGCAGGTCCTGGGCACCCCCAAAGCTCAGCCCCACCACCCTAGCTGTACTCCCAGTGGTAGCCCTGAAGCAGCTGCCAGTATTAGCTAACAAGTTCTGAAGGTGCGTGCATCTTCAAATTGGAAATTTTTGTTACACACCACTGATGTGACTCTTTCCAAAGCAAATATATTTCAACTTTGATTACCCACAGCACCCTGTTATCAGGTATCATGACGCTGCTTTGGATGTCTAAATTCACATAAACAGAGCAGTTCTTCGGTGTCATTCAGATTTTCTACATACGGTACTTCCTGTTTTATTGTATAGAAATTACCCTTGAGGAAGAAGGGGAATTTTGTGGGGGAGTTTTTTAACCACACTATTTCAAGAATTTTTGAAAACTTTTGGTTGAGGAAACAGGTATACTAATTATATTCCTTTTCATCGGATATGTATACAGGAGATTTTATACCGCTCTAGACATCTATGACTGAAATAAACCCAGGACTTTTCACCAAGATGCAGAACTATTTAGAAAGTCAGACTGCACTAGATATCCCAAAACAGGACAGGATCAGTTAAAAAAAGCTAACAAATTATTTAGTCTTAAATCATGTAATACAGAATCCAAAGAAACCCCAATCCTGCCACTGAAGTTATCATTTACAAATGTTAAAGGCAAAATACAACATATTGTTGTGTTTTGATAGTACATGTTTTTGCTTGCTTGTGTAAGTATATCCTGTAGGCAGCAGCTACACCTAAATAAATGTTTCAGTCAGATACAGGAAGGTAGTGTATTCACTTTCAAAAAATTTAAGGTGGGATTAAAGTTGTGGCCACAGAATGATGCCTTCTGCTCTGTGTACCCTTCCAGAACTTGAAATTCCAAAACACCTACCTCAAAATGTTGGAAAACAAGAAATGCTCTTAGAGATCTCCCCAGATATGCCCCAAAGGAAAATTCTTGTAACACTAAAAACACCCACAAACTTAAGAAAATCGGAAAAATGCATAACTAAGGTAACACTTCATTGACTATATGTTCACTTTATGAAAAGTTGCACCACAACTAACAAATCAGCTCCACAGGGGTACCCAGGGTTGTGAGGCTCCTCACCACCACCTGCCTTAGCATGAATAAGTCTTGTCTGTGCCTGCTGTGGATCAGTTCCCTGAAACCAACAGCCTCTGGCAACACAAGCACTGCCTTCCAAGCTTCTAAGCCTCATTCTCTCTATACAGATAGCGACAGGCACACAGCAACCCCCTTATACTTGGAACACTGCTACAGCATCCAGCCCCTTATCCACGAAACACACTCAGAATTACCAGACTCGCTGGTAAAGGAATAGTACACATCAGCTTGTAAAATTCAACCCAGGACCAGTACTTTGCTTAACACCGCTACAGCATCCAGCCCCTTATCCACGAAACACACTCAGAATTACCAGACTCGCTGGTAAAGGAATAGTACACATCAGCTTGTAAAATTCAACCCAGGACCAGTACTTTGCTTAACACCACAGCACTCTCATATAGTGAGAGTGAAAACGAGAATAAATTTGCTATCAAAGAACAGAGATTCGAGTAATAGTGAGTAAGAATATTGGAAACAAATGGTTACATATAACCATACACTTTCTAAAACTTAAACCTTAACTAATAAACTACTCACTTGTCTAAAGTTATCTTACCTAAAGTTCTCCCCAGTGTTTTCAACCAAGCCTGGCTGAGACCCCTTTTTCCTGAAGAAAAATTGCTGTCCTTTTACTTCCTCAGTGAAAGGTGCCCATCTGTCTTCTCTGCCCCACAAATATAGTCAAACTTTTAGAGGTCACCTCTAGATAAAGTTCTCTCCCCGCAAATCTTCTTTTCTTGTTGTTAGTTTCTTTCTGAAATTCTGACAATCTTCATTTGCATTCAGTTCAGACTGATGATAGGAAGACCATTGCAAATGAGACAACACTCAATTTACATATAAACAAATAGATGGATAAATCTCTCATCCGACAGAAATCCTGTTTTTCACCTTTGCTGGTGACCAGTACCTGGATACAGACTTTAAGAACGTATTTTCAGCACACACACAACTCCTTATACAATATTTTACATACACTTCAGAATGGAATTAATGAACAGTGTGACACCGGTTTTCATTTGAGACCTTACATGACATTCTTTGGTGATCTCGAATGTACACACCAGACTCATGACATTAGTGTATTCCCTCTACACCTCCTTTGGCAGTTTGCATTAAGAGGTTCTTGGGTCACATCAACATTCCCCCAATATCTACCTGCTCATAAATAAGGCAAAACTTGTAAGATGGTACCCTTTGGAGGCAACCAACAATTTTACATTATGCCTTCCTGATGAGAATAACCAGCTTGCCTCTTCAGGTATATATACACTGCACTCTTTACTGTGGCGTGTAGAGTACATACAATAAGTGCCTCCCTAGCACGGGTGTAAATACCACTATAGGTGGGAGGCACTGCTTAGGGAAGTAAAGACAGGCCTGAACCATGTGGTATGTACCCAACACGGCTCTCTAAATGCCCAAGCAGTGCCTTCCCAGTCTACAAAGCTATTTTTAGTAGCAGTGTCCCGCTGCCTCCCTGCTGCTGGAATCTTTCCCTGATGCAAGAAAAGGCTCCAGCAGCCAGGAAAGGCTCTAATAGAGGGGAGGCAGCAGGGAAGGGCTTCAGCAGCTTCCCGCTGCTGGACACTTTCCCTGCTGCTTCCTCTCAGGCCAGAGCCAAAGCTCCAGCAGCAGGGAGCTGCTGAAGCCTTTCCCCACTGCCTCTCCCCTGCCGCAGCTTTTCACTGACACACATATCTACACCCCAAAGTGTGGATGCAGCCTGCTTTTCACGAATGCATGTAGCTACATGATCCTTACGTGCTGCCACCAGTAGTATGCAGTTTAGACATAGCCTACATTACATCAAAAGAAGTCAGACTTACCTCCCTGCTTTGCTACAGTTTTTGGTTTCTGAACAAATGACAAACAACTATACTTGAGCTTAAAGCTTTAGGCAAAAAATGTACTCTGGGGTTAAAATACACTGTCATACTGAAATACTGACATTCAAATATTATTAATCATAAATCCATTCAAATGCCATTCCAACATCACTTGCTACAATAAGAAATGATTGTTTAGCTTTTCTTAGTCACAACAGACCTGGTGCCCTCTCTTTCTCAACAGATCAGATATGGAGTGTGTGTGTGTGTGTGTATATATATAGAGAGAGAAAATTTTTTAAGACACTTCCTAAGGTATAGAAAAAAAGAACTTCTACATGTATAACTATTTGCAAAGCTATAGTAGGCAGTATTCCTTTAAAGGATCATCTCTTAGAAGCTGTCACAGTTCAGGACAACTACATCTGTATTTCTCCCTCTGGTCCGTCCAGGGCACCCACTCTAGGTGTCTAGTTCCCCAGCAGTTGCCTCTTGTGGGTGAATATTCACATCTTTCTGATTAGGATATTTCCAGGCTGCACAGGCCCCTGACGATACTGTGGTATCTCCAGCAACAGACAAGCTGACTAAGCAGGCTTCTTTTGCCTTCTCTTCAGAGATGACACACAATCTAATTGCCACAGTTATAAGTTACCACACAGCTTTTTCTATAGGAGTTCCTAAAAACAACTAACCACAATTCAACAAGGTTTAACTTAATCCCATTAGTTTTGTCCTAGATATTGCAGGATATTGTCATATCTGTACTGAAGCTACTTGTATGCAATACAAGTAATACTGCATCCTCTTTCACATGCTCTTCTAACATTCTCCCAGGTAACAGAAGTTCTTGCGGGTTTGTTCAGGAAGGATCCATTTCTGAAAGTGCAGTTCCTTTCCTGTATCATCAGTTCCTGAAGCCTCAGTTTATCCTTAAACTGGCATTCAAATCGGTCTTCAGCTTCTTGGAATATGAAAATAAAGTTTGTGTTCCATCACATAACAGTATGCAAATCATTTTACATTGCTTCTTTGGTCCTAACAGAATATTCAGTCAGCATTAGCATGTTCATTGTCCTTCCATATAAACCAAAAAAAAGCCATGATCTAGTAAATGATTCACAAAAAAGGCCGCAGTCTCTCTCTCTCTTTTTTTTTTTTTTGGCCAGCACTTGGATTTTTTTGCTGGGAAAGGGAATTGGTGGAAAACACGAAGCAGCAAAACACAGCCATTCAAAAAAAATCCAATCAAAGTACAGAAAAGTATAGCTGTACTTTAAAATAAATCATAATGTGTTCTCAGTTTAACAAATAATACTTCAATCCTGTTTGCTTAAAACAAACAATAATACCCTGCTCCTTTTAATACTTAAGCTTCACTACTTTTTGTAGTATCCCAGTTTAATGGCTGATTTTGACCATACCATATTATAAATGCTACTGCTTAAGAGTATGCAAGAAAGCTGTTTTTATGAAATACTTCAAGTGAGAATGCACTGGACCTAGAACAAGTTAGGATAGATCAAATGGAAGAGTACATCAGCTGCAGATTCTTCTCCCCCCCCCCCCTTTTTCTAATTTGCATATGGAATATCCATATCCCACTACTTCATATACAACATTTTTTTTTTATAGTTACAACTGCTATTTTGTGGTGCAGCTCCCCTTTCCTGAGATCTTTTTGTGTGCTTTGAGATCTACAAACGAAAGGTGGTAAGACTGAGTCGTGGTATACTCTGTGCTACAACTGTTGGGAAAAAGCAGAAACACAGCAACCTTGCAATCCTTCTAAGCAGTTATTTTGTTATTATTTGCCAGGTGCACAGACTTGATCTTGCTTAAACAAATAATATTTTGATACAAACTGGTCAGACTGTGTAGCTTAGAGAACGCTCCTTTCCTCCAAAGATGAATGCTGAACAACCAGAATTCCCTCTCAGATATTAACGACACTTTGGTTTAATATTATGTAGTTAGAGGAGAAACTCACTACCAAAAGGAATTAACAAGAGTGACCTACATGAAAGACAGTAGAGCCTCAAGAATTCACTTTCAAATCAGAACACAAAACATTCAGCTTTAAAGACCTGCCACATCCATCCTCTGGCACAGTGAAAAAAAACTGTATAAACAACAGTCACACTTCCTCATACACAGATTACAACTCAACAGAAATACCGAATTTCTAAACAAATGTCATTGGACTGCAGAAGGACTTTTATTAACAAAGGTACTTTTCCACACATTGGGCTTGTCTACATTTCAAATGCTACAGGAGCACAGCTACACTTAAGTGTAGATATTACTTATGACGACGAGAGGGGTTCTCCCATTGGCATAGATAATCCACCTCCCTGAGAAGTGGTAGCTAGGACAATGGAATAACTCTTCTGTTGACCTAGCGCTGTCTACGGTGGGGGTTAGGTAGGCTTAACTATGTTACTCAGAGTAACACCTCCTTAATATGCATCCATTCCATTATTCCATTATATATTTGCTGAATGTAGACATGTTGATGCCTCAGTTTGGATCATTATTATTCAACTGCAATTCTGAAAGCTTATATTGCACCCTAACAGAGGATAGCTTACCTTGCATTTTGGACATTTCTGAGCATTCCTTTGCCCATGTTCAATCTCACTGGCCCAGTGACGCAACAGCTTGTCTCCCTTTTTGTATTCTTTACAGTTAACACCTTCATGCCAGGGAGAGTGGCACTTAAAACACCAGACAAGTTGGCAAGTTGGACACTGGATCTGCAGAAACAAGTGGAACAAGAAAATACCAGACAAATTTGAAAGCTGGGCATTGAATGAGTGTGGAAAAACTATCACCACCATTATAAACACCTTTATAACTAATTTTAATGAAGCTCTCAATTTCATTAACAGCTCAGGTCAAATAAACCTTTAAAAAAGTATATAAAAAAGTACCAATTTAATGTATAATTCTATATGTAAGAAACTATATTAAGAAAACATTAAAGATTCACAATTAATTACTCAAGATCAGGAGATGTAAAAGGCCCCAATGCTTAAACGGATGCTTAACTTTCAGCACATGAGCTATCCCACTGAATTCAATGGAATTACTCAAATTGTAAGTGTTTTGTTAGATTGGGGCCAAAGTTAGTGTTGAATGCACAAGTCTTCATTCTGCCCTTTTATGAATAAGCAGTTTAGTACAAACTTTAGTTATTTGATAGACAATGTGTTTTCAGGTAATATCATAGCTTTTTCTACAAACTTTAATACAATTTAAATGCTTTTAATTAGATGTGTAACCTTTAGTATTTTTCCTTCACTATTCTGATTCGCACAATGGTGCATTCACATTTTTAAAGATTTAGAAGACCTTATTTTCACTGCCCGGTACCTATTGTAGTAATTTACATCTGCACAGAGCAAATAGTTTTTGTGCTGAGGTAGTACACCTAGAGGCCCCAGACCTATTTTGCCTAGGCAGTGTACAAACACAAAGGTCTGGTCTGCACAAAGTTGCACCCATTTAATGAGAGCTATGATTCTAAATCAAAAAAGAAAAGGAGTACTTGTGGCACCTTAGAGACTAACCAGTTTATTTGAGCATGAGCTTTCGTGAGCTACAGCTCACTTCATCGGATGCATAGCATATCGTGGAAACTGTTTCCACGATATGCTATGCATCCGATGAAGTGAGCTGTAGCTCACGAAAGCTCATGCTCAAATAAACTGGTTAGTCTCTAAGGTGCCACAAGTACTCCTTTTCTTTTTACGAATACAGACTAACACGGCTGTTACTCTGAAACCGATTCTAAATCAATTTAACTAAACCATTGCAACTTGGTGTTCTGACATAGGTTTATCTTGCCCCTATAAGTTTACAGAGGCAAGTTCAACTAATTCAATCAGATTTAAATGTATACAACCGTGTACCCATGGGGACTTAACACAACCATTCTAAATGTGTGTATAGACCAGCCCCCCAAAAAATCCCTGAAGGGCTTAAACTATCTTCCTACTACTCTCATTTGATGGTATTTTCATCCACTTTGCACAGGTGCAAACGACAACCACAAAGCAAGGAGGAAGAGAATCAGTGCCAGAATTCTGATGCAGGTTCTCCTCTGTAAACTATGAATTTTAATATTTTAGGCTGCCATGTATTAATTTTCTCTCTAATAAGTACAGCCTTCCTTATGTGCAATTCAAAGGATGAGACAGTTAACTTTGCTGTTAAGTTAGATGGCCTATATGATACCACAATATGAAGAAACTTAAATTTTACTTTCTGTAGTAGGTTATGTAAATGTCATATACGTAGTACTTTCAACATATATTATTTTCCAGTCTTTGAACTACAGTACTACAAGATGCTGCATATACACATACAACATTGTAAAAACACAATATATTGCATTTGACAAGAAGCAGGTGATCATGTAATTAAAGGACTACTGTAGTCTTCAAGGAAGGCAGCACAAAGATTGTGAAAAAGAGTTAATATATTAATAGGAATGTTTCCATCATTATTTAGGAAAAAAAATGAAAGCTTGTTTGCATTTAAGTACTTCTCTGCAACATCTGTAATCCAAATATTGCAGATAGTGACAGTGCATCAGAACATGAAAGTCAAATTGATTGATTTTCAATGTCCAAGATAAATACAAAAGTAAATAAAAGCAGAAGAGTATATTTTTAAAAAATTCTGCTAGGAATTTGATGTTCTATAAGTAACTAAATTTTTATTCCTTTAACCTCCTGGCCCTAGGTAAAATTTCTAAAGTACTTACATGACAGGGGAGCTTAAGTCCTATTTTTCAAAGAGACTTTCGCACTTAGTTATGGTATGGCTACACTTAAAACACTACAGTGACACAGCTGCAGCTGCACTGCTCTGATGCTTCAGAGTAGACTCACTACAGAAATGGAAGGGGTTCTACCATCACTGTAGTTAATTGACCTCCCGGAGAGGTGGTAGCTAGCGCAATGGAAATCTTCTATCGTTCTAGCGCTGTCTACAATGGTGGTTAGGTTGGCATAGCTACGTCTCAAAGGGGTGTGGCTTTTTCACATCCCTCAGAGATGTAACTATGATGATGTAAGTTTTCATTGTAGACCAGCCCTCAGTCTCACTGGAAGTCAATGGATCTTTGGCTCTTGTGTCACTTAGGCACTTTTGAAAATTTTACTCCATGTCAAATTTATAAAGGACAACATGATGACAATGTATAATGCACAATGGAGGTAGTAATGCCATAGTGATAAGATTAGAGCTGAATGCATAATTGGGTTTTTTGGTTCAGTGAATGGTGGACTTTCCAACCTGGAACTTGTATTTTGTTTTGTAAAATAAATCTAGCTAAGTATCTAAAAACACAAAACATTTTGTTTAGAAAATATTTAAAAAATGCAGTTACTAACCTTCCGGAACTGTTTTTCTTCAAGATGTGTTGCTCATATCCATTTCATGCTGGGGTGCATAGGTCAGCCCCCACAGGGGGGAAAATCTGCAGCAACTGTGCACTTGGTACGCACACACCTAGCACAGAATCGACATGAGCAAGCACTCAAAGAAGAAAGAATACCAAACCACATTTTTCAGCAAATAAACTATCTGAAAAATTTCACTGAGCTCTAAATAAGACACCTTTAAAAATAACATTAAATATCCCTATGGGGAAAGTAATACAAGACTGTCTCTGCAAACACAGAAGCTGCTCCAAACAGTCACTTCTAACCCTGTCATTTCATGATTCATCTTTGACAGACATAAAATAACCTACTTAAAGAGCACTTCCTGCCATAAAGTATCACAAAATTTTAAGAGTCAGGTGAAACCCTATCATATTTATTTGAAAGCTTGTGAAATACATTCTCCAGAGTTACAACTTCATAGGATAGCCAGGACACGAACAACGATATGCAGGGATACAAATATGTCCTATTTTAAAAAGGGACGACAAAATTGACAGGCCCCTGTATCTCCCCTATGTTGAAAGTTACATTTAAAGATTACAACATTAATCCTTCCCCTTCCAGCTATGCTCATCTCTTCGCCCTACAAACATTCCCCGGATAAAATTCTACAGAATTTGAAATATTGAAGCCTCTGCTGGGTTTTTTGTTAGAGTCAGTCTCATGGTGCCTGGTTTTTAAACAAGCATGCATATTGTCCTATTGCTCTGCCTGTCAGAAGCATTCCTGTCCCCAGGCTGCTTTTTAATGATATGGAAATTTTCAGCTGTTCAAAGAGCTTGCAGAGTAGGATGCTTATTATTTTCAGTATCCTACTGTGTCAGAAGACTGATATATGTTTGCATACATCCCTAGAAGTCAACACACAGAGCTCGTAGCTTTAATTACTGGTCTACCAGCCTAGACAGTGTCCTCCAAACTTGTTTTAAAGTCCTTAAAAACTTTCACTTATCACTACAGTAACTCCTGACTTAAACTCGTCCCGGTTAACGCTGTTTCGTTGTTACGCTGCTGATCAATTAGGGAACATGCTCGCTTAAAGTTGCACAGTGCTCCCTTATAACGTTGTTTGGCAGCCGCCTGCTTTGTTCACTGCTTGCAGAAAGAGCAGCCCGTTGGAGCTAGCTGGTGGCAGCTTGGAACCAGGGTGGACTGGCAGCCCCCTGTTCCCCTAAGTTCCCTGTGCGGCAGCCACCCAGCAGGCTATCAACTGACGGCAGTTCAGCTGTCCCTCCCGCCACTGCCCTGTGCTGCTCCCGCCCTCTGCCTTGGAGCTGCTCCTGGGAGCTTCCTGCTTGTTGTGCAGGGTGGGAGGGAAGAAGGGGGCTAATGTCAGGGTGTCCCCCGCCCCCCTGCTCCTGCCCCTCGCTTACCCCATTTCCATGGGAGGGGGGACAAGACAGGGCTCAGGACAGAGGGAGCATGCTGGCAGCAGGGGCTGTCTCAACTTGTTGACCTACTTAAAACGGCAATGTACTAAGAGTGGAGTCAGCGTACTTAAAGGGGCAATGAGCATCTCTCTCTCACACACACAGGGTGTGTGTCTCTGTCTGCCATGCTGTCTGCCCTCCCTTCATTTGTTCTGCCTTGTAGAGTGTGAGGCTACATTAACAACAATGTGTTAACCCTTGAGAGCCCAACTGTTCTAGTTCATCATTTAGCAGTAAGGTATTCCCTGGGAAATATCCCACCCTCTTCCACCCTCTGACTTCACGACCTCAACCAAGCTTCACAATCATCATTGCTGTGTACAGTATTAAATTATTTGTTTAAAACTTATACTCTGTGTGTATGTGTGTGTGTGTGTATATATATATTTCTATATATATATATTATAGTCTTTTGTCTGGTGAAAAAAATTTCCCTGGAACCTAGCCCCTCCCTTACATGAATTCTTATGGGGAAACTGGATTCACTTAACATCGTTTCACTTAAAGTCGCATTTTTCAGGAACATAACTACAATGTTAAGCAATGAGTTACTGTACTAACAGAAGAAGTTACGTAACCTATGCTGTGCTGATATTCTACAGTAGGTAATGACACATTGTGCTATATTTGTGATTTCTTAGTTTGTGATCTCCACTCCAAAACGAATATGTAGCCATAGTTACCTCTTCTAAAAACTGAAGACCTTCAGCAGCTAGCCAACTGCTGCCAAGTGTTTCTCAGTCTATCTGTAATTCAGTAACTTGTAAACGCCCTAACCAATCAATTCCAAAATTTAAAGGAAACATTCTAGGCACCAGTGACCAGAACTCTATTGATTCTAGGAAAAATCAGTTAACACCTTTTACCCCCAGCCCACTGACAGACTGAATGGGTAATTAGGCCCGCACCACAAAATGAGTTTGACACCCCTGAATTAAATTCTAAACTTCAGGGCAGGGACTGTCCTTTAACTCTATGTTCATAGAGTGCTTACTACAATGGGGCCCTGATCTTGATTGATGTCTCTAGTAATTAATGCTAGAATACAACCAACAACAACTGATCTTTAGGCTTTAGCTTAGCTTGTAGAAGACTCAACTGCAGCAAGAAAAATGAACAATGCTGAGATTAGCCTGAATTTAGGTTTTAGAAGGTATGTGAATGATTTGTCATAATTGTTTTCAAACTGTATTAATTATTTGGAGTATGTGAGTATGCTATTTTTTAATCTCTAGTAAAAGTGTATATTTGGTTTCTAAGAGATACAAAAATCCCCCCCCGAATTACTATTCAGAGTAAAAATGCACAACTGATACAGTATTTCTAGACTTCAGTCCCACTGTTGATGTTCTGTAAGCCTCACATATGTAACCTGGTTCTTCTGAAGGCAATATATTTCCTGTTACTTATTCAATAGCGATAAGGAAGAATTCCCTCTAGTGTAATTTACAGATGGAGTGAGGAGCAGGGAAAAGAGGCATTCAGCCAGGTAACAGCAGCCCAGGAGGGTAATCTTTCTGGGCACAGCAGCAGTGACTGGAGAGCTCTATACGTCACATATTTTATTGGTGCTAGAGAGAAATAATTCAAGAAAATCTGATGAGCAATGATCACATTAACTGCAAACAGTGCAGCTACTCTGATCTGCACTGAGACAGATGGCCAGAGCTGCAACCTGCCATTTCTTTCAAGTGCAACTAGTAGAAACAATAGCAGGTGATCTGAATAGCTAAAATGAGCAAGCTGTCTAAAGGCTGCCATTTTCAAGTATTTCCATCTGGAGGACTCTGTCACAGAAAAATTACTGCTTTTTACCAAATTACACAAATGTAGGATAGCCTCAAATAAGCTCGGTTCCACAAGGACAAGTGGAAAGATATTATCTTCAGTCACTCTGAGGGAACACAATCTGGCAAGTCCAGACTTACCAAATGGATCTTAGATAAAGTCTACAAAAAAGGAGAACACCACTTATCATAAAGCTACAGTAGAACCTCAGAGTTACGGACACCTCGGGAATGGAGGTTGTCCATAACTCTGAACAAGACGTTACGGACTTCAGCCACTGGGGGTGGAAGGGGGTGGGCATTGGGGCTGCAGCCGAGGGGAGTGGTGTCAGGGCTCTGGGTAGCGGGGGATCATGGCTTCTGACCCTCGGGAGCACCAGGGCTCAGGGCTTTAGATCTGGGGAAAGTGCTGCGGCCTGGGGCTTCAGCCCTGTGTCTCCATTCCTGGCTTCTGCCCCGCAGCTCTGTTCCCGGCCTCTGGCCTGGGGTGACAGGGAGTGCTGGGGCTCCCCATGGCTCCGCTCCTGGTTTCAGTATGAGGGGGAGGGGGAGCGTGCGCACTGGGGCTCCATTTGTACCTAAAGGCCAAGCCCCAGTGTCCCCCTGCAGGGCTGAAACCCTGAGCCTCAGCATGTCCCCACCATAACACATCTAAAGCCCTGAGCCTGGTGCTCCCGAAGTAGTAAAGTATTTGCGTGTGTGTGTGTGTGTGTGTCTCTCCCCCCCCTCCCCCGGCTGCTGCCCGATTACGTCCGGTTCCAGAAGGCGACTGGTTGACCAGTAAGTCCGCAACTCTGGTGTTCATATCTCTGAGGTTCTACTGTAAATGCAGTGGTCTAGACAACAAGGATAAATGTAACAAAAGAACTAGTGTTTTATTTCACACAGTCATTTTTAATTCCACATTCCTTGGGGAAACACCTACAGTTTCAAAAATATATATATTGGGCCTCATTCTCCAGTCTGCTCTGACACCCCTAGACTGGGCTTAATAGGCCACTCAGTGACTCTCCCTCTCTAGGACGAGACTAGAAGTGTAAGCACTATGATCAGTGTGTCCTTCTACCTCAGCGATATTCAGCTGCTGAATTGTCCCTTGGGGACGTGGACAGATAGCAGAAAATACAACTGTTATAAGGCTGCTCTAATGTATGCTCTGAAGAGGCCTAATGGCTGGAGTGCCTGAGGATTTTGAGAGGGAGGTGTAAAGATGACAAATACCTTTACACTACTCCTAAGTAAGCTGGTAAGCACAGCTTGGTCACAGCCTTGGAAGCTGTCATTCTGTATTCAGCTTCCCTTGAGGGTGTGTCTATACTGCAGCTGGGAGCAAGCCTCCCAGGCCAGGTGGACAGACACATGCTAATGGGACTCGAGCGATCACGCTAAAAATAGCAGTATGGATGTCGCAGCTCAGGCTGTAAAGCCCACCCGACCCCATAGGCTTGAGAGCTCAAGCTCCAGCCCAAACCACAATGTCCGTACTGATATGTTTATCACTATAGCTAGTGCCCTGTTAGCATGAGTCTGTCCAAGCCGGCTAGGAGGTTCACTCCTGGCTGGGGTGTAGACACACCCTGAGTGACCTGAAACCCAACGAGACACCAGCAAATTCCAAAGACTGGAAAATCTGCAACACTACTGTCATTAAAGCAAGAAGCAAAAACAGTGACTGTGACAGGCAAGTTACAGTATTCTTAATCATGAGTTGGTAGTTTTCGTCCATTTACTAACAAATATTTCCTAAATTAACTGATAAAATAAATAGAAGACAAAAAATGATATCTTGAGTGTCATGCCCAGAATCTTGTTGCCCTTCGAAATAACTCTGCCATTTGCCACCACAGAGGGCTTTCTAGACCTGGTGGTGACTCAAGGCGCAGAACATGGTACACATCTTTGCAGCTTTTTTAGAGGTTACCAATAATATGTAAATGGCAGTAAGTAAATACTTTAATAAAATAAACTAATAAAAATGTGGCTCTAATATATAAACAAGTGCTGTCTTCTTTAGTATTTTACCATAAAAAAAGTCATGGAAAGGGAGAGTGAAGAAAGAGGAAATGAGTAAAATAGTTGTGAAAAATGTGTAATATAACTGCCACCCTACATGTTCCTTCCTCAAAATGGCAATAAAAAAAAGTATCTGAAGCAACAAGATTTAAATTAAGTAAAAAAAATGAAAGGGGAGGGGGGAGTGTTAAAGACTACATTAACACTATTGTTCAGATATGGATTTTTTTTCTCCTAGCAAATATTTAGTGCCCACTGTTGTAAACAAGTTTAAAACCTAATCACATATCATACACATACACTTGCTCTCAGAATGTTAAGTAACTTTGAGAAAATCTAGTACAAGTGACTAAATAATGCAACTGGACAGTGGTTACCTATTACTAGTCTTTTTTGCATTATGCATGTGAGTTTCAGTCAGACTGTACGCATAGTGGATGGTACTTTGCTTTTTTGGCTATGAGCATATGTACCGTCATCATCTTAATATCCAGTATATCCCCTCTCAGAGTATTATGTTCTGGCATGACAGGAGGACAGATAAATATATGATACATCTTTTTCACCTCTACCTTCCTTGACCCTCCGGTATCATACCTTCCTCAATAGGGTAATGAAGAATTCTAAGCAACTGATAATCAGATTACCTTTTGGGAATTTTAAAACAGTTATCCATTAAAAAAAATAAAAAGTTGCACCTATAAGCAACTGATCACAAAGCAGCATAGCAGCCCTCATGAAAAGTGCTTCCCCAACACATAGTCCTTTATACTTGTACCTAAACATTTTTGTTAATTGTGAGAAAAGTTGACTGGAGTTGTGTGGCTAAAAACTCTGGTTAATTATGAAAGTCAACCTTAGTGCCCCCATCTCTCTTCTGTCCAAACTGACGTTCAGTTAGTGCACAGAGTAAAGTGAAGGGCTCAGCCACCTTTCAAGGTATCATGAAAATTTAATGGCCAAAACTGTTCTTCTACCACCACAAGAAATAAATGATAAAAAGAAAGTTCAAATAGACGACTGAACTGTTACATGACTTGACCAGTTATTCAGAGGTATCATACTATAGATTCATATTCTAAATCACAGCTTACATTAGGCTCCAGTAATGGAGGAAAGCCCATTTAATGCCCACCACATGCTGTCCTACTTTTGTTGCTCACAGCTGTGTCATCTAATCCATAGGTTTGGTGAGCATGCTCACTTTGTATTTGTTCTCCAATTTCGTAGGGGTTGGAATGTGACCTCTCCTCCTGAAAGTGGTAAAGTGTTTGCATTGAGGGCATGGCTTGGTGCTGGAGTCAATACGGCTGAGTTCCAGGAAGTATTTATACTTGATGATGTCTTCATGTGGCAGGTTGTAGAGGACAGTTGTTTCATCCAAGTGTTCACTGCACTCTGTGATTGGACATTTTATATCTGCCTGTCCCAGCTGCACCTGCACGTAAACAGAAGGGTAAAAAATTACCAGGTAAGTGGTCATATAGCTGTGAAGCAAGTACTCCATATCTACTATGCAAAAAGCAAAGCGCTTCCAACACATCTTGTGAATTGCACAAGATAATGCATTTGTTCTGAATTCTAGCTATCCGTACACTAACAAAACATGCCATTTTTTTTTAAGTTTATTTTGAACACATTCTGGAAAATATTTTAAAAGAGTAATTTTGCTTTTCTGTCACATCCCCATCTGTTACATCACATGCACAAAGCACATGTATGTTTGCCAGTGAGTCTATGTTCAAACATTTTATCTTTTATATTGGCTACTGAGAGAGACAGTCTAGCTAATCCTCATTTTACATCTTACTAAGATATGCAATACAAGTAGACTACAGTGGTATTTTTTATTTCATGCAGAAAGGATAAAAACATGTACCCAAAGAGAGAGCCCAGTTTTTACAAGGGAAAAAAGATTACACTTGCTCCAGAAGCCTCTGGCTGCCTTTGCTAGCTCAATGCTCTTATGCGTGCTTCTTACCAGAAGTTGGCATAGGGAAAGCAAATTCTATCTGTTCCTTGAAGAGCACAGAATAAGCTGTTGCCATTTTATTCTACATCACTCTCAATCAAATGGAAGATAGGTCCATCAACGGCAATTAGCCACGATGGTCAGTAACACAACTGCTTGCTCTGGGTATCCCTAAACCTCTGACTGGCAGAAGCTGGGACTGGAGGACGGGATGGATCATTTGATAATTGCCCTCCCCTGTTCACTCCCTCTGAACACTGGCCACTGTCAGAAGACAGGATGCTGGGCTAGATGGACCACTGGTCTGATCCACTATGGCCATTCTTATGTTCTTAAATACAAATACTTGTTTTAAACAGAGAATGCTTATAGCAGATATAAATATATTTCATAGATAAAAACTCTACGCACCACTTACATCATGCATTAACTGCCTATGCAGTGCGCAGAGTCTTGTGCAGACAACTCCACAGTGGGGAGAATTTCACACATACTGAAAGAATAAGAGTACTATCACTACAAAAGGTAAAGCTGTAAGGAATGGAAAGGCAGTACTTTTAAATCGAGAAAGGTTAAAGTTTTGAAGACACTTCTTCTGTTTGGAGCTTTACCATATAATGGTGCTGCACCTACTCTACTCTCATAAACTGAGTATATAAACGCAAATATTATGTACAGGAATTTCTATGATATTCAATCACTGCCTAGAACCGCACAAACAGTGAATTAAATCTCACAATTCCCCATTTTACAGAGGAAAAAGGCAGAGAGGTTAAAGCCACAACTTTTAAAGAAGGAGGCCTAACGTTAAGCCCCAAAATGGCCTAATTTTCCACTCATTTAGATATATCAGTTTCAAAATCACAGCCTGAATGATTTGCCTAAGGTGACCACATATAACTATGTAAAAACGACACCTTCTTACTCAGAAAGTCTGCTGTGTGTTCTGAGACCCATGTACTAACTTCACTGACTAAAGTTAGCTACTGTTAGGACTGTAGACAGACATGGAAAAGGGAGACGGATTATATCTAGACTCTCCCGTTAAGGGAATAATTTAATTCCTACCACAGGGCCAAATTCTGTCCTCTGATACATGTTCATCAGCCATTTAAGGTGTTACCAAGGAAGATGTACTGTGGGATTGCACAAAATGCAAGTGAAGGGAAAATTCTGGCCTGCAGAACTTTTAATACTGGTGAATATGGAGCTGGAAGAAATCAGTTACCTTCAAATTTCTCTTATTTTTTCTAGTGTCCCTCATGAGCAAAATCCCTATTAAATTGTGAATCCTCTACTCACTATAAGACTGATAATCCAAGACTAAAAGATTGAAAAAAATGCCTTTATTTCCCATTATATATTTCCCACTATTGCCAACCTCAGGAGATCAAAAATCATTAGTCAGACCTCCAAAAACATGAGGTTTTCTTTTCTTTCAAAGACTATATAGTGTGCTTTTTTGGTCTGTCTTTTGATTTTTTAATTCCCCCTTTCCATTGTGGGTGAGAGTGAGAAAAAAAAAAGATGACTTTGGCCTCGTTGAAAGAGCTCTCACCTGCACATCTGCCTGTCCCCGCCCAACAGTTAATTTGTAGTAGTAGGATTTTATGTATGTATTTTGGATAATTTAGAATGAAGGATATAATAACGTAGCATGTATTTGATGTATGATTTAACCATATCCTGACAGCCACCCTTTTTGAATAGCAGAAAGGAATGGCCTAAGAGGTCATTGGTAGAAACGAATCAGACAGGCTGCCTGTGTCTGAACTGACGTTAAAGCAGGAACAGACCAGAACAGTCCTTATGGCTGATTATGATCACCTTTTCTTTTAGGACAAGTTTTCATTACAGTATTTGCTATAAGGTCTTGTTTCTTATCTGCATTACAAACAAAGTTGTGTAAGGTTCCTTTGTAACCATATAACCCTTTCTAAAATGTAATCCTGTCTGAAATTTTCTGTAAAATTGTTTGGTGTGAGTAAAGGATGTGTGCATGGTTAAGGATGAGTGTGAAAGCTACCACAAATGTCCAGATGCTCAAGAAGAAGTGAGAGACTTAGAGAGACAGCAGGAAACAATCAGAAAACATCTATTGTATCTGATGCTCTACGAGTTAGCAGCATTGACAACCTCAGAGGTGAGGCAAACACCCCCGAAGGCAAGACAACAAATAAGAGATAACAGCGGAAAACCCCAAGATTAACACAATTTAGGGACTAACAATTACAAAATGACATTGCAAAATCCATAGACTGAAGTGGGAATTTACAAGTGTAAAGTTGGGGTGTTTTGCCATAGAACTCTGGGTTCAGTCCTGCAAAGCCTTGGAGTGCGACTGACAGAACCCAGCCCCTCACTCTGTGCTCAATCAAACTGGCCAGTAGATTGACTCAAGCCATGACAGACTGGTAACTATAAGACCATCTGCAGAATGTGTGTGTGTGTGCGCGTGTGCGCGCATGCTAACTGTTGTATTTTCAATAAACGCGGCGTATTGCCTTTTCCCCTGAAAAGATCCTGTGTGCTTTTTATAATTCATCCCACACCCAGCTCCCACCCCATCAGCTCAGTCCACAAAGCTACCCTCAGTTCTGCACTCACTCATACAGCTTCACCTCTGCTCCCCCTGAGGTTCCTCACCCCCCACTGCCATGGCTTCCAGACTGGGGGGACACTCCAAAGGGTCTTCACACACCCCCACACACCCCCGCTCCTGGCCAGATGTTGCAGGGTAGGCAGGGGCAAAGGAACCATCCTGTCCCCACGGCTCACAGAAGGGGAGGGTACAGAGCCATCTTCACCCTCTCCTCCTATGAGAATGGCTTTAGGTTGCTCTGGGGTTGGAGGGGTGGGGAGAGACAGCTCTGTCTGTAGCAGCTCTGGTTAGCTATTCTGCCCCAAGAGGCAGGCAAGTTGGACAGCCAGCCAGCTTGCAGGCTCAAATTCACTACACGGGCACCAGTCACAACCAAAATCACATCACTCCCCCAAAATTGTGAGAGTTAGCACCACTGTAATTTCTTATATAACTTTTATATTTATTTGGGTAGCTCTCAGTGGCCCCAGGATCCTACCACCCCAGGTGCTGTGCTAACATTATCCCAGTAGACATGAAGTAACAGGTGATAAACCAGAGTAGAAAGACAGTGGACAATAGTACTATAAGAGATTGTACAATTATTTAAATTTTTTATGGGCAACTTGCGATTCAACAGTAGAAACAGTGATTTTTTATAGAATTTACCCTCTGATACAATTCCCCACCACCACACACTTGTACCTAAAATTCTTGCCCATCTCCCATTTCTTTATAAACTATATTCCTTTGTTACGTTTCATCTTCACTTTTCCTTTATTCATTCTTTTCCATAGTAGATACATTAAAGTTCCTTCCCAATCCCTGCACCAGACTGCTTTTTCCTACCAACAATGTCCTATAGCCTTCTTACCAGAGTCATCATGCTCCTTTCTCTCAAGAGGAAAATCTGTCCCAAGAAAATATGGGTAATTTGTTCCTGGTAGAGTTTCAGAAACTGAAGATTTCTCCACACACAAACTTGCACTGCAATAACTAAATCAGTTCTAATTTACACCTTATCTTATTTTAGAATGTGTTCTATTTTGCTTACGGATGTAAACATTCAGCGTACGCTAAATCAGAACAGGACACTTATTCCTACATAAGAGCATCCACAGAGACTTTCCCTGAAAACTGCCCCACTCCCCCAAGATATCAACTAGAACAGGTTTAATTACTGCAGTGCACACTTGTATGTAGACGGACTCTGAGAGGGTTGAAGTCATGCTGCTGCATCTCTATAAGCGAAGTCTCTCATTTCCCCTCCCAAGCTCAGACTATGCCTCTGGAAGGAATTCCTGCCCCATGTGATCCTGGAGTGGGGTGAAATAACCTAAGCCAAGTGCCTTACTCGCTCCAGGCCTCCAGGGGTGGCATGCAGCCTAATTATATAAGTATGTAAATAGTCACTATTCATTATCCTCAAACACTTCTTTGTTGATAAACAATAAAAAGGCATAAATCACACAAAAATCCTGTTGAGGCACTGGGAGAACAGGATTCTTGAACATTTTAGTATACAATCTGCTTACAGCAAGGAGGGGGGAGGCAAGTAAAGAAAAAGTGCTACATATACACCTGCAATACAAACACCTTTGATACAAAAGTTTGACCTTTTGGACCTAACAGCATGTCTTAAACATTTTATAATACCCATTTAAGTGCATTCATCAGTTTAAATTCCCAAAGCTCATCTAGTTTTTATACCTTTATTTATAGTTTGAAATTTAAACTCAATATGCCTTACCTACACTGGTTATAGCTCCCAAAGGAAAGAGTTGCAGGTACTGACCAAGTTCAGTAGCACCAGGGAAAGCATGGTCAGTACACAGGGTACAGCCACCTGAGACCAAGTCTAAGAGTGGGAGATTTGTGACTCCAGCTGGTAAAAGGAGTTGTGTAGGTTTTATGGCCCATTACAACAATTTGCAACACATCCTGCTGCCTACTAACCCTCCACTGTCCTATGACTGCAAAGGTGTTAACTGTCCACTTCTTTTTAAGTGGTCTCCTACAACATTGTGCTTGATCTGTCCCACCTTGTATTTAGCTTGGACACCCTGGTTACCTTCTCTAGGCCTGACAAAGAGCTCTGTGAAGCTTGTAACCTTGCCCCTTCCACCAACAGAAGCTGGTCTAATTAAAGATATTACCTCATCCATCATGTCTCCTTCATACCTTGGGACCAACAAAGCTACAACACTAAATCAAATGTATACTGGCATTTTTTCTGGTAACCTTCTCTTCACCATTCTGCCTCCATTTTTCTTTGGATTTGAGCCACAAAGCCATGATAAAGGAAGAAAAGGGGAATGGGTTCACTGATATTTTATAAATTACTTCTCAAAATTTAATTTTTTTAAAAGTTTGTGTGTGTATATAGGTCAAAAACTGCTGATGTGTAAGTTGTGGTTCATATTTTACATGCACAAAACTCAGACAGTTCAGTTATGATTTCCACAGAATCCCCTAAACTGGGCTCCTAAAAAGTGCGGGCTACAGAACTTTGCACTGACGCATCACAGGATTCAAGGTGGCTTGAATACTTGAGAATTTAATTCCAGTATGCTTCAGAACACTTGGAGCCTGGAACTGAAATTGACAAGCTCCAGAGAAGGGTAGCAGAGGAACAATTTAGGAGGAGCATGGAGAGAGCCCCTGTTCAATGAACTCCAGGTGTCTCAGAGCAGGATTCCTAATGTGCTTCAGAGTAGAAGTCCCTCCTACACGCATTAAGTGCCTTTTGTTAATTAATCCCTTTATGCTCTAAAACATGTGAGTTTGCAGGGAGGGGGGTTTCAAATTTCAAAATGACTCTTTTCCACAGACTCTGTCAAATACAAGTCCAAAACTACTACCAAAGCTGATATGTTCTTCACACTCCATTTAGAAATCTTTGCTTACTGGATCAACTCAGTCTTCTTGAAGGTTAGCCAGAATCAGGTCCCTGTTTAAATCTGCAAATGAAATAATCTCTTCATTTACAGGTCACTGTAACCCAGCTGAATTCTTTTTATACTACTAGATTTCCAAAGGCAGCATTCATAAATTGTTGGCATACTTTTGCTGCCTAGCACAATGGAGTCCTCCTGCTCTAAGACTAGGATTCTTAGGTGCTGCAGTAATACAAATAAATGCATCACATCCATATATTATTAAAAATAGTGTGACAATAATAAAGGCAGATAGTAACAGAATTCTTTTAAACATAAGAAACTACATGCTAACAGTGCTCACAGCAACGTTTATTGCACATTGCCCTTGTTATCAACTAGAATATTGAAATGGTTCAACTTTAAACTTTGAATCAATTTAATTTAGGTGAGACAAACAGGACCTACTGCCCCTCTATAATACATCATTTAGAAATCTGCATAACTCCAGTGCAGTTCTGTAGCTCAAAACTGTCTCAATTTTAGCAGTCCACATATGAAACTGCCCTTACTGGTCATAAAACTATGTTTCTCCCTTTGGCCAGGGAAGAAGTTATCAGCTGAGGCATCTGAGTTGACAGTTCTTATATTTAAATGTTTGGGGGCCGGTAGCATGACATTCCTATTACCTGGCTCTTAACTCTGAAATTTACTTCCTCTTTTTGATCCAACATAAGCTAAATTTAACTCTCTAAGTATGGTTCAAACTTAGGTTTTTACCTGTGATAACTTGGTGGGGCAGAAAGAAAAGGAGTACTTGTGGCACCTTAGAGACTAACCAATTTATCTGAGCATAAGTTTTCGTGAGCTACAGCTCACTTCATCGGATGCATAAAGTGGAAAGTACAGTGAGGAGATTTTATATATACACACAGACCATGAAAAAAATATACATTGTAAGGAGAGTGATCACTTAAGATGAGCTATTACCAGCAGGAGAGTGGGGTCGGGGGAGAGAAAACCTTTTGAAGTGATAATCAAGGTGGGCCATTTCCAGCACATTTCCAGGAGTTAACAAGAATGTCTGAGGAACCGGGGGGGGGGGGAGGGGGGGGGGAGGGGGGGGGGGGGGAGAATAGACAAGGGGAAATAGTTTCACTTGGTATAATGACTCAACCACTCCCAGTCTCTATTCAAGCCTAAGTTAATTGTATCCAATTTGCAAATTAATTCCAATTCAGCAGTCTCTCGTTGGAGTCTGTTTTCGAAGTTTTTTTTGTTGAAGGATACTCACTTTGAGATCAGAAATCGAGTGTCCAGAGAGACTGAAGTGTTCTCCGACTGGTTTATGAATGTTATGATTCTTGACATCTGATTTGTGTCCGTTTATTCTTTTACGTAGAGACTATCCAGTTTGACCAATGTACATGCAGAGGGGCACTGCTGGCACATGATGGCATATATCACATTGGTAGATGTGCAGGTGAACGAGCCTCTGATAGTGTGGCTGATGTGATTAGGCCCTATGATGGTGTCCCCTGAATAGATATGTGGGCACAGTTGGCAACGGGCTTTGTTGCAAGGACAGGTTCCTGGGTTAGTGGTTCTGTTGTGTGGTGTGTGCTTGCTGGTGAGTATTTGCTTCAGGATGGGGGGCTGTCTGTAGGCAAGGACTGGCCTGTCTCCCAAGATCTGTGAGAGTGATGGGTCGTCCTTCAGGATAGGTTGTAGATCCTTGATAATGCGTTGGAGAGGTTTTAGTTGGGGGCTGAAGGTGACGGTTAGTGGCGTTCTGTTATTTTCTTTGTTAGGCCTGTCCTGTAGTAGGTGACTTCTGGGTACTCTTCTGGCTCTGTCAATCTGTTTCTTCACTTCAGCAGGTGGGTACTGTAGTTGTAAGAATGCTTGATAGAGATCTTGTAGGTGTTTGTCTCTGTCTGATGGGTTGGAGCAAATGCAGTTGTATCGTAGAGCTTGGCTGTAGACAATGGACAGGTTGTTGATTCTGAATGTGTGCTCCTTATTGGGACAGTTATGCAATGGGGGAATATCTCTGGCTGCATAAAACATGAAATTTATTGTCTTTAAGTGCAGTTTTCTGAATAAAGTAACTGTTAAAAGAATAGGGGTTTTGGTGTGTATTGTCTCAGTGAACTGCTCTGTTAAAAAGTCACCACTTTGTTCCATTTGTAAACTGCCTCCCTTGTGAACTCAGCCTGGAATCTCGAAACTCAGGCTGTCTTCTTTCTGGTTCATACATAGTTGCCAGGAATAATAAAGATTCTCCAGATCAAATTCCACTCTCGGTTGCACATATGCAACCCCACTGTCTTTGTATTGGGTTGCACAGGTATAAATGGGGGCAGAATATGTTCTTGATGTTGAAAATTAATAATACTATTGGTGAATAAGAATATAATACAGCAAACTCTCTCAGCGCTTCAGACTCGTCACAGACAACAGGACTAAATAGTAGTTGAAAAAGACGGTTATCTTTCGTAATTGTTGCTCTTCGCGATGTGTTGCTCATGTCCATTCCATTGTAGGTGTATGTGCTCGCCACATGCACCGACGCCGGAAGTTTTCCCCTCAATGGTATCCAGAAAGGACCGGCTCTGGTGCCCTCTAGAGTGGTGCACGTATGTGCCGGTACAAGGAGCGCCACCTTCCCTCAGTTCCTTCTTGCCAGAACTCCAACAGAGGGGAAGGAGGGTGGGTCATGGAACAGACATAAGAAACACATCTCGAAGAACAACAGTTACGAAAGGTTACCACCTTTTCTTCTTCGAGTACTTGCTCATGTCCATTCCATTGTAGGTGACTCCCAAGCAGTACCACTGGAGGCAGGTAGGAGTTCATGGACATGTTGATTGCAACACAGCTTTGCCAAATACAGGGTCATCTCTGGCTTGCTGGGTGATGGGCGCAATGTGTCATGAACACGTGTACCGAAGACCATTTCAAAAGCTCCTGATGGGCCCTTGCATGATCCTGGGGAACCATGTGAGAGGGCCCCGCTATCGCCTCATCAGGCGAAGATGAGGAGGAGGCAGGTACAGGAGGGTCTGCCAATTGCACCACTTCTGCTAGGAGAGTCTCTGCTGAGGCTGGCTGAACCTGGGGAGTCTGCTCTGACTCTGCACCCGAGTTAGGGGTCGGGCGGGAGACTGTTGCTGACCATATTTCAGATGCCCCGAGACCGACCTATGTCCCTGCAATGGGGTGAAAACTCCCAGGGGTTCTATAGTTGCCAGGGGGCCGGCCACTGGCTCTGGGGCCATGTAGCCACTGGTGGCCCAGAGGGGAATGTCGATGCCCCCAGTGGGTGATGTTGGCCGGCAGGCAGGTTCTCCTCCTCGCTGTCCAAGCCCGAGGAGGGAGAGACTTGTCTGTGGTACCAAGAGGGTACCAAGGCCGCCTGTCTACCCCAATCCCATTGGCTCTGGCCATGGACCTCAACGGAGGACTTGTAGGGGGTGATGGCTCTCAGTGCCACGACCCCAGTGACCGACGGTGGCATTTGGCAGATCGGCAACAGTACCCCAGCAATCAACGCCTCACGCTTAGAGTGCGGTGCGGCTCCATAGATCGGGAACGGGAGCGAGAAGACTGACATCTCGGAGACCACTGACGTGCCCACGGTGATCTGTACCAGCGATCTACCGACGGGGCTTCAGGGACGGGCTTCTCGACCCTCTGGGACTTATGCCATGCCTCTGCGGGTCTGTGCCAGACTGCAGGCAATCAACACCTAGAGCCCGAGAACACTGCCTAGAGTTCAGGGACCAAAACCAGGAACTCTGACAGCAGACCTATGTCTGGGGGCTGGTGGCGCTGTTCAGATGAGCGCTGGCAAGGCACCCCCTGCTGCAAGGAGCAGTGCCACACTGATGGAGACCGCTGGAAGGTTCCCAAGGCAGGCTTACCTCTCAAACGGGGAACGTCTCCTTGCTTTGGACATTAAGATGGAGTCATCTCCTCCTCCCTGTCTTTTCACGTTAACTGAAGTACAAAAGTTTATCATTCATTTAAAGTTATAAATGAACCATCTACATCTAGAGAACAAACAGAATAAAGAGCGTTGTAGACGTGTACGTAAAAACTATTTGACTTTCTGGTTTTTAGATGCTAATTTCCTTTGTGAACTCTCACTGATGAATCGGAAGGACATAATGAGGAATGTAGCAGAGATCGGTGCATTGATAGTACTCGATGAGGCAAGGTTTTCAGTGTATATTGGCAAGAAACAGAACTTAATTCCATTGTCAGTAATGGGAAATGTTAGTGAAGCACTAATTCTGGTACTGTTCGTTTGTGGTGTCTGACTGAAACTAAAGAACAAAGCCTTTAGCTTGGGGTGGGGGATTTGTATCTCAAACTATGAAACAATGACCTATTCATGTAAAGAATAAATGTTCTAGTTTCATCAGTGCTAAACCAACAGTCTGAGATTGAATTCCTGTATCCACAGAATAGCTGCAGCCCAGCCAGCAGCACTGTAAGTTTCCATGTTCTGCATTGCCAATGTGAATCAAAAATAAACCTGAGGTACCATCTCAAGGGTGAGAGAGAGTAGCTGGGTAACTCAGTGTTCATGACCATTTGGTCCTTGGTGCCCCTGCTGAGTCCATCGATAAGTTTCCAAAAAAAGCCATCAAAATTGGCAATGTGAAACTGTAGTGTATGTTTGTTTTGGTATTTTTAGTATAGGCACCTAACAGCCACTAGTGTGAGCAACTTTCACTCACTACTGATGGACTGAATGGAATCTCGGTGAAAAGTTCTGTCTCCATTATCAATCCTACGTCATATTCTGCCCCCTACTCCGTGTTACTTGACAGTAGCATTTCAGCCTTATAACGAATATATGAATGTGCTTCTTTTAGTCAGTGAAGTGTGATGTTCCTTATCACCATGATAAAAATATGTAAGCCAGAGATGTGTACTGCAATCTACAGGCAATTGTAGTTCATCAGCATTTTAAAGTGGGTGTCACTAAAGGGGTTTGCCATGATTATTACAGAAGATGTAATACACCATGCACTTCAATAAATTTAACTATATAATTTCAATCTCTAGCTATAACAAAGCCCTTTAATGAATGAGTTATTGCTGATAGTGGTAGTTAAGTGACTGTAAGCAAATTTATCCTAGATTACAGGCTCAGTAATAGCCTGCATTCATCCTGTGCTTTCTGGGTCTATGTTATTTAGGAGAGAGAATGTTGACTGAATAGCTCAAGAGCTGATAACAGAATACAGGGCTTTTCAGTTCTGGGTTACTGATTTAGACCTTATCTGTTTCAGTAATGAGTAAAAGCTGCTACCACCTGAAGGCTCTTAGGCGAAGGTAGAATGAGCTGAGGGTAGGGTTGCTAACCCTCCCGGACTGGCCAGGACTTTAGTGGAATCAGCACAGATCTCCCAGTGACTACTGAAACAATGCAGGGATTTCCCTACACGCCCCCCACGGGGGTTATTATCCCCCCTGAATTTCCCCAACACCCCTCCCCCCCCCCCCAGTTTTGTGAACTAGTTACATGCAGTGCTGCCAACGTAGTGATTGTTTGGAAATTTGAATTGAAATTGAAACATTAATACACACTTTAAAAGCATATAAAGTGTATGATAAAATACATATATCTGAAAAAGCATAATAGATTTGAAAAGTATGAACATAGATTAGCTTCCTTATACAGCTGTTGCTTTTATGACCATGTCAGTGCATTCATTTTGGTGATGTTGGCCAACCTAATAATTTCAAACTATTATTTGTAAGCAAAGTCTAAATGACCTCTCCCTGACAGCTAGTGATGAGCTGGGGGGAAAGGCTTCAGGACCAGACTGTATTTACATTCACACCTAATCTACCTAGGTATCCAGCAAACAGATCTGCGTTGCCCAAGTGATAGATATTGGCTGGGGTTGGGTTACAAATCACTTGAATGCAGGGGGTAAAGATATGTTGTTATTCTTATTGTATGAGTAAAGGGCAGTAGAACCGTACTTAGCCTCTGCTGATTGAGGGAATCAAGAGAGAGGGTGGGGGATAGGTGTTTTGCTTGATGGTCTGCCTGAGTCACAAGTACTTTTAGACCTGCCCCTCTCCACTGTTTAAAGACAGAGATGATTAGGCTCCATAGACAGTCTTTTGTTTTGTTAAGTAATCACTACACCTGAAATTACTGATAATCAGGTCTAAGTGCTTAGACCTGCGGTGGGACAGTGTTTCTATGGAAGAGACAGCTCAGTCTGCACTAGCACCGAGGTTTCCCCACTGAGAGCTCAGCTGAAATCACTGAGAGCTGGGTGGAACCTCAAGAGACCAACCCACAGAGGTCATAGTGGCAGGTGGCAGCAGAAGGTGATGGCGCAGGGCCTTTGGCAACAGAGCAATGGTGTGAACGGTGCACAACGAACAACACTGGCCAGAGCGAACAGTGAGCAGCTGGAGGAATGAACAAGGTGCCTTCTTGCCCCCCCACCTGGGAGGTGAACTCATGCGAAAGCACCTCTAAACTCTGAAGTCTCCAGTGACCAAGGACACCACCAGTGAGTGTTAACGAGGCTGTTAAGAATCCTGGAGACACAACACAGTTCATGCAAACAAACATGGCCGTGGCATCATACTTTCTATTTAAGCAAGAGATACCACACACTACAAACTAGAGGCCAATGTTAAGTGCATTGTCCCTTGTTCATCCTGAAAATGAACACTGATTCCGAACAAGACCCGCAAATGCTCTCACTATCTTTCTGCAAGAAACACTGCTGACTGGCTAGACGCATGTGGTGCAACAGTGAAAGACTCAATAGTCGAAAAAGTGAAGAACTCTCTCACCGCATTCAAAAAATTTGCATACATGGCTGATGAATGCACCAATGCAAATGGTCATCAAGTATTAAGTCATTGTGTACGTTATTTTGATGTCAGTGGTAGGCCAGTAGATGCATTTCTAGATGTTCAAGTTATAGAAGACAGATTGGCTGTCTCTGTGACAACCCACATCTTAGAAGAGTTAAATGCTTATCAATGGGACCCCAAACAGATGGCTGCTTGTGCATTTGATGGAGCTGCAAACTTCTCTGGAAGACATGGTGGACCACAAGCTTTGCTCAGAGAAAAGTGTAACCCTAATCTCTCCTATACACACTACAGAGGCCATCTACTCCAACTAGCGCTAGTGCGAGCTGCAGACTCTTCCAAAAGACATTAAAAAAGCTATAAATTTAATGTCTTTATTATATTCTTTTTTCAGCAAGAGTCCAAAAAGACTGAATATCTTGGAAAATATAGAAGGTACATAGGACTGAAATTCAAATTAGTCCAACCTAGGAAAACCCTCTGGCTTTCTCATGAGCGATCCTTGGCTGTTGTCTTAAAATTACTCCAGCCATTATTACCGGCTTTGGAAAGTATCTACCAAGATGGGATGGATCTAAGTAGTGAGGCTGGTGGATTACTTTTGCTACTATGTTCAGAGAAGACTATTGCCATTCTCTCTCTTGTAAGCCTTCTGTTGAAACCACTTGGGTTATTAAACAATGCCATCCAGGCATCTGCTACAACAGTTGTCCAGCAATAGAAGCTACATTTGGATCAATCAGAGCTATCCATTGAAAAAGTACTGGAAGAAGCAAAGACTTCAGTCCAGAAGTTGACTAATGGCATTTATATTGAATCCCTAAGTGAAGAGGACAAGAAGTGTTTGTTAAGACAACTGAAAAAGTACACAGACTTGATTCTTAAAAATCTACAACAGCGACTTCTAGATTCTACTCAACCTCTACATAGCTTTTACAAATCCCTGTCTTATAAAACATGGACAGTTGAGTGGAGTGAGGCACTACCAGCAATGGGGCTGCCATGTGCTCAGGACAGAATAGAGAATTTGAACACAGAGTGGAATATCATACGACGAATGAATAAAGATTTGACTTCAACTCCTTTTTTATCATCACTAGTGGCTCGACCCGATCTTTATGCTATGTTTCGTGGGCTGAAAGAAGCAGGAATTCATCTCTTGCTACTCCCAGTCACAACAGCTACAGTTGAGCGTTCTTTTTCATCATTGAATAGAATTTTGTGTTTTGAAAGAAGTCGCTTCTGCCTGATCATGTGAATGAACTAATGAGCATACCAATCGAAGGAATGGAAGTACCGGACACACGAGAAGCCACCAAAGATGAACGCATTGCATTCAAGAAGTTCATTAACAGAGTTGTGCAAAATTATAACAAGAAACCAAGAAGGATGTAGAATTAGTGCTTCATAGAAGGCTTGAATAGCCAACTTTAATTTGTGTGCTGATTTTAAAAATCTAATAAAATGCTCATGAAACATTTTTCAGTTTTTACTATGGTGCTATACAGCCCACCTTCACCCTCACGGTCTCACCCCTCATTGGCCCTGCCCCCCCCCCCCCCCCCGTAAATTTGAACGCCCCCCGATTGCAATTCCTGGGGAAAACACTGAATCCAGGAGATTTTAATAGGCTGCTGAAAGTCCGGTTGGTGGCGCAGCAAGGCTAAGGCAGGGTCCCTACGTGCCTGGCTCCGTGCCACTTCCAGAAGCAGCCGGCACATCTGGCTCCTAGGTGTAGGGGCGGCCACGGGAGCTCCATGCACTTTCCCTGCCCCGACCACCAACTCTGCAGCTTCTATTGGCTTGGAACCCCAGCAAATGGCAGCTATGGGTGCAGCGCCTGCAGGCAGGGGCAGCGTATGGAGCCACTGGCAGCCCCTGAGCCTAGGAGCCGGAGACACATCCCAATCACTTCTAGGAGTCACCTGAGATAAGCGCAGCCTGGAGCCAACACCCTGACCCCCCCCCCTACACGCCAACCCCCTGCCCCAGCCCCGAATCCCCTCCCACACTCAAGCTCCATCCCGGAGCCCTCTCCCGCCCCCCAAATCCCTCATCCCTAGCCCCACCCCAGAGCCCACACCCGTGCCAGCACTCCAACCCTCTGCCCCAGCCCAGTGAAAGTGAGTGAGGGTGGGGGACAGCAAGTTGGGGGAGAATGGACTGAGCCAAGGCAGGGCCTCGGAGAAGGGGCAGGGCAGGGGCATGGCCTCTGGGAAGGGGCAGGGCAAGGGTGTTCGGTTTTGTGCGATTACAAAGTTAGCAACCCTAGCTGTGGGCTCCTTTCCCAATGAAGTGTTCGCAACACAGAAGTCACCACTAGCATAAACTGGCATCCTCACATTGAATGTACATGGGGATTGAACTGAAACAATCTGTCCAGGGTGCAATTTCAGAACACCCGTGCGGGCTCTCTGTGCCTGTGCTTTACTTGTTCTGTGGGTGAAGGGATAACTTTGGGCTCCAGGGCGGCTGCTGCTCTGGCACCACAGCGTGACAATCATCCTCTCTCTCTCTCTTTCTCTGCAGGAAAGAGAAAGATGTTGAGAATTCTGGCTATGACATTGTGACTATCTCCCAGGGGGTCTTTTTTTAAAGTGTGACTTCTAACAATATATGATGGCTGCCCAGTTTGTAAAGGAACTTTACCGTTAATGTCTGATTCAACACACAAATGATGCTACCACTGGGTATCCATTCATTTAGTATTAAGTAGATGGTCTGACAAGCAGCTAATTAGCATGCCAGCTCCTAAATACAAAGCACTTCTGAAGCACTCCAGTGCTACCACTTAAAATGGAAGAATTTCTTACTTTTACTAGTGTTTTTGTTCTTCAGGCCCAGGAACCAAGCTGCACATTTCAGTGATGCCACACTCCACAGTCTAACTGTTCAGCATGTTTGTATTGTAGGCAGGATTAAAAATAAGAAAAAAAGTGTCGGTTAAGTTTTGGTGTAATTCCAAGGAACAGCTGTCTAACTTTTCCCAAAATATTTCAGTGGGCTCTAGATGTAGTTGTGTAACCACGGTGACCTGTAAAAGGGTTTGAACGAGAAACCAAAATTGTGGTTAGGCTTTCCCCAAAACTTCTAAGACCATCTTTGCTCATTACAATTTTCCATGCTTTCTGAGGCTACCAACCGTGTTGGCTGCTACATGGTTAGGCATCTGTCCCACCACAGGGCCTGGCCACGGCTGCCACCTTCGTGGCAGCTTCTGCTATTGGACCTACCGCGGCTGCATTCCTACATCACCCACCAGTGCTGTTAAGAGTATAGTATGTGTGATTTTATTTACTCTTAAATCACTCTTCATGCATATTGGCATATTGCCAGCATATTGCCCACTTCATCAGATGCATAGAATGGAACATACAGTAAGAAGATTATTTATATATATATATATATATATATATATATACACATACATACACACACACACATATAGAGAACATGAAAAGGTGGAAGTTGCCACACCAACTCTAAGAGGCTAATTAATTAAGATGAGCTATTATCAGCAGGAGAAAAAAAAACTTTTGTAGTGATAATCAAGATGGCCCATTTCAGACAGTGGACAAGAAGGTGGGAGGATACTTAACATGGGGAAATAGATTCAATTTGTGTAACGACCCAGCCACTCCCAGTCTCTATTCAAGCCCAAGTCAGAATCATAGAATCACAGAATATCAGGGTTGGAAGGGACCTCAGGAGGTCATCTCAAGCAGGACCAATCCCCAACTAAATCATCATAAACTGGAATTAATTTGCAAACTAGATACCATTAACTTGGGCTTGAATAGAGACTGGGAGTGGCTGGGTCATTACACAAACTGAATCTATTTCCCCATGTTAAGCATCCTCACACCTTCTTGTCCACTGTCTGAAATGGGCCATCTTGATTATCACTACAAAAGTTTTTTTTTCTCCTGCTGATAATAGCTCATCTTAATTAATTAGCCTCTTAGAGTTGGTGTGGCAACTTCCACCTTTTATGTTCTCTGTATGTGTGTGTGTGTGTGTGTGTGTGTGTGTGTGTGTGTATTTATTTATTTCTTACTATATGTTCCATTCTATGCATCTGATGAAGTGGGCTGTAGCCCATCAAAGCTTCTGCTCAAATAAATTTGTTAGTCTCCAAGGTGCCACAACTACTCCTGTTCTTTTTATTTGCAGTGTTACTGTTTTCGTTAATCAGGTCTCCACACTGAACGATACCGTTTTGGTAACAAAGTAGTGGTATTTTCTTCTTTGAAACTAAAGCAGCCCGAGCACAAATATAGGTTAAGAGGCCTGTTTTTATTATGAGCAGCCAGACTTCCTCTTGAAGAATGTTTGACAAGCTAAATGCAAACACTTCACTGAGTCACTTCAAGCTTAATACAGAGAAAGAAATTTCAGCACATCCATAACAAGGAGATAGAATGAGGGTTACAAATTAATCATTCCCATTTACTGATGGCGGCATTGGTTCAAGAATGATTAGATGAGATTACACCATTGTGAGGATGTTTTACGAACAGTGGCCTTGTCATGTTTTTAAACAGTAAATTAGACAGTACTTTGCTATTCTTTAGCTAGAATAAGCTATTACTGAAATTTTGCAAAAGTGGAGAAATGCAGGTCTTTTGTCTCTATCTATGACCAGTGTTTTGTTCTTGGTAGCCTTTTTGTAGCAAACACCAACAATTCACCCACAAGCAATACTTCTTTAAGTCTGCCCAACTCAAAGATCATTGGCCATGTAGCGTATTTTAACCGGTAAGATGGATAACACACTTAGGCCCAAAATGAAATTCAAGATGCCCATATCAAACCTTTTGGTAGGTCTCAGACTACACCAGTTCGGCCGCCATTGCTAATCACAGTGAACCTTATTTTTGAGAAGACAGCTTTGCTCCTCCAAGACTGTCTGAAGGCCAGAGACATTTCAAATCGGCACAAACAGGGACAGGAAATAAGTCAACTACATCCAGTCCCAAAGCCAAAGTGATCCAACTATTCATAGTTTTATTAACTAACTCCAAAGGGAGTACTTTCTTGTCTTCAGATGGTGAGATGTAGTTACAACTTGGGAAGCTGGAAAGCAGAGGTGAAAAACTGTTAGCGAGAACGTTGTGAAAGTGAAAGAAACAAAGATTCCCTCAGGACTCCACAGGATCAGATTACATGAAGGGGCCTGAATATTCTCTGGCACACAAATTAAATTCTGCAGGAAAATCCTGATTTCTGTGATATAGTGCTAATTTTGAGTCACAATGAAATTTCTACAGTAGATTCAGATAAATTCAAGATTTTATTAATGAGTTTGTTTTTATTTTCATATTAAATTAAATAACAAATTCATGGATTTTTTCCCCATATGCACTGCCTCCAGATTTTCATTGTTTAGTATGCTGCAAGATTTTGAATTAATGCATAAAATCTGCAGGTTTCTGTCAAGCTGGGGCTTTTGGCAACTTGGAATGGGCAATAGATGTCTTGAGAGTTTTTTTACACCACAAGGCCAGCTAAGATTTTTGGTACTTGAGAAGGTATGCATCTCCTCCTTCTGTTCCCCTTGTGAGCAGAGACCACACTCACCTGATTTCTTTCCAGGAAAGGTGAAGGAAAACCATGGGAAGTGGGCAAGGTTTTTGACTCCTTTCCCTGCCCCAGCAACTCTGGTCAACAGCCAGATGTCCTGTGGTGCCCCCCTCTATTTCTCCAGCACTACAGCTAACCAGTGATGGATAAAAACATTAGCTCGACAGTCTGCCAATACTACCAGCAGTGAAATAAGTTAACAAGACCTTTAAAATTGCATGAGTGAATTTCAGACTAACATCTTATTAGGGTGAACAGGAACAAGTCATGCTACTCTAAAAGCTTTCCTTTCATGCTGTCTGCATAGTAAAGCAAACTACATCAATTCACTTTTAGGCAGTTATCTTCACAACCATAAAGAGCTAAAATCAGTGTTAAAAGAATAAATAAAAGCTTAGATGTGGCAGCCAAATCCTGCTTCTAGGGTGACATTCTATAGCCAATTCCAAAACAGAGAGGAAATCATGGGACCCTGAAAATAAATAAATATATACACACACACACACACACAAATATATACACACACACACACACACACACCAGTCTACTTCTGGATCACTCAATTAGTAAATCACAAACATTACAAAGCCACAAGATTACTTTTTAAACCCACAAGCCATTCCCTGCCAAGCAACATTAAGCAGCACCCAGGGAAAATTTAAGAGCATTTTATGGAACCATTTAGATTTAATGGAACATATTTTATTAAAACCAAATTGATCCTTTGTTGTATCCTTGTGCATAGTGTACCCTAATTATAAATCTGTTTTTATTAATAAAATCTCTGGAGTCTACTTTCCACCTCCACTGAAATCCATTTTATAGAAGTGTACTAAACATGCAAGTGTGCTAAATACTACCACAGACAGCAGAAGAAAAAGTATCTGCTGTACAATTCTACTCTAACTGGGGAACAAAATAGTCCTACTGTTATAAGTCAACTGGAACTCTCACAGACTTTCAGACATATGTATTATATTTAGCCTTTGTTTCAAGTTTTGCACATTGAACTATGGGATACATGAGGGAAAATGTAATCTAATTTTAAAAGATTACGCCTATAATACCCACACCACTTCATCTTGCTTCCAGTCATATCACTTGCTTTGTACATTGAAGCCCAGATCCTGCAAACAGACAGTTACACCAATGCTTACCTTTACACTCGAGAAAAGTTCCACTTACTTTTCATTTGCAAGATTGGGGCGTTAGTCAAAAAGCAGGTCACCAAACATGGATATCATTCTTAGTAATTTTTATTAACTGCTAAATGTACTCCTTAAAATCAGGTCAGATTACCATAGTTTATATGTACTTTTAAATTTTAGATAATAAAGTCTTAGATAATGCTCTAATGTTTGTGGGCGGGGGAGAGGAGGGATGCTTTTAAAAAGTTACACATTAGTTAAAGGCAACAGATTTTCTAAGACTCTACCCCATATAAGAGTATAAGGGCTTCCCCCCATCACTCACACTGCATTCACTTACATTAAGTGTGTAAAAATAAATAATATTCTAGAGATGCTGGGGCCAGATTCTCTGGTCTGGAAGAACTGAACTTTAAGCAATCTCTACCCTCTCTTCTTCCTTGGACCAGCCAGCTGTGCAAGTTACAGCATTCTCCAAAAGTTGAGAATGGCTCTTGTGTCCAGGAGCTAAGGATCCCATTCCAGAAGCTAAGGATCAGCCTGACATGTGTGTGCACAGGGGAAGGGAACGGAGGAGCTGACATCACCACCTGCACTGGAGAGGATGTAGCAAGCACTGCTACAGCAGACTTACACCCTGTGGTGATTCGCTTACATAGGTGGAATCTTTAGGTAATATGTGAAGATGACCTTCTGGCTGCTCAGGACAACCAGAGCAGGAGACTACTTTGTGAGACATGACATACTACATGATCTATTATACACACAAACACCCCTTGTTAGAATGCTAAAGTTACAAAGTCAAGCACTCAAAAATTAGGGAATGCCAGAATTAACATTGCTTGTTAACATAGCTCCCTTGTGTGTACACATAATGATGCAGTCTCTAATTATATCATCAGATTTTTCCACAGGATCCCTGCCTCATTCAGTGCTCAGGATGGACCTGCTCTTGGGATCACTCGGCGCTGTGTAATAAGAGACTTTTGTCTGTAGCATCCCTGCCTCATTTGCTGCACAATTGGGAAGATGTGCAATGAATGAGGCAGGGAACTCCAAGAAGGGAAAGAACAGTCTCATGGTCATGGCACCTGAAGGCTGCCCTGGAGGACTGAGAACTCTGAAGCAGGAATAGAATCCATATGATGCTAGTCAATTCACTTAAACCAAATTTTTCACCGGTGGTCACTAACTGAGTGTTCCTCATTTTATGGATGCTCAACTTGAGCACTCACAGCTGCTATTGAAGTAGCATCATATAGCACAGCTCCCAGTTAAGTATTCTGAAAAACACATCAGACCCTGGGACATCTCAAACTGGGCACTCAAGATTAGCAGACAGTTTTGACCTCTCTCCTCCTCGGTTCCCCCATTCATTCACAGATCTGGAAAAACCACCACCTCAGAGGAATGTTGTGAAAATAAATTCACTAATGTTCATGAAGTACTCATATACTATAGTGATAAGTGCCATGGAGGAAGTTAATTCTGTCTTCAGAGCTGACTTTAAATAGCATGCAGTAAATAAGGCATGGAGCCACACAGTGAACAATGATGATACAAATACCAACTAGCGGCTTGTTCAGTGAGCACCATCCATCCATTCAGTAAACTGAATGAGGCAGCAGTCACGTGGAGAAAATATGATCATGTAATTAAAGACTTATCATAATGCATAAACACAAGGGGGATGAATCAGGGTTGCTAGGCAATCTCAATTCCGGCATTTCCTAACTTTTCATGCTTCACTTTGCAACCTTAATGTTATTTTAACAGTTTTCCACTTGTAAGACCCTTGTTTAAAAAAACAAGCACTCACAAAACCCAGAAATTTCATCAAATGAAGAAATACTGACTCCCTCACGCTTCATCAGAAGAGCTGGAATCTTTACATCCACAGCACAAAACTCTACCACTTGAGTAATGGAGTAACTAGTAACAGCAGTAAGGACCAGCCATTAGAGGAGGTTGGAGACAGCAGAAGAATGGGGAGACTGGAATTCTGGGTTTATTTGTAGGTTCCGGAGAGGAGTGGGCACAGACTTTTCTGCTCCTTCCCCCTCTCCCCTCACAAAACCCTCTGCACAAGCCTGACCCTTCTGCCCATTTCACCTCCAGCCTATCCCTGTGCCAGCCCTCTCCCTCCTGCCCCATCCCACCTCCTCATCCTAGATTCCTCATCCTATTCCCAGCTTCCTTGTCCATCAAGTTCCCCATCCCCCTTCAGCTTTTGTCCCCTCTACATTTCACTCCTCCTCACTGCCTGGAAGCCAGCAGGGGAATTACCGTATATACTCGTTCATTAGCCCGTTCGTTTATAAGCCGACCACCCAAGATGAATAGGTAAAAATAGTAAAACCTGTATGACCCTTTTATAAGCCGATGCTATATTTCGGGGGTTGGCAAACTTTGGCTTCCAGCCCGTCAGGGTAAGCCGCTGGCAGGTTGGGACGTTTTGTTTACCTGGAGTGTTCGCAGGCATAGAGCCCCTCAGCTCCCTGGGGCCGTGGTTTGCCGTTCCCAGCCAAATGGGAGCTGCAGGAAGTGGCGTGCCACAGCCACAGGGAACTGAGGGGCTCCATTCCTGCAGACGCTCCAGGTAAACAAAACGACAATGTATTAGATATTCAATTCAATGATTTCATAGAGTCTAAAATCATCAAATTCTGGTGTAGACCCATTTATAAGCCGACCCCCCACTCTTTGATGCATCACTTTTTTACCAAAAATATTAGGCTTATGAATGAGTATATATGGTATTTAGAGCCTTGGAAATCCAGGTCTTTCACTGTTCTCTGTTCCAGTACCTGATACCACAGCAGCCCAGAGCAGCAACTGAAGTGAGTCCTGCTTTATCTCTGTAACCCTGGACTAAAGCATACTCAATGCAGACTGAATCCTTGGGAGAATTTAGCTGCCAAACTAACAAATCTCTGAGGGTGTGCTAAGTGCAATTTTCCAAAGGTTTATAAATTGGTGAAGTTTGGGTGGTTTTTCAAGAGGGAAGGTAAAAGGAACATCCCTGACACAAAGGCAACCCACTGCCAAATTTCAAATCCCTGCTCCAAGGAAGGGAGGCACAAAGTGCTTCTCAACCAAATTATTAGAGTTGTTTAAAAAAAAAAAACACACCTAGGCAAAAATATGTTTCCCATAATTCTGTTCTCAGAAATGGCTGATCCATTTTTTGCTAAAATTTCCTCCTAAAAATTCAGGCCAAAGCAGACACCTGGCATGGAAAATCTCAACTCGAATGGTCAAGCTTACCAAAGTTATAAGCACCTGGAAAAAGGGTCTGACATAGGAAGTGTTCAGCAACCCTAAGTATAGGCTGTGCTGCCAGCGCAGACTACATTGAAGGATCTTTTGCTTACAGTGAAGCAAATATGCTTCAATTTTCCTCTGGGACAACAGCTGATGGATCCATTGAGACAGAAGCTGGATGATTTTTGTCCTCTGTCACTTGAACAGCTAAGAGCACCTGTGTGGTGAAGAATTAATACCACAGAGCAGCAGCAGTTTTTTTTTTTTTTTTTTTAAAAAGACACCTGACATCAACCTGACTCTGAGGCTAAATATCCTTATGGGCAGCAAATGGAAGTGCAGTACAGTGAAATCAATGTAACACTCTGCACTAGAAACTGTTCTTTTCAAGGGATCTAAATGTAGAAGAGAATATAAGCCCTGGTCTACACTACGGGGTTAGGTCGCATTTAGCTGCGTTAGGTCGATTTTAAAATGGAACGCGTCTACACAAGCAACCCCGTTCCGTTGACCTAAAGGGCTCTTAATATTGGACTTCTGTACTCCTCTCCAGCAAGGGGAGTAGCAGTAAATTCGACCTTGCTGGGTCGAATTTGGGGTAGTGTGGACGCAAATTGACATTTTTGGTCTCCGGGAGCTATCCCAGAGTGCGCCAACGTGACCACTCTGGACAGCACTTTCAACTCCGATGCACTAGCCAGGTACACAGGAAAAGCCCTGGGAACTTTTGAATTTCATTTCCTGTTTGGTCAGCGTGGCGAGCTCAGCAGCACAGGTGACCTTGCAGTCCCCCCAGAATCGCAAACGAGCTCCAGCATGGAGCGAACGGGAGACACTGGATCTGACTGCTGTATGGAGAGAAGAATCTGTGCAGGCTGAACTCGGCTCAAAAAGAAGAAATGCTAATATATATGCCAAAATCTCACACAGCACGATGGAGAGAGGCAACAAGAGGGACACACAGCAGTGCCGCATGAAAGTCAAGGAGCTCAGGCAAGCCTACCTAAAGACAAAGAAGGCAAATGGTCACTCTGGGTCAGAGCCCCACACATGCCGCTTCTATGATCAGCTGCATGGCATTCTAGGGGGGGACCCTACCACTACCTCGCCACTGTCTGTGGACACCTGCAAGGGGGGAGTCTCACGCAACACGGAGGAGGATTTTGGGGATGAGGAAGAGGAGGAGGAGGATGAGAATGCGCAGCAGGCAAGCGGTGAATCCGTCCTCCCTGGCAGCCAGGACCTCTTCATCACCCTGGAGCCAACACTCTCCCAATGCGGGATCCCCGACCCTGAAGACGGAGAAGGCACCTCTGGTGAGTGCACATTTGTAACTACAGTACAGGGTTTAAAAGCAATAGTGTTTACTGTTTGTTATGCTCTGAAGACTTGGGATGCATTCGTGCCCAGTACAGCTACTGGAAAAGTCTGTTAACGTGTCCGGGGATGGAGCGAGAATCCTCCAGGGACATCTCCATGAAGCTCTCCTGGAGGTACTCTGAAAGCCTCTGCAGAAGGTTTCTGGGGAGGGCTGCCTTATTTCGTCCTCCACAGTAGGGCACTTTACCACACCAAGCCAGTAGCAAGTAGTCTGGAATCACTGCAGCACAAAGCATGGCAGCCAATGGTCCTGGGTTTTGGTCACTTTCAAGCAACATTCGGCTATATCTTTCCGTGTTAGCCTCAGGAGAGTGATATTATTCATGGTCACCTGTTTGAAATAGGGGAATTTTTGTAAGGGAACAGTAAAAGGACGCCGTTCATGCTGGGCTGTTTGCGCTTCGCTAAAAGGGATCACCCCTGAAAATAGCCACGCAGAAGGGTGGGGGGAGGTGTGTGCTGCAAATCCACCCGAAAACCGCAGCCCCTCCTTTCAAATGGCAAACCCAACCGGCATTGCTTGCTATGGGAAAGGAGGGTGCTGCAGTCTGAAAACATTCCCACATGTTATGAAGGCGTTAGAAGCCAAACCCATGTACCCTTTGGCTTACCATGGCTGCCTGGAAACCGAATTCTGTTGCCCAGCCATGTGTGATGTGTCACCATACCAGCAGGCGCTCAATATAAAAGGCAAAATGCGATCTTGTACCTAAAGCACGTGCGCTGTCTGCTGTGAATTGCTTGATTCACTGTGAAAGTCTCCCTTTTCTTCTCTGAAATGTATCATCTTAAATTTTAATCTCCCTTTTTATCCCCCTGCAGGTGCAAATGTTTCTACGCCCCACCCATCATCTCCGGCCCTGAGGTTATCACAGATTAGACGGTGAAAAAAATGCACTCACGATGACATGTTTTCCGAGCTCATGCAGTCCTCCCGCACTGATGGAGGCATTCAGTAGCAGAGTCCAGGAAAGCATTAAGTAAGCACAATGAGAAGAGGCAGGATACAATGCTGAGGCTAATGGGGGAGCAAATGGACATGCTCGGGTGTCTGGTGGAGCTGCAGGAAAGCCAACGAGAGCACAGACCGCTGCTGCATCCACTTTACAACCGCCTGCCCTCCTCCCCAAGTTCCATATCCTCCTCTCCCAGATGCCCAAGAATGCGCCGGGGTGGGGGGGAAGGCTCCGGGCATCCAGCCACTGCACTCCAGAGGATGGCCCAAGCAACAGAAGGCTGTCATTCAAACAGTTTTGATTTGTAGTGTGGCTACAATAAGCAATGTGGCCTTGTCCTTCCCTCCTACCACGGGGTACCTTATCAATTTTATCCCTTTTTTAATTACCGCCATTCTGCACTTGCTCAACCTACAGTTGAGCTGCTCCTTACTACTGTCCAGGCTGCCTGTGTATGGCTTCATGAGCCATGGGAGCAAGGGGCAGGCTGGGTCTCCAAGGATAACTATTGGCATTTCAACATCCCCAACAGTAATTTTCTAGTCTGGGAAGTAAGTCCCTTCTTGCAGCTGCTCGAACAGCCCGGAGTTCCTAAAGATGCGAGTGTCATGCACCTTTCCTGACCATCCCATGTTGATGTGAGTGAAATGTCCTTTGTGATCCACCAGTGATTGTAGCACCATTGAGAAGTACAGCTTGCAGTTTATGTACTGGTTGGCAAGGTGGTCAGGTGCCAAGATAGGGATATGGGTTCCGTCTATCGCCCCCCCCCCACAGTTAGGGAAACACACTGCAGCAAAGCCATCCACTGTGACCTGCACATTTCCAAGAGTCACTACCCTTGATAGCAGAACATCAGTGATTGCATTGGCTACTTGGATCACAGCAGCCCCCACAGTAGATTTGCCCACTCCAAATTGATTCCCGACTGACCAGTAGCAATCAGGCGTTGCAAGCTTCCACAGGGCTATCGCCACTCGCTTCTCAGCTGTGAGGGCAGCTCTCATCTTGGTATTCCTGTGCTTCAGGGCGAGGAAAAGCAACTCTCAAAGTTCCAGGAAAGTGGCCTTACGCATGCGAAAGTTTCACAGCCACTGGGAATCATCCCATACCTGCAACACTATGCGGTCCCACCAGTATGTGCTTGTTTGCCGGGCCCAGAATTGGCGTTCCACTGTATCAACCAGCCCCACTGCCGCCATGATGTCCCAACTGCCACAGCCCGTGCTTTCAGGAATGTCTGTGTCTATGTCCTCATCACAATTGTCCTCGTGCTGCCGTCTCTTAGCCAGGTTCTGCACATACTCCAGTATAATGCGCAAGGTGTTTACAATGCTCGCAACAGCAGCGGTGAGCAAAGCAGGCTCCATGCTTGCCGTGCTATGGCGCCTGCACGGGTAACCCAGGAAAAAAGGTACAAAATGATTGTCTGCAGTTGCTTTCATGGAGGGAGGGAAGGAGGGAAGACTAACGACATGTGCCCCAAACCACCCGTGACGATGTTTTTGCCCCATCAGTCATTGGGAGCTTAACCCAGAATTCCAATGGGTAGCAGAGACTGCAGGAACTGTGGGATAGCTTCACACTACAGCGTACAGATAGTACACTGCTCTGTGAGTTGATGCTAGCCACGGTAGTGAGGACGCACTCCACTGACTTAATGCGCTTAGTGGGGACATACACAATCGACTGTATAAAATCGACTTCTAAAAATTGACTTCTCTAAAATCAACCTAATTCCGTAGTGTAAACATACACCGAACATGAGCGAGACAGTGAACATAAAACGAAACTATACAGATAGGAAGATTCACAGTTTTTACATACTAAAATTCCAAGGGAAAGGGAATCATAATTCATTTTCCATTAATCTATAGCTGCCCTAACTACAAAAAAAATGAAGAGGGAAACTGTGAAACAGCTGTTTTAACAGAAGATATAAAAATGATTATGAGCAGGATGAATGAGGTGTACCCAAGATTTATATATATTTATAAATATATTTATATAGATTTATATTTATAAAGCCACCTGGAGGGAAGACAAGGGGGGAGTCTAGACTTAGACAGGGGTCCAGTCTGAAAAGAAATATAACGAACTCTGATTTGCAACCCGCCAAAATAACATTTAGGGTAAGAAATTACATTGTATAACCTGTTTAAGTATATTGAGCTTAGTTTGTGTACTTTGGTTTATTTGCTCAGTAATCTGCTTTGTTCTGTCTGTTATCTCTTATATTCACGTACAATTCACTCTTATATTCACTTACAAATTACTAACTTTTGTAGTTAATAAACTTACTTCTTGTTTATAATATAACCGTTTACGTCATTTCTAATGGGGGTGGGGGGGGGAAGAAGTTGTGCATATCTCCCTCTATATTGAGGGAGAGGGCAAATTTAATAAAACCTTGGGTTTGTACCCCTTAAAAGGAGTGGGCACCAGAGTGTTGGGGCAAGCCCAAAAGGCTGAATCTTTCCAGAGCGGATCTCTGTCTCTCTGTGCAGCTGGCTGTGGCCCTGCCTGTGTGCTTGGCTGGAAGAGGTTTGTGAGCCTAGCCCAGCAAGGCCAGGTAACGGGGACCCAGGCTAGCAGAATAGGCTGACTCAGTGGCATCCCAGCACAACAGGTGACACCATCACAATGTATTATCAATCTTAACTCCTATTTAATGTAGTTTTTGTCTGGAAATAAAAATAAGAGAGTAGAACAGTGGTGTAATACACCAACGCAGTACTTCCTATTATTATTTGGTATGTTCTCCCCATGCAGCTGTCAGTCTTTGACTAGCAATCCTGTGAGCCTTTCATTTGCCCTGTCCTTCTCAAATTTTCCTCCTGCTGTGTCCTAAGTATCCCTCGTCTGCCCTACACCATTGGTCACTTAATACTTTGTAACCTAGATGATTCCCCCCCACCTCCACCCCAAATCAAACTTTATCAGAATATATACTTATGAAACCTACAGCATTCTATCTGAGCACACTTGCCAAATTCCATAAGAATGTTGAGCATAAACATCATTCCACCTAGCATGGGCCAAATGATTTATAAGGGAGATAGACTGCCAAACCTGATTATAATTCAGACTCACCAATATTTTCAGTTAGTGTTTATGGTAATTAATGCAATCATTAGGGCAATTACATACAGAGTTCTATTAACATCTTCTGTTTTTATATGCTCATAACTTTTAGAAACATTCCCCTTTGGAATCAACATTTTCCAAGCCTAATCCCAAACCAGTTATTTCTCCCTTTAAAAATAAAAGTTTGTTGGAAAAATCTCTTTACATGTCTGAGAGTGCTATAAAAATACTCAACATTTGGCTTTATTTTGCTCACCAATAATTCAAAAATAGTTGAAGAAAACTTCCAAACTTGGCATCTGGGTAGGCCTCCATTACGCACAGTCGCTTTGCTAATTTGGGTTGAGATAAGAGACTGGGGGGGGGGGGGGGGGGAGACCCAGCTCCTGAACATTAAACAATTAAATCAGCACAAACCCCAGATTGTCCTTGTCTTCACTTCAAAGTTACGAGAGCTATTGCTAGACAGGGCCACAGAATCATAGACATCAGAAATAAAGAGAGATGGAATATCCAGTTGGTTTCCTTGGAGACGCAGGACTGTTGCCTAAAATGTGTTTTCTCCAGTCTAGAGTTTAAATTTAATCACTGGGCTTTTCCTCCACTTTAGTAAGACTAAGCTACAACCTAGCAGTTCTAGGTCAGGAAGTTTTCCTTTACTTTCATCCCATTAACCTCCCCTAACACTAAATTTCTCCTCCTTTCTGAATGCTCACATCTTTTAAAGTATTTTTAGACTCAATCCTCTACATATTTAACTTTTAATACTTCCTTTCCAGTCAGTCCCACGTACAAGCTAATTTTTCACCACAAACTTCCTCTAACTTTTCCATACTGTGGGTAACAATGGGAAAAAATGAACACAATATTATACAGAAAAGGATTTTCACCACCCCACTCCACTCAGAAGGTAGGCACTCAGTCACAGATCTTGACGGAATAGTGCTAGGTGAAAGTGTGAACTGAACCTCAAGTAGCTACCTACAGATTTCAGAAGTAGGAATGCCTCTCTTAAAAGCTGTAGGGGCTGCTTGAGGTGGCTCTAACTCAGCTATGCTACAACTTCTAATTCAGACAGACATCCAGTTAGTCAGTCTTTGGGTGGATACAGTTCAACCTTTAACCCAGTCTGCAAAGGCCAGAAACAAGCTGGAGTCTTTCAGAGGGGTCTTGTCCTGTCCAGATAGAAGAGTACCCTAATGACATTAAGGGTGTGAAGCTTAGCTTCCCCTTAGCCAGCGTGTGGTTTAGGAAAGAACAAGAAAGTGGATAACTTGGTTCAGGTGAAAGTCAAACAACTTCAGCCAATAATTTAGGGTCAGGTCTTAAATGGTTTTCCACAAAGACAAGATGTCACTAAGGACGACAGCCATGAGGGCTTGAATCTCTCCTAATCTTTGAACTTATGTTATTGCTCCTAAAAGGCTGTGTATGAAGACAGGTAGTATAGAGAACAGGTTGCTAGAGGTTCGAGGAGAGTTCCCATCAAGCCTGCTAACATGACCCCAAGGTTCTAGGAAGGCAGGGGTCTCTGACTGGGGGAAAATACGTATGAGATCCTTGAAGAATCCAGCAACTTTGGGTGAGAAGACTGTGTGACCTTGGACAGACGGGTGAGAAGACTTTATTTAGTAGTAATTTCTGCTTATGGAGCTGATTGACAGTCCTGAACATTTTAGATCTAACAAGTAATCTGAAATGGCAACTACAGGGGTTTTCTAAATGGATGAGAGTGTTTGTAGTAGCCAAATCAAAAATCTTTTCCATTTAACTTCTAAGAGTAGAAATGTTCTTGACTTCAGTGGAGCAGGTTCTGTCTGTATCAATTAACTAGTCAGTACTGAGGCTGTCAGATCCTGGATCCAGGGGTAGGATTTGGCTTCTGCTCAGCACAGTCACATCTGGCTGAACCAAAACCATGGTCTGTGTTGGTAGGTTCATCAGATCCAAATACCAGAACTCAATGGGCCTTGCCAGAGCTATCATTATATTAAGGCTGTGCCCATCTTGATTTTCTTCAGGATACCGAGTATCCACAGTACGTGTGCATAACCATAAGTGAGTCCTGGTGTCCCAGGGATGAGAAAGGTATTGAGATCGAGCCTGTACTGAACTCCCTCTAGAGCAGAGCTGACACTTTCTGTTTTAGTCTGAGACAAAGAGGTCTATTCTTGGGCATCACCACTGCAGAGCATCTTTCACAAGAACAGTCCTTGACAGATCAGATGTAATTATCTAAGTAATGTCTGCTGAACTGATCAGCTACAGTGTTCTGCAAGCCTGGAAGATACAGATCCACTGTATGATTTGATAGAAAAGGCCCAAAGATGGCCTGCTTCCTGGCAGAGTGGTGAATTCCTTGCTCCTTCCTGCCCTACTGATTTAGTACAATGCTGTACATTGTACATTATCATGGTGGCTCCTCAAAACAAGGGTAGCAATGCTGTGCATGCCAATGTGCCTTACTGCTCGGGGTCATTTATGTGAAAGAGCACCTTGAGAGGGAGGGATTGGGGGGAATCAGAGACCTTGCATCCAAAGATGGTCCAGATGAGCTCCCCCATCCAAAAGCGTAGGCATCCATTACTACCATCATGATAGGTAGAGGTGGCAAGAATAGTACTTCGGTGCACACTTATAGAGGATCCCATCAATTTAACAAGGATGGGACTGCTTAGGTGCTCATGAAGAATACGTCAGGTCTGGGCTTTATCACACAGGGGTACAAGGTCACATACCCCAAGAGTCTGAGGCATGCTCTTACTGATGTCTTTGGGTGACCCTGGAGTTGACAGAGTTCAATAAGGCATGGAACTTCTCATGGTAGATGAGCTCTCACTGCTCTGGAATCTAACATTGCTCCTGTGAACTCTATGCTACAAGTACTCTCTGTTGATCGTGAGACCCAAAGTGATTAAAAGTTTGAGTCACTTGGATGGAATTATTCACTTGTGGTGCCTGTCCAAGTTAGCCAGTTGCTGAGATATGGGTAGGTTCATATCTCTCTACTTAGATGAGCTACTACAAATGCTAGACACTCGGTGAGCACCCTGGAAGGCATAGAGAGAGACCAAACAGAAGTATTATTGATATTGTGACTTCCCCCCCCCATCAGGAATCTGAGGTAGTTCCTATGGGTGTCAAATTTAGTACGAGTATAGGCATCCTGTAAATCATGGTTGGGAACCTGTGATGAGGATCTAGTATGGGGATTATGGAAGCCAGAGCCACAATTCAGAGCTTACAACAACATGAATCTGTTCAGATGAAGGTCCACAATCAAACACCAATCTCCTTTCTTCTTTGGGATTAGGAAATGTGAATTAACTCCATGGGTACTTCCTTTACTGCTCTGAGTTACAGAAGGGAGTTGTGACAGGTTTCACCTGGTCTGCTGGGATGCCACTGAGTCAGAATATTCTGCCAGCCTGGGCCCCCTTTTTATCTGGTATTGCTGGGCTAGGCTCCCCAGCCTTTTCCAGCCAAGCACACAGACAAGGCCACACCCAGCTGCACAGAAAGACACAGATCTGCTCTGAGAAGGCTCAGCTTAAGGGGCTTGTCACAGCACCCAGATGTCCACCCCCCACTTGGAGTACAAACCCAAAATTATATGAAATTCACCTCTTCCTTCAATGTGAAAGAGGGTATATATAACTTCTCTCTCCCCCCCCCATTAGAAATCACAAAGTGGGTTGTATTATAAACAAGAAATAAATTTATTAATGATAACAGGTGTATTTTAAGTAGTTAAGGAGGTAGCAGACAAAACAAGGCAGATTACTAAGGAAATAAAACAGAGCACACAAACTAAGCTTAATACACTAAAGAAACTGGTTACATGCGAGTTCTCACCCTAAAGGTGGTTCTAATAATCTTCTTCACAGGCCAGATGCCGTTCTAGTCTGGGCCCAGTTCTTTCCCCCTGATCAGTTTTAGTTGTTTCCAGCAGTCATCTTGGGTGAGGTAGCAGGGGAGAACTGAAAACTAGGATTACCTCACTCCCCACCCTTAATAGGATTTGCATAAGGCGGGAGTCCTTTGTTTCCCTAGTTTGACCCCCCCCCCTCCCCTTAACAGTGGAAAGTTACAAGAAGTCCCAGGTAATGTTTTAGTATCAGGTGAGAAGACCACCTGATTCTATAAGATCACACCGTCCATGAGTCAGTGGCAGTATGGAGCGTCCACAGGAAGGCCAAAGCTTTTCACAGTCCATTGTCCTTGCTGATGGGCCATCCATCCTGTTTGGCTTTTCCATTGTTGTACCTGGAGTGTCAGCAGGCATCACATAAAGTAGCATAGTTGAAATACAGAGACAGTCAATATTCCCAATTTCAGATACAGAAATGATACAGGCATACAAATTGGATAATCACATTCAGTAAATCATAACCTTTCCAATGACATCTCACATGAGCCATTTTGCATAAAGTATCTCAGTTATGTCATTCATATCATAAGCATATTTTCATAAAGAATATGGAATGACATGTCATAGGAGTCTACCTCCTTTCTTAGTAAAAAATCACTAGAGGAGCCCCTAAAAAGGAATTTAAATGGGATAAAATATTCCTGGCCTACAGGCTCCAGGATCTATTAATCCAAAGGTATTCACTACCAGGCCTCATGAGAAAAAAATGCGGGGGGGGGGGGGGGGGGGGGGGGGGGGGAAGAAGACAAGCAGAGGGAAAGAGAAGCAGGAGAAAGATCCAACAGTTCTAGCTAGTTCTCAGTTATGGCATTACACCTGAAGACATGAGGTTGACAGACTGCATGGCAGAAGGGAGGACAGAGGATCTCCTCTGGAACCACTGCCTCTCCCTTAGACATTCTGATTTTTTATTGGCCCTAACAGTAAGGAGGCTTCAGTCTCAAACAGCTTTGGAATTCTATACTGCCTTCTCCTTGGGGCTGGTGTAGATACCCTTAGAGAGTAAAGAGTGGCTTTTGAGTCCTTCAAAGTGTGCAGGGTTTCATCAGCATGATAGTATAAGAGGTCACAGTCTTTGGGAGGTCCTTGAAGGTCACTTGGACCTCCTTTGGTATGCTTCAAGACTGCAACCATGAAGCCATATTCATTGTGACTTAGGTTGCTAAGGAATGCACTGCTGTGTTAGAGGCATAAACAAAAATGTGAGGGAGTGCAGGCTCAGACGGTTTGGTCACGTAAAAGCACAGTCCTGACAACTACAACGGTAAGAAAGTCCAGCAGATCAAAACTGAAGGAAAAAGACAGACGGAGGCAGACCCAAGAAGAAGTGATGGAGTGGACTAGGCCCAAAGGAAAGGAGCAGTGGAGAGGTCCTCCAAACAGGCTAGAGTGGCTGCAGGGGAAACAGCCAATCTGGGTCCAGGAGGGCCATATAAAAGGAGCTGCAGAACAGAGCAGCAGTTAGTAGCTGCTGAAAGCTGGAGAAGAAACGACTGCATGCCTGGCTGGCTGAGGGAACTGCAGCATAGTGGACAGCTAAGCGGGGGCAGGGACCAGGGAGCTGAGAATTACAAGTCGCAGATTTCCTAGTGAAGATGAATTCTAGATTAATACAGACTATTGTACTTGTTTCTACTATGTTGGTATTCCGTTTATCTCTTCCATATAAGAACTTGTCACTTGTTCATTTTGCTTCCTGAGCTGCACACGATACCATGAAAGTAAACAAGCAGAGTTTCCAAGCTATTACACAATCCAATTCCATTTGCACTTGCAAGAGCACAGAAGAGTTAGTATCCTTGCTTCTGGAAAGCTTTTAAGTCAGGTTAGAAGTAATAGGACAAATGACTCGCACAGCACAGGTGCACTAGAATGGAAAGAACATACAAGGAGTCCCTTCCCCCCAGGGCATTCATACAAGAAACAGTATTAATTTGGCTGCAAGTTTTGAGAAGAACAAGGGGGTATGCCAAGCATGGGGAGGACCTGGGCATAGACAGGATAGCAATGGTGGTACGTGCAGAGTACCCCTTTGTAATAGGAATATGCACAAGTCACTGCTCATTGCACTCCCCCACCACCTGTGAAGGTATTATGCCTTATGGTGACAACACCTTCCTTCACACTACTTCTCTGCTACCAGTGATCTGTAGTGATGCTCCTCTGACTTGCAAGGAAGCCATTTAGCCGGATGTTTTTAGGCAACAGAATTTCTCTATGTTATCTAAGATATTTCGATTCTGAAGCTTTTTTAAGAGTTTTACTAAAACACTTGGAGACAGTTTCTTTTTTGATCTAAAGACACTACAGATTGAAAGAGTAACAACAGGAACATTTATAGTCACTTTATAAAACTGCACTGCTTAGCCTTTAAGTATATATTTATGAAAAAAGGAACTGTTGGTATGTTTTAGGAACTATTTATATTTTCCTTTAGTCAATACAACTTATGAAGTGAGTAACCTCTCCCACAATTAAGGAAACTTCTATTGTCCTGACAAGCTTGTAATACAATACACACATTAGTAATCTTATGAGGCAGAAAAGAGGGTTTTGGTGGTTTTTTTTAAAAGCAATTACAAAATAAGCCTTTTCTAACACTGCTTAAATCTTAAAATGTACATAGACTTGGCCATCTAAATAATTTATAGCAGAGTTTTCCCTCTAAAGCCAACAAGTCTCAATTTTGTACTTCTTGAATAAAATTTGTCTGATTTATCCACCAGCTTAGTAACCATTGCCCTAAGGAACTGTATCTGAGCTGAGAGAATCTCAATTTGTTTTTACCACATAGATACATATACCATATGGCAAGAAGTTGTACACTGAGGATCACGTGTAAGTCTGTTTGGAGAAGCAAGGAGGGATATATAACCCAGTAGAACGTATAAAGACTGGAATTACTAACTCCTGAATTCTTGTCTCAGCTAGACTTAGCTTTGTTACTTTTTGAAAGTATTCACTAATCTGTAAAATAAAGATATGCTACCTACCACCCAAAAATGTTGTAAAATTTTTTATGGTTGTAAAACACTTTGGTCATGAAGAGGACATTACACCTGCTGATGATTTTTCCACACCAGCGTAATTCTCAGCTGTTCATACTGGGTAGCTCTGCATCCACTTTATACCACCAGAGAAGCACAGAAGAGGATTTAGCACATAAGGAGTCAGATCTAGCTCATGCAAGCACAACAAAGGCAGCTTTAAATCCAGACACTTTTAAAGATCAAGTTAGGCAATACACCTGCTCCCACATCCCCACCAGCCTGCTTGGTTTTAGTGTCATGTTTTCAGGTTTTTTTCCTCCAGTTGGATGAAAGATCCACATAAATAGGGGACAGACTGACTCCATAGAGGAGAAAATGAAAAAGTATTTTTCCTCCATTTTCTTTCACTTATAGCATCTTTAAGGGGTCAACTTACTATATTCTGAATATTTTTTTATATAGTATGCCACTTAAGTTGACCTGGCAATGTTCTTTTAACATAGGAATGAATACTGCAAGCAAGCGTCAAGTAAAACACATCACTGACAAATGGGGGACCAAAACCTAACTCTCAAAACTTGATGATCCACAAGTAAACAAAGCAGTAAAAACAGCAAGGGTCTTATACCACAAGATTTACTTGGTTCGTTTATGAGGAAAATGATAGCATCGATTTAATTATAAAACTTCACATATTTAGTAGTGTACTGTACTGCAATTTATAGAAATAATGAAATCTCACTAATATGAGTTAGTCATTTTAATATTTGCTGAAAATTGGGCAATAAGACTACCAGTTGTGTGGTACTTATCAAGTTTACAGATTAATGAGGTAAGAGGAAAAAAAGTTAGGTTCTACTGTAAGTGTAATTCTTCAATTTCTTCCCGCTCATCCATCCAGAACAAATTTAGCCATGATTTTGTTTTATGAACAGCTGAAGTTATTCATAATCTTTGTACCAGAAGCCGTCACTATGTCTGGTTTTGTTTTTCGAGGGAATTCTCAAATAAACAAACACCAAATATTCACTCTGACTCAGATTTACAAACCAGTAGAGATGAGGAAGTGAATCACTCTTATCAGGCTTGTGTACACACACAGCTTCTAAAATAAAGAAAGCTGAATGCCATGTAAGAGAAGCAGCATGAATACAATATTAAGGTTGAGAAGCCAAGTACACTAATCTCTCCCTTTTCTTCTTAGTTTATACACTATGCAGAACAAGATTTACAGCCCAAGGGATGGGTTGCTAACCTAGCTTTCAGCCACCTTTTGCCTCCTGGTGAGCAGCCCTAGGGGTAATTTAATCAGCACTAAGGAAGCTGCTCATAGATGGTGCTGCCCAGAAACAGCCCGGCAATTCCGCCCCCTCATTCTCCAGTCCCACCCCAGCATGCTACCTATGCTGAGGTTTGCGAGTGGCTGTCTTCAGCTCCCATGCCACAGAATTCCTGTGGCCAGATCCATACCTTCTAGAGCCATCCCCACCTGGCACACAGGTGTTGGAATCTCACTCAAGTCATCTCCTTCCCACAGCCCCAATGACTATCTTTACTTTTACTGCCTTTAAACAGAGAGGGAACAGAAACATTTTCTCAGGCAGTCAGCTCCCAATCAACCCTAAAGGACTCCCTGAGAGGTCAGTTAAGTATCATGCCCAAGTTTTGAATTGGTAAATTGAGGCAGGGAGAAGGTATGCAACTTACCAAAGATCACATACAGTAAGTCAATATCAGGACCATTATTAGAACTCTGGTCTCATCTGCTAAACTTCTGTCTAACCACTAAATCAGTCCCCACCCCACCCCCAGTAAATTAATCTTAGCTTTTGGTTTTTACATCTGTAAAACAGAGAATACTTTGCAGTTGCTGAGTACTTTTTCCATCTGCAGAAAGTGCTTTGCCACACTGCTTAAGTATTAGGTGGCACATTTCACAGACAGGGAAAACAGACAGATTTAGGTGGAATTTGATGTATAAGTGGGAGAGGGTTGTGTTAGTGGCTCTGATTCTTAAGTCTTGTCCTATGCTAGCAAAATTAAATAAAGCAGAAAACAGTCATTGGCAATGAACCAGTGAACACCATTTAATTGCAATTGTAGGAGAAGAAAAAAAAACTCTGTTCAGCACCATTTCAGAAACCATGATTAAAAACTATCAAAAAATCTGTCACTACAGGTCCCAGACTTGCTCAATAGGAAAATGATGCAGAAACTAAAATAATCTGCTGTTTTATTTCTTAGGCCTAAGAACCATCCCTCAAAATGGTGGAGTGGTTAACAGGGACAGCTTCAGACTCCAGACAACGCATCTCCTACTAGACTACTTACAGGCTATGTTCAGAGTTGCTTTAGCTCAGGACAAATCCTTCTATTCAGTTATTGCTTCTATAATCAAACTCCAGTTGAGATCAATGCAGGATTAGCTAAAAACAGTTCAACCACCTCAATTTGTAGACAATCATGGCAAGCACTGTGCACCCTGCAACTGGAATCTCAATAGTTGTGGATAAAACCACTGCATGCTTGCTGAGGAGTTCCCTTCAACCCAGCCCATCAACAGTATTAGTAACAGACACAGGTTTAGATTGCAGAGCTCAGCTGAACCATCTCATAAGTCAAGGTCTCTGGGTTTAGGAAGAGTCCAGCTGTCATGTTCTTGATGGCTTGTCATGCTGTCTAGCCTGCCTGGCGTTTTTAGCCTGCCTCAAAAAGTGTTCTTTTCACAACTTTTAGTGAGCAATTCTATTGCTGTGTGCCAAGTCAACTGTCAGGGTGGGGCTCAGCACAACTACCACATCAGGAAGCTATGAAGAATGGGAAATTTCCACATTAAAGGCAAAGATAACATCCTGACAGATTACCTGAGCTGTAAATACAGTATCCAGCACAAGTGGCCCCTGAAGAGTGCACTGGCAAACCCATGCTCTCAGACAGGTGGACCTATTTGCCATAGAACTCAATACAAAATGAAATCCGTTCTACTGAGGATAGGAAGTATCAAGGATCCTTATTGGATACATTCCTCTTAGACTGGAAACAAACATACCTGTATGTGCCCCCTTCAAATTCTTCTCATCCTATCAGATGCAGCACCGTGGAGCTTATTACATCTGAACAGAACTAGACCATTCCATAAGACATTCCAGGTTTGTCTTGATTTCGGGTTTTGTTTTTCAAATGTCACCTAACACATTCCAATACTAGCACAGACAAAGCAAATTGTACTTTGGCACGTACATTAACTGGTCAAGTTAAAGCCGAGGAGGGAGCCTATGTTTCAGCTCAGCCAGCTAGAACATGAAAAAGTTTAAGTTACTTTTTCTGTGTTAGTGTGAGAACATGCTAGTTAAGGAGTTCTAAAAAACAAAAACAAGTTATCCTAGCCAAGACAATCTCTAGACTGTTAAGAGCATGGAGGGATAGTTCTAGTTGTCAGTAAACTTCCATAAACATATGCCATAAGAACCAGCAAGGATTCCAGTACCAACAGGTGTTAAAGGCTCCTATTAAAAAGAAAAGGAGTACTTGTGGCACCTTAGAGACTAACACGGCTGCTATTCTGAAAGGCTCCTATTGCATCTCTCAGATGTGCCCATTATAGAAATACATAACTCCAGTTATTAGGTTTTTATCCATACCTTTACACTGAATTACTCCCTGGATTTAGTGAGCGTCTGCACTGAGGTAGACTGCATCAGTGCAAGTCACAGTTTACAACACTGTCTATACTAAGAGCTTGCGCTGGTGCAGCTACACCACAGGCTAAAAACTGCACTGTAGACAAGACCTTAACCTCTAAATCAGATGTTCTCAGACTGCTTGGAATAGCAGTGTCACTGTTAAACTGAGACACCTCAACATCTCCTGTGATTATTTTTTAATCACAGTGGGTATCCTAATTACTTGCTATTTACCCAGGGCAAGAATTTTATGTTTTAAACAAGGGGAACATTTACTTACTACAATAAATATGGTTCTTCACAATGACTGCATGGACCTACACTCCCCACCTTCCTTATCAGCATTATTTTAGTCTTACAACTGGTTTTTATTAGGGCTGTCAAGCAATTAAAGAGATTAACTGCATGATTAAACAATAGAATACTATTCATTTAAATATTTTGGATGTTTTCAACCTTTTCAAATATTGATTTCAATTATAACAGAATACAAAGTGTGTAGTGCTCACTTCACAGTGCAAATACTTGTAATCAAAAAAATATAAACAAACAAAAGAAATAGTATTTTTCAATTTACCTCATACAAGTACTGCTCTGGAATCTCTTTATCATGAAAGCTGAACTTACAAATGTAGAATTATGCACAAAAACTTCATTCAAAAATAAAACAATGTAAAATCTTAGAGCCTGCAAGTCTACTTAGTCCTCCTACTCGTTCAGCCAATCACTCGGTCAAACAAGTTTGTTTACATTTTCAGGGGATAATGCTGCCCGCTTCTCGTTCACAATGTCACCTGAAAGGGAGAACAGGAGTTCACATGGCACTGTTGTAGCTGGCACTGCAAGATATTTACATGCCAAATGCACTAAAGATTCACATGTCCGTTCATGCTTCAGCCACCATTCCAGAGGATATGCATCCATGCTGATGATGGGTTCTGCTCAATAACAATCCAAAGCAGTGCAGACCAATGCATGTTCATTTTCATCATCTGAGTCAGATGCCACCAGCAGAACGCTGATTTTCTTTTTTGGTGGTTGGGGTTCTGTAGTTTTCGCATTGGAGTGATGCTCTTTTAAGAATTCTGAAAACATGCTTCACACCTCATCCCTCTCAGATTTTGGAAGGCACTTCAGATTCTTAAATCTTGGGTTGAGTGCTACAGCTATCTTTAGAAATCTTACATTGGTACCTTCTTTGCATTTTGTCAAACCTGCAGCTAAAGTGTTCTTAAAATGAACATGGGCTGAGTCATCATCTGAGACTACTATAACATGAAATATATGGCAGAATGCAGATAAAATAGAGCCAGAGACATATAATTCTCCCCCAATGAGTTCAGTCACGAATTTAATTAACGCATTATTTTTAACAAGCGTCATCAGCATGGAAGCATGTCCTCTGGAATGGTGGCCGAAGCATGATGGAGCATATAAATGTTTAGCATAGCTGGCATGTAAATACCTCGCAATTAGGGATGTAAAATGTTAACCTGCCTTAACCAGTAAGCATTAGTCTTACTGGTTAACCCGCCTTAACCACAAAGGCTGGCCCACCAACCCTGCTCCAGCCAAAGCAGCCCCAGCTGCGCCAGCGGGCCCTTTAATCGGTTAACCATTTAAACTAAATATTTTTTAATCCTTTCAATGGTTAACTTTTAAAATGGTATTTACATCCCTACTTGCAATGTGGGCTACTACATTCTCATGCAAATGCCTGTTCTCACTTTCTGCTGACATTGTAAATAAGAAGTGGGCAGCATTATCTCCTGTAAATGTAAGCAAACTTGTTTGTCTTAGTGATTGGCTGAACAAGAAGTAGGACTGAATGGACTTGTAGGCTCTCAAGTTTCGCATTGTTTTGTTTTTGAGTGCAGTTACGTCACAAACAACAAAAATCTACATTTGTAAGTTGCACTTTCACAATAGAGATTGCACTATAGAACTTGAATGAGGTGAACGGAAAAACACTTTTGTTTATCATTTTTACAGTGCAAATATTTGTAATCAAAAATATAAAGTCAGCAGTGTACACTTTGTATTCAGTGTTGTAATTGAAATCAATATATTTGAAAATAGAAAAACATCCAAAAATATTTAATAAATTTTAATTAGTATTCTATTGTTTAACAATGCAATAAAAATTGTGATTAATCACAATTTTTTAATTGCAATTAATTTTTCAGTTAATCGCATGAGTTAAGTGCGATTAATCAACAGCCCTAGTTTTTATTTAATAGAAGGAATTGTAATGTAGTTTGTTATAAACCCTTTTATATCCACTAATGCAGGGATCTCAAACTCGAATCACCACAAGGGCCACATGAGGACAAGTACATTGAACCGAGGGCTGCATCACTGACCCTCCCCCTCCCACGCGGCGCTGCCACCGGACCCACCTCTGCCCCACCTCTTCTCCACCTCCGCTCCTGAGTGCGCGGCTCCCAGGAGGGAGGGGGAGGAGTGGGAAGTGCCTGCAGGTAGGCAGAGGAGCTAGGACGCGGTGCTCTAGGGGGAGGGGGAGCCTGGCGGGCCACAGAAAATAACTCTGGGGGCGTGGGGAGCTTGGCGGGCCGCAGGAAATAACCTTGCGGGCCACATGTTTGACACCCCTGCACTAATGGGAGTGCACAAACAGGACTATGCACCCACCCTACTTAAACACACTCTGCTACCCAAAAGAGCCTTTGATCCTGAAAACACAGATGCACGCAGTGCTGTTGACTTTACAAGTACGTAAAGTTCTGTAGGATGAAGACCAAAGTTTGGAACTCATGCATCACCCAGAGTATGTCTGTCAGGCAGACACCTCAAAGAAAAAACCCTATAATTACTAAACTAGTTAGCAATTCTGTTAGTTTTAAGGAAAAGCGTTGGGGGAGATTCAGTCAATTATAAAATAACATACATTTTTCAGTTCAGACTGGGAGGCAACAATATGAAAATGTACAAAGAGAGAAAGATGGAGTAAGCTAACTGAAGTGTGAAGCATGATAAAGCATGTGGTTGTGCATGATACTCTAGCATTTAAGTAATAAACAGTTAATATTTGAGAGCCATTGGCTTATTTTAGTAACAAAAAAAATCACCAAAAAAATTTGGAAGCAGTCTGGTAAATACTTTTGTTTGTATAAGGTGGTACAAAGTGTTTCTATACCTGGCTATAAAGCTTCACCTTAGTTTTAAGTAATTCACTGAAAAATCAACCCTGGTGTGCAAATCAACAGTTGTTTGCTGTATGTTGTATGAAATTAACCTAATAAATCTACTAGTATTGCTGATACATACAGACGAGTTTTAAATCCAGCTATGGAGATTCTTATTGCTATTAGATTAGGGTAGGAAAAGAGTTTTAAATTATATTTTGATCTAAGTTAGATTGGCTGAGCAAGATGGTGGCTCTCCCATTTAAACCTAGCCCAGTTCCACTAGTCACTGAAAAAAGACACAAGGTCCAATACAAAACGGCTAATGTACTAGCCAGTGCTGAGTGGAAAGTTTTAACTGGCCTCTGGCAACAGCAGCAGGAGTCAGTCAGTCTGTTCCATGTTTTACTGACCTGCTGATGTTATCAGGCTGGGATAAATTCAAGAGAAATTTCAAGAAAATGAGTTTAAACTTTAGAGCATCTTTAACCTACACACACAAATCCTCAGCCATTGAGGTGAAGAGTGTGCACACCTCCATAGTGTCCAGCAAGTCCTTCTGCTCCACCTGAGAGAGGGAGCAGCCCTGTAACCAGTCACTTCCGAGAAAAATACTAAGTTTTAACTATGTTTGGGGTCTAAGAAATGGGATAGGATAGGGGGTGTGAAGCCTGCCCTAATGGCAGAGCTCCCTCAACCAGGCTGACAGCTTGAATGCTCAGGAGAGCCAGGAAATTTACCTGGGAGCCAAGGTGGGATGGGGCAGGGCCATCCATCAAAGGGTGATAAAAACCGAGGTATTTACCTGGGTAGGATGGGTCAGGACTCTCCACCGAGAGGGCGAGGAGGGCTGGGGCATTTACCTGGGTGCTGGGGTGGGATGGGTGGGGTCAGGGCTCTCCACCGAGAGGGCGAGGAGGGCCGGGGCATTTACCTGAGTGCTGGGGTGGGATGGGTCGGGTCAGGGCTCTCCACCGAGAGGGCGAGGAGGGCTGGGGCATTTACCTGGGTGCTGGGGTGGGATGGGTCGGGTCAGGGCTCTCCACCGAGGGGGTGAGGAGGGCCGGGGCATTTATCTGAGTGCTGGGGTGGGATGGGTCGGGTCAAGGCTCTCCACCGAGGGGATGAGGAGGGCCGGGGCATTTACCTGGGTGCTGGGGTGGGATGGGTCGGGTCAGGGCTCTCCACCGAGGGGGCGAGGAGGGCCGGGGCATTTACCTGGGTGCTGGGGTGGGATGGGTCGGGTCAAGGCTCTCCACCGAGGGGGCGAGGAGGGCCGGGGCATTTACCTGGGTGCTGGGGTGGGATGGGTCGGGTCAGGGCTCTCCACCGAGGGGGCGAGGAGGGCCGGGGCATTTACCTGGGTGCTGGGGTGGGATGGGTCGGGTCAAGGCTCTCCACCGAGAGGGCGAGGAGGGCCGGGGCATTTACCTGGGTGCTGGGGTGGGATGGGTCGGGTCAGGGCTCTCCACCGAGGGGGCGAGGAGGGCCGGGGCATTTACCTGGGCGCTCAGGTAGCGCTTCAGGCACTCCTCGCACACCGCCTTCTTGCAGCAGGGCAGGGGCTTGATGGGCTTCTCCTCCAGGCACACCCGGCAGCTCAGCACCAGCAGGGGCCCGAAGTCCCCCGCTATCAGCCCGGAGAAGGGCTCGGGCAGCAGGTAAAAGTCCAGCTCGATGCTGCCCCCCGAGGTCAAGGGGTCTCCGATGGGGCCGCGGCGGGCGGGCAGGGCCCCGGGGGCTGCGGCGGGCGGGGGTCCCGGCCCGGCCCCAGCCCGGTCGTTCTCCACGCAGTACACGGTGCAGTACACGTGCCGCCGCGGGGCGAGGCGGCGGCGGCTGCTGCTGCTGCCCCAGTCCCGCCCCGGCCCCTCCTCGGGGGGCGCCCCGGGCTCCCCGCCGGCCCCCGGCTCCTCCGCGGGAGGCTCAGGGGGCGGCGGCGGCTCCACGCTGCGCTCCGGACTCCCCGGGGCCCCGGCGGGAAGCGGCTCCTGCTCCCCGCTCCGCCGCCTGCTGCCGGGCTCCGGATCCCGCGGTCCGGCCGCCTCCTGCCCCGGCTCCCGGGCCCCGCCGGCCGGGAACGGCGCCTCAGCGGCGGCCGCCCGCAGGGTGCTCAGCGAGCTCTGCTGCTCCCCCATCCCCGCCGCTTCCCATCCAGCCGCCTCCGGCCCCGCTTCTGCTTCCGGGTCCCGGGCCCCGCAGCTCCGCGACCCAGCGGGGAACCGCCGCCGCCTCCCCGGGGCCAGCGGCCGCCGCCGCTCCCCGCCGGGCCTGCGCAGGTCAACTCCGCCCGGGGGCCCCGCTGGGCCGCGCTCCCATCCCGCAGCCCCGGCCGCCCCCGAGAGTCAGAGCTGGGCTCGGACTGCCCGGCCCGGCCCCGCCTGAGCGCAGCCCCCCAGGAGGCGCCCCGGCCCCGACCCCCCTCTCACATGTATCCGGGCCGGGCCACTCTCCGCCCCTTCCTGCCTACACAAGGGACCCACCCACTCTCAATCCTGCCCCTCACGTACACACAACCTCCTCCACCCCTTAGCCCTGCCCCTTTCTCACACCCCACTCTGAGTCTTTGCCTGGGTCCCCCCCATACACTCCTCTGCCCTCCCACCTACCTACCGATCTCTCTTCCTCTCCTGCGTTAATTCGGGTCACCAGATAGCAAGTGTGAAATATCAGAACTTTGGGGGGGGGGGGGGTGGAAGCAGGGTATAGTTGCATATATAAGACAAAGTCCCTAATATCAGGGAGGTCCCGGTAATATTGGGATGTCAGATCACCCTACTTTACACACACCTCTATCTACTCACCCACCTTTCACCTCTGCCCACCACATACACACGCCCTTCTCGCTCACATATATCTACTTATCCCTTTATCCTGCCACACTCTCACACACACAAACTCCTACCTACCACTTAACCCTGCCCCTCTCTCACACACACACCCTTACTCACCCCTTAACATTGCCTCTCATACCTACTCTGCCCTCCCTCTCTGCCCATTAACACTGCCCCTCTTATTTGCTCACCATACAATCACGCCAGCTTCCTTGGCTCCCTACCACATACCCAAAGTACAGCAGGAGCAGGCTATAAGGACTTTAAACAATCTTTGACATGAACATTGAGGTTTCTTCAGAGTAGTTTCAGCATTAAATAAAAAGGAAGTGCTCCTTTTGTGTATTTACAGTTTTGTTCACTAATTCTTCACAAGAGAGAGATTGTCACAAAGGTTCCTCAGAAGATAGTATTCCCATATTCTTACTCCAGGATACCAGTGTAAATGTAATTTACAGAAAAATCAGCTGACCACCTCCACACCTTTCCATTAAAAAAGTCTCATTTTAGCCAGATGTGATGATCTGTTCCTCACTCTAAAAAGCAATAGTCACCTATGCAGTAGTACAGCCTCCCCCGCCCCCAGCCCGTAAACAGATACATTGATAGAGAAAGTGAGCACACTCATTAGGAAGCAAACACCCTTTTTAATTTCAAAACGTCTTTGTACTTTGAATGTGATATATTTTGAATAAAAATCCAACGTCCAATTAAAAATTACTCCAAAAGAAAACAAACTGTAAAAAATAGAAGCATCATCTTTATCCTCTTAGTGTCACAGGTGTTTAGGTTTATGACTGGCATACCACATCTGAACAATACTATGACATCTGCAAAAGTGATTTAAATAATTAAACTCAGACAAATTGATAAATACACATCCAATGTGTCTGGTCATTTGCAAGTAAGAGGATTAAAGAAAAAATGCCTGTGGATGCTGTTTAGAAAGCCTGCCCAAAAGCAAGGAAAAATGTCTTTCAGAACTCAACATCAACATAGATACCGCAGATAACATAAAGCCCATTCTAGGACAGCTGCAGTGTTGGTAGTGGCAAGTACAGCAGGCATTTACTAAAAGGTGCTTCTTCTTCTTCTTCTTCTTCTATCTTGTCTAGACTAGCGGTTTTGGTCCATTGCTCCAGATGGCTCCTAACTTTCTATTGAAATCAATGATAATGTGATCAGTGATAATGTCACTGTCCCTCTTTTTTATACTTTCTTCCAGTTGCTAGAAAGATCCTTGATGTGATGCGGGGGTCAGGCAGCCCCCACTCCATATATGCCCTCTCTGGGAATTCTCTGAGATCATGGATTCTTCCTGATGTGCCATTAATGCCTGTCTGGATGGTGGTAGTTGCTCTTTGTCCCTACTGAAAGGGGAGATGTGGGCATCTCCCAACCTCACAACATATGTCAGTAGCACATATAGCAATACTTCATAACTTCACATACAATGATAGTGGATATTAAGGTTCAACAGACCAAGTCTTTTTAAATGATACCTCACAAGGCATACTTTGTATAAAAAATATAATAATCATATGACAGTGGTGAATATGGGGGATCCATATTTTGGATCTTTGCAGTACAGATTGTCACAAGGGGGTATCCTGAGTAGATCTGGTGCAATAGGTAATTTTTAAAATATATATATATGTGTTGGATATATATATATGTATGTGTGTGTGTGTTGGATTCAGGATCTTTTTTAGGTTATAGCTGGAAATTTATGTGCTCTGCACACAAATTTCCTTGATAGGAAATAGGTGCACTTAAATCTGATTGCCAGATGGGGGCTGTGCATAAAACTTTCTGTCAGGAGCTACACTTTCCTATCAGATTTTATCCTATACAGAGTTCATGAGCAGGTGCTGGAACATGAGAGTTGATGCACACATGCTGAGAAATAAGATAGTCTCCCCATTAACAGTTGCACCTTTAACTCTACAGCTTTACCCCTCCCCATTCTATGTTTTCCAATCTTTCTTCTGAAGCTGTTAGGCTTGCTACATGCAACATACCTCACAAACACACATAAGCAAGTAAATTAAAAGTAAAGGTAACTAACAGTACATGTATAACATTTTGGGGACCACCCAGATCAATAAGGCGTTCTGTCACTGCCTGCCCTCTAACCTTGGGGGCCTTTGTGTTGTGTACCAGTGGTTCAGATCCCTGACACCAGTAGCCAGCCCACAAGTATAAGGTCTCACCCTGGCTCTCGTCAGCCCAGTTACTCTTTGCACCAATAGCCCTTCCGGTCCCAAGTCTTCCCAAACATGTCCTCTCCAAGTTCTTAACGATCAGACCCTCAGACCCTTCCCTTCTGGTTTGGCATGAAACCAGACCTCCAGTTATCAGCTCACTTTGCCATACACTCCACACAGTTGGCACACCACAGACCTTGGGATAAAAATAAACAAAAAATGTATTTCATAGAAAAACCACAGATTTAAAGAGGAAATAGTGAGGGAAAGCAAACAAATATAAGTTACACAGAAAATACACATAAAGACACAATCTAAGGCTTTACACTTTCATATTATATAAAATGCCTTAAATCAGCATACCCCCTACCTAAAAGGACAGCATTCAGGAACTGGCAACTGCCTTGAAAGTGTCCCCCAAGTTCTGGATTTAAAAAAAAGATCAGTTCCAAGCCCATTTATAAAAGGCTTTTTACTCTCTTTATTTTCTCTTAGTTTCTGGTGACTCATGGTTACTCAGAGTTGGGAAACTCCTTCCTAACTCCATGTTTGACAGCTGGGATGCTCTTTTCAATTTCGAGTTGTCTGAGACCTGGTCTACACTACAGAGTTAGGTCAACGTAAGGCAGTTTATGTCTACCTAACTGTGTAAATGTCTACAAAGTTCCTCCTACCGATTTAACTCACCTGCTACGCAAACCTAATAACTCCATCTCTGCAAGAGGCGTAGCACTTAGGTCAATGTAGTTAGGTCGATGCCGTGTCTGTGTAGACACTGTGTTGCTTACATCACCTGTTGCTGCCTTTGACAGCCCAAACTCTTCCACCCCAGGGCTGACAGCATGGAGCCCCGCCACCGAAGCTGACAGCCAGACACCCGCCATTGGGGTTGATGGCCTGGAGCCTTGGCGGTGGGGTTCCAGCTGTCAGCTCCAGGGTGGCAGAGCTCCAGCTGTCAGTGCCACACAATGGCTCACTTAAGTCAGTGCAAGCACTCCTGGTGAGGATGCACACTGCGAACAGAAGAAGCATAGTGTCGACACAAAGAGCCAGTTTAATTATTGCCGTGGCTGTAGGTTAACCTTACTTAAGTTGATTTAATTCTGTAGTGTAGGCATGCCCTCAGTGTCTTTCCTAATGGTCCTAACTCTAATGGTCCATCATTGTCTTTTCCTGAGCTGTACTATGGATAGTTACTTGGAGCCAATTTCATGTAAACAACTGGCTTGGGAGGTGTCATTCCCTATTTGACTGTTCACCACCCTGCTGCGAGGTGGGGCTGAAGTTGCAACACAGTTTATGAGCAGAGTTTTCCATATTCACAAATAGATAAATTCAGAACCACAGTCTGTATACATTTCTCATAATGACGATCAAGTTCAGAATGTTACAAACTTTCACAAAAAACTTTCCTTGATATATTTTTATATTACAATAACTCAATATGCAATCCATTGGTTTAACTGCTTATTTTGGGTGCTTAACCTTCTTTTATCTCCTTGGGGTGCCTGGTAAAGGAGTATGGGCAGAAGGGTGAAACATAGGGCAGTGTTAAGATTGCAACGTGTGGTCTGTGTTGTGCAGTAGATGTGGTAATGGTAAGGTGTGTACTTGTGTGTAGAGGAGTAGAAGGTGTGTACTGTTAGATGTTTATTTCCTTGCTTTTGTGGGTTTGTGTCAAATTTGTTGTGTATGTGTAGAAACCCTGCTTCACAACACAGGGTTTTTTGTATTAATTTTATATGGTTTCTTTCATGTAGATGGTGTGCTAAAGTGTTTAACATCACAGAGTTAAATAAAATAGCAGAATGAGAGAAATATTGTCCAGAGGAACACAATAGATACTTCTGTCCTGACATGACCTCGTTACTGATTATATATTAGGATTAACCCACTGCCTTTCCCATTGTGCCTTTGCAGAGATTTATCCTAGAATTATTTCAAGGAACAGGATTCTCATTCATTTCCTACACACATTTTGAGCACTAGGCCTTTTGGCTAATGACTTACTGGATGTTTTGGCAAGGGTTGGCTGTAGTCCATTTTTATGAGCCAAATGCATAACTGGTATAACTTCACTGATGTGACTCTGTTGACTTAAAGGATGAATTTGAACCCATATATTTTACAATGGTCTAAGGTCACACGCAGACTAGGTCTTACCAATTGTAATGAAAAGGTTAGCAGCATGTCAGGATGTGCATAAAATAATAGATTGCAATTATTTAGCTTGAAAAGGAGAAGAGTTTAGTACTGGTCTACACAAACATTTTATCATGTTTGGACACAGTGTGAAGAACTGGACCTTCTTACTTGAGAGATCACCTCTCTCCTGCTGATATATTGTTACAGCTGAGATCAGGACAGGTATATCAGTTAGAGCTCCCTCAATATAAATGTGAGCGAGCTGCTGGCAGGGCATTCTCTGTGGAGGGTCCTCAGTTTGAGAATTCACTTTCCAACATGGTCCACCAGAGGCCAGATTCGTTATCCTTCCATGCGTGCTGCAAAGTCCATCTTTTTTTCTTCTTTTTACATCTCTTGCAGAGGGCATGGGCCAAGATATTTAGGACCAGTACTTTTGTGATGTTGTGATTTTTAATCACAGTCATTAAAATAATTCTTTTGCTGGGTTTAAAAAGCCTTGTCTTCACTGCTAAAAAAAAGGTGCATTTTTTTATTTAAAGGAAACTAACACATGTGAGCTATCCCATGGTAAAAACACAGTGAAGACAAGACACTTTAGTTTTATTGCAAAGTAAAGTCATATAGGTCCTAAACCTATACCCCGACCTGGGGCTGACCTCATCTACTTTACCCTGTGGTAAGGTACATCTGTGGGACACTATGAGGAAGTTATCACTGCCTGTTCTGTACCTGTTCTGTAGATAAATGGGAGGACTCCATTTTCCAGGGCTGTTATTTTGATACCACTTCATGAACGTTAGTTTTACTAAAAAAGTCACCTGAATATTTGTAGGTACGTTTAATTAGAACATATGAGTAACTAACATTCATGCTTCATTGCATGTTGATTTGCCTTAGGAATTCAGATACGAATCATTTTGCCATGTACAACACTGCATAATTGTCATTGCTGTATTTACCCATAGGGTATAGAACTCACTTCAGCTGAGATTCTCTCTACTTCCAGTGATTTTAGTCTTTATACTGAAAAGACATGGGTGATAAAGTATATAAAACAAATAATTAAATTGTGAAATACTTCACAGAATACTAATTATTTTGTGCAGTAGCCTTCGCTGAATGTTTGTTTCTTGGTTTTTGAAATAGAAACTGTAAAACTGATTTTGATTTGTCACCATATAGGAATAACTTTTTCCATATGATTTATCATATAAACACCACACAAAAACACACAGTATTTCTTATTCACACTTGAGTTATACTCTCACTTTTCACTATCACTACTTTGCATCAGAGCAAATACATTCAACAGCCAAGACACTTTCAGCATACTTCATAATACTCTGTCTCACATTCTCTATGTGTTCTTGAGAAAGAAGAATATGCTTCATTGATAGCACATAAATCTTCGGGCACAGTCTTAGTTTTCAGATGTTATGAACTGACTCCACGGTGATTATTTTCCTGCAATGATTTATCACTTCATCACACAATTTGATAGTTTTCAGCAAGAGAATATTAATATTCTTTCTGTGAGGAAAACTCACAGTTATAATACTATCATTATCATCTGGGATCATCCAATGAGAACAGAACTCTTAAAAGCTGTCCTTCCTCTACATTCATGAGTTTGGATGGATTGGATATCGTTTATTTTATGGAAGAAAAAAAAAGAGTTTAAAAAAAGCCTTTAGTGAATTTAATCATACCTCATTTCTTCATAACTTCATTTGACAAGAAAATTCTCATGGCGTTTAAATTAGAGTAGGTGAAAAAGTATTCTTAACGGTACACAGCTTTAAAGATTACATGATATACATTTGCAGCTGGAAGTTAGTTTCTTGCAGGCTCAATTCTTTGAATTTCTGTTGTTTCCTTTCTCAAGGTGAAAGAACAACATTAATGCCACAAGAGATGTGGAATAAGAAAAACAAGTGTAAATTAGAGTAATTTCCTATGATAATCTTTTAATACAGTGCCTTTTAAAATTAATCAAGAATGATGAGTGGATGTCTAGTTTAATTGTTACAGAAATTATTTTGACCCTACACTATGACAATTTTTGTATCTATTAAACCAGTCTTCAAAATGCATCATTTTGACCTGAATCCTAAAAAGAACTTAACCAGTGGCACAGAGCACCATCTTTTCAGCTTCTAGTAGCCTCCATGCAGGTGCCATCATTGATACTTCCCTGAAATTACAAAATAACTGTAGTGATATTAGTGCAATGTCATTGAGAACCAAGCATGGCCCAAATCAGTGAAAATGCTGGATCGTGCATGTTTACAAACCATACATAGGTTTGTGGGATGAAATATTCTTCTGAAAAATTTTGATGACCCTTCTTAATCTATCTCACCAGGATCTACCCCTCTTGACTCCACTGAAACAGCTTTCATTGAGATCTCTTCTTATCTCTTTATGGCCAAATCTCAGAGCCTATACTTTATATTCATCCTTTTTAACACTTCTGCTGATTTTGATATGGTCAATCATACTTACCTTCTCAAAATCCTGTCCTCCCTTAATTTTTGTGACACCAACCTCTCCTGGTTCTCCACCTACCCTCTGTGTGTTTCTTCATTATCTCTTTCTACGGGTCCTCCTCCCATTTCCTCCTCTTCCTGACAGTACCACAAGACTCCATCCTTGGCTTGCACTTGCAAACACAGCTGCGGCTACCATCTTTACACTAATGGCTCACAAATTTATTTTTTCATTCTTGACTTTCTTTGCTCAATCCAATCCCATTTTTCAGTCAGTCTCTCTGGTATCTCCTGATGTCTCACCATGAGCTTAACATAATAAAAACTATAATTTTTTCCCACTCCCCCCAAGTCTCTCTCATTTGGGCACCATTACCATCCTTCTAATCATTGGGGCCCATAGTTTAAGAATTAACTTCACCACCTACACAGGATAGTTTGATTGAATTAAGCTCTGTAGACATTCAGCTAATTGTAGGGTTCCAGTCTGCCCAATAGTGCTCCCGTGTACAATTCTATGGTTTTTGGAGTTTAAACTCAGAGAGTTGGGGATTAAAACTCAGCTAAAGAAAGTTGTGTTTAAACAGCTTGCCCAAACATATCCCTATCAGCTTTAACGTAAGGTATTAAAGAGACGATTGAATATGCAACTCGATCCTGAGACTGTGACAAAAAATGCACTGAAGAAAACATCCCACACCGCCCTAAAATAAAGTCTCTTTTTTCTTTTCTAATAGAAACTCTAAGAATTTTTAGGCATTAATTTTGTTCTCTCTAATTTCTGTTGGTCTCTGAGTTAGCCCTTTATTTTATAACTGCTAAACTGGAGACTCTCCAGTTGCCGAAAAGTGTGGATTGCTTCTTTTAGTTTTTCTAACTGCTATTCAATCCAGCCACCCATTCATCTAAACAACTGATTTTAGTGGATAAAATAGATGCAATGTTTCCTAATGGAAAACTTCGGTAAGTGTTTGGATCTCCAAGGGATCACAGACCAGATTTTTAAAGATCAATTTTTAAATTGAAATCAATGTGAGTAGGGTTAGTTTTGAAAATCACCCTAGGCTCCTATTTGCATCTTTAGGCACATAAATACCTTTACAAATCTGGCCCCACAAGGCTAACCCCATCCATCACTACAACTTTATGCTGGGTACATATTGGCACATGCATATTCCAATCACAGGGAATTATACAGATAACCTACTCCAAGGAGCACAGTTATTGTTATTTCAAGATCCTTTTGACAGTCCATAATCCATAACAAAATCAAGGGATGTTTCCTGCATCCAAAAATGATTAGTTTCCCATGTAATTATTCAAAAGGAAATGCATACCAATGTAATTTTGCTAATGAATGGAATGCCTATATCCACAACATGTTTTATGGTAGATTATGTTTTGCGAATCTGAAGTTATGATCCATTGAAAATAGCTGTTATAGAAGTATGAGAACATTCTAAACCTTACCACTATTTCTAGATTCTCCCAAAGAGGGAATCCCTCATTTTTGTATCATTGCTGTTAACATTGCTGCTCTTGAACTGATCTTTAAAATAAAAGCTCTCCACAAATAGCATGGTACAAATAAATTGTGCGAAGGAGCAAATACATTTTTACAGAGATTATTACATTAATGAACTATTCCTAGTAATACACAGATAGAATGTTTTGTCAAAGTAAGACTAAGCAGCTATATTTTCAAAAATATAACATGTAATTCTCTGATGTATAAATACCTATTGCTATCTTTTCATTCCTCGCCGGAAACGAAAAGGAGCTGAACATTTGTTAAAACAATTGTCTACCCATATTACAGGATTATCAAATTATATTTTTATAATTTGGTGCTTGAGGGTTGTTACAATGTTAATAATATAGAAGGATTTAAGTATATAATTAAATTAAGTACTTAGCTTGATCAGACGGTGGAAATATATAAAGCCACTCAAATTAGCTGCTTAATTATAGTTCTTTGTTTCTTAAAGGAAAATTTTGGAATGATTTTGGAGACCTTCTTACGCTCATGTCTGTCACTGAACTTAATCTGCTGTCATGAACAAAAGCTAATTTTATTGATGATTGACCCCACTGAGATTTATTATTTCTGCAAAGGGCCACTATATTATTTTAACAAATATATTAGAGATAGGTAGTGTAGCCTACTGGATAAGGCACTTGACTGGGAGTTGGGTGACCTGGTTTCTAATCTCAGCCTAATGATGACGTGCTCTGTGACCTTGGACAAGTCACTCTACCTCTCTGTGACTCTGTTTCCCCTCTCACTCTTTGCCTATTTTCTCTATTTGTACTGTAAGCTATTTGGTGACACAGATTGTTTATACACATATAGTACTTAGTACAATGAGACCCTGATCTTGGCTGAGATTTCTAGTCACTGGAATACAAATAATATATAACCACCACCACCCCAGGACATAGTGCTATTGTGGTGCCTATAAGAAATTAGATAATTAATAATGGCTATGTTGAGGGAGAGGTGGACATAGCCCTCTTTATAATTTTATATAAATTTACTTTTATTATACATATGTTTCCACACACCCCCACCCTTACTTTGTTAATTTCACTCGGCACGGGACAGTCTGGAAAACCTCTCAGTTGGTCCCAGACCACTATGAAATAATAATGGTGCATATTGTAAGGAATTAAACCTTACTCTGCGGTATCTAGTGTAAAAACATGAAAGACAACCAACCCTCACCCTTCCCCCCGCCCTCCCCCAGTCCTCTTACAGAAGGAGGAAACACAACATTTTCACTTGCCTAAGTAACACTTCTACTTGTCAGACTTCTGCACAATAGAATTTTTCACAGCCTGCTAAGAGCAGAATTGGGCCAATAAAAGAACGTAACTAACAATTATATTGATGCTGCACAAGCCAGAATATAATCCAGCTCACTTTCCCATAACTATGTTCGCTTTCCAAGGCTAACAAGTAAAGTGTCATAATCCACTCCCCCCCCCCCACACACCTTATATCAGTCACTGAAGTAAAAACACGTATTGACTATACACAGGAAATCATTCTGCTGAGTAAGAGGATGTGAGAGACAAGGTGGATGAGGTAATATCTTTTATTGTACTAGCTTCTGTTGCTGAAAGAAACAAGTTTTTGAGCTACAAAGTGCTCTTCTTCAGGGACCAACATGGCTATAACAACACTGTAAACAATGGGTAAGAGGATGACAGGTTTACATGCCCGCTCTTCAGAGAAGACCTTTGAAGGCTTTGGCATTGCAATGCGTGAGATGATTAGGACTCTTGTACTGTTCTGCGGTGTTTCTCAAACTGAGAGAGAGGCTTTACTGGAGAGGCGCAATACTTTTCCAAGAGAGTCTCAGAAAACCAATGGTAAATGAAGAAAAATGCAAACAAACAAACAAAAACAACCCCACCCAAGGAATTTCTTTCTGTCTTAATAATTTGTGACTCAGCAAAAGCAGAACAACTGTTTATTGATTATTCTATAGATAGTTCTGCTTTTGCTGCATCTTAACAAAAATCAAGAACAATTAGTAAGCACGAACAGGAAGCAAACGGTCCTGACCACATGTTTAACAGTTTGTCTGCTGCATTACATGTCCAGCATATGATGCAAAATGCACACAATGACAGATAATACATCTCTTGAAAGTGCTGCTAAGACTTTAAATAATGATAAACTCTGTCACTGCACGACAACAACAATCAACAGGGAACAAAGTTAAAATAAATTACTAAAACGCCATTTTTTTTCTTAAGCAAAACGATGCAGTGTTTTGTCAGCAGTTGAAAGTCTGGTTCTCAAGTAGTCAGGTGCTAAAGTCCAAACAAAAATCTATGTGAAAATTACACCCAGTTTGTGTGTGTAGCTACTGTAACTGCACGTATAAATCAGACATTTGTGCATATGAAAATGGGGAGTTAAACAATTGTTCATTTGTACTTGCCACAGCGATAATTATGCATGTGGCTGCACATGCATTTTTGCACACAGCCCTGGCCATTCTTTTAAAAAAAATCAATCCAATAAAGTATTTTTCAAATACTTACTGAATGAAAATATCCTGTATTGAGAACAAAAATTTTACGTACTAAAAAGTGACCCAGACAGCCTGCAACATGTGGAATCCAAGTACAAGACTCAAATTTTGGCTTTTGATCATAGGGATAGGGATAGTGAGCAAAATGATTAATGTAGAAGGGGAGAGATTGTACTGCAAGTACAGTAGTGATTTCTCTAGTCATTTTGACAGTAACATTAATGTACAATTCTTCCAGAGAGACAGCTGCTCAGTTTCCACAATGTCAGGGCGTTGATGGAATCTGAAGAGGAAAAATAACAAAAGAGCAAGAGATATTGAAGATATGCTTGCACTTCTGAAAGTGCCCTGTAGATCCCTTCCCCTAGGGAAAAATAGGGAGTCGTAGAACAAAGAAATTATACAGAATATAGCAAATGAGAAACACACAATCATGTGTTTGTAATCAATTTTATCTTTTGTTTTAAATTCTTATTGTCTATGCACTTTTCACACCTAGAGAGATTTAATGGTGGGAATGTGCTGGCTAAGTATTTCAGATGTGATACAACTGTATGCTGCTATGTGCTGACACGGCTAACCAGGCCATTAATTCACTGAGTAGTACTGGGAACTTTTTTTTTTTTTTAAACTAAGAACAGATTTATCTAGGGTTCTCTCAAAACATACATGTTCTTCGACGACTAGGTCTTGCCACGTCCTGTATGAGTCCATGTCTTGCCTATGATGCAAAAACATCTTTGCACTGAGGCAGAGTTCAGGATCTAACAACCCTGCGTACTACCTATATTGCTATATGGGTCAGAAACCTGGACCTTCTTACAGGCAGACGTGGAAAACCCAGAGGCATTTTATATATGCCATCAGCACCAAATCCTGAGCATAAGGTGATTTGACTTTATGAATCTTGCAGAGATCTGGCCTTCCTTCAATCACTCATTATATTCTCAAGCGGAGTTGCATGCTCTTTGGCCACGTTCCCAGGATAGCCAAAAACACTCCTGCACTCCATGCTCTCAAACTCTCCATCAAGACATGAAGGGGTACATACCCTGACCCTGGCACTGCCCCTGGATTTGCAGGGTTGAGCCAGATCTGGGAACTTCACCATATAATGCCTGGTTAGATGCCATCAACTGTAGCCACTTTGGCTGGCAAAACAATCCTATGTGTGTTTGATGATGATGCCTCAACATAAAAATATAGGTTATATTTAAGTAAGAGCTTATCTATACACAAAAAGAAAAGGAGTACTTGTGGATCCAATGAAGTGAGCTGTAGCTCACGAAAGCTTATGCTCAAATAAATTGGTTAGTCTCTAAGGTGCCACAAGTACTCCTTTTCTTTTTGCGAATACAGACTAACACGGCTGTTCCTCTGAAACCTATCTATACACAGAAGTTGCACTGATTTAACTAAAGGTATGATGCTAATTCAGATTAGTTAAACTGGTGCAACCCTGTGTTAGTGCCGGTTAAATCAGTATAAACTAGGTTTAAATCACTGTAAGAGTGTCCACAAACAAAGCTGCATTAGTTTAACATCACATGTACCTATTCACTGCTGTTCTTCCAGTGCAATCTCTCCACACCTACATTAAATCACATTGCTCCCTGCTCCTACCAACTGAGGCTCAAAAGACCACATACACATGCATAGATATAATAGACTTTCATAAGACACAGAACCACGTGACATTCTGACTTAAAAATTAGCACTATATAATATCAATAAAGCACATGCTACGTGGACTATGAACTAGCTAATTGACAGCTTTCAAAAAGTAGCTGTCAATGGGGAATCATTGAATGGAGGTGTTTCTAGTAGGGTTCTCCAGGTATTAGTACAAGGTGCAACACTTCAACACTTTCATTGCTGATCTGGAAGTATATATAAAATCACTAATGATAAAATTTGCAGATGACACAAAGATAGGCAGAATGGTAAATGGGCAGCCAAAGGGTGACCTGGATCACTTGATAGGCTGAGCACATACAAACAAAATGTGTTTTATTATACCCAAATGCAAAGTTATACATTTAGGAACAAGGAATGCAGGCCAGACCTACAGAATGAGGGACTGTATCCTGGAAAGCAGTGACTCAGAAAAGGGTTTAGGGGTCACAGTAGTAGATAAGCAACTCAACATGAGCTCCTAGTGTAATGCTATGGCAAAAAGGCCTAATACAATCCTTGCGTGAAAATACCAGGAGAATAGTGAGGAGGTGAAAGGAGGAAATTTTAACTCTGTATACAACATTGGTGAGACCAATACTAGAACACTGCATCCAGTTCTGGTGTCCACATTTTAAAGAGGATGTGGCAAAACTGGAGAGTGGGCAGCCCAGAGCCACAAAAGTGATGCAGTGGCTGGAAAAAATATCTTACAGTGAGACTTACAGAACTCAATATGGTTAACTTACCGAAAAGGCCACTGAGAGGTGACTTGTTTACAGTGTATAAGTACCTTCATGGGAGGAAAATATCAGGTACTAATAAATTAAAGGTTCTTTAATCTAGCAGAGGAAGGTGTAGCAAAAACCAGTGGCTGGGAGCTGAAGCCAAACAAATTCATATTAGAAATAAGGCACACGTTTTTAACAGTGGGGATAATTAACCATCAGAACAAACTCCCAAGGGAAGTGGTGGATCCTCTACCTCTTGGTGTCTTCATATCAAGACTCGATTGCCTCCCTGGAAGGTATGTTTTAGTCAGACACAAGTTATGCGTTAGTGAAACACATGTTAATGGGCTCAAGACAGGTGTAAATGGGTGGAATTTATTGTCTTATGATGTACAGGAGGTCAGATTAGATAATCCAATAGTCCCTTCTGGCATTAAACTCTGTGAAATCACACCTTTAGTTAAAACAAGGAGTAGTCTCTAAGGTGCCAAAAGTACTCCTCGTTGTTTTTGCTGATACAGACTAACACAGCTACCACTCTGAAACCTGTCACCTTTAAGTTGAATCAGTGCAACTTGTATGTTTAGGCCAGGCCTAAGAAAAACAGTTAAGTTGGTTCAACTTGTATGTTTAGACAAGGTCCTAGTGAAAGGAAACTAGAAATTTTTTTGATAGTACCATGAGCAAGGGCAGTAGCCACAGCTCTGCCAATGCACTGAGTGACAAATTAAAGCTGTGAGGGAGAATCACAGGTACTTCTGCAAGTAGCCCATTAACTGCTAGTCAGAGAGAAATGATCAAATCGGGGTCTAAATACAAATTTTGTACCAGCATAACTATTTTGGTTAGGGGAGTTTTTAACCAGACTGTTTATATCAGTACAATGCCTAATGTGGGATGTAATTATACCAGTAGAAAAGTGGTATATAGCCTATTCCCGTCCCATACAGGAATAAGCTACACTGCTACAAGCACATATATTTAAAGCATGTATAGACAAGGCTCAAGTCTCCGTAGATTGCTGATGAAGAATACACTCAGCAGTGGGCTGAAAAGATGAAAGAGTCTCTGACAATAGTGAAGTTCAGAAAGATATAGTTGACCAAAGCCTTGTCTACACACAAAAATTGCACTGCTTTAAGTATACCACTATAGTTAAAGTGGTATAACCCCTTAGTATGGAAGCACTTCTAGCAGCCTTATATTAGTATAGCTATTCTCATAGGGAAGAGGAATAAACTTTACTGTAATAAAGTACCTTTATACTGGTATAAAACTGTCCACAATAAAGGGTTGTACCAATTTAGCTATTTTGATAGAAAAAAAATCACACCCCCTAACTGAAGAAGTTAAACAATACAAGCACTGTGTGAAAATTAACTTACCCCATGATGGTAGTAACTCCATGATTGTAATGTGCAACTACATCGGAAGAGCCAATGGCAACAGGACATGGGAACCAGCCATGCTGTCAAGGTAAAGAACAGTTGGTGGGCCAATAAGAAGAAAACTTCTCCATGGCTTTGTATGGGATTTGTATACTGTAGGTGTGCAGGCCTATATTTCACATGAACATCTAGTCTAAGCAGCCCTGTCTGCTTCCCACTAGGCCACCATCCCCACATTACTCAGTGTGTGGGAGTGGGCATGTGAAAGAAAAATATTTCTCACTTCATCTTCCTGCCAAGGTGACTGCCGTCACAGATAGTGGGACTGAAGGAAGTATTTTTGGATGTGATGGTGAAAGAGTCTGTCTGTTTGGAGACTGATGCAGAAGTTACTGTGCATGGACTGGTGGATCCTGAAGTGCTATCAGCTGATGTTCTGAGCCCTATTCCTGTGGTGCTGCTGGGGGTTGTGCCCTGTAACAGAGCAGATTCCACTCCTGTCCTGAGATCCCATCCAAACAGCCTTGGATGCTTTCTGTTTGTTAGCACCTCCATGTGTTTTATTTATATCACGTCCACCAAACAACCGTCAAAATGCCATGCAGCAATTCTATTTATAGTCTTCTCTAGTCCTCAGCTCTTTCTTGAGGAAGAGATCTTACCACCCTGAGATCTTGTTTCCTCTAGACTTCCTTCCAGTGCTATTTAATTACCCTCTCAGCTAATGGGATAATTAATTCCCCCCCCCCCTCCCCGGTCCCCCAGTCACTCCTTCATCAGGCCTTTTTTTCTTACATGATCAGAGCACTGGATCAGCCTGAGGTAGGCGCCTTCAGACGTAGGTGGGCTTGTGCCTGCTCACCTCCTGGAACTCAATAGGTACTGGCTCTCAGCACTCTGTCATGTGGCTCCTGGCTGAAAGTAGCTGTGGGGAAGCTGACTTGGGAACTGTGCTTGGGGAGGATTTGGGGGAGAAGGCACAGAAAATTGGAGTACATGTTGAAAAGGAAAAAGTTTGCTTTGTGGCCCCCTGCTGTTGGGGAGCAGCTACCAGAAGGAGACCAGGGTATGGAGAGGGTGGAACTCATAGACTTTAAAGGTCACCTACCATCATGATCATCTAGTTTGACCTCCTGCACGTTGCAGGTTACAGAACCTTCCCCACCCACTCCTGAAATAGACCCATAACCTCTGGCTGAGTTACTGAAGTCCTCAAATCATGATTTAGAGACTTCAAGTTACAGAGAATTCATTGTTTACACTAGTTTAAACCTGCACGTGACCCATGCCCCTGTTGCAGAGGAAGGCAACCCCTGTCCCCCTCCCCCACCCAGGGTCTCTGTCAATCTGACCTGGGGGGAAATTCCTTCTTGACTCCAAATATGGTGCTCAGTTAGACCCCGAGCATGAGGGCAAGACCCACCAGCCAGACACCTGGGAAAGAATTCTCTGGAGAAACTCAGAGCCTCCCCATCTAGTGTCCCATCACTGACTGTTGGAGATATTTGCTTCTAGCAGTCACAGAACTAAGTCCCTTTATTCTGGGAAATGGATTGAAGAGCATGTCCTCCATTTCAAACTGTGCATGTGGTCTCGAGGAGGGGCAGGAATACAGTGTTTTGCCACAGTCAGGCTGTATCAGAAATGTAGAGTTAAAGGACTGTTTAGCTGCCACAACTGCAGCTCCCCTTTCCCCTGTGAGTGGAGAGGAGAGTGGGTTCTCCCTAGGTGCTGACTCTGTGGGTGCTTCAGGGCCGGAGCACTCACAGAAAAAAAATGATGGGTGCTGAGCACCACCAGCAGCCCTCCTATCAGTGCCTCCCTGCAGCACCTCCCACCTGCTGGTTGCCCCACTGGTCAGAACCTCCCTCTCCCCACCAGCTGCTCCTGCCTGCCACAATCAGCTGTTCCGTGGCATGCAGGAGGCACTGGCGGCGGGGAGGGGACAGGAGCGAGGGCCAGGTGTGCTTGGGGGAGGGTATGGAATGGGGTGGGAAGAGGCGGGGCTGGGGTGGAGAAGGGGTGGGGCCTGGGGCAGAGCTGGAGGGGGGGCACCCCAGCACATTAGAAACTTGGTGCATATGTGCAGTAACTCCATTTGCTATAATCCCCTCAGCGGATTATTAAGGGTATTAGTTGACTAGAGGGAAAGAATCTGAATCTTAAGAATCTGAAATGGGGTCTTTTGTTTTTCTTGACCCTGAGATTCCCAGGAACACAAAGGGAAGCCTCAGTACTGATGAGGGAACACATGAGTGAAACTGAGGAACAGTGAAAATAAGGAAGGCACTGAGGTGTCTGTCTCCAGCCATGAGTCCCTGAGGACCTGTGTAGCGAGATACTCTGCAGCAGTCACAGCTGGCCAGGATCAGGCTTCTGGGCAAGACTCCTCATAATGGAAGCATTATCCTAGATTTGACTCCACTACATGGAGAACATAGACAAATGACCCACAACGGCCTTTTTTTTGTTGGTGTGTGCATGTTAAAATCTCTTGGATTTTTTCCTGCATAACTGAAAACTGTGATGTATCCATTGGGTAGCAGAGAATTAGATGTTAACATTTACTCTCATTAGTGAGGTAGAATTTTTCTGGGGGCAGTTTGGAATTAGGAAGGGGACTAAGACTGGGATGGAACAGTAGCCGTTTCTTTCTGCCTTTAAGACACTGACTATTTTCTTGCAAAATGAAAATATACAGGGTGTGGATGTTCTGCATTGTGTTCCACGTTACACTGAAGAGTTGCAGCCTCCAGTTAAAGTTTATGATTGATTTAGGATTTGGAATGGTGAAATTAAAGGCACCATTGAACTTTACCAACAATATGTCCCCAATATATTTTATTTAGGTTCTGAGCAGGGTTACTGTAGGTATCCTGGGTAGCCATGCACTTGTTTGCTCTGTGGCTCTACAGAGCATTTTAGTCTGGGATGTAGTGTGAGGAAGTATATGTGCTTTTTTTCTCATACACACAAAACCGAAGATGGTAGGGACTCCATAAGATGCAACATGCCTGGGAAAAGTGGTCATGTTTATAGGCAGTGCCTGGTGGCACAATAGGGAAAGACGTAATACCCAGCCTTTCAAGGACCCTTTGTCTTTCTCTGAGCCAGAGGGTCAGAGGATTCCAAGCAGTCCTGCAAAGATTTATGAAAGCCCATTTTGAGTGGCAAGGTTGCTCTACTTTTGGGGGAAGGACTGGGAATAATTGAGAGCCAGGATGACACAGATGGGGACATGAGCGCTAGTAATGTGGGGGTGACTATGAGAGCTGGGTAGGGGGCGGGGAAAGAAACAAGGTAAGGAACATCTACAGGTGCAGTTGGTTATGCAGGAATCCCAGTCCCCAGGGAGGGATTGGCCAGCAATGGGTTTGGCAGACCCTATTGCTGGGGAGTAGGTTTTGATGTGCTCAACTTCAAGAGCAGAAGAATTTCTTGAATTCAGACAGGGAAAGAGAGAATCCAAGGAAACTGATGGGGTTATGGTAACTGAGAATGGCCTACAACTGTCCAAATCACACAGCATTTTCACAGTTGAAATGGATTACAGGTTTTCTGCGTTAAGCATTGTTGGAAACAAGGGAGAGCAGAGAGAGAAGCCTGTGGATGCATTGCAAGCACATTAATTGGGGGAAAGGAACTCAGGGTTGTCGGCTTGAGCAACTTCAGAGAGAACTATCAGAGGTGGGATTAGGAGCTAGGGATTTAGGAAGACCAAGAGCATCATGGACCAGCCAACAAGGAAAAAATAGCTAAAGAAAAGGAGTGAGCAAGAGACGGTAAGTCAGAGAAGTTTAGTAGCAGCAAGAAAGCTCTCAACTAGGTGTGGCATGCATGTACTTGTTGCGACTACAGATGATACTGAAAATTGCAACTTGGTATGTGCGCTGCATCCTGACCGTGTGCCGAAGGCAGACGATCTTTCAGTTTTTGGAGGGGCAGGATTTGGATCTAGTGGGGACCCAGGAAACAAAACTATGTTGTAGGCATGATGTTTTGGAAGCTTGAAGGGTCCCATCTTTTTGGTCCACAGGACCTGATACTTATGATGAAGTAGGGTACTGTTTTATACGTTTGATTTTTTCAGTGGAGAGGGTGGTAGAACTGGAGCTGGGAAGGGGTTTGTCAGCTGATTTCTGTTATTTGAATGTGAGCTATCGTCACTGATTCAGTAGCTGAGCTGAACTTGGAGAAACAGTTAGCCTTGTGCCAGGTTAAGGTGATGAGGTGGAAGAGATGATAGAAAAGGTGATGTTAATTAAAACATCCCTGTTACCACTTTGCATTTATGTGGCATATGTGTATTCTCTCCCTGGAACACTGTGCATTAGATTGACAGGATCATTTTTTTCAGATGCTGTGGGGCAATAAATGTAACATAGTGAAGAGAAGCATGGTGTACCTGCCAGTTAAAGAAGGGGGTTTGGGGATGGTATGCATTGAAGTTTTCTAACTGGTGGTGTTTTTGTTTTTTTTTAATTTTCATAGGATTCACACAACTGGGGGCAGGGGATGGCTACTCATTTTCCAGTGTTACTGGGAAATGTCACAGGGGAAGAAATGGAGTAACTAGTAAGAAAAAGCCTCTAAAAAGGATTTTTTCCCCCTGCAACAGCCAGGCAGGCTCCTTCTTACATACAAGTTGCTGTAAGATGGCAGATTCATGCAACAGCATTTCAGCATAGTGACTCATGGGTTAGGAGAGTGCTATACCAGAGGGTGCTTAAGGACTATTGTTTCAGAACTCTATTTAGCCATACAGAAGATTGTCTCAGGGAAGCTTTGTTGTATCTTTGAAAAAATAGAGTTCCCTGTAAATATAGCACTATTTGGTAGTGGGTATTTCATAGTAAATTGCACGTTAGAACATAGGCTATGAGGGAAGTACACTGAAGATAAAAGCTGTCCGTGAGAAGCCTAGTCTGGATCAGGGGAGACAATGGAGCACTTTTTATTATTCTGCTCCCTTAATGTCTGCATTTGGGATTTGTCGGCTTCAAAACTGAGAGTCCCACTGTTCCATTGCCACACTTATGTGAGACAATTGGCTTTTGGACTCTTTCAGACACCAGAGGACTCAGCATCGGTCTCGATAAGGAAAGACAGACATTTGCCACATATTTTCCTTGGACTGGTAATTGTTAACATAGTGGGTTTTATATTGCCTATGGCAGACTTGCTGTTTGGCCTGTCCTCAGGCACAGAACAATGTATCTGAAACTCTAGTTCACACTATTTGTGCAGTTGGTAACCGGCTATGGTGGAGGAAAAAAAGAATGAGTTCAGTGGAATGGGGGAAGGGGACTAGGATACTGAATAGATCTTCTAGGTTTCAGGACAAAGAGTCTGGAGGGTGGGATGTTTTCTTTTTGTATCTGTTATTCATCCAGATTTAGACTGTAATTTCTTGGTTTTGTTTCAAAAAACAAGAACAGAGAGGGAAATGGAGGGAGGGAACGCCTGTAGGACTGTGTCAGGGTACTTGTCCCTTTTTTAAAAGACCTTTTTTCTTTTCCCATGTTTTTGTTTTGAAAGTGGGAACAATTGGACCCATAATCTTTTATATACCTTGAGTGGACAAACTCAGAGAGGGAACTTTTTTATATCAATTTCTACTTACTAGCTTGATACACGGACATTTTGAGATATGTTGTTAATGTCTGCATTGTGCATCAATTAGAAATGTAAAATAAAGGTGATTTTTAAAAAATGTACAAATCTCTATGATTCGGGAGGGGTGGGGGGAAGGGTGCGTGTGCGCTAGAAGAGGATTACAGAGCAGCAACAACATTTTCTCCATAATCTTTATCCTTTTCCTGAGTAAGTGCTATCTGCTGATACAAATCCCCGAGATCCTGACCTCTCTTTTGGCTTCCCTTCCCTGTAAGCATTAGAGAGGAAATGATTCCTGCCACTGAGCCAAAGGGGCCATATTTACATGACTCCACATGATGTGAGAAGGAAATCCTGTTGTAGAGAATGAAGAGGGAAAACAAGTACTGTACGTTGTCTATTCATTTATTTTTTTAGACTCCCTGCCTTACCCCTCAACATGCCTACTTTCAGAATCACCATTTTTGTGGTGGGAGGTGTCAATACAGATGTCTTTGTCTCTGAATTTTCCTCTTCTGCTCTTGAAAGCAGAGATTCTGGGGAAATTATTCTCATTCCTGACTCCATACAATATATTACTTAATTGTGTTGTGGTCTGCTGCACATTCTTGCCTTGTAAATTTCACTTGTGGTGGCCACACTTTTCCTGCTCTCCAGCTGATTGTCTTTAAGCTCTGCATCACAATAAAGAAGGGACATAAGCTTTTTGATCCCTGTTCAGGAGAGAGGGAGCAGGAGGCTTCACTGCAAAAAGAAGGGTATTGACATTTCAGAACCTAAAGCAACTTGACAGGTTTCAGAGTAGCAGCCGTGTTACTCTGTATCCGCAAAAAGAACAGGAGTACTTGTGGCATCTTAGAGACTAACAAATTTATTAGAGCACAAGCTTTCGTGGGCTACAGCCCACTTCATCGGATGCATAGAATGGAACATATAGTAAGAAGATATGTATACATACAGATAAGTTGGAAGTTACCATACAAACTGTGAGAGACTAATTAGTTAAGATGAGTTGTTATCAGCAGAACAAAAAAAAACTTTTGTAGTGATAATCAAGATGGCCCATTTTGACAGTTGACAAGAAGGTGTGAGGATACTTAACTTAGGGAAATAGATTCAATATGTGTAACGACCCAGCCACTCCCAGTCTCTATTCAAACCCAAGTTAATGGTATCTAGTTTGCATACTAATTCAAGCTCAGCAGTTTCTCGTTGGAGTCTGTTTTTGAAGCTTTTCTGTTGCAAAATTGCCACCCTTAAATCTTTTACTGAGTGGCCAGAGAGGTTGAAGTGTTCTCCTACTGGTTTTTGAATGTTATGATTCCTGATGTCAGATTTGTGTCCATTTATTCTTTTGCGTAGAAGCCCTTAAGTAATTCCACCATGATTTCAACAATTTCCATCCCACCATCAACCTTAGCCTAGACCAATCCACACAAGCGGTCCAGTGCATTCTGTGTAGCTATCCTACTGTGCAACTGGCCACCATTTACTGCAGGGTGTTTGGGGAAGGTTTTGCATTGCCTCATGGGAGCAGGTTGAGCATCCTATGATGTAGTTTTCCCCGTCACATCATTCAGTCCGCATCCTAATACATTATGCGCCACTTTTCAATAGCTCCTGTAACCTGCACATCTGCCATCTGTCAGCAACCATGGATCCTGGACTGCTCTTCACTATTTTGAAGAGTGTTATTAACACAACACACCTGATCCTGCAGTATTTCATGAGCTGCAACTCTGATTATGATGCCTTGGTATCTGCCTTGCTGCATGCCATGGAAAGAACCAAGTCAAGATTGCTGTTGGCATTCACATTCAGCTGCACATAGTGGACCATCAGTTCTGGGCTCGAGAAACAAGCATCATTATGCAGGTATGGGATGATGAGCAGTGGCTGCGAACTTTCAGATGTGCAAGGCCACCTTCCTGGAACTTTGTGTGGATCTCACCCCAATTCTAAAGCCCAGAGACACTAAAATGAGAACTGCACTGGCAGTGGAGAAGTGAGTGTCGATCGCAGTGTGGAAGCTTGCAATGCCAGACTGTTACTGATCAACTGCAAATCAGTTTGGAGTTGGGAAATCCACCATGAGGGTTGCTGTGATGCAAATGTGCAGGGCCACTAATTGCCTCCTGCTGTGAAGGAGTGTGATTCTGGGCAATGTGCATGACACAGAGGATGTTTTGGAGCAATGATGTTCCCTAATTGTGTTGGGCACTAGATGGTACACATATCCCTATTTTGTCCCCAGACCACCTTGCCACAGAGCACATCAACAGAAAGGGCTACTTTTCTATGGTATTGCAAGCGCTGGTGGATCACTAGGGTTTTTTCACCGACATCACTGTGGGCTGCTAAGGGAAGGTGCCTGATACACACATCTATAGGAACACAGGCCTGTACAGAAAGATGCAAGAAAGGACTTTCTTTCCAGACCAGAGGATTAACACTGGAGGTTTAGAAATGCCAATAGTGATTCTGGGAAACCCAGTCTACCCCTTGCTCCCATGGCTAATGAAGCGTACACTGGCCGCCTTGACAGCAACAAGGATCCCTTCAACAACACACTCAGCAGGTGCAGAATGTTAGTTGAATATGGCTTTGGATGTTTGAAGGGTCGCTGGTGTGGAATCCTCAGGAGGTTAGACTTCAGTGAGGACAATATCCCCATGGTCATAGCTGCCTGCTGTGCACTTCATAATATCTGTGAAGCAAAGGGGGAGACGTTTCCCCAGGGATGGAGCGTGGAGGTGGATTGGCTGTCTGCTGAATCTGAGCAGCAATATACAGGGCTATAAGAGAGGCTCAATGGGGCGCAATTCAGCTCACGAAGACTTTGAAGGTGCATTTTACCAATGAGCCACAGTAATGTGTGTTGCTGTAATGTGTTGAGCCTGGCATTGTTTTTTGCCTCTGTGCTATGAATGGTTGCAGTGCGTGCATTACTATAACAATGCAAATGCACCTATTGCCTTTGTCCGTGAATGATAATATCAGTCACCATATTTTGGAGAATAAGTGGTATTTATTCCACAGCCATGCAAACACACTTAGATAATGCTGAGGTTAACTGCATACATACATGGTAAAGTATCTTTAAAGGGGAAGGAACAGGGAATTCACAAGCACATACAACAACAAGGCTCTCACATCTGGGTGTATGTAGGGCTGTCAATGTATTTAATCTCCCATGAGGTGGAGTGCCTTGGGTACTGCTGCAGCTCTGGAAGATACAAGGAATGTGTAGGGGTGTTTGTGGTGTGGGGGAGTGTATGGAGGTCCTAGAATGCAGTACTTTATAGGCTGTAAGGGGAGGTAAGCACGGATGTGCTCAGCCTGAAGTTGAATCAGAGACTGCAGCATGTCTGTTTGCTTTCCGAGCAGCGTTATCTCCTGCAACCCGTTTTTACTGTCCTTGCTAGCCCTCTGCATTTTGTCATTGATTGCTACCCTCCAAGCTCTCTGCTCGCAATCTGAAGCACCAGAGACTTGCAGCATCTCCTGGAACATGTCTTCTTTACTTCTCTTCTTTCTCCTCCTTATCTGGGTGAGCCGCTCTACCAGTGTGCTGGATGAGACCCTCAAGGCCACATCTGCATCTGCTGAAGAAACAATGGACAGAGGTTCCATTGTCAGGGTACTTACACTCCTTGAGCAAAACAAATTACAAGCACAACTTTTTCACTCTCCCTTGGGAGACTAGAGCAGGGTGGTGGCCCCAGCCATGGTGAGTACGGCCCGTCGGGGGCGGGGGGAGATGGGACAATAAGCAGGGGTAGCCCTGGTATATCAGTATAAGTGGATAGGACTATTGTACTGAATACTGGCACCGTTTTCCACAGGTGGCAGTGACTGTAGCTGATATCTTACTCCATGGGTAACCGAGAAAGCAAGGGAGAAGGTCCTGCCTGTGTCTGGCTGCAGACCAGGTCTGTAAGCTTCTCGCCTGAATGGTGCCTGCTGAAAGTATTGCTGGCATGGGAAAGTGTCCTACTGCCGGAGAAGAAACAAGGCAGCCCTCCCAAGAAACCTTTGGCAGAGGATTAAAGATTACCCCTAGGAAAGTTTCCTAGAGATCTCTATGGAGGGGTCACGGGACATCCTGATGTGTCCCCTGTGCCTAGTTGTACAGGGGAATAAGGAGCAGATAGCAACTGTACCTGTATTAGTTATTTCACTACCTTTTCGAGCCTGATTAATAAAGTAATACATGAGCAGATGTGTCCATGCAGTATTGAAGCAAAATGAGTACCTACCAGAGGTTCCATCTCCTGCATTTCGGCTCAGCACAGCTGGACTGCTGGGAGTGGTTAGAAGCTCAGGAATCAAAAAGAGGTCCTGCCTCGCCATGCCACTGGATCTCCCTGTTGCCTGTCCCCCATGTGCATTCTCCTACACTTCCTCATCTAGCACGTTATCCTCAAGGCTCACTTCAGTGCCCTGTGACTCCATCTTGCCCCAAGTATCCACGGGGCACTTAACAGTAGAGGTGGGGCTGCTGCAGAGGATGGCATGGCGCTCCTTGTAGAAGCAGCATGTCTGCGGCTCCGCATCAGGGTGACTATTTGCCTCTCTTGCCTTCTGGTACACCTGCTGCAGCTTCTTGATTTTTACACAGCACTGCTGTGTGTCCCTGTTGTAGACCTTCTCCAGCATGCCCCCGCAAATGTCAAAGTTCCTGTTGCTGGAACAGAGCTGTAACTGCACAGACTCCGCTCCCCATAGACCCAGGAGATCCGCCACCTCTGGTGTACTTCAGGCAGGAGCACATTTGCTGTGTGGAGCCGGCACAGTTAGCTGGGCAGTAGTTTTGTTAGCTCTCCATGCTGAGCAAACAGGAAGAACAATTTCAAAACTTCCTGGGGCTTTAAAAGGGAAGGGGCACATACTAATGTACCTAGCTGCAGGGCAGCGAAATTCAAAACGGTGACCAGAGTGGTCACGGTGGGCATTGTGGGACACTGCCTGGAAGCCACTTAGTCGATGTAAGCAATACAGTGTCTACACTGGCACTGCATTGACCTAAGCACCACATCTCTCACCAAGGTGATTTTATTAGGTCGGCAGTTACAGCTGTGGGAGGAGCACTGTAGTGTGTACACCTCTGTAGTTAGATCATAATAAGGTGCCTTATGTCAACTTAATTTAGTACTGTAGACAATGCCTTAGTGTCTCCCTCTGCTAATGAAACATAAGTGACTTGTTTGCCTGTGGCTTTGCACTGGGCTGGTGGGTTCAATTATTTTTTTTCAGCTAGAGCATTTGTAATATAATTTACTTCACCGTGTGTTTTTTAAAGGAGAATTCAGCAAGATGGAGCTCTTGATAGTCTGATATTTTGATGGGTTTCAATTCTTCTTCAATACCCTCACCCCCTAATCATTTTCCTGCACTGCTGATTTTCCATTTACACATTCAATTTAGTATCCTCAAAAGCATACCCAAGTGTAGAGTCTTAATGACTCTTGTTGCAGATTTTAAAAGATTTTTCTTTTTTGAAAGCAGCAGCTGCCTCCAGGGATAAAGTAAACAATCCCAGTTGGTATAACTGGTTGAGTAACATTCCAAGAGTATTAACGTCATTGGTAGTCCCCAGTGACTTTAAAACTTCAAAAAGGTTGGCTCCCTCTAAAGTTTATTCAATGATACAGAATGTAGAGATTGAGGAGGAAATAGCTGGTTTTGCCAAAACCATTGGCAGAGACTCTGATGAATGCAGTTTGAATTTTCTGCCATAAAGCATATATTTGATTTCTTGTTCAGTGTGAATGCTGTCTCTGGTACTAAAATAGTGTGTACAGTGACACTGATCTGTATCTCATTTTAAAAGGAATTCTAAGCGGAGACTAAGTGGAATAATCCAGTTTGCAATGAAAAAAACTGGTTGTGTGCCAAGTATATGGTATACAGGGAAGACAGCGCATTGCTGTTTACCTTTTATTTTTCATCATTGCCAGGTAAAAAATGTTCTAGTCTGATATCTATCAAGGAAGGAACACAATGTTCAGAATAGGAACATTTCAGAGAAATGTTGTTTACCCACTACAATTATAACAGTAAAATAATCTAGATTGATAATGGATTCCAAGAGCTAAAATCATCCCAGATTAAAATTAGTAATGGAGTTATATCAGGGATGAATTTGGCCCCAGGCATAATAGTTTTTGCTTAAATATACAGCATAAAAGGTTTTAAAAATTGTTTTGTAATCCAAAAGTTGTAACAACTATTTGACTATACAGTAGAACCTCAGAGTTATGTACACCTCAGGAATGGAGGTTGTTCTTAACTCTGAAATGTTCATTAACTCTGAACAAAATGTTATGGTTGTTCTTTCAAAAGTTTACAACTGAACATTGACTTAATACAGCTTTGAAAGTTTAGTATGCAGAAGAAAAATGCTGCTTTTAAGTTAAGTATCTGAATTTAAATGAAACAAGCACATAAACAGTTTCCTTACCTTGTCAAATCCTTTAGTTTTGCAAACAAGCAACAAAGTATCCATCCCTCTCAGTATCTACCAAAAACCTCACTGTGAAGGTGAAAGCCTAAAAGACTTTTAGGAATGAATTTACATTTTTGCACAGCCCTCAACATCTTGCTACTATAGAAATCAAAGGAACACAAACCATAAAGGGGCAGTATTAAAGCTACCAGGTAACATTTATGGACAAGACATTTTCAGTGTTTTTTTCTGATTTAATGTTAGAATTTCTTTGACATCCCACTATCTACTCAAAAAGAACATTGTCAGTTTTCAAAAAAATACATCTGGGGGCTATGGATCTAAGAGAGAAAAAGAACTCAAACTGGCTTAATGTAATAGAAATAGGAAACCTGGGACACCGCTCATGAAACCTTAGTGTAGTTGAACAAACTGTACCTAAGTAAAAGAGAGTACACAGCATAGGAAAAATAAAATGCCAGTGTAACCCCGCAAGGGTTACACTATGCCACCCCACATGACACTCCAGGCTTTCCAGAAAGACACCATAATTGTCACTATGAAACGCTGCTTAAAAGTGTAGTATTGGCAGTTAGAAGACATCCTGATCTTGTAATAAGAAGATGGTCATTGACTTTGCATAAGGGGCCTGATCCTGTTTCTACTGAAGTCAATGGCAAAATGGCTTATGATTTACATGGGAGTAGATCCTTAATTTTGTAAGGTTATCAATGTTGAAAATGTAGCTTTTCTCTAATACTTAGATGCCTCTGCCACTGAACGTTTGCATGTTTCTTAATGATAATGACCTAAACTGGTGAATCTGAAATGCAGCTAAAGGTGGGTCAAGTCTACAATAAAAAGTTAGGCTGAACCAACTATGCTGGTCAGGGGTGTGAAAAATCCCACCCCCTGAATGTGGTAGTTAAGCCCACCTAACCCCTGGTATAGACAGTAGAAAGAACTCTTCCATCAGCCTAGCTACCACCTCTCAGGAATTAAGGTGGATTAACTACAGTGACAGGAGAACCCCTCCTGTCAGCATAGGTGGTGTCTACACTGAAGTGCTAAAGTGCCACTGTAGCATTTTAGGTGGAGACATAGCCTTAGACAGTCATTTAAATCAAGTTTCCTGAGAGCATCTCAGCTTACTGCCCAAGGCCCCAGACAAGCAATGCCCCAGGCCAGAGGTAAAACACTTTACTCTAGTGGTTCTCAACCTATTATTATTGTGGCTGCATATGCAACTCTCTGTGTGTTATGTGGGCTGCATTCACACAATATATCTACACCTGTCTGCAGGGCTGAATTAACCTTTTGTGGGCCCGGCCCCAAACGGATTTGTGGGCCCCCATGTAGTCGCTGTGGGCCCCTTCCAATTGTGGGCTGGCGCAATGGTACCACTGGTGCCATAGTAAACCCGGTACTGCTGGGATGGGGATGAAAACATTTATTCAAAAACAAAATAAGATATTTGAAGCCACACTTGATTGAGATCCCCACTTAGCCCACAGAGAACAAACTGGGCTAGCATCAATATATTCAGAATACTCTTGAATTTGGTTTACTTGGGTGGGAAGGACCTGCTTGGGGACCTGAACACAAGTGCCTAATTAGCACATTTATGAGCCATATTAAGCCTGGATGTGGCAGTCAGTGGAGTTGCACCTGCATCTCACCACCACCACCTCCTCATCCTCCACCTCCACCCAAAGTTATGTTTCGTAAATACATTTTTTTGAAAGCTGGATTTTCTACTTCGGTACAATCATGTTTTAAAAACTTTTTTTAAAAAAGTTAGTTTATTTAGCCTATTTCTCCCTTTGCCTCACCACCCCTCATGACTTCAAGTGAAACAGTAAAGTTACTGGGGTGAAGGGTGGGGAGGAAAATTGCGGATACCTGTCTTTTGCAGGGAGAAAGGGCCACTGAGACGTACATGCACACCCACTTTATCACAACAATCCAGCCTCAAGCCCCTCCCCCAACCTTCACACCTGGGCTCTTCCCCTCCCCCGTCCCGCCTTCTGTCCCATTCCCTCCCACAATTAACCCACATCTTCACATAAGGGCTCTCCTCAACTGCCCTGCTATTGCCCACCTGCCACTTTCACCCCAGGGCTGTCCCTTCCCTTCTACTGACCCCCCCCTCCCCACAGAGCCAATCCCCACCTTCAACCCAGACTCCCCTCCCTCCCTCTTCACCCCACATAATCCCCCCCCATCCCGTTTCTCCTACCTCTCCCTCCCAGAGTCACTGCTAGCTCCCCGGTCGCACCTGGACTTGCCCCACAACTGCCCCTTCCCCCCAAACCGCGTTCTACCCTTTCCCCTCCCCAGAGGGGTGTGGGTGTGTGTGTGTGGGGGGGGGGGAGTTTCTGGGTATTCCCACTGGCAGGGATGGGGCAGCAGCCAGCCCCACTGTCACCACATGCCCTGTCCCGGCCCTGACACCCACAGACAGACAGCTTCCCCAGCGCGGCCCCTGATGGCAGCCGAGGGGACACACACACAGCCCCTTGGCGCGAAGCTACAGGGCCAAGATGGTGCCCAAGAGCCTATGGCCAGGAATCAGGGTCGCCGGGGGGCCACACGCCGGGAGTCACAGCATTGCTGCTGCCCCAGGAGAGCGGGGGAGACTCAGGGACAGAGGGGCACAAGCCAGGAGCTCCTAGCCTGTGCCCCATGGGGAGGGCGGCACAGCGGGATCAGTGGCCCAGCACCGGGAAAACTCTCCCTGCACCATTTCCCGTTTTTTGGTCCACTCCGCTGCCACCTGCTTCAACTGGGGCAGCTCACAGCGTGATGTGGCGCATTCTGGGACTAGTAGTGTAGCTGGCGGCGCAGGTCCAACACAGAAAAACAACAACAAAAAGGTGTCTGTCTCTCTTATACCATCAGACATTACTTAATCCAGCAGGTTTATGAAATATGGTCCAGGAGTATGCCAGGAGCACTCTCTATTGCTACAACAGTTTACAAGCTGGTCCATCCCTTGCTTCAGGATGGTCCTTCAAGTAATCCCAGGTCATCATGGGAGTGAACAGTCAGTCAGTCTTTGGCTTGTACAGGGAAAAGTAGGGCTAAGAATCTAAACATCAAGACAAAGAATAAAGTGTTTCAGCAGCATTTGGATTCTTTTCTTAGTTCTTTCATGCTTGAAGTAGAAGCCTTCGATTTCCCTGGATAATCCAAACCTCCTTCCTGCTTCAAGGCCTGTGACGTAGTATGCATCCCTTTTAGAAAAATACTCTGACATAAATTAGACTAATTTTTATTTCCTTTTTATAGCCAAACATTTGTAGTTTGGGTAGATTTGTTGTTTTAGGTAGATTTTTTCTCTCCTTGGTCCCAGTCTTTTAACCTGTTTGGTGTGGGATGTGTATGTCCTATCACAGGAACAGTTCATTACAGCCAACTTTTATGAAGACAGAATGGATTCATAGACGTGTTATATAGAATTGATAAATACTCACGCGACCCAAATTAGCTAGGAATCTAATCAAGTAATCAAACCACAATAACCGGTTCAGTGATACCTATCCAAAAGTCATGGGAAGGAAATAACCTCTGCTGCTACGTGATTTACAAATTAAGTTAAAAAAAATTTAAGAGAAGCAATTGTACAGGCCTACGTACATGTCAAAGTTATGGTAACAGAAGAACTAAGTGAGGGAAATTCTTGTAAACTGAGTTTCATTACTCAATGAGTTTAAGGTTCTACTGAATGCTCTCCAATTCCTATTCTTTCAATCTGACCTGTCCCATCTGTTCCTGGACCTTTATTCTCCATTGTCTTATGCCTTTTGTAGTCATTGACGCCTGTGCAAAGAAAGTGTAAAACAAAGTCATTCCGATCTGGCAACACTTGAATCCATCTTGCACAGTTGTCAATGTCACTACAAGGTAGTAGAGAATCTTAATACACCACTAAAAAAATTAAAATGAAATATTTCTGAAATTGTGATACTCTGATTTATTAGAGAGTGCATTGACCGGTATGACCCTACTTCCCTCTGTGTGACTGGTTTTCACTTATAGCAAACTGATGCTATGTGAACAGTACATAAACCTAAAAGAATATTGGCTGACACAAGATTATTTTTGTTCCGTTTGCCTTTGTTTATCCAAGTATTCCATTTTTCCAGATCTGGTCCATCAATACAGTTTATTAATTGAAAATTCATGCTGGTCCTAGAGCTCCCTCTTCTGTTTATGTATTGTAAGCACAAGAAATTCAAGAATCAGCTCAGCTCCATAATATTAGTTAATTGCAGTTGCTTAAATGGCTCCTATCACTTTTGGATCTGAGCACCTCATCGGCATGAATGAGTTTATTCTCATCACTATTTTGTTTTACAGATATGCAGATGAGGAAAAATTAGGCTCCTAAAGATGCAGATAGGTGCATAGTGGAATTTCCAAAAGGGTCTAAGCAGGTTGAGTGCCTAACGCCCAATGGTAGTTAGGTACTTTTGAGAAAAAAAAAATTACACTAGACACGTATCTGCATCATTAAATACTTTTGCAAATCTGGCCCTGAGAGGCTACAGGGGAGAGCCAGGCTGTACCGAAGTCAATAGCAACATTCCCATTGACTTCAATAGGGCTAGGATTTCACTCTAAGTATCTTGCCCAAGATCACACAGGAAGTGTATGGCAGAGCCAGGAATTGACAGAAGTTCTCAAGTTCCAGTCCAGTGCCTTACCCACAAGACCATCCTTTCTTGGGTGGAAGTTGAAGATAACCTAGTGATTACATTTATGGTGACTAAAACTCCATGAAACATTCAGCTTGTTGTTGAGGGAAGAGAGAGAGCGTGAGCAAGTACCTGTATACACTGAGAATCCGAAGCATCAGAAGAGCATGCTGGGCAGCAGTAATGTTCAGAAAAAATGTGAGAGTTAGAAAATATACTATCCTCTACAGGGTGTCCTACCCAGCATAGAGTTTATTTAAAAGTTTATCTCCTTTGACAGTTGTCAGATACAGAGTTATTTCACCATCTAGGGTAATAACATTTGAATCTGAGATCAAATCAAAGGCTCAGTTACAAACTCTGGGGATGTTTAGGTCCAGATGTGACTGTAGGGGGTCAGATTTCCAGAGGTACCAATGGCAGTTAGTTAAACTGTCTCAATCCCTAAGTGAGCTGCTATTCAATATTTCTTTTTTCCTCTTCAGTTAGTGTGTGGCCCCAGGAACAGCATTCAAAACCTGCTTTGAATACAGAATGATTACTGTCCTCATTGTTTTTTCTATCGTGCTTTCCACATAGTATCTGAGAGCTTCACAAACAGTGATGAAATAATCTTCACACCAGAGAATAGGGAATACTGTTATCCCCATTTTACAGCTGGGGGAACAGAGGCACTTGGAGATTAAGGCCAAAAGTATCCACTAATTTTTGGTGCTCCATTTGAGACACCCAGGGCTTATTTTTCAGAGTAATTAGCATTTTATAGCACTTTGTATGTTCAAAGCACAGCTCCAATCCGCTGCTGGGAGCACTTAGCACTTCTGCAAATCTGACCCCCCGTTCTCTCATGTTTGGTGTCCAGAAAATGAGGCACCCACCACTAGTGGTCATTTTGACTTAAGTGACTTGGCCAACATCACACACAAACTCTGTGGCAGAGGCAAGGATCAAAGCCAGTTCTCCTGGGCAGCCTTCAACTGCTTTAACCATGAGACAATCCTTCCTCTTCCTGAAATCTCCTGCCTCCTTCATTACACACCTTCCATGACAAATGTACACACTAGGGACTCCTAGGCTCAATTCCAGGTTCTGTAGGGGAGCGTGCTCTAATGATTATAAACCTTTCTATCTCTGTATCCCTAGTTTGTCTCTGTCCCCCTTTGTTCCTATCCACCCTCCACCAGCTCCTCTCTCCACTCCCTCTCTGTTCGTTTCCAACTGCTCTTGCGCCACCTTCTCCTCTCAACCCCTCCCGCAGCCTTCAACCCCAGTCCTCACCCCCCTTTGCTTCCCCCACCCTTCTGGCACCTGCAGCTCTCTTCCCCTGTCCCTCTCCCACTTTTCTCAGCCCTCTGCATGCAAGTCAGTTCTTCCTTCTCCTCAATGCGGAGGCACCAGCAGGAGAAGAGGGGGACATTGAGAGCAGATGAGAGAGTGCTTGGTGCCACAGTGGCCCCTCCAGCTATTGGGACAAGCAGTTGTAAAGGAAGTCCTGTTCAGCCCCTGGAGAGGACATACTCAGTCACAAGTGGGTATGGTGCATACACAGTCTGGTCACATGTAGGAGCTGTACGGGGGGACAGCATGTCCAGTTCAAAAATATTCAGAAAATGTAGCTGCCAAACTCCAAACACACTTGTACTGGGCATGTGAGAACTGTGTTTTTTCAGAGGCTTAAAATTTGGTGAAATTTGAGCTAATTTCACAGGGACAGCAAAAGGCAACTCCCCAACACCCAATTAATACCCTTGCCCAGATTCAAATCCCTGATCCAAAGGCAGTGCTGGAGTTTCTCAGTGGAATGGTTGGAAGAATTTTTCTAACACTGACAAAACATATTTTCCCCTAACTTTTTTTGAGCCATTTTTGCTGAAACTTTAGACAAAAAATAAATAAATCTATATAATATGGTTCCAGGAATGTCACCTGTCTGTGTCACTCTGAAGCCTAGAATGTCTGTTGAGTCAGTGTGAAGTGATGGAAACAGCTACAAGAATGGTTGAGAGCTCTTTTTGTTCAGAAGATCACCAGGTTGATTCGTGACTGGGTTTTACAATCTGTTAATGTCCAGTTTTCAAGTTCTCGACCATTTTGACTTTACAAGTCATACCCATATGATTCACAGTTACAGTAAGGCAAATATCTATGCCACACCAAGATTCTTAGACAATTGTGATATTAGAGATAACTCAACCAATCACTGCCCATATTCTACAGCTAATTTGCATGCAAACCTTTCATTGGTTGCATGCAGGTGATTGCATTGCTGGTGGATTACTTGACCCAACTGCCACAGCCGTGAGATAGCATGGGCTTTCATCTATTAGTAAATAAATAAAATTCAGCCTGAGGCAGACACCCAGAATGGAAAATTTTAACCCAGAAAATTAAAATTTGGCAAAGACATAAGCAATTGAAAACAGAATTTTTGTAACGGGGTGCGATGGGCAATCTTAATACGCCGTGCTACCAGCTCCACCAACGAACAACTGCATCAACTGAGCTGCAAACTTTTATCTATAGATTGCTGAATATAATGTATTTTCCAGAATGAACTGAAGACTGTTGATCAAGCTATATACGAGTGCTAATGCATGTACATATTTGTACTGCACATTTCCTCCAGAACAGCATGTACCGTAGAGATATTCTTGTATTAAAATACTAGGTTTCTCCTGTAGGTCAGATTACACTTTGTAATTCAAATAACCCGGACTTTTGTGAGCAGCTCTGAGTAACACTTTGAGACTGTATAACCCCATTTGTACTAGAATTTAGAACAGGTCAACCAGACACTTGTTTATATACAATTCTTGCTAGAAATGTCCTTTTTTTAAAACTGAAAAACTATGCCTACACTAGCAATATTTTCTTCAGCTTTCTGTCTGTTGCACTAGCACCAGTGCAGCTGTGACTGTGGGAGACCATCCATATTTTTACCATTGAATCATGTTGACCCGTACTGAGCAGGATTGGAGACACAGTGGTACAAACACCAATGTCCAGTCCACACAAGTGTTCCCAGTGTTGCTATTGCATTGCTATTGAATTGAATCTGCATCAGTGATAGAGTGAGAATAGATTTTTCAGAAAAGTGCCAAGTTAGATAAAGGAAATAGCAGCATTTCAGTAGACCATTGCCAGCAACTGACTAGCTTCACTGGTGTTGGCCATGATCTAGCTCAAAGTGTTGACAAGGACAAACTGTGGTTAGCAATGGCACAGCTAAACAGATGCTGGCAGCCTGAAAGAGGGCCCCACAATCAGACAGTCTGCCATGGAGAGACTGCAGCAGTGGAAAATGACCCTAATCTTTGCTCTCCCTAGAAGTCCACAGATAAAAAGTATAACCTAAAATATGGCACTAGAAGGGAAGGGGGCTTTGACAGAACTGCTTTGTTGATTGAGCACAAAACCTCAACAAGCTTTACCAGCAGGCTCCTATGGAGCCCCAGACAAAAATCTAAAGCTGCTCCTTCTGGTGGAAAAAACAAGGGAACATGGGCACAGTATCACCATCTGCCATCCCGTCAGGGAAAGCCCACCCATCTTGGGTCAGACAGGGGGCTAAGAAGGCACAGAAACATGGAATGTCTGTCTGCCTTCCTATGTGAGTTTCAGTGAATCTGGCGCTGCATTCCTTGGAAGAGCAAACAAATGAATATATCTTAAAAAGAGCAAGGGGGGAAAACCCACTCAATTTTAAGAGAAAAATACTTTCACTTTTAAAAGGACTGGCTCTAAAACTCTCCTTATCAGGCTGTCAGACCTGTTGTTACTGCTGTTGCAGTAGTGCCTAGAGACTCCAACCAGGAATCAAGGCTCGACTATGGTAGGTGTTGTACAAGCACATAACAAATAGAAGGTCCTTGCCCTGGAGTGCTTACAAACTGTATAAAGACCTGTAAGGCTCACCACCATACTCCAAAAATGAAATATTTTACCACCAGTTGAAAATTATCTTCACAAGCTCGAGGGCTAGAGACTTAATTTCTTTAATGAAAGCTGTGATTCTAGAGCACTACGTGCTGCCAACAGGGAAATATCACCAGCTTGTTGAGCTGCCATTCGCAAACCAAGCCAACCCCTGCTTTATTTGTTAAAATTATTTTTTTGATGAGCTTTCCTATGGGTGCCATCACTGTACATACAACTCCTGTTCAAACATTGAACTTACCCTCATGACATCCCTAGGAGGTAAAAAAGTTTCCTGTTTTCAGCTGCTGAGCTGAGGCACAGAAAGCTTAAATGCGTAATTTTCAAAAGGTGCTAAACACTTCAGGCTGTGGGAGTGGTGGATGCTCCGAACTTTGGAAAACTCAGGTGCAGGGTGACACATGGAGTCTCTGGCAGAGCTCAGATACAACCTAGATCTCCTGTCCCTGGTCGTTACTGAGATCATCAGACCATACTTCATCTTGGTTTAGAGGCAGGGTCGTGGTTTTCTGGGGCACAGTCAGAGGTGTGGCTACTAGATTTGTGGCTGCATGCATTAACAGACTACAAACCCCCGCGTAGGTTCTGAAAGGTGTCGGTGGCAGTGACAAGGGCTGAGTTCAATATCTAGGGATTCCTATTAACTATACAAAACAGAACCCGCTCAAGTCCCCACCCGGTAATTTGGGAAAATTAACCACCACTCCGGGAGCCTCTAAGAGGCAATACTTTCCCTCTCACAAGGAGTGAGTCTGCGTATAGCAAAGAAAACTTGTAATAAAAAGGGAAAAAGAACCCAGCATTAATTTTAGAAAACACCACAACCACGATTAGAAAGCATATGCCCATGAACAAACACCCACCCCAGAATATGGTGAGCAGTGCCTTTTGCTGCAAGTTCTCACCTTGCGGTGTGAAAGTCTGACAAACAGATGTTCCTTTAACACACCACTCCCCTCTCCCTCCACTACATCTCACTCACAGTTGCTGTCCTTGGTCAGTGAGGTCCCAGAGTTCAGAGGTGTGTTCACGGGAGCTCACCTCCCATCCTGGGGGAAGAGGGTCAGGCACCAAGCAGTACCTCAGCTGCTGCAGCTAGGTCACAATTGATGTTATTCACTGTGCTACTGCTGCCTCCATCGCTCTGCTACCAGTGTCTTTCTGCTGTGACGTGTTCTGAGGTTCCACCACTTAACGCAGCTCTCAGTGATTTCAGCAGGTAGTGGGGAACCTCACTGCCAGTGCAGGCTGTAAAGTCATTCACTGTACTACTGTCCCACACCAGGTTTAAGGCTCAGCAGCTGGTTATGAATTATTTCAGCTCTAATGATGACTGAACAAAGCAAGGACTCTCAAATTGAGTCTAATCAGCTCTGTCCTTAAAAAGGGGAGGATCAAATGGTGTCTAGAACTCCTTAAACAGAGCCCACACCCCTTGGTCAGAGTATTTCTCTCCTCTTCATGGGGAGTTGGCATACCTACCTCCCCACCCCAGAGAGTGAGGTTCAGTTTAGGGTGACCCCCTCAATCAGGGCAGGCTAAATACAGGTCTGCTGCCCTTGACTAATGTAATAAGGATAACATTTTATTACCCCTGCACTCAATACCAAAATGATTTGCAACTGAACCCCAGCCAAAATTGACCACTTTGGCAGAGCAGCTTTATCATGCTGCGCACCTGGGCAGAGTGGGTGTGTTTATGCAGATACGGTCTGTTCCTGAAGTCCTTCTCCCCCAGCTCATCATGAGATGTCAGGGAGAGCTCAGTCAGACCCTTCTTACAGGTGCATAGGAGCTGCGATGACTATGGCAAACCAAAACAAAGGTTGTGGCTAATGAGCAGCACTGCTAGTGATACATGACCTGCTGGGGGTTTAGAATTCTGTTCCCTATGGAACTTCAATGCTGAGCCCATTTACGCAGACTTGTTGCTGGTCTGAATAGATTAGACAAGAGGAACACAAGAGCGGATTAGAACAGTGTAATAACTGGAGTAGGGAAATGTTTTTGCAATTTAAAAGATTTCCAAAGGCATTCTCATTTTGCAGGTTTCAAAAACCAACGATTTGCCACTTATTCAACATTTTTCATGAACATTTTTCAGTTTTGAAAATTTATTTCTATTTCCTCTTCTTTGTTTTCCTTCTCTCTTTTCCTTCCCCCCACAGCTTTTTGCATTTTGTGACTGAAAAGGGGGGAGAAGGGGAACGAACAAGTGGGGAGAGGAAAGCAAAAAGAATAAATGACACCTTTTCCCCCATTTGCACTGAAAACTCTGAAAATGTTGAAAACAACAATTTTACAAACACACACAGAAAAAAAATCAATTTTCCATATTTTTCCCCACTAAGTCTAATACTAACTCATGAGTATAAAGGATAATGCTTCTGTTTACACATAAATATCCTAGTTAATATTAATACAGAGGAAAGAAGTGCACAGCAATTAATTGAGGCTTTAGTAAAAATGTGTATTTTTCCCCTCATGTATGCGATATTGTTGTAGCTGTGATGGTCCCAGGCTATTATAGAGAAAAGGTGGGGGAGGTAATAACTTTATTGGATCAACTTCTGTTGGTGAGAGAGACAAGCTTTTGAGCTGCACAGAGCTCTTCTTCACATCCTGGAAAGCTACTAAAAGTGTCACAACTAAGGCTATGTCTACACTGCACTTTTTTCGGTAAAACTTTTGTTGGTCAGGGTGTGGAAAAAATAGCCTCCCGACCGACAACAGTTTTACGAACAAAAAGCGCCGGTGTGGACAGTGCTTTGTCGGTGGGGGACGCTCTCCCACTAACAAAGCTACTGTCCCTCATTGGGGATGGTTTTATTTTGTCGGCAGGAACGTTCTCTCCCGCTGACAAAGTTATTGTAGGTGAGGTTGAGGTACTGCTACTCATAACTCTGCGCTGCTGGTGGTGGTGGTGCTGCCTTCAGGGATGAGCAGCTGGAGAGCGGTGACTGCTATCTGGGAGCCTGTCTCTGAAGGCAGAACCGCCACCAGGAGCAGCAGCACAGAAGTAAGGATGACATCATATGGTATTGCCACCTTTACTTCTATGCTGCTGCCTGCAGAGCTGGGCCCTCAGTCAGCAGCTGCCACTCTCTGGCCACCCAGCTCTGAAGGCATCAGTGCAGAAGTAAGGATTACATGGTATGGCATTGCCACTCTTACTTCTGTGCTGCTGCTGGCGGGGCTCTGCCTTCAGAGTGAAAGCAGAGCTGAGTTACACCCATTTGCTCCATGCAATTTCCAGAAATAGACACCCCTACAGAATAGTATGCAGGCTTGGGAGTGGTCCCAAAATCAAATGATAAGGGAAAGATCAGTGTAGACCTTACCAAGCTCAATGAGAATGACTGCAGAGAGTGACATGTATCCCCTAGCGTCCACACCGTCGGACAACTTAGTGAAGCAAAATTCTGCACAAAATTGGATGCTCAGTCTAGATTCTTGCAGATACCTTTTGCTGCAGAAATGGAACTACTAACAACTTCCATCACACCTTTTGGAAGGTTTTGTTTCAACCGATTACTGTTTGGCATGTCATTTGCTTCTGAACATTTTGAGAAGAAAATGTCACAGCTCCTTTCTAAATACTCAGACACTCATCTTGCCCAACTAGCATACCAGTCAAAACCTCTGGCAAATGGCTTCAACTCTGAAGAACTGTTGATGGGAAGAAGCTACGGTCCACTCATCCAATCATCCCTTCCCAACTAAACCCTTGTTGGCTTGACTTTGAGGAAGACCAATATAAAACTAACCAGAAGAGGAACTTTGACAGGTGACATAAAGTCAAATCCCTGAGAGTACTGAATCCAGATCACAGTTGCATGAAAGAGTCTCAACAAAAGGGGACAGTGCAGGGATGTGCCAGAATCTCTCGATCCTACTTCAGTAGTGTGCCAGCAGGAATCATCTGCTGCAACCAGTGTCACCCCAGGAATCTTCGATACACTCTGATCCTTACCCCAAGACAGAACCTGTGAATATAGAACTGCCAGCATGATACAGAACTGCCAGCATAACCTTCAGAACCTCTCCCTGCAAGGAGGTATCCAGCTAGAGAAAGACGCCTCCTGCATGCCTGGAGGATTACATACAATTTTGCAAATCCAAGAAAATCAGAGGACTAATAGCCAAATGTCATAAAAGTCCAGAATAAATCCCTGACCCAAGGCTGAAGATTTAGGCAGTCTATCCAGTCCTTCCTAGGGTTGTTTATTTTTGCTTGCATTGACATTTTATTTAGTTCTATGTTGCTGTTTAATGAAAAGTTTGGATAAAGGTTTATCACCATAGGCAGCGGCATATTAATGCCTAGGCCGACAAGGTCTAGGCCTAGGGCAGCAAATTTGCAAGGGTGGCAAATTTATAATAGCAGCCAGAGGCTGCTTCCCCGGGTGCCGGTTCCCGCCCTCGGCCCTGCCCCCATTCCCCGCCCCCTCCCTGCCCCTATTGGCCCCTTCCCCAAATCCCTGCCCCGGCCCCGCCTCCTCTCCTGAGCACGCCGCGTTCCCCCCTCTTCCCCCCTCCTTCGCGAAGCTGTTTCGCACACAATCACTGGCAGGGAGTGGGGAGAAGCGGGACCCAGCAGCGTGCTCAGGGGAGGAGGTGGAGGCGGAGCAGAGGTGAGCTGGGGCTGGGGGGGGCGGCAATTATTTCAGGGCCTAGGGACAGCAAAATCTTTAATCCGCCACTGACCATAGGCACCACGGTGGATTTGATTTAAATCAAATTGATTTATTAAATTTAAATCATTATTTAAATCACTAGTCAGGAAGACTCGATTTAATCATGGATTTCTACATAAAAGTACATTCTTGTTGGTTGTTATAATCTTAATACATATTCTTCACAACTCAGAGATAGATGTAGGTTTCATTTTTTGAAGGTTCATACTATACATTTTTAAAGTGATTTATTTTGAAAACTTTTCAGATTAGTTTTACAGCTATATCAGAAAATGAATGATTGTTTAGTTATTTCATTTACCAAAGGTAACTGAAGCAGATATTTATGAAGTTATTGGGAGGTGAACTATCTCCAATTCAACAGGTTAATCATTACTATTTGGAGGATTTTCTTGCCATGCTGTATTAGGAGAACATCACCAGACAGACATTTAAATTGTTTTATTTAACTAAAACAACGTTATGTATTCTGGATTTTTTCTTCAACAGCAAACATAATATTTTAACAAAACAAGCATATGAATTTTTGAATTTAGTTAAACGTTCAAGTTTTTTAAAATCAGGTTTGTTTTTGTTAAAATTGTTTTTAACTAAAATAGTGAAATGAAATATATTTTTTTAAAAAACCAAAAATTGTATCGACTATGTCAGCCATGTCAATGTGAGAAACTTCAAATATTGGCTTCTGCAGCTAACTCAGTCGTCTTCACCTTCGTTTTCCAGTTTGTTCATAATCTGGAAAAGAAAAACAACCTTTCCTGCTTTTTCAGGTCCCAAACGATTTCTCAATTTGGAATGAATTAGTCCAAAGGAAGAAAATATTTTTTCTACACCGGCAGAAGAAGCTACTGCTGTTAAAAGTGAGATTATCACTTCAACAGTCGCTGAATCCAAGTGCTTAAGTGACTTCCACCAGTTCACTGGTGTGACTTTCTTTAAAACATCATCAGCAAACATATATTTCTTGAATGGTTCACCCTTAGCTCTGAAGTTTATTATAGCCAGCATTATGGAGGGATGACTGCTCAATGTCCATGTCATAGCCATCTCCTTCTTCAGGAGTTAAGGTTTGACCCTGGTACCAACTATTGAGAATATTTGCAAGAAAATGAGCTGGACATAGTGCTTGTCCCATTCAGGTTTTTTTTAATGCTTGTAATTTAACTCTGTAATTGCATATTTCTCTTTTTAAGATCTACTAAGTTCCTTCCAAATTTCAACAGCATCAGGAACAAAACAGCTGTTTCCCTGCATTTTGTTCAAGGCTACAGAAATAGGCTTCAGGGTGCTCAGCATGTGTTCAGCATTTCTCTTAAGCCCAATGTTGAGAACTTTGGTTGTGATAGTGCCATCTATTTTTTCACGATTTTGTTCACAAACTGTCATCAGATTAGGCCAGTTCTAGATACAGTGCTCAAAACAGGCCACTACTGAGTTCCATCACATGTCTAGTGGGAGAGTTGGCTTGGTTCCTCCCACTTTTTTCAGAGCAGCTGCTGCAAAGTAGTTGTTATGGAAGTATTTTGCATTGCTTGGGACTCTCTTCACTGTCTTCTAAATTTCTTCTCATCTTGGATACATTTGCAGCATTGTCTGTGACCAAGCTGTGTACTAGACATTTGAATTTTTTTCCCACAGTTTGTTATAGCTTTTACTGCTACTTCTTGTAAGTATTCTGCTGTGTGTGCATTTCCTGATGTATCAATTGTTTCTGTAAGGAAGACATTCCCATCTTCTGTTGTCACACAAGCACATACAACAGGATCATTGTGGACATTGCTCCACTCATCAAGACTCAGGTTAACAATTTCACCCTCTTGACCTTTTGCACACTGCTCCATTTCTCTTTCACACACTTGATCCAGCAATTTGCCTGCGACATCTGCTCTGTTGGGTGGACTGTATCCTGGTCTTAATGACTGAACCACGTTAATGAAGTGTGGGTTCTCAATCATATGGAAGGGAGAGTTTGTTGCATAAACAAACCGTGCAATTTTTTCATCCATTACCTCTTTTTGTAATCTGCTGGTTCTTATCACAAACTTATCTATGGTTGTTTCTGGATGATGGAGATTTTTTTTTTCTTTTTGCTACAGGTGATATACTGTGGCTATGTGACATACATGATGTGACTGAAACACTATCATTGGCAGATAACTCTGAAACTATGGAAAATGATGGTGATCTTGAAGGTGGATAGTCTTCAGAATCCTGTATATTGAGGATGGATTCTCCTAAACAAAATAAGTCAATGCAGTTATTTAATTATTATTACCATACTGCTCATTTAGTATTACTGATTGCATTCACTGACACTCAGTACTACTTTAAAGGTGAAATTGTAAAAGGAAGATCTGCCTATTTCAGCTATTTATTTTTTATCACAACTGCATCTAAAATGATAGTACCACAGAGTAACAATTATATTTTTTGCTCAAACATGAGAATTCAAGAATTGTCCAGAAGGAAGACAGGCAGTCCTTATGAAAGAAGTATGAAATAAAAAAGTTTACCAACCTGAAGATCCTGCATGTTTAGACATGTTCCTTTCATCATCTTCAATGCAGCTTCCTCCTGAGAAGGAACACTTCTCATGATGATGTTTCTTTCGGGCAACCAGGTCTTGCATTTCTTTGTTGCACTGTTTGCATTTTGCATGCATGCCTGTCTTACCCACAGGTAGAGGCACTTCATTAAAATATTCCCAAACTGGGTCTCTTTTACAGCCTGTTGCCATTATAGGTTTTCCCTTCTAGTGAGAGAATGGTATGGCAGATCTCAAATCAATGAAGGCTACACTCAGAAAGACCTCAAGACTTCTGGAATATGCTGCTCAAACAGTTTCACTTTTGTTTCTACTGCCTGTCCCTCCCTTCTCACATTTATCTCCAGACTTCTCCTTGTCCAGATCTATTCCGCCCCAACAATCTTCTATTCATTTAATTTTTGAAACTTTGCACTTTTAGAGAGAGGTAAGGGATTGACTCTGTGCACACAAATTTGCAGAGGGACAATAGGGTTCAGGTCTGTTATTTCTCACCTCTCTATATTATTTATTTTAAAACATTTTTGCTGTTAACAAGCATGTTATCTCTGGAGACACAAATCCACAGTTTGAGAACTGCAAAACTAAGCATCTCTGATGGTATCTTCTAGACGGAGCACTGAGTCCTGTTGAGTAGACAGAAAGATTAACCTAAATAATCTTTACAGAAACCCCTGGAACCCCATAAGATTGGGTCCCTAATCCATGAACTATTGGAACTCATTTACAAAACTTTTCTTAAACATTACATGGATATATTATCTCATACTATAGAATTAGAATTTATAATCCCTATTCCATGATGAGATATCTTTGAGCTATAATGTATCTTAATTAAAACTATCATTTGATCCAAAAAATCCGATTTAAATAAAAAACAATCAGATTTAAAACAAAAATAATTGATTTTTATCCACCCTGATAGGTGCTGACTTTTGGTTTTGCTGGCAGGTGCCCCACATGGCTCTGTCCCCTCCCCCAAGGCCCCACTCTCACTCCTCCCCCAAGGCCCCACCCCACTTTGCCTCTCTCTGCTCCCCCCTCCTGGTGGCTCTGTCTAACGCACACCCTCACCCACTCACTCAAAGTGGCAGAGGAGGTTTCCCCTCTTCAGGGTAGGAAGCATTGCCTAGTGGTTATGACACAGGCCTGGGGCTCAGATGTTCTGGGTTTGATTCTCTGCTCTGCCACAGACTCCCTGCTTAGCCTCAGAAAAGTCACTTTATCTCTGGGTGCTCTAGATCCCACCTTCCAAATGGGGCTAATACTTCCCTGCCTCCTCGTCTAAAGCCATTCATGCCTGTTTGGTGCTGGAGGCAATGGAGGTATTAAAAGGTTTTGGACTTCACAACATCCCCTGGCAATGAGTTCCACAGGTTGTGTGAAGAATTCTTCCTTTTGTTTGTTTCCTATCAGCTCTAAGACACTTGAAGGTGTACTTCCAGTAGATAAAAATGTTATCACCTTTTCCTATGGCAGTGTGCTTTCTTTACCTATTAAGTTACTCAGTAACTAGAAATAAAATCTTAAATATTGTAATCTATTCATACAATGCATTTACTATTTCTCCAGCACAAATTAAAACACATTCCAGTTCAAGGTATTAAAGGTGTAAAGATTCAAAACATAAAACCAAATTTAAAAATTGAACTTGCATTTAGAAAATGACTGATTTAAAAGCCCGTTTTAGATCTGGAAACAGTTCAGTTTTATAATGTAATATAGAAATCCTGAGTATGTATCTACAGTGACTCAACTGGATGATTCTTAACTGTGCCTTACTGAAAAGGCAATATAACACTGTACATCTTAAATGTTAAGAAAATGTGCCCTCTAAACAATGTCATTTTCAAGAGCATACTCAAATATTAAGGAAGATAGTAAAGAGACCTGTTCTAAGGCTATAACAACCAGATAGAATTAAGAGCACTCCAGGAGTTGTTAAAAAAAAGTCCCCAGGATCCATAGACTGATTCAAGAAAGAAAACATTTTTATTTTCTGATAGAGGAAGTTAGGGTACATAGCTCTGCTTCTCAGATTTCCATCAAGAGCAACTGAAATTTCGAAGGGCAGCGATTTAAAGGGCCAGGGGCTCTAGCCGCAGGTGCAGTAGCAGTGGCCGGGAGCCCCCGGCTCTTTAAATCGCTGAAGGAGCCCCGGGGTAGTGGCGGCAGGGAGCCCTGGGGCTCTGGCCACTGCTGGGAGCCCGGGGCCCTTTTAAATCACCAGGCCCCTTTTGCTCTGCCCCCCGCTGCCCCAATCAGTGGCCCTGCCAGTATGGTTGGCACTTTCTTACCGGTACACCATACCGTACCAGCTTACTTTCACCTCTGCCTGGATCTCATCCTATCAGCTGGATGGGAGCTATTTACCTACATGAAGTGCTTTGAGTGCCCCTCTGGTCCTGGGGCTGCTAGCACTGCTTCTGGCTGGGAGAACTGGCGGGGAGGCGGGGGTGTTTCTAAGGTGCACAGGCTCTCAGCTGTCCAGTCTGAGGGGGCATCTGAGACTCAGTAAAGACTCCCTCTGTGTGCGCAGGGGTGGGGGCGGACCGAGCAATGCGGACAGCTTTCCTGCTCCCAGCCACGGAGCAGCAGCCACCCACACAATGGGGAATTGATATTTCCCATAGCCCAGAGCCAAGGGGGACAGAGGAGCTGCTGATCCAGCTCCTCCGGGAAGAGCCCTATCAACTTCTTGCTCAGCTCACAGCTTAGAGCTTCAGGTACCTCCGGTGACAGCGGAGAGCAGCAGTTCATTCTCCTGTTTGCACTCCATGGTAGGAAACTCAGGGAGGAGCAGAAGCCCCCTCTGCCCTCCCTAAATGGCACCCTGCTCCCTCTGCCCTGGAAAGGGACCACTTTTACCAGCAGTGGGAGCCAGGCTAGGAACTGCAGACACATGTGGCAAGAGCTCATCTGCTGGCTCCCTGCCAAAACAGCTGATAGGCAGCTGTGTGCTACAGCTGATTGGTTGGAAACAGCTAATCCGGCTGTGACGTTGCACCCCATAATGCTTTATAGAAATATGCTTATGCATGTAAATATGACATAACTGGAATAGGTTTTATGCTACATATGCCATGTAACATATCTCTGCAAAGATTATGATCTACTGAATATATTCATCCTATTTGTATGCATGTATCATTTTTGTATTCAAAGTTATGAATATTGGCTGTGTACTTGTTTGATTTTAAGTAGCCTCAGTGAAGCATTTGAGAAAAGACTATTCTCAGTAAGTGCCCAATCAAGAAACATTTAAGCTGATAATAGACTTTGACAGACGCCAATCCACATCTGAGCTTTCCTGGGAAAGTTCCTGTAGAGAATTAAGTCATGCATGGACATGTGACATGCCCAGGTGACTCCAAAACTCCATCTTGTAGAGGGGATTCTACACGGGGGAGGGAGGGGTTTCCACCCACAAGAGAGAAACTATATAAAGCCTGGGAGACCCCTCCATTTGGTCTTCAGCTGGCTCAAGAGGTAGCCTCTCCATTCCCAAAGGATACCTGAAAGAAACTGGAACAAAGGACAACAACTACGGGGGTGTGAGTGATTGCTGGACCCAGACTAGAAGGAGGCTAGTCTGTAAAAGAAACTTATTGGAACATCTTTGAGGGTGAGATTTCATCTGTAATCACTTTCTTACTGTATTAGACTTAGACTTGTGTGTTTTATTTTATTTTGCTTGGTAATTCACTTTTTTCTGTCAGTTATTACTTGGAACCACTTAAATCCTACTTTTGTATTTGATAAAATCATTTTTTACTTACTAATTAACCCAGGGTATGTATTAATACCTGGTGGTGGTGGGGGAAACAACTGTGCATATCTCTCTATCAGTGTTACAGAGGGTGAACAATTGATGAGTTTATCCTGTATAAGCTTTATACAGGGTAAAATGGATTTATTTGGGGTTTGGACCCCATTGGGAGCTGCGTACCTGAGTGTTGGAGATAAGAACACTTCTTAAGCTGTTTTCAGTTAAGCCTGTAGCTTTTGGGGGACGTGGTTCAGACCTGGGTCTGTGTTTGCAGCAACCTAGCGTGTCTGGCACAACCAGGCAGGGCACTGAAGTCCCATGCTGCCAGGGAAAACAGGCTCAGAGGTAGTCTCAGCACATCTGGTGGCAGTTCCCAAAGGGGGTTTCTGTGATCCAACCCATCACACTGGCCACTCTCCAAAGGTTGATGGGGCCCTGGATGCACCAGAGTTGATTTGCAGCTGCCACACCTGATTATCCCAGTGGGTGCTGAGCACCCACTATTTTTTCCCTTGGGTGCTCCAGCTCTGTAGCACTCACAGAGTCGGTGCCTATGTTTATCACCCTTCTTCAGAAGGGGTAATGTAGTGTTAGTTGTGAAAAGACAAAGCCTCTAGGGGGCATGCAGCAGGGAGGTATAAGCCTGTGTTAGCAGGAAATAAAGTCAGTCTTGGATTCACTTCCACCATGATGTCCTGGGTCTCTAGACTCCTCATATGCAAATTAAGAGGACATCATTACCTGGTATAGTGGACTATTTTTCCAGATATATAGAAATACTTGAAAGACATAGCATGTTGCAATGTTATTGAGAAATTGGAGTGCAATTTTGCTCATTTAATATTTCAGAACAATTAGTGATGGACGATGGACCACAATTCACTGCAGCAGAATCTGAGTTATTCTGAATGACACATGATTTTGATCATATTACTAGATTTTGATCATATTACAAGCAGCCCACATTACTCACAAGCGAATGGAGAGTCTGAGAGAGTTGTACAGACAGCCAAGGACATCCTACAGCAGGAAGATCCAGTCCTTGCTCTTCTGAGCTACAGATCAACACCAATAGCAGCTACTCCTGTCCAGTGCAACTCCTTATGGAGTACCTAACTCCAAAGTGGCCAGACAAGAAGAGAGTAGCCAAATCAGGGGAGAAAAAGGCAAAAAAAAACCTTACAAACACTTTTACAAGAGATGTCACTCGGTTAGAGAGCTTCCAGGTCTAGAATTTGGTTACCATGTGTCTCAAACTAGATGGAGAAAAAGGATGGACATAAAGCTATCAGACAGAAAAAAGAATTCAGCACCCAAATCCTATGTGATTGAGACTGACAGTGGAAACTTCAACAGAAACTGTCAACATTCTACAGTTTGTTCCTCAGAATCTTTCTGGGACTTTGCTCTTGCAAACCCTGCAAAAATGGTTCAACTTGCCACATTCCTTTCAATGCTATCCCAGTGCAAGACACTTCTCCTTTACCTGCTCAGGCTGTCCCCCACACTAAATACATCACACTGTGGGGACAGAAACTTAAAACCATTTTCTTTTGTCTCACTGCATGTATATCTAGGGGTGCTGTGCCTCCTAGAGTTTTCATCCTCTGTCTTGAGGCTTCCACTGCACACCCTACATCTCAGCATCTGTCTAACAGGAAATCACCTTTCCGGAGCAGCCGCTCCTGCAGGTGATGACCCCAAGAGTTGCAGACAATTCTATCCTGAATCAGGGAGACTCTCAAGTCCCCAAAATCACATGTAGCAGCCAGTGTGCCTAAGGCTATAACACAGGAGTCTCTCCCCCGCTCTTTGGATTGGTCTGTAGTGACAAACCCATATCACTCCATAGTTTCATTCTGTTTGGGGAGCAATAAGTCCCCAGGGCTCCTTGGACTGCTGGGAGGCTTGAGGCAGTGGTGCGCTTCAGAGTGGTGCATAACAGTTTTACTTTCCTGCTGTTGGAGTCCTTCTGCATGGCCAGGTCTGTGGACAGCTCGAATTCCTCCTTCCATCAGGTCCATTGCCAGGCCAGATTTGTGTCTGCAAAACCCAGGGCTCTGGGGCTCTTTAGACTGAGTTCCATAGCTCACTCTGTCAGCAGCTACTCTTCAGAGAATTCACAGCTCCTCCGCTGCCACCATATTTCATTAGGAAAGAGTGAAGCTGAATGCAGATTAAGTCAAACAAGTGGAACTTTATTAAACCCTGTGCACCGTTGTGTCCATGCGGCTGAGCGGCTTCCAGCCTAACTGCACCCATTTCCCCAGGTGTTCTGTCCATTACAGTCCCTCCAGGGAACATGGCCCCACTGACTCCAGTTCAACCAATCGTGATACACCCCTCATTAAGCTAGATCAGTGCATTCATATGGGAAATTCTAATAACTCAATATGACTATGCAGTCATACCTCACTGACCAGATCACTTACAGCATTCACAACATTATTACACATCAGCTCCATGTCCTCCACACTAGGAGGGGCAGGGAATCAGCAAGCTAGAGACACTGAGTAGGTGACCTTGCCTTAGATAGGGGTAGAACTTGTGGGACACATTCTCTCCCTCCATACTGACCATGTGAAGATTTCCCATGAAAAGAAATATGGCTTAAGGGCTGTATTACCTTTCCTGTGGAGCCTGATAGATGAGGGAAAGCTTTTATTATGGCAGAAGCATTCGCAGGGGAGTTCCCTGATAATAGAGCTTCACGGGATAAATACACCTAACAAGCTAGTGGGAAAAGAGCTTATATGAAGGCATAGGGCCTCTATGGGGAGAACCCTGGGCTCTTACATATCCATGGGAGCTCTGAAGAGTTTGAGAACTGGGCCTGTGGTGAATCCCAACCCTGCCAGAATGACTCAGTGGAAACTCTGCAAGGGGTACTCCCCTCAGGCCTCTCCTGAAGGTTTTACACCAGAGGGAACAATGCCACCTAAAGCTATTTGAAAGTATACATATTAGCAACAAGCACCTTCAATTTTACCCTTTCACCAATAGGTGGTACTAGCAATTTAACAAGAATTATGGTCCATATTGCTTTTTTTATTATTGTGTGGATCTATCATTTTTCAGTGTTCAGTACCATGTGGTTTGTACACTATTAGATGATATTTAATGGATTCTACCACAAAAATCTAGGTTCCCTTGTTTGTAAAGAGCAACTTAGAGCAGCAAGAAGCTCACCATGCTCATAAAGAACCTGGTTAGCCTTAGGCAGGTAGAATTGTGAAGTATGTTTGACTCAAGCTGCAAACACATTAAAATCAGACTTTGCTTGAGTTCAGGGGTGGCCAGTTTGTATAATTTTTGGTGGTGCCCAGAAGCGGTCCACATCCCGCCCTCCCCACACCTGCCTTATAAGCCAATATTTTTTTAAAAAAAATAATGTAAAAATGGACTGGAAACAGTAAGCGTTTAACAGTTTCCCTATATTGCACAATGTGTGTGTATGGGGTGGGGCTGGGGATGAGAGGTTTGGGGTGTGGGAGGGGGCTCAGGGCTAGAGCAGAGAGTTGGGGTGCGAGGGTGAGGGCTGCGGGGTGGGACTGGGATGAGGGGTTCACAGTGCAGGAGGGGGCTCAGGGCTGAGGTAGAGGGTTGGTGTGCGGAGGGGGGTGAGGGCTCTGGCTGGGGGTGTGGAGCAGGGGATGAGGAGTTTGGGGTGCAGGCAGGCTGCCCCGGGGCTGGGGCCAGAGAGGAGGACTCCACAGTCCCCCCAGCCCTCTCCCCCCGGGCAGCACACTCACCCAGCACCGTCACTGCACATTCTCCTAGGGGCCGGGCCCTTCTCAGGTCCAAGAAGCCCCCTCACCTCCCCTGTGGTGGGTGCTGGGGTGGGGGGTGGTACTATCACATGTGCACCTCCTCCCTCCGCAGGCTGTAGTTCAGCCTGCTGCCGACCCCACTCTCTTTTGTAGCCAGCAGCAGCAGCGGCCGGCAAGGGAGCGCAGCACGGAGCGGCAGGGCAGTTGCCTAGTGCTCAGAGTGGGACGCTCTGGGAGAGGCGCATGGGGCGGCAGGCGGGGCCAGGGGAGAGATCCGGCTCCAAACATTGGTGGAACTGGGCCCCTGTGCCCTAAATTTGCAGAGCACGGGCACCCTGGGCCCCTATAACTCGCAGCTCCTGCTTGAGTTGAAGTTGAATTCATGACCCAGACCTGGTTGTGAATTGTGTTCATATCCAGAATTTTTGTACAAGCTCTTTTGTTCTTTTGTGGGTGGCTAGGAACATTTGGAGGCTCCTGTTCATTGCTGCATTATGTATTTGAACGTTGTTTGCTGGGAAGTGTCCCATGAGGCAAGTCACACAGCGCTCCTCATGTGTTACTGCTTGGCTGAGCTTATTTCATGTCATCAGAAGGGTCTGCAGGCACTGTTTCACTTTGTTCCTGAGACGAGAATGCTATTAAAATTTTACCTCCAACTCTATAGCCTTTTACTGCAGGTGAAGCAGTTAATCCTTCAAGAGGAGAACATATAAGGTATCTGTAGCACTTACACAATCCATTTGTGGACCAGGATTAAGATTTCTTGATGGGCTCAAGATAAAGTCTGTATTTAGACTGTACAGTAGTAGCAATAGTGACAGATGCTTAGATGTGAGAGTTTTGAGGCAAGGTACACACTGTAAAGTATGGTCTGAGCTGAATTGTTCATATATTAATACCCAAGCTGTTAACACAATGAGATGGACACAATACAGCCTGCATAGGTGCTGGAACGACGGGTGCTGCTTGAAGTGGTTTCCATTATATATAGGGTTTACAGTTTGGTTCAATGACTCTCAGCACCCCAACTACACAAATTGTTCCAGCAGCCTTGCCTGCAATACACTATTAATTATTCAAAATGGTACAAGCTTATTTATTTATTCAAATGTAACGCAAAAAGTGGTGTTATGATTTTGAATTTTGATACTAGGTTAAGTCTTAGGTACTCAAAGTGATTTCTGGTGCTGTTACCTTATTTAATCAACCTGATAGTTTTATTGATTGACCAGTTCAGAACAGAGCACCTCAGCTTGGCTTTGGGTCAAATAACGGGGTATGATTTATATGCCTATACATTTAAGGGCGTCTCAAAGCTGGTGTAACACAAAAGATGAGGGGGTCAGTGGAAAGTGAAAGTTACACCATATACAGATAATAGGGTGTTATTTTAATGAAAATATAAGTTGGGCTCAGGTGAAATCGTTAAAAATTCCTTTCACCACCATGTAGGTTACTTTGTCTCCATTGAAATGTTGGTAAATAAACCAGTTCAGTGTATCTTTTATAAAATAATTGAAAGATTAAGAAAGCAGTTCTAAGAAAAATATGAGTTTAACCAAAAATGTCACTAGCTACTTTAACCTATAATTTTTCTAACCTAATTTACAATACTACAATTCAATAGTCAAATCAAGGTTATAATTGAAATGTAGTCAATAGCTCAGTTTATCTTGCTTGCCAGTTACTACAATCAGTAATTAAATCAAATTATAATGAACAGGTCAAGGAAAACAATATATCTCATGGTTTTACAAGAAGGTTAAAGGGAGAAGGCATTTGATTTAAGGCATTTAGCTAAGAGTCTGTTAAAGGCAGGGGGCTATTCCTTGCCTTGGTTTTAAGAAAGTATACCTTCAAAATGATTTCTTGGTAACTTCCTCCTTTTGACTGCTTTGTCCCATTAAGCATCATTGTTCACAGAAATTGCACCAGGCTTTTATCTAGTTTACCTTCCTGTCCCCACTTTAACACAATATCTGCATCTGTCTGGCAGTCTTACAGACACAAAATGATTTCTAAAATCCCACACTTATAGCAGCTTTAGAATGACACTGGTTTAACTCAGAGAGCTCAGGCATTTAGTGTCTATTTTGGGGAACAATTAGTGACATATAAAGAGACCTACACACACTCACCAATGGTAGGAGTGATTGGAGCATCCTTAAATTACTCTACAGAAAAATTTGCTGTACTCTGCTCTTCCTCTCACAGTCTTTAGCTTACATGCCTTGGTCTTAATTTAGAACTAAGTTGGTATTTACTGGTATTTCTATTGATGATAGGATGAACCTGAAGCTTTTTGCATGCAGGGTTGAATCTGGTCTTTCTTTTCAGGATAGACATCAGGCTTGGCTTAGCAGATGGTCAGAATCGTTTGCCTCTTCTTTTCTGGGTGGCTGGTCCAGGGAAGAGGGGAGAATACAATGTCAGGTGGTGGTGTTGTGAGAAAGCCTCCACCTCTTTCCATGAGCTCTATACTGAGGGCTTACAGATGTAGATGTGGACTCACAGACTTGTCTCCTTCTGTCCAAACTAAAATCTCAACTTGTCTCTTAGATCTCCTTGTGGATGCCTAACAACCAGCTCAAGCTAAACAGGGCTCCTAATCTCTCCTTCTGCACAGACCTCCCCACTATCTCTTTTCTTGATCACTGTGGACAATACCACCATCCTGCCTATCACTCAGGTCTGTAACCTGTGTGTCCTCTTTGACTCAGAGCTCTCTCTCTAGGTCTTCACAATCAAGGCTATGTTTAAATGTAGCCAGTTCTTTCTGTATCACACTAAGACTTGGTCTTTTTTATAAATCCACACAGCTAAAATGATCATCTTGTGTCTCAGTTCCTGCAACAGCCTTCTCTCTGGGCTTGGCAAATGCAGTCTTGCTCTCTTCATCTCCATTAAGAATGCTGCTGTAAAGATCATTTTCCTAGCCCACCGCTTTGATCATGTTACCCCTCTTTGCATCCCTCCACTGGCTCCCTCTTCTCTGTCATATTAAACATAGGCTGTTTGTATTCACTTTCAAGGCTTTTCATGGTCAATCTCCACCCTACCCATCATCTTTCGTTAGCTACCAAGCTATCAATGCTTTCCTCCAGTCAGCCCATGGCGCCAGCTTCCATCGCCCGCTTTTTTAAATTGTCCAACAAGCATCTTCATGCTTTCTCCACATGCTTGGGATGAATTCCCTATAAAGACATATCAAGCTATCTCATCCACCTTCACATTTCCTCTGCTGTGATGTCTACAAAAAACTTGACAATGGTTAGGTTGCTGGTGTGCTGAGACCACAGCCTATCAGATGACCAATATTGTCTCATTGTTTTCTTGTACCTCCCCATCTATCTTTGTCCATCTGTAATCTCTTGTCTTATACTTAGATTGTAAGCTCTTTGTGGAGCAGGGACTGTCTTTTTGTTCTGATTGTACAGCACCTAGCACAACAGTTCCTGGACCATGACTAGGACTCCTCGATGCTAGTACAATACGACTAATAATACATCAAATATTGTATTCATAGTGATTTACTCCTATACAAATGAGTAAGCTAATCAGAGGCTAATCACTAACTTCTTTATTTTTGTGGCAATGCTATATACAATTTGAAGAGTCTTAAACCTCTGAAACCCTTTGATTAGGCCTCTAAATACCAGGGTATTTTGGCACTCATCAGTGTTTTGGGCCAGGATTTTGCCCCCTTATTCCATTGATTTTGGATGAACCACACATCTACACTGCCTTCTAACCTGGTTAACCTCCATAGCTGCACAGCACCTTAAGGAACTTCTAGTCTGCTGAATCCCCCCAAATTTCCCAAGAGGGAAGACATATTCACTGTGTAGTGGGGCAATTTGAGGTCACCTCCAGTCTGCACCTTCTGCGGGGACTGGGGCCATTCCCAATAGAGTGCCTTCTGCAGGGCCTGGGGATACACTGGTGTAGCGCGCTCACAGCTCCCGGTTACCGAGATTCACTGGATCTGGGATTCCTGTCTTGCACCACTCTAGCATTTAAAGGAATCATTAGCATTAAGCAGCATGAGTTTATAGAGAATAAATTTTGGTAGACAAAATTTAATTGCTTTCTCAATAGACTTATAGCATTAGTAAGCGAAGGGAAAGCAGTAGATGTCATATATTTGAATTTCAGTACAGCATTTATTACCTCTTACAACATTTTAATTTCAAAACTAATTCATATTGGCTTGGATAGGAAAACTGTCATATAAATTGAAAACTGACTGAAATACCATAAGTGATTGGTAATAGTCAGTGTAAATGTATCATGTTGGAAGAGGGTTTCTTGTTGGGTACCATGAGGACTGACACCATTTAACATCTTTTTTTTATTGGTTTGAAATAGAAGGAAAACAATACATTAACAACATTTATAGACACTGGGACTGGATGACTACACCAGTGAAGGGAAAGAAGTAACACAAAAGGGACCAAGAATCTAATCCAAAATCCACTGAAGACATGGGCAGCAGGTATAATAGGCCAGAGGAGGCTAAGCCTCCCATGGTACAGCTCCTACTGACCCGCTGCCAGACGCCTGGGCCATGGTGGCCCCGCCTGCACTCCTCCTCTTCCCCTCTCTGCTCTGCCTCTTCCCCGAGGCCCCCACTGCCTGGCCCTACCTGGTGAATCCCTCCTCTCCTCCACTCTGCCTCCCCTCTCTGGAAGTCCCAGCCGCTCCCCTCCTCTCCTTCACCCCCCTTCCCCGAGAGGCCCCACTTCCCCCACCACTCACTGTGTCCCTCCTTAGCCCCCGCCCCCGATGGGGAGGAGGATGGAGGAGAGGAGGGATGTGGGGAGTGGCAGCGGCCCATGGGGAGTGGAGCGGGCAGGGAGTGGAGGGGGATGGAGCCGGGGTGGGACCTGAGGCAGAGCAGGGGTGGGGCCTGGGGCGAGGTGGGATCGGAGTGTGGGCAGGGACGCGGGCAGAAGAGGCAAGACAGGGAGCTAGCCTCCCCCAGGGGAAGCTTCACCCGCCACCCATAACTGAAGACAAAAGAAAGGCTCACTGTTTCATTGGTAATGGCAGTGTAGCCTTTCAGGCTCAGGCTGCAGGTGGAACTCTGGGACTCTCCCATCTTGCAGGGTCCTAGAGCATGAGATCCAGTCAGAGCCGGAAAAACTCACAATTAAATAGCACCACGAGCCTGAGTCAGCTGGCACGGGCCAGCCGCAGGTTTCTAATTGCAGTGTAGACATAAGCTATAATACCCTTTAATGCTCTGCCAAGTATGGCGGAGGTTACTTAAATAAGGTCTTCTACACATAGTGCCACGTAGGGGTTACACAGTATAACACAATTTAGCATTCCCCATTACAAAAAAAAAAAAAAGGAGGACTTGTGGCACCTTAGGGACTAACAAATTTATTTGAGCATAAGCTTTCGTGAGCTACAGCTCACCATTACAGTTCTTCTTTCTGAGACAGCCTGGGCAGTCAAGGCTCTCACACCATTTTCCCAGTCAGCAGCCCCTCCTTGCAGGCACTAGGGAGATCTGAGTTTCAGTCCTGATCCTTCAGAGTCATCCTGCACTGAGCAGGGATCCTCCCTTTTAAGGACCTGCTCAACTCCAGGCTTGGCAGACCTCACAGGTGCACCAATCTGGGGCTGAGTATGCTCAGAGGAACTCTAACTCCTTCCTGACTAGGCTGGGGATTTGCCCACCACAGTGGGGTATAAACAGTGACAAAGAAGAGGATTATTTAGCGTGGTACAAGGGAAGTTTAACTAAGGGAGAGGAGATGAAATTAAGAGAGGGAAATGTTGGATTGAACAGCAGGAAAAAATCTCCGGATGATGGGACATATTCGGTTGTGGAATAGTCTCTAAGGGAAGTGGGGGAGGAACAGAAGTTCATGGAAAACAGAAGATTGGACAAAGCACTAGGAAATGTACATTTGGAAACCATCAAACAATCCTGCCTTTGCAGGCAGAGGTACTGGATGACCCAGACAAATCTTTCTTTCTCTAATACCAATAAATCTGTGATTCCAGGAAAGTTCTTCCTTTTTGAACTCAGAAGCAGCACAAGCTGGCTCTGCATTAGTAGTGAGGGACTGAGCATCTCCAACTCTGAACTGGCCTCCTTCTGTGGGAAGACCCAGTTAGAAAACTGAGGAGAAGAAAGCTTTGAATGAATTGTACATAAAATTGATTAGTGAGCATAGAAACAGGATCCTGTGCTGCTTCTGCTAAATAAGTTTAGAGACAAGGATCCAGAATTTATTTTGTGAATTAAGCTCCAGGAGACTAAATAATAAAAACACACTAAGAATATGAAGTAAGGTGACTGTACTGTGTCTTTTGGGAATTAAAGGGGCATTTAGCAGTGATGTAGGTTTTAAAGTGGTAATTTACAGGGCTGGTAGTAAGAATGTGTAAGATTCATATGGCAAATACCAACATCACAGAACTTCACACACACTCTGCATTCTAATTTACCTACTAGATTGCTTGGATTGAAGAAGAACATTTAGCTTTCTTCTGTAAATTCACTTTCAGCATTTTTAAAATGGAATACTTAAACTACAGCAAGGCAACTGCTGTTTATTTTTATACAAACTGCACTAGTCAAGCAACACCTGGATCTCCTCTTTACTTGCATTTCTGCCTGAAATTAGAAATTGTGTTCCTGGTTTTCTGTTTTTTATAACATTTTCAATTTTTCTGACGTGCATTGCAAAGCTTTAAAAAAACCATACATTGTTTAAAATGCCATTTGACGCACATTAAATATGGAGTCTAGCACATCTTAATAGAAAGAATAAATAATCAATTTCTCCTTTACTTACTGTAGTACATCTGCTAAGAACTGAATTCGGGATTCTGTATTTGCCGTGCAGTAGCTGATGATACAGCAACCTTGGTTCATGTTGTATATGTGGCCAGGAAACTGCATATTACTCCATACATCTAGGAGCTCTGCCTGTGTACAGGGACAGTAGCCATTTTGTTTTTGAGTCACTGAAACCTGGACAAAAGAGACACACATACTGGGCTCTGATGTACAGACTATACTGTAGTCCTTTACCATTGTTCTTTTAAAAAAATGTAAAATAAAAGTAATTTGGGCTGACAGTAACGGTTGCACTTTGTGTACAGGAAAACATAACCACGTTGTCATTGCTGCTGATGTTATCAGATGCTATAGAGAACGCTCAGCACATTGAACTCAGAAACTAGTAGGTAAATGAAGGAGCAACTCATTTCCAAAGAGAGTTTCAGAATAAAAATTGGCAGATTTTAAGTCTACACATGTAGGGCCCAATTCTGAGCAGTGATAAGCACCTCCTGAAAAGGACTTACCACCTGCTCAGTACCACTCAGGATCAGGCCCCTCACATGGTGAAATCCTCATCTCCTATGTGAAGTCTGTGCAAATAACTTTGGTTGGGTAATCCATGAAGGGTTGATGGAGGACACAATTCTCTCCCTGTGGGCTGGTGCCCCAGTGCATCAACACACCCCTTTGGTCAGACAGGGTGTTGCACAGAGTCTGCTCAGATTGGTGGGGCAGTCAGTCCACCCTTCTTGTCTAAGTCTCTATAGTTCTATTCTGGAGCCAAGGACATTAATTTCTGTCCCACCGGGGTGTATCGGCTTCACCTTATGTTTAGCAGGGGATTGTCTGGTCCTTGTCCTCAAGGGCCCTGGACCCCCCCTTGGTACTTAAGTCTCTGTTAAGGGGTAGGAAGGGAAGGCTCACACACTCCACTCCACTGGGTTTCAGCTTAGGGCCTTTAACCCAGGACATTGGAATCAGTCCTCCACAATTCTCCTGCTGTACCCTGAGCTGCTTCCTACCTCCCTTGGTTCTGTAGGTTCTGCAGCCTGTGGCTGTCGTTGTCCCTTCCTTGGGTTCTTGTCACTCTGAGGCAGCTTCTCGCCAGCTAGCTGGCAGGACCTTCTTTCTCTGGCCTGCTTGCTCCTCTGGCAGCGGCCCCGCCCCTCTGTTTCTCAGTTGCTCTGAGGCTGCCAATCAGTGCTGGCATTAACTCCTTGGCTGCTGAGCCTGCATGGGCTCTATACATCCCACAACGCTCCCCAAACTGTAGAGCACCCTGCAGTAACTTCATGGGCCTTACTGCAGCTCTTGAGGCCAAGGCACACTATGCTCCCCCTATACTAACTTTAAGTCAATGGAAACATATAATTCATGGAGTCAGTGGACCTTGCCCTCCTCCTCCACCAGCCTGGCCACAGGAGGGGGGCAAGGAGACGAGGGGGTAGATTCCCTCAGATCAGCATCTTGCTGCACAGTGGAATTGCTGTGGTTCTGCTGTGTTTTGGGCCTTGTGTCCACAGAAGCAGGGTATGATTTGCCCTTAAGTCCTTGCCCAGGCAAAACTCCCAATGCCTGCTATAAGAGTTTTCCCTGAGTAAAGACATTAGGACTAGGTCCACATTCAGGGGGAGTGGGAGAGTAATCATGTAACAGCCCTCAGAGATCCTCAGCTTAACACAACTCCCGCAGTTCCACTGCACAGTGGGTGCATAGCTGTGGGATGGAAATTTCTCACCCCATGGGCAAAATCCTGACTCCACTGAAGTGAATGGAAGTTTTGTCATTGACTTCAACAGGGCCAAGATTTCACCCCATGTGCATGGTGGAGCTGGTCTATGTGCTAGTTCTAAATAGTCTACCATGGCGGTAGGGACGTGTGGGAGCAACCAGGCAATGTGGTGTGAGGTGTATTACTTGGTCTGCAATTACATGGATCCAGGGACCACAGACTCTCAGATAGAGGCTGTACAAGGTTTGTTGTCCCTTTTCCAGCCAGGGCTTACAGTAGTGGCCATGGAGTTGCCTGTACTGTCCTGTACTCTTTCCACAACTTTGGCGGTAGATTCACTCTCCATCACCCTTGCATGTGGTCTGTTTACTCTGGCTTTGTGTAGGGTACAGTTCGGGTGTAGCATGCAAATTTACACCTTTGATGAATAGGGATCTATAATAATTAGAACAATTTCTTCTCCCAAAAGCAGAGCAATTTTCTATGCAGAATAATGTTGTGTAAATATCATACTTAATTGGCAATCCTGCACTGAACCTCTCTAATCAGCCATTTATGATTAAAATACTTTCACTGCACCACAAAAGGGTTTAACTAAGTTTTGTTTTCAATTTTTAAAATGTAAATAACAGCTGATGTTTGTGTTTGTTTTAGTGAGTGTCTTTGACCTAGAGCCGGGCTTTTAGCACTCCAGAACACACACAATTAAAACCAAATTTAATTAGAATACGGTAGGTTATTCCTAAACTCAGAAGAATGGTACATTTACACAAAATACCTCATGTGAAATGTGTGATGCTTTGTTGTATTTAACACTCATAGTTTGGAGTAGTTCATACATTCATTTCTCCCCCCAATCCCAGGGAGAGAATAATGGAAGCAGAGAGACAGTTTACAAATTGGTACATGAAACCATAAAGGGAATTCATTACTGAACTGTTTTTCTGCTATTGTAGTTCTAAATTTTAGACTAATAAAGAGTACTGGATTGGCTTCTTTCCTCCTTTCTTTTAATTCATTTAATTTATTTTCATGTTTTTCACTCTCTTCCCCGCACGTCCAATTGTTCTTTCCTTTTTGTAATGCTCTTGTTAAGCACTTCCAATCTGGCTGTAATCTGTTGCTGCAGCATTTGTAGAGCTGAAAAGAAAACATTACTGAGTTGTCAGCATTTTTTCAACTTCATTAAAAATGACAACCTAGTAATCAGCTGTACAGACTGTATTACAGCAGTTAAAGGGGAAATCTGAGTTATTTTCTTGCCATTACATCTCTAATAGCAACCAGTGAATTTCAAAGATGAGTTTGCCAGCTAATGTTTTCAAAGCAATTTACTAGAAATCATGACAGGACTTGGAATCTGGTTTCATAGGCCTACTCTCCGGTAGAGAATTGAACCACTGTTATTTGAACTGGTGGAGGAGCCTGCGTAAGTGCCATGTGTCTATTTTATAGCCATTCTGTTTTGGAGTGTGGGTCAGCTATAGTGTTGAAGAACTGTATATTTAAAATGGCCTGGTGTAGGAAATTGAAATTTGGTAGGGACAAAGTCCTCCTTGAGAAGAAGTGCCTTTGTGTGTTCTGGTGAAATTTGGTTTTGATTTCACTAATGTATAGCCCTTTGGAAATCTTCTTGTCCACAAAAATAGTACATTTTTGTCTTCACTAGCATGGAGAATGAATTTCATCAACACAGAGCATGTTCAAACCTTGAAAACCCAAGCAAAGGCACAATCCTTGCCCCAAAGAGTACATGCTCTATATTTAACATGACTCAGCAAGGAAGGGCCATAAACAGTGAAGTGGAGGGAGGAAAAGGAGAGGAAATACCCAAGTGACAATAACATTTGTAGCCAATTATTTTATCTTAGCATCCATTTATTGTGTGCTGTGTGATGTTAGGATTATAGAAGTATAAGATTGATCAGTAGTCAGACACAATAACTATGCATTAGGTATCTAAGAAAGTAGGGCTGAAACGCAAAGCCTACAGGCTGAGGCCTGTAAGAAGTCAGCTTAGTCATACTAGGCCATAGACTTAAGAAATGCTTGACATAAGTGACCAAAGAATGACCTGATGCCACAAAAATACGGGAAAAGCTGCGCCAATGGGTAGTATTGCAAAAAATTAGCCGCAACATTAATTTTTGAGTACAAGATACCTGGTAGTCACATTTTTCTAACACATGCCCTAACCGTAGGGTGCACTATGTGCATAAATGCTAATGAGCACAAAAGGAACTATAAATAACCTATGAGCAATGGGGTACCCCAATATTTTTGGGGGACACAATACAGATAAGTAGAGCCCTTCTAAATTCACGAACATGGAAAATGCATCATGGACCCTGAAATCTGGTCTCCCCCCATGAAAGCTGGTATGCTTTTACCCTATACTATACAGATTTCACGGGGGAGACCAGCGTTTCTCAAATAAGGGGTCCTGACCCAAAAGGGAATTGCAGGAGGGGGTCACAAGGTTATTTTAGGGGGGAGTCACAGTATTGTCACCTTTACTTCTATGCTGCCTTCAGAGCTGGGTGGCGGGAGAACGGCGGCTGTTGGCCAGGCACCCAGCTCTGAAGGAAGCATCTCTGCCAGCAGCAGCACAGAAGTAGGGGGCAATACCATACCATGCCACCTTACTTCTTGCTGCTGCCTTCAGAACTGGGCAGCCACAGAGTGGCGGCTGCTGACTGAGGGCCCAGCTCGGCAGGCAGCAGCACAGAAGGAAGGGTGGCAACACCAAACCATGCCATCCTTACTTCTGTGCTGCTGCTGGCGGCGGCTCTGCCTTCAGAGCTGGGCTCCCGGCCAGCAGCCGCCACTCTCCAGCTGCCCAGCTCTGAAGGCAGCACCACCACCAGCAGCTGAGCAGAAATAAGGGCAACAGTACCACAACTTCCTCTACAATAATCTTGCGACCCCCCCCAACTTCTTTTTCGGTCAGCACCCTTATAATTACAACATTGTGAAATTTCAGATTTAAGTAGCTGAAATCATGAAATTTATGATCCTATCGCTGTGAAATCAACCAAAATGGACCATGAATTTGGTAGGGCCCTACAAATAAGGAAAAAGAGGGTGGACACCTTCATGCACATGCACAGAGTATTAGGTGTAGAATCACAAGATAAAAGAGGGCTCCCAGATTGGGTAAAATGAGTTCCCTATGGGAAAACTCCAGCAGGAACCATCCCTCTATTGATGATCCATTGGCAAGGTATCCATCAGACCCTCAGAATAGCGTTAAGGATGTGAGTATCGGGGCATGCATGGTGGGGGGTAAGCAGGGGCCTGGTCTCTCCAATAATCATCGTTACCACCACGCCCAGCTTCCGCCCTGGCTTTCTGCCCAGGATTCCCTCCCACAAGCCAATCCTTCCGGCTCTCTGCCAGGGTGGGAGTCTGGCTGAGTGTGGCTGAAGGGATGTGCCTGGGAAAGGCACTGGAGCGAGCGCTCCCACTGAGCACCACTAGATGGCACCCATAGCAGGAAAGCTGGACCGGCAGAGGGGCTGCGGGGAAGCTGGCTGAATCCCTTCCCTTCCTCACCCGCAGCCCCAGTAAGTGTTTGGAGCCCACCTGGGGTGCGCAGAAGGGAGCTCGTGACAATGGAGGGTGGAGGCAGTGGCGACCTGGGGCGCTGTGGGGAGTACGGGGAGGCAATGAGGGCCTTGTGGGTGGGGGAGGCAGCAGGGCCTAGGGGCATTGGATGGGGGAGCAATGTTTAAACTGCTCCTCCAAAAGTAGTCACATTTAAATCCCTGCACATGACCTTGTGTGAGTATAAGTATACTTGTAATGTGTGCATAGGTCTTTATAGGATTTTTTGTGCATGGATAATCATAACCTTAATTCTGACTTTAATAAAACTTGTAAAACAGAGTAGACTGTGTACTTGTGTATGTGTGGACACTATTCTTGGTCTTTATGCATTCCTAGAGATTCTACATCTGAAGCAGGTATCAGAGGTTCCTTTCAACCTCTGTAAAGCTTGAAATTGTAGCCGCCTGAGCCAAATCCACGGTGGTGTAATTCAACATTACTAAATTCTCTTTAAATAAAATAAAAGGCTACACATGATAGAATTGTATAATTGGAGAAATGTAGGTCTGGATGGGACTTTTAGAAATCATTAAGCCCCTGCCCCCTGTGCTGTGGCAGGGCCATGTAAACCTAGACCAGGTGTTTGCCCAACCTGGTTTTGAGAACCTCCAGTGACAGGGATTCCAAAACCTCGCTTGGAAGCCTGTTCCAGAGTTCAGCTACCCTTATAGTTTTTCCTAATATCTAACCTAAATCTCCCTTGCTACAGATTAAGCTCATTATTTCCTGTTCTGCCTTCAGTGGACACAGAGAACAACTGATCACCATCTTCTTTATAGCAGCCCTTAACATATTGGAAGACTGTTATCAGGTCCTGCCTCAGTCTTCTTCTCCTCTCAACACTAAACATGCCAGTTTTTCTAATCTTTCCTCATAGGTCAGGTTTGCTAAACCTTTTATTATTTTTGTTGCTTTCCTCTGGACTCTTGCCAATTTATCCACATCTTTCCTAAAGTGTGGTGCCCAGAAATGCACACAGTACTTGATCAGAGGCCTCACCGGTGCCAAGCAGAGTGGGCCAATTATCTCCCATGTCTTACATGCGACATTCCTCTTCATACAACCCAGAATAATATTATCCTTTTTTTGAAACTGTATCACATTATTGGCTTATAATCTTTTTGTGATCCACTGTAACGCCTAGATTTTTTTTGTGAACCACTGTAACGCCTAGATTTTTTGGGGGGGTGGGGTACTACTGTCTAGCCAGTTATTCCTCATTTTGTATTTGTGCATTTGATTTTTTCCTTCCTAAGTGTACTACTTTGCACTTGTCTTTAGTGAATTTAATCTAATTGATTTCAGACCAGTTCTCCAATTTGTCAAGGTCATTTTGATTACTAATCCTGCCCTCCAAAGTGCTTGCAAGCCCTCCCAACCTGATGCCATCTGCAAATTTTATAAGTATACTTTCTACTCCGTTATCTGAGTCATTAATGAAAATATGGAATAGTACCAGACCCAGTACCTGACACCCTGCAGAACTCCACTAGATACATCCTCCCAGTTTCACAGCAAACCACTGATAAGTACACTTTGAGTACAGTCTTTCAACCAGTTGTGTGCCCACCTCATAGTAATTTCATCTAGCCCACATTTCCCTAGTTTTCTTATGAGACTGTCATGTGGGTCTGTATAAAAAGCCTTGCTAAAATCAAGATATATCATGTGTAATGCTTCCCCTTTCCCCCTCCCCCTGTCCTCTAGACCAGATACCCTGTCAAAAAGGAAATTAGGTTGATTTGACATGATTTGTTCTTGACAGTGCACGCTGGCTATTTTGTATAACCCTATTATCCTCTAGGTGCTGATTCCTTTATCATTTGTTTCAGTATCTGTTCGCCCTTCTCCAGTCCTCTGGGACTTCACTTATCCTCCATGAGTTCTCAAAGATAATCACTAACATTCCCAAGATTGCTTCAGCTAGTTCCTTAACTACCCTAGGATGACTTTCATCAGGACCTACTGACTTGAATACATCTAACTTATCTAAATATTCTTTAACCTGTTCTTTCCCTATTTTGACTTGTGTTCCTTCCTGCTTTTTGTTAACATTAATTGTGCTGAATATCTGCTCACTGTTGACCTTTTTAGTGAAAACGAAGCAAAATAGGCATTAAATACCTCTGCTTCCTTGATGTCATCAATTATTAGCTCTCCTTCCCCGCTAAGTAGAGGATCTACACTTTCCTTTGTCTTTCTGTTGCTCCTAATGTATTTAAAGAATCTTTTTTCTGATTGCCTTTTATGTTTCTTGCTGTGTGTAACTCATTTTGTGCCTGAGCCTTTCTGAATTTGTCTGTGCATGCTTGTGCTATTCTTTTGTACACCTCCTTAGCAATTTCTGCATGTTACCACTTTTTGTAGGATCTCTTTTTGATTTTCTGGTCATTAATGAGCTCTGGATGGAGCCATATTGGCCTCTTACTATTCTTTCTATCTTTTCTTCACATCAGAATAGTTTGTAATTGTGCCTTTAATATTGTCTCCTTGAGAAGCTTCCAGCTTTCCTAAACTCCTTAATTCCTTAGTTTTTCTTCCCATGAGACCTTACCTACCAGTTCTCTGCATTTTAAAAAGTCTGCTTTTTTGATGTCCATTGACCTTATTCTGCTGCTCTCACTCCTTCCTTTCCCTAGACTCATGAAATTTATCACTTCATGATCACTCTCACCAGACTTGCCTTCCACCTTCAGATGCAAAACCAATTCCACCCTATTGGTCAAGCCTTAAATGGCTACCCCCCTGGTTACTTCCTCCACTTTCTGAAACAAAAAGTTGTCCCCAATACCTTCCAAGAACTCACTGGACATTTTGTGTTTTTGCGTATTTCTTATCCAACAGATGTCTGTGGAGTTAAAGTCTCCCATTACTAGCAGGTCTTGTGTTTTGGCTGTTTCTGCTATTTGTTCTAGAAATGCCACATCCACCTCATTCAGCTTGTATTGACTATGATTCTTTTCTCTGCCTTCTTCATTTTCTTCTTCACTTTCCCACATATCTCTGCCCTATGTGCGGGAGTTTAAATTGTGGCCCAATTGTTGCAAGACTATGAAGCGTTGTTGAAAGTTGGAAGCACATTAGTGAGATTCCACAGTTATGCTGGGTCAGAAAAAATCCCTTATCCCAAATCTCTGGGTGGGCATCATTGTGTATCTTGGAAAATCAGCTACTGCATCAATAGTTAATTTGCATTGGTTGGTGAATATTTAAATAGATTTTTGAGCTGGGAGGGTGGATTGGTCTTCTTACCACATGCACAACGTGCCTTAGGTGGCATGTGAACAGGATTCATCGCTGAATTTGGTCTGCTGGTTGGCTCATTAGCTTCTTTGGCTCAGGCCAGGTACTGACAGGGAGCGTGAGCTATGCCCCTTGGTGGATTGGCAATGCTCAGTTAAATACTCTGGTCCTGATTCTCATTTATACTAGGGTCCCTTGACTCTCCTCTAGCAGTGTAAAAGAGCCTTAAAGTGGGCATAAATAAATTATCAGACACTTGAACATCTCTTTAAACTGCCAGAACGGTACAAAGAGGCCATAGTATAAATGAGAATCAAGCCCTGTTTATCTCATATAGAGCAGGCATATTTCTATGAAACATAAATGGGCTATGTTCCCAGTCCTCCAGTCTGTACACAGGCATGACACCTAGGGGAAGACATGGCCCTCTCTAAGTAATAACAGTTTTTCCGGTAGAAAGATTCCCATTCCATGTCTCATATCCAAAGCATATGAAACAAGTGGGTGTATTGGGTCCCCGTGGAGTGTAACTTTGACAATTATAACACACTCCCTGCTGTATTTTAGGGGTTTGTTCTACACTTAATTCCTCAAGCGAAGCAGACTGAGTGGCAGTTTCTGCGCCCATTGTCCAAACCTCTGGCATGCTAAATATGTCAAAACTGTCAGCAGTTGCATTGTTAATCTGATATCAGTGTGCTTGTTTCGAGAGAGCTGTTAGCCCATGTCATGTTTCCCATCTGGGCCCTCAGGTTTTTCTGAACTACTTTCATACATTCTGATACAAAATCATAAATGTTGTAAGCCTGCAATAGATTTTAGAAAGCTGGGAAGGGAAATCTGTTGGCAGATTTTTGTTAGTGTTTCTCCAAATTTCATATCTATAAGAATTGCAAGTGAATTCAGCAAATTGACAGGATCTTCCATATAATTAGTAACAAGAATGATTCAACTCAGGAGGGGATGGGGGTGGACGCTCCTGCAGAAGAATAGAAGGAGGTGTGAGGGGAGGAACTGGGAATCTGAGAGGAGGGGGCAGCCTGTTGCATGCTGGGAAGGAGGGTCCTGGGAGGTCCTGGCCCATTACAGCCCCTTTGGGATTTGCTCCCAGCCCAATCCTGGGCCTCGTGGCAGCTGCTTCAGCCCTTCTGGATCCCTCTCTTCCTTTGAACCCACCCCCCCACACACACACCCGAGGGCATACACAAGTTCAAGTGGACGCAGAGCCCCCACAATATTTCCATTATGGGGGCACTAGCCCCTCCCTGGCTTTCCTGGTTTTGTCACCTCATTCATTTTCCCCTTTGATATATAGGAGAAGTTTGCAGGTGGCTATCAAAGTCTTTTAAAGGCAGAGCTGTTAAATGACACTTGAGAGAGCTATTTAAAAAATGCATTTATCTGCCACTTAATAGTCATTAGGGCAAAAAGCCTCTCACCCTTGTTAAGGACAGATGACTTTAATACGCTTGAAATGCTAAAGCTTGCCAGGATTAATTAATTTATGTATATTGACTTGTACAATGTACCTGTCCTGAGGGTCTAGGAACAAAAGGTAAAAATTTCAAAGGCATCTAAGAGCATGTCTACCCTGCAATGAAAGATCAGCAGCACAGGTGCGGCTGGCCTGGGTCAGCTGATTCAGGCTCACACAGCTCGGGCTGTGGGGCTATAAAATTGCAGTGTAGATGTTCAGGCTCGGGCTGGAGCCAGGACTCCGATACCCCTATAAGATGGGAGGGTCTCAGAGCCCAGGTACCAGCTGGAGCCGGAATGTCTACATTGCTATTTTTAGCCCTGCAAGCCTGAGTCAGCTGACCCAGGCTCTGAGACTTGGTGTTGCAGGTTTTTCATTGCAGCGTAGACATACCCGAAGTGACTTAAGAGGCTGTAGTGGTCCCTCGCTCTTAAGTGGGGAGGGAGGCCACTCCGCCTCGCTGTATCAGGCAACAGCATTTGGGCTCGGGTCTTGCTGGCGGGGCCGAGTCGTAAGCAGTCTATAGTTCTGTGGGCGCCTCGAGAGGCAAACAAGCAGTAACAGTCCGAGGCGCTCACCCTCCCTCAGGCTGGCGGAGCACTGAGCAGTCTGTAGCCCGCAGCCCCTTGGCTGGGCTGGCAGTAATTAACAATGTAAGGCTCTGGCCCTGTGGGTGGGACAGAGCAGGGAGCACTTTAGCCGAAGCCTTTGGGCTGAGGCAGCCAGCAAACACTCAGTCTGGTGCTCTAGCCCTGTGGGCAGAGCAGAGCAGAGCTGTCTTTAGTCCACAGGCTTCTGGCTGAGGCTGACAACAAGTAAGCATCTAGCACGTCCCGACCCTCAGACAGGGAGGAGCAACAAAAGGTCTGATGTCTCAATTCGAGCAGACCACAGGCAAAGGCAAGCCCCTTGGCCTACAGTGGGGAGGCTGCGGTGGCAGGGGATAGGGAGATGCAGGCCCACCCAACTGCACCACGTCCCAGCCTAGGGCTCAGGGAGGGTCCAACCGAAACACGCTGACCTGTGCTCTGGCAACAAAACCGGACTACAGTCTGGTTTCCCTAAGCTACTTCCTACCACAGTCTGGGCGGGGCAGTGTGGAGTCCACAGGTCCTCTGGCTCCTCTGGGTACACAGTGGCAGGCAGTCCCGGCAACTCCTCTCCAGGGTTACTCTCTTCCAGGGGCAGGGCGCTGCACTGCGCAGGTTCAGCTCCAGAGTTCTGCAGCAGAATGGAGACGTTTGTCTCCTTCCCTGGCTCCCACTCAGCTGAGCTGCAAAGCCCTCCCTTTGTACTTCCTGTCCCACCCTGGTACTTTGGGGGGAGGAGGGGAGGGTCGTTAGGGGAGGGCAGGGCAGGTTCGGCTCCACCCACTAGGGCAGTGATTCTCAAACTTTTGTACTGGTGACTCCTTTCACATAGCAAGCTTCTGAGTGCAACCGCCCTTATAAATTAAAAACACTTTTTTATATATTTAACACCATTATTAGAGTGATGGAGGCAAAGTGGGGTTTGCGGTGGAGGCTGACAGCTCGCAACCGCCCCACATAATAACCTCACGACCCCGTGGGGGGTCCTGACCCCCAGTTTGAGAACCCCTGCATTAGGGGGAGTGTAGTGGCCCCCTCGCTCTCAAGTCTAGAGGGAGGACACTCCACCTCACAACAGAGGCCAAGTCTCATTTTCAAAAATAATGTAATCACTTAGGGCTAGATTTTTACAGGTATTTAGGCAACTAACGATGCAAATAGGCACTGATTCAGATTTTCAAAGCACCTAGATGTATAACTCATATTGAAATCGACAGGATTTAGGTGTCTAGGTGCTTTTGGAAATCCCACTAGGGGTGTCTCTGCATCTTTACCTTTAAAAATCTGGTCCTTAGGAGCATAAGGCCCATTGACTTGCAGTGAGACTTAGGCTCCTACTCCCAGATCCTCAAAGGCATTTAGGAACCTATCTCCCATTGATTTCAATGGAAGTTATGAGCTTAAATACCTTTGAGGACCTGTGCATTAATGCTCAGATTTGTAAAGGTATGTTGGTATTGCTGTGCTCAGGGTTCCAGTGCCTATCTGATTTAGGACACTAGATCTCATTTTCAACAGAGATGTAGGCAGGTAGGAGCCAAAATCCCACTGACAGTCAATGGGATTTAGGCCCCTCAATGTCTGTTGTAAATGAGATATAGGCTCCTAAATCAGTTTGGCACTGTAACGCTGAGTGCAGCAATGCATAAATATCTTTAAATATCTAGGCCTCAGTGTCCAAGTCACAGCTGAAAATGTGATCCATAAAAGTAAATCAACTGCAAGAAAGTTTTAGCTCTTGACAAAATATATTTTAAGTTAACCCAACTACAAATGATTTCAGATAGCATTTACGGAGAAAGAGATGCCTACAAAACTATTGTGTGAGGAGCATTATAGCCTTGTAATTTACAAAACATCACTAGCCTTTATTCAGGTTCACATTTTTGGTCAGTAGATTCATGCACTGATGCCATGCAGTGTGTAAGATTATGCCATGGGCACTGTAAACTGACTTCCCGGTGTCTCTGATGCATTGCAAAGTTTATTTTTTCAAATAAATTAATCTTGTTTTAAAAGCTGCATTGATTATATTATAAATAACAATATATGGGCCAACAGCCATTACTAAGGCTGTAAGTCTGTCGTGGGGTTCTGATAACTTGAGTCCTACTTAGCTTTGCTCTTGCAGTTTATTGTACTATCAGAACTGCTCAATTGAATTACAGCCTTGTAATGGCTGTCTGCCCATGCACTATCCTACATTTCAGTTATCTAATCATGTTCCTCCACTCAAATGAGGAGTAATAAAAACACTAAGTAATTATGCAGGTGACTAGAGATATGTTCAAATACCTATGGGAGGTTAGAATAAATTCATGAGTCCAGATCATCATTAAATTTCCCCTACCTAAAGATTTTTTTTTAAAGAGCTCCAGCCAATGCTTTCCTAATGTCAAAAGTTTGGAGCATGGTCCATGCTCCTTGAAACTTCCTACACTTGGAATACTCGCTCCTCAGCAGCTGTATGGTGGGGTCGTTCCATTGAGCTCCATATTGGTCTTATCACATGTAGGATACTAGAATGTTACCTATGTAATCAAGGACATGGCAACCCTGGTTAGTTTCAAACAGCATAGAACATGCTTTTAAAGATTCCAGTTTAATTTATTTAAAAACCCACCAGGGATGAGATTGTCATATAGCAAAAGTCGCACATGGCCTGGCATGGATGACAAGTTTAGAAACATGGCTGTGTCCCTGACTCACTGGACGAGTTGGCATGAAAGAAACAGACCTGGATTGTTGTGGGAAAGTAAATGGTTGCTCTCTTCTCAAGCTCCATCTGTCACAGAGCTTTGGTGTACCATGAGTGTCTGTTCTAATCGAGACCGTTCAGACACTTTCTATCTATCTGTCTAGGTTTTTATGGGGCACCCATCAAGAAAGGGTCTGATTACCCGCCTTCCTCCCCGAAGCACAACACTCACACAGATGGCGAAATGAGCTTTAAAGGGAAGTTATATCGTGGGATCTCATCTAGACCGCCCTGTGTGAAGATTGTTTTACATTACAAGCTTGTGCAATTAGCAGAGAGACACTTGTACACAGGAATAGTTCCAGTTTAATTGGTGCTTTTGGTAAATATAGGACATTGTTGGGCCACCCTTTGCTGTGGCACCTCATGTTGCCATCTAGGTTTAAACATTTCCCTGCTTGTAAAGCAGTTTGCTCACTAGAAGACTTAGCAAGTCTTTAGCGCTTTAGTTAATTCAGCAGGAAGACAGAACGATACAAAATAGTTAGATTGGTAGTGTAAGACTAAAATTAATATTTAACATTTATTTTAAAAAGGCAAATGTCGAGGAGGTTGTTCAAAGGATTCAACCTATTATATCATCCATCAAATAACCATGCAACCTTCATTCAAATGCTTCTTAAAACTCACTTTTTCTGCAGTTTTCACTGCCAATCCACCACTGAGAGATTTTAGTCATATGAAATGAAATACACAAAGGAATGGGATGGTATAAATGTTTTATTGGCATGAGTGTGGCAATGAGCAAGTTCAGCAAGTCAGTCCAAATGACTGTTAATAAAATATAACACCATTCCATATCTTCTGTATATGCCAAACAGTCCCTCCGCCCCCCACCATAATATATTTCAGAAATGTTAGACTTTAAAAAAAAATTGGGGCTAATTTTTGTATTCCTGTACTTGTAAAACCAGGTTTTCAGGTTACCAAGGCTGAAGTCCTGACCTTGTTGGAATCAGTGGCTAAACTCCAATTGATTTCAGTGGAGTCAGGATATCAGTACCTGAGTCCAAGCATGAAGGACTCAGAAAAGAGCAAAATGACAATACATTTTAGAAATCTTGAAATATTAGCCAAAATAGCTTTTCTTTACACAATAACGTTGTGATGACAAGGTTCAATTCTCAGACTCATCCAGGAAGAAAGAGGTATGTTTGCTATTGAGAATTCAGGAATATTCCCTTTCCATGGGGATACAGCTGTTTCCAGCAATATAGGTTGTGAAATACCAGACTATAAACCTATCATTGCTGTACGAGCTATTATTGTCTATCCTGGGCTTCAGGCCAGTATATGGTTAGTAAGAATTTCCAAATTTGAAGGAAAAAGCAAACATTTTAAGGGAGGTTGATTTAAAAACAAACAAACCCCAAACCAGCCACTGTTTGAATCTACTCAAAGGTTTGCAGTGTTAGAAGTAATTCCAAGAGAGAGAGAAATTTGTGGTCAGAGAGCAAGTGAGGCACTCAGAGATGCATAGTAAAGGAAATATGTCACATGACTCTGCAAATTATCACAGAATCATAGAAATGTATGGCTGGACGGGACCTCAAGAGGTCACCTAGTCCAGTCTTCCATATTGAGGCACGACCAATTAAATCTAGACCATCCTTGATAGTTGTTTGTCTAACCTGTTCTTAAAAACCGCCAGTGAGGGGGATTCTACAATCACTGTTGGAAGCCTATTCAAGTGCTTAATTATCCTTACAGTTAGAAAATTATTCCTAATATCAAATCTACATCTCCCTTACTGCAGTTTAAGCTGATTACTCATTGTCCTTACCTTCAGTGGACATGGAGAACAACTGATCATCGACCTCTTTATAAAAGCCCTTAACATACTTGAAGACTGTTACCAGGTCTTTGTTTAGTCTTTGTTTCTCAAGACTAAACATACCTATTTTTTTAACCTTTCCACACAGGTCAAGTATTCTAAACTTTTTTTTTTATCATTTTTGTTGCTCTCCTGTGGAAAAATTGGAGAGAATCCAGATCTTTCTTAAAAGTATGGCACCCGAAGGTGGACACAGTACTCCACCTGAGGCCTCATCAATACCAAACAGAGCAGAACAATTACTGTCCATGTCTTACATATGACACTCCTGTTAATGCATCCCAGAATGATATTAGCCTTTTTTGTAACTGCATCACATTGTTAACTCATATTCAGTTTGAGATCCACTATAACTCCCAGATCCTTTTCAAGCGGTACTACCATCTAGCCAGTTATTTCCCATTTTGTTGTTGTGCATTTGATTTTTCCTTCCTAAGTATATTACTTTACACTTATCTTTAGTGAATTTAATCTTGTTGATTTCAGATCAGTGCTCCAATTTATCAAATCCTTTTGAATACTAATCCTGTCCTCCAAATAGCTTGCAATCCCTCCTAGCTTGGAGTTATCCACAAATTTTATGAGCGTAATTTCCACTCCATTATTCAGGTCATTAATGAAAATATTGAATATTACTGGACCTGGGACAGACCACTTTGGGACCTCACTAGATACATCCCCCCAGTCTGACAGTGAACCATTACTCTTTGAATACAGTTTTTCAACCAGTTGTGCCTGCACTTTATAGTAATTTCATCTAGACCACATTTCCCTAATTTGCTTATGATATGCTTATTAATATGATATGCTTATATCATGTGGCACAGTGTAAAAAGCCTTACAAAAATCAACATATATCATGTCTCCTGCATTTCGCACATCGACTAGGCCGATAACCCTGTCAAAGAAGGAAATTAGATTGGTTTGACATGATTTATTCTTCACAAACTCATGTTGGTTATTACTTATTACCCTATTATCCTCTAAGTGATTGTTTAATAATTTGCTCTGGTATCTTTCCAGGTATTAAAGTTAGGGTGACTGGTCTATAATTCCATGTGTCCGCTTTGTTCCCCTTTTTAAAGATAGGCAGTATGATTTTTCTTCTCCAGCATCCTAGGACCTCACCTGTCCTCCATGATGCTCTTCCTGTTTTTATCAGGTGGATCCCATCTCTTCCTAGCAGTCCTCCTTCACAGAACAACATCCCGTGGATGAGGAAGCCAAAGCCCTCCTGTCAACACGACTTGCGCAGCCATGTTAGGATGACCACATGTCCTGATATTAGGGGCTTTGTCTTATATACGCAACTATAACCCGCCTGTAAAAAAAGTGTCCCAATTTTTCATGCTTGCTGTCTGGTCACCCTAAGCCAGGCACTCATCTCCAGGATGTGTGTATCCCTTCCGGGGCCCTTACTCTCAACCGAGAGGATAGAGAACAACCTGCATCCCTGACTCCATCCTGGTTCCCAGAGCCCTATAGTCACTGCTGATTTGCTCAGGGTCATCCTGGCAGTATCACTAGTGCCGACATGGATGAAGAACATGAGATAGTGGTCAGAGGGCTGGATGATCCTCAGCAACCTTTCCATAATGTCTTGGATTCAGGCTCCAAGCAAGCAGCACCCTACTGGGATATCAGGTCAGGTTGGCAGATGGATGTCTTCATCCCCCTCAGTAGGATGTCCCTGATCACTAGCACCCTCAGCTTCCTTTGGTGTGGTGGCTGTGAGCCTCCCAGCCTTCAGGGTAGGTGGCTTCTCCTAATCAGCCATTGAGGTCTGCTTTTTTCCTTCTGTTGCCAGTACAACATGCTGGTTCTTGACCTTGGTGGATAGGGGACCAGATGGTGGGTGGAGAACTGTCTACTGCTCGAGGCCAGCAGCCAGTGTCCTCTTCACTGAGCAGCTGGTTCTCCTTCCTCCTCCAGTCCCACTTAGAGTCTCTATTCGGGTAGCATCCTCCATGCCAGCCATCTCCATGTGCATCCTGTTAATGAAGTCCTCGTGCTCCTGGATGCTACACAGATGAGCCACTTCTTCCTGCAGTTCTCTTACTTGCTTCCCGAGGGACTCTATCAGAGGACACGTGTCACACCGAGTTGTTCCATCTGCCTGGCTTTCATCAGTGGTGACATGCAGGTCATGTCCCCAGCAAGTCAAGACCAGGCCTGGGTGGAAGCCTCCAGGGTCAGGATATCTGTCTGTCCAGGGCCCCCACAAGAGCTAGGAGTGATGTTGGCAACACACCATTTTCCTTTCATTGTGGGTTCTTCCTTGCAGAGTACCTGCAGATTGAAGAAAAAATACCACCCTTCTTTCCTCTGCTGGCAAACCTGGCTAATGCCCTTAGTGTCCCAGCTGCCTTCATAGCACACGTTACCACCACATATAATGTATGTGTGTATAAATGTAACTAGGGTGGAGTTTTCAAAAACACTCCAGCGTAGCTCCTCAGAGAGTATAAATTTTCATGGCTCCGTTGAAGTCTATGGCCTAACTGTAACCCAATGGACCTACTTCAATGGAGCAAAGATTGGCCAATGTGAGTACTTTTTATAATCTCACCCATATCTCAGATACATGTATACTAGACACACTTAAAACATTCATTCTGGTTTTAGAGACATTGCCAGTTCTCATGATATTCCCTATATTTTAGTTCAGAGATACTATTAGAACCAGCTACACCTCTAAAACTGGAATGAGCTTTTTAAGTGTGTCCACTGTATGTTTATTTACACACACACACACCCCAACTATTCCTTCTTTGTGTTTTTTCTCTCATTTTACAGTATATGCCTTGTTACTGCAGGGATCATTTCCTTATATTTAACCCTTGAAATACCACAAACACCTAAACACCAGTATCTTTTTCCAGTGCCAAGGTTGGATAGGGACGAGTATGCACTCCTATGGCAGTATTTAAAATAGTAATAATGGTTGTGTCAGTATTTTGATCCAATCCCCCGTCCCCAATCCAGCAAAGTGCTTAAATATGCATTTAACTTTAAGCACATGAATAGTCCCATTGGCTTCAACAGGACTATTCACATGCTTAAAATTAAGCACACACTTAAGTGCTTTCCTGGGTCGGGGTCTAAATCTATTGCATATGAATTAGACATAAAAGCAAAGATTAAATAAAAAATAAACTCTCATTTTGACAATACTTGCTTAGTGTTTCTCACTGTTGGAAAGGCAATAAACAAAGCTTGCAGGCTGTACTAGTGGAAGTGGTCAGTGCAAAGCTTTCAATTTGTGTGTGGGGGGGGTGGGGTGGGGTGGTGGAGATTTACTTGTGCAGCTTCCCACACATCATGATGAGAATATGCAGCAAAAGTTGATGTATGAAACAGGAAAAATAATGAAGAAAAATGAGAGCATGCATACCCTCCAGAAAAGAGAAACAGAGTATGGCTTTGGTAAATAACTCCCTGCAGAACTCTTAGAAATGATTTACTGATTAATTGAATCAATCCATCATCCTTTTTGTGACAGCATCAATTTGCAGTCTTTTGTTGTTGTTGTTCTTTCATAGCTGCTGCTTTAAACTCATATCAAGGTAAAAGGTTGCGTAGGATGTTAATATATATAAACATGTATTGTATAGGAATCTGTTAGCTTACTGAGATGTCATTAGCTGAAACTTTTGTTTTCTGTTCCTTCCAAGATCGGATTAAAGAATTGTGGGGCCCTGTGCACTATGGAAATTGGGGGCTCCCGCACCTTCCTTAAACGAGACAGAGCATGTGATAGTGTATAAATATGAGAACATCTTCATTTATTAACTATTATTATTAGATTGGAGATGGCTTTTAAATATATTAAATATTATGAAATATATTAATATTATTTGAGCTAAACTATTTAAACACATGGCGATTTGATTTGAAAAAACAAAAACAAATACCCACTCGCTCTCTCTTCTTTTGCTCTGTGAAGCATATGCGAAGTAGGCTAATCACTTGAGTGTATTTATGAAATGAGACTTAGAACTGAACTCAGCACTGCCCAGCTGGTACCCCAGCCATAGGTGAAAAGGTTCCCGATGAAAGTGGAATTTGCTGGAGACCATACAAACCAGAAAAGAGCAAGTACATCAGTGTATTGGATACTGGAGTCTCCTGAACCAGAAAGGCGTTGCCTATTGAAAAACAGGCAGAGAAGGGGTCCCAGCACTTCTGGTGCAAATACATGCAGTTGCATGAATATCGATAATCACATGTACATATGCTGAATTGCACATGAATACTTGTATACTCATGAATAAAAGTGCCTTCTTACACATTTATACAAACATAAACCAGTCACTTGAAAGTTTGAGCGAGCGAGCGAGCGAGCAAGCGAGCGAAAAGAGGCATATATGTTACCAGATTGAAACTCAAGTTTGATTCAGTGAACTTGTTCACAAACACATTTTCCCAGAATCATTCCTCTTGTGACTGTTGATAATTATGAGCTCTTTGTAGTCACTGAACTATAGCTTTTAGCAAATATTACACATCTGAAAATCATTTCTACAAGGATTAGCTTAAGAGAAAAAGAAAGTCCTTGAATATTGTAGTGACTACAGTGTTGTCAACTTGCAATTTTATTGTGAGTCTCATGATATTTGTTTTTTTTAAAGGGGTCTCATTGATTTCTGTCTTCAATTGCTTGAAGTTTTGCCCTTATCCAAAATGCCTGTCTCCTCCCCCGCGCCCCCCATTAATGTCAATGGGACGGAAACCACAGACTTCCCTCAGCAAGATGGACACTACTCTCATTGTTTCCCAAGCTAGGCTTCTCTAGAGGAAGATAGTGGCCCATTAGGCAACATGTTAGGGCCAAACAGGGGACAGGTGAATGTGGAAGTGCAGGGAATGAGGCTGTGGAGAAAGCAGGGCTGAGCTGTTTAATATGCAAAAAAAGGTGGCATGTTTGGTAGGGCCTGATCCAAAGCCCACTTATGTCAGTGGAAAGACTCTATGACTTCAGTTAGCTTTGGACCAGGTCCATAAAGATGGACTTAATTGATTTAGGAGCCAGATGCCAGATAAAGGGCCTGCTAAAGAAAGAGTGTATATTAAAAAATCACAGTTCTGGGTTTCTGGAAAGGCAATTCGTGGCAAGAGATGTGTAAGGAGCATACGTACTATGCTACCAGGAGCTCATCCTTTTGTGTAATATCTTTGTTTTTTTCCCCCACAGTTTGCAGAAAAATATTTTGTTTGTACATAACTTAGGGCTTGTCTTCACTACTGGGCAGATCGACGCTGCTGCAATTGATGACCGCAGAGCGCTCTCCGGTTGACTCTGGTACTCCAGTTCCTCGAGAAGAGTAAGAGAAGTTGACCAGAGAGCATCTCCTGTCAACGCAGCGCAGTGAAGACACTGCAGTAAGTGGACCTAAGTTACGTGGACTCCAGCTACATTATTCATTGAATTAGCCATGTGGCTAATTGTTATCCAATCTGGCATTAATTGTGTGCCATTGTTCTCCAAGTTACAATACGTGCTGATATGATCCATGCTCCACACTATGATGCAACCCAACAGTTGAGAGCACCCGACAGAAGAACGGGAACACTCTTTTGCCATGAACTGAAAGGCTCAGTCCAGGTTCAGTCACACTGGTGGCTTCAGTCCAGGCTCTAGTGGACAGATGTATGTATCACAAATCCAGTTGGCACTAATTGGTACTCTTATTGGAAGTCTGAGGATAAGGTTAGCCAGCACTCAGTCAGTATGATACCTGTTCTGTGTATAAATAGATTATGTCAGTCTAAAGTGCATTTGTCACAAGAGCTAGATATATTTAAAAGCACATACTCTTTTCTGGAGTGTGTAGCCAGCATCCAATCTACATTATTCTCAAGCTGTAATGGAGCAATTGATTCAGTGCTGCCTGCAGCATATCTAACCAGCAGTGTTCTTTAATAAAATCTGGTTTAGGCTCAATGTCGATTCAAAGAAGTCCATAATCCATATACAATACTATGGGGCTGTAATAGTAAGGGAATGACTAGAATACAAACCTGATGAATGCATGAGTCGCGTTCAGCCAGGTTTAAACTCACTACAAGTCTTCGCAAGAACAAACCTGTTTTCTGATTAATAAAGTTTAAGAAGAAAAATACAGACAACTCATTCTTTCTGGAAAATAAAAATGCTCCAGGACTTCAGGTTCGATTTTACACTGAATTTTGTATAGCATTCTGATGGTATATTATAGGTTGTGTGTGTGAGAGGGGGTGCTTCACTGTTTTTGTGGGGCAGCCGTCAGTATTTAAAAAGATTAAAAGCATCAGCCTCAGAGTTAATAGATAAACCTCATCTAGATACAACCACGAATCACCGTGTGTAACATCTGTAGTTTATAGTCTGGCCCAACCCCTTCCAAAATGCTACACAATAGCTGAGTACCATAACCAGCATTTGGGGACACAGATCTTGTCTTCTCACATGCCTGAAATGTATCATGTACACAGTACCTAGGAGGGTATGCACGGAATAATAATGATGAAAGGATTAAAATACCCATACAAAAGGCCACTCCTCCTAAGCAGTCACCTATCTTAAACGACCCTGAAGTATCCCTGAACATACTGAATAGAATTCTGGGCCACCTTTATTAAGCACGCAGTCTAAAGTAACCAGTGTTTGTGAGTCCCTTGAAGTGGTTGCTTAAGACACGTTTTCATTTTATTGTGTTATTTCACTGCATGGGCAATGAAGCAGCATTTTAAAAAACAAACTGCAGTGGAAAAATCCATATTACATCGCTCCCTCTTAACAAGGATTACTTAATACAGTACTTAGCACTGTTGGTAACTGTAAACCTGTCATAGACTTAAAATTCCTGATGAGTAGACAAAATACAAAGACATTTTCTAAATGACAATGTGCCTACTGCAGCCAGCCTTGTAAAAGAAACCTTTTAGTGTCAGGAGACCATGAAAATACGTGTTACCTATGACTCAGTTAAAATGATGTCATGACCTGGCAGTTTCTTTTCAACACTGACACATCCATGCATTGCACAGAATAGGATGGGCATCCTATAAATTTAAAAGGAGTCCTCGTTCTGTATTGTTGCTCAGCCAAGAACTGTAATTCTAAGTTTCTCGCAAGTTTGTGAATAGTACCAGGGGGCCATAAATAGTTTGGAAACCTATATTTTTTTCATTTTTTTTAATGCAAATTACACTAGTAAGTAAAAAAAAAATCACTTTTGTTAAAAATACATTCAGAATTAACAAATGCAAAAAAGAAAAAAAAGACACATTTGGATTGTAACTCTTGCCTTCTGAATATTTAGCTTCATAACAAAAACCCAGCCTAGAAAAATAACATTCTTTACTGGATTTTGAGGCGGATATAGCTGTACAAATCAAAAATGTCATTCCAGATATTCTCACGCTACTGTGCTCCAAACTGCTTCCAAAACATCATCCTTTAGCGTAGTAGTCAACAGTCCTGAAATACCAGTGCTTTCACTGCAACTTAAGCAGGAATATGAATGCCTACTTTATATATGTGTATATATCTCTATATACTTGAGTGTATGTATACATATGTGTGTACATATGCAATATATAAATATACACACATTATTTATAATACTTAGCACTTACATAGTAATTCTAAGCACTGCACAAACATTAATTAATCCTCACAACCACTATGTGAGGTAGTTATTATTATTCACATTTTATAGTTGGGGGAACTGAAACAGAGAGATGTTAAGGACAAACTTTTCTAATTTGGGTGCCTAAAGTTAGACCCCTAAATCCATGCTGAGGCACCTAAATAAATTGCTTGACTTTCAAAGGTGCAGAGCACCAATAGCTCCCATTCAATGTGAATGGAAAGTCAATGCAAGACATGACTGCTCATTATCCTTGAAAATCAGGCCACTATTTAGGGGCCTAAATACTAGAGCTGGTAAAAAAAAAATGTAAACGAAAAACGCAGCTGTGTTAAAATCAAAATGTTTCATTGGAACAATATTTTTGACTGGAAGAAATGAAAATGAATTGTTTTGACTTTCTCGTTTTGTTTAGACATTTTGATTAATTTCATCTGGACTTTTATATTTAATTTATATGCATATATAAACATTTAATTTTTAATCAAATATAAAAGTCAAAAGGAAATAAATCAACATGATCAAAATGAAATGATTCAACAGCAACAACATGTTGCAATGACCTCAACTCAAAATTTGTCAGATATTTTGTTTTGCAAGAAATTTCAGCTTTTTTTTCTGATTCAGAATGGAAAAAAAGTTTGAACTGTCGGAATTTGCCATAGAATGGATATTCCATTTCCAGCCAGCTCTACTAAATATCGATTTAAGGGCTCAAAATTTAGGTAGCCACATAGGAAAAGTTTTGAAGAAGACACCAATTCAGCCAAAGACGTTAAGCATGTTTTTAAGGGGTTTGCTGGTCCAGGGCCTAAGTGACTTGTTTATGGTCCCATAGCTTATCAGGAACTCAGGAATTCCTGGCTCTTAGCCTCATGTTCAAGCCAGAACATTATGCATCTTTCCTCAATATATGTAGGTGTGTATTATATATACATACATACATGCACACATACACACACACATATATAGAAAATCTTACAGAATTAATGTAAGTATAGTTCCTAAATCTGTCTTTTATCTTATTGTCAGTGGGGAATGCTTGTTCCACTGTCATTGTCCAGATTTATTGTTTGTGACACATTACATTCATGCATGCACAGCGAAGGGTGCCAATTTCTATAGCAATGGATAAGTAGAGTTAGTGCACAGGGCATCAGAACCTATAAGCCACAGAGACTGTGAAGGTTTGGCAAGCTAGGAATAGAGTCGCTTTGTGGTGGACTTGCACCTTTCCAAGCACTGACCAGTCAGGCCCTCAAGGACATGTGGCTTGGGTGTGCGGCAGGTGTGTGCATTTGTCTATGCAGTTTCTGAACAAAGAAAGAATGACAATTCAAGTTCCTGAAAAGCCTGAGCAAAATATTTTTTTCCTAATGAAAGCTGCCTAAGTGCTTGAAAATACAGATCAAATTCAGAACAAAACAAACGTTCCTATGAGTTCAGAATATGTCAAACACATTGACCTACTAGTAAAATCCCCAAAGGCATCTTGTTGCCAACTACATAACAGCACAGGTTTTTTCAGCCACAATTTTACAGGAAGATAAAATACACATTCTAACACACAACGGATCCCCAAATATACCACAAAAAGATCTCCAATATTTCACCAATGCAGCTAGTCCCTCCCCACTCTATGTCAACCAAAACAAACAAAAGAAGTTAGATCCCTTCCGGTGCAATTAGAAAAAAGAATGCTCCCTTACATAGGATTTTCAGTTGAAATTAGATATAAAAGAGTAAACGTAGCTAATACATATTCAGTTGGCCTCTGTTGCTAGAAATCTGCAGATGTCTCTGGAGTTAGTAAAAGACATATTTAGAGTTAGTTATAAAAGCACCTACAGTGTGATAAATAAAAACAGTGGGGTTATGAAACACTGTTTCTGTTGTTTATTTCCAGTAGGTTCAGTTATTGGTTTAAGGAGGGATTCCCTTTACCCCTTTCCCAACCCCAGAGATCTATTTCTCTTTTAAGCACTATAAACTGTTTGTTTTCTTGACCATTGTGGAGGCTCATTAGTAAAGCACTTCTCTGACAGCTGGCAGTTTTCGTACGCGGTCACTCTGGAGCTGCTGAGCAACAGAGCCTTATTCCCTGACACGAAAAACTAATCTTTCAGAATTAACAGCAGCAGGTTGAATCTAAAGGAAGTCACTTCAGTAAGCCTGCACTGAGTTTCTGTGATGTGCAACTTAGTTGGGTTAAGGCAAGTATGTACTGTACAGCCTTTAGGGCAAACAACTTGCTGTCTATTGGCTTCTGTTACAAGGTCATCACGGTATTTTTTTTAATATTATAATGACTAAGGAGACTTGGTGCAAGTGGTCTCAGAAAGAATTGAATTGGATGAAATAATTTCATAACTCAAATAAGTAGGAATGAAGGTAGTAAACACAGGTAATAGCCAGCAGATGGCACCAATGCTTCTCCTTTTGAACCTTCCAAAGGCCTGGCAGTTGTTTTTGTGTATTCAGGAAATCCAAGAAGGGGGTAATGTGCATCTCTGTCTGTACTTGTTGGAAAGAGAGGTCGAATGCACCTTTTGTTTCTCTGTCTCAACGTATGCTCTTTTTTTTTTTTTAAACACAAAGGTTGTTTTTTTGCTGTTTGTAGAACACAGGGGGCCATTCGGAAACAAGTTTTTTGAAAGGTCCTTCAGCCCCCACACAGAAGTCACCTTGTTCATTTTGACCTAAAAGAGAGACACGGGAGAAAAAGACATTTGTAATCAACTAACAGATGGATTGATGCATCACCTCCCTTCACTTCAGGCACCCACAAGACTGCAAACATGTGCAACTACCCTCTCCAAAACAACCTCCTGGAAACAAGAGATCACTTCCTCTGCCTTAATACCCCATTTGTATGGTCAGACAGATTGCATATGTGTGTGCACAGAAAGAAAGGACAGGCAAGTGATTTGCTCAAATAATCTCTTTAGCATCTTTTAAAATATTATCAAGGTATTTGATGGAGGTTCCCAAAACCTTGATTCTGGGTAGGAGCAATATTTAATTATGCAATCCTCTGAGGCTGCTGACCATGTGTAACCTGGAGGATGACCTGAACAATAGTAATCCAGCAAAATGCAGCTGCCTTTAGAAAAAGAAACAGTTTGGTACATAAAACAGAATGGCTGAAAAACAGCTACATAGTTAAGTCACCTATGGCTACCTCAGCAAAGCAATTGTGCAAGGTTTTAGCTGCACAGCTCCTGCTGACTTTAGTAAGAGTCCTATGGCTAAACTTGTATTGGTACCAGTTGCTATACAGGTGTTCAGTGGTAGTTTACTTGAGTGCAACTTTGCTCGTATTGTTTAAATTACTCAAATATAAGTCCTAATTAAGGTATTTCAGCTGAAAGAGACAATCACATCATATCATATTCATATCACTGTGATGAATTGGGCATTATGATGCCTGCTACATATCAGGGGCCCCATTCTGCCGATTAGACCTATGCCTTACTTACATCTGACCTTCAGACAATGTGAATGGCAAAATGGCACAATGTACTTTAGTTCTTTGATCTAATGTATGTGAAATTAGTATTCAGTCACCTGGACATGTAGCTGCAGCATTAGGATGGGAGACCATACAGGCAGAGTGATTATGCAATTTCAGCAGGCAGAGGAAATGTGGAAACAGGGAAGGAGGTCAAACAAACTAGAGATGGACCAAACTGGGTCACTGGATCCAAACTTCCTCATTCTTTGGGGATATTTAGATCCTGATCTGAATTTCATAGCTCAAGTCCCTCCATAAAGTAAACTGCATGTACCCAAAAAGCAAAGCCTACAAATATTTCTGTGTAGCATATACATGACAGATAACTCAAAGGCTCACAGACCTCAGAGAATGACAAGGAAATCTTTACTTAAGGAACAATTTCTCCAGTGCATTAGGCTTCAGCATCAGACAGGGATTTTTTTTGTTTCATCTCTTCTTTTCTTGAACAAACATGTTTATTGTGAACAACACAGGGAAAATCTCTCTCTTTCAATTTACTTTCTATTTGCATCGCCCGCCCTCCGATGCTCTCCCAGGGCAATGATCACACAGTGCAGAATCCTGTTCCAGAACTCAAAGTATTTTTTTTAGGGCTGTCAAACGATTAAAAAAATTAATCGCGATGAATCACGCGATTAATCGCACTGTTAAACAATAATAGAATACCATTTATTTAAATATTTTTGGATGTTTTCTACATTTTCAAATATATGGATTTCAATTACAACACAGAATACAAAGTGTACAGTGCTCACTGTACATTTATTTTTGATTACAAGTATTTGCACTGTAAAAAACCAAAAGAAATAGTATTTTGCAATTTACCTAATACAAGTACTGTAGTGCAATCTCTTTATCATGAAAGTTGAACTTACAAATGTAGAATTATGTACAAAAAAACCCCTGCACTCAAAAATAAAACAATGTAAAATTTTAGAGCCTGCTGTCCACTCAGTCCTATTCTTGTTCAGCTAATCGCTCAGACGAACAAGTTTGTTTACATTTGCAGGAGATAATACTGCCTGCTTCTTTTTTACAAAGTCACTTGAAAGTGAGAACAAGTGTTCTCATGGCACTGTTGTAGATGGTGTCTCAAGATATTTAAGTGCCAGATGCACTAAAGATTCATATGTCCCTTCGTGCTTCAACCACCATTCCAGGGGACATGCGTCCACGCTGATGACGGGTTCTGCTCAATAACAATCCAAAGCAGTGCGGACCGACACATGTTCGTTTTCATTATCTGAGTCAGATGCCACCAGCAGAAGGTTGATTTTATTTTTGGTGGTTCGGGTTCTGTAGTTTCCGCATTGGAGTGATGCTCTTTTAAGACTTCTGAAAGCATGCTCCACACCTCATCTCTCTCAGATTTTGGAAGACACTTAGATTCTTAAACCTCACATGCAGTGAAAGTGTTCTTAAAATGAACAACAACATGTGCTGGGTCATCATCTGAGACTGCTATAACATGAAATATATGGCAGAATTCGGGTAAAACAGAGCAGGGGACATACACTTCTACCCCAAGGAGTTCAGTCACAAATGTAATTAATGCATTATTTTTGTAATGAGCATCATCAACATATATCTCACTTTCTGGTGACATTGTAAATAAGAAGAAGGCAGCATTATTTCCTGTAAATGTAAACAAACTTGTTTGTCTTAGTGACTGGCTGAACAAGAAGTAGGACTGGGTGGACTTGTAGGCTCTGAAGTTTTACATTGTTTTGTTTTTGAGTGCAGTTATGTAACAAAAAAAAAACTACATTTGTGAGTTGCACTTTCATGACAAAGAGATTGCTCTACAGTACTTGTATGAGGTGAATTGAAAAATATTATTTCTTTTGTTTATCATTTTTATAGTGCAAATATTTGTAATCTAAAATAATATACACTTTGATTTCAATTTCAACACAATACAATATGTATGAAAATGTAGAAAAACATTCAAAATATTTAATAAATTTCAATTGGTATTCTATTGTTTAACAGCGCGATTAAAACTGTGATTAATCAAGATTAATTTTTTTAATCACAATTAATTTTTTTGAGTTAATCGCATGAGTTAATTGCGATTAATCGACAGCCCTAATTTTTTTGGATTTCACTGGCACTAATTCCAGTGCCACCGAGCAACTCCTAATGTTCAGTTTGCCTTCCATGCCAGTTCTTCCATTTTTTGGCTATTTATTTTCCTCATCTGATCATGCAAAGCCTGTGAGCACACTCCTGTACTATTGTCTGAAAGTGGGCACTGGCATCTTCAACACAGAATGCCATGAAGCTGCTTTGTAGGGTATCAGACGTGTGAGCCTGGGAAGGATGGATATGAACACCAGCGCTGTTTGGTTCTATTTAGACTGCATGTTTTTTGGCAGCTTTTATAGTCTATTTCTATGGTCAGACAATTTGTAAACGAGTATGACTAGGAAGGAAGGAAAGGAAAATGATTTGTACAAAACTGCCTGTGTTTTGTGTCTTGTGCAGCATGAAGCTCATTACTGGCACTTAAATAATAAACATAATAGATATTTAGAATACAAATAAAAATTCGGGTTGATGGAATTCTCCCACCAGAATCCACAAAATCAATCGGTTCCTATGAACAACTTGCTGGTGAAGTCTAACAAATACCTTGGAGCTGCACAGGTGTAACTAAGACTTGGGAGGTTTCCTTACATGACCAAAAAACGTTAAATATGTGGGGATGAATTTCTGCAGGCATTATTGAAATCCGTGCTGTAATCCACAATTCAACAAGCTTTATGGGCATCACAGAGGAGCAGCCATACTCAGATTAGATCACTGAACGTTTATATTGTCAGAGAAGAAACTATGTCCTCCTTTGCTTTTGCACAGTGCCTAATACAACTGGACCCCCACCCTGATTGGAGTCAATAAGTGCTACTACAACATAAATAACAAACCAATATTATCTGCCTCTGATACCTAGTACTACAGAGGAAGGGCACCTCTCTTCTCTCTCTGCATAGACACAATGGTGCATATCCTCAGGTCCAGCTGAGCTGCATTCAGTGCAAGAATGGAGAAAGGAGACGGCATAGGTGGCTTTAAGTCACCTTTATGCGCCCTTGCTGCCTGGCATAATGCTTTAATTTCGGTCAGGCTGTCCATAGCTCCAAGGGTTTATTTAAGCAGCCTGGGAGCACGGATGTAGGAATGCCCAAGCCATACTCCTTCTCTACTAGGAACCTTCCTTGCAATTGGAGGCCAGGAAGGTGGGTGGTGTTGGAGTTTCTAAAGCAGCTCTGCACAACCTGAAGATTTCCTCAAACTGGATTAATCTAGTCCAATGTATTTAGCTAATTCCTGCAAGTGATGAAATTATACATACTTTGAAGAGTGGGATTTGATTAACCATATATGTCCAGAAAACATACCGCCTTGTGCTGTGATCCTGGAAGATTTCAGAAACTAAGCAGCACTGGGATGGATAGGGGACCTCCAAGGAAGTGCTCAATGCTGCTGGAAGTGCTGTTGCTGATTCAAAAGGTGGTGCTCTTTCCTCTAGTTCAGTGCTGAGCCTAGAACCCAACATGGTGTTAAGGGGAACTGTGATATAAGTTACAAAATTTAGGTCTTGATCAGTTGTGGTCAATAATGAGCCCATGGTTTGTGCATGATTTCAGTTTAGGCCAGGGGAATGTAATTGCCCAAGTCAGAATTTGATCTGCACAGTAACCTCACTGGCAAACCACATTCTGAGTTGAGCAATTACTTTCAGCCTTTCTAAATTCTCCCCTGCAGTTTCAACTGAACTCACTAATCTTTTTCATGTTTCTTCCTGCACCGTTGTGTCGTGTTTCTGTGTACTGTTAAACAGCTGCTACATTCCAACCCAGAGATGGTTGTATTTGGCTGACAGCATATTTAGCAATATGTGCATATCCTTTACCTACTTCACAGGGGTCCTGAGTAACACCTGAGGGGTGTTGATTGTTTGTAAAACACAGAAATCTTCTTGGCCACATATGGTAGTGTGAAGTCTAGCTATTTTAAAATTACTTTTCCTTTGAATCCTATGGGGTTAATATTGCTGTTCTCCAGTAGACAAGAGCCATGGGGAAACGAAAGATACAATAAAGCTTTAAAGCAACCTAATGTAGTCTTCTGTTATCATTTCAGGGATGCGATTTCCACTAAGTATTATCTTAAAAAGTGCTACAACCTAGTCAAACTGCAATTTGATTAAACTGAAATTTGAATTTGTCACTCCACTATCTAATGATCTGCCCACGTTAACAGAGCTGAAGGCAAGGCATTGCTCCAGGATACGTGTGTGTGCTCCTGGCCTGCCTCTGCAGTATGCAGTACAAGGCTGTTGCCACATGCAGTCAAAGATGGTTAAGCATTGTGGGTAGAAATTCTATAGAACCTTGATCAAATACTGTACAGTGAGAGGGAAACATTACATGTCTTTGTTTGTCTGTCACTGGGACATGACAATATGCCTTCTCTGGGTTTATTTGAAACAACATCAACTTATTTACTGATTTTTGTCTTTTAGTGCAAAGAAATCCCCTACATTCTACCAAGAAAGCAGTACTGCCATAAAACAGAATTCAGTTTAAAGGTTCATCACAGGTTTCCTTGTCTCAGCTACATGCTTTACAATTTATATTGGCTTCTCTTTTCAAAGCTCCAGTGTTCCCTCCACTCAGTGTTAGCAGGCTCTGTAAATGCAATCAGCTACTCATGAAGAAGAAACACTGAGAGCATAAAGAGAATGGGATAATATCTCAGCTAGAGGGCTCCATATGTTGATGACAGTGTATACTACACCGAGAAAGAAACAGGATTAGAATTGTTCTAAGTACCTATGAGCCACACAGAGTACAAGGAAGGAAATAACGTTTTCTAAATGTACAACATGATGCCAAAAGTGCAGGTGAAAAATCTTTATTTGAGCACATACAGATGGAGAACTGAAGCTGGGCTGGAATGGGAGCTATGCACTATTGTAATTTAAGACTGTTAAAATCCCCCCAGAAACTAGCATGCTTCACAAAGGGCCAAGTCCTGAGCATTCTCCCAGTTTGAGGTCCACAAACAGTAAAGGAGTAAATACCAGACCCACATAAATAATAATGGCTGCTCATTCATCAGCAGATTTCCTTTTTTAAAAGTAATTACATGGTTTAGTTAAATGTTTCCATTAAAGTTTGAATGGATACTAGGGTTGAATTGATGTCGCCTAGTTATGTTTAGTTCTCTCCTTCAGTACAAATGATTGGAAGAGTAAAGGGACAAAGGAAATGATGCCCTCTTGCAAGTCACCACATCCCATACTTTCACCTAATAAGCTTGTGATATTAAACAAAACCCCAAAGTTACACCTTTGCACTGCAGTGAGGCAAGATTCACCTGGGCAGTAATGAATCTGTGACTTGCTTTCTCCTTGGCACTAGTACAGGTGATGTTTGTAAATCATTGCCATGTTGCAGTCTAAGGATGAGCAAGGACTTCAGCGTAAATCTGCTCCAGTCTTGTGCTTTTGCTGACATTTTCTTTTCCACTCAAACCCAAAATGTATCAGCTTGTATTTCTAGGCAGTGGAGGGAACTGTCACTCACACAGTATAGTCAAAATATACCATCCTAGTTAAACTGATTTCAAAACCAACATGCCAGTAAAATAAAGAAAACAGAAATGAGGAGAGCAAGGGAAGTAGAGGGACACCTCAAAGAATAGATGCTCTAATAAGAGAAATGCTAACTATGTTTTCTGCATAATATGTTTCTAAACCTCCGATAAACCTAGCTAAAATCACTGGGCCAAATCCTTAGTTAGATTTTACTCAGGACTTGTCTACACATATAGCACTGCATTGGTGCACTGTAGCACTTACTGAAGATACTACGTACGCCAATGGGAGAGCTTCTCCCATTGGTGTAGTTAATCCACCTCCCTGAGAGGCGGTAGCTATGTCGACGGGAGAAACCCTCCTTTCGACATAGCACTGTCTACACCAGGAGTTTTGTGTAGACTGTAGTATAGAATGAGTCTCAATCTGCCTGAGGGAGGGTTAGTAAAAATCCATGCCAGGAGGTCAGTCTTATTAAAACAAATGTGACACATGGTATCCCACCACAAGAAATCATTATGTTGCAGGAGAAGGATAATGTTAGTGGTTAAGTGCAGAACTTGAATTCAGTCTATCAAGAAAGGCTTTTGCCTATCCTGAATTTTTAAGACGCGTAATCTTTCAGTTTAATAATCCTTTAATATCTGCCTAGCACTCCATAGAATATCTCAGAAGTTAAGTACTTACATATACATGGGCTGTAGCTGTAAATGTGATGTCTTCTGTGGGCCTTGATAGCCGTATGAGTCAAATCCACCTATGAAATCAACTGAAAGAGGGGAAAATTGCTTTCATTAGCAACATCTTTTCAGAAGAGATAGGCACTATCATTCAAGAACAAGCTTCCACACAAATTACTTTGGACAGACCCCCGGATAATCTATCTACTAAAATTAGAGTGACTCATTGTATAAAGGGCGTGTGGGGGGTCAATGGGGGAGGAGAGGCAGTGTCTTCAGAGGCAGACAATGAAGGATTTATAAAATCCATCTACACCAGAGAGAATTATGCATCACTCTTTTCTCAAGCAGACCACCTTATTGGAGTATAAAATTACATTTTATCTGGATACTACAAATGCTGCAAACCATTTATTTATTGGTATGGATGCAATGTAACTGACTGTTATTATTGTGTCAAGCTCACTGACATACTGTGGTTCAGTGATCTAGCGGAGAAAGCATATTGATCCTATTCTGTTTGAGAGACAGAAGTTGCTCTGATTCCATACTTTGACATTTGGGTTGAAATGCAGAGACAGAGGCTTAGAACAATTTATCTGAGCATTGGAGATGGGACTTCACAGATCTAAGGATACTCCAAATACAGTGGAGGTCTATGAGTGGGGGTTATTTTCTAACTCATACCACTGCCTACCTATGTTTATTTATATCATTTCTGGGACAATACAGTCACATCCGAGTCAGAAACTCCCAGTTTCCCATACTCAAGTGATTTCTTTTAAATGGTGAAATATGAGGTCTTTGTGTCTTCCTTAACTGTAGTCCTCATATATATTTGGATGCTATCTCCATGAAATTTTTCTAACCTACATATCATACACCAGAGTGGCATAAAAAAACCAGGAGTACTTGTGGCACCTTAGAGACTAACAAATTTATTAGAACATAAGCTTTCGTGGGCTCCAGCCCACTTCATCCGATGCATTGAATGGAACATATAGTAAGAAGATATATATATACAGAGAAGGTGGAATTTGCCATACAAACTGTAAGAGGCTAATTAACTAAGATGAGCTATTATCAGCAGGAGAAAAAAAACTTTTGTAGTGATAATCAAGATGGCCCATTTAGACAGTTGACAAGAAGGTGGGAGGATACTTAACATGGGGAAATAGATTCAATATGGGTAATGACCCAGCCACTCCCAGTCTCTGTTCAAACCCAAGTTAATGGTACCTAGTTTGCATATTAATTCTAGCTCAGCAGTTTCTCCTGGGAGTCTGTTTTTGAAGCTTTTCTGTTGCAGAATTGCCACCCTTAAGTCTTTTATTGAGTGACCAGAGAGGTTGAAAAGTGTTCTCCTACCGGTTTTTGAATGTTATGATTCCTGATGTCAGATTTGTGTCCATTTATTCTTTTGCATAGAGACTGTCTGATTTGGCCAATGGACATGACATGAATAACTGGATCTACCTCAACAGGAGAAAGAAAAGGAATACTTGTGGCACCTTAGAGACTAACAAATTTATTTGAGCATAAGCTTTCGTGAGCTACAGCTCACTTCATCGGACGCATCCGATGAAGTGAGCTGTAGCTCATGAAAGCTTATGCTCAAATAAATTTGTTAGTCTCTAAGGTGCCACAAGTACTCCTTTTCTTTTTGTGGATACAGACTAACACGGCCGCTCCTCTTCAACAGGAGAGATTGAGAGATACCCACCACAGAATAGCCTATAGCCTGGTGGTTAGACCCTGTTCCAGAGTGGGGATTTGAACCTGCGTCTCCTATATCCCAAGTGAGTGCCCTAGCCACTGAGCTATTAGGTAAAAAGGGGACACCTCCCATCATTGTCATTTTGTTAATGGAGCCTAAATCCTCTTGTGAATCTCGCCTGAAAAATCAGAAAGATTTGACATTTAGATTAACGATTTTGACATTTCCAATTTTTTTCATTTCAACTGAAACAATTCACCAAAATCTACATGAATTCATGAAATGGTTTGACCCAAATCTTCATTTTTCAGCAAAATAAGTTTCAGCCGAAAAATTTTACCTAGCTCTAGTGTACACCACTTTGATGTTACTTAGCAAGAGAGAAGCCAAAGCTGTAAAGTTCAGCTCTGAAACTGTATTTCCCCTAGGTACTGGGATGTCCCTGAGCAAACTGTGATTCTGAAGGTATCTGTATGCATCAGAAAGTAGCAAGTTACTCTCTAATACAGGAAAGTCCTTTCTGATATGAATGCAATAATAAAATTAGAGTTCACATGTCATTCCTTTTATAATTCACAAATCTGTATTTGAGATCTTTCACAGTGGACAACTTAAATACTGCATCTCACAACACATCATTATGAAGAGCTTTCACTCTAGGATAAACATTAACATATAATCATACTTAAACATACACATATTCACTTTCCAAAAACTCTATCCTTTTCATAGGGCCATACCCTCACCTCTATCCATGCAGGACCTGGGCACGAAGCCACCAGCTCTTAGGAAAATCCAACTAGTACAGAACACTACAGCACATCTCCTTAGCAACACAGGCTACTGTGAACACATCAGGCCTGTCGTTTACTCTCTATGCTGGCTTCCCATAGAACAGAGATCGGCAACCTTTGACCTGTGGCCCGCCAGGGAAAGCCCCTGGTGTGCCGGGCCAGTTTGTTTACTTGTTGCGTCTGCAGGTTCTCCCGATCGCAGCTCCCACTGGCCGTGGTTCGCTGTTCCAGGCCAATGGGGGCTGCGGGAAGCGGGGCGGGCCGAGGGATGTGCTGGCCGCCCTTCCTGCAGCCCCCATTGGCCTGGGGCGGTGAACCATGGCCAGTGGGAGCTGCAATCTGCAGAACCTGTAGACGCAGCAGGTAAACAAACCGGCCTGGCCCATCAGAGGCTTTCTCTGGTGGGCTGTGTGACAAAGGTTGCCGATCCCTGCCATAGAATATTGAGTCAAGTCCAAGGTCTTGAGCCTTATCTTCTAGGTACCCAATGGTCTTGGCCAGTGTATCTAAAAGATCACCTAAAGCTCTGGAATGAAGGCCTTGGTCGACAATTTTGCTCCTCTGGCACAATGGTGCTTTCATCCATAAGGGTAAAGCTCATCTGTACAAGGGACAGAACTTTCTTGGGGGCTGGTCCAAGACAGTGGAATGAACTTCCCCAAGAACTAAGGACTATCTCAAACCTACCACCTTCCACTTCGAGAGCAAGGCAAACTTCTTCACTTTGCCTTCTCCAACATAAACACATAATAGTATGTACATTAAAAAACAAAACACAGCAACAACTCCCCACCAAGCCAACACCCAAATCCCTATCAAAACAAAACACTCCATTGCATTCACAATTCTTCTTTTGGTGAGAGGATGAGAGCGAGGATGAACTACATGTCACACATGTTAGTCGCATTGTTTAATACACTTAGATACTATGGTGATGGGGGCAGAATAAGAACCAGTATAGACTAGAATGTAAGTAATCCCACTGAAATTAATGAGACTACTTATTAAGTGAGGTGCTATTCAGCATGAGTAGAGCTAGCCCCATCTGGCCCATAATTAAGACCATTTGTACTGCAAAAAGGAATAACAAAGACTATACCTACTTCAACTTAAATGGATTTTAGTGTGGATTACAGAGCTCTGTGTTCACACTGCCCTGTCTTCTATTCTAGCCCCTCCAATTTATATATAGTGCACCTTATGTACATGTGACTTCCTACTAACATCTGTTAAGGCACACATCTGCACTTCCCTTACATCAGTTCCGTATATTGCAGCCATTAACTCGGTACACTACAAATGAGGTTCCTAGATGCAGCCCTTGCACAGTGAATATATCCCTCCTCCCTGAGTATGTACTCACAATGCTAACTTTGTGACATCACAATTATTTCCATGGGAAGACACATGTAATAAACACAGGATTGAGATTTAAGGAGGACATGAATGAGCTCTTATTCAAATACAGATACATTCAAAGATAAGGGTGACACAGGCCTTTGCTGGTACGTCTTGTAGTGAATTGCTTTTTGTATAAATGTTCTTTTCTTCGGCCTTGACCTTCTGAACATGGAATTCAGAAAACAAGCTGTCTGGGCTAGATTGTCCACTGGTATAAATCAGCATAGCTCCACTAGCTTCAACAGATCTATGCCAATTTAAGTCAGCTGGGGGGACCTGTCCCTCTATATAGTGTGTGTGTGTTTTCAGAGGTATGTTGTAACATAAAGTTGTACCCTGTAAGAAATGACAAAATGACTCTAATGTCACAGGTAGGGATGCTCTGTTTTGAAGACACAAGAAGAAATATCCTGAGGGAGTTTCTAGGTCCTTTCCCAGAAAGCTAAACCAAAATGTTCCGAAATAAATTCCCAGCAATAAAAAGAGTTTGTGTGGGCTCAGGAAAAAAAATATGTGCCTATTATCTCTGCATGGCTGTGTGTCCCTGTCTTTTGCCCGGTTGCACAAAGGAAACTCAGTGTGTAAACAGGCCAGATTACAATGTGATATAAACAAGATGGGCCTATGGAGACAGCTCTGTTTTAAGCAGACAGTACAGGCTCCCCATTTATATATCCAGATGACGGTAGGGGAGAGAATATGATTGTGACCTTGTTAAAGGGATACAATGGCTCCTTACATACAACAACAGTGCTGCAAGTGAACTAGGAAGGGTGGGTAACAGGGAATTAACTTTGATGCAGAGAATGTCTGTAATTTCTTTGCAGCACATTTTCTTCATCGTGGCAGCATCTCAGTTAGCGCTGCAGAGCCTGTGGTGCCTAGACGATGCTAAAAGCTCCCTGTGGATTTTGAGTTAGTTCCTCAAAGTATGCAAAATGCTGCCCTTTCTGCTGGGCGTTTTATCCTCGCTGTGCCTGAAAGGTCACTAAAAGTGTCATACCACGGATACACTCCTGGCAGCAGTAACATGAGATGAATAAAATAAGCCTCATTAGCTGAATCATTACCGATTTTCAATTCCTAACCTTATCCATCAAACACATTTTGCCTACTATATTTTACTTTTATCTTGTATATCATCATTACCAAACTCAGGTCTTTAATCATGTTTTGCCTTCATAAACACACACACATACAATCCTACTCACATACCATATCAACAGATGAGATATACTGAGAGGCTTGCCTGAAATCTGGTAATGGAACATTTAACAATGAATAGCTCACTTCCATTTTATGAGTCTGAATCTCTTTCTTGCCTTGCTGATACTAACTGGCTCCTTGATTATAAAGTCAGGTTTACAAAAGCACCATAAACTCTTTTTAGGACATAACTGGGGAAGTCATGTAATTAAAATTGGTTATGGTTCAAAATAATGGACATATTTTCTATTAATACACCCACTAAGGACCTGGCACATAGTCAAAACTCCCACTGAAGTCAATAGGAGCTTTGAATTTGTCTCAGTCTGTAGGATGGGATTGTATGTCTGAATTCGGTATTCAACTTCAGTTGTTGGACATTTGTTGGTGTGCAAAGAGCCTATTAAGCTAGGATGTGTATACCTGAACAGAAGGGGACCTGTTTATGTAAAAGAGTGGGGAGTTTCTACCAAGATCAGCAGCGAGGAACAAAGAAATAAGCAGATAGATAAGTAGGCAGGAAATAACGTGGTATAATATAGCAAAGTGATGCTCATGCAGAAAATAGGGAAGAATATTAAAAGAAAAATCAGGCAATCGGACATCCCCCCCCCCAGCAAATACAAATGGCTTCAGTAGAGTTATGGCAACGTATACCAGCTTAGGATCTGACCCAACAAGTTTAACAAGCACAGTTAGGGGCATGCGCCGATAGAAATAACACTGACATTATGGCAGTCATCAAAATATAGTCGGGATGTAAACATCGGTACAGATTAAATATGAAAGGATACAGACTCTTGAGAGGAGGAGAGGGGAAGAGTGGGCTGGGAAATAGCCATACACGTTAAAAACAATCATTCTTATGAAAACAAAATACTCCACTGTACACACAATTCTCCCCCTGGAGAGACGCTGCAGGAGAATGGACCACACGTGACAAATGTCAGTCCTGTTACTCAATGCACTACTGGAAGCCTCTCAGATACCATGGTGATGAGGGTGATATAAAAACCTATCCAGGCTAGAACAAAATGCTGGATGTAGTTGAGAGCTGTGCAAAAACGCTGAATTTTACAAACCTTGACACAATTTAGAAACAATTAAGGGCGTGAAATTAGGGCTAATTTTATTAAATTTGAAATTAAAGCAGAAAACCAGAAGTCTGCCTTAAAAAAAATAAAGAAAATCTATAAGCTAGGAGAAAGAACCTCATGCTCTTGCAGGCTACCATTGCCGTCTGGCCTCCTGCTAAGCTGTCTTGTGATGGCATGATACTCACCGCCTGCCAAATCTACCCTAGCCTTACCCTTTGTATACTCTAAGCATGCCTATCTGCTGTACAGTTACACACTGTTCAGCAGATAGACAGAGGTTTGCTCTAATTCAAATCTTCAATAAAGTTTGTTTACAATGGTAATCAAATGCCATAGGCTTTGTCTTGTGGATATAGCAATTAAGCCCCACAGAAGTGGATAGCAGAAAAGTGGCAGGGACACAGAACGTATCTGCCAGTTTGTGAAGCTGTGCCATTACCAGTGAGATAGCAAAAGATTGAAACTACATAAGAGTTCCAAAGGGTTAGCAGAAGGAAATCCTCTAGCCATATTTCTCTGCTTTGGTTTTGATGTGCTCTCATCATTGCAATTCCATTCCCTTTCACAGCAATGGAAACTGTTCTCTTTGGCAGTCCCTTCTGGTAGCTCATGATTTTCCAGGTTTTCCAGCAGATCCTTATACCACATAATTTGTTCTTCAGATAATTCCTGCAGGGCCCTCTCTGAGCCCTGCTGATCCCTGGCCAGCTCTTCCCTCACTCCATCTGGTATAAGCTAAAATCAGCAAAACCAGATTGTGAGAATTTTCTGTCCGCACATCCTAAGCAAGCTCCTTCCTCCATTCTGTTAAATGTTCCCACTCCCACTAAAATAATTTAAAAAATATATTTTATGTTTTCTCTTTAAGTATATTTCAGATAGGCCTGGGCCTCCCAGAACAGTTTCCATTTGCTCTCCAATTTTTGTGCATGCGAACATTTCCAAAACGTCCTTGAGATATTTTTAAATTGATAAAATATTTCTAAATTAGCTAAGGATTCCATAGGTTTTGCCCAGTGCCATCTAGAGGTAATGCAGGTCAAATATTAATAAAAGGAGTTCTTACGAGGAATTTGCTATAGACCATCTCATCACAAGGGCTAAGCTAGTGATAAGGAAAAGCAGACTGGGGCCATGCTACCACAATTATTATTTGTATTATTGTAGCACCTAGGAGCCCCAGTCCTGGCCCAGGGCTCCATTGTGCTAGGCACTGTATAAACATGGAACAAAAAAAGACAGTCCCTGCCCCAAAGATTTTACAATCTAAATATAAGACAAGAGACAAGAGATGGATAAAGCCACATGGGAGAGTACACAGAAACAATATTGGTCAGCATGATGGGCTGTGGTCTCTGCACATCAAGAGCATAACGGATGTCAAGTTTTTTGTAGGCCTAACTGCAGAGGAGAGTTTTAAGGAGGGTTTAGAAGGAGGATAACAAGTTAGTTTTGTGGATGTTTATAGGGAGCTCCTCTCAAGTGTGAGAGGCAGCAGGGAGAAAGGTGGAAGATGGAGGCAGGCATCATGGGACAAATGGAAGCAGGAACTGACATCTCAGTAGCAAATGAGAAATGATACTATACAAATAAGTAAGCATAATAAGAATTAATAAGCGTAACAAAGAGGAGAACTGGGCCCTGAATGTGTGAAGACTAACAAGGCAAGATTAATGAAGAGCCATCCAAAAATTTAAAAGGAACAGGCAAAAGTAATAAGAAATGAGGAAACCTTTAGGGGGTGACATACTAATAGACTAGAGAAAATGTAGCACAAAGATGTGTGTCAGATAGGGTCTAGGAACACCCAGGACACTACAAAAAATCCAGTTTGACTCCTACAATGGGGAAAACACCAAATTGGACGGAATATGAGAATGCCAGACAGTGCAATGAACAGACACACCTTGAAAGGTACAGCTCAATAGCTTTGGGCCCCCAAACAAGGGATTTTGGAGCTTAGCTGTTCATATCAAACCTGCTTTATAGAGTGCCAGACAAATGAGTGACAATGCTTTTCAACTTGTTTGGAGCAGTTGTGACAAACTATACATTGCATTGAGTTAATCATATATGCGCATTCTCAGTAGGTAGTCCAGTCAATGTAGGCACAACTCAAAGTCTCTTTAAACACAGCAGTTTGAATTAAGACTAGACGTCAAAGTATCTGCTGTTAGAGAAATACTGTATAGCATCCAGTATGATGTAAATCTGTATATGATGCATAGTTATAACCTGAGTGTCTCTCAAAACCACCCATAACTTCTAGTCGGAACTGCAAAACTCCTTTGTTACTAACCCATTTCTGTTACAGATTTGATAAAATTGTGAAGGGCATTATTATCTTGATCTCCTGTCTTGAGTTTCTCCTCCAAGGACAATTACTCTGTGAGTAGCAGAGTAAGATTTTTGAAAGGGTTTGGGTGTAAAATTCATCTCTTTTTATAGAAAGGAGATTAATTTTGCGTGCTTCCTGCATCTTTTCTAGTGCAATTTGCTTCTAAGGTGGCTTTTTATACTAGTGGAATCAATATAATATTTTAAGCAGCCTTATTTAAAAACACTTTTCATTTAATAAGATTCAGCAATGGATGATGAATGAAAAAAATACAATAATGTAAGGCAGATACATCCCTTGGCTACTGTGATGCATTGATTTTATTAAACAGTATTCCATCGTGATGAGCCACCAAAATGGAAATGTCACTTCCTTCAAGCACTAACGTTATGTTCTTTAGATATTTTTGAAACTCGAGCTTGATAATCCCCATAGGAAGCAGTGAAGGATGTGGGGGGAGGGGCAGGCAAGAGAGTGAAATTGGAAGAAGGGAAATTAACATCTATGAAGCCAGAGACAGCACCATGTCCTGGGCCCCCCCGCCCCCCAATGATTTTATTTATTTATATATTTTGTTTCATACCACATCCCAGTCTCTTAGGGACTCCTTTAACATCAACTTCATTAGTTATGAAGGCAGCAATCCATAGCCAATTTTCCTTTCATGTCAAGCTTGTTCACGTATAAACCCAGCCCTTTTGTTGGAAGCATTTGCAATTAATCCCGAAAACAAAGAAAATGCAAATCTTACAGTATACCCTAACCAACCCGTCTGACTCAAGGTCCTGACCACCATCTATTATACACTCAAATGAATTGAAATTCCCACTTTGAACCTCACCTAATTTTCTAGTGATAATAGGCATGGATTCCCAGAAGCACTCTGTGCATCTTGATAGTAACATCCTAATTTCCTTTCCTGGTAAATGTTTTAAATAAGATTTTAGCACCAAAGGAAATTAACCTCTAAATTAATTGTAATTATAAAATGCCATCGCTGATTTTGTCTTCAGCCTAATTACTTGCTATTATTTAAACAAACTTGCCCCTCCTCTGAGCTTTCACTTTGTTTCTCTCTCTGCAACACAGTGCCAGCTGATCATAGCTAAGGCTGCATAATGTCTGTGTAGGTCCTGTGAACACCTGGATAGTGTAGTTCAATTTACATGTCAAACACAACGAGTTTTTGTTTTTCTATCTGCTATTTAAATACTCCCCCTCTGGCAGTTATGGCTGCTTCCTAGATGTTTCCAGTGTGTACTTTAGAACAAGTGGCCAAACCTTGTGGGATTCAGAGTGTTTACTTCTTGCTGCTGGGGGAATGAGACGGTAAAAGCCAACCCTCTCTGTTTTTATTCAAGGCCACTTCTAAGGCTAGAACACAACTGAAAGCAATGAAGTGGGAAGCGGCTATTGTTACTTTCAAAAGGCTGATGCTGAAAAGACTTCCCAATACATTTCCTATATGCTCATTGCTCGTGGTGGTAGTTTGGTGTCCCAAGCCAGCTTGTTTTAGGATGAAATGTGTCAGACAGTGTCATGGGATTTCAGAAGCTCCATTCTGTGTGTTAGCATCCTGACAGCTGGAAAACATCCCATTGCTTTCCCCCTCTCTCTCTTTCGCTTCGCTTGCTTTATGTAGCAGTCACAGCACTAAAGGAAACAAGTACCCAGAAAAGCTTCTAGCCAGTCAGTGGCTGTAAATTTGGGGGTGCAGTTGGGCCAAAGCACTTTGACAAATTTCAAAACAGATCTTTAGCCTCTCAGCCTTAGTCTGCTCATACAAGGCACAAACAGCTTGTTGAACAGGAGGGAGAACAGGTGCATGCATGTGGGGGGGGGGTTCTCATCTTTGTGTGTCAAGCATTGGTTTACAGCTGTATTTATGACTGATTTTTGAGAGCTTTTCTAATGCCTCAAAGAGCCATTCATGGGGCCAAAATAATGGAAGAGTCAGGCTTTCCAGGATATTTCAGTTCTTAGGTGGCAGATTTCTTTTGTATTACTCTGACCTGAAAAATGGCTCCCTGAGGCAAAATATATAAACACAAATATGAATACTGAGATAAATGGTCCAATTGGAGAGGGCACAGTTCCAGTGGAGACTTTTCCTATCCTTCTAGCCTCAAAACTCCCAATTCACAAACATCAGAGAGAGAGGCAGGGAGGAAGAGAGACAGATTTGCAGTTTAACATTTATTACATGTTTCTGATTCTTTGTGTTTGTACTGTACTTTTAGAGCTTTTTAAGCAGAGACTTAGGCACAGTACTAATTCTCAATAATGCCTCACTAATCATACTGTGGGAGGCATTCGGCACAGAAATAAAAGAATATGCAATAACACGTTGGACTTCTATAGGCCATTTCATCCAAAGAGCTCAAAATTACGAAGGCCTGCCAACACACCTGAGAAGTATGCTAGTATTATTATTGTTTTGTCTTTACTCACCTGGTCTGTAATTATGTTGGGGTGTTCTTTTTATTAATGAATGAGAAACTGTTTTTATGATGTTGCCTAGCACCCCAAGCACTTATATTATTATTATCCCTAATTTAAATATTGGAAACGGGTATGGACAATTTAAATTACTTGCCCAAGGTCACAAAGAAGTCTATGTCAGAGCCAAAAATAGCGTGCCAGCTCCCAATCCTGAGCATTAGCCAGAAGATCACATCTCTTAAAACTAACCAAATAAAATTCTCTTTTCCCACCTATGTGAAATCATCATGATACCTATCAGTTCACGGTTGGTATCCCAGAGCACCTCATTCTTTAACATTACAAATATCATTGATTTATGGGGGTTGTAGTATCTGTGACATTGTATTCTGGGATATCATCAGTGAATCAGGAAGTACCAAGAGGTTTTCACAGAGGGGAGTAAAGAAATTTCAAAAGGTTACTTAGAAATTATTTCTGTGCCAAATATCCCTAAACGCCTGGCTTGATGGATATTCAGCATGGAAAGCTGTCATTTTTGCCTTGCATTTCACCTTGAAACAACAAAAGAGGGAGCAAGTTCTTAACAGGCAGTGATGTGGCACCGTAAGGTGAGACGTCCCAGTTGCCATATTTTAGATTCACCCCTGCTGGTACCGGGTGGTGCAAAGCAGACCTGCCTGTGCTCCAGGACTATTCACCCTGGACAGGTAATAATTCTACTGCTGCCTTCTTTGAGGGTGTGTTACAAAGGGAGAGGTCAGCTTTAGGTTGTAGCTGCGGCTGCACAGGTGCCCCGGTGATGGCTGGTGCTACGTGGGGATGCACTGCATTGGAACACCCCCTGCCATCTCAGCTGCACCTCCTCCCTAGTCAGTGCGGCCCACCTTTGGGCTCCACTGACCCTCTTACCACTCCTCATCTACCAGCAGAGGAGAGGTTGAGTCTGTTGAAAGTTGGTGCGGGTGCATTCCAGTTAAGCAGCCAGGTTCCCTGTTTAATTTCCTGCAGTATAAAAATCCCAGGAGGATGTTGTTTTATTGATGACATTCCTGTTTTTTTCACTAAGTATCTGAATATTTAATACCATTTTTGAAAATATGTTGAATTTTCTTTACAAAAGGCAGCTAACAGCTTATAGCAGGGAGTCAAACTGCTAGTGAGACAAAAGCACATTAACTGTACATTTCAAAGTATTAAAATAGTTTGTAGTCTTTTAAAAATGTAGCTCTAATAAGATTTCAGGAACAAATGAGAAGCTCTGGTAAGTTTACAGCTGTTGAATGCTGCCAAGCAATGATAGCTGTCAACATTTTCATGGTTTATTTTTTTAATTGCTGGACTAATAATGCTAATGAAGTTAGAATGACAATCACTGAGTCATACCAATGGCAACAGGGCAAATGATGGAGAGGAGTAATGGGAGGCCCAGATGGGGGACTCAGGCTCTCCCCTCTTCCCAGATCTAGACCTCCAGGAGAATCCCTCTCAGAAGCACCAGGCTGCAAAGTTTCAAGTCTCCCTCCCTACTTGGGGACATGGAACAGGAGGCAGAGCAAGTCCCACAGAAGCAACAGGGGCTTATTCAGCCACAGCCAAGAGTAGCATTAGCAAGGCAGAGGGTGAGGCACCTTCACAGCCCTGGGACATTGGGGATGACAGCATGGTGTTTGTTACCATTAGAATGCTGGCCATTCTTTTCTGTCTGCTGATTGATTGTTTATCCCCCATTGCCTACTCTCCTACTGTCTCCCTGCTGCCAGCCTTACTCCTCCTGCCCTGGATGTTTCTCCCTGCAATTTCTCCTTCCCTTCCTTCCTTTTTCCCATGTTCTCAGCCCCTCCTAACACTTCGCCTCACCACAGCCTCGGTTCCCATCACACCACAAATGAAAAAAAGAGCATGGAATTAACAAGAAGTGTGCCCATTATACTGGCCTGCATTAGGCAAGTTAAAAGCCAGGACTTTTCCTTTTGGCTACTATGCCCACCTCATGCTCCACTTTCCCCCTATACCTAATTTCCTTCCCCCATTTGAACAACAAAAAAAAGGCTTTATGTTTTTTGTTGTTGTTGTTACCATTGTTTTAAATTAGAAACATAATCTCTCCCCATTTTAAGTGAATTCTGACAATTGTGGGGCGCAAGGAGTCCAGAACTGTTCTTTTTTTTGTATCTTGTCCTTGCAAGATTCATCTTTCTATTCTTTCTCTGCTTTTATCTGGCACCGCTTTCATGCTCATGGCACTGATAGCAGGGGCCAACCAAAATCCTGAGATTATGGACATAACTGTGAGGGCCTGAGAAGACTTGAAAAAACCTGAGAGTTAGGCCAAAAGCTCTAGGTTAAGTAAATCAGGCACCCATCATAAGCTTGATCACTTGGCTTTCATGTTGCTATGACCCTAAGATCCCTTTTACACCAACTGGCAAAGACACACCCAACAGACTTGTCCGAATATTCAGCCAAACAGTGTCTTGCAAACAAGGGCCATAGTATGTAGGACTGGTCCCATAGTATAAGGGAGAACTTTCCTCAAGTTGCTTTGCTTTATGATGTCTGTTAATAGAATGAAAAAAGACCAGAACCACAGCTGGGGATCACTGTAGTCCAGGGGCATCTCAGCCACACTCCCATTTCTCCAGTCTCGCTCCATAAACTGGCCCCAGCTGGAATGGTGGCGGAGAAATCTCTGTGCTGGCTTTACATATCTGAGGCCATCCCTGAACTGTGATGATGCTCTCAGAACTGGATAAGATGACTCTTTAGCCAGATTCCACTGCTGGTGTGGTGCAAAGCTGCTGCACCTACTTGGAGGACCAGACTGATGGCATACAGTACACTAGCAAAGTTATAAGAGAACCAAAATAGGCAAGAAATCTACAAGAAAATCTTCTGAAAAGCATGAAAATCTTTTCCTCTGGGTAGCTCTCACCCAGTGAATGAAAAATTGTATATTAGCTCTACAAGATTTGAGAAGGAAATACCATTTTACAAACCACAGGAGAAATCATTTGAGTTTTTAATTTAATTCTTCACCTGTTCAGTGAGCCAAATCTTGATGTCTTTACTCAGTTTTTACTTCGATTTGGCCCAGTAGCATTACAGAAAACTGAAAATGAATGTAATCTCTTAGAAGAGAAGGCAGAATTGTTTTAAATATGATTCCATTTTGGGGTGGTCTAATTCTCTTCTAGCTCTGTTGCTACCCAACTCATCACATTAGACAACTGGACAAAGAACTTATGCCTACATCGTTTTATGAAGTGGCACTACATTCATGGTGTAGGCCCTCACACCAAACATGCTCAGAGCCCTTTTTACTAATATTCCACTCCGACCGCCTCAAAAACAAGAGAAGGCTGAAATGAATCTCTTCCCTAGGACCTTGGAAATGAGGTTTACTTACAAGCTGAATCTCCATAATGGCTCACAGTGGCACTGCAAAACCAATAGATTATAGGGTTCCAGCTATCTTCTGCACAGCAAAATATACAAAGGAAACCCCACCAGGTTTATCATCGCTCTCAATCAAATAAAAGCCTGTAAGCTTCCTGTTGGAAAACTCTGTCTCTAGGATTCATGTATATTTTATCAAAGTTACATGCGGTCTGGATATTTGTTTCTGAAGCATTTCAATCCCAAACTGCACTGAAATACTGCCGTGCCTCTTTTTAAAACAAAATCAAAGTTAAAATAAACAATAAATGAGATTACTTGGATCCATAGCTTCTATTCACAGTAAATGCTCCTCAACAGGTTTTTATTGACACAAGTAAGTAAGAGAAACCTAAAGGTATTTTGTAAACATTTCCACTACTTTTAATTGTACACTATAGCAGCAGGACCTAACAGGAACACTGCTTCACCGCTCTTAAATGAAATTCCTGCAATGATCTAAAGCCAGTTCTTGCCAGAAGTGCTGTTACAATCCCTTGCAGTCAACACAGAAGAGATGTACTCCCAGCAGTAGCCAATTATTATCACGATAGTTAATAACAGTCTTAAAAAAAGTGTTGTTTACAAATTCGGGGGGGATGGGGTAGGGGAGTGTGAAAAAAAAAAGGCGGTAAGTCATGCTTTCAGAATACTAAAGAACTTTTTTAAAAGTTGAATTTATTCACTTCCTTGATTTGCTAGATATTTACTAATAGATCAAGTATGTGGGACAGAAGACATGCTCCTGATGACCCTATAACAAAGTATTTAGGATGAAGCTCAGTCAGAGAGTGTCAGCAGAGTTAAGAATATCACAAAGAATTCATCTAGTATTAATAGAGCTTTAGTACTTACAGCTGTCCTCTTCTTCAGTAATACATTTCACAACATAACAGGCATAGATGAACCCTGCCAGCTGAAACAAAATGTAATAGTATTAGACATCAAGCCAATACAAAAATTGGTTTAAAAACCAAAAACTTCCTAGACTCTTTGCTGAGGCATTGCCAATTTTTTATTATAGTTCTCTATGTCCTTTAGTGAGTGGATTTCTCTTATTTTCTGTGACTCTATTAGAGCTAGTCAGGAGATTATTTTTTCCCCTGAAAAATATTCCAAGAAAAATGAAAGCAAAATGGCTTTAGTCAAAAATTTCCCATACCAATGTGTATTTTTGTTAACCAACTGAAGAACAAAAACTGAATATTTTTGTTTTTTGGCAACTGTTTTGAATATTTTTTTTGGCAGAAATACTATTTTTGAATGAAACCCCATGGGGGAGGGGATAACAATGAAACAAAGAAACAAACCAAAAAAAACTTTTCAGTGAAAAAACTTCAGTCAGGTCTAGGATCTAGTCCAATGAGCTTGAGAGTTGATCTCATTTGAGTATTCCTTCATCTGCCACTTGCAAATGAGTCCTGTAGTTGTGGCTGTGGAATGGGTTTCTGTGAAGAAATAGCAGGTCCTACATCTGAGGATAGATTTATGGATGTGTTTATGTCGGTGTCTCTTACAGCAGTTGGCAAACACAGATTTTGTTCCTTACATCCCCCCTTGTAAGAATGTGTACAGAATATAATCTTAAATGGAAACAATATCATTCAAAGAACATATACATATATATGTGCTGGAAGACCAGTGTCACCAGTGGATTACCCCAGATAATATTTTCCAAAAATGTTAGACATCACACATACCATAGGCCAAATATAATGTAATTGGTACTTCTATTGGTTCAAGTCTAGTTAGCTGTCTCTGGGAAGTTAGATTCCACATGAAAGCTCTTTGCAGCATCTTATGTGCTTTTCAAGGCTGTCCATCACATCTGATATCTGAGAAGTTTTCCTTTACATAGTGTTAACAGACTACTACCTCTTCTAGCTCATCACTAAGGTCTACATAAAGATGGTAGGCAGTCAACTGAGTCTAGGTTTTTTAATTTTTTTGTGCTGAAAAGTGATCTTTTGGTCTAACCCTTTTGCATAACATCATTGTCAGTTTTGAGATACTAGAGTCTAGATTTGTGATGCAGAAAACTTAAAAAACATTCAAATGATAACAAAAAAACTTTTTTTTGGCCGGATCCAGTCTCTGTTTGGAGATCACTTGCAACCAATGCAGATAGCGTGTGGGGGATAGTTAAATCTCTATTGGGAGCACAAAAAATCAATAGAGGTTATATTTCTATGTTACAACAGAGCTAAATGATCATTTCAGTCATTTATTTCATATCTGACCTATAGCTCTGCTGGGAGGATTTGACACCAGGGAGGCATGAAAATTCGCTGTTGGACACAAAGAACCTATTGTACCAAGAACAGTGGCATCTTCTGTTAACAGCAGCATTTCATCTCTACTTTATTGGTTCACTATTTCCTTTGGTATCTTGGCTTAAAGATAGAGGACTAAATTACTCCACTGACATAATCCTGTGCAACCCCATTGACTTCAACAATGTTACATGGGGTATAATTCAGCAAAGAATTAGGCCCAGAAACATTCATAAATGATTCCACTCTTGAATGTGAGCCTCAGCTTAATAGTTTCTCTGTTCTCTTTTTACAGATCATCAGATCCAAGTTAGCCTAATAGTTGCATCTCTGATAGGCAGTAACAGTGGTAAAGACATTCTGATAATAGTCTGGTATTTCACTTCTTGCTAAAATGCCACAAGTTCACGTTATTAACTAAACTTCTCTTACCAAGTGAAGCAAACAAACTGTATCACAAACTGTGCTTGCTACTGATCTTTTAATTGCATCCAGTTGCATCTCTTAAATATCTGGGGAACTTCTTTAATATATACGTAAATCCTACAGCATTTCATCAGATGAGCTTGCTGATTAAAACAGTGCCTTTAAGCTAGAAATTGTTGTGCTCTGAACAGAAATGGAAGTTTGTTTCCCGTGAGATAATCAGGATTCATAAAACAAACCTCTCTTTCTCTCACGCTTCTCCAGCTCTTTTCTTGATGCACGTATAGCAACCTTTGTTTTAATTTTAACTTCACAGCTATTTTTCCACAATAACGTATTGGTTCAGATACAGTGATGGACATTCCACTGCTGTTTTCAAAAGGAGATGCATTCTGTCAAACAATAAAGGGTATCCATGGAAAGCTGAGGCACTGATGGTTCACAGAGCACAGATGAACTGCACTGAATAAATATTATTTAGCAAAATAGCCCTTAGTTGTTTTCACACGGTTATTGCATGGTGTCTCTAAACAAGTGAAGAGTTACCAATGCAATATACCTGGGCATGAAGCCACCACCCCTTAGGAAACTCGAACTAGTACAGAATGCTATAGCGTATCTCCTCAGTAGTACAGGCTACCGTGAACATCAGTGTAAAACCTGTCCCGTGCTCTCTGCACTGGTTTCCCATAGATTAAGGAGTCAAATTCAAGGTCTTGGTTCATATCTTCAAGGTGCTAAATGGTCAGGGCCCAATATATCCAAGGACGAGTCTACACTTCTGACTCTACACTGTTGCATGTGCATTGTTGTGCTATAACCTCCCTATTGTCCACATCTGAAACCTTGAAGCACATTCCTGAAGGCCAGTCTAGTGCACAAAAGCTAGCATGCATGAAGGGTGTGGGTATTTACACACCGCCAATGTCGCATAGCTCTGTACCCGTTCGACAGTACAGTGTGAACGAGGGAAAGGGGCACACATACCAGGTCATGGGGATCAATAATCCTTGAGGGCTATTCCCACAATGCACAGATCCCTTTGCTGCCTGACCTTTTCCCAAAAGTATAAAGGTCCCTGCCTCCTGCCCCCTTGCCAGCAGTAGTAGCAATGATGGGATGCCGCGGAGGGGCTGCATGAAGGGGCAGCAGGGATGTCAGAGGAAGTCCCAGGAGACACAGAGAAAGAGGAGCATGTGATTTTGCACTTCCACCCGGCGGATCTGGCTGAGGAAGCCCACTCGAGGAGCCTGAGGACCTAGAGCTGCTGCAGGAACCAGAATCTGACACTGGTAAGTTTTACAATGGACCCCATAACCATCACCAGCAATATCCCTTCTTGCTTTGGTGGTAAATACTTCACCCTGGCCCTCACCCAGTGGTGAGCTGGAGCCAGTTCGCACTGGTTTGCTAAAACCAGTTGTTAAATTTAGAAGCCCTTTTAGAACCGGTTTAGGGCTTCTAAATTTAACAACCGGCCAAAAGTGGCGCCTTAAGCACCGACTCCATGGGTGCTGTGGGGCTGGGGCACCCACAGGGAAAATTTGATGGGTGCAGAGCACCCATCGGCAGCTCCCCGCCCAGCCCCGCCCCGCGCCCGGCCCCAGCTCACCTCACCTCACCTCCGCTCTGCCTCCTCCCCTGAACGTGCCGCCCCGCTCTGCTTCTCCGCCCCCCCCGGCTTCCTGTGAATCAGCTGTTCACGCGGGAAGCCTGGGAGGGCTGAGAAGCAGGTGGCGGCTTTGCGCTCAGGCCCAGGGAGGTGGAGGCGGAGTGGAGGGGAGCTGGGGCAAGGCGGGAATGCGAGGAGGGCCGCCCGCGCCTCAGCAGGTAACCCGGGAGGGGGCGCAGGGGAACCGCTCCCCTCCCCATCTCACTCCGCCTCCCTGGGCCTAAGCGGGAAGCCGCCGCCTGCTCCTCAGCCCTCCCCGGCTTCCCCTGCGAACAGCTGATTCGCAGGAAGCCGGGGGGGGGGGGGGGCGGAGAAGCAGAGCAGGGCGGTGCGTTCAGGGGAGGAGGCGGAGCGGAGGTGAGGTGAGCTGGGGCTGGGCACGGGGCGGGGAGCTGCCAGTGGGTGCGCTGCTCCCACCAAATTTTCCCCGTGGGTGCTCCAGCCCCGGAGCACCCAGGGAGTCGGTGCCTAAGGTGCCACTTTTGATGTGGATCAGTGAGGGGAGCGGCTGCCCCCCTGCTCCCCCCCTAGCTACGCTCCCCCGCCCCTAGGAGCCAGAGGGACCTGCTGGATGCTTCCTGGGAGCTGCCCCAGGTAAGCATCGCTGGGTCTCCACACCTCTCCCACTGGCTCTTAGGGACAGGGTGGGCACCCACTACGGTGGCCCACAAGACCCTCCTGCCCAGTTCTGGGGGCAGTCAGGGGACAGGGGTGGATGGGGCAGGAGTCCCCAGGGGTCGGGGGTGGGCCACAACCCCCTCATGGGGTGAGGAGGAAATCAGTTGTTAAGATTTTGGCAGCTCATCACTGCCCTCACCCTCACCCCGCTATGGTTCTAGAGCAACACAAAGCTGTAATTCAATGATTTTATTGAAATCCCATGAGACACTGAAATATTTAGCAGAAGCTATAAGAAGTTATTAACAAGCAGTCCCTGCGTCCCTGTATCTGCACATTTCTCAGACAGCACTGACACCAATAGTCCTGAGGTTGCGTGACACAGGCAGAAAAGGAGGGAGGGAAGGTGAGAGGGAGAGGGCGGGTTTTAAAGGGCCTGTGTGGGAAAATAATAGTTTCATGACAGTTATTGTTGTGCAGAGACCCAACACCACCCCTCTCCATCCCCTCCTCCATCTTTCCTTCCCCTTACGAATGGGAGCCATTCAGAAGTGGGTGGCGGTAATTGGTAGCTTGTGTGTGGATGCCCTTAAGTCCAGGAAGGGAAAGGGAACTATTTGGCTGTCTAAAGAAAGTCAGATGCCCGATGCCCATTTCAAATGTTTTGTACTGTCCCCGTCGCTGGCGTCTCTCGTCTACTTGCGCTAAGCCACTAGGCAGAAGCTAGGAGAAGCAGGGGCGGGTGAAGCATCCACTCCGGTGGCAGCACCAACACAATGCCATGTTTCTTAGCAGTGGAGAGGCACCTGGCTTGTGGTGTTAATCAAAAAGTTCAGGGAAGAACATACACTTCTGGAGTCACACTTTGTGTCCCTGTCCCTTTCAATGCTGTTTGTTGGACACAGGGCCTGAACGTTCTGGCGATGCAGGGGGAATTAGGGGGTTGGTGAATGTCTTCTGTGGGTCTCTGTTCCTATTCCATGCTAGCATAGAATACAGTCAATTTTCTCTTGAATTGCCACCCAGTTCTGTAGGCAAAATTCAGCAAATTTGGATGTAGCAGTAATTCAAGCTGTTTTTTTCAGATTTAACAGCAGAGTGAATGTTCTTGATACACCTTGGTAGCTCACCAAAACCCTCCACTCAGCAATATGTAGAGGGTCACCATTAGCAGAAGCATCTCTCTGGCATAAGTGCCTGGGTATTCTTCACAGCACTGGAAAGCCACGTCTCTTTTCCATTCCAGTACCTTCAAAACAGTTATGTTCTCCCAGTGATGGCCAGCCTTTAAAGAAGAAAAAGGTGACTGGTAACGTTACCCCTGAAGGAACCAAATCAGACCCATACTGGTCTCCTTGATGCTCTGTAAACACTACAAGAGTTTAATAAAATAATGCAGGCATCTTACCATTTTTATCCTCAGCTCCTTCCTCATGGGCTGCCAAAGTAGTTTGAAGGAAGGAGGCTATAACAGTTGTATTCCTGGGATGCTAAAAAGTATCAAGATTGTGGCCTTTCACAGCACAGTTGCCTTATGTGGGGGGATTTAGGTACATATAGGTAAATGCTACCCTTGTCTTCGATTTGGCAGGACATTCCAATGCTGGCAGGGAAACCATTCCAATGGTAAGGCAGGAGTGGCACCGCAAAGATAGCAGAGGAAGATGAAGGACCCTGGAAGATTTGCTTCTTGGCACAGAGAGAAGGAGCCAGGAGCAGTCTGACTTTCTTAGGTAAAGGCAGGCATGGGCTCTCAGGCAGCATGAGGCACTTCTGCAAATGGAGAGACAGCACAGGCAACGGGCATGTACGCAGCAAGAGTGGGATCATGCACTCATGCAGCCCTAGTCCAGCTGGTGGAGGAATGCTCTCAGGACCCACCCGCCACTGTAGCTACTCTTGTCCAGAAACAAGTACCATCTCCTCCTTTATTCCTCCAGCTGCCACCCCGGCTGCTACTGAGGTGGTGAACCCCCCCCCACCCCAATTCTGGGCAGGCGCATACTGGATGCCCAGAACAAGATCCTCTGTAGGCACCTGAATCCCCTTGCTGGGGAACCCCCCCGCCAGAACATTCAGGAAGGGAGCCCAATCTAGTCTCAATAGTCCAACCTGTGTTCGGCCCCCAAACCTCATGCCGGAGGTGTCCCCATTTGTCCTCCTGCACAGTATTCCACAGCTGTTCCCCCATTGTCAGAGTGAGGGGGTGGGAAGGGGGATGGGAGGAGACATGTCCACAGACATTAATGTTTGATCACTTCTTTGACCTTGCCGTCTCTACCATAAAGATATAACAATGTGTGTATATATAACAAAATAAATTCCAAAACATTTCACTGCACACACTCCCCGCTGGGGAGAATATCAGAGAACAAACATGTGACAGATGTTAGTCATGTCACTTAATGCACTACTGGAAGGTGTTCAGATGCTACTCTGATGAGTGTGGTATCAAAACCTATATAAAATAGAACTTTTCAATTCAGCATCTGATGGGAAAATTTTGCTATGAGAAGAGAGTGAACGAGCACTTGGGTGTTGTGGAGAGAAGGACCTTGACTCAAACTTAGAGAAACACCTCACAGCTAGGAAAGTTGCCATGGAAACTCTTGTTACTGTGAGTGCATTCTGGTCACTGCTACTTCCGTTATAGACACTTCCGTTAAAGATGAGAAGAAATGGGTCCAAAGCACCAAAGGTCAGCTCTGGATCCCAAATTCCCCCTGGTTAGATGTTTGGCTCTCTCCCATACTGACTGGAACTTACCCAGTGTTTGAGCCAGGGTTTGGCTTTATACCCTTCTCTAATTCATTGTGGTTAGGGACTCTGGAGGAGAGGGACAATAATTAATCTAATTTAGATACATAGATGGCTAAATGCTTGTCTTTGACACTGAATACCATCACACACTCGATTTTCTAAAGCTCTTTACTACTCTCACAGATATGCCTACAACAGACTATAATTAAAGACTACTGTTTCTGAAAGCTACTCTTCTCCCATCCCAATCCCAATGTTAGTTTGTGATTGAAGGCTATTTTCATATGATAAAGATGGTCTGAACCAGTGCAGTAAAATACCCACTTCTCTTCCCCCAAACCTTAAACCAACAAAGAAAAACCCAACCCTGCAACACAACCCCAAGAGGAACTACAAGGTTTCAAAGATTACTTCACGACTGCTTATATTCTGTTTGATGGGTACACGCCTCTCATGTCTACACAAAGTTAAAAAAAATCTCTAAGAAAAACTGACAAATTATTTGCCAATAAGGCCAATGGCATTTTGGAATGTATATGTAGGGGCATTGCCAGCAGATCGAGAAACGTGATCGTTCCCCTCTATTCGACATTGGTGAGGCCTCATCTGGAGTCCTGTGTCCAGTTTTGGGCCCCACACTACAAGAAGGATGTGGAAAAATTGGAAAACGTCCAGCGGAGGGCAACAAAAATGATTAGGGGACTGGAACACATGAGGAGAGGATGAGGGAACTGGGATTGTTTAGTCTGCGGAAGAGAAGAATGAGGGGGGATTTGATAGCTGCTTTCAACTACCTGAAACGGGGTTCCAAAGAGGATGGATCTAGACTGTTCTCAGTGGTAGCAGATGACAGAATGAGGAGTAATGGTCTCAAGTTGCAGTGGGGGAGGTTTAAGTTGGATATTAGGAAAAACTTTTTCACTAAGAGGGTGGTGAAACAATGGAATGCGTTACCTAGGGAGGTGGTGGAATCTCCTTCCTTAGAAGTTTTTAATGTCAGGCTTGACAAAGCCCTGGCTGGGATGATTTAGTTGGGGATCGGTCCTGCTTTGAGCAGGGGGTTGGATTAGATGACCTCCTGAGGTCCCTTCCAACCCTGATATTCTATGATTCTATGATTTACCACTGTAACCCAGAAGTATACTCTGAAGGTGTTTGTGAGGCTATAAGTTAACCCTGAGCTTGATCAGAGTGTACTTGTGGAGTTGCCAAGGTTGCCAAGTGCTGTGCTCACACTAAATCTAAATCAACATTGATCAAAATCCTGTCTAGTTATTTTTCCTCCACCCCTTTGATTGAGACAAAATGTTTTCATTCACTGCAAATGGCAGCAGGCTTGGGAAAAGGCTTTTTTGGAAAACTCATCATTCCTGTTCAATTTTTTTGACTATAGCACCTACATTGATAATTATAAAGAGGAATCTTTATTAAGCCAGTTAGCTGAACTAAAGAATGACACCAAGGAAAACAAAATTAGAAGAGGGTAAGTTTTGCACACGGAGCTGAAGAAGAGAACGTTATAAATATGAAAATGACTTAAGGATTCTGGAACTAGCACAAGGTCCTGTCCTCACTGAAAGTGAATAATTCTTATCTCCTTCCATAACTGCTCTTTGTCAGAAGAAAGGTCAATCCAACAGAAATGCATTGTGTCTTTGGGCTGAAAAACAGAGCAGCATCCACAGAGGCAGTTAAGTGCTAGTGCTTGTATTTTAACTTCTCATGCCAAGCCTAAGTTTTGTAGCACACAGGGGTTTGAAAGGATCACTCAGAAGTGGAAGATCTCTGACGAGAAAACAAAGGGGGGCTTGGGCTAGGGACAGAAGGCTGGGCCCAATGCTGTAGGATCAGGCCCAGAGTGCCAGTGTTAATTCTGGATTTTATTGCTTTTATGAGAACCATATAAGTTGAACCATTGCACCTAAATTTTCAGTCACGTGCCATTTAGATATGCGTCTTCCACTAACTTTACTGGGATCTGTGTGGCTAGATTCCATGTAACGCAATACAGTTAAGGGTCAATGTTTCTTTGAAATAGATTTTTGGCAGTTTAAAATATGTATATAATATTATGACCCAATTGAAGATGAGGGTTGGTAAATTACCATCAAGAAAACTTGCAGGATATTGATTTCTCAAGAAAATCATACCCATTACTTAGTAGAACAAAGGAGACAGAGACCTTTCTATCAATAGCTGTAGAATTAGATTAGTGTCATGGGGGTTCTGAAGCTGCCCCATATACTAACCCTTCCAAATTATGTTTTGGTTGCCTGAAGTGTTATGGCATTGTAGACAGGAGCTCACTGCCAGAGTTTATGACGACACTGAAGTAATACAGTACAGAGACTATTCTCCAGAGATGCAGCTTTATTTATGTTTATATGTACAATTGTTATCCTGATTTTTTGAGAGTTCTCGTCTGCTTACAAGTTTAACTACTCCTTATTGAAACAGTAGGCAGGTGCATTTAAAAAATATTAACATACTGGGCCAAAACCCTTCTGGAGAATGCAGTTTGCACTGACGCTGAACTCTTTGGCTGTGGAATTAACAAATGCTATGCTATATAAAGCAGATATGTAGTTGATGTGATCAAGTCTTTTGGTCCTGACTGATAGCCAGAACAACTGATCTTGTAGAAGCTGTGTTAAACTCCTGGAGAACATAAAAACAGCCATACTGTATCAGAGTAATGGTCTACCTAGCCCAGTATCCTGTCTTCCAACAGTGGCCAATGCCAGGTGCTTCAGAGGGAATGAACAGAGCAGGCAATCATCGAGTGATCCATCCCATGTTGCCCATTCCCAAATTCTGACAAACAGAGGCTAGGGTCACTTCAGAGCATGGTTTTGATCCAGACCATCCTGGTTAATAGCCACTGATGGCTCTATTCTCTATGAATTTATCTAGTTCTTTTAAAAATCCTGTTAAAATCTTGGCCTTCACAACATCCTCTGGCAAAGAATTCCACAGGTTGACTGTGCGCTGTGTGAAGAAATACTTCCTTTTGTTTGTTTGAAGTCTGATGCCTATTAATTTCATTTGGTGACCCCTAGTTCTTGTGTTATGAGAAAGAGTAAATAACACTTCCTTATTTACTTTCTCCACACCAGTCGTGATTTTATAGACCTGTATCACATCTGCCCTCAGTTGTCTCTTTTCCAAGCTGAAAAGTCCTGTTTTATTAATCTCTCCTCATATGGAAGCTGTTCCATACCTCTGATTATTTTTGTTGCCCTTTTCTGTACTTTTCCAGTTCCAATATATCTTTTTTGAGGGGGGTGACCAGATCTGCACGCAGTATTCAAGATGTGGGCGTACCATGGATTTATAGAGCGGCAATATGATATTTTCTGTCTTATTATCGATCCCTTTCCTAATGATTCCCAACATTCTGTTAGCTATTTTGACTGCCGCTGCACATTGAGTGGATGTTTTCAGAGAACTATCCACAATGACTCCAAGATCTCTTTCTTGAGTGGCAACAGCTAATTTAGGCCCCATCATTTTATATCTATAGTTGGGATTATGGTTTTTCAATGTGCATTACTTTGCATTTATCAACAGTGAATTTCATCTACCGTTTTGTGGCCCAGTCACTGGAGCCATCCAGTTTCCAAGCAAGGCACTGAAAAACTTGAGAAAAGCTTATGTCTTAACCTACATAGTAAGCATCCAGTTTGCTTTTTAATTAAAAAAAAAATCTTAGAGGTTGCTTTTGTCCCCTTATGGGAACAATATAACTTAAATGATAGCTACAGAAACCTGGACACACTGGGAAATACAGAGGATACTATTAAGTTACATTCAATTTTTAGATTTTGTTTTGTTCAGTGCATCTTATCTTCTTTATAGCAGTAATTTAGAAGTTGCTTGGGGCAGGCCTGTCTATTTGCTGGCTGGTATTTCTAATTTCTTCCTTACATAAAAATCTCAAGATCAGCACCAAGAACAAGCTAGAACATTTTTATTTGAAATGCTGCTGGGCTCTTCCACATCTATATTGTTTAGGGCAACTGTTCCCTTAGCTTCTTCCCTGGCTAGCCTTCTTACCCAATGCCCGGAGGAGACATTGCAGGGACACAGAAAATCAAAGGACTGATATCTGTCACTTGAGAGCTGTGCAAACCTTTGTTAACAGCGGAAACCAGGTGATACTTGTTTTGAAGTCTTGTTACAAACCCTTAATTTGACCTAGGTTTGCAGAACATTTTGCAAACCTTTTGGGCAAACCTGTGCTAAATTTTAGACAAACCTTCCACCTGTGTAGGCATTGGGGGGGGAGTTTATGGTTTTGACTCCAAGCATGTGCAGTTTGGTACCGTTACATGGTTTCAATTTGAAGCATTAGGAAATGCTGTGGTTTGGACTGAGTTTCACTTTGTTTTCAAGTTCTTTCAAACCCCAGTCCACAAGTAAAATTTAGAGGCTGCCAACCTGTATGAACCGAAACTGGGTATTGTTCATTGTACCTGATGTAAGCCCAAACAAAGAATATTTTACTACTATCAGGCTCAATCCTGAGTCCCAATCTACTCCTGTTGCACAGTCTCTGCTGCATAAAGAGAATATGTGGGGATTTTTCTTGGCAGGAGGGGGCATGGCCAGAATATGCTGACCTATGGCAATCCCTATCAGATAAACGACAGTACTGAAGAGCCAGAAACAGCTCCCTATCTGAGCTGCATTTGGCAGATACTGGGAGCTTTTTATGGTCAAGGCCTTAGTGTCACTTGAACAGAGAACTACCTAAGTTAGCAAACCAATGTCTGCTTTTTCTTTTTTTCCTTTTGAGAAACTAACTCCACTTGACCTTTTTCTGTAAACACCTGCTTGACTAGGGCTCTAAGTGTCCCTAAACCTTTGACTGCTAGAAGCTGGAACTGGACAACAGTCCACTTGATAAATTGCCCTGATCTGTTCACTCCCTCTGAAGCACCTGGCACTGGCCACTGTCGGAAGACAGGATACTGGGCTAAAAGAAACATTGGTTTACCCCAGTATGGCTGTTCTTATGTTTTGCTCTGAAGGTTTTATAGCATTAGGCATTTAGACATTTCCCCCGCTTGTCTTCTGGGAATTCTACAGAATAGTTTAATCATCTGGCTTTGGTATCTGACTGCCTTGGGCAGCTGTAGCTTTTCTTATCGGTATGTCTTACTGTGTGTCACCTTTTCTAGACAGCTATAGGATTAGGAAAAGAAAAATTGGTTCTTTATGCTACAGATCTAACAAACCCACAGACTGCTCACAGCCCACCAAATGAATGCCTAGCATTTAAAATCGACCTGGATGAGATGAAACAGTTGATTATGAATGCTAGGCATTCATTTAGGGGACCAGGGAAAAATCTGCATAACTAAGGCTTGTGCAGATTATATGGGGGGAATATTTTGATGGTATAAGAGAACACTAAAAACCTTTGGTAAACCAATACGTGCAAGTACCTCGGCTGAATGAAAACATCTTCATGTACTGGTGTCCACATGGCCAGTGAGGCTGGGAGATCTGAATGTGAACAATGGGTTCTTAGAGCTGTACTTATACTCCCAAAGATGCAGCATTTGGAGGAAAAGAAATGCAGGATAAGAGGAAAAGTGCTGTGTTGGTTTGCCAGCTCACAAAGATTTTGCAGGCTAATATGAAAACAATGTGGAAGGAAAGGGTGCTGTAGAAGCAGAGGTAATTCACTGTTCTTTACAGTGACATATTGGATTAAATTAGAACAATGCTATCACACCTACACCAAGAGACAGAACGTTTCAGAGGAAGTGAGAGAAGCTTTCCTGCAAAGATTGACTCCTTTCCCGTGATGCTATTTATTTTCATTCTGATGAATTGCAGTGCATTTGAAGGCTCTGAGGGCAGTTACAGTCTTGGGAATGACAGCCTCAATATTACACTCCCTTCATGGTGGGTGGTCAAGGTGTAACAGCCCAGTGTGGCTCTGATCAAAGTGCTGCTGTGATTGGCTAGCGATGGCTGTGGTGGCAAGGCAGATTGGTGCACTGTATGTGAAGTGCATGGCTCAGCTGAAGCTGCTGTTCAGCAGTCTGAATGGCCAAGTTTTCCATCACAAAAAGAAAACCAAATGCAGGATGTCTTTCCATCCACATTAAAGACTATTGATCAGGCTTTAAACCGTGCTCGTCAAATAAGGATTTAATTTATTCTACAATGAATATCAATTGATTATTAAAAGACAAGAACCATAATTTGTGAAGGAAGCAGGAATCAGAGTAATAACCCAGGGACATACTGATCAGAAATCTATAAGTGCATAAACAACAGAGTTAACAAAGGGCAGGTGGTTAGCTCACAAAGGGGCTAATCTCATCTCCACGGCCACAGTGGAGCCACTGGCAGCAAAGCTCATGCACAGGATGGGGAGGCAGGAATGGAGACAAGGAGCCCACCTGGCAAAGCACATAAGGCAGATGGGGAAGGGGCAGGAAGAGGAGTGGGGCCAGAGAATCTGGTCCCTGTACTAGGGTTGCCAACATTCGAATCGCACAAAACCGAACATCCCTGCCCGCCCTTTCCCTGAGGCCCTGCCTCTTCTCTGAGGCCCTGCCCTCGCTCACTCCACCCCCCCTTCCTCCGTTGCTCGCTCTCCCCCACCCTCACTCACTTGCTAATTTTCACCGGGCTGGTGCAGGGGATTGGGGTGCAGAGGGTGAGGGGTTCAGGGTGTGGGAGGGGGCTCTGGGCTGGGGGTTGGAGTGCAGGAGAGGGTGAGGGCTCCAGCTGGGGGTGTGGGTTCTAGGGTAGGGCCAGGGATGAGGGGCTTGGGGTGCAGGAGGGGGCTCTGGGCTGGGGCAGGAGGTTGGGGTGTGGAAGGGAGTGTGGACTCCAGGAGGGAGTTTGGGTGTACGAGGGGGCTCGGGCCTGGGATTGGGTGTGGGATGGGGTGAGGGCTCCGGGCAGTGCTTACCTCAGGTGGCTCCCGGAAGTGGCGAAATGTCCGTGCAGCTCCTAGGTGGAGGTGCGACCAGGTGGCTCCGTGCGCTGCCCCTACCCCAAGAGCTGGCTCCACAGATCCCATTGGCCAGAAACCACGGCCAATGGGAGCTGTGGAGCTGGTGCTCAGGGCGGGGGCAGCGTGCAGAGCCCCCATGGCTGCCCCTATGCCTAGGAACTGGAGGGATCTGTCACCGCTTCCTGGGAGCCACGTGGAGCCAGGTAGAGAGCCTGCGAGCCCTGTGCCAACCGGACTTTTAACAGCCCAGTGAGCAGTGCTGACCGGAGCCGCCACGGTCTCTTTTCGACCAGGTGTTCTAATAAAAAACTGGCCACCTGGCAACCCTACCCTATACAGATACTCAAGCCTTTTGCTCTGTGGCAGGGACATGGGGGGCTACTTTAGTAAACAGACTGAAGCAACCTGCACAGAGCAACTCAACAGAATTCCTCCTCCCTATTTATTACCTGTGCATCTGCCCAGTGCACATCCCAAACACTTAACCCGCCATGAGGATTTGGCCCTATAAGCACAATATAAAATTACTCCCAAGTCCCACAGGACTTCAAGGACATGATCAGTAAAAGCGCTTTCTCTGGTACCTAACATTTACAACGAGTGAACACAGCTCACGTTTCACTGCTTTTTTTCGAGTGTTAGGCTATTGCAGGGACCAGGCTTTTGTTACCTGTGTGATTTATATTGAAACAGACATGGCAATGCTACTGTTTCAGTTCAGCAAAATAGGCTAAGCAGGCTTCAAAAAAGCCAACACTACAGCTCCTTATGAAATCTTCCCTGAAAAGAAAGCCACTAGAAATTTTAAAGGAATATCATATCGGGCGGTCTGGCTTGTGTGAAAAGAGATTACCCTGCAGGAATTCCAAAGGAAAGGACAATTAAAAAAACCCACTGACAGGGGTAATTTTCATCACACATACCTTCTGTCATAAATATGTGTGTGTGGGGGGGGGAGGGGTAGAGGGGAAATCACTTTACTGTTTACTTTATGTGATGCATAGTCATTAGTAATGAACGGGATGAGTTTAAAGTTGTGTCCCCATCACAGCCTGGAACAAAAGAGCACCTATGTATAAATCCTCAAAAGAGGATATAGACACCTCAGAAATATGCATTATTAAAAAAAAAGTTTGGTTGAAGCTTCCAGTAACTCTATCTTGCATCATTTTGGGGGAATGACAAATGATAGAGAGACAATTCTCAGAAAGGCTGTGTCCTTAGAATCTATGCATCATTCTAGTGAGTTAAGTGGATGAGTTATATCTGACAGTTTATGAGCCTTGTTAATATAATGCAATATCTGGGACTGTGCCAGCCAGGATGATCCAGGGAAGTCACAGTTAGAACTCAGACTGTTGACAGACATCAGAGACCAATTTAATGCTAAATGTTAAAATTGAGCGAGTCCCTTCTCTGCTGTCCATTAAATTGGTGATACTCATTCAGAAGCTCTCAAGCTGCATGTGGCTCTTCACAGCCCTGCATGCAGTTCTCTTCTTAGCTTTGAGTAAGACATTGCTTAGCATGCTGCTGTAGCATTTGCCCTGAGGGGAAACGTGAGTGACTAATGCCATGTCTACACTAGCACATATGTCAGCAAAACGCTCAGAGGTGTGAAAAAACCTCTAATTTTTTACATCCATGTGTGGAATGAATTTTGTTATATGCGCCAATATGGAGCTGATGTGTGGCGGGGTGGAGATAAGGGGTTTGGAATGTGGGAGGGGGCTCAGGGCTGGGGCTGCAATGGGAAGAGAGGACTCCCTGCAAGCTTATAAATGTAGACATGGTGTAAAACACGAGGCACATGTTAGTCTTCATTACTCATGATGGGTGACTGATGTCAGGGAGCTCCAGACAAGGCTGAGTTTAAAGCACAGCTCAGAAAGTCAGAAGATTTGTGTTCTGTTCCCAGTTTTGCCACAGACTTTCTGTGAGACCTGAGGCAACTAGTTTAGAGCCAGGCTCTGGTGACTAACCCCTGCATGTGCATGAGGGAAAGACTGTGAAGGCAACTTACCTGCCTTTCTGCACTAGTGTGGAAGGACAGTTTCAGTCCAGCTGCATTGCTGGCACCAGACTGCACAGAGATGGTTGGGAAGGGAAAAAAGCCCATATATCTGCTTCCTCTGCACTGGCCAACAGCACACACTGCACCCAGTTCCTCATGGTGATATAGTGGCTGTGCTCCTTCTTTGCCCCTTAAGGTATTGTGACATACAAATGCACAATGCTTCTGGGAGCTCTTGCTATGGTGATGCAGAACCACCCCATGTCCTACTGCAGACTTACAAGCAGTAAGCAGTTTAGCTGTTAACTTCTCTATATGAGACAAGGTGGGGGAGATAATATCTTTTCTTGGACCAACTTCTGTTGCTGAGAGAGACAAGCTTTCGAGCTTACACAAAGCTCTTCTTCAGGTCTGGGAAATGTACTCCGAGTGTCACAGCTAAATATAAGGTGGAACAGATTGTTTAGCATAAGTAGTTAACACGTATTTCAAGGGACCATTTTTCTGTGTGAGTTCATCTGAGCGCGTAATGATTCGCCCGCATAGTTGTTACTGGAGCATTTAATTCACCGGATGAAGTACACCACATGTTGTGATAGGCATGTGGTTCCATGGAGCAATTGTCCAGAAATTCTTCTTCAAGGTGGCTCATGAAAATGTTAGCATATTGGGGAGCCACCCTAGTACCCATGGCTGTTCCCATGGTTTGGACAAAGTTTTTGTTGCTGAATGTAAAACTGTTACGGGAGAGGATGAAGTGGATGAGTTTGGCAATGTGTTTGGGGTGGATATCTGAGTATTGTCCATTATCTTGGAAATATTTGAGGCAGGCAGCCATGTTGTCATTGTGAGGGATGTTGGTGTATAGGGAAGTGACATCCATGGTGGCAAGGATGGTGTTTTGAGAGATATTGTTAATGTTGCAGAGTTTTTGGAGGAAGTCATTCGTGTCCTGGAGGAAGCTGGCACTTTGTATGATGAGTGGTTTGAGGATGGTTTCTAGGAGTCCCGACAGTAAGAGTATGATGCCATGTATGATGGGTCTGCCTGGGCTCCCTTGTCTGCATATCTGAAGAAAAATGTAGAAGGTTCATGGAATGGGTTTGTGGGGGTTGAGGTTCTTGCGTTTCTCTTGGAGTTGTTTGGGGAAGGATTTTATGACAGCCTTAAATTCCTCTGTAAATTGTGGTGTGGGGTTTTCTTTGAGTCCCTTATAGTATGTGGTATTGGAGAGTTGTTGGTTGAACTCATCAACATTGTCATCTCGTTTGAGGACTATAATGGCACCCCCTTTGCCTGATGGTTTGATCACTATCTGGTGGTTGGATTTTAGGGACTGTATAGCTACTTTTTTGTGGATGTGATGTTTGTTAAGGATTTCACAGTCAATTTTTTATGGCATCACTGTCTGTGCGAAATATTTACAAGACAATGGTCAACGGTCCAATATCCACCCCAAACTCATTGCCCAACTTATCCATTTCATCCTCACCTATAACAATTTTACATTCAACAACAAACACTTTGACCAAACCATGGGAACAGCCATGGGTACTAGGATGGCTCCCCAATATGCTAACCTCATCATGAGCCACCTTGAAGAAGAATTTCTGGACAATTGCACCACAAAACCAATGATACACATGCCTATCACAACATGTGGTGTACTTCATCCACTGCACTAAATGCCCCAATAACAACTATGTGGGTGCAATGAGACAATCTTTATGCTCTCAGGTGAACTCACACAGAAAAATAATTAAAGACAAAAACACCATATTGCCTGTGAGTGAACACTTTTCACAAAGTAAGCATTCTATATCTGACCTCTCAGTCCTCATCCTCAAAGGAAACCTGCATAACACCTTCAAAAGACCAGTCTGGGAGTTTAAGTTCATAACTTTGCTAGACACTAAAAATCATGAACTGAATAGAGACACTGGATATATGGCTTATCAGAACAATATATAACCCACTAACTGTCTCCTCCCCTTCCACAGCCATTTTTTCTCCTTTCCTCCCTATGACTGGAGAAGTCTTAACAGGCCACTTCACCTCAAATGGTCCCTTGAAATATATGTTAACTACTTATGCTAACAATCTGTTCCACCTTGTATTTAGCTATGACATTCAGAGTACACTTCCCAGACCTGAAGAAGAGCTGTGTGTAAGCTCGAATGCTCTCTTACCAACAGAAGTTGGTTCAATAAAAGGTATTACCTCATCCAGCTTGTCTCTCTAATAACCTCGGACCAACAGGACTACAACAGTGCATACAATTTTTCTGTGTCTCATTTCCACCATCTATAAAATGGGGACAATATTACTTATCTCACAGCAGTGGTGTAAAGTTTCATTCATCAAAGTATGCCAATTGCATTAAGATTTTGGATGGAAAGTGCTATATGAAAACTAATCATCCTACGTTATTATACAATTATTAAAGAATAAATTTTAGTATTGTATGAATAGAAATAGTAATTTACTAATGCATTATTGTAATTTGTTTCATGCATTTTTGTATTCCAAAAGATGCATACCTCATTCTTTTTTAGTTCAGTGACAGACTCCATTCAGTGACGAAGTAGGTCTTTGACAGATAAAGTTTAGTGCCATTGACCTAAACACACAACCTGGATCTTTGAAGAATGAAAACCAGGGTTATGCCTTAATGACAGTGAGAGGAGAGATGGTTCTCACATGTTTTGATGTCCAGGATAAAAATTTCAACACCGAAATTGGGAAGCGCGACCTTATTTCACCTAGTTCTACTGTCTTGGCAGAATAAAAGGAAGAGAGGATAATTTAATTGGCAAGACATAAGAGGATGCAATATGGCACCATGCAATGAGGTCCAAGTCACATAACCATCTATGAAGACAGATGAGCTGTGTAGCTGCATGATCACACTAAACACTGAATAAAGCCAAGACACAGCACAACTCATGGGATTTTCTTTGCATCTTATGTTTCCACCAAAAGTGGGAGAAAGATCTATTAATATCTTTCAATATGCCAGGGGAGTGATAAGGGTATAACAGATTAGGGAAATAGTTCATTATGACTGAATTAATTGTCTCCGAAATGGAGAGGAGCAGAATGCTCCATTGCTACAGGTCAGCCTTGATCACATTTACAGTCCTAGGTGCTTCTAATTGACAAACTTGCTAAAGATTTAGTTGATACCCAAATATTCAAGTATTTAATGGTATTCAGAGCCACTTAAAAAAGTTATAGCTATTAGAAATCATCAGGAGAGAGTCTAGCAGGAAGATTAAAAGCTTCAGATTTTGTACCAGTCACCTGAGATCTGTCTGGAAAAAAATGGAATAGTATTTGGGGAACAAGGAGGCATAAAAAGCAGTGCCAGTGCAGAGGAACAAGAGACATATGCATAGATACCCAGACCCTTTGGAGGTATCGCCAGTAGGTATAGGTATTTGCTAGGTAAGTCATAGGCATAAGTTAACACAGTGAATCAATGAACTTACAGGCCTTAAGCCTGTAAGACAATAGCTTAGCTAAATAAGGCATAAGGCCCCAAAGCCTTAGTATACGCAGTTAACCAGATCATAAGAGTATGTTGTAATGACTATACTGCTAACAGGTAACCATAGATGCCGACTCCATGGGTGCTCCAGGGCTGGAACACCCACGGGATAAAATTAGTGGGTTCTCTGCACCCACCAGCAGCAAGCTCCTCTCCCCCCGACACCCCACCTCCTCCTCCCCACCCCGAGTGTGCTGCGTCCCCGCTCCTCCGCCTACCTTCCAGTGTTTCCCATCCAGCCACCACCAAACAGCTGTTTGGCAGCGTTAGCATCCTCCGAGGGCAGCGGGGGAAGCGGGAACGTGGCATGCTCAGGGGAGGAGGCGGGGAAGAGGCAGGGCCGGGGTGGGGATTTGGGGAAGGAGTTGGAATATTGGCAGGGACGGGGAGGAGTTGGGGTAGGGACTTTGGGGAAGGGGTTGGAATGGGGGCAGGGAAGGGGTGGGAAGAGGTGGGGCAGGGCCACGGGCAGAGCGGGGGGTTGAGCACCCACATGAAAGAGGGGAAGTCAGTGCCTATGCAGGTAACCACAAGATTCTAGTTTATAATTATTACACAATCGATAGATCAGGCCACAGAGATGACAGATGATAGATAGATAGATAGATAGATAGATATAATGGTTTTCGTCTTTCATGGATACTCCAAGTATGAGAGAAAGGATAGTCAGTGCTTAGGGAGCCAGATTAGGCTGTGGGAGATCTAGGATCAATTCCTGCAAACATCCTGCGTGACACTGGGCAAGTCACTTCACCTGTTTGTTCCTCAGTTCCTTGTCTGTAATATGGGGATAACAGAATTTCCCTACCTCATAGGGGAATTGTGAGGATAAATACAATAAAGACTGTGAGGTGGTGATGGGGGCCATATAAATACATATGATAGATCATACTGTCTAACATTGGCATTAAAAGACTATTGAGGTTTAAGAGCTATGTAACGAATATTTATTTAACCTGCTTGTTAAACCTCAATAAACACCTTTAATTATTAGTTGGTATATAATTAACATGTAAGAAGTACTAAAACTCTACCTCTCTTTATAGATACATATTCCTCCCAATTATTAGGGCACTCAATTTCATCCAACCTAAATAGGGCAGAAGGCAGGGTGGTGGTTAGTCACACTGAATGACTGCATGATTATCATGCCAACAGTTAGTGAGTCACTAATGATCCCTAGCTATAATTATCTTCATCTCCAATATTGTCATATACTTAAACATATACACACATTGAGAAAACTACCAAGCTGTGCATATGCCTTGAAATGAAGAACTGAATTTTCACATGATTGCCATCCTCTTCTTTCCCTGTCCTCTCCTGTTTGTCACCCTGACTGTTGTGTCACACTGAAAATAAGGGTTGCAAGTCCTTTGGGGCAGGGACCAAATCTTTCCCTGTGTTCTAAGAAGTGCTCTGTGCACTGTAGGGGGCTCTAAAATAATACATAACATTATTCTAAAAAGTCTAAAACTCCCAATAAAGGTCACTCTTCACAGACATCTTGGGCAGCATCAGATAACTGGTACAGATGCACCTTACTGATGCAGAGGTGAGAAGAGAATCTCTGAGATCAAAACTGAGAATCTCATGTTAAAGTCCTCTGAGCTAGCTAGCATACCTTTCCAGTCACTTTGATGCTCTGCCTTCCTTTGTGACAAGACACTAGAGATAACTGAGGCAACTATGTGCACACTTTGCCTATAGGACTCACATTTATAGGTTATGTATTTCTCAGGAACTCAAAGAGCCATTGGACCAAATTCTGCGCTCATTTATTCAGATGTAAAATTGGAGTAGCTCCATGGATTTCAATGGAATTCCTCCAGCTTTACACGAGAGTCAGAGCAGAATTAGGCACATTCCATTAAAATTTCAAAAGTGGTTAAGTGACTTGGGAGCCTAAGTCCCATTTTCAAAAGTGGCTTTAGCACTTAGGATCCTACCTCCAACTGACTTTTAATGAGACTTCGGTACCAAAGTCACTTTTTAAAATGGGTCTAAGGTGCTTTTGAAAACTTTACGTTTTATAATCATTGTACACAACAGTTGTCCCATTAAATTTAAATTAAGTGTTTACTTCAGCAGATTCAAGGGCAATGAATTTAAAGTGGTAGCCAAATTTTACATCCATAAGGTAACTCAAGATAATCTTCATTAAATCATCACATTTCTGGATAATCCTATACAACCAGTTGTACAGCACCATGAAACTCTTAACTGCTAATGGGAAAGATCACCTCTTAATAACTCCATCCCCATTATGTTTTATTGCTTTGTTAAATGCCATCCATGTCTCTGGGAAGCATATTGTAATTCTAAAGATAACCATTAATATATACCTTGGTTTAAGACTTGAGATGAAACACCTTATCTTTCTCAAGGTTGTTCTTGTCACAGATGAACTACACTTTCATAAACTAATGGATCTGGTCGGATTTCTGATCATGTTCAGTGGAGTAAAGAGCTAATTCTACCTTGTGAATGGTTAACAAGGTTCATGTTTCTTGGAAATTAACAAATAAGCATGAAGAGGACAATAAATTACTAATCTGAAAAAATGTAAATCTATAGCATGAATGCTAAAGCATAAAACATCAAGTATAATGGAGGATCAGAAGCACTGCTGAAGGAACTTAAGGTTGCATAAAATATAAGAAAAATCAATTCAGCATTTGCAAGGAAGAGTGTATTACAGGTTAAGATAAATAAGAGATGGTTCAAACACTTAAAAGAACACGGGATCAATGAAAGAGACAGCAGGACTTTTAGAGGTAAAATGTGCAATTACGGACTTTGGAGATGAATCTGTCCCTCAAAATGAAATTGAGTCTTTGGTTTCATGTTCACAAGGTACGCAGAGGGATAGGTTAAAGAAACAGGCTTAAATTTCCAAGAGAAAAAGAAGAAACTCAGGAATATATCAATAAAGGTCTTGAAGAGACTAGGTTAAAATTAAAATTGAAAATCCTCCAACAGACTATAATCTCATAATTCCACTAGGCAGTGGCATAAGAGACACAGACAGAAGAATCTTCAGTAGATAAAACCACTCAGAAAACAGAGACCAGTGAGCCAGAAAAAAAAAGTAACATCTGCACCATAGGTCAAGGAAGGGAAAACAAAATATACACGGGAGCTAGGGAAGATCCAGGAAACTTTAAACCAGTAAGAGCAACGTCAGTGATAGGGAAGATGACAGAGACACCAACCAGAAAAAGAGGAGAAAAAAATGCCTTGGAGAGTTTAGAGTCTGGCAGCTTGTCCGCACTGAATCTCAAAGAGGAGATCATGGATAACATTTTCAAAAGCACACAGGTCCTGTTTTCGGAAGTGACTAAGACACTAGAAGCCTGTCTCATGGAAAGCCAGTTCAATCTATGGCTTATTTACACAGGTTTGGGGTTTTTTTTTCATGCTAACTTTGTTGTTGTTGTTTAATTAAAATTCCCTTCCTCCACACAGGACAATTCTTCCAAGTTAACTTGACAGTTTTTGCAAACTCGATAATCCACTTTGGAAGCTGATTTAGCTTGAGTCGCTTAGAAGCTTTTGAAAATTTTACCCCATGCCTAAAAAATTTGCAAGAGTTGTTTTAAGAAAGCAACAAAAGTAAATTCTTAAGGGGTAAGCCAAGGACATAATTTGCTAACTCCCAATTGCCTCCTCCCACTGAAATACCTATAGAAGCCAGAAATCTGTAGAAAGTTTCCCTTGTGGAGTTTCATCCAACTTCTTCCATCACAGGAAGTGGAGCCTGACAGGATTTATTTCCCTGCAGCGATTCCCTGCAATCATGGGAGCCCCAGACTACCAGAAATGGCCAAAACATATGGTAATTTACATTAGCAGTTTTTGCACAGCATTAGTTATACCCTGTTGTACCTAAGCAACTCCTGTGCTTCTTTTTGGTATTTACACTCAAATTTCTTTAGAATCATGTCAGTTTTACTCCCAAGCTGTCAGGACTTCCACGGTCCATAACTCCAGGATAACCTTTACATGCAGAATGCCCCAAGCCAGGGACCCCAAGACTTCCAGACTACCAAGCCAACTGGCTCCCTGGGCTACCTCACTTTTGGGGCAGCTGGCTCACTGAGCTGAGGAATCAGGCAGCCAAGTGCCCTTGGAATCTGGAAACCCTGGTTGTGGGCTGGGGCAATCTGCACGGTGGGGCTCTCCAGAAGCTGCAGACCCTGGAAACCCTGACATCACCCAAGGTTTCCAGAAGTCAGACTCTACAGCAAGGATCCTGGAAGCTATGGAGTCCCTGGGCCCATTCATATGGCAGGGCTGCTCAGAGCTGGGTATCCTGGACTCCTGGGCTCTCACAGCACATGCCTGTGGTTCATGGAAAGTTCATTAAACCTCATGCTTCCATGAAACATTTTGGGTTGGATAAACTGACATTTTCAAACAACACCCAGTTTCATCAGAAAATTCCCAACTAACATGATTTCAGAGCTGGGGATTTAAGAAATGCACCAAATAGGAGAACTGGCAACACTGTATTTAGGGTCTGATTCACCACTGTGTTATTGCACTTTTCCACTGGTTCATTTCCACAGACTTCAGTGAAATTTACTGGTTGAAAACTGGACTAACACAGAGGGTAAATGGGGCCTTTAATTTTTCTACTTTTTTCTTCCAGCCACTCTTAATTTTTTGTGTGCTTCTCAGATTTCTTCAAAATTGTTGATAACTTTGGCAATTCCTGTACATTTTGAATACACAGCATTCCACATTGCTGATCTCTAATCATATAAGTAGGCATTTTACTCCAGGGTTCAGTCAGTAATACAAGTATGAAAAAAATCTCAGCATTGAAATAGCATGAAAAGCCAAACTATCAGAAAACACATCGTTGTTAGGGTTTTCATTGTGCTGAATACAATCTTGTTCTAAAGAGAGAATTTTATGAGGGTTGGTCTATGGTCACATATCATAATAGCTGATCTGTCATCACACTGCTGTGCATTTGGAAAAGCTGTATCCTTCACACAGTAATGGATTGTGCTGTAGAGACAAGATGGCATAAAAAAAGCCAGTCCCTCTAAAAGAGGATTTTTTCCCCACATTACCAAGAACCTTTCCTTACTCTGACTAAAAGTGGAATGAGTCTGCAGATGCAGATCTCCAGGAAGATCTTTGAGAGATGTTCAGCCCCTTTAACTGATGATAGACCTAAGGTATTGTAGGATATTTTACCCAGATGCAGCCTGGCTTATTTTAGGTGGGAGTTTTTTCTTTTATAGCTCAGGGACCACTTCCGCAAAGGCTTACTGTTGCTTTTGCAATGAAAGCCACACATTTTCAAACGTAGGTGCTTATTGCGGTGCCTGGAAATTCTGGGGGCTCACCTGTTGCTTATGGAAACCTTCCATTGTTGTGTCCAAGGGTATCATTTCATGCAATGGCCCCACTTCTCATGCTTTAACTGTGCATGATTTGCAGACACAACTCAGGTAACTACAGCTGAGTTTGAGCTTGAGTGTCAGCATGGAGTACTAGTTCCGTGGGGGGTTTAAACCTACCAGGCAGTGAACACAACATAAAGCCAGTGGAGACATGAAGCTTAGTGTGGTTCTACTTGGGTCAGAAATGAATATATAGTAATATACAGATGGTGGGTGCCATGGTTAATATGGAACTAGTGTTAATACTGAACTCTCTTATACAGTGTTTTTTCTCGGTGCTACAGTCTTTGTTATCCATGTGCATGGCTGTGATGAAAACCAGATCTTTGTTGCCCTAGAGTTTAATTTGCTCTGCATTGTTCTAGCCACTTTTCTTGCCTCCTGAATTGTGAAGGTGAATGATGCCTGTCCAGATTCTCTTTTGTTTCTTCCTGGTTGCAAAAACAGAAGAAGGGACAGAGGGAGGGAGGAGAAGATGGGGTAAAGTGCACAGTTTAATTTTGCCAGTTCGACAGTCCATTATCACCATTGTTGGGGTCTAGCTAGGGGCATCAAATAAAGAGAGGATGTAGGCATTTGCTCTCTCCCAGACTTACAGCTATCTTTGATGCAACACATCTATTTTAATACTAAAGAATGAATTTATTTAATTAAAATTTTGCACACTGTGACAATCTTCACTTATATCTCATTTCTCTAGAGTCCCGGGGACAACAGAGCGTATACTTCAGTAAAACACTTCCAGTATAATGTAGGGAACCAGATTTGAAATTTGGAGCTTTAGCATTCCCAGATTAGCTACTGACATTGATGCGAGATTGGGGTGTGCAAGGACTGCGGGATCTGGTGCTCATTCTCATATGGTGGGTATCATACTGAGCTGTCACAATTTAGTGTATATCAATATTTGTCTGAAAAATGGAGCCATCGTATGTGAAAAATGGGGCAGGTTCCTTCAGCGAGCAACAGGTTGTGAAGCTGGTAGAACAGCTGTGGCAGTTAAAGTCTCCAACTCACTCAGACTACAGCTATGCACCCTCTTCCCTCCCACAGACTGACCTCTGATTCTTTCGGCTGGTTTCTCTGTGTGGAAGTTACTTTAATTTTGCAGAGCTAGTGAATGGTGGCAGTAGTGTAATATAATGAGCTATTATACGCACTTCACCCAATGTGTAATTTATACCACCACTGTGTACGTTACTGCAGAGTTTGACCCAGAGACTTGCAGGGGAGTTACATCAGCATACACCAGAGCTGAATTTCATCCTGTATTTGGAAATAAGGAAATACAAGAGAGCTCTCTTTGTCTTCAGCCCCTCATTTAAAAAGAAATCAGGTTTGGATCCAGAGAAAAAGAAAAATACAGACAAGAAAGAAAATTGTAGTGTATGTCTTCTATAATAAGACACACAGGATACAAGGAATGTAATATGGGAGGGGGAAAGGACAAGAGAAGAGCTTGAGGGAAAACCATTGTCCTAGCCTTCCTGCACTTTCCCTTCATTTATCTTGTAAGGGACATAATACGCCTTAGGTGTCTATAATATAGAGAGTTGGGAGTTGATATGAAGTGGATAGAGGCAAAAACTTTCAAAATTAGTATTTTAAAACTCTGCAGGAAGGTGCTTGAGGCAAATAAAGCTGCTCTCCCCAGAACATCATATAACCACCCAGTTAGGCTTTTATTTCAGAAACTAAGCATGCAAGAAATCTGAAGGCTGAGCATCTGTCTGGGTTGCACCCATGGTTAGAGAACTCTCTTACCATCCAGTAGTAGAGAAGGCACGAGCCTCACATTAAAAGATAGGAAATTGTATACATTTTAAGAGCAGTAAACTGTATACATTTTGCCTCTGATGAAGCAGAGTCCCTCTGGGGAGGTAGAGGGGATATACTACCTGAAGAGCAGCGTCTGGAAGCCTTACAGCTTAGTAAGGTAACATACCTTCAAAGGAGCTGTGTAGTGCATGAGCTATAGCAGAGACACTTTCAGGACATCTCTTTAAACCTTCCAACTACCAGGGAGTGGCAGACACTATATAGTATGTCTGGTATTGTCAGAGGGTCTAATTCTGTAAATCCTTGCTCACTTTCAGTAGTACTTACCTCACATGGGTCAGCCCATTGAAATTAACTGGACTTCTGAACGTGACTACAACTCAATGTGAGTAATAGCTGCACCAACTGGGCCCAGAGTCAGCCACATATAATAGCTTAATGTGTGTCTGACTACTGACTACATTTCAACCCTTGCCTAGGATCTCTTTGGGGATTTATCCCTTTTCTTATGTGTAATGTAATTTTCAAAAGTTCTTATTCACCTATGTGAAGCTAATGTGTACACAATGTGTTGCAGCTGGGGAAGTGTACTGGCCAGCAGGACTTTGCATATATTTGCCCTTTTCTTTGGGATCTTTGGATTTAGTGCATGGACTGAATACTGGTTACACTTATCTCACATGCTGTTATGGTATTAGTGTTTTTTACTGCCTATAAATTCCTTCAGTTCTATAGGGAACTAGCTTTAACTCAGCACACCCTAATCTACATTTGCCCTGACTGCCAAGATCTCTAATGATTTACATTAGAGCTGCTTAAAACGTTGCCTCTCAGGCAGAGAAATCACAGAAGCTCTTTGGGGCAGGGATTATCTTTTTGTTGTGTGTTAGTACAGCACAGCCCCCCACATTTCCCATTCTCTGCCTACCAGATTGGGGAGGGAAGCTTGTGGCTTCTTCCCTGTGGTGGGGCTAGGGGCTTCTGCACTGCAGGGAGGGGGATCTCGGGGCTTTAGCCCTGCAGGGGTGGGGAGAAGAAGAGAGATAGGGGCCGAAACCCCACGCCCCAGCAGGCATCTCCCCATACTCTGCAGGTTGTGTGTGTCTTGAGGCTCTCGAACTTCTGAAGAGTGTATGTGGCTTGGAGGGTCAGTAAGTTTGACCACCCCTGCAATAAATAATATTATGCTAACTAACATTTCTTCTACCCCCTGTAGTTGCAGTACAGTTCAGTCTTCAGCTCTGACTTGCTTTTTAACTCACAATGAGCTCTACAATACAAGCTATTTAAATCATCTTTTTTTTCTTTCGAAAATATTTCTGCCAGACATTCCCTCCCCATCAATCTCTCCCACAGCTCCTCGGTTTATGTACGCAGAGAAAAAACCACCCTCTTTTAGACTCTGTGTCACCAGAGTTAGGACAGTGCTTAGGTTGTTTATTCTCCCTTGTACAGTGCTACTTTCTGCTCCAACAAACTGTTGGGGCTCTTCAATAATCCTGACATAACACCTTTTCAAATCGCATAAAGTACACTGAATATATTTTAAATATTTAATTCATACAGCCCCCTTGTGGGGCAGGTAAATAAGAATTTTCGCTGTTCTACGCATGGAGACAGAAGTTCAGAGGTCCAGTGATTTGGCCAAGCTCACAAAGCAACTCAGATAAGAGACAGAAACATTAGAACAAAGGCCAAAAATTTCCTATTAACGCTGGTTTTTGGCAGAAAAATTGGGTTTTTAACTAAACCATTGTTTTGCTAAAAGTATCTGCTTTTTACAGAAATGTTTGATATTTCAGTGCAGAAGGAAACACCCCCAGCCAAAAAGCTTTCAGTTGAAAACTGAAAAAATTCAATTTGGAAATGCTGCCATAAAGCCATCTGTGAATAGTAATTTGAATACCTCATGCCCCCATCCTCCTCTATGGGGCACATTCCCCAGGTGTACTACATCTCCCATGATCCATCACAGACAGGGATTGTTATGATGAACCATGGTTGCTTAACAAGGATGACTGTAGTGCATCACAGGAAATGTAATCCAGAGAGGGAGCTTGGCCCGTAGAGAAGAATGGGATCCTGAGACACTGAAACTACAACTCCTATGAGACACCGGGGCAGCATATCCAGATCAAAATTTTGAGTTTGCAGCTGAATTTTTCAATTTTCAGTTAAAAATTTTTGGTTTCAATTTTTCCACCAAAAAGTTGCAATTTTTTGTGGAAAAAAAAAATCCCCATTTTCTGACCACTCTAATAACCCAGGTCTCCTGTTTCCTAAGTCCATGTCTTACTGAGTAATGAACAAGTACCTGACCCATTTGCAAATCAGAAAAATTACTGTCATTATTTCCAACAATTCTCAGATCAAATCAAAGAGCCAGGAAAATGATTTAGAAAAGAAAAATATATGAAAAAATTAATGAATTCTAGACTGTCTCATCTTTCCCTTGAAAGCCCTACACCACAAGTGCTACATTGGCCCCAAACACATGGGTCAGCAAGGAACCAGTCAGCAGTAGTCACTCCCTGAGAGCCTCCTCAGCTTGTGCAGCCTGTTCCATGCAGCATGTGATTTGTGGAAGCCACACATGCATGGTTTGTCATTTTGCTGGATGCTGCTGCAGTATTAACCCTTATTCTTCCTGTCCAGATTTCCCTCCATAAGGCTGGGTACTGGATGTGATCATGTATGTAGTGTTAGTGGTCTGCATCCAAGTGTTTGTAGAAAGTGAACTGTCTTTCCCACATACATCCTCAAGCCAACAAAAAGAGAAGGCCAATAAATCAAGTTCCAACTTCAACTCAATCAAGAAGGTGATGCCGTGGATCTCTCAGTGAAATAGGTAATCATGATTTCCTTTTTAGAGATGGAGAAGCTGAGATACAATAAAGTGAACTTGCTGGGAGGGCACTGAGGTCTATCAAAGTAGTCCGAGGATTGGAATTTAAGAGGACTCGGTTACAATCCTGGGTCAGAGACTGAGCGGCAGCATAACCTCAGGTAGAGGTGATGAATGAGTCCCTCTTCTCCATCAGCAAAACCGGAACCCAGTACCACCTGGCCCCCAGTCCTGTGGTGCTTTAGACCTTGTAGAGTAAGAGTTCTGTTTACAAAATGTTGGAGCATCCTTGAAATATTTTAGATTAGTCATTTCAGTATGTATCTGAGGGTACCTCTACACTGCCAACAAAAAAAATAAAATAAAATAAAAAACCCATGGCAGCGTCCTGGTCACCTGATTGGGCTCATGCTACAGGGCCAAAACTAGCAGTGTAGATGTTTGGGCTCGGGCTGGGGCCTGAACTCTGAAACCTGGCAAGGGGGAAGGGACTCAAAGGTCGGGCTACAGTCCAAGCCCAAATGTCTACATTGGCTCACATTTTGGGGCTAAAAACAGCAGAGTCAGGTGACCTGGGCTCTGAGACTCACTGCCATCAGTCTTTTTTTTGCAGTGCAAACATACCTTGAGTGACTGTGCTCATGTGCACATCACATCTAGCATTAGCACAGACAGCAGTTTAAATATTAATAGAATTTTCCATTGTGCAAGTGGAGATCCAAATATTCAAATGCTATTTCTGATCCCACTTTTGGCATTCATGTGTTCATCTTGGGCTGGCTTTCACTAGATTACATACAAGACTCCAAGTCACATAATACATTCAGATAAAGGTCATCTGGTATCCCATGATCTCCCTAACCTCTGGAATTCACAAGGAGACTTTTCAGCAGAAACCAAGCTCTTTCTCCAGACCATCAGAGCTCACTGAGCCTCTCCTTTTGGAAAACCTTTCTTCACAGATTCTGATAATCTTTCCAGATAAATCTTTTATGCCAACCCAGATTTCTCTTCTTCCCTTATACACTTAGTTTTAAACTATGCTGCTGCCATGCACTAGAATGAAAATATTTTAAAAATGCCTGAGTACTTTTTAAAACACCCACACAGTAGTCTGTGCATGTGAGTTTTGATTTTCACCTTCTGTTGGAGCTTTGTTAGCTTTTCTGGCTGTCTTATATGTTTTGGCTTCTTCCTCCTTTTGCGCTAAGCTGTTCTTTGATAAAGTTCAGCTGGGGATAGCCAACCCCCCCAGGACCCAATCAGCTTTTTACATCAATTAAGCTAATTGACAGAAGGCTTAACACATTTCTTAATTGTGATTGCAAATGCTTTCTTGGAAGAAACCCCAAAGCATAGAAAAAAAATCTTTCCTAATAAAATAATTAAGAAAAAGTCTTCAAAGGTAAAACTCTGGGAAAGGAAGTTTAGTGATGGGCAACTACCACTTCAAGGCCTAAATCTACACTGGGCCAGAATGACTATAATGCAGTAATACTCAACATGTGTCTCGTAAAATGGAAAATAATTAAAGGGTGGAGAAGACCATATGGAGTTAAAAATACAACTAACAAGAATAAAATTGCCCTTCAGGAGCAGACAACTTTTGCTAGTGTAGACACTGAATTGCAAAACAAGCATCTGCTGTCTATAAAGAAGTATATAGAAATGGAAGGGCTTTCAAGACATATTACATGGATCATTGGTTTCCAAATAGGTTTAATTCCTTAGGTACACTGAGACTCAGGTCAAGGTTGAACAGCACTGGGCAACAAGTCAGAACCAATACACAATGAATTTGTGTCAGGTACTAGATTGGAAGGTATGACATGATTTATACTGCATTGATATTAGTGGTATTAATCACTAAGACTGTATTTGCAAAACACCCCTCATATTTCCATAAAGCACTGAGTAACAGAGGCAGTTTATATATTTAATATAATATTGCATATTAAAATAAAATTCTCTAGCTTCCATTTTGGAGTCAAATCAGTTACATTATCAGAAATGATAATGAAAATCACATCAGATTTTTTGATACCTGCCGCTGCTTGCTCTCCCGATTTCCCGGCTTGTCACTTTACCATTGTTTCCCTGTGCTTTGCGCTATGTGAAGACAATAGAAAATGACAATTCAATATTTTTCAGAATACCTGTAGGCATGAAATATTTTAAGAGCAGTCTTTCCTGGTGGGTTTGAACATCTGGCCACCCTACTTGTTAATCACACTAGCAGTGTTGGGATTTTTAAAAAAAAGCATATAAGACATATAAAGAACAAACAGTTTAGTGAGTTGAGCCCTTAGGGAGTAATGTTTAAAGCAGTGCAGAGCAGCTATATACATACATTCCTTGGACATATTTCCCATGTAGTACATTGAAAACTAACACAGCTCTATCAGAGCTGGAATAAGTGTTGAACTACAGTAGTACCTTAAAATATATGGCCCACATTCTAGCTGCTTGTGTGTGAGAACACAATGAAAGGAGAAGGCACAAGAAGCTCCTTCTTCTCTCTAATTCTGTTCACTGAACACTGAGGATGATGAAGTGCACCCCGGTATGCCCAACATGGTGGTGGTTAGGTCAGGCCAGAGTATAGCTGTATAATTGGTTTGTGTGTGATATCTAATTAAGGACATGCTTCACTATGCAAAATCTGGTGAAACACAACATATTGGTTCTGCAAGTCAAGGACTTCCATTGACTTCAACTGGCTTTAGATCAAGCCTAGATACCTTACTTTGTTTTTTCATCCCGCTTCTCTTCACTTTCTAGAATTGGAATCAGGTCCTTACCAGCCAAATAAATACTCAGCATTGCATGCAACAGAAAGGTAACATTCCTCGACCCTGATAGTTCTGATATTCTTGCCACAGTATTACACAGCATACCTGACCTTTTTGGATGAAATGTATCCTGCAAGTCTCTGCCTTCTTCCATATGAACCCCTACGTGCAGGACTTCTTCTCTGACCAGGTCCACCCATACCTCCAACTTGTTATGCTTCAACTCCCTTCTTAGAATGCACGTCTTCCAAAAGATCTATAAATGTAGTCCTTCCTGCTCTGTCTCTTTTCTATACCAATGCTAAATAATGCTAAAATATCTAAAACAAACCCAATGAAGAGAACAAAGGAATATACCATTCAGTAACACATTTTTGTCACATCCCATCCTCTCCCTGGGTAGATTTTTATAGTCCTTGGGGCAAGGACCAAGTCTTATTACCTTTCTGTAAAGAACCTAGTCATCTGCTGTTTCTATGCATATAATAAATAATAATAACAACAGATGATAATACAAGTTCATGTTTCCTTTTCATGGGGTACAAAAAGTCATTTCTGTGTTTGCAAAATAGTTCTTAAGAGTAAATTGCCCCAAAACTTCATTGATTCACTGATCGTTATAACTAGTTGGAGCATTTGATCAGGACACAAAAAACAGAACTGGTTGTTTTAATGGTTTTATAGATTAATTGAATTACTCCATCTCTTAAATATATTGTCCTCCAATAGGGATACACAATATATGGCAATACCTGATCTTGGATTTTCATCTAGGCCTGATTAAAATTTCTAGTGTTGGAACACTGCCAAATCTGTTTGCTGTTAGGGAATATTTTGCAGTATATTGAACTGGATAAATGCATCTTTTTCTTCTCCTATAGTATTAGGGATTCTGAGGACAATTAAATCTCAGACAATTTAGCCTAGAATCATTCAGATATGCTTCATCAGTTGTGAATTGGTTGGGGCTCAAATCAATGTTGAGGCCCTTGGCATTTTTCATTCATGTTGAAAACTTAGTTAATTGGGAGAGATACTCATCCTTTATCAGAAGGAGCAAAAGGCCTACTGAAGCCTTGAAGGATATTGAACCTAATTGAACTTTACTATCTTACAGTTGCTTCTCAGGAAAGATCTCAACTTCATGCTTTTTGATGGATCACATCTAGGCAGTTCTGAGATTAAAGACATAGCATGAGATTAGCTGTCAAGCTGAACATTCCACTGTACTCACAAATGTATTCCCCTGTAACTTTTGTAAAACCTAGGAGAAAGATCAATGATGCTTCAGCTTTATATTAGACCTGTTACTGCACTGAAAATTTCAGGTAGTTCCGTGCTAAATAATCTCATGGCCTCCATAAATGGATGATGTGGTTGCACAGGCACTGACTTATTTTTCCCCTGGGGCACTCTGCCCCTGCTCCACGCTGAGGCCCTGCCCCTACCCCAAGGCCCCCGCTCTCACTCTGCCTCTTATCACTCCCATTCTGTCTCCTCCCCTAAGGGCCCATCCATGCTCCGGCCCCTACCCCAAGGCCCCACCCTTGCTCCGGCTCTTCTCACTCCCGCTATGCCCCCTCCCCCAAAGCCACACCTTTGCTTTGCTTCTTCCTGCTCCACTGCCCTCCCTGAGGCCCCTGCCCGCCCTCTGCTTGCCACTCTCCCACAAGTCCCTCCCTCAGCTGCTGATCAGCTGTTTGGCAGTGCCACCCATTAGCTGATTGGGGTGCCACTGAACAGCTGTGGCTAGTGGGTGCTAAGCACCCACTATTTTTTTCCCCATGGGTGCTCTACTCCTGGAGCACCTATGGAATCGGCGATTATGTCTGGTTATTCCTTTCAGTAGTGGTGAAGCTGCAAGTCATGTGGAGATTAACATATTATGGCAAGTACCATCTTAGTCAAAGACTAGTGGAAAGATTATCTGTTATTAAATATTGAGCTCCTTGGGGCAAGGAAAGTATGTAGCCCACTGGTTGTGCTACCAAAACTAACTTAGTAAATAGTAATATTAATTACTACCAATGAGTGTGAATGTATCTCAATAGTTGCATATTTGTGTATTTAGACTTATTTGATAAAAGTACCCCAGTTCTGATCAGTTTAAGAAACAAAATAATTCACATAAAGTTGTTTAACTATAGTGTTTGAATTCTTACAGCCGAAATAGTTTGGGATTCAGTTAACATTAGTTTCCCTATAATGTTTCAACATCAGGGAGACATTTTAATGTTATACCTCTTGTTTAAACAAAACAAAAAATAATTTCTCCCAATTCCCAATAACTTATATCTTACCAAACCATTGGAAAAAACCCTCCAACTCTTTACCAGTGTATCAGTAATAGAATACCCACAGTTTCAACATTTTCAAAATAATATATTTTGAATTTTTTGGCTTGAAGTGACTTTGTTTAAAGTTTCCTTTAATTTTGTTAAAATTAATAAAAATGTTTTAAAATGGACAAAATCAAAACAAAATATTGATTTTTTCAAAATGAAGAGTTTGGTTCAATCCAATTTTTTGGACTTTTATGCCAGAAGTTTCAAAAACATTTGGTTTTTGTTTGATCGAAAACATTTTGTTTTTCAGGATTGCCAGTGACCAAAAATATCCATTATTTGCCCGGCCATAATCAGAAGGTACTTTCCCTTTTCAAGCTCAGCCTGGTTACAAAGGCAAAGTGATTTCATTTGCTGAAACAGTATTTCAGTTTTGCATGCATTAAACTAAGAACACAATAGAAAAACCATTATTCTGGGGGAGACAAGGATTCTAATAGGAAACCCAAACAATATCTAGCTCGTTTAGTAGCTCAATGACTTGAAAGTTCAGAGCACTTGGAAGTGACAAACTTTGGATTGCTTTCCCTTTATTATCTGTTATGAAATGAACCCATGAAATGGTCTATTGGTGGTTATCTGGTGGAAGTCATTTGTTGCAGTTTTCTTTGCAACACAAAAGGAGTGTTTTGTCTTTTTTCCTTTAATGTCACTGAAAGCTGGCTTATTTACAAAGCTCATTAGCCATCATCCACCTCCTTGGGCAGATGGTAGCAATAGAAGAATCTCCCTGGTTATTTGTTTCTGTGCTAAATAAGTGTACTGTCATAAAAAGTATATTTTGAATTTTTGTGGAATGAATTTATTGTTCAAAGTTGGCAAATTTGCCAGGGCTGGAAAAAATCTGTTTATGCAAAGGACAGGCAGCAGCAGCAGAAACTTCCTTACACTACGCTGTACTCAACATGGTTTATAAAGACCACCTTTAGGTGTCTGCAGTCCATTCAGTCTTTGAAGAGATGTCCTACAAAAGTACCAGTTAGTAACAGTTCTTGGAGATATGGACACATGATCACTGGACATTAGACTGAAACCAACAAAGGCATTCCATATATGTCATTGAACAGCCATTAGATGATAGCTTTGTGTCGGCAAGAAGGCTAGACTGAATGATTTGAAAGACTGTATATTCCTCCTGTCATAGGCTTCATGAGCTGGGAATAAAACTATTTAGGCTCCAATCTTGCCATCGGATCTGCATGGACACCTATGTGGAGTTGCTTTAACGTCAAGGTGTCTGTTTGCACAACCTGATTGCAGGACTGGGGCCTTTATTAATAGAGCCCTGCAAATCTGCAGATATCCACTTTATATCTGGGGACCATGTTTGCGGATCCTGGATGGATATGGATCCAAATTTTACATGTAAAGCCATGCAAATCTGTGGATATCTGCTTTATATCCGTGAATCATTTTTGCAGATTGTGGATTGGGTGCAGATACAAATTTTGTATCCATGCAGGGCTCTATTTATTAATGTCATTTTATAGTTGTTCCCCTTTACAGAAAGCTAACAGTTTGTTAAGGTGGCAATCATATACTTGCCTTGCATTAGCTTTTGCTGGATTTTGCAGTCAACATATCCAAGTAGGAGTATGCCTACTGTGCTGCTGAATGTACTGGATTTGTCTTAACATTGTTTTGAATCTAATGGAGAGAGTTAGTGAACAGTAACAACACATGGGTTGGGAGGAGCAGCAGGAAATCAGTTCATTACTGTTATGTTGGAGTTCTGCTCTCTGCACCCTCACCTCACCCCCTGGATTCAGATATGGAAAAATATGCTGGTGGTAATTTCTGCAAGTGATAATTACTTTTCTGGTTAAAGGCAGCATGATCTTGTTCTTCCCTCATCTGTTAATTGGTTATTTTCTACATTGTTTTATATTATTTATATAATGAGGATGTTAAGCAGTGCAGTGTGCCCTGAAAAATATAGAATAGTATTCCCATCTGTTTTCTGAATCAATCCTAAATTTTAGTGGTACTTAGTACTCTGTCAGTGTTTCCTTTGATAATCTTATTTATTCAGGTGTTTATAATTTAACATGAAAAAAAATTGGTGAATGCTGAATTACAAGGTAAGATGTCAGCACTGGGACGATTTTTCTTTTCAACAAATGTTAAAAATGACAAACGTTATATCTATTTTGAGACACTTTGAAAATAATTTTTTTTAGGCTTCTTGTTAATGAGGTGGACCAGACCCAATGACTATTTATAATAAACTTGTATCCTGTCCACAGTTTTACATTTTGATCTGGTCTTCTAGATATTACCTCTTGATACAGATTGCTTTCACCCCCCCACTTCTATCTTGACTGTTTTTTACATGTGAAATGTTTGGGACAAAAAGATGCATTTACAGGATAGTTTATGTATAGGGCTGTCAAGAGATTAAAAAAAGTCAATCGCAATTAATAGCGCGATTAAAAAAAGGATCAATCTTGTGACTAATTGCACTGTTTAAACAATACCATTTATTTAAATATTTTGGATGTTTTCTACAATTTCAAATTATGACACAGAATACAAAGTGTATAGTGCTCACTTTATATTTATTTTTAATTACAGGTATTTGCACTGTAAAAAGAAATTGTATTTCATTGCACCTAATAAAGAGATTGCACTACAATATTTGTATCATTACAGTTGAATTTAGTAATGTAGAATTATGTACAAAAAACTGCATTAAAAAATAAAAGGTAAAATTTTAGAGCCTGCAAGTCCACTCAGTCCTACTTCTTGTTTAGCCAATTGCTCAGACAAACAAATTTGGTTACATTTGCAGGAGATAATGCTTCCGGCTTCTTGTTTACGTCACTTGACAGTGAGAACAGGCATTCTAATGGCACTGTTGGAACTGGCATCGCAAGATATTTGTGCCAGATGTGCTAAAGATTCATATGTCCCTTCATACTTCAACTACCATTCCAGAGGACATGCATCCATGCTGATGATGCGTTCTGCTTGATAACAATCCAAAGCAGTGCAGACTGATGCATGTTCGTTTTCACTATCTGAGTCAGATGCCACCAGTAGAAGATTTTTTTTTGTTGGTGGTTTGGATTCTGTAGTTTCTGCATTAGAGTGTTGCTTCTTTAAGACATCTGAAAGCATTCTCCACATCTCGTCCCTTTCAGATTTTGGAAGGCACTTCAGGTTCTTAAGCCTTGGGTCGAGTGCTGTAGCTATCCTTAGAAATCTCACATTGGTATCTTTTGTGTTTTGTCAAACCTGCTATGAAAGTGTTCTTAAAATGAACTTGTGCTGTGTCATCATCCGAGACTGCTATAACATGAAATATATGGCAGAATTCAGGTAAAACAGAGCAGGGGACATACAATTCTCCCTCCAAGGAGTTCAGTCACAAATTTAATGAATGCATTATTTTTTTAATGAGCGTCATCATGGAAGCATGTCTTCTGGAATGGTGGCTGAAACACGAAGGGGCATAAGAATGTTTAGCATATCTGGAACATAAATACCGTGCAATGCTGGCTACAAAAGTGCCATGCAAATGCCCATTCTCACTTTCTGGTGACACTGTAAATAAGAGGGCAGCATTATCTCCTGTAAATGTAAACAAACTTGTTTATCTTTGTGATTGGCTGAACAAGAAGTAGGACTGTGTGGACTTGTAGGCGCTGAAGTTTTACATGGTTTTGTTTGAGTGCAGTTATGTAACAAAAAAAATTTACATTTGTAAAAAGAGATTGCACTAAACTACTTGTATAAGGTGAATTGAAAAATACTATTTCTTTTGTTTATCTTTTTACGGTAAAAGTATTTGTAATAAAAACACACACTTTGATTTCAATTAAAACACAGTATGCAATATATATGAAAAGGTAGAAAAACCTCCAAAATAGTTAATTTCTATTGGTATTCTATTGTTAAATAGTGTGATTAATTTTTTTGCGTTGATTAATCATGGTTAACTCATGCAATTTAACAGCCCTATTTATATATCATCTCTGCATTTCCCTGAAAGCCTTTTTTGCGGGGGGTGAAATCAGTGTTGCATGTGCTTTGGCCTCAGGTCTCACAAAGCCCCACACCTGAGGTGCAAATTTAAAGTGGATTTTCTTTAAAAATAATAGAGAGACTGACCCCTTATTGGATTCCAGTGGGACAACTCAAGGTGAGTAAGAACAGAATCAGAGATTTAAAAATCATAACAAACACTTCCCAAATCTGAAAAATACAGGATCAACTATTGGGTCTTGTGTCTCATTAAAAAACAAGCACTAACAAAAACAAAAACACCCCCACCCCCCCCCAAAAAGGCAGTGAAACATCCCAGTTGTAAATCAAAAGAGTGGTACCATCCACCAAATGTATTAAAATTGTTCAAAACCACAAACAAAAAGGCTTATTTTAAACCTGTAATTTAATTTATATATCATAACAAATACAAAACTAGGAAAGCTGTGAACACGGCTATGAACACAAGTGGATGTTGTGATGCCATTGTAAAGAAGGTGAACTATGCACTAGTGCTTTATTATAATGCTGCCAGAATCTGATGTATTTACAAGCTCATAATTCACATTATTTACCTATCATTTAAGTCTCTCTCTAATCCATGCTGTCATCTATTGTTGCATATTATGTCCCTATGATACCCTGGGCATTTGATCAGTGGTTTGGCGTCTTTAACTCAATTAAGCATACTTGACAAACTGGATGCTCTCACTTTCACAGGGTTATTTTTAACTGTGACAAGATGACACATCATTGTCTCTTGCCTGCTATCCTAGAGTGGATGATACTGGCTGACAGAAGAGACTATCATTGGTTGATGTGTGTGTAAAACTGTAACTGAGAATGCATCATGCTATTAAACCCCAACAATTGCTTTACTGCTGTTAGGTCAGCTCCAACCTATGATAAAAATGTTTTCACAGTTGGTCTCCTATTCACACTTCCTTGGACATTAAGACCTGACTGTCTAGCAACCTGGGGATTTTGAAATTTGTGTAGAACTGAAAGTCTGAATTCCCTGGGAATGAGTCTTACTTAGTCTGTTTGATCCTGCTATCCCAATTTAGACAAGCTATATAATGGTTGGGCCCAGTCTTAGCCCTTCCTTATGACAGTAGTTTCATTTACTCCCATGAGTAAGAAATGCAGAATCAGGCATTATGTTTGCATCCTTATGTTACTTGAACAAAGGCTATATGCAGGACTGACTTGCATAATTAAGTCATTATAAATAGATGTTCTTAAAACAAGATAATTTCTCAAGTGTTACATAATTGTTTCTCTTCAGTGTTCTGGTTCTTCCAAAGTCAGTGTAGTCATTTAAAGGATCCTTTGCTTACAGGATTAGTCCCGCACTGTGTTTACAATTCTTATGTAAGCAAGAATTTACTTATTCAACAAGAAAGCTGGCCTGCAACTTCTGACTAGAATGGCTTAGTGAGCCTTTTAAGGTAAAAGAATACAGTCATACAATTGAAAGAGGTAAAATGATGCCTGTGTATTATAGTATGGCCACAAGATTCCATAGTCCTTTATGGAGAGACAGAAACTTGCAATTGGCAGCCATGCTGATGAGATGTACACCACAGCCTTTATAAGAAAGTAGGGGCCAAATCTTTTAGCTGGTGTATATAGGTGTAGCTCCTTTGCTGTTAATGGTAGTACATCATATCGCTCTACAATATGAAACTGAACTTTTCAGCAACCAAAACAATGTTATGGGAGCCACAATCAACAGGAGTCATTAAATCTCAGCTGAACTGAGAGTATTTTTCAAACAAATACTAACAATAATGTGGAACTGGTAAAAGGCATCACAGGGCTAGAGAGACCATTTGTGCTTCAACTATTAGAAGACCCCACATGTACAAAAAACCATTTTTCCTGCACAGTCACCAAGTTTCCATAACACATCCACTTGGCAAGAGAGGAAACAAATAAATCCTCCTGGTTAGCAAGGCACTGTTTCCAAGGAAAGATGTCAAACTCAGGGCCTGATTTTCAGCAGGAGTTGTGAGTGCTTAGAACTCCTGAAACCAGACCTTCTTGTTCTGGTGGTCTCAGGTTCCCAGTGGATTGTAATTACAAATCACAAAAACCACCATTACAATTGGCACTATAATTGGTAACTTTATTGACAGTATCAATAGAGAAGCTAAAGAGACATGGTGATTAAATAGCTGGTTAATCCTAAAGGAGCTCCTGCTAGTCTAGGGTTGAGGTACATTGTTAGGGCAATGTGGAAATATGGCTGCTGACCATACTATTGTAATCCCTTTGGGGTTTAGAGAACATGGCCCCTTTACATCTTTATTTTGAGGGGGTGGGGGGGAATACTGATTGTTCCAAAAGGAGGAAGTGCTTTTTTGGTGGGAAGGGGAGCAGAAAGGGAAAGGGGAGAGCAAGAGGGTGTATGTGGCTGGAGCTCTGACAAGAAGGGCTGCAGCAAGCTTGGAGCTGGACCCAGTATTACTCTTGCCCAAAACTTCATGGGGCTGTAAATACTGGGGCTTGTGACTCTGTATTGGGAATAACGGGGGAGGCTGTCGCTCTGTGTGGCTTAGCAGAGAGCTGCCAAAGAGGGCACCAGAGGGGTTTGTTGTGGAAAGTTTATTGGAGCTGAAGATGATCAGGAGCACCCAAGCCTCACCGAAGCCAAATTGGAACTTTGCCAGGACTCCTGAACTCTGTGTACAGACACATTGCTCTAATTTATACTGGGAACTGTCTCAGCACCCAGACAGCCTAGGATTCTGTGTGCATTCATGCTTCTCTTTAAACTCAGCTCCATTTGAGCATTCCTCAGAAACAACTGATGGTCTGGTCCTCTCTTTTTCCCTTAGTCTTTGTTTTTCTTCTGGTCCAGAAACTGAAAATAGGTATCTTGGAAATATCTTTCTACAGTCCTGATTGGAATCCCAGGTTCTTATCCTGCCTCCAACAGCAGCCAATACTCAATACCTTAGAGGTATACAAATAATGCCCTTCTGTATATAGAAAGAAAATTCATTCTTGACCCGTGATGATCTTATGCCCTGAAGCATGAAGTTTGCTTACTCCTATTTTAGCATGCAAAACTATGTATGTTATTACTGGTCAGAAAATTAACAAATTTTAAAATCCAGTTATGGTATTTGCCTTTGTGACCTCCTGCCACAGTGGAGCATATCAGTGAGTGGAATCACATTAAACTAAAACAAAAGGAAGGCGCTCTTCATGGCTGACTAATGGTGAGAGTTCACGGTCCAGTAATTCCTACCAGTGCAATATGAAACTTCATCACAAAGGTTTATCCCATTTCAGAGCTACAGATGAAAAGTAATTGAGTTCATGTGCTGCAGTGATGCAAATCAAAAGCCATAACATTTGTATTAATTGCTGAAAGCAGACAGTGCTTGGGAGTAGAAAAGAGGGTGGAAGTACAATAAATCTTCAGGTCAAATCTGGAAATGTGTCAGTTCTCTGGAAGGTAAGAGTCTGATCAGACACACTTTTAAAAGTGTAATTCCATTAAAGAAAAAGTAGACAGATGTATATTTTAGATCTTAAAAAAAAAAACCTTGTTTTTTTGGAATCTTGTTAATTGAAGCTCCGGCACTAAGTACTGTTTCAGATTCCCTCATATGCATAGAGAATTAAATTGGTTTTCCTATCGCCAATGCCTTTATTCTCTTGCAGGCTGTCATTTAAAGATACAATTATCACCATCTTTCTTAGGTTTTCACTGTCAATGAACTGGAAAAATATAAATAGATCTATTTAAGCCTGTTCCTTCTATAGTGGGCTATGTGAAATCAATAGTACCAGGAGCACTAATTATTCTGAAAGACTTTGAAATAGCTATTAAATAAACAGAGGAATTAAAATGTAATCTTTTTTCTTTTTAATTGCTTAATGGAAAAAGAGGAATAAAGAATTATATGTTTCAATATGGTGGCATCCAGTGAATCAAAAGAGACCACTATCTTAATTATAAAATATATATTCAGTATAAAGAGAGAAAGATATATACATACACAATTAACAGTACATTGATTTGCTATTCTGCTCCTTCCTTCAATGTAGTGAAATACTTAAAATATCACTGGCTGTATTAAGTGAGTGTAACTGAAAATTACAGTGTTTGCATTACATGGGGGACAATGTGCACCCTGACTGACATGTGTCCCAGGTCCATCATGATGATTATGATTTAAATAGAATAGTCAAAGAACAGGACAGCTATTATTACTGATACAATTATTATGATACCATACTATGACTGCAGTGAGGATTAGGGCCCCATTTGTGCAGGGTACTGTACAAGGCGGATAACAATACAGCACCTGACCCAGGGATCTGGCAGGTTGAGGGAAGGGATAACATACAATCTAATGAGCATGGTGATGGTTGGCCCAGTTTTGTTAGTTACAAGTTGTGTTGTTTTTTGCTGTTTTTAATTGGCTAGAGAGGAGATGGGGAGGGGAATTGGCAGGAATGTGGGGGTTAACAGTAAGGAAGTAAGAAAAGGAAGGGGAAGAGGGATGATCTTTAGCAGGATCATTTTAGTAGGCTTCACAGAAGAGATGAGTCTTAAGGAGGGAGTTAAAAAGGTACTATAGATAATTGTATCTCACAGAGGGTTTGCCAGTATAGATATACTGGTAGGGCCACACAAGTCCCCCTCGGAGATACAGCTTCAAGTTCTTTTCCTGGTATAGCTCATACCGGTTCCCCAAATGGCATAAACTAGATAGTTCAAATGACTTTTCTGCTAATAGAACTGTGCCTGCACTCTGGCTTTTGCTGGCACTGCTGTCTCTCAGGTAGGGTGACCACCTGACCTGAACTAGGTGGGACAGTCCTGAAATGGAAAGTTCAAGTCCTGGTCCCTGGCTCATGATGCCAGGACAGCATTTGTCCTGGATTCCCTGTGGTGCTGCTCTGTGCCTGCCTGAGGCTCAGGGGTGGCACCAGCCCAGTCCCAGTGAGGAGGGCTGAGGTGGGCCATAGCCCTCTTGCCACACGGCCCTGCCCCCTGCTCCTCCTCTCTCCCAAGGCCCTGCCCCCTGACTCAGTCGGAAGCCAGAGCCAGGCCCTGGCAAGAGCTGCCCAGGGAGCTCGGGCTGCTGTGGGAAGCCCCAGACCCTCCACTTCCCTGGGCAGCATGCCACCAAAGGTGGGGACATGTGCTGGGGACTGCTCTTGGGCACCCTGACTCCCAACCCATGGTAGGTGGAGGGTCCAGGGCTCCCCACAGTGGCCTGGGCAGCTCTTGCCAGAGCCCAGCTATGGCTTCCAGCCTGGCCAGGGGCCGGGGCCTCAGGGAGAAGAGGAGGGGCAAGGATGGGGCCGTGGAGAGGGTGGGACTCTTGCATGTGCCGTGCTTTTGCCTTTTGAAATCGTGGTGACCCTACACTCAGGGGTAGGGAAAAAATATCACAGCCATGCCGGAGCGTAGACCTGGCCTCAAGTTGCTTAAATGACTAGTCAGTGCCACAGTAGAGGAAGCAAAGCCAATGCATTGTAATGGAGCTTTCAGGCCTGTGCTGCACCATGATTACTTATGTAGGGACTGCTCCAATTGCTATTGCAGTCAGTGGGATTCTTTCCCCCCCAACTTCAATATGATCTAATGTGATTCAGGCCACTCGGGCTGAATCTTGCAACATGTTGAGCACTGCTCTGAGGACTTGAGCACCATTGTGGGATACCAAGCACCTCTCAGCAGCCACTGACTTCAGTAGTGCTCAGCACTTTGCAGGATCTGCGGGAACAAAAACAGCATTAAAAAGCAGCCATATTTGGTTCTCTTATGCCAACAAGATGTTAAAAAAGTAAATTCCTACCAGTTTGCTGTTGTGTTTGTTCGTATGAGCTGGTGGATACTATGCAAGAGATGGAGACGGGGAAAAAAAAACAAACAAGCAAATGTTGGGATGATTCTAAAGTGTTTAATGTTTTCAGCTGAACTGAGGATTTTTAATGTTCATAAAAGTCAGAGGTTGACATCATTAAGAGCTCAGGCCCAAATCTTCAAAGGTATTTAGGTGTCTAACTCCCACTGAAGATCTGGGTCTAAGAGTACAATAGGCATATACTGCAGAAGCTTCTTTAACACAACTCTCCTGAGGGGGATTTGCAAATTGGGCCATGCAACTGTCCATAAGAAACAAGATTAATAAAATGTACTGGACCAAGTTCATCTCTTGTGTAACTCCTCTGGAATCAATGGAATTATACTGGAGATTAATGGGGTCTATTAATTTCAATTATAATCTGAGCTAGATTAAAAGCTATGTGGAGATTTATTAATGAAATGGCATGCCAACGTTAGCAACCCCTTTGAAAAGGTTCCATAGACATATACATAAAGGTCATAGTGTTCAGTTAAGATTCTTGTGTTCCATTTGTGTTTGCAAGAAAAGCTAACCTTCTCTTTGATTCCATTCAGGGCATGACACACATCTATTATTTGCTTACCAGGCTTTTGGAATCATATCTGACACAAAGCGTAGAAATCTGAGAGAAGCAACAATTCAAACATATCAGGGCTTTAAACAGCCAGCCTTCCAATATATTTAAATCATTCTAAGAAGATTTATGTAGTCTCAGCCTAATTTACTTTTGTTACCTTGTTGTAGCTTAATTTGAATGTCTTTCTAGCCCTGGCAAGAAAGAAGAGGAAGACTGACTGGATGTCAGAACACATCAACACAGATACCTGATCTAACATTTGACAAGTTAGTAAGATCTCCCTGATGAGTCCACTACATCAAGATGAGAGAAGCAGCACTCACTTTGGTGTTTTTATAGAGCTTCAGCTAAGATTTTCTTTTCCTGTCTCCTTCTATGACAGCATCTGACATATGGTTCTGGTGCTGCTCAATTACACATTTCTCTTCCACCTCAGTTAGCATTTTTCATTTACTTGTCATTTCCAATCTTCTAACTGGAATTACACGTTATTCATCCTTCCTCATAGCCTTGTGTTATTAATTTTTATCTTGGAAGGAAAAAAAGCATTTATTCTATTATTTGTAAAGAGAACAAGTTTAATCAGTAAGAAACCTGAATGAGCATGATGTATAAGAGTTTTCTGTTCCAAATGGGCTGATTGGCCACCCGCATAGTCTTAAGTAAGTTTTCAGTGCTTGGTACAGGCTATGTCATTTGATTAACTTGTAAAGCCTGAGTGTAACAAGCAAATTCAATTATACATTCAAATTATGTTACTGAATTGGTCTAATTTTTTAGAATGATGAATGAAGTGCATAAAAAGAAATTGATAAGAGGTCTAAAGAATGATTTATTAAAACTTGATGTACACATGCATATCTTCCGATGAAGTGAGCTGTAGCTCACGAAAGCTCATGCTCAAATAAATTGGTTAGTCTCTAAGGTGCCACAAGTACTCCTTTTCTTTTTGCGAATACAGACTAACACGGCTGTTACTCTGAAACCTTCCTTTGTCATGTGACTTGTGCTGAACGGCAGCACTCACTTGACTGCGAGTGTCCCAGAGTGTGCATCAGGAATCCATCTTTGCATACTGTTGTTTTGGCAGATTTTAATGCAGGAGGTATTAGATATCAGTAACATGCTCAGATATTACAGTAAATAATTGTACTTAGCCCTGGTGTGGTACAGGGCCTTTCACTGGAAGATTTCAAAGCTATTTGCAGACAATTAGTTTTCACAATACCCCTGTGAGATAGGTAAGTGATATTATATCATCTTTTAGATATGGGCATAAACTGGTTAAGTGACTTGTCCAAAATCATATAGTGAGTCAAACACAGAACAAGGGTGAGATCCTCATCCCTACATTGGCCCTTTACACTGGATTAAAGGGCCAGCTAGAGCAGCATAAAATGGCTCAAAAATCCCTCAAGCCAGCTGGGGTAGGGTTCCCTGGTGCAGGCACTGCAGAAGGCAACCATAAGGTTGCTTTCCAAGGACCCCCTTGCAAGCCCATGGGTATTCTGGCCATTCCTATAGGTGTAGGGGGTGTACTCAAGGTGGGGCTACCACCTGATGTGTTGCAGTAATTCTGGGAGCGCTGTGGCCCATATGGCAAGCCCTGGGAGGTTGCCAAAATTTACTTCTACAGCTGTCTAAGTTATACTGAGGGCTACTTCAGTCCCCCGAGCAACCCAGGGAGGATACAAAGGCAGCTTAAAGCTTTTGTAAAAGGAACCTCTCAGTACACAAGAAATACTTTATGTACAGTACTGCGGCCTGGAAATGTGTCTTTATTCGACACATTAACAAACAGAGAAGGCACACTAACTAAACCAGAAATAAGGGAGGGTTGGAGCTTGGCCCCAATCCATAATACTCTAAGTAAACTAGTTATCTCCTTGATGACCATTGTACTACATCCCTTTCCTCTTAATTTACAGCCTGGATGTAGTCTTCAAAATAACCAGAGGCTGTCTCCAGGGGTAGAGAGACATTTCCCCCAGTCTCCTGATCCAGCAATTCTATAGATATTCCCATTTTAGGCATTCCTGGCAAAACTGAATCCTTTCCTGGCCTTGGCTTCTCCAGATGGTCATCATCCAAGGAGAAAGGCTCTGCTGCTGGTACATCACTCCACAATGAGACATAATTCTGATGTCATTTTATGACTCAACAATCACTTAAACAGACTTTAAAAGACAAGGGGTGCAGATTGTTCTAGGATTGTGCATGGAATACACATTGGCTGGTGAGTATTGAAACTTTTAGGATCACTAAATCCCTTGGGCCCAACTCTGTTTTAAGCATAATGTTCATGGCTGTTTTTGAAAAACTTGTTTCTGTAACACATTCCGCCTCTGTGCTGGGATAGATTAAGTCCAAATGTGTCCCTCACCTTCCTGTCAACAGCTGGGTTGGGGTCATGCCCATCATAGTTTAAAGAGTGGTTCTGTATTTCAAAAGAAATTGAGCCAACTTCTTTTCCAAGCTCCAATTAGTCATCTTCATCCTCTCTTCAGAAATCCTCACAACGTTCTCTGCTATGCCATTGTAAAGTGGATGATAGGAGGAAATTTGAATAAATTTAATCCCATTTTTCCCCCCTCAGAAATACTTTAAACTGGATGCTTGTAAAATTTGGTCCACTGTCTGTGAGAAGTACTGCTGGCAGTCCATGCTGGACAAATGTCCATTGGTGCTTTTCACAGGTAGCAGTGGAGTCATTACATGCACTTCTAACCATTCTGAATGTGCATCCACTCTAATTAGAAACATTTTTGCCATATATGGCTCGCAAAGTCCATATGTATGAGGAATCATGGATATCCTGGCCATTCCTATAGGTGAAGGGGTGCCCATGCTGGGGTCTGCTGGTGTACCTGATGTTGGTGACATTCCTTCATCATTTTTTTTTAGGTCCAGAGTGCTGAGCCAAAGTTTTCATGTGTGGAAATGCTGGGGCACACTGTTCACTCATATCCAGCTTCTCGTCCACTGTAATCCCGAGGTCCTTTTCTGCAGAACTGCCACTTAGCCAGTCAGTCCCCAGCCTGTAGCAGGACAGAAGAATCCCATGCACTAAGTGCAGGACTCTGCACTTGTCCTTGTTGAACCTCAGATTTCTTTGGTCCAATTCTCCAAGTTGTGTAGCTCACTCTGGACCCTATCTACCTCTCCCCTCAGCTTCGTGTCATCCACAAACTTGCTGAGGGTGCAATCCATCCCATCATCCAGATCATTAATGAAGATGTTGAACAAAAACAGCCCCAGCACCGACCCCTGGGACACCCCGCTTGATACTGGCTGCCAACTAGACATCAAGCTGTTGATCACTATCCGTTGAGCCCAGTGATCGAGCCTGCTTTCTATCCACTGTGACAGGGTCAGGCCAGATGGCTACAGGAGAGTGAGAGGGCAGATATATTAGCCCCAGGTTAAGCAGGTCCCTTCTCCCCGAGTAAGGTAACAGGGGCAGTTCCAGAACAATCAGGAACTTGCTGGAACCAATTAAGGCAGACTGGATAATTAGGACACCTGGAGCCAATTATGAGGCTGCTAGAATCCATTAAGACAGGCAGGCTAATCAGGGCACCTGGTTTAAAAAGGACCTCACTTCAGTCAGTGGGGGACGCACAAGGAGCTGAGTGAGAGGGCATGCTGCTGGAGGACTGAGGAGTCCAAATGCTATCTGGTATTAGGAGGTCAGTCCTGTGGTGAGGATACTGAAGGTGTTGGAAGGAGGCCATGGGGAAGTAGCCCAGGGAGTTGTAGCTATCACACAGGTGTTACATGAAACACTGTGGACAGCTGTGATCCACAGGGCCCTGGGCTGGAACCCAGAGTAGAGGGTGGTCCCGGGTTCCCCCAATCCCCCTATTGGATACAGGAGAAGTTGACCTAGACTATGGGACCCACCAGAGGGGAAGGTCCCTGGCTTGTTCCCTGACCCATTAGGTGGGCCAGCAGAGACTGTGGGGATTGTTCTCCTTCCTTTTCCCCATGCTGGCCAGTGATGAGGTTAGCTGAGTGAACGGCAGGTTTGAGTCACTAGCAAAAGTGGCCAAACTGAGGACTGCTGTGAATCTGAGGTGAGCAAATCCACCAATAAGTGCAGGACCCACCAAGGCAGAGGAGGAACTTTGTCACACCACCCGATAGTCCATACATCCAATCCATTAATTTGCTGGCAAGAATACTGTGGAAGACCATACCAAAAGCTTTGTTAAAGTCAAGGTATCTCATGTCCACTACTTTCCCCATATCCACAGAACCAATTATCTCATCATATAAGGCAATCAGGTTGGTCAGGCATGACTTGCCCTTGGTTGACTGTTCCTGATCAACTTCCTCTCCTCCAAGTGCTTCAGAATGGATTCCTTGTGGCCCTGTTCCATGATTTTTCCAGGAACTGAGATGAGGCTGTAGTTCCCTGGATTCCTCTTTCTTCCCTTTTTAAATCAGTTTGATTGTCCCTGCATTCTAAGTGCAAATCTTGTAAGTGTTTCACTGCTGATTCCATTGCGGTTGCTAATTTCTACTGCTTTGGGCTAGGTTAAGTTCCCCTCTGGCAGCAATAGTCTTTGAATTCTCTTATTAATACCACAAGGAAATCTGTCCCACAGCATGTCTAAGACATTTCCAGATGAGCACTAGTCTGTTATTTGTTTTAGCTCTGCCACATACACAGCTGCAGTTCACCTTGCCTCCTCATTCTTGAAACATTCTACTAATAATGCTAAGCTTTAGTTTGTAGTGCTCTGTTAAGATATTTTGCAGACTTTTAAACTTTTATTTCCTGGTGTCTGAGGTTATAACAAACTCCTTAACAGGGAGTAGATTTTACTCACAGACACTGAGGAAATTCTACCTGTCCTTCTCTACAATCTCATTTGCAAGAAAGTGGCCCAATCTTCCAATATATTGCTGCCCGTTCTCATTTTCTGAATTAAACGCCTCAAATTTCCCATAAGTTACCTTTTTTATATATTTGTCCTCATTGCCAATTTTGTAAAAGGGTCTACTCAGTGCAGAAGAAACACACTTTACACTACTGCAGGCTGGGAACATGCTGCTTTATTCAACTACATAACAAACAGAGAAGGAAAACACACACTAACTAAACAGGAAGTGAGGAATGGGTAGAGCATGGATCCAACCCATAATATGCTGCATAATCCAATTAATTATTTGAAGACCACTTTACCACAAAAGCCTCCTTTTCCCCTGGGCTCAGAGTTCTATGCTGCACCTTAGAGGCACTGCAGTCACTAGTGCCATCTTCTTTCCTGCAGCAATGGTATATGAATCCCCTCCCCTAGGCAGTTGGGTTGGACAACAGATCTGGTGAGGATGTTCATACAGCCCTGCATTCTAGACCCCTTCTGTCACCGTTACATAGCATTCCTCTTCCACAAAGCAGCAGCACATATACATGCTCCAAAACTCCATAAATCTGGCTCACTCCAAAACTTGCATTTCAGATACACAGACCACCGCACATACATGGAAAAATTCATCATTGTCTGTTGATATTGACACTCTTAATTCTTCCATTTGTGATGCCTGAAGAGACATTACTCTAAGGCAACAGTCCAAGGAAAACACTCTAGATCTTCACATTCCAAGGTCAGGTAAATCAGCCTCAGTGCTCTGTCACTGGAAACAACCCTCACAGTAAGTTTCCTTGAGGAACATATGGAAATACAAATGGTAAATGTGTAACACCTAGGAGCCTGTAGCGAAGCAACAACTCACCGGTGTGGCACCTCCTGCTGGTCGTCTTGGGAATTAGCTCTCCAGCATACAGAGCGCCTCCTAATGGCTGGTGTCTTGGCTGCTGTTGGCCCCCCATGTCTCTCCCGGACCCTGGTGCCTTTTACCTTGGGGTCCTGCCCCAGCAGTACCCCCACACTCTGGGTCTCCCCTCCCAGGGGAACCTCCAACCCTCTACACCCACCTTGCCTCAGTGGCTAATGCCAGTCATCATCCAGCCCCCTTTCCCTGGGGCAGACTGCAGTCTGTAATGGCCACCCATCATTGGCAAGGGGTAGGACCTGCTGCCTTTGCCTATTCCTGGGCTACACCCCTGCAGCCCCAGTACCTGTTTAGGCCTCGACCAAGGCCTCAGCCTAGGGAGTTGCCAGACTGGAGCTTCCCAGCTCCTCTTGCCCTTTTCCCCAGTCTAGTACCCTACCCCCCAGGAAGCTAGGCCCTTCTCCCTCCAAGGCAGGAGAGAGACTGTTTGGCTTCTGGCCCCACAGCTCCTTTATAGGGCCAAGCCTGGCCCTGATTGGCTGCCTCCCAGCCTCTCCTTATTGGCTCTCAGCCCCAGCCCTTTCGAAGGGCTGACTTTTAACCCTTTCAGGGCCGGAGCGGGGTGACCACCCCGCTACATAGCCCTAGTTATGGATCAGGAGCCCATTGTGCTAGGCTCTGTACAAACACAGAAGAAGAAGATGGTCTCTGACTTTAAGAGTTTGCAATCTGAAGTATAAGTCAAGACAACAGATGGATACAGATAGACAGATGAGGAGCACAAGGAAGCAATGAGACAATTTTGGTCAGCACAAGAAGCAGTGTCCTCAGCATACCAGCTGCTTATCTGCTTATCTCCTTAACACCATTCTTGCCCTGCCTTCCACATTAACTAGTTTCTAGGTTTTGTTTACATGGAAATTGGGTAGTTTGCTCAGGCTCCAAGTGGAACTCTACAAAAAAGAGAAGTGTGCAACACAATCCCATATTTCATCCAAATCCTGTGATACTGTAAGGACAAAAATAGAGTAAAACAGAGAGTGAAATTTTCCTTGCTGTTGATCCCAATAATCATTTATTCAAAATAGAGAACACTGTTTATCCAAGCCTCCATCATCTGGCTCCCTGTACTAATTGAACTGAGCCTGAGCCCCGCCCATTCTCCTGATTATCCGATCTGGCCCCGGTCCCAATTAGATTAGATAAGTGGAGTTTCACTATATATGAATGAGTTTTACATACAGTCCACACAAAAACAAACTGCCTCTTCTTCCTTTTCACATCAGTATTTCCTTCCTCCCTGCACAAAATATTCTCCACATTGCTTAAAAGCATGCATTCTCCCTGCAGATGGAAGAGAAGTAACTGCTTGTAAGCAGCCCACACCACACAATTAACCCCTTGGGGTGGCCAAGAGAGATTCAAATTGCATCGAGTTCCCACAGACATGATGTGTGGCGGTTTGTGCACACTGAATTAGTTTTTCAAGATGTGAGATTAGAATTTCAGAGATAGCCATGAGCTGGGCCTTAACTCTTTACATTTCAAGCATTTTCCAAACTTGATTTCTTTTTTAATAGTCTTCCAGTCCCTAGTTTTAAAGGGCTTGTAAGAAGCAGGAAGGAGTGGGCAGATGCGAAGTTCGCAATTTCTTTCAGATGATACGTAAATGATAATGTGGGTGTGGTATAATATACCCTGTAACTGACCAAAGGGTGTTTCTTTATACAACAAAGGCCCTAGAGCTAGAGAACTGCAAAACCAAACCAAACAATACAAAAAATTCTTCTCAGAATTAAGCTGAGGTAACTGGTGTTGTATATGGTTAACCACCGCCCTATAATAAACACAACAGTTGGTAACGTGAGTGAATGCTACCTGCTGTCAGCAGAGTCCTTGACTTTCCCAGTTTAAAAGCAGGTGCCTCTCAATAGTCACTCAGGCATCCCTGCTTCCTGCTTCAAAGACTCCATCTTCTGGAAAGAGCCTGTCAGGTCCCATCTGTTTTTTTGTGACGTTGCCAGCCCTCTGAGAGAGGGTCTTCTATTCCCATCTCCTGTCTGATGTTGGAAAACCAAAGGGGAATAACCCCTTCAATCTGCCAGAAATTGGTTTTCTGATATCAAGGACTTTGCCTCCGGGAGCTGCAATCTACCATACTTAGATGAAAATTAGTTTTGTAAGTACGGTACTTTCTTCTGTTGTCTGCTTGGAAAAACCTCTATGTTTGCCTGTGTTCTTTTCTCTGCAATGTGGATTGAAGGCGCTTAAACGTAAATAGGCTATTAATGAGCAAAATCCCCAACATAAACATTTCTTATTATTGCAGCTGATGGGGAGGGAGAGGAAAGAAAGTAAATAATCTGTCTTAGAAACTCCTTGCCATTGAAATGAAAGTAAAACTTCTGTTTCAGCTATATGCAGTAAGCAGGCCATGGCTAGTATAATTAATTGCTATTATATTTGTCAGAACCTTGAAAACAATTAGCATGTGACCTAGATGATATGACAGAATCATGAAGCCTCAAAAGTATTTCTCCAAATTGATTTATCAATCAAATAACTGTACTCTCACTACTACCTAAAAACATTTACAAAGTGCTATGAATTTATTCTGTGCTTCACCACACAGATACAGGCACATCCTCTGCCCCCAAGGGGTTATAGTCTAAATAAGACTGGACAAACACATACTCTATAGAAAGCACAGGACAACCATCCAGGAGAGGGAGGATTTATGATAAGAACAAGGGAAGAGGTGAGTTTTAAGGAGGGATTTGGAACACAGAAGGGGTGCTTAGTGGGTGAGGGAAAGGAGACAGTTCCATGGGTAGAGACAGCATAATAGATGTTATGAAGCCTATAGCAGGAAAAGGAGATGAAGAGGCACAAGGCAAAAGGATTGGGAAGAGCACAGGAAGCCAAAAGAAAGATAACGAGTACAGAGAGGTGGATGCAGTCAAGAGTTTGTAGGGCCTTTAGGGTCAGAATAGGAAATTTCAATGTGATGCAGCAAGAAATATGAAGCCAATGAAGGGATTCAAGAGTAGGGTTTGAGATGAATACGACTTTACCAACTGCATTTTGGACTAGGGGGGGTGAAAGGCACACAGCCTAGACAGAAGAAAGACTACCCATAATAAAGGCAAGAGATGATCCAGTGGTAGACCAGGGATTTAGCAGTGGGGGTGGTAGGGAACAAGAGGAAGATGCAACAGGACAGAGTGGACAGAGTGGAAGAGAGGAGGACAAAAGAAAAGTGATGGCCAATGTAAGGGTCGTTTGCACTATCAGTTTAACTCTGAAGACAGATCTATATAGTGCTGCTTTCAAACAACTAATTCAAAATGCCATCTTCTTTGGGGCAAGCAGAGCTCTGGCGGGTGGTCAGGGGAGAAAGAGGCTATTGGAAGGTGAGGACAGGAATCAAAGGGTCTGACCAATGCCCATTGATGTCAATGGACTCTTTCCACCGACTTCAACAGGTAGTGGACTGAGCTCAAAGATCCGGGGCCAAATTCAGCCCTGGTGAAAGAGGGCCTACATTCATTTAACTTAATGAAGCTCAGGAATGAATTGTTTCCCTTTTCTTTATTTCTCATTTTGCTGCTTATATTTTGCCTTCTTCCAACTCTTCACTTATTCTCCACAATTTGTCTAAAGAGGTAACCTGCTATGGAAAAGGGCCTGGTGGTGAAGAACAGTGGTTATTAGACCAAGGCTAAGAGTGATGTTATGAACCATAGTCATATGAACGATATGGGACATGAACCATAGTCAGGTCATCACTGCCTCCAAGTAAAGATAAGGGTGCTATCAGCCTTCTATGTGCAGGACAGACTGTCTACTCCCAAGGACACAAGGGTACAGGAGGCTTCCACAACTCCCTGTGGGAAATTACCACTGAGCTGCAGGGCAAATATATTGATGGATTGGTATAACACTGCAACCGTTTGTTGTCCACAGCCACTGACACTCTGGTACCCACAGGTTCACTCAACTCCATGTGTCACTAAGATTCTCTGATGGCTCTTTGGACCTATAATAGTCACTAGGGTAGGGGAAAGGTGATGGGTCCCAAAGCTATTATTTTTACCCCTTCTGGATTTGAACTGGTAGCTTGCACATAGAAGTCTCCATGTAGTCCTTTCCCTGTCCTGAAGCAAAATAAACCTGCATGACAGTCTTTCTCACATAAAAATACTCTGGAGTTTTATTAGGAAAATGTATTAGTAATATGGGTATGAGACTGTGTGTGCTGGGGGGCAGGATGGTTAAAATCCTAACACATTAGGATGATTAGCACATGGGAATGGCATTCAAAGGTAACAAGAGGCAGACCTATTTTCTAGAGAGGAAAGCAATTACACCGAGCAAAATGTGATAGAGACTGTAAATGCACTGCACATTGCCTGCCTATGCTTCATATATAACTAGTGTCATTATGTTACTTAATGACACCAATTATTTAAAATTAAGCACACAGTACCACATGCTTCACATTTATTGTATTCAGATAGAGTTGCTATCTGCAGCACTTGAGGGCCAGACCTCCTTTAATAAATTCTACACATGCCTTCAGTATTTTCTCTAGGGCTGTATTTTTTTTATGCTAACTCTTTTAGTGGAGAACCTCAGCCATAAAAAATTAAAAAGGTCAATTTTATGATGAAACACATGAGCCTGAATATTCTAAATGGCACCCTAGACTAAAAAAGCTAATTGCTTTTTCACAGCAGAACTCTCCTAAGCGCTCACAATGCAAACGGGTTCATATAAAAATCAGAATGCTTCTCTCCCCCGTTTCCAGGCCCGCTGGGATTTACTGATATGAGTGATGCTGTAAAAAATAGAAATCACCTGGAGCCTGTTAAAATTATAATCAAGTAAAACTACAATTACAACAGTCTTAATCTATCTGTCTCTGTGCATCCACTGCACTTCCAATCACCTGCTTTGGTTACATTTGTAATTATAATGGAGTTGGAGATGACAAAATATTACCACATGACATTCCAAATGGCAAGACACTGACACACCTTAGCTTGCTTATCTCTATAGCTTTAGTGTAGTTATCAGTCAGTAAACAAAATAAATGTAGTACAGCTCTAGTACTATTGCATGCGGAGATTGTTCAAGGATCTCCAAGTTTACTTCTAGGAGCTGTATTTTACAATAATTTTGCATTGTGTTCCGTGTTTTAAATACAGGTAAGTAAACAACACACTCCTGTTTGCTCACTGGCTCACATGAAAAGCACAGTGCTGTTCAATAAATAATTGTGGAAACATTACAGTAAATACAGTCAACAAATTCTCTAGTGTATAATGATCATTTTACCAAGTCAAGTTTGCAGCTGGTGCAACTCTGGCCCCTAATTTGTATGGTTGAAGTCAGTTTCATTTGTTTATAATTATGAAAAACTCAATGAAAATTAATATTGTAAGAGAAAACCTCACAAACTCAGTATAATTGAGCAGGTGTCTTCCCAATCGGAGCCCAAGGACTAGAGTAGCAGGGGATTTGAATACATAGCAATTATCAAGAGGAAAGTCCTTGTGGGGAAATTCATTTGATTCATGTTCTTGCCATTAAATCCCTCATTTTCATAAACACTAATACATCCACAAATTTACTTAAATGTGCCCCAGAACCATTTACATCAGGTGCTACATCACCACTTTTAAGCAAAACCACTATATTATTCTTATTTACTATATTGTTTGATTATGTGCTGTATTATTACATGTCCATCGGGGCTAAGATGGTCAGGGATGCAACCCCATGCTCTGGGTGTCCCTAAATCTTCAACTGCCAGAAGCTGGGACTGGATAACTGGGGACGGATCACTCAATAATTGTCCTGTTCTGCCCAGTCCCTCTGAAGCATGTGGCCTTGAAGACAGGATACTGGGCTACGTGGACCGTTGGTCTGACCCAGTATGGCCATTCTTATGTTCTGTTCCAGGGCTTTAGTTTGGGCTCATCTCTAGTTTTGGTGAGTTTCTATCAGAGCTAAGTGGTCTAGTTAAATTTCTGAGATGTTATGAGTAAATGACTGAGTTTATGGACAATGGATAGGCCTCATTTCATTAGTCTGGAATTGCAATCATCCGGGGAAATACTCAATGATATGGACATTTTTAAAATTCCAGCAGCCACCTCCAGCTTGCTCCTTCTAAGAGTGAGCATCTGTCACATATTTGTAAAGCGTTGCTTTTTAAAAAGGATTAAGACAGTTTTACGTGCACACCAGCAGAAGATCTGGCCCAGAAGGAGCACTTCAGGATGGAGACTGCAATATGCTGTGGTAGGATTTTAGGTATTCCTCATATTTTAATATAGTAGAATTAAATAAAGGGAGTGGGGGTGTGGGATGAAGGAGAGCACATGCATGCAGGTTGGCCTTAGGTTCAGAATGACCACTTGAGGCCCTGTGGTTCCAGGGATCATGTGCTTCTGTGCTCTCACCTTTTGGCCGGAGCAGTCAAATGGCAGTTATATCAGAATCCCTGTTCCCCTCCCTCCGTGATAGCAACTTGGGCCCCACTCTTGCTTGGAGCTTCACAAATCATAAAGGGTGTGTGTGTGTGTGTATGCATGTGCACTCACTTGGTATCTGGATAATAGCGGGGATTAGGATCTTCATCTTTAGAGAACAATAATATATTGTTATTTTACTCCATTTGCATCCCTGCAAATTTTGCTGCAGCTTTATATTCTGATCATTGCAGCAGGAAGTAATCATGGCAAGAAACAGTTAGCAATCAAGGAACAAATCCTTTTCTTATGGCACACCAAGATTTCAGGAACTTCTTTACAGAACACAGGAACATAAAAGGTAAGTTCAGACAAAGCATAAAACAATGATTTAACAGATGAATGCTTCTGAAAACCAAATTGATTTGTGCTGTTTGTAACTGAAAATGTTTGCAAGAGTGCAGTGCCATCTTTGAAATACATCTGGCTGATCTATTTTAGACAGTCAGCATCTGGCTACAGCAAAATTTCTGCATAGTTCTCTAAAGGAGAGTCAGGAGTGTGTCATCTGAAAATGGGGCAGACATCGCCAGCTGATAGAGAAAATACCAAGCGGCTACTAAGCAGTGCCAGCTCAGATGAGACTCACACCCGTTTGTGTCTAAATCTTCTGGAGAATAAATCATTTCCTGAAACAGGGACAGAGACTGCAGTTTATTAATCCTTGACAGACCACAAGGTATTGTCCATACTGACAATCTGTTTTGTATGGGCAGGCTGCAGAAGCAGTAAATCCTATTAACCTAGTCAAAGTCAAATGAAGACATTTTAAAAATGGAACAGCTATTACATGCACTGTTCAAAGAACACCTTATCAAAGAGAGGTTAAATGGATGTACTGCCTATTAGAATATGTACAGTTACACTGCAAAGAAACAGAAACCTTCCTTCTACCTGTTCATGTCCTTCAGAATTTTATTTATTATTAATTATATCTATCAACATAGTTAGGTGATCCTGAAAATATTATCTTCAGTTCTGCCAACAAGGACATATGATAATTTTCTGGATAAAAAAAATCAGTTTAATGCTAGCAGAAGTACTATGGAACACGCCTATATTAAACTATGCCTTCAGTATTGCACACTTCCTCAACCCAAAACATATGGCATTCTGTGTGCATGGGCCACTCTGGAGATTTACTGTAATTATATCATGATGTGCTTATTGTTATGGATTCAGCAGCCTTTCTTGCATCTCTACCTGCTTTGTTCAGGAGCAGCTGCTAGCTTCAAGCTGTTGCCTGCTTCTAGCAGCAGAAGCTGAATGAAGGAATGCTTTCTAGGGAAGACATGTTTTGAAGCAGACACACTGACAATAAACAGTTCACTGGGGGATTATAACGTTGACTGGATAAAAGTCTAGTAATCAGTCTATGATAATTTATTGATGCTGGGTCCAGTTTGCTAAAAAAATTTCTCTCTTATACAGAGTTTGGGGGCCTTTAACTGATAAAAGCGTGCAATGGTCTTTTACAAAGTGGCTGATATTTGGAGATTCATTAAACCTAATTATTTCCTCTTATGTATAAGTGACCATTTGGACATACTCACTAGCTGTGCAGAGAAGGGAGAGCAGAATCACTTGAAACAAGAACGTGACATCCTCCTCATATCCTCTATGAGACATTAGAATACGCAGTACTTGTATTTACTAGGAGCCAGAAACAATTGGCAAAATGTTGTGTGCACAAGTTAAGACTGCATAGTATAAACTGAATTTCAGTATGTGGGTTTCCTGCAGGTATTACTCTATAATTACAGGATCCAATTCAGCAGTCCTTATTTGAGCTAAACTCCCATTAGCTTCAATGGTAGTTTTGTCTGAGAGAGGACTGAAGGACAGTTACTATCGCTTATCATATGACCCTTTGATTTCTCAAACACAGAAAACCTTCCTGAAGAAATATGTGACAAGTACAAGGTGACAGACAGAGAAACCAATTTCCCTGTTAATTCACATCTCGTCCCTAGGTTTTACTGTCCCTGATCTTCACGGGTGGGTAAGGAAGAAGGATAGCTGGTTAATTAATTAGGGAGCCCTATGGGTGCAGGAAATGTTGGAGACTCCTCCATTGTCCTATTGTCATATTCCCGTTGCTGGAAATGACAGCTATTAAAATTTTATTGACTAGAACCTCTAGGGAAGAGTCCAGATGTGACCATTTCATTACTTTCTGCAAATCCATTTAAAGAAAAAAAATTCTGCTATGTCAATATAAGACTCCCATGTATAGCAACCTGCACTGTCAATAGCTAAATGCCCCTAAGAATTGGCAAATGTCATTTTCTGGCCGTGACAAATCTCACAGGAATGATCTGCTCCAGAACCACATAAAGCCTGCACCAAAAAAAAAAAAAAAAAAAAAAAGGACCAGGCACTGCATTATTAATTTGTGTTCATTAAAATGTAACCATTTCCTTTTCCACATTTTGAATTGAGTGGAGGTTAAGTTAGCAGTGCTCAAGGTTGCAGATAAAAAAAATCCTGTCTGCTGGAAAAAGGAATCTGCCTTATTGGCCTTGGAAATATGAATCCCTTTGTGCCAATCAATTTACAGAGGTTGGGAATTGAAGAACTGTGATATCTAAATGGTTCTGCAGTTTAACTGAATGGTGCTGCTAAAGAGCACATCTTGAAAGCCCAAACAATATATCAGCAGAACACAAATGTGCTGTCTAGCCAAACCATTTCCAGTGGGCTTTGTAGGTATCATCTGCTGAGGAAGTGATTCAGAGTAGGCTGACATCCTCTCAAAGTATGTGCTAAGAACAGATTACCTGTGCTTTTATGGAAAGGTCATTCTTTTTATTTGGGTAGAACAATGACATTTTCACTATTACCCATCAGTTGAAATCTTGGCATCAGGTGAAAGTTCCAAAACACTCATGCCAAAAAATATCTCGGATTCCTCTCTAGTATAGAATAATAAAATTGAAGCGTCATGGAAGCTAGAGAAGGAAAAGTCCTTAAATCATCGATTTCTCTGTAAACACAGGATTATTTCCGACAGTGTATAGATTGTATCCTACACTACATATATGTAGAAATGGGACTTGTCTTCCATAGCTAACAGGTTTTTTTCACCTGGTGCTTAACTACAGCACAGCAGACTCACTCCTCCCTTCCCCTAATCAGTTGCCTTCTATACAATGGTGTCATCCTCCTACATCACCCAACTTTCTTATTTAATCAAGGATATAGAAAAGACACCTTGGTTCAGCATTCTCCTGAAACTCATACGTATGCTCTGGATGATCAGATGAGGGCTTTGCAGTGGGTGATCACTCAGATCTTTTGAGAGTGGAGATATTCTCTGAATACCCAGATGTCTGTCCTGTCTCCCAGCACTAAAACTATATTTCAAGGAGAACACTGAATTTTTGCAGGCTTCCTGGGTTAGCCCTTCCTTTCAAGGAAAAATTTCTTAGCGTGATATGAAGGACCCTTCCAGGACCAAAATAACATGACCACTTTTCCCACTCCACCTCCTTGGCCTACCTTAATAATTCATGAATAGTACATTTACAGTATTTTGAAAGGCACTCTTGTTGAAATGCATATAATATAAAATGGAAAAAACCGCTGAAAATTCATAATGTGATGTTGGCTGATGTTTTACATACTCACAGAAGTCAGAATAATCAAAGTCATAGTTCTCAGCTTCCATTTTCTTGTGTGCACATGTAGTATTTTCTATGCTCAAGCACTTAGTTCCATTAAAATCAATATACTTGTGAATGTGGAAATCTACTGGATATCGTACCTTCAATAAGGCCAAGTTGCAGCATCTGAGAGAAATAACTTTTTTTTGCCTTCTATTAATTAAGCAAAACCAGTTTTTAAAAATTCTGTGTGTTCCTTTTTGTGTTCATAATTACAGATACATAAGGGATCATTCAAAGCAAATACCCAGGTGTATGCCTAAGTGTCCTTTTGTGTGCTCAGTTAATGTTTTTGCAGATGCCACTGTGAGATGCCACAGCAATGAAATGCAGGGTAGCACATAGAATCATAGAAGATTAGGGTTGGAAGAGACCTCAGGAGGTCATCTAGTCCAACCTCCTGCTCAAACCTCAACTAAATCATCCCAGCCAGGGCTTTGTCAAGCCGGGCCTTAAAAGCCTCTAAGGATGGAAATTCCACCACCTCCCTAGGTAACCCATTCCAGTGCTTCACCACCCTCCTAGTGAAATAGTTTTTCCTAATATCCAACCTAGACGTCCTCCACTGCAGCTTGAGATCATTGCTCCTTGTTCTGTCATCTGCCACCACTGAGAACAGCTTAGCTCCATCCTCTTTGGAACCCCCCTTCAGGTAGTTGAAGGCTGCTATCAAATCCCCCCTCACTCTTCTTTTCTTCAGACTAAATAAGCCCAGTTCCCTCAGCCTCTCCTCATAAGTCATGTGCCCCAGCACCCTGATCATTTTCATTTCCCTCTGCTGGACTCTCTCCAATTTGTCCACATCCTTTCTGTAGTGGGGGACCCAAAACTGGACGCAGTACTCCAGATGTGGCCTCACCAGTGCCGAATAGAGGGAAATAATCACTTCCCTCAATCTGCTGGCAATGCTCTAATAATGCAACCCAATATGCTGTTAGCTCTCTTGGCAACAAGGGCACACTGTTGACTCATACCCAGCTTCTCGTCCACTGTAATCCCCAGGTCCCTTTCTGCAGAACTGCTGCTTAGCCAGTTGGTCCTCAGCACATGGGATTCTTCCATCCTAAGTGCTTGTTCTTGTTGAACCTCATCAGATTTCTTTTGGCCCAACCCTCTAATTTGTCTAAGTCACTCTGGACCCTATCCCTACCCTCCAGCATATCTACCGCTCCCTCCATCTTAGTGTCATCCATGAATTTACTGAGGGTGCAATCCTATCATCCAGATCATTAATGAAGATGTTGAACAAAACCGGCCCCAGCATCGACACTCGGGGCACTCTGCTTGATATCGGCTGCCAGCTAGACATCAAGCCATTGATCACTACCCATGGAGCCAGACGATCTAGCCAGCTTTCTATCCACTTTATAGTCCATTCATCCAATCCATACTTTTTTAACTTGCTGGCAAGAATACTATGGGAGACCGTGTCAAAAGCTTTGTTAAAGTCAAGATATATCATATCCACTGCTTTCCCCATATCCACAGTTATCCAGTTATCTCATCATAGAAGACAATCAGGTTGGTCAGGCATTACTTGCCCTTGGTTGACTGTTCCTGATCACCTTCCTGTCCTCCAAGTGCTTCAAAATGGATTCCTTGAGGACTTGCTCCATGATTTTTCCAGGGACTGAGGTAAGGCTGACCGGTTTGTAGTTCCCTGGATTCTCCTTCTTCCTTTTTTAAAAGATGGCACTATATTTACCTTTTCCAATCATCCAGGACCTCCCCTGATCACCACAAGTTTTCAAAGATAATGGCCAATGGCTCCAAAATCACATCAGCCAACTCCCTCAGCACCCTCAGATGCATTGCATCCGGCCCCATGGACTTGTGCATGTCCAGCTTTTGAAAATAGTCCTTTGCCTGTTCTTTTACCACAGAGGGATGCTCACCTCCTCCCCATACTGTTCTGCCCAGTGCAGCAGTCTGGGAGCTGATCTTGTCTGTGAAGACCGAGGCAAAAAAAGCATTGAGTACTTCAGCTTTTTCCACATCATCTGTCACTAGTTTGGCTCCCCCATTCAGTAAGTGTCCCACACTTTCCCTTATCACCTTCTTGTTGCTAACATACCTGTAGAAACCCTTCTTGTTACCCTTCACATCCCTTGCTAGCTGCAACTCCAATTGTTGCACATACATGTTTGCACACAACTTTGAAAACATGGTCTAAAACACCAGCCATAATAGTGTGTAATGCACTGGTGAATGTGTGTTATAGGTCTGTGCCCAATCCAGAGAGGATGGGAATCTGTAACAGTCACAGCTAGAGCACTGGCTATTTAGTTCAAGCTAGAGCAGCTCATGCTTTTAGCTCTGGATATCACCAGTTCAATCCCTGACATGTTGCCCAACAGGGAAGCCATAACAATAGCACACTGAAGTGAATGCACTAAACTTAGGCAGGTCTACACTACAAATTTACGTCGGCACAGCTGCACCACTGTAGCATGCATGGTGAAGATGCTCTAAGCCAATGGATGAGAGTTCTCCAGTCAGCTTAATAACCCCACATCTGTGAGAGGCAGTAGCTATGTTGGAGGGAGAAGCTCTCCCACCAACATAGTCCTGTCTAGATGGGCGGTTAAGGTCAGTATAACTATGTCACTCAGGAGTGTAGATTTTTCACACCCATGAGCGATGTACTTATACCGAAGTAAGTATGTAGTACAGACCAAGCCTCAGTCAGGTACTGACTAATGCCCCAGCAGGGGACTATGCTATATAAGTTAGTAAGCATACTGGGCACAATAAGATAGTTATGTACTGCAGGTATTTACATAGCCTCGCCTCAGGATTTTCTTTCTAAATAGCAACTGGGGTGTGTTTCCTGTATCATCAAAATAATCTCTGAGAAGAGTTTGGTGAACTGCGGCCTGGAATGTGTGTTTCCAATATGGGCAGAGGGATTACTTGTTGTTTGACCATATATTATAATGGAAGACCTTAGAGTATAAACAGCTTGCACTCTTTATTAATCATTATTATTATTGTATGCGTTTCTAAAGCACCCATCATTATATCATCTGGATTCTCTTACATACATTTTCACATGTAAGGAATATCCAAAATGGGAGAATAGTCATCAAAGAGGTTCTCCCTCAGAATGTCTTACATGGAGGGTCAGAATCCAAGTGGAGTTGGCTGGTCCCCACTCAATTGTTTGGAAAACACCTGCATGCCACAAAGAGATGAGTCTCACATTGAACTCTGACAGTAGCAAGAGTTGGGGCCAGCCTGATTCTCCGTGGGAACAAGTTCCACCATTTGCTTTCACTAGTATGAGAGAGCTAGTGAGTAGTCCCAGCGTGCTTCCAAGAACTGCCTGGTCACAGTCTGCTCATGCTGATGCTACCACTTCTCATCCATGAAAGGCAGTTGTATCCTCAGACTACTCTACTGAAAGGCTAATTCATATGCTTCATGGGGCAGAGGGACAATTGATCCAGTCTGGATCACCATGTGCTGAGATTAGGAAAATAAATCTGGTGCTGTAAATCCTGGACATGCAAATAACCCTAAAGCTGACTTGACTGCACAATTTTTCCATGCAACTATCATGGAACTCACTTCATGTGAATGAAATGTATTTAGAAGAGAATCCTTTATGTAAACGAACAAGTACAATTTTACATACAAAGCTCCCTGCTTTTCAAAAAGCAATTTATGCAAGTACTGTACAGGCTTTGATATGTGCGATTGAGTTTCCGACAAAGGCTGTCAAAAGAGAGCAGGTGGAATCTGATAAAGGGAGACAACAGATAACATATGCAGGCATAGAGAAATCTCCCTCTCTATTTTACTCCTTCAAAACACTAATGACGTGTGCCCTAACATTATTGTCAAATAGAGAAACAGAAATATACTGTGCTCTGAGGTAGGGTAAAAGAAACCTGAAGTCACTCTTCTGCTAACACAGCATGACAGTGTTATTAAATTAGCAATGGTTTATACCCTCCTTCCATTGTACTAATTGTACCCAGTTCTGCGGTAAAGACTAGTCTTTCTCAAGTATCAATCTATACTAGTTAGATCAGAACTCCACTCTAATCAAATAAGGTTATTCTTCACCATCAGGCTCAAAGAGTCAAACGTTGATTACAAGAAGTTCTGGCTCATTTTCCTATAAAAAATATATCCCTATGACTACACAAGCACAACAAGAGGCATCAGGCATTTTGAAAGCATGTTGTGAGAAACTTCTTCAGATGTTCACTTTGTATAGCTTTAGACTTGCACTCACAGTTTGTAACAGTCCTTCTACTCAAGCACAAAATTACTCAAAACATCCTGCCCTCAGCTCTGGACAGACTCTTCCTTCTTAACATAATCTCTCCTCATTTTTTACTCTTCCAAATTTCTTTCCTCCTCAGTTTCCTCTCTTCTGAGCTCACCCAAGTTTCCCTATTAGACTATGGGTGGGTTCTTTGATCTTACAGAAAGTAAACTCTCTCTTTGTAAGAGAAGTGTTATTTAAAAAGATTCAATTCCTATTCTAAAAATAGGAATTACATACTAATTCACTAGACTATTAAAAGTGTTCAAAACCTATGTCAAACAGTATTATTTCCTTAGTCTGTGATCTTTCATTTGAATTCAAATCGCCTCTAATATACTATGAAGAGCCTAGAAGATGGTGGCTAGTCCACAGCCTGGGTGGCTTGGATAAAATGCGACCCTGATTTGACCTGTTTATCTTTTTGACTTAACAAATTCAAAACCTCTATATTTTGTTCATTGCTACTCAGTAGCATATTGGGGACACACAAGTACCCTTATTGCCTTTGGAATGGGATCCTCACTCCAAAGAAATCTAGTAGTTAAAATGTATTTTTTAATTCTGGTATTTTCCTTTTTACTTAGTCAACTTCTACCTGTAGTCTACCTCTTTTCTTTCTTTCATTGACATGGTTGTTCGATCCTCTGTTTGCTTCGCTGCCTTCAACCCTTGCCATTTTTTTCCCTCTCTCTCTCATTCCTCAGCCTGCCCCCACTGTGGTTCACTCTCAGTGTCTACTTCCACAACTCCTGCTCTCGCACTCCTGATTGTCTCTGGTGGAAATCTCATGATCAGGCTGACTTCCTCCACCACCAATTCGTTCTCTCCTCCTTCAGTTCTGCCATCTTTTTAACTAAACAACTCCACCACTCCTTTTTAATTGAATGCTGTGCCTGCAATCCCTGACATCTTTTCAACACCTCTGACTCACTTCTTAAACCCTTTCCTCCTCCTGCCACCACATCTCTTGACATGTCATTTGACTTTGACACTGCCAGACAGACTCCTCTTCTTGAAATCTTGTTCTCCCTTGGACTGTCCTTTCTTGGTTCTCCTCCTAACTTTCTAATAATTTCTTCAGTGTGGCCTTTGAGGATCCTCCTCATCCTCCCATCAGAATTTCCGTGAGGGTTCCATAGGGCTCTATTCTTGGTCACCTTTTGTTCCGTTACACCCTATCTCTGGGTTGTCATATCTGCAAAACATGAATTCAACTAGCATCTTTAGGCCAACAACTCACAGGTCTACCTCTCTACTATCCAACTGTCTCATTCTGTACATAGTAAAATCTTGGCCTGTCTCCTTGATATCTCCCCGTGGATATTTAGCCATCAATTTAAGAACAACATGGCTAAAACAGAGATTTTAATCTTCTTGCCTTCCCCCCAAATCTCTCCCTGCTATCTCCTTTCTCAATCATTGTGGACAACACTACTAACCTCTCTGTTACCCAGGCCTGTGACCTGAGCATCATCTTCGGCTCTGACCTCCCACTAGGCCTTCAAATCCAGGCTATGTCTAAATCTTGCCAATTCTTTCTGCATAACATCTCTAAGATATGGCCTTTCTTATCCATACACACAGCTAAAACTCTCATCAGGCTCTCATCATCTCACATCTCAGTTACTGCAACATTCTTTTCTCTGGTCTTGAGAAATGCAACCTCGCCCCACTTATGTGCATTCAGAATGCTGCTGCAAAGGTCATTTTGCCAGCTCATCACTTTGGCCACGTATCCTCTCTTTTTGTATCCTTCCACTGGCTTGCATCAAACATAAGCTACTTGTTTTCACTTTCAAGGCCCTTCATGGCCTATACCATGCTATCCTATCCTTATTGCTAATTCACTGTCAGGATGTCAGCTCCCACCTCCGACTGAATCATGATGCTCGCCTAAATCATCCATGTTAAATTTTCAAACAAGCATTCTTGTGCTTTCTTCCATGCTGGCCCTCACACCTGGGAGAAGCTCTCTGTAAACATCCACAAAACTACCTCCTTAAAACCTTCCTTAAAATTCTCATTTGTTGTGGTGCCTAACAAAAAAACCCAAACAAACCCAAATTAAAAAAACAAACAAACCCTGACAACATTTGGCTGCTGGTGTGCTATCACTGCCTATCCTGCTGACCAATATTGTCTCATTATGTCCTTGTGCTCCCCCTTGTGTCTGTTTGTATTCATACATGGTCTCTTGTCTTATATTTGGATTGTAAGCTCAAGGGAGCAGAGATTGTCTTCTCTAGGTCAGACAGTGCCTCGCACAATACGGTCCATGACTAGGGTTTCTAGGTAATACAAATAATAATATTTAATAGTTGTATTTGAGTGAAATACATACCACATTTAGGATTCAATTTACAAGGAAAAAACTCTCCAGGAAATCAGAGCTTTACATGAACACACTCTCTGTCTCCCTTGCCTCACTTAGTGCTATGGTTCCTATTCTGTGCTGCACTGGGCAGAGTACAGGTAGCAGCATAATGACAATTACTGTTTTTTCTCAGCCTCAGAGGCTAGAACTTGAGCAAATTTAACTACACTTTTATCTGCATACAGAAGGTGCCACAACATCATCTGAGATTCATAGATTCTAAAGCTAGAAGGGACCATTGTGATCACAATGCTGAAAACAATTATGAAACAAATCAGCGGGGAGGAACAATTTAATTAGAGAAGTGTAAATGATAATTGGGAATAATTTAAGAACATATTACTAGATGCCCTAAAAAGCCACAATTGAGGAAGGAGATACTGATTAAAAAAAGACCCAGTTTAGAGAGGAAGTGAATGCAGCTGTAACAATAAAATATAACAAATGAAAGTTGACAGTAATAAATATAAATCAGAAGTTAGGGATTGTAGAAAACTGAGAAGGGAAGCCAAGGGACACAAGGAGACATCTGTAGCCAGTAGAATTAAGGACAAAAAGAAGAAGTTTTAAAAATATATTAGGAATAAAAAGAATCCTGACAATAGTATTGGTTTGTTGATAGATGGAAAAGGTAGAATTATCAATAACGCAGAAAAGGCAGAAGTATTAAAAAAAATTAAGTTCTGTATTTGGAAAAAACCGCAGATGACACCATCTCATCAAATGATAACACTCTTTTCATTCCACTAGAATCTTTGGAGGATGTTAAACAGAAGCTGTTAAATCAGCAGGTCCAGAACATTTGCACCCAAGAGTTTTAAAAAAGCTGGCTGGTGAGTTCACTGGAACTTTAATGCTTATTTAGTTATTCAATAAGTCTTAGAGTTCTGGATAAGTTCCAGAAGAAAGATAACGATGTGCCAATTTTAAAAAAGGGTAAATGGGATGACCTGTGTAACTATAGGCCTGTCAGCCTGACATTAATCCTAGGCAAGATAGTGGAACAGCTGATACAGGACTCAATTAATAAAGAATGAAAGGAAAATAATGTAATTAATACAAATCAAAATGGGTTTATGGAAAACAGATCCTGTAAAACTAACTTTAACTTTTTTTAATGAGATTACAAATTTGGTTGATAAAGGATATAATGTTGCCGTAATATATTGAGACTTTTGTAAGACATTTGACTTGGTATCTCATGACATTTTCATTAAAATACTATAATGATATAAAATCAACATGACACGTATTAAAATGGATTAAAAACTGGATAACTGATAGGTCTCAAGCTGTGACTGTGAATGGGGAATTATCATTGTTCGGGTATTTCCAGTGGGTCCCATACGAACATCACTGGAAACACACACAATGCGCTATTTTACATTTTTATCAATGACCAGGCACAAAACCAAAATCATCACTGATAAATGTTGATGACACAAAAACTGGGGGGTGGAAAATAATGGATAGGACAGGTCACTGATTCAGAGTGATCTGGATCACTTGGTAAACTGGATTGCAAGCAAACAATATGTGTTTTAATATGGCTAAATGTAAATGTATACATCTAGGATCAAAGAATGTAGGCCACATTTACAGGATGGGGAACTCTATCCTGGGAAGCAGTGACTCTGAAAAAGATTTGGGGGTCCTGGTGGATAATCAGATGAACATGAGCTCCCAGTGAGATGCTGTGGCCAAAACAGCTAATGTGATCCTGAGATGCATAAACAGGGAAATCTCAAGTAAAAGTAGAGAGGGTATTTAGTATTGGTGTGACCACTGCTGGAATACTGCGTCCAGTTCTGGTGTCCTCACTTCAAGAAGGATGTAGATAACTTGGAGAGGATTCAGAAAAGAGCCACAAAAATGATTAGAGGACTGTAAAACATGCCTTATAGTGATAAACTAAATTGATTTAGCTCCGTGAGTCTAACACAGAAAAGGTTAAGGGATGGCTTCATTTAGAGTAGTGAGAATAATTAATCACTGGAACAATTTATCAGGGGTCATGGTGGATTCTCCATCACTGACAATTTTTAAATCAAGATTGGATTTTTTTAAAAAAGATCTGCTCTAGGAATTATTTTGTGGAAGTTCTCTGACCTGTGTTCTATGGGGGGGGGGGCGGTGTCAGACTAAATGATCACAATGGTCCCTTCTGGCTTTGGAATCTATGAATCTAGTCTGACCTCCTGTAGAACACAGCTCATAAAACTTACCTGAATAAATTTCTGTTTGAACTAGAACAGATTTTTTTAGAAAAAAACATCCAATCTTGATTTTAAAATTGCCAGTGTTTCAATGATTAATGACCCTCAGTGTAAAAAAAATATGCCTTATTTCTAGCAGGAATTTGTCTAATTTCAACTTCCAGTCATTGGATCGTGTTTTACCTTTCTCTGCTAGTTTGAAGAGATTAGTTCTCATGCTGTTGGATGGCATAGAACAAGTTATGCGTCTCCACATTGTTTGTTCTGGCACGTTATAGGGTAAGTAAGGTACAGATCATAGAATCATAGAATCATAGAATATCAGGGTTGGAAGGGACCCCAGAAGGTCATCTAGTCCAACCCCCTGCTCGAAGCAGGACCAAGTCCCAGTTAAATCATCCCAGCCAGGGCTTTGTCAAGCCTGACCTTAAAAACCTCTAAGGAAGGAGATTCTACCACCTCCCTAGGTAACGCATTCCAGTGTTTCACCACCCTCTTAGTGAAAAAGTTTTTCCTAATATCCAATCTAAACCTCCCCCATTGCAACTTGAGACCATTACTCCTCGTTCTGTCATCTGCTACCATTGAGAACAGTCTAGAGCCATCCTCTTTGGAACCCCCTTTCAGGTAGTTGAAAGCAGCTATCAAATCCCCCCTCATTCTTCTCTTCTGCAGACTAAACAATCCCAGCTCCCTCAGCCTCTCCTCATAAGTCATGTGCTCTAGACCCCTAATCATTTTTGTTGCCCTTCGCTGGACTCTCTCCAATTTATCCACATCCTTCTTGTAGTGTGGGGCCCAAAACTGGACACAGTACTCCAGATGAGGCCTCACCAGTGTCGAATAGAGGGGAACGATCACGTCCCTCGATCTGCTGGCAATGCCCCTACTTATACATCCCAAAATGCCATTGGCCTTCTTGGCAACAAGGGCACACTGCTGACTCATATCCAGCTTCTCGTCCACTGTCACCCCTAGGTCCTTTTCCGCAGAACTGCTGCCTAGCCATTCGGTCCCTAGTCTGTAGCGGTGCATTGGATTCTTCCAGGACCCTGCACTTATCCTTATTGAACCTCATCAGAATTCTTTTGGCCCAATCCTCCAATTTGTCTAGGTCCTTCTGTATCCTATCCCTCCCCTCCAGCGTATCTACCACTCCTCCCAGTTTAGTATCATCCGCAAATTTGCTGAGAGTGCAATCCACACCATCCTCCAGATCATTTATGAAGATATTGAACAAAACCGGCCCCAGGGGCACTCCACTTGACACCGGCTGCCAACTAGACATGGAGCCATTGATCACTACCCGTTGAGCCCGACAATCTAGCCAGCTTTCTACCCACCTTATAGTGCATTCATCCAGCCCATACTTCCTTAACTTGCTGACAAGAATACTGTGGGAGACCGTGTCAAAAGCTTTGCTAAAGTCAAGAAACAATACATCCACTGCTTTCCCTTCATCCACAGAACCAGTAATCTCATCATAAAAGGCGATTAGATTAGTCAGGCATGACCTTCCCTTGGTGAATCCATGCTGACTGTTCCTGATCACTTTCCTCTCATGTAAGTGCTTCAGGATTGATTCTTTGAGGACCTGCTCCATGATTTTTCCAAGGACTGAGGTGAGGCTGACTGGCCTGTAGTTCCCAGGATCCTCCTTCTTCCCTTTTTTAAAGATTGGCACTACATTAGCCTTTTTCCAGTCATCCGGGACTTCCCCCGTTCGCCACGAGTTTTCAAAGATAATGGCCAAGGGCTCTGCAATCACAGCCGCCAATTCCTTCAGCACTCTCGGATGCAACTCGTCCGGCCCCATGGACTTGTGCACGTCCAGCTTTTCTAAATAGTCCCTAACCACCTTTATCTCCACAGAGGGCTGGCCATCTCTTCCCCATTTTGTGATGCCCAGCGCAGCAGTCTGGGAGCTGACCTTGTTAGTGAAAACAGAGGCAAAAAAAGCATTGAGTACGTTAGCTTTTTCCACATCCTCTGTCACTAGGTTGCCTCCCTCATTCAGTAAGGGGCCCACACTTTCCTTGGCTTTCTTCTTGTTGCCAACATACCTGAAGAAACCCTTCTTGTTACTCTTGACATCTCTTGCTAGCTGCAGCTCCAGGTGCGATTTGGCCCTCCTGATATCTTTCCTACATGCCCGAGCAATATTTTTATACTCTTCCCTGGTCATATGTCCAACCTTCCACTTCTTGTAAGCTTCTTTTTTATGTTTAAGATCCGCTAGGATTTCACCATTAAGCCAAGCTGGTCGCCTGCCATATGTCTGTTGATGCCATATGCCTGCCAGATGTCTGTTGATGCCATCCAGTCATTGTCTTAGGTCTTCTGGGTGGTCTTTTCCATCTTGCTTTCACTGGGTCAAAGACAAAGAAGATTTACAGGAGATAATGCTGCCCTCTTCTTAGAATCATAGAAGATTAGGGTTGGAAGAGACCTCTGGATGTCATCTAGTCCAACCCCCTGCTCAAAGCAGGACCAACCCCAACTAAATCACTTTTGTAGCTGGCATTGCAAGGTTTCTACATGCCAGATATGCTAAACATTTGTTTACCCCTTTGTGTTTTGGCCACCATTCCAGAGGATTTCCATGCTGATCACACTTGTTAAAAAATAACGCATTAATTAAATTTGTGACTGATCTCCTTGGGGGGAGAATTGTATGTCCCCTGCTCTGTTTTACCTGCATTCTGCCACGTATTTCATGTTGTAGCAGTCTCAGATGATGACCCAGAACATATGGTTCATTTTAAGAACACTTTCACTGCAGAGAATGGAAAGAAAGTACCAAAGTGAGATTTCTAAAGATAGCTACAGCACTCAACCCAAGGTTTAAGAATTTAAAGTGCCTTCCAAAATCTGAGCGGTATGAGGTGTGGAGCATGCTTTCAGAAGTCTTAAAAGAGCTACACTCCAATGCGGAAACTACAGAACCCAAACCACCAAAAAAGAAAATCAGCCTTCTGCTTGTGGCATCTGACTCAGATAATGAAAATGAACATGCATCGGTTAGCACTGCTTTGGATTGTTATCGAGTAGAACCCGTCATCAGCATGGACGCATGTGCCCTGGAATGGTGGTTGAAGCCTGAAGGGACATATGAATCTTTAGTGCATCTGGCACGTAAATATCTTGCAATGCCGGCTACAACAGTGCCATGAGAATGCCTGTTCTCACTTTCAGGTGACATTGTAAACAAGAAGTGGGCAGCATTATCTCCTGCAAATGTAAACAAACTTGTTTTCCTGAGCGATTGGCTGAAGTAGGACTGAGTGGACTTGTAAGCTTTAAAATTTTACATTGTTTTATTTTTGAATGCAGTTTATTTTGTACATAATTCTACATTTGTAAGTTCAACTGTCATGATAAAGAGTTTGCACCACAGTACTTGTGTTAGGTGAATTGCAAAATACTATTTCTTTTGTGTTTTTACAGTGCAAATATTCGTAATCAAAAATAAATATAAAGTGAGCACTGTACACTTTGTATTTTGTGTGGTAATTGAAATCAACATATTTGAAAATGTAGAAAACATCAAAAATATGTACATAAATGGTATTCTATTGTTGTTTAACAGTGCGATTAATCATGATTAATTTATTTAATCACGTGATTAATCACAATTAATTTTTGTAATTGCATGACAGCCCTAATCGTTTGACATTTTCGATCATTCAGAGATGACTCATCCGAATGGTGTGCAACTTTTTCCCATCTTGACTGAGGCTACATCTGTGCTACAAACTAGGAATATGATCCCCATGCTCACGTAGACATACTTGCGCTAGCTCTCATCAAGCTAGTGCAAATGTAAAGAGCAGTGTAGCTGTGGCAGCATGGGGAGTAGAAGTGGAGGCATTGCTGAGCCATGCTCAGCACAAACTCTCCTGAAACCAGCTTCCTCTGCTACCACTGCCCATACTACCCTGGCTGCACGGCTATTTATACTCATGCTAGCTTGAGGAGAGCCTGCACAAGTATGTGTACAGGAGCTCGTAGTGTAGATGTAGTGAGAGAGGGGCCATGTTTCAGTTCTGTAAATCAGAATACTGACCACTGAAGTATCTGTAGGAATAATAGGACTATATTCTAACTTACTGAAATGTATAATGGGCTCAGGAATGTTATGGATTTTATCGTTCTCGCCTATGTAGGTTACTTTGTCGGCATTGAAGTTTTTGGAAATAGACCAGATCGGTGTGTCTTTTAGAAATTTATTAAAAAGATTAAGCAGGCAGCTATATTTGTTTTATAAGTTTAAGCTAGGTGGCATAGTTCTCCTGGCTTAATTTATAAGAGCATATTACATTGGTCAAAGTGATATTAAAATTGAAATACAATCAATGTCAATGGTTGGAACTAGCTTACCAATTACTGCAATTAGTAATTAAATCACACTGAACAAATTAAGAAAAACAATCCTTCTTAAGGTTTTACAGAAAGGTTGATAGGAGAGTCCCTTTTCCTTTAACTTGATTAATTTAACTTAAAATGTGCTGAAAGCAACAGCTGTAACTTTGCCTTGATTTTAAGGATGTAAACCACTTTAAATGATTTCCCAGTAGCTTCCCTTTTGGCTACCTCTCTCCCATTAAGCTTTACTGTTTACAGAGATTATACTGAGCTTGGGTTTGTCTAATGTATTTCCCACCCCACATTGAGCAATGCCTGTAATTCTCCGATAGTCTGGCACAAACACAAAATGATTTCTAAAACTCCAGACTTATAGAAGCTTTAGAATGACATTGGTTTAATCCAGGGGTCCCTCACTATTTCAATAACAGACTTGAGGGTTTAGTGTCTATTTTGTGGAAAAGTTAGTAATACATAAACACACACACAAGAGCTTTGGAGTGATTCAAATTGCTTTACAGACGGACTTTCTATTCAAAGTTTCTAACTCATGTGATTGGTTTTAGCTTGAATTTAAGCTGATATTCACTGGTATCTTCATAGATCATAAGACATGATCTGTTCTTTCACATGCAGTGGGGTTTGATCTTCACCCTCTCTCTTGCTTGGCTTAGTCTCTCAACATTCTTTACTCCTTCTCTGGGTGGAGTCCAGAGAATGGAGCAGGATATAACTTCAGTTATCTTGCTGGTGCTAGAGAGTTCCCTCCCTCCATTTTGTCTGCTGGGCTGGCATCTTTTGTTGGGATCAGTGATCTCTCTACTGCACCCCTAGGGGCACTTTTTGTCTATGTAGGGGTTCCAGCATGTTGGTGTAGGTCATCGGGGACCAATGATTTGACATCTTTGTCTTGAAGGTACATTGAAGGTTTCTGCTAGGTTGGACATGTCGTAACCCAATTCATTACTAACTGCAAACACATGTCTCTTGAAAACAGAATGCAAGAAGGTGCCATGTGATAAGGGGCTGTGAGACAAGTTTCTGTTTTACCCCTACATTGAAATGTCTTGATTGTTTAAATATAATTCAGGACTTATTCAAGGTGATGTATTTGCTCATTTTCGTACTTTGTCATGACAATGAGTTAATTATGACACTGGGAAAATATCCTAAGAAGTGGGATAGTGACTAGGACAAATATATAATATTTTATCCTAATAACCCTTTGCCTACACTCAAAAAGCTGCTTCAAGCATCTCTTTGCAATGCTAACTTTTATTACACATTTTGGTCAACCAAAGTCACTCAGGCTTAAACCCAGATATGGCCTATGTTCCTTACATATCATATATCCTCAGCTTCATCTCTCTATGTATCAGGGGATTCAGTTTGCGAATGACTTTCTTAATGAGGCGTCCCATGACTTTTTTGCAGTGTGGGCTTCAGGTTCTTTCTCAATGCCACTCATGTTATTGACAACACAGCCAAGAAGGTGAAATCACTGAGAATCTTAACTGGATGGTCACCCACTGAGAATCTTAACTGGATGGTCAGCCAAGGTGTGAGAGCCTGCAGGGTGTTCAAAATTGCCAACCAGAAGAATTTTAATTTGACCCCGACTAGTTTTCAGTCCTACTTTTGCTGCTGAAATTTCTGGATATTGAATAGTGTCTGCAGCCACAAAAGAAATGCTGGTCCAGCAATTTTAGACTGAAGATCTCATTATCAAATGTTTGTTCCCAACGTAGGTGCTTACAGACTGTGATCAAGGTACCACTTAATGTTCTCTTTGTTAAGGTGAATAGACTGAACTCCATGAGTCTCTCACCGTAAGGCATGCTTTTCAGTCCTTCATTCATTCTTGTGGCTCTTCTCTGAACCCCCTCCAATATATCAATGTCCTTCTTGAATTGTAATACTGGAACTGGACTGTATAATCTTCTAGCAATCATACCTGTGCTGCACGCAGAGGTAATATAACCTTTCTAACTCCTACTCAGGATTCTTTGTTTATACATCTGGAGATTGCATTAGCTTTTTCGGCCACAGCATTGCACTGGGAACTTAGGTTAAGCTGACTCTTTTTTTAGAATCACTTTTGAGGATAGGGTTCCTTATCCTGTAAATAAGGTCTATATATTTTGTTCCTAGATATATGACTTTACCTTGGCTGTATTAAAATGCATTTTGTTTGCTTGCATCCAGCTTACCAAGCAGTCCAGATCACTCTGTATCAGTGACTTGTCCTCTTCATTATTTACCACTCCCTCAATCTTTGTGTTTTCTCCAAACTTTATCAGTGATGATTTTATGTTTTCTTCCAGGTCATTAATAAAAATATCAAATAACATAGGACCAAGAACCAATCGCTGTGAGATCGCACCAGAAACACATCTGTTCAATGACAATTCCCCATTTACAGTTACATTTGAGACCTGTCAGTTATCCACTTTTTGATTCATTTAACATGTGTCTTGTTAATTTTGTATCATTCTAGGTTTTTAATCAAAATGTTGCGCAGTACCAAGTCAAATGCCTTATAAGAGTTTAAATATATGGCATCAACACTAGTACATTTATCAACCAAACCTGCAATCTAATCAAAAAAGTTAGTTTTACAAGATCTGTTTTCCATAAACCGATGTTTATTGGCATTAATTATATTATCTTTCTTTAAGTCACACATCAGATGATTCATTGTTTTCCCAGGATTGTTGTCAAGCTGACAGCCTGTAATTACCTGGATCATCCCATTTACCCCTTTTAAATATTGCCACAACATTTGCTTCGTCATTGTTCCAGGAATTACTAAAAATCAGTATCAATGGGCTAGTGAGCTCCTCAGAAAGCTCTTTTAAACTCTTGGGTGCAAGTTATCTGGACCCACTGATTCAAGAATGTCTAACTTTAGTAGCTGCTCTTTAACATCCTCCTGAATTACTATTTAAATGGAAGTGTTTCATACTCATGTATGACAGGACTACATCATCTGTTTCCCCCCCGCCACGAAATATTTATTGAACACGTGTGTCTTTTCTTTAGGATTACTGATAACTCTACCATTTCCATCTAGTAACAGATCAATACCATTGTTAGGATTCTTTTTGTTCCAAATATACTTAAAATACTCCTCCTTATGGTCCATAACTCTGCTGGCCAGAGATTGTGCCACGTGTTCACAGAATCATACCATAGAATATCAGGGTTGGAAGGGACCTCAGGAGGTCATCTAGTCCAACCCCCTGCTCAAAGCAGGACCAATCCCCAATTTTTGCCCCAGATCCTAAATGGCCCCCTCAAGGATTGAACTCACAACGCTGGGTTTAGCAGGCCAATGCTCAAACCACTGAGCTATCCCTCCTTTTGCTTCTCTTATCCATTCTCTACAATATCTAGCTTCTGATTTATATTTATCACTATCAACTTCCCCTTTCTTTCATTTGTTATATGATTTTTTTATATTTTTATTTTTATAGCTGTTTTTCACTTCCTCTAATCCAGGTTGGTTATTAAATCAGCATAGCCTTCATCCCCTGAGACTAAATGCCTCAATGCACTGAAACAGATTAATAACTCCAAAACATGGCATCAGATTATTCACATTTCTTATCTGATGCCATCGGCAATATGTTTTGATTGCTAATCGTTGAGGGGGCCATGTTGAAAATCCCCTCTTTATATATTTTAGCAAACTATAGCAATTCTAGTCTATCTTAGGTATTTAAGTACTTATATGGCCCCCATCAATACTGTATCTGACTGGCTCACAATCTTTAATGCACTCATCCTCTCAACATCCCTATGAGGTAGGGAAGAGCTGTTATCCCCATTATATATAGGGGGAATTGAGGGACATAGAGACTAAGGATATGTCTACACAGCAGCTAGGAAGTATGATACACTCTGCTTAGTGTACCAAAAATCACAGTATAGCTATGGTGGCCACCTGAGTATGTACCCAGAGGGTTAAGCAGGATTGTATTCAGGCAACTGGCCCAAGCCTCCACAGTCACACTGCTATTTTTAAGCAGACTCGCTGCAGCAGAGCTTGTGCATGTATGCCAATCTAAGCTGGGAATCACACCTCCCAGCAGCTGTGTGACTTAAGTACTTATATATGCACTAAGTGACTTGCGCAAAGTCACACAGGAAGTCTGTAGCACCCAGATCCCCCCTGTGCTAAACTAGCATGCTAACCATTGGGCCCTCCTTCCTCTCTAATCTTAACACAATTACATTTCATGTCGGCTTAAATCAATTTGACAATATCATAGCTTGAAAGATCATGTAAACTAAAAAGGCTATGCAGATTTCTGAGTGGTAGGTATTTACTGTAAGCAACCTGGATTAGTAAGTATTGATTATAGTTTTCTAAACCATGAAATAATTTTTAATGATGGTATAATGGTAGTTCTTGTAATGCATGTTTTCTTGTATTAATACAGGAAGGAATAAAAAAATTGCAAACAATATACAACATAGAACGTACTAAGGCCATTAACAAGATTATTATGGTATTGGTCAATATTTACATACACTAATTTTCCTATGGTTTTATTAATTTGATCGTTAAGTTACCAGCAATAATGTATTTATAGTATGTGAAGGAATGCCTACTCACTTGTTCTACTGGAGTAATATTACTGAACCATATTTAGTGGTACATGTTACACAGTTCATCTTTTCAGGGCCTGTATAAGTAAAAACCAAATTGCCTAAGGTGATGCCTTTGCATTAATCGTATTCCCATAACTCAGGCACTTCATTCCACTAAAATCAATAGACTTGTGAGTGTGAAAGTGCAGAAGTAAAAGACAAGCATAATAAATAGTCCAAAACCTGTGTTGTCAAATAGATATGTAATTCTTTCACACTTATTTGCATGATTGATCTTTGTTTTGCATATTTTCAAAGTTTTGATCTACAAATGGATTTTAATTTGTGTACTTTTGAAGGAACAGCCTTTTGGGAATGAAGGCAGGTAATGGCTAATCAGAGAGTAAAATATAGACTGATAGAAGTTGCACATAGTGAGTCTGAACTCCACTGCTATGTGAAATGTAATTATTGTTACTATTTGTGTTACTTAAAGGTCCTCCTGTGCTACATGCTGTACAAACACAGAGATTGTAAGAGACAGTCCCCTCTCTGAAAAACTTACAATCTACTTACAAAACAGATAAGAGATACACAAAAAATATTTTCCTTCCTTTACAGATGAGGAACCGAGGCACAGAGAGATGAAGTGACATGCCCAAGGACATGCAAAAAGTCTGTTGTAGAAGATCTTGAGGCAGAATCTCCATCCAGTGCCTTAACTACAAAAACATCCTTCCTCTTTAAACAATGAGGACCAGATTCAGACGTGCTTTAAGGCTCTCGTTTAGCAAAACAATTATGCACATGCTTTACTTTAAGCACATCATTGAATCCTATTAACTTCAGTGGGACTTAAGCACGTGCTTTCCTGCTTTGCTGGATCGGGGCCTAAATGCGTGCAATTCCCAATGAAATCAAAAGTGGGAGTGCCAGCCTTCCCTAGATCTGAATTTGCCCCAGTTTCTGGACAAGTTATATTTAATGAAAGAGATCTTATATTTGTATGTAGGTGTGAAGGTATAACAGATGCCGTTTGACTAAGGTCAGAGGCAAGCAACTGGCTGATTAGCTCTACCCATTGGGAAAAGAATTGCAGCTTCACTGGCTGATCCTCATAAAAGGAGGAGCAGGAAAAGAAGAGGAGGAGCTGCAATACCTGCCAGAGGCTGAAGCAATTGCTGGGAGGAACTGCTTCCGGAAATAAAAAATGGACAGAAGGGAGACTGTGGGAAGTCCTATTATCAAAAGGCTCTGAGGTAAGAGACACAAATTTTGGGTTGAGAAACTTCTGGGGTGGGTGGGTGGGGAGCTGAGGGACAGACTTGGGGAAGTTTTCCACAGCAACTGCCCCTGCTGGAAACTACCTTTCCTGGACTAGGTGGGAAGGTTCCAGGCAGAATTCCCACAGGAAGGGTGCTGGCTCAACTAGAGCAAGCTCGGGTCCAGCTGGAAGAGGGCAATATACAACAGGGCCCAAACTCTTACAGTAGGTGAAATATTCACACATCTTTAAACTTATATTTCAAATTCTGATTGGACTTTATTGTTCCATGTGTGTTTCTTGAAGATAATCAGAAACTCATGCTTTGCAGTCACTGACTTTATAGGAAAGAGAGGAGATAGCTCAGCATGCTGCTAATGAATGATGCTGTACATATAACCTTTGATCTCCTCTTAAAATAAGTAAATTAGACAGTGGTATTGGTTCAGTCAGAGTGGACAGCTGTCCACAACCAAGAATCACCATCCATGTGGTCACTCTTGTTAGTATTAGCACAGAGGCTCAAGACTCAAATGGAATGAAGACTGAATTAGTTTCATAATGTGAACTTTCCAGGTCAGGATTCAATCTATGACAAAGTCAGTCCTGGCAGATCTGAGAGACTGGATGGGGGCAAATGTATCAGCCCTAGAATGGTGAAGGCCCTGTTCGCTATGAGCTGAAAAAAGGTTACCTCAGGTTAACTGGAGACACCTGAGGCCAGTTAAGAGCTGCCAGTGACCTTTAAAAAAAACCCTTTTCTGGTGAGAGAGTGAGAAAGGGAGCGAACAGAGACAAGCTATAGTAGGAGTAGTGGCGGCACGAAGGAAAGACTTCTTGGTGGAAGTCTGTCTCCCCTCGCTATAGGGAAAGAAACTAAGTTAACACCTGTTTGGGAAGTACTGGCAACTAGGAGCCAGCATAGCAAGGTAACGCCACAGAGCGGGGCAGGGAAAAGTATTTCTGTTTTCCTTGTAAGTGTGGGTTTTGGGTATTTTTTTGTTTGTTTTTCTTAAGAGAACTTCTTGGGCCCACCCTGAGGCCCACCATGTAAGTAGGGAAAAATAAAACTAGAGATAAGAGAAAAACCCTCCAGAGACAGACTGATTTACTCCAGGCCCCCCACTGCCTGAGGGAGAAGTGCTGAGGTAAAGAAAATATCCTGCCACAGGTTATACTGTTGCCCAAAGTGGGAAAATAAGCACAGCCACTGCCTATGAAGTGGGTGAAACCCTGGCTTCATTAAAGTCAATGGCATAACTCCCATTGAAGTCAATGGGGCTAAGATTTCACCCAGTATCTCGTCTATGGATAATATCCACAGCAATGATTTAATCCACAGACCAGTAGTAAACCAGACAACCTCACACTGTATTTCTACCTGACCTCATCCTTTACTTGGGACAACCATCTCCAGAGATTAGTTTGTAATTTAATTATGTTCATCCCTGATAACCCAGGAGGTCTGAACATAAAATTATGACTTTGATATACAGGGCCAAAATCAATAGCCATTAAATGAATGAGGACATTTTAAAGTATGGAGCATGCTGAGTGTCTAAGCTACTCCATCACCACAATAGCTCAGTCTGGTCATACAGAGGAGCCAGAGAAAGACTGAACTATTGATCAGCCCGCTACATGTTTGCTGACCATGAAGCCAGCACAGATGAATAGACAAATAGGAACCAAACTAAAGAGTTGCTAAGGACCATTTGGTAAGTGGGAGGTAGGTGAAAGCTCTACAAGCAGAGTTCTCCAGGAAGTTGCTCATATTTGCAGAAGCAGACGGATAATGGAAATAGAGTTCTTGCATTTCAGAGAAAGTCAATGGAACCATGAAAAAGTAAATATTTTACAAGTAGATGGTATTTTGAAAATACTGTATCAGGTTGAATCTTTCTGTATTTAACTCTGTTTTTACTTAGTGAGAGTTTTTACTTAGTTTTTACTTAGTAGTTGGGCCAGAGTCTCAAGTGGTGTAAATTGGCATAGCTTCTTGTGATGGGGTGGATAACCATACACTAGAGAGTTAAGAATGCAGGAACACACCAGGGGGCTCCGCCCCGACAGCACTCACTGCTACAGAGACACTAGGCCAAGAAGGCATTCCTAGGTGGAGGTCAACTGCATAGAGTCAAGACTCCCTACCCTGCTGAGATCCATGGATCAGGTAGCCAGGAACAACCGCCACCAAGACAAACCCAAGGCAAGGAGCAGAGCAGTAGGAAGAGGCTCAGGGGAGAACATTAGCTGGATCTCAGGTAGTGGACTCCTGCATTACAATGCTCCAGAGGGTCTCTGGGTCAGAATGCAGTGGCGTGGGAAGGCCTGGGTTCTCCTATTCCATAATCACCAGTTGTGGCTGATACCATGGACTACAACGGCCAGGTGGTGCTGCCGCCTCAAACTATAACCACAAAGTGAGGAGGCTCTCGCCTGCTCACAACTGGTGGAGAATGCAGGCAAAATGGCCTAGTCCTGCTGAAGGACATAAAAAAGGCCAAAAGAGGAGCAAGGAAAAAATAAGAAGGGATGGCATGGAGATGGAAAACCTGCAGAAGTGAGTAATGGAGAGCCAACAGCAACAGGCAACTCAGCTTCAGCAACAACAGAAGCAATTATTACAACAACCGGACTCACAATACCAGCAGCAGCAATTGATCTGGGAACTGCCCACTCAATACCAAGAACACCATCACCACCTGATGTCGGCGCGCCTACAACCCGCAGGAGCTGCTGCTAGCCTAGGGCCAAGGTCCTCTGGGATGGGGTCCTTACACCAGTCAAGATGACAAAGATGGGCCCACAGAATGACCCCAAAGGCTTTTTAGGGACGTTCAAATGGGTGATCATTGTGGCTGCCAGATCATTGGACCACACTCTTGGCCCCCTATCTGACAGGGCTGGCCCAGGCAGCTATGGGGTGCTGGATCCTCGGGGTGCCTGAGACTACCAGAAGGTCAAGGTGCCTATCTTGGACTGCTTCAATATCTCCCCCAAGACCTACCACAACGCTTCCAGAAGGAAAAATGACTGCCCTGATGGTAGTGGCCCCGTATCTAAAGGATTATTATGGGCACTGGCTAATTCTGCAAGGGCACATCGGGGTGCAGGTGGCAGAAGATATTGTCCTCAAGCAATTTATCCAGCCCCTTGTGGTTGGGTGATGTGAGGAGAGAGAAACACTGCCTACTGTTGGAGGCAGTGGGACTCACAGAAAATTACCTGGCCACTGAAGGTCCAATCCCCTGGACCCCAAGGGTGTAGGCCATCACCAGATATGGAGGGCTGAGCACAATGGAGAGAACGGGGCACAGGAGACCATCAGCTGGGGCAGGGTCTGAATTCCTTTCAAGGAAGAGACTATGAGACTGAATAAGAGCACCCCAAGACACGGAGGCCCTCCTCCAAACAGGACAATCCCAACGGGGTGGGAACAGACAGCAGCCCCACTGGATGGCAATTGCGGGCAGCATCACCACTTTCAGTGCAACTGCCCCTTTATGGATTGTAACTACAGAAAGGCCTGAATGGCTGCTCCTAGATCCCACAAGCAGGGGCTGGCCAAGATAATAATCCCTGTGAAGGTCTACGGGACTGAGGTGATGGGACTAATAGACTCTGGTTGCAGCCAGACCCTCATGAAGGAAAAGGTGGTTGAGATCTCCATCACAGACCCATGGGCCATTGTGTGATATGATCTTTCCACAGTGTATACACAGGAACCTGTGCCTGTACCCCATGAATGAAATACAGCCTACCATGGGGAACCACACTGAGACGCAGTGTGCGGGTGGCAGATGCTTTTGCCTAACCCATGATCCTGGGACAAGACTGGAAGTACTTTGGTGATGTCTTGCAGGTGCAGAAAAGAGACCCGGCCTTGGGGCGTGATCGTGACCCTGACACTGGGGAAGAAGCAGAGCCTGCAGAACTGGCTGACACAGGAGAGCAAGAAGATCTAGGGGAAGGGCCTCACTATAGACAGAGGCGCCCCTGAGAGATCAGCAGGACCTGCAAATTCAACACCTGTGGGTATGAAATGCCTGACCCAAAACAAGGATTTAATTGGGGAACAGAAAAAAGATCTCACCTTAAGCTGGGCATATGACCCCCCAGACCAATGAAGTCCAGGCCCAACTCCTGGTACCCTGGCCCTCTAAGAGGGAGTTACTCTGTCTTGCATGTTGAGTACCATGTGCTGGTCACCTGGGGAGGGAGAAAGCAACTGGTTCTATTGGCTGGACATCCACAAACTGGTGAGAGATTATTCTATGTCCTGCCTGGAGTGCCAACTGACAGCGCCCAAGAATACCCCAAGGGCCTCCCAGATACTGATGCGTTTGCAGACACCCCCATTGAGAGAATTGGTATGGACTTGAAAGGCCTGCAGTGTGTAGTGTGCATGGCTATTCCGCTTCTCACAACGAACGCAGTGACCACGGTGGTGGAACTCATGAAGGTCTTTGAGAGGGTGGGAATCCACAAGGAAATAAAAACAGACCAGGCGATGAACTTCATGTCGTGACTGATGAAGAACTTGCGTGAGCTGCTGAAAATCAAATCTCTGAGAATCCGTCTACCATCCCCAAACAGATGGGCTAGTGGAACGCTCCGGTGGGACCCTGAAGAGGATGCTAAGAAAGTTTGTGGCTAAAGACCCCCACCACTAGGATCACCTTTTACCACCCCTTCTATTTGCAGTGCACAAGGTTCCCCAGACCTTAATGGGGTTCTTGCCCTTCAAGTTGTTATATGAGAGGCAACCCTGGGAGACCCTAGATCTAGTTTGAGAAACATAGGAGAAGAAAGAGCCCAGGGTCATCAGGGTAATACAGTATGTTTGGCAGCTACTAGAAACGATGAAGACACTAGTGTCCTTTGCAAAAGAAAATCTTTTAAGGGCCCAAGAGTATCAGAAGCACGCTTATGACAAGGGTGTTCACCCACATGAATTCCAGCATCAGAGTATTGCTGCAACTGCCCAACTCTGAGTTAAAGTTCAGGCCAGACAGCACTGGAGTGGACAGCACTCTTGAGTCCTTTCAGGTGATGCACTGGATGGGAGCAGTGGATTACAAGATCTGGCAACCTGGGAAGAGGAAAGAGACCCAGATTTATCACATAAACCTTCTAAAGGCATGGTGGAGGTCTGCTGCACGGAGCAGGGGATCTCTACCCCATTGAGACCTGTGGACCAGGTCACCAGGGACAATCACCAGCCATAATGTGCCCCAAGGGGAGGGGTATAGCGGTAGGGAGAAGCCCGGGGGATAGCATTAGTTGGACCACAGGTAGCAGACTCCTGCATTATACAATCCAGTGGAGTGGAAGGGCCTGGGTTCCCCTACCCCATAACCACAAATGGGGCTGCCACCACGGACCGCAACTGCCAGGTGCGGAGGCTCGCCCCCGCCACACTTGTAAATAGAGTTTGTCTGAGTAAGTAGTGAGTAAAAGCTGAGTAACATACCAAAATACCTCACTGATATCAGTAAGTGGACACGCTACTCCAATAAAACCTCTGTTGCTTTGTGAGACATAATGAAGCTAAGGTTTTGAGTTAGCAGTTTCAACTGCAGTATTAACTGGGAATGTGTGGGATGGTTTTGTAGAAATTTCTCCCCCACATCTTTTTCCCAAAGCTCAGGGCTTCATACTAAACAGAACAAATCACATCTTAGCAGTTCTGCTCTGCTAAGTACAGCTGCATGCTGCAGGTGGTGCCTGAAAAATGTTTATTTTGCAGCGCTGCAGGCTGCAGAACTAAAAATGAAATAGAATCCTTTCTTTCTTTTCACATAACTGCGTATGGGGGTGTGGGCGTAGGGGAGGGGGAGAGGTGTGATGATGAACAGCACAGAAAGAAAGTGATAAAATTTAGGCCAAGCTTGGCTTGAAAAGAACCAAACCAGAAACACAGCTGACAACTGAGGCTTAGCTCCTGATTTCTTTTATTTTCAATGAAGCTCTGAGGAAAAGCTGACAAGCACAATAGGTGTGGCATTGTGATCTTTGATACTGCACAGTTTCAGAGAGGCAAGTCAAGCATAGCAAGCTCACATGAGACCTCCACAATATCTGGGTGAAATCACAAGCAGTCCTTTCAAGAGCAACAACTGTCAACATAAAATCAATCAAGAGATGAGCCTAAAAAGTAATAAAAAAATCAACATGGCTATCAGGCAACCATAAATGGGCACAAAGTGACTATCTTAGGCATTTCTAACACCATGGTAGATAAGGATAGTCCTTGTTCTATGAAGGCATATCCTTGCATTTGGTACCTCTCTGATAACTGTTCCTAATTTGGAAGTTTTTACCAGGCTACTTGCTTTCAGTAGCTCAGAATATTGCGAACAGCATTAATCAGAATAGTTCTGTTGCTTCTTCAAAGTTACCAGCTGTATTGGTAGGAAACAGGCCTTGATGTTTATCCGTACTGAATGAAATTCTATCCTCTACAGAAGCCAGCACAAGATCTGGGCATCACTTACGTCCCCCAGTGTTATTCTTAAGACCTATTTTGAATGTATGTGGGATATAAGTGGTTCCCAGGCCTGGGACTGGTCCTCTGCACAGGGGTGAATCTCTTGACTTTTGAGAGTGTAGGTCAGACTCTTTAATGTTCTCAAGGTATTTTAGATCTGAAAAGGAAAAAATAACTATCTATAAACGAACACTCTTCAGAATGTATAATTACAGATGACTCACATGATATTTGTAATAGCACATATAAATTCCATAATCTGGCACTATTTGGCTAGATGCCACCAAAACACTTTGTCCAACACAGTTTAGGAAGCTCTCAGGAGAGATCACTTCCCCTGGGAACCTTAAGTGCTATGGAGTTCTTGTAGTGCATCAGCAGAACTTCCTTTTGCAAAAATACAGTTCCCTCTAAACCCCCCTATTTAATGTGTAAAAGGGTGGGGCCAAGAGCTCTCACTTCTCCCTATGCATAATGTACCTTAAGTACTCTTTTCACTAAGTCATACACACATGAACTGCACAACTTCCTTTAGCTGCATACTTTGCAAACCTAGTAAAAAGTATAGAAAATGCACTGAATATGTTATGTCACTTTCAAAGAATCATAAAAGTCAGCTCCAATCAGAATTATTTCCTTACTCCTTTTTGAGATATTTATCTGCAAGGAACCCCTTTAAGAGCAACCAGTGGTGCTACTGTCCCTGAAAAAGCGAAGATCAATATTAACTTGATACTGGCCAGGAACACAGGGGGAAAAAAACCAAACAAATTTAAAGCAAGTAACCAATTTGTAGGTCACAATTTATGGTTTTACAGTTAAAGCCCAAGATCCACGTAAGTGCCCATAAAAGGGAATTGAAAGAAAAGATCAACTTCTTTTCACTAACCAGAGATAAATCTGGGCAGAGACTTGGAGATTAGTTTGTTGAAAAGAGAAGAAAACTCTACTTGTCTAACTTTGTGTTGCAGGTCACCCCGTGGTTCTATTACTGTATTTACAGGCCAAACAGTGGTTATTATTTTTAAGAAAACATTTAAACTATGTGTTATGCAATCCAATATGATGGTCTGGAAAATTGACCCAAATGTTTTCTTTGTAAATGGATACCTATAATAACTACAGGTATGGTAACATGAGCAGTAATAAAAGGCCTAACCATGGTTGGCTAAACTATGCTGGGATTTCAACACAGAATCTGATAGCTTGTCATTCTGTACTTTTTCTGTGGCATGAAAAGCGAGGCCTTATCTAGAAATACAGCTGTGTTCAGATACTGACACCTCTAAAAGATCTGACATACAACACACCATGTATTTCTGAATGGGAACAGAACCTACGCTGAACGATATTTTTTCTTTGTTCTTTCACTCACCCCTCATTATTATCCACAAAATTGAGTTAGAAAAAAAATCCTTGACATCGACTTTGGAGATGAGCCTGAGCTACAGACTTTGGGCCTGAACACTATCCTGTCATTACATATTTATGCAAATACACCTGTCTTTATTATTACTTTGTCCCCTCCACCCCAAGCCTACTTGTCTGTTTATCCACAAGTTGCAATTTGTCATAATCCAAGACTGTGCCCTTGCCTGAGCAGGTACTGTCTTTGTTTTACCCATCTGAACATGCTAAACTCAAAGAGGACTCAATCATAGTCTCTAAATACTGCGACAATAGAAACAATCATCATTATTATAGGCAGAGCTGGTACCAGCGTCTATAGTTAAAGTTGTTGAACACTTTACACTACAAGCCCATTTTCAGTTGCTTATAACTTTGTCACACTTTAAAGGTGAAAATCTGGCCCCACTGAAGACATGGGAATTTTGCTTATTGACATCAATAGAGTGAGAATTTCACAGCCCTTGTGTCATGGCAGAAATTTTCCATGCTTGCTCTCTACCCCAAGCTTATTTCCCCCCCCACCCCAAGTTTCAGCAAAAACAACCATTTTGGAGAATGAGTTTACAAAAATATAGGTATCTAAAAAAAATATTTTTCTGAGTGGTTAGATGGACCATAAGAAGTCCCAGTTTTAGACTGGTGAGGCAGGTCAGCCTTCACTGTAAGATAAATTCTGGAAAAAGTGCTGGAAGAGAGGTTGATTGTGAACACTTACTGCAAGGAAGATCTGAAGGGAGCTGTGAGCCACTTCTATATACTGGTATTCAAGCAAACACCCTGAGACAGTGATGTAACGATGATCCTCTGGTGCCCATTCTGGGGCTGGAGTCACAGATGTCACTGTACAGCCTGGGCCATTCTCCATCCACCAAGAACGGTGCATTGAGATATTAAAGGTCAGAATAAGATCCGTTTCCTGCAAAAGAAAAAGGGAAGGCAATAATTCTGGAATGGTACTTTGATGGGTCTTGGGATACCCAGTCACCTTATTACTTCCCTGGCCCCAGCAAGAAGTAGATTTGCTTGCACTTAACTGGGTGTCAGCTCTGTTAGTCACCCAAGCAGTCTTCTTTGGGCTATGCTAGTCCTTGCTTAGCCTTGCAGGTGAACAATAGGTGTACCCCAGTCCCTGAGGCTCTTCAAAGCATTCCCCTGTAGTGTCCAGCCCTTTCTTCACTGAACACTCACAGAAATACCAATAAATTATTAATAGATGTAATAAACATATCACAGACATGAATCGTATGTGTTGTAGATGGTGGCAAGGACATCAGTCAAAGGTGTTATAGATTATTATAAGCAACCTACTGGCTGCTGGACTTTATAACAATTGATTAACCATTTAGTAACCTTTATAAACATAACCTTTGTGTAAAGTGTCAATCTGCACATGTACTCAGTCATGCAAAGAAAAATTGCGTTAGAAACATCTTTTCAGAACCAAGCTCTCCTACACATCATCCAGAGTAATTTACATTTTTTTCAGCCTATTGATAACATTAATATTTAAGACCCTCAAAGATTTCAAAGTAACTATTTAACCAGGTTTACCAACGTGAATTGAATATAATCACCCCATGCTGTAGATACTGTGTGTATTTTCCCCTTCCTTCAAAAATACTCACTTTCCAATTGCATTTAAATCATAGGCTCCTTGTTTGTACTAACTCAACCAAATGTAATTCAATCCAGAGAATTTTTGCATAATTTCATGACTGATATATTAATCTGGGCTTGCGTTTGCCACCATCGTGCTGCTGAACATATTTTAAAAAATTGTAGTCCTGCCTTAAGATACTGTGATGTTGCTGCTGGGTATGTCTTAAAAATCAATTATTAATCTGCATGTACCCACCCGACCACCAGATAGCAGGGCCAGCTGTAAATTTTTTTGCCATCAATAAATACCACGCAATTCCATAAAGGCCTTACAGGTATGGATAGTGCTATCAATGTGAACAGGGCTATTCATAATAGTAACTTCTATGCCTAGTGGCAAGTGTTCGGATAATCAGACCCTATGTGAACATTTGGGCACATAATCAAAGCTGCCAAACCTAGATATATTCAGGTCCAATGAACTGAATATTGTGGTTCAATTTGGCAGACATTTTAACACAAACTTCCTCACACTATGCACACTCACAGCAAAGAAAGCTACCCTTATTTTGCACATATGTTAAGCATGTATAATGAGGGTGATGCACTGGAAATAGAGAGGTACAAGACAAAAGATTCTGGTTTTATATACTATACATCTATATTGCAGCTGGGAACATGTTTCACAGCACTGGTAGATATAAGCACTAGCTCTGCTTGAACTAGTGCACTAAAAAATAGCATTGTAGCTGGGGCAGCATGGGCAGCAGCTCAGGCTCATTGCCCGAGTATGTACCCAGGGGGTCTGGGCGGGTTTGTATTGAGGAGGCTAGCCCAAACTGCCACCCACGCTGTCTCGCTACCCTGCTATTTTTAGCATGCTAACGGGAGCACAGTTAGCATGCATCTGTCTACCCACGCCAGGAAGCGCCTTCCCAGCTACAGTATAGACATACCCATGTGTTTCGAGCCATAAACCATATTGAAATAAACAGAATTGAAAATCTAGTGTGTGGGGGAATATTTGAATATAGAAACAACAGAGGCAAAAGTAATACAATGAAGTAGAGAATCCTAACACTTTATATTAAAATTACTCCAAAAGGAAACCAATTTTTCTCAATACCTCAGTTGTCCCAAGCATTGTAAAACAACATCTGGAATGATGAATCGTCTTTATGTGCCCAGAACATCTGCCTGAGTAATAGCTTTTTGATTGCCTTTTCTTCACAAGAAAATTGAAAGTCCCCCCTACCTGGCATACAGAGGCTGGAACAAAGGTGAAGATCTCACTCCACCAATATCTCTGCTGAAGTTAAGTTAATGGATTTATACTGGTATGAGTGAAATCAAATTTCATCACATTATTGTCAGAAGAGTTTTTCCTCTTTAAGTCACTGTAGCTACCGTGGGAAATTCTTAACCTTTCTACTCTCTTATCAGAGAAGCAGTAAGAATGAATAGGATTAATTGTTTCGTTCTATTTTATAGCTCGCAGTGAACTCAGAAGTACCATGATCAACCAACATTTGTAAGAAAATAAAATGAGAAGAGCAAAATGAACTCTGAAAAATAATACCAAAAAATCAATAATACAAAGAAATCAAGATATGGAATAATTTTTTACTGTGTGTAAAGCTGGAAGTTAAAAAAAAAAGAGCAAGGGAGGCTGGTCATAGAGCGGTAAAACTCAACCATTGTGTAAGTGGCCACCTGGCTGCATTGATCTGCAGACTTATAAATGTGAAGTGCAAGTAAAATTCCAAATGGCATAGATAATATAATTACACATTAAAATTTGCATAATTACATATGCAAAGAAAACATTGCACATTCCAACCTTCTTCCATTGCTAAACCTATCCCCTAAGGCTTCACAGGAATGATTCTCTATTATGCTTAACAGGTTTTTTTTTCAAAATAACAGTTTTTGGCATTTTATTTGAAAGCTGTGATTAGTATTAAATAAAATTGCTTCAGACAAGGATAGACATTTTGGGTCCATCAGTAAAAAAAATAAAAAAAGAAAGCTTGAGCAAGTGCAGAACACCACAGTGGGTGTGAGCAGAACTGGGTTTAACTTCTAGCTCTGCCAAAGACTTGCTTTGGGTCCCTGAGCAAATCACTGAACTTCTGCATTGTTTGTTTGTTTTCCTCATCTGTAAAATGGGCGGATACCTATCACAGAGAAGTGTTGGAAGATTTCAGTTTCAAAAAACCAAAACAGAACCCCAACTTTGAGATCCTTGGGTGGAAGGTCCTAAAAAGTGCTGAATATCAATAAGATTTTAAAACTGCAAAGCTGAGTCAACAACTAAGAGATATTTATTTTAAGAAGCAAAAAGAGGTGATAAGCCAAATGGGATCCTGGTTTCAGCAAATACATCCAAATGTCCCAACACAAATCTGAATATAATAGGCCTGATTTTGATCTCTAACTGTTGTAAGAGGAGTTACAGGAGTAACTCTATTGAATTCAAGGGTATTACCATATAAAACAGGCATAAGTGGGCTCAGAATCAGGCCCAGAGTCCATTATGTCTCCAACAACACAAAGTGAACTAGTTAGTAAACCAGTGTGCAAAGTAAGACTAAGTGGCAGATCTGCAGCTGATGTAAGTTATCATAGGCGCATGGGCTTCAAGTCCAATGAGCCTTTGATAATTTACACCAGCTGAGGATCTGGCCCTTAAGTGTACGTCATTCCATCTACAGGCAGATGAGACAAGCATCCATAGTTGGTGGGTGGCGAAGGACCACTGTGTGTGTGAAAGGTTCTAATGACAAAACAGGTGAGCTCTGAAGAACTGTGTAAGTCAGTTTGAGGATGGACGCATTCATCACTAACATCCATTATGCAGAAGCACTGAGAATTCTTCATGAAAAGCTCCTCTCGCTATTTACACACGTTACTATGCACACTGTTTGAATACAGTTTTAGTGGGCATAGAAAAAGTCTACAAAAGCAGCAAGGGATTTTTTTTTATCCTCTTATGAATTTCCTGTATGTGTTCTTTTCAACATCTGTGGTTCAGATGCTATTCAGAGAAATGCTGAGAAGTAGCCTGATAAGCCTTGAAGCTGTGGAACTTAACAGGAATGTTGAGACATGCCGGGCATGCCGATACGGTATTGTTCACAGCCTGTATGTCAAGGAAGATTTTATTATCCTAATTCATCAAACAGTTGCTTCCTCTTATGGACACAAATACATCTGTACAAGCTTTATTGACGATTACTGTAAAGCCTGGTGATATTTACAAAACCTGTTAAGAAAAATTAAACTAGATTTTGTTTATGCACCAAGAAAGAGAAACTGGGAAAGAATATTTGGAAAGGTATCTTTGTTGTCATTCTTGAAATGACAAAAGATATTTGATGTGGACATGGGAGGATTACATAACAAACTACAGTCTGGAGATTCCAGAGAGGCATTATAAACTCAGATGTTTTTGAGACGAGTCTGTCTATGAAATTATAATTTCAGTTTATCCTAGTTTTCTCTAAACCATACTGATCACTGATAGTTATGTGACTAGTTTAAGACATTGGGCTCCAGATTAACCCCTCAGTGCATAACAATTTATGCTGAAGATGACACTAGTGAAAGGTCCCTGAAGTGGACTGTCCACCAAAGGAGTACACTGCATTGTCAGAAAACGGTCACAACCTCTCTTGCACTAGGGGACAGTAAAAGGCCAGCACATGGACAGAGATGATCAGGAGTTATAGTGAGTCAACTTTTCCATTACAATGGTTCCCTATGGAGTTCTGGCATTGGTTAGAGCAGCTTATTCTAGAGACAACCCCAAGAGAAGGCAGCAAGTAGTGGTACTTCAGAGCAGCTCCCTCATAGGGAGCAACAAAGTTTGCTGGTAGAAGGAGATATAATTTCTACCTTCCTGTATCAACTTCACTTAATCTGGTCATCATGTCATGGGAAATCAGATGCTTTCATTGTTCTAATTAGGAATTAGAAATCTGTGCAAGCCTGCAAGGTTTCAATACAAGTTTTGTCAAATACAGCAGTGCAACCCCACTTGTTTAATTTTTCAAACACACACTATCAAGAGCAGGCTGCTTGGAGACTGAATTATCACATGCAGTTTCACTGATAAAAATCAACCTCTAAAAGCTTCTATAGTTCTGGGTGTTTTGGATGCACAGAGGCCTCTCCAGACAGCTTTTTCTCTTGTTATCTCACTTTCCCACTTCTACTAGTTCTCATTGGGCAGTATCGTTTTCATCATGCAAGCAGACCTTTTTCTCTCTAAAGGAATCTATATTCACCTGTGGGGCAAAACAATGTAAAGCAACCTGGCATCTGTTCCCATAGGCAGACCTTTCTGTTGTCATTCAGTGTGTCTAAATATTAGTAATGTGCACAGAAATTCACTCTTGTTACAGTGTGTATGGTAACACCCACTGTTTCATGTTCTCTGTGTATATAAAATCTCCCCACTGTATTTTCTACTGCATGCATCCAATGAAGTGAGCTGTAGCTCATGAAAGCTTATGCTCAAATAAATTTGTTAGTCTCTAAGATGCCACAAGTCCTCCTGTTCTTTTTGCGGATGCAGACTAACACGGCTGCTACTCTGAAACCTGTCATTATGCAAGGCACTGAATTTAGCCATATGGAGTGGAAATCTTATCAACTTCATGAAAAAACTCATACAGATACAGACAGACATCATCTTCCTTTCCAAATGCAAACAGATGAACATCATACCAAAAGGACTGACGGTAAAAAATCCATTACAATCTACATACCACACAGACTATGGGGACAGCTTGTGCCTCAAAGAAACTGCGGAACCACCTGATCAACATCCTATACAGCAAACAGGGAAAGATTAAGAATGAGCTCTCAAAACTGGATACTCCTAAAAAAACAACCTTCCACACAAACTTCCTTGTGGCTGGACTTTACAAAAACTAGACAAGCCATTTACAACACACACTTTGCTTCTCTACAAAAGAAAAAGGACACTAAACTATCTAAACTATTACATGCCACGAGGGGCCACAACATAACCTCAGCCATGCAGAACACAATGCCATCCGCAGCCTCAGAAACAACTCTGACATCATAATCAAAAAGGCTGACAAAGGAGGTGCTGTCGTCATCATGAATAGGTCAGAATCTGAACAAGAGGCTGCTAGGCAGCTATCCAACACCACATTCTACAAGCCATTACCCTCTTATCCCACTGAGGGTTACAAAAAGAAACTACACCATCTGCTCAAGAAATTCCCTGAAAAAGCACAAGAACAAATCCGAACAGACACACCCCTAGAACTCCGACCAGGGGTATTCTACCTGCTACCCAAGATTCATAAACCTGGAAAGCCTGGAAGCCCCATCATCTCAGGCATTGGCACCCTGACAGCAGGATTGTCTGGCTATGTAGACTCCTTCCTCAGGCCCTATGCTACCAGCACTCCTAGCTATCTTCGAGACACCACTGACTTCCTGAGGAGACTACAATCCACCGGTGATCTTCCTGAAAACACCATCCTAGCCACTATGGATGTAGAAGCCCTCTACACCAACATTCCACACAAAGATGGACTACAGGCCGTCAGGAACAGTATCCCCGAAAATGTCACAGCAAACCTGGTGGCTGAACTTTGTGACTTTGTCCTCACCCATAACTATTTCACATTTGGGGACAATGTATACCTTCAAATCAGTGGCGCTGCTATGGGTACCCGCATGGCCCCACAGTATGCCAACATTTTTATGGCTGACTTAGAACAACGCTTCCTCAGCTCTTGTCCCCTAATGCCCCTACTCTACTTGTGCTACATTGATGACATCTTCATCATCTGAACCCATGGAAAAGAAGCCCTTGAGGAATTCCACCATGATTTCAACAATTTCCATCCCACCATCAACCTCAGCCTGGACCAGTCCACACAAGAGATCCAATTCCTGGACACTACGCTGCTAATAAGCAATGGTCACATAAACACCACCCGATACCGGAAACCGACTGACTGCTATGCTTACCTCCAGCTTTCACCCAGACCACACCACACGATCCATCGTCTACAGCCAAGCTCTACGATACAACCACATTTGCTCCAACCCCTCAGACAGAGACAAACACCTACAAGATCTCTATCAAGCGTTCTTACAACTACAATACCCGCCTGCTGAAGTGAAGAACCAGATTGACAGAGCCAGAAGAGTACCCAGAAGTTACCTACTACAGGACAGGCCCAACAAAGAAAATAACAGAATGCCACTAGCCATCACCTTCAGCCCCCAACTAAAACCTCTCCAACGCATCATCGAGGATCTACAACCTATCCTGAAGGACGACCCAGCACTCTCACAGATCTTGGGAGACAGGCCAGTCCTTGCTTACAGACAGCCCCCCAACATGAAGCAAATACTCACCAGCAACCACACACCACACAACAAAAACACTAACCCAGGAACCTATCCTTGCAACCAAGCCCGTTGCCAACTGTGTCCACATATCTATTCAGGGAACACCATCATAGGGCCTAATCACATCAGCCACACTATCAGAGGCTCGTTCACCTGCACATCTACTGTTGTGATATATGCCATCATGTGCCAGCAATGCCCCTCTGCCATGTACATTGGCCAAACTGGACAGTCTCTACATAAAAGAATAAATGGACACAAATCAGATGTCAAGAATTATAACATTCAAAAACCAGTCGGAGAACACCTCAGTCACGTTGGTTACTTGATTACAGACCTAAAAGTGGCAATTCTTCAACAAAAAAACTTCAAAAACAGACTCCGACGAGAGACTGCTGAATTGGAATTAATTTGCAAACTGGACACAATTAACTTAGGCTTGAATAAAGACTGGGAGTGGATGTGTCATTACACAAAGTAAAACTATTTCCCCATGTTTATTCCCTCCCCCCCGCCCGCTACTGTTCCTCACACGTTCTTGCCAACTGCTGGAAATGGCCCACCTTGATTATCACTGCAAAAGGTTTTCCCCTCTTCCCCCCCCTCACCTGCTGGTAATAGCTCACCTTACCTGATCACTCTCCTTACAGTGTGTATGGTAACACCCATTGTTTCATGTTCTCTGTGTATATAAAATCTCCCCACTGTATTTTCCATAGTATGCATCCGATGAAGTGAGCTGTAGCTCATGAAAGCTTATGTTCAAATAAATTTGTTAGTCGCTAAGGTACCACAAGTACTCCTTTTCTTTTTATGGAATATGACTGATTTATCTTTTTAAAATTGGAACTGTAAATGTTATTAATCAGAAATGTATAGGAATGAAGTAATCACATCAGAAAGTTTCATATTCATATACAATTACTATATAATGACATCATTGCCTTACTCCCATATAGAGATCATGGATTTCTAATTGCACACTTTCGTTTCTCCTGTAGCATACTCATTGATCTCTGTCACTCCTTTCTCTTGCACATGGATCTTTGGGTCCCTTTCTTTGATTTGGTATTTATTATTGATTTCTTTGATATTTGGGAGTCAGATAACCATAACATACTGGCCCTGAATCTCCTCTCACACAACCAGTTTTACATCAGTACGAATCTGTTATTTTTCAGTGGTATTATTCCTGATTTTCATTAGTGCAAGAGAGAAGAATCAGGACCATTGCATGGCCATCTAATTGCCGATTGATAAACGGAGATATCAGAAGCTTGTTCATCAGTATGTTTCACCAATGTGCTATTAAGAAGTTCCCCAAATTCATCTAAAGTTCTAGGGATGGTATTCTTCCAAGGAGCCCATTAAATCACATTTAAAAGATATTAAGAAATATGGGGATGACTGAGCCCCTTTGAAATTGCTAAAGAAATTACAAAATTCTCAGAACACTGAATAGTTTTGTCACTTGGTACAGCAGAATACTAATGTTTTGGCCACTCCCATCAACGCTGTCCTGAAGTCTTTTGAGCTATGATTAGTGCAATCTCAACTAACATCGTAGTTATACCTTTTGATGGAACAAGTACATTCAACATGGCTAAGATTTCTCATCTGTTCTAGGAAAACTCATAAAAAGATTTAACTCTAGCATATTCAGTGCCATCAGTCAAGAAGCAGACTATTATTGTGGGAGAGTTCAGCTTCACCATAGGCTTGGCAATATGTTCGGCAAATGATCTGCATAGCTCCCCACTGAAAAATATCACAAGGAAGTACTATAACATCTCACAATTTGTGCTATGGGAACCTAGAAGCTTTGTTGATGCAGCTGTACAGTGGGCCTGATTCCACTCACACCAGTTTTATCCAGGTATAACACCACTGATTTAAATGGAATTACTCATGATTGACACCCATGTACATGACTTCAGGATAGAACCTTTGTCTTTTGGTATTTTCTTAGCCCATCAGTAGCAAAATATAGAATACTGTAAATTCTGTGGAGAAGTATTTTCAAACGTGGACACCTTACTTAAGGTACCAAGTTCTATATTTGGACGCTCAAATCAGCTACTAGGTGTCCAGATACCTATTTTAGGGAGTTATGTTTCTGTTTCAGTGTGAAAATGTGAAACCAAGTGGCCTAATTTAGACTGATAATTGGGCTTTGTGCACTTCTTTTTTCTTAAATGAGAACAGAACTTAATAGAGAGAATCAGGACACCATCCAATGCTCCTAGTCTCCACCATCATTCTTCCCACATCTAAGTTATATTTTAGAAAATACAATTAACAATGGATTTCAGAACCTTTCTAAATTCAATCTTCTTTTGCATCTCTTTCCAACATGAAGAGAAACATGTGAAAGACTTTCAGGGTGTTAGTTGTTTACTAATAATTAAAACTGAGAGTCCACTGGCTTATAGCAGTATTAATGTTTCTCATGTGCCGTGTAGAAGGGCTTTTAAAAACATTTTAGTTGTACTTTATTTTCAGGATAGTTGCTATGTTTCTTGTCTTGGTTTATCCAGGCAAATATGTAGATCAATAGTGCTTAGAATTTGCCGAGACAAACATAAATAACCTCCTAATTCTAAATAAAACACTTCTCAGGACATGGATTTATTACATTTGGACAACATCCAAAAGATTGGTCTAGCTTCCTCTCCCAACTGGGACAAAGTTAGTTGGCTGCTGAGGCTGCTGATGGAAAAGTCTAAGCCAGGAGAAAAATATTGAAGTCTTCCCCTTCTGGAGTGATTCATTTGCTATATTGGCTAAAATATTATTTCTACACCGTGCCAAAAGCACTCTGCTTGATCAGCTCTATCCAATCCAGAGTTCTAGTTTTAGCCCAACATAAAATCTTTTCCCCAGCTATGCCTCCAGTACTAGTGGGCCACAAAGGAGTGTCACAGAGCTGCTATTAGGAGTCCTTGTGGCACCACAGAGACTAACAAATTTATTTGGGCATAAGTTTTCGTGGGCTAGAACCCACTTCATCAGATGCATGGAGTGGATGAAGTGGGTTCTAGCCCATGAAAGCTTATGCCCAAATAAATTTGTTAGTCTCTAAGGTGCCACAATGACTCCTCGTTGTTTTTGCTGAAACAGACTAACACGGCTACCACTCTGAGAGCTGCTATTATAGCTCTCCACCACCTGGAAATTCTCCCCATGTAGGAGAATACATGGATATTTGGTGAAGTCTGCCTGCTTTATGGTCCCTTTGCACTGGTTGGAGTGGCACAAGGAGAACGGAGAATTCCAGGTCTTTAGGGCTCCCAGTGGGGGCAAGGCAAATGTTTGTGACAGAGTACTAGACTGAAACTTGGACTACACATGAGCACAAAGGAGTCAGAAGGAGCAAGGACTCCCCTTAGGCCTTTATATAGCTTGCCTAGACTTTGGGTCTGGGCATGTAGAAGTAAGGAAGTTCTGTGCCATGGCTTATTCCCACTGCCCCTCGAGTGAGTGGGTAGAGGGGATGGAGAACCGGTGGAGATTTAGGGCTTGTCTTCACATGCAAGTTTAATCCAGAATAAGGTAGGGTGTGAATTTAAAGCAGATTAACCATTTCTGATTAAACAACAAGGAATCCTTGTGGCACCTTAGAGACTAACAAATTTATTTGGGCATAAGCTTTCGTGGGCTAGAACCCGCTTCATCAGATGCATATTAACTACATGTGGATGCTGTTATTCCTTCCAGTATGGATTAAGCTAATTCGGAATAAGTGATGACTTATTATGGAATAGAAGCATCCACACATGGAGTTAATCAGAAATAATGGAACAGAAATAGCTATTCCAAAATAACTCCCTGTGCAGGCAAGCCCATCTCCACCACTTGCTGACCAACTCAGATGAACCAGCGGAGAGTTGTTGTCACTTGCTGCTGTATTGGATAGTAGCAAATTACTACCCTCCAAAGAAAGGAGCTACTTAGAGGCTGAGCCTAAAAGCACAATCTAACCCTAAGGTTGTTAGAGAGCAATTATGTTCAATAGTGAGCTAACTGGGTTAACAAAGAATATTCATGGAAAAAAAACCCAACAAATCTAGAGTTTTGTCATGGAACTCATTTTCTATCTGCTCAGCAGAGTGGAATACACATTGGTTTTAAACCATCAGTTAAATATTATTAAATGCTGTTAAAAATGTGTAATTGTAAACTGATGGATATTTGTTTTTTCCTAATTTCCAATAACTTTACAAGTGGGCATGCCAGTCCTGCAGCATCCCCTGTGCACCAGATGTGGCTCTGCAGCACCCTGCCTCCATTTCCCCCTTCAAGGAGCTCCTTAAATAGGCTCTGTAGGGGCTTGGAAGAAGAGCCTTGGAGGTGAGAGAAAACGCCAGACCTAACTATGGACTTTTTCCTTGTCTTGTTGGAAGAGACTTTAGTTTGGGACTCTGGGTTGTTGTAGGGTGACCACCCGTCCCAAATTGGGCGGGATAGTCCTGAAATGCAGAGTTTAAGTCCTGGCTCCAGAATGAATGACTCCAGTACACCATTTGTCCTGGATGCCCTACAGCACCACTCCGTGCCTGCCTGAGACTCAGGGCAGCGCCAGCCTCTTCCTGGTGGGGGTGGAGCTGAGGCTGAGGTGGGCCTTAGTCCCCGCCCCTGGCCACAAGACCCCACACCCTGTTCCTCGTCTCCCCCCGCCCAAGGTCCCATCCCATCTGTGTAAGTCAGAAGCCAGAACTGGGAAGTGGTAAGAGCTGCCCAAGGAGCCTGGGCTGCTATGGGGAGCCCCAGACCCTCCACCTGCCCTGGACGGTGTGCCCCGGGGAACAGGGACATCGGCACACCCCTCTCCCCCCACAGGGCAGGTGTAGGGTCTGGGGTGCTCCACAGCAGCCCGGGCTCCCTGGGTAGCTCTTACCACGACCCGGCTCTGGCTTCCAGCCTGACCAGGAGGCGAGGCCTCAGGAGGAAGAGGAGTGGAGGGCAGGGAGGGGCAGGGCAGCTTTTGTCTTTTGAAAAGGTGGTCACCCTAGGTTGTTGTAAACTGGTTCTGGTATTAAACTATCTCAAGGCAGGGGTACTGTTAACCAGAGAAAGCCTTATTTCTTGAAGGTCCCTGAACAAGAGGAAAACCAGAGGTGGGGAGCTTGCAGGGACAACCCTGGCAAGGAGGGGCTGCTCAGTAAGCAGCAGTTCTGTTACATATTGGCATAGTCAGAGGATCCTAAACCCCCCTTCAACTAAAGAAGAGAGTTGATATAGAAGAGATAATTTCCTCCATCTCTTCTTATGGTTATCTGCCTATTAGTACAGCAGCAGCAAAAGACTCAGATCTTTTCCTGCTGCTTTTGCAAAGCCAACAAAAGCAGCAGGAGGTACAGCTGGTCACCCAGCAGCAGTGGCAGGAGTCCTAATGTCAGCAGCAGGAGCAGTTTCTGCCACAACACGGCAGATGGGCCCAGAATATCTGGAAGGATTGGGACAGGGCAGGCCGAGCCTGGCACTGGCAAAGTTGGACCTGGAAGATGTTGCTAAGGTCTTTCTCTGCATCTTTGAGCAGGTTGCCTGGGCTGCTGGCTGGGAAGACTCCACTGGGTTACCAGGGTGATGCCATTTCTGACTAGAGAGGCTAAAACTGCTCACAGAAACTTGAGTGATACAGTTGAGCTTGTACGGCAAACGGAAAGCAGCTTAGTTTGGCAGGGGTTCATGACTGAAGCATACCGGCATAAATTCCACACAGAGCCATGTCCACAGGGAGCCTGACCCTATATAGCAGCCCAGTGGTTGCGAGACCTAGCTGCTCAGTGTCTGAATCCAGAGACAATCTTGTTGGTGGTTGTCATGGATCTAATTGTTTTAGAACAATTTCAACCACTTGTAGGTTTCAGCTGGCAGTTCTTTCCAATAGAACTTACCCTGGTGTGGACAAGGTTCAAAAAGGGGAGGGTATGTAACAAGGTGGGGTTCATAGTAAGCAGCAGTCCTGTTACAGGAGCTAATACTGTTTTTAATTCAGTCAGCCTCATCTACCTCTGCCAAGTATTCCCATTCCTTCCTTTGCACATACTTCTGACATATCCTGCCACCAAATCCATTTTATGAGCTGGAAATGAGTTGTAGGGGGGCAGGTCACCCTGGGAAACAATTATAAGGATGGAGAAGTAGCATGGAACCCAGAATAGCTCTGATCAGGCTATTGGCCAAGAAGACATGGATAGGAACATAACATAAGAACTTAAGAACGGCCATACTGGGTCAGACCAAAGGTCCATCTAGCCCAGTATTCTGTCTTCTGACAGTGGCAATGCCAGGTGCCCCAGAGGGAATGAAAAGAACAGGTAATTATCAAGTGATTCATCCCCTGTTGCCCATTCCCAGCTTCTGGCAAATAGAGGCTAGGGACACAGTTATACCTATACATTCTGAAAAGTATAACTATCTTCTTTAGGTTGCTCTTTAAAAGGTTCATTTTATTTTTTAAATCAACAAGGCAATAGTTGTTGGGATATGTTAAATGACTCTGACAAACTTTAGCCCATAAAAAATTCATTCCTGTCCTTGGAGGTGTTGAAGTTTAGCACAGTGCCTAAGGCTATATTGAGACTTGATATATCAAACTCATTTCACTTTACATGCAGTAATTAATTTAACAGTAAGTGAAACTGCTCTTTCTTTGTGTGGTGCTACATTACGTCACTTAGTAATGATCACAGCTTTAGTTTTATTAAAAGTAATTTGATTATCTACTACTTGAGTCTCCACTCTCATCTGACTATGGATTTAAGATATAAGCATATTTTAGACTGCAGTGTGAAATAAGGAGGATGTGTATTGGCTGCTTCCTGCATTTGTGTGCTTTTCTGGTTACATTTGGAATAACATTTGAAATGTTTTCACAACAAATGAGATTCACAATTCCTCCTACACTGTAGGCACTGTCCACAAAGACTAAAGCATACGTTTGAAAAAAACAAAAGTTCATAGGAGATACAATTATGACCTCAAAGAAACTGACATTATTATAATCATATTATAATCATCTTTTGAGCTGTGGCTAATGCATTACAACCCCAAACAAATATTTATGGTTACTTTTAATACTCTAACCTCCTGAGACTCTGATCTTTCTAGGTCAGCTTGAAGCATGATGTTGCATACAATGTATGTACACTTTCCATTATTTTTCAGAAGTACATGTTAAGGAATGCTATGAACCCAGTGAGCCAGATCCTCTGCTGGTTTCAATGAGAACATGTCCATTGAAGCCAATTAAACAATTCCAGTTTACATCAGCTGAGGAACTGGTGCAGAGGACAAGATTCTGTCATCCTTCTACATATTGACTTGTTCATTACTCTGTGCATAGTCGCAGTGAAATCCAGGGGAATACTTGGAGGGTAAGGGAATACAAAATACAAGGGTGGCAGAATCCGCCCCATAATAAATAAAAGCAACCACTCTTTTGCAAGCCTAATATTCATCACCACATGTATACTGTTATCAGCTATATGACATGGAGAACTTAGTGTGTCACACAGAAGAAATAACAGACAGAGCCAGGAAACTGATAGGTGTGGTATTAGATTACTAGAGACAGTTGTGGGCTGAGATCATTGAATTAAAATTAAATTAATTTAAAAAATAAATTAAAAAAAGTAAACTAAAATAATATATATGGATTGAAAACACTTATATTTAAATTTCATATACACATGCATTTTGATCTCAGATATTATCTTGTAAAAGTAGCTATGTCCCTTGAGCGCAAATGCTTTTACAAGATGAATAGAAACTCAGGGTGCCATTTATCAGAGATTAGAATCTGGTTTTCTCTCACATCCCTCCACTCCTTATTTCCATATATACTCCCGTAAGAAATTAATTCCTGGATCAAGTATTCTTTAATGATGCAGTTCACGTGAATTGTCAGCTTCACTGGCAGAATGGTGAGGGTTACATTGTACATAGGTGAATGGAGTATACAGTCTTGAATCATCTCATGACATTCATGTATTGATGCTCCCCTTCATCTGACAATGTAGTGAAGAGGGAAATCACCTTTCAGTTCTGATGTACACAGGCTTATTTCAGAACAGTTACTATGCTGGGGATCTCACTCTTTCTCCACCCAGAAACCCTAAACCAAATCAACCTTTCTTGTCATAACTCCAATTTCATAATAGTTTGTACTTACATTTGCTAGGCTGTCAAAGACACTGGAGAGGAGAGTTTTCCACCATGCTGGGAAGTACTTTGTCCTCCCCCACAGGAAGACATCAGGGCAGAATGGAGGAGGATTGTGTTGGGATGGAGATCCATGTGTCATGGTGGTGTCTCCCATAGGTTTGAGAGGCATACAAATGTTGAACTTTTTGAGTTCCTGCATCAATCTTTTTATATATAATTTTTCTTTACTGAGGATGGTTTACAGTGTGCTTTTACATGTAGTTTGGTCATGTTAAAACTGGGGTGCGGATTTTTTAAAAAAATCCTCTTGGCAGCATAGTGTACATGTGATAAAAAATAAGTTATGCCTTGTGGTGGGTGGTATCCTGATGGGAAATGGACTAAATTAACTGCTGCCACACACCTTAACAATGACCAAAATACCCAGTTTCAGTCTTGCTTCCCTTTATCATTCTGTCCAAAATTCTGGTTTAAAACCCATGTCTCCCCAAGTGGCTTCCTTCCTGGTAGCTTGCTTCATCCTCACGTCAGGAGAGGAAGAGAAACTTGTAGTGGCAGTACCACCTGGGTTAACTCTTCAGTGAAGGTATACCTGGAGACACCAGAATAACTGTGAATTGGTAGAATGGAGCTGAATTTCACCTCACCTCCTCTCAGCCCTGATACACCTCTGACATGTCCCCTACAATAGAATGGAAGAGGGGCAGGAGGCATAGGAGCTGGCTTCACTGGCTTTAGAGGTTACAAAGAATATCAACTGTTCAGATGTGGCGAGGTCCCAGCTCCTTTCTGCCACTCAGGTGTCACAAACAGGCCAGAAATGAGACAGAATCTGGCCCACAGTTTGGGGAATTTGTCTTAAAATGTTTTGTTCCACTAGTATTCATTCAACCTGAGTTGTATAATCACACTGCTCATCCATTGTTTTCTGTTTGCCAAGTTTTCATCTATGCAGCTAAAACTCCACCCACCAAAACCTCTCTTCATTTTCCATCTCTGAATCCAAAGATGCTCCAGTTTCCTGTCAACACTAAAAACAAACACAAAGATGAACTTTAATAAGCATAGCTTGCCAGAGAGTCAGCTAGAATGGAGCTCTCTCTCTCTGTGTAGACTTAATCGGTGATTGAAACTTTATTTAGACACAGACAGTAGATTTACCATTCTAATGGTGGTGTCCGGAATCAGTGTCTTAAATTAAGTTTTCAATAGCTGATTTGGCCCTGGGAAATGCAAAATCTTGTTGAATAGTCTCTGGGGGCTTCTTAAACTGCATTTTTTTTGTTTGTGTTTAGTGCTTATGCAGAATTAGAGGAACTATGGTGTCAGAGAGTTAGAAGATTGATGCTTTTACTACTACGAATTGCAATGCTGGTATACACAAAAGAATACCAGCTGGGGAAAAATCAAAGACATTGGACTTCATAGTGTTAAGAATACTGTAATACATTGGAACTTGTGAACTCTAGGATATACAGTTAATTTCCTTGTCAAGGAATAAATATTAAATATCTGATTTATTAAATATAGGCTTTGAAGAAAGATAAAAATAGATTTTATAGAAAGAATATATATATATACCCAATAAATCAAATGTCACCTCTAGTAATTCATGACTATAGTATCTATATAACTACTTTATTATGAAGTACTAACAATAAAACACTTAAGGCCTGTCCCTTTATAGTGTAAAACTCTACTAATAAATTACTTGCTAGACTGACATTTTCTTTACAGGGCACATATATTTTATACTGACCCCATCTATTTTTATCTTTCTTGTATGAAAGAATTAAAATAATTAAAACTTCCTTGAATTCCCAATACTGCACCAGCTCCTCTGATGGTATAAATCAGTGTAGCTCTACTGACTTCAAAGGGAGTTTAAAGTGCACAAGGAATGTAGCACTAAGCCTCTTTTGCACTCATAACACAAAGTACATACATTAATTCCATCTAAAAAGTTGAACTATATTGTACCATTCATTTTTAAGCATAGATACCCATTAATATTAATTGATGGCACAATCAGGCCCTATGTTAGGAGGAAGTCAAAACCGCGTGGTTCAGCACTCAAAAGTCAGGAAATGCCAAACTTATGCTTGCACACACCACCTTGTGCCTACTCTCGTGTGCCTATGCGTTTCAATACTGTCTTTAATTACATGGTCATGTACTATTTAAAAAAACAAAAACCAAAAAAAAAACTTTTTTGCAACCTGAGCTACACACGTAACATCTTGTAATACTTTTTCATTTATTTACACCCATGTAATCTGCACTGTTAAAGCAGTCCAATATGTCTTTTATACACTATCAACTTGATCTTGCAAGGATTTTCAAATGTATATTACCTTACACATTGGGAATAGTTCAAACTTAACACAGTGCATAAAGGTAAGCATGTGCCTAAATCCTTGCAGGACTGAGGAGTTAGGCTTTTCATACAAGTTCTCTCTTTCTAAGGCCTGCTCCTGCGAACAGATAGTATTTACTATCCTAAGTAAGACTAAGATTTTGTCACACATATTTTAGTAAAAGTCACAGACAGGTCATGGGCTTCCATGAATTTTTCTTTATTGCCTGTGGCCTGTCCGTGACTTTTACTAAAAATATGTGTGACAAAATGGGGAGCAGTAGGTTCTGCACACCACCGCAGTGGCTGGGCAGCTGTGGGGGCCCTGGCTTGAAGCACCAGGGGGCCCCCGTCACCCAGGGGGTCTCAGAGCTCCAGGGAGTTGCAGGGTCTCTCCGCCGCCCCCAGCGGCCAGGAGCTGCAGGGTCCCACCTCCGCCTGTGGCAGCTCAGAGTTTGAGGGGGTCCCCGCTGTCTCCGCAGCTCCCAGCCACCGAGGGCTGAAGTCACGGAGGTCTGTGGAAGTCACGGATTCTGTGACTTCTGCAACCTCCGTGACAAAATTGTACCCTTAATCATAAGTAGTTCCACTGAAGTTTGACGTATTTAATATAAAAAGTGGAAATACCCCTCAAAATATATGCTACATAAGAATAACTCAATCTAATACAACATTCTTTTCAGAATTTTCTGAGAGGCATCAGTGATTTTAAGAGATGCTCATTTTAGGAGCAATTATAATGGAATGGCATCTTTTGAAAAAAGTTATTTTTCTCTCTTGTTTCTAATTTTTCTTTGGTAATTTTCTTAGTCTACCCATGGGACCCTGACGACACAATATGAGTGGAGTGTATCTAGGAGATGGGACTGGAAGTGTACATAAAAAGAAGAAAGCATTATGCTTACCTATAGAGCAGTAAAAATAACAATAAAAAGGATGTTGGTCTGGGGGTGTTGGCTGACTGCAGATTCATGTAGCAGGAATGGCTTCTGATTAGAACTGGTCAGAAACTGGAATTCCCAATCCATGGAAAATTGGAATTTGAAAACTCGCGAAAAATTCTGTTCTAAAACAGTACACAAAATGAAATTTCAAAATTTCATGAAAAATGGGAATTTCAAATGTTCATTTTGAAAATGACATTACTTTCAAAGCTCCCTGAGGTGCCCAGAGTTCCAGCAGTCTGCCAGGCAGGGAGCTGGGCAGCTTGGGCACTCGGGAACCCCTCCACCTGGTAGGCTGATGGGAAGCCATGGACCCTGGAAGCCCAGGCTTCCAAGGACCCATGACATTGGGAACTAGGGAGCTGGGGTCAAGGAGCTGGAAGCCTGGGCTGCCAAGGGCCCAGATGGGTGAGCTACCACCAAAGCAAGCAGATTTCCAATATCAGGCAGGATTATGTTGTTAACCTGCCTGGTTTCCACTGGCATTTTGTCAAAATCATGTCATTCCTACAGAAGGTTTGATTTTCACTAATTGACATTTGCTGATGGAAAAATGTTCCATCAGCAAATTTCTGACTAGCTCTACTGCTGACCTTTACTGTTTTCATAATCTCCCTCTAAACAACCACATGATTTTTATTGGAATTATGGGCGAGAAAGACAAACAAGACATATTGTTACTAGTAATGACAATTTACTGTTGGGACAAATTTGTCATGACAGACTGGATTTAATTAACCGTGGAAAAGTCAAGGAATCTAGTCTGATTTGCAGGTGACCATTCCTTACATAATTCTGAAAGGATGAATTTGCTTGTAGACTGAAAGCTACAGTTTGAGTAGAACTACTAGACAACATGGATATTGAAAACATGTAGGAATTTTTCAGACCAGCAGGTTGAGTGTCAATGTCAGCTTGCACCAAGCTAAAAGATCAAGGTGAAACAAATCATGAGTCCTGGATTAGAAGTGTCAACTAATTCAGACCTTCAATCAAACGAAGTTAGCTGAAAATTTTACGAGCATGAAGGCAAACAACATGCTATGCATAAAATAAAGCTTTCAGATATGAGGCAAGGAGAGATGTTGGAAAGAATGTAACCAAACTTTGAAGACCCACACAAATGATTTTGAATGGACATAAAAATGGACTAGATAAGGGTTCAAAAGTAGGGTAACAGAATATTTGGTTTCACCATGAAGTCAGTGGAAGTTGTCGATGATCAGCTTCTCCCAGGATTTGCACTGGTCTTGAAGTCACTTGGCAAAATATAATAATACCAATCCAAACCTTTACTCTGGAATCCAAAATGTTTTGACCAGAAATTAAAGAAATTACATGATCTTGGAAAGTGTAGGTTTGGTGTACCTTGTATTCAAAAGGTTAAAAAGACCCTCGCAGAGGTTGAAGGAATATTTTTAATGTAATACTATTACCTCTATTTTAGAATCTTAAAACGAAAATCTGTCTGCAAATGGAAGTGGCTGCATTTATATCTCTTGTTGGCAGTCACTGTTGTGAACATAGCTGCCATTTATATTGTAGTTTGTGAGAAAAGTAACGGTGCGCTCATCCTTTTACTTTCTCTGGCTGAACCAAAGTCTCTCACTTTCCTACTTTCCCAGGCTCAGGTGATGTTCTTTATTCTTGCCTGGTTCTAATTTCCAATTCAAACTGACCCCACATCTTAGTTTCCTGGTTCTTGCACTATTCTACTTGCTGGTACCATCTCCCAGCCAAACTCAAGTCTCTGCTTTACAGCCTCTCCTCCCAGCAGTAATTGTAAATAATTGCTCATGTTACATGCACACTCATACATAGATGTTACATCTCCATTCCTTTCAGAGTCAAAGTACTTTAGAAATATCAACAATTAAGCCTCATAACATTTCTTTACCAGGTTATGCATCTTTTATATTAAACACTGAACTAAAATAGGGCATATCGAGCAGCTCATTGTTCATGACTTTTGTTTTATATGCAAGAGCTGTACTGAGGAGATTCTTTATAACAGTCTAAAACATTCATTACTTACAGTGTTTGTTGGTACTAATAAACATTTTCATTGGCCCTCTAGTTATAAATTCAGTGAAACTGAATTGTGATATTACTAATAAATGTTGAACCAAAGTGAATATCTGTACTTCACGTTTCCTATTAAAATCCAGTTATTACCTTCAGGGGATTATTATTCTGCTGATCCAGAAGAGACAGTTTGAATAAATATGGAAATGATCTGTAATAAGATAGACCTAAATATGTGATAAATCCCAAACTAAAGATTGTAAACCCCTCACTCAGATGAGATGGACATCTTTTATGGAGTTAGGTATGAAGATTAATTTGCTAAACTCTGAATTTCTTCACTATTCACAGCAAAACTGTGGAATATGTGACTGTATGTAAATAAATAGGCTTCTCTTGTTATAATCTGGCATGGTGTTCTGTAAATTACCGTGCTTGACCTATTTAGCGTATATATATATATATATATATATATATATATAAACAAACATGACTTCAAATTCTGTGTGGTGTCTCACATGTAATTAAGAATAAAAATCTCTGGGAGAAAGATACAAGGGTGGAATGCCAAAAGACAGGACAAGCTACCAGCAAGGTCAGTGGATACTGACCCCGCTCGTTTGACAAGGCTATTAACCTCTTGGAACACTGACCCATATCAGATGGTCACATCCAGTAAATAAAACTCAGACTGTTACCAGTGCTGTTATGTGTCACAACATTATAATATCTGTTTCTAGAAGGGATTCCAATTAGTAAAATTTATATGTTATAAAATTTAGTTCTAGATGTGGTCTTAAATTAGGAAGAAAATATAACTAAAGTGAATGCAAACATTCCATGATACAACTGTCAGGAAAAGAGGATTGAGGATGTAGTTTATTCAACAGAATTTAGGAAAAACAAGTCTGCAATAGGTTACCACTGAGTAGCCAAATACCACTAATGCCAGCTTAGGGTTTCCAGCAGCAAAAACTGAAACTCAGCTTTCACTCCTTATCAGACTGTTAATGTCTAACCTAATATTCATGAGCGAGACCCGATCCAAAAACCTACATCAGTTGACTTCAGAGCCCATTAGATACACACACACTTTGTCAATTTCAGATTTCATATATGATACCTGGTCGTAGTAACAGCCACTACAGTTATGCTGCACTTAGTTATAAATTAAGATTAGGTTGGAACTCTCATCATAATTCTCTTTTCACTTGCTTTTGACTTTCTGAAAGAAAATGCTTTACCTAGAACTGTATAAATTAGATCTTTTTCTTTAAAGCTTAATTCAAGCTATTCACAAGTAAACACCATCCCCATATAACCCTCAAATCTCCATGTCCTGTTCTTAATCTGCCTATAGCAAGAAAAGACAGGAACATATTCATTTTCCTTAAATGAAAACAAAAGGATTCTTCCAAAAGCATGCCTGCAAAATTTTCATTTGCTGTGTGAGGGTTTTTACTAAAATGGATAAAAAAGGGATAGCGGCAGGGAGTCACATAGAATTTAATCTTTTAACATGTTGTTTATCATTTTTTAAAAAATCCCAGACAAAAATCGCTCTCTACAATTGATTAATTTCTTATATTAGAAACACATTTCCATTTCTCAGTGAAGATAATGAACTCCCTCTCCTTAGTTTAGTATTCCAGAAGAGTATAGAGCTTATCCAAAATGCTCATTAACAAACTCCCGGATGTTAATATAATGTTCAAGGCATCACAATTAGATCAATAAAAACAGGAATATATTAATACTTGATAATTTTAAGGAAATCTCTTAAAAGTTAGAACCTTTTTTTCTTACCTTCATTAATTTATTAATGTCTGAGGACATTAATAAATGCCTTGAAAACAGAATTTCTCCTATTTGTATAAATGACATTCCAACCTGATTTTTTAAAAAAAAAGCTTTCTTAAAGTATGAACATATTCCACTGACTATCTTAATGTACACATATAATTGATAACAGCAGAAGTACAAGAACCAGACATCTCAAAGTCAAAATCATTCACAAAGATGAATTAAACTTGTTCAAATATATCTGATAGTCACAATGGGGTCTTTGCCCTCCTACCCTTATTTCAACAGCAAAATATAAATACTGCACATACAAGATTTATTTTAAAGATGCCAGTTCATCTTGTAAAATTCTCTCTAACCAGAAAAATGCATTTTCTTTTTAATTTTCTGCTTTTATTTTTAATTAATCCAGACTCTTGAGTTTTCTTTGATAACCATTCTGCAGTTGGTCTAATGAACCCTTTAATTTTCTAATCTCTTGCCACATCCCATTGATCTTCTATTCCATTATCATAACTAAATTACAACTAGGCATTATAGTAATTTCAGTCAGGGCTAGTTTATGCTGTAGGAAGCAGCCTTGTGTATGGGTGGGTGCATGACTGAACCACCCAAGGAAGAAATTGTGACTCACCAGTAGCAGATTACTACCCTCTCTAAAATGGCTCAATTGCCTGTCCCAGTGTTGGAAGGTGAGGGGCAGAGCCAAATCTGTGCCCATTCCTCACCTTTCCCACCTATCTATAGAAGGGGAAGTAATGGCATGCAGCTCCTGCTTTCCTCTCCCCACACCTCAAAGACCCCATCTGTACTGGTCATGGTCCAGCCCAGTGTTCAGCAGAACATTTCCTGTAATTGTTTCCATGGACTTCTCTGGGCGATATCGGGGCTGGGCACTGGAAGTAAGAGTAGGGAGCCTGTCTCTCTTGTGCTTTCAATGCCCCTGCCCCATGGCACACAGACAACAAAAAGGAGGAAGAAGCTTATTTGAAAGCAGAAGGGACAAACACTGAACCAGGAGGCAGCGAGAACAGATTGGCTCAAGGAGCCTGGGAGAGGGGAACTGGGCCTGGAAGCTAGTAAGGGTGTGGAAGAATGGGACTGAGCATTGCAGTGGGTGGGTGAGTGGGACTGGGTGGGCACTGGGAGCCAGGGAAGGCAGAGGAGACTGGGACTGATTGAACAAGAAGACTGGGACTGGGAAACAGGTGGGGGGAGACTGGTACTGGAAGTGGGGAGAAAAAGGAAGGATTGGTAGCCAGTGGGTGGGGGTTTGAGATCAGATGAGGAGCCAAGGAGAGACTGGGATTGGCTGGGCAAGGTGGTTGGGAAACAGTGGAGCAAGAAGAAGGGGAGACAGATCTGAAGGGGAACCGGAGTGAAGAGGAGAACTGGCACTGGTTAGGCAGAGACTGGCACAAGCAGCCGGGGAGAGGATGGTGTTGGTGGTGGGAGATTGAGGTTGGATGAGGACCCTGCAGAGGAAGATTGGGATAGGGAGCCAGTAAGGACAGGGAACATGGGTGGGGAGAAACAGATGGATGAGGAACGGGAGACAGAAATTAGGAATGGCTGGGCAAGAAGACTGGGCTGTGGGGAGACTACGACTGGGATGGAGACTCGAGAGGGAGAGGCTAGGACTGGTTTGGCAAGGAGACTAGGACTGGGATGAGAAGCCTGAGGAGTGGAGATTGTGTAACTGGTTAGGTGAGGAGAATGGGACTAAGATGATGAGCCTGGGGTGGGGAAGAGACAGGACTGGCACAAGGAGAGGTTGGAGAGGACAGGGCATGACCCTGATAGTTACAAGCTGGTTGGCATGACATCAATCCTGGGTGAAATAATAGAAAAACTGATATTGTATTCAATCAACAAAGAACGATGATAGAATTTGCAGAGGACATGTAAATGGTGGTATCATAAACACACAGCTAAGGGTAGCATAAAATCCCTCCTTTACCTGTAAAGAGTTAAGAAGCTCAGATAACCTGGTTGGCACCTGACCAAAATGACCAATAAGGGGAGAAGATACTTTCAAATCTGTGGGGGAAGGTTTTTGTTTTGTGTTTTTTGTGTGTGTTCTCTCGGGAGGCAGAGAGGCACCAGGTCAGGGAAATCCATCTCCTCCAAACAATCCTGAAACTAGTCTCTGATATTACAAAAAGTGTAAGTAAACAAGGCAAGGTGCGTTAGGTTATCTTTTGTTTTAGCTTGTGAATTTTCCCTGTGCTAAAAGGGAGGTTTATCCCTGTATTTTGTAACTTTAAAGTTTTGCCTATAATGGAATCCTCTGTGTTTTGAATCTGATTATCCTGTAAAGTTACCTTCTATCCTGATTTTACAGAGGTGCTTCTTTACTTTTTTCTTTATAATAAAGTTCTGTTTTTTAAGAATCTGATTTGTTTTTAGTGTCCTAAAAACCGAAGGGTCTGGTCTGTGCTCACCTGGTTTACCTATTTGGTTGGTAGATTATTCTCAAGCCTTCCCAGGAAAGGGGATGAAGGGGCTTGGGGGGATATTTTAGGGAAACAGGAACACCAAGTGCTCCTTTTCCTTAATCTTTGTCTAACTTACATGGTGGTGGCAGCAGTACCCATCCAAAGACAAGGAAGGATTTGTGCCTTGGAGAATTTTTTAACCTAAGCTGGGAGAAATAAGCTTAGGGGGTCTTTCATGCGGGTCCCCACATCTGTACTTCAGAGTGGGGAGGTAACCCTGACAGGTGGAATGGTAAATAATAAGATGCACAGAGCAGGCATCCAGAGTATTTTGGATTACACGGTAAACTGGTCTTTTTCCAACAAAATACTGAGAAATACAAGGCCATATATTTATGAACAAAAAATGCAGGCCATACCTACAGAATGGGGGCTGTGTTCTGGAAAGCAGTGACTCTAAAAAGAGGATTTAGGGATCATAGTGGACAAACAACTGAACACGACTTCCCAATGCAATGCTGTGGCAAAAAGGACTAATGTGGTTCTTGGATGTACAAACAGGGGAGTAGTGAGTAGGAGCTGGACTGTGTTTTCACCTCTGTATATGGCACTGGTGAGATTGATACTGGAATACCGTGTGCAGTTCTGGTGTCCACATTTTAAAAATGTTGAAAAATTGGAAAGGGTGCAGAAAAGAGCCACAAAAATTATTCAAAAGCTGGGGAAAATGCCTTACAGTGAGAGACAAAGAGCTCAATCTGTTTAGTTTACCAAAAAGAAGACTGAGAGGTAACTTGATTAAAATGTATAAATACCCTCAGGAGGAGAACAACACCTATTAAAGGGCTCTTTAATCTAGTGGAGAAAAGCATAAGAAGAACCAATGGCTGGAAGCTGAAGCCAGACAAATTCAAATGATAAATTTGAATTTAACAGTGAGGGAGTGAGAGTGGTTAACCATTGGAACAAACTCCCAAGGGAACTTCATATCAAGACTGGATACCTTTCTGAAACATATGCTTTAGCTGAACACAAGTTATTAGTCAACACAAGAGTTACTGAGTTCAATACAGGGGTGAATGAGTGAAACATAATGGCCTCTAATATATAGGAGGTTAGACTAGATGATCCAATTGTCCCCTTAGGCCTAAAACTCTATGAAAAAACACTTAAATCAAACCTTTCACAGGTGATCACTAACTATATATTCCTCATTTTCTGGGTGCCCAATCTGAGACCCTGGATTCTGATTTGCAGAAGTGCTGAACACTCACAGCTGCAACAAAAGTCTTGGGATCTGTGCCCTGAAAATCAGGTGCTAGGTGTCTCATATTGGGCATCCAAAATTACTGGATACTCTTGACTTAATTATTCTATGCCTTGGCTCCCTATCTGTAAAATGGGGATAGCAACACCCACTCACCTTGCAGGATTGTTGTGAAAATAAATCTTTTGTGACGCACTCAGATACTGGAGCGATGAGTACCATAGAGAAGCCCATGAGGAAATTAATAATTCTGTCTTTAGAGCAGGGTTTGAAAAGTATGCAGTAAATAAGGCATGGGGCTACAGTAAGTGAGCACTATCCATCCTGTGCACTGACCTGTTCAGGGGTCCTGCGTAAAAATAACATAATTAAAGACTCTACCATAATGCATATGTACAAGTGTGTTGCATTATGGTTGCACAGGTAACTGTAATTATGGCATTCCCTAATTTTTGAGTGCAAGGCTTTTCAACCTTTATAGTGTTCTTTTAATGCATCTGTTTGTGTTTAATATAACGTTTGCATACTCTGTGTAGGCTTCGTTGATTGGCTGCCCACAGCTGATGCATACTAGTGGTGATGATACTCGTACTACACATGTTCTCACAGCAAACATATTCATACAGATGAATTTAATTTTTCTCATCTCTTAAAATGCAATGACTCCAAACTTGCCTTCTCTGGTGCGCTAAGATCATAAAGTTCATTGTTACTGTGGCTACAATTCCCAACATCTTTTGGGAACATCAACATCTTTTGATCCCTCTAGCAGGTTATTTCTAATTTTCTTTCACAGGATTTAAACTAGATCTTTCTGGCTTTAAGAGGCTGTGCTCATTTATTTTTATCCAGTAAAAACCCCTCCAAGCTTTTGAGCCAGTTATTTCATTAGAAATGAATACATTTGACTTGACCATACACAGTGCTAAAAGGCTTAGAGTGCTATGACCCAGCCTAGCTTGCCATGTCATCTAAACCCCTAGCCTTATTTGTAAAGGCTGCTAATGCCACATCAATATTCAGCTCAGAATTTAATGTAATAGTTATTTCTTGGAGCACAATTCTATGAAACATGCAAAATTAATCAGCGATCATGTAACTCACAGCAGAAATGGGGGAAGAGCTTTTTCTTTTTATTCAGAAAACAGGAGGTGGCAAGTAAGGCACAAAATCAATTCTTATAATTCTGTCCATTCTTTCAAATTTCTCAGAGTTTACACTTTTTAGAGAGAATGATTCAGTGCAAAAGGGCTGAGGTGGCATGAGCTAAAGAAGCTTCCTTATGCAATGAGTTAATACTTTCGGTGATTCACTCATACAACATTAGTGTGTTTGATGTCATTGTGCTTCTTTCAGTTGTAATGTACTTTGTCCTAATGCTGTTCAGAGGCTGCCTTCCCAGAGTGAAGCTTAAAACAGAATTTTAGTTTCTGTTATTCTAAACACTTTCTTTTGTACTTGCAGAGTCATACTCAAAACAAATTTTTATTATTATGTTATCTTTGTTGTTTACAAAAAATATAAAATTTAGGATTTAGAATTTAGACTTACAAAAATGAAAGATCACTTTTGGGAAGAGACAATTGGGACAGTTTAGTAATTCACAATATAGAACATGTAGAAGGGAATACATATCAGGGAGCACAATACGCAGAAACATTCCATAAAGAACAAAGATCTCATGAAGGTTTTCTGTTAGTTACTAACTAAATAAATAAAAGAGCCCTTTATAACACTTGCATACACTTTGCAGCTCTCTGTTTTTAAAACAAGATAGTGGTGCAAATGAGCTTTCTGGTTTCAGTTCAGCAATGTCATCATTTTCTCTCCTAAAATTCTAATGAGGAAGGCAGGAAGTTGTCTCCAATATATACTAATTGCCTGTCTCCGCCGGAAGTGGTGTATAAACCCCATATCATTGATGAAGGGGTTAAAGAGCTGCTGGGGCAAGGCTGGCCCTGCCCACTCCAGTCCTGTCAACCATGTCAGGGGTGAATAACGACCTAAAAGCAGGACGTTCCAGGTAGTTGCTGGGCAGCTCTGGGGCTCCCAAGAGAGACTCCTGGAAGCCTTCAGGGTAACTACCCTCAGGGAAGGCATTTACCAATCCCCACCATGCCTACAAGGAGATAACAGACTCTGGGATTCTGGTGGGTAGGGTAGGTTTGGCAAGCCCCAAGGTGAGCTAGTTAGGCATGAGGCGTTCGGTACCATTATCCTCTACCCTTTTTGAGATTAGGGAATCTGAGACTAGGATAGTGGGGGGCCAACAGCTCCACCCCTTCAAACACAGTTGGACTATCAGAGACACCCCGACTTATGTAGACAGGGTGCCCTGAGGATTTTTTAGTGTTCATATAATCAAAGGTGCCCATCAGCAGCCCAAGAAATGTGACACTCCAGCATATGTATACATAACATAACAGAGAAATATTGGGCAGTTTTAAAAAAGTTCTGAGGAAATATTCAACTTGTTTGGTAAGTACTTTTTGGTAAGTACAGTAGATCATAATGGTAACTGCATTACAGGGGTCATATCTTCACCCAGAAAACTATTCTGAGACAACATCTTCAACATATTAAGCTTATTTTACATTAGGTATCCAAGTCTGTTTGCTTCGTTATTTTTTCTTCAATAAACAGAGCAATGAACAAATCCCACTCTCCAGTCTTAATGTTAGAAAAGGTATGTCACCACTGTAATAGAGGACTATTGTTTGCAGTGTTTTTGTAGGCGTTTTTGTCCCAGGACATCAGACATAAGGTGGGTGAATGCTGTGTTTGCTCAAAAGCTTGTCTCTTTCACAAACAGAATTTGGTCCAATAAAGATATTATCTCCCCTACCTTGTCTTTCTAATACAATACTATGGCAGTTCAGCTTCTTTTTGTTTAAAGGATCTTTCTTAGAGCACTAGCTTTTAAGCATTTCATTTACCTTAGAGAAGCTCACAGTAGTCATAATGCTGCAAACACTTATGCACAGGCTTAATTTTAAACATGTGAGTAGCTTCACTGAAGTGAACGGGACTCCTCATATGTTTAAAATTAAGTGTAACCCAGTCCACAGAGGATGTGAATTTGTTACAGCTCTCAACTAAAGAGCTATAGCTTCAGTTGTAGCAGCTTATGCTTTCAGCTCTGGAGGTCCCCAGTTTAAGCTCTGGTGTGTTGACCAACACATAAGCAGGGGCTCTTCTGGGATTTGATGGGTCTTAGATTTTTTGGACAAGTTTCCTTTGATCAGAGGAAGTATATAACCCACAGGTGAGTGCATTATAAGTCCCCTTCTGTGCCTGATCTGCAGAAGATACAAGTCTGGTACAGTCCCACCTAAAGAACTGAAGGGTGAAAGTCCAAAAACAGAACAAAAAAACCCCTAAATTAGCCCAAACAAAAAGGACTTGTAAGTAATAGAAGGACTGTGTTATGACCAGGCTGGTAAACAAGAATAGTGTAGAATCATAAATAAATGAATAAAAATTGGTGTGCTGGAAATTAGGCCTAATGGGTAAACAAAATAATAAAGAAAGGGGCTATTTTCGCCAACTCTCCCTTTTGGGGTTCTTAAAAACACCCACTTTAAACAAATTAGCAGTGGGGAAAAGCTGACTCCTGCAATGCTGGCTGGCTGAAAGAGGAGAGAAGGGGAAGGAGAAAGCTTCACCATCATGGCTGCCCGCACCCATACTGTGTACAAAGAACAGGAGTACTTGTGGCACCTTAGAGACTAACAAATTTATTTGAGCAGAAGCTTTTGTGGGCTACAGTCCACTTCATCAGATGCATAGAATGGAACATATAGAAAGAAGATATATATACATACAGAGAACATGAAAAGGTGGAAGTTGCCATACCAACTCTAAGAGACTAATTAATCAAGATGAGCTATTATCCGCAGGAGGGAAAAAATTTTGTAATGATAATCAAGATGGCCCATTTCAGACAGTGGACAAGAAGGTGTGAGGATATTTAACATGGGAAATAGATTCAATTTGTGTAATGACCCAGCTGCTCCCAGTCTAATGATATCTAGTTTGCAAATTAATTCCAGTTCTGCAGTTTCTCGTTGGAGTCTGTTTTTGAAGCTTTTCTGTTGCAAAATTGCCACCTTTAAGTCTGTTACTGAGTGACCAGAGAGGTTGAAGTGTTCTCCTAATGGTTTTTGAAAGTTATGATTCCTGATGTCGGATTTGTGTCCATTTATTCTTTTGCGTAGAGACTGTCCGGTTTGGCCAATGTACATGGGACAGGGGCATTGCTGGCACATGATGGCATATATCACATTGGTAGATGTGCAGGTGAACGAGCCCCTGATGACATGGCTGATGTGATTAGGTCCTATGATGGTGTCACTTGAATAGATATGTGGACAGAGTTGTCATCGGGCTTTGTTGCAAGGATAGGTTCCTGGGTTAGTGTTTTTGTTGTGTGGTGTGTGGTTGCCGGTGAGTATTTGCTTCAGGTTGGGGGCCTATCTGTAAATGAGGACTGGTCTGCCTCTCAAGATCTGTGAGAGTGCGGGATCGTCTTACAGGATAGGTTGTAGATCTTTGATGATGCGCTGGAGAGGTTTTAGATGGGGGCTGAAGGTGACGGCTAGTGGCATTCTGTTATTGTCTTTGTTGGGCCTGTCTTGTAGTAGGTGACTTCTGGGTACTTTTCTGGCTCTGTCAATCGGTTTTTTTCACTTCAGCAGGTGGGTATTGTAGTTCCCAGTCCTTCATCATCCAAATCCTGTAAGGTGTCCTGATCAGACAGTGCCAAAGAGAGGGAGCCAGATTACATTGCTACTTTCACCAGTTCTGATTAAACCCTGAATACCACCTCAGATGTGAGACTTTGTCAAACACCTCTTCTCCTGTGTTCTTTTCCTTCCCTGCCTCATTTCTTCTCTTTCATATCCTTCTTCCTTCTGCCAAATAAGAGCCAAGACTGCATATTTTGTAACACTGTTGTAAGCCTGTGACCAGAAGGCCAGAAAGAGACAGCTAAATGCAATGCTCTAAAAGCCCAATGCTCATACAAATTTACCAGGTTTTGAAGTGGCTAATAATTCTGTGTGATGGAACTATGGTTTTCCATCAGAGGGGTTGCAAGTGAAATTAAACACCGGTGACAGAAGCTGCATTTTCTATCTTTGTTATTCTTTTATCTCCCCTTTTGTGTGTATTTGTCTTGCTTTGTCTTCTAGGAAACAGGATCGGACTTTAACAATAATAGCAACAAAAACAGCTCCAGCCCATCTCAACTAACTTCTCTTTCCCACAAAGGACAGCTATTACCATCCTTAATACCATCTGAAATACTGTCAGACAAGGGCTTTTTTTTTTCCTTTCTATAGATTTTCTCCAGCAAAAGGACACATAGGATATGGTTAAAATGAAAGCCTTATTTAAAACTTTACATTTCAAATGCTTTAACCATTTTTGTTCCCCCTTTTTTCTGTATCTTTTATAAAAGCTTAAAATATTGTTGATGATGTGTTTGCCATGGTACTAAGCAGGCCTTGGTTTCTGTATACCAAACACTTGTTTCATACTGTTTAATGTTGGACAGTGAATGGTTTATGTTTGAGTCTTTGGGCCCATATGCTCCATCTAAATTAATATAACAGGCCCTAATGGATAATGCCCTGTCATCCACTCCCTTTCTCTTATAGTAACGGACCTTCATCTCAGGCTCCTCTGCTTGGCAGTATGTCAGAGTACAAGGCAAAGGAAAATCAAGCCCTGTGCGCTCAAGGGCGAGTGAAGGAAACACATGGGCATTGCAATGGTTGGTAGGTGGAGGTCCAGATTTTCAACTCTGCCATAACTGGCAATCTTGGGGGGTGTTAACAGCCAAAGTGTGTAAAAGCAGCAGTTAAATGTTATGTTTTTATGTCACTAATGTCTAGAGTAACTGGCAGACATATCAAGGTTTAAGCTACAAATGAATATTTATACATAAAGATGTTTTTGTTATTTTATGTGTTTACAACATTAAAAGTATTGAAATATTTGAGTATTAAGAGGTTTATAAATAATTAGAAATGGTGCTAACATAAATATTCCTTATATCTTTCATGGGACTCCCTATAGCTGTTCAACTAAAATTCTCATCTACCTTTTTTAAATATCTTGGATAAATTTTTCCAAAGCATCCGAGTCACTTTTGAAAATTAGACTTAGCTCCCTAAGTCACAAAAGCTTTTTTGAAAATGTTACCCTACGTCTTTCAGGAGATTCCCTTCCTGTCACTCCCTTGAATGTTTGCCTCATACTGGTTTCACTATGCCACTTTTTTTGTTAAAGGGCTGTACGGTTTTCTTTTTGTTCTGCAGCATTTTTAATGCAATGCTAATGAGCAGGCCAACTGACTGAAGATTTTTTGAGTAGACACCTGCCAGACCTGAAAGCATGAGGGGCGCATACCTAATTGCTCAGCTTCCACTCTCCTCAATGACTCATTTTCTGACTTCAGGATTGGCTTCTGCATGAGCAGTAAGCACCAAATCCATAGAAAGAAATATTGTTTCTGTTATTTGTTTGGGTTTTTTACATTCCTAATGATGGCACAACCAGTGGAAAAACCTTTTAAAACACTCATTGCAAACTGGATAAGCCCTCTGCAGTTCCTAATTCTTGGTGAGAGTTCAGCAGATTGGTGTCTGCATAAAGCAGGTCATTTGAATTTTCCACGGACAATTTGAATATGGAGACAATACAGTACCGCTACATCTTTATTAATAATCTAACTTGTCAATACACCGCTCTGCCTTATGCATACGGTTTGAGACATACTCATATATTTATTCAGTGAAGGGTATCAGAGTATGAAACTCTTAAAATGCAGTTAGTTCACATATATGGCATAATCCTGCAAGTAGTTTATCCGAGGTACTTATATGGCCCCCAGTATCATAGCATTTGATAGCTTTGTGATTTATGAATTAGTGTATTTATCCGAACAATACATGTATGAGGTGGGGACAGAATCTTATCCCCATGTGATGATGAGGGGAATCTGTCTATGTATAATTTATGAATTCCAGTTTGATTTTATGAACACTCTGGATCATGAGGACAGTCTTTATTGTGTTCTAGCTTCATACTCATTGTGCTAAGAAGACAGGGGAAGTGCACCTGTATATCTGGATTAGATGAACAGACTATTAAGACTCACTGACATTTGAATAGGTCTACCTGGGCAATACAATGGATATGCTAAAGAAGGTGACCAAACCAAGAAAACTGGTTCTTCCCTGGTGGGCTGGTAACTAAGAAACAGATCACCTGGTGAGGATCTTTGATCACCTAACAAAGGGAACTGTAAGTTTATAGATATATTTCAGAGTAACAGCTGTGTTAGTCTGTATTCGCAAAAAGAAAAGGAGTACTTGTGGCACCTTAGAGACTAACCAATTTATCTGAGCATAAGCTTTCGTGAGCTGCAGCTCACTTCATCGGATGCATACTGTGGAAAGTGTAGAAGATCTTTTATACACACAAAGCATGAAAAAATACCTCCCCCCACCCCACTCTCCTGCTGGCAATAGCTTATCTAAAGTGATCACTCTCCTTACAATGTGTATGATAATCAAGTTGGGAGAGTTTTTTGTTGAGTTTATTGTTTTTACCTAGATCTGTATATCTGCTGTGCTATCTAAAGTGAAGATTAATTGAGTTGAAAACCTTAGCAAAGCCTGTGTGTTGTGTTCTTCAACCACCATAAGTCCTTGGAGAGGTAAACCATAACCCAGAATGCACTCCAGGGTGCTGCTCTGGGATAGGGTGTGTTTAAGCTACTGGGTTGTCTTGAGGAGTAAGCACTGGTCCTGAGGGTCTAGGGCACCAGGACCACAAGGTCCAATGTCTATGAAGGGGTAAGAGATAGAAGCTATGCTCAGGAAGTGTGCCAGCAAGGCCAAAAAAAGAGACAGTGATGGAACATACTCTGACACAAGAAACTCAACGTACATGGTCCTGTGTATCGGGACCCAACCACAGCACCTTGATGAGCGTCCAGATGGGGAAGCTCAGTTATGGCTGTGAATTTTACAGATGAGAAATGAGGCACGGAAATGCTAAGTGATGTGCCAAAGGTCACACAAGGAAGTTTGCCTCAGATTAAGGACTTGCAGCCAGACCTCACTGGAGCGTATAGGCCCTGATTCTGCAAATACTCACAATATGCATGACTTTACACACTGAGTAGTCTCATTGACTTCAGTGGGGACACTAACACAAAGTTAAGCATGTACATAAGTATTTGGAGAATCAAGCCTATATTTTGCCCTTGAAGAGATCAGTTGTCATAATTTTAAAGGAGGAAGAATTAATTGAGCTAGATGCCATTTTTTTGCAGGTTACATTTCCCCTGATTTTCTTCTTTTGACAAACAACCCTTGCAATGTATTTAATGGAAGATTGCCATAATTAGCTATAAAACCTTAGTAAAATACATATATCTGAAATAAGGGTCAAAAATTCTGCTCTGATACATAGACATAATTCTGTTTTGACTTCCAATGAGATGTGAACACACACATCTATGGGGAGCATTTGGCTCTATGAATACAGATTAAAGATTATTCTTTTAAAATCCGTAACTGTTTTATTGTCTCCGTAACTGTGAGTGGTGGCAATTGACTCACTACCAAGGCTGCCATTTTAGAGATATTTTGTAGCAGGAGCATCTTTCTGATCTTGTAGAGTAAGATAGAGAGAATGCAAAACTCATTTGATAACACAGAAAAGAAAGGACTTTTACCACCATACATTCTATCATTTAATACAAGTAAATGGTTAATTTAAAAATGTTTTAGTAACTTTTTCATGAATGGAGAATTACAGCTTGAACAGAACTTTGCAATAGTTTTCACTGTTCATGCTTTTCTTTGAATGCAAATGGGTTCTGCCTTCTCAAAGACCTACTCCCATCACTCCCACACGTTAGATAACAGCTTCCTGTTAATTGCTAATTATTCTTTTTAATTCTATTTAGACAGTTTAATTATTTTGTTTAGTGGTTTAATAACAAAGACATTCACCTCTTTATTTTTTCAAAGCATGTTAGAATTAATAGCTGGAGTGAGGTAAGTAGTGGTGGTAGTAAGTATTATTACCCCTTGTTATAGATGGGGAAACAGAGAGAAGTTAATGTGATTTGACATTGGCCACACAGAGGAACTGAGGAGTTCCTCTTTTCCAGCATTGTGCTTAGTCCAGTAGACCAAATTGCCTCCTATTAGTATATAGGCTTATTTGTCAGCCTGAGATAGAATTTTGTGTTTGACCTTTTGATACTCTTATATCTTATACTAATATGTGTGAACAAAGAATAAAGACACTGTGTGTGTTGCTTCTCCCTAGCCAGATGGGTTTGTTAGTATAATGGGAACAGATAAAAGCAGTTAAAGTGTTACTGGAGATTGCCTCAACCCCTATCTCAAGGCAACGTTAAGCAACCAGTCGGGAGGGGCAAAGGGAGATTGGGGGGAGGGTTAAAATACTAAAAAGGCCAAAGAAATGCCTGTCCCTGACCTAGCACAACCTCACTCCTCACCCCTCCCATGGGATGCAGAAGAGGTGGGACGAAGACCTTAGACTCACGACCCGCAAAATGGAACATGACCATAAATTGTAAGGTGTGGGACAGTGCATTGCAGGTATATTTGGGCCTGCTAAGAAGGAGAAGGTGGGAATGGGGACACAGCCAAGGCTCCACAGCATCAAAGCTGGGAAAGGGGACACGGGGCAAGGCTCTGTGGCGTCAGAGCTGGGAACGGAACACTAGGAAACAGACTCTGCTGGCATGTAGAGCTATGGATATGTTTGCTTGGAACTAACCACAATAAACATCTCATTGCCTGCACTATGGACTTCCGGTCTTCGGCTTTCCGTCTGCGTGACAAGAACCAGGGGAGAGGGTGAAGGGAAAGCCCTCTAATACCTCCTTGCTTTATTCTATTTAAGTAAGATGCAATGATTACAATTTGTTTTATATAACTAGAGATTTCCTTTAAAAAGAACAAAGAAAAGCATGAATCTGCATTCCCTATATTACAAAAATAACAAAACTGCACAAGGACCTGATCCAGAACACACTGAAGTCGACGGGAGTCTTTCCTTGCATTTGAATAGATTTTGGATTAAGCCCTTGTGCATTTCCTTTATCATATAGCATGAATGCAATGCTTTTTAAACTTATAGTATGTGCAAGAAGTATCCTACATTTGAATGTTTTTTATATTTCCAGGTTACAGTGAATAATGGGTTGATAGCAGTAAGTGTAACTAAAAGGCAACATTTCAAGTAGAATCATGGCCATTAACACAGGTCTTATATTTTCTGAAACTTTACAGCATCAAACCTACACAAAGGATTCTAAACCCATCATCCTTAAAATCTACAGTATGACTACTGTACTTTCTCTAAGCTTTTACAAGTTACCCCTTTCTACTACAGCTGTTGACATGTTTGACAGCCCACTTTGTATAGTACCATGTTACCTTCAGAAAAAATATTATTCCTTTTAAACGTTGTTGCCATAAATGTCTTCATACAGTATTCAGAGTAGCAACCGTGTTAGTCTGTATCCGCAAAAAGAACAGGAGTACTTGTGGCATCTTAGAGACTAACAAATTTATTTGAGCATAAGCTTTTTGTGTAGCTCACGAAAGCTTATGCTCAAATAAATTTGTTAGTTTCTAAAGTGCCACAAGTCCTCCTTTTCTTTCATACAGTATATTTGAGACATCTTTTAACATCATTTCACTGGAAGTTCAAAAAAGGAATGTACTATACCAGGACTATTTTGTTTACATTCAATGCCACCAGGAAAATTACAGATGGCATTTCAGTCTAATATATTATCAAATTTCAGTTACATTATGAGTGTCAGATGTAAACACACAAGCATTTGGCCCAAAAGTTCATCTTCGAACCAGACAAACCACAAAGACTAATAATGCAGAGGAGCAAATTTACAGAGGAGTAAATTCTCAGAGTTTACGCGTGATAAATTATTGTATATGAACAGTTGCTCGGAGCACATGTTAATTCATACAGTTCAATGAAAATTTACCACTGAGTATTATGACTCAATTCATCATGTATGAGTAATTTTAAGCACAAGCTTTAGTATATTGTTGAATCATGGCCTAAATATATGCATAAGCAATGCAGGCAAAACACACACTAATGCCTGAAAAGGCCAACTGCCTCTACAATTTGCCGCTCCCAGGGTTTGCCACTGCAGGTGCAAAATGATTAACTGGTCATGTGAAGGAAACACTAAGAAACTGCAACAAAATTAGTCGTTTTACATTTTAGATATACATACAGTTTTGAAATCTTATTAGTCTCTGCAGTACCCCAGGATCATGATTGTTCATGCTCACCAAATGGTTGGTTAATCTGCCCTATTTGATGAGTAATTCTGCATGGAGACCTACCTATATGCCAAGATAGTACACCCGCCTTCATTTTTCTTTCTGTCCTGCACATGGAATTCCATGTAAATTAAAACATTAGAGGGAATCTAATTATCTGTTACTTTATTATTTGTGAAGCTCTAGTGGAATAGAAGACTAGACTTGGTCTGAAAATATTTACTTAGTAAAATATCTCCATATTTGATATGATTTATAGATGTTAGGGCCGGAAGGGGCATTTATGATCATTTAGTCTAAATTCCTGTATCTAGCCCAATAACTTGTGGTTGAACTAGAGCATCTCCTTGGGAAAGCTATCCAGTCTTGATGTAAAGATTCCAAGTGACCACATCCCTTGTTAATCTGCTGCAATGGTTTATTACCGTCACTGTTAAATGCTTATGTCTTAATTTCAGTTTTATCTTTGTTCACTTCAACTTCCAGGCCTTGGTTCTCCCCAGGCCAGATTAAAAGCCTTCTAGTATCACATATCTTCTCCCTGTGTAGGAATTCAAATCCCACCCTTTAGTTCCTGATGGTGGCATGCGCAACTCTGTTCGACACTATGCGCTGCATCAGTGAACACAGAAAGGGGGCACCAGCTAAAGGGGGGGCAAGTGACCTCCCCATGTGACTCGTCCCCACCCCCCATGTGACCCCCTCACATGACTCATCCCTGCGCCGCTCCCCACATAACCCCCCATGTGAATTGTCCCTGCCCCACCCCCATCCCGGGGGGGCCCCGGGTTCTCCCCGTCTCTTCCCTATTCCACGTTACCAGGTGGGGGGCAGGGGGAAGGGGGAGGAGGGCTCTGCTTCAGTCCTCCTGGCATGTGGAGCCACTAATGCTCTCTCCCAGGCAGCCTCTGGCCACACTGGCTGCCTGGGATGCTGCAAGCAGTGTGGGCAGAGGCTGCCTGGGAGAGTGCAGCTGCTGCGTGCCACACCGGGCAGTGTGGGCAGAGGAGGAGGCTGGAAGAAGAGAGGCTCTGGCCCTGCCCCATTCATCTCCCCAGTTGCTGGCCGTGCCCCCACCCCACCCGGCAGCGTTTTGGGGACCACCACACCCCCCACGGGTCACCATTGCCTGCTCTTGTGGTATCTTTCTGTTGATGACTTGAGCAGGATATTCCACCACCCACCTCATTTACTGATCTCTTCACAACACACTTTCTGGATCCACAGACAGTCTCGGCGGGAGTTGAGACGATCTGTGCCTGACCTTTGCTTCAAGAGGTGCAATAGTGCAGTTCCTTTCAAATGAGATTGAATGGGTTCGAGGCTACCAATGGTCTGCCTCTGTTACTGGTGGTGAAAAACTGTTGGTATCACTTGCCAAGCCTGCTCTGCATGTTCTTAGCCAAAAGAGGGGAGAGTCAGAAAGCGGTGGTCCACAACACTAATTTCAGTGTATTTCACACCTTTTCCTCGTTTCATTAGAAGGCTATGTGATGACTGCCTTTGGAACTGGAGACAAAGACAAAGGTCCACTGGGTCTAACCCTATGTCCGCATTATTATTATTTTCTCCCTTATGCAAGAGAATTTTTAATACAGAAAGAGAAGTGAGCCAATTGGAGTGTTATTCAGGAATGTGAGGCAAAATTATATGATTGAGATTCCCAGCTCAACTGGTGATGCCAAAAATTAAATTTTCAATGCAGACAACCTCACCATGCCAAGATCTTTTTAATTACTGACCTACTGCAACAGTCTACAAGTTATTTAATGGACATAAAAACAGAGTGAGCTTCACTTATTTAGATAACTGCATAATAAAACCTGTATTTAAATAATGCTAAATAGATATTGCTGGGGATTTTTTATCATATATTTCTAGTTCACTGTTTATAACCACCCCTTGAGAGTGAGACACTAAAATATGCTTCCTCACAATTCTTTGTTTGCATGCATATTTGTTATTGTGCATATGCTCATGAATCTTGAGCTACTAAAATACTGAATTTTTCAGGAGTAATATGGATTTTGCAAGGAAATAAAAAGGTAAGTGAAATTTGGCCTCCAACAACCTTGATAGTATCTCTAAGTTTGGTACGTACCATACAGCAATAAAAATAAGGATATTTAGAATGACTCTGCAAACACACTGTGCTGGGAACTTTTGTCTCAATATTTTGCAGCACACTTTCCATAACACACAAAATATATTTCTTTTCAAACAGCCCTGCCATGTTTTAATTTAGAGTCCCATATAGGTAGGTATCCTTTGCTGTCTTAGAGCCTGATAACAGGGGGTAACCGTGTTAGTCTGTATCCACAAAAACAACAAGGAGTCTGGTGGCACCTTAAAGACTAACAGATTTATTTGGGCATAAACTATCATGGGTAAAAAACCCACTTCTTCAGATGCATGATAGCTTATGCCCAAATAAATCTGTTAGTCTTTAAGGTGCCACCGGACTCTTTGTTGTTTTAGAGCCTGATCCAAATTAACTTTAATGATCAGTGGACTGGGCCCTTAAAAGATTATTCAGGTACATTCACAGAAGGGAGTTACTGTGGTACAGTGTGTGAATATTTGTTCAGATTTCCAAAAACATAAAGCTGATAGTTGAAATTAATGGAAATTGGGCATCCAAGTCACACAGTCAGTTTGAAAATCTGAGCCAAAAGGCTTTCCAAATGGTAGTGACTAAAATCACAGTGCTCCTGCACTATCACTGCTCAGCACTGGGGAAGCGGGAAGAAGGCGCCCCGGAGCACTGATGTATGGAACAGAGGGTTACCAGATTTTCAAAGTGAAAAATAAGGAGACCTGTGATAGGGTTGTGGAGCAGGGGAATGGTCTCACCTGAGGTTAGGATAGTTTTGGCGGGAAGAGAAAAGGGTGACCACCCTTCATTAGGAGAAAAAAATATTAACTCCACTGTAACCTCTTTCCCATTTTCTCCCAGTGCTGCCTTTTTGTGTATTAAAACCCCCCTTTTGATTAAAAAAAAAATTCTCCCTGCTCAAAAATCCTGCCTTTTTTTTTTATTGTCTCCATACTCATCTTCTCCTAGGTTTTCTGGTCTTAAAATGTTTAATTTTGAATCAGTTCAAAAAAACAAACTGTATTTCCCTATTGGCACATTGCCTTATGGGAGTTGAAGTTCTGGCCAAGCTCCGGAAGGACTACTTTTCCCATGTGTGTCATCTTTGTGGTACATCATGGGAGTCACATTGCTCTGGGTATATTTTGGGAGATATAGTTCAGCCAGAGAGCCTGGCCCATAGGAGAGATGGGGTCCGAACAACAACTCCAAGTAGGCTGTAGGGAAATACAGTTTAATGTTGCTAATGTCGAAAGGAAGCCTTCTGGGTCATTCCAAGAAACATTTCTATTTTGGGACTGCCTAAATGTTTCTTTTTGAACCAAAATGTTAAAATGAAACATTTCCATGTTTCTGAATTGAAATTTTTCAGGATTTGTGCTCCGTAGACAATTTCAAAAATTCAACTTTTTGTCCAGTTTTGGGATGAAAACAAATATTGAAATGTCAGAATTTACCCCCAGGGGCAGAAATTCAGAATTTCACTCAGTTCTAATCCCCAGTCTTCAATACAGCCCCTCTCCCTCTTTTCTCCCCCAAACCTTCGCCAAACCCATTCATACATGGTCCCCCAAACACTCTCTCTTTCTCTCCCTCTCTCTCTCTGGCAAGCCCATTCTCTCACTAATTCACTCTCAGTCCTTTACTTCTCTATTCCTCAGATGCAGGATATCTTTGACCCCATACCTACCTACAAACAGTGCTTACTATTGGTGCAGGGGAGGAGACATTAGGCATCACTGCCGGCCAACTTTGGTAAGTAGTCATTTTCATATGGCAGTGTGGCTGAACTGTCTGAAATTTCATCTCCTCAGCACCATCCAGACACAGAAGGAGTATTTGACTTAATATGCAGTGAAGGGCTAATTTAAAATATTGTGAACACAGGGGACCTTGGGGATGGACAGCAGTATGGCAATATATGTCAAGCATATTGAACAGCATCTACTAGAGATAAATATTTTTATGTTACCCATAAAACTTGCACCCAAGAAAACTTGCACCCAAGAATCCTAAAAAGTCCACTGAGGAGATCACAGGCTCTCTGATGTCAATTTGTAATAAATATTGGAAAATAGGGAAATGCCACAAGACTAGAAGAATAATAGTGTTGTGTCAAGATCCAAAAAGGACAAATGGGATGACCCAGGTAATTATAGGCCGGTTAGCCTGACATCAATCCTGGGCAAAGTAATGGGAAAACTGATACTGTATTCAATTAACAAGAATCACTGACAATAGAATTTGCAGATGACACACAGACTGGTGCAATAGTAAATAATAAGGAGGACAGGGCAGTCATACTGAGTATTCTGGATTGCGTGGTGAGGTGGGCCCATTACAACAAAATGTGTTTTAATACAGACAAATGCAAGGACACATATCTATGAAGAAAAGAATGCAGCCTATATGTACAGGATGGGGGACTGGAAACCAGTGACACTGAAAAGGGTTTAGGGATTATAGTGGAGGAACAATTGAACATGAGCTCCCAGGGTGATGCTATGCAAAAAGGGCTAATGCAATGCTTGGATGTATAAACATGGAAGTAGGGAGGTAATTTTACCTCTGTATACAGCGTTGGTGAGATCAGCATTGCAATCTAGGTCTAGTGTTCACATTCTTTAAGGGAAATTGAAAAACTGGAGAAGGTGCAACAAAAGGCAACAAAAATGATTCAAGGGCTGGAGAAAATGCCTTACAATGACAAACTGAAAGAGCTCAATGTGTTTAGTTTATCAAAAAGAAGTTTGAGAGGTGACTTGACCTTTACAAACTTTTAATGAACAGAAAATAACCATCAGAAACAGGGACTGAACGTTCCCACATACAAATGGCAGTAAGTTAAATTTTCAAAAGCTCCTAAGTTATTTAGGAACCTCCGTCCCCTTTTGAAAAAAGTAAATTACATGCATAAGGGTCAGATTTGTAAAGGTTATTAGGTGCATAAAGATGCAGATACAGGCCGATGGGATTTTCAAAAGTACCCTGGAATCTATCTGCATCTTTAGACACCTAAATACCTGTAAAAATCTGGCCCTAAATCGCTTAGGAGTGTTTAAAACGTTATCCTGCAGTCCTAAGCCTCAGTGCTGTACTCCTCCTCCCTCTCCCATAGCAAATGTAACATGGAAGTGCAGGGACTATCCCATGAAACCAGTGTTCATTTCTAGTATAAGGCAGAGATGAGGAGCAGCTGCTCCCAATGCCGTGATAATACAGGGAATGGTAACATGCTGCTGCTGAGACTAATGCTGCTGCATTCTGAAAGATGGCAGCATTTGCAAATTACTGAAATGAAAGTGCACTACCAGGACAAAACCTGCTGTAGTGGTACATACTATACAAAGCTCTCAGTCGGAACTACGATGTGAGGTGCAATAAAATGCTTCATGGAACATTTGTATGTCAAGTGTGATGTAGCAATTATGTGTATGTGACCAATGTTCCCTTAGTTCCCATTTTTAAAGGTTTGCCTTTTTCTTGCTCTCTTGTTTCAATGTGGTTGAATACATTCAGAGAATAAGGTGACTCTTTCCACACTACTTGCTGAGAAGACACTCAAGATCTAGAACAGTGGTTCTCAACCCGGGGTACTTAAAGGTTTTCCAGGGGGTACATCAACTCATCTAGATATTTGCCTAGTTTAACAATAGTCTACAGAAAAAGCACTAGCAAAGTCAATTCAAACTAAAATTTCATACAGACAATGACTTGTTTATACTACTCTCTATACTATACAGTGAAAGGTAAGTACAATATTTATATTCCAATTGATTTATTTTATAATTATATGGCAACCATGAGAAAGTAAACAATTTTTCAGTAATAGTGTGCTGTGACACTTTTGTATTTTTATGTCTGATTTTGTAAGCAAGTAGTTTTTAAGTGAGGTGAAACTTCAGGGTATGCAAATCAGACTCCTGAAAGGCATACAGTAGTCTGGAAAGGGTTAGAGCCACTGCCCTACAACACGGTTTCCTTAGTCAGTATCTTGCAGGGATCATGACAAAACCAACAACATTTTCCTCTTCACAACCTAGCTGTAAAATATGTTGGTACTGGTATGTTAGAAACAGCTGAAAAGAGAAACAGAAATAAACTACTGTAATTATTAATATATTTTTGCTTATCTGCTACAGGTCTGAAATTTTCCGCTATCCTCACTACCAAAGGCACTCCAGTACTGTGTTTTACGATTAATTTCTTTAGTACAGATGCCTTTATAAATGTAACACTATATACTTCATTCTGTGACAGTATTTTAGTAAGGGAAAAATAAATTATGAAAATCAAACAATTATTTGCAAAATATAGAGACGAAAGAAAAAAGCCTGCAGTAACAAAATAATTTAAAAGAATTACACCTGATAATTTTATATGTCAGAAAAAGGGAATTGTGTACGTTAGGGTTCTCTCCTTACTTCTGAGAAATTTTCAGTAACAATAGAATAAGAATGAAGTTAATACTCTACCACAGAAAATCTAAAAAATCTTTAATACTGGGGAAACATTACATATATGAATGTTACACAACATTATTGCATTTCACTTCAAAAAAATTTGGGAAAAATATCTTGGGTTTCTGATATCATTTTACAATGATGAAAACATTGGTAAAACCAGAGTAACTAGGACCTTAGGGTCTGGCTAAAATACTCGCAGCGCAAGTTGAGTAAGAGGATGCAACGGTGGCATGAAATTCACCTTTACATGCTGAGGTCCCTCCCTCAGGCTGCTCTGATTTACGCTGGCTGCCAGCCAACTCCTGAACCACAACTCCTACAATGGCAGCATGGTGAGGATGGGGTGGCAAATGAACCTCTCCTTCAGCAGGCGATCAGCTTGCATACACTGAGGTGATCCCCCAGGGCTGACTATGCTCTCTGAATGATCAGAATGTGCCAGTGGCACAGTGCAAGCAGCTGTCCTGCACCGAAGGATCTAGGCTGTAAGTGTCTGGGAATACTACAGTCTTCACCAACAAAACCATCACTGCTTACATGACTATTACAATGCTTTTTTCCCCCTCCCTATCATACTACATGAAGAATGAATAAGTCTTTCTTTTGTCCAAAGTTACAAAGCATTCCCTGTTTTCTATTTTCATGTAATAAATCACTGTATTAATTAATATTTCCCACCTCTTTTCTGCTAGGACTGTATTCTGTCCCCACTTTGATTTTCCCGGCTGTGGAAGACTCAGGAAAGCCAACGTTCAAAAACTGTGCTTTGTGCCTCAGTCACTATTCTGTAGAGCTGTGTGAATTGCAGATTTTTCAGTTTGTGGCAGTTAAAGAAAAATAAATCAGTTCAGGTCAAACCAAATTTTAAAATTCCAACAAATGTTGGCAAATAAAATCAGTTTCCAGTCCAACACAATGTCTTGTTCAACCAAGACATTTTGTTTCTGGCATTTTTAAATGGCTAGAGTCACAAAATGTCAGCAGATGAATAGGCTCTTCGAAGCTTTAGCCTAGTGGCAAAGGCTCTCTCCTAGAATGTGGGAGACCCACGTTCAATTTTCCTCCCTGCCTGATAATGGGGAAGGGATTTGCAATTGGGTTGCACATACAGCAGGAACATGCCCTCGTCACTGGACTGTGGGATATTCTGATGTGTGTTTTTTCTTAGTTGCTCCTGTTCAAGCTGGGCCACTGTGTATAAACAATCAAATGGATCAAAGCTATAGCAAGAATGACTCTATCACTTAGAACAGAGCATCTAAGTGGGAGCTGAGTGACCCAAGTTCATGTCTCTGCTTCAATGACTTCTTTAGCCGTTGGTGACTGGTCTGTCAGTACCAAGAAAAAAAAATGTCGGGGCTGAAACTATTCAGAAAATTCATAAATATTTTCAGTGTGCTGAAATATGCACTTTGGGCAAATTTACTATTCGCTGAAAAAAAATTGTCCCACCTCTAGTGTTGACAGCAGCGATTAAAATGAGACTGATCTTTCAGTCTATACTGTGGAAAAAGTCCTGCTGACTTCAATGGGAATTTTACTCGACTAAGCATCTTAGTATCATACCCAGTAGGAGCAGACAAGAATCAGAGTTAATGTAATAATAATGCAACAAAGTATATTGGGACCCAGCACAATATTATAGAAACCTGGTTTTGTGGCCACAAGAAAATGGTCTCTGATGATTTCCACTTGGTATTAACAGTATCCCTATTGCACTGGTGTGCATTTGCAGGATGAAAAGCAAGAACTCATTTAACCTGTGCATGCAGGTTTGCCCTTATTAGAGGAAAAGCAAGTACCATGTTATCCCATGACAGCTAACATAAAAATGCCTGACCTAAATCCTACTATATGGCTACCCATCTTAGCTACTTACATGGCAGAATATACACTTTAATTTGAATGTTGTGCAGGAAAAATGTGATGTACATTAACTTACTGGAAAACATGGGAGTTCGTGTTCAGTGATTACTAACTTTCTGGGTTTCCACTGACTTCGCAATATGTGCACGGCTTGAGTGGGGCTCACTCATTTGAAATGGATTCCTCCTGCTCCCACCCAGAACTAATAGTACATGTCCTATCCTATCCTCATAGAAGTTGTTTCAAAATGTCTCAGTCTGAATGAAATCCTTTAAATTTATAGAGAGACCCCAAAAATCACATCAGCAAGCAGAAGATCAATTCACTAAAGCGGTTTGCATTAATATATGGAATCAGATCATGCATACAGGTACATTCACATTTAATCATCTGAAGGCTACATGATGTTCACAGCATCTTGATTGCTGATCAGACTGGTAGTGGTCTCTTTTCTGGGATAAAAGAAGAAAGATTGCAAGCCTTCCCAATTTAAACTATCCTCACCTACTATTGATTATTTACAAATAACTGTCTCACATTTTACCATAAATTGTTTACAGGCCAAGCATCTGGCAGAAAATTTCTTCAAGTCAGGTTAATATAATCTTGTGGTTCTTGCAAAACATGACATTTTGTTGCAAAGGTAACTCATTTATTTGGGAGATTACAAAAGAAGAATATTTTTCAGGTGTTGAATTTAGTGGATTCTATCCCAGTGACATCTAAATGTGAAAACTAATTTTAAATTAACCTATTTTCAGACAGATACAACACCAAAAAGTGTAGCAGCCCTTCTTGATTACAGAATCACATAAAAGCATTTGAAACCATAAAATCCAAAATCATCTCTTTAATGCTTTTGTATTCTTACTACAACAAAGGCAGGGGTGAAAGCAAATCCAAAGACTCATCAGTACGGGGCAGGGCCTCAGGCAGAAGGGGCGGGAAGTGGGGTCGGCCTCTCCCAGCCCGCCCTTCCACACCACATGGCCCGTGCTGTGCGAGGCTCCAGCAGTGATTTAAAGGGCCTGGGGCTCCAGCCACCGCTGTTGCGGTAGTGGCAGCGGTGCCTGAAGCCCTGGGCCCTTTTAAATCGCTGGCCCCGGGGCAGCTGCTTCCTTTGCCCCCTCACCCCCCGTTGGCGGCCGGGGCCGGGAAAAACGGGCAACGACGTTAAAGCGCTGCCGTGGCAGGGCCAGTACCGGCTTCTTACCGGTATGCCGTACCTGCCCGTACCAGATCACTTTCACCCCTGAACAAAGGTCAAAATTATTTAACCCAGCCCTTGAAATTAATTATTGTTTTTAACTCAAATTCAGCTTTGCTCATTTTTACCATTTTTGTGTCACAGAGGCACAATAATATTAAAAGAAATAGTTTGGTGGTTCCAGATGATTTTTACATGCTCCTGTAATTTGAAGAAGTTGCTTCACTTTGAAAAATAATATTGACACTGACACTGCGTTTCTGTAGCACTTTTCATGCCAAGATAACAAAGCACTTTGCAAACATTAATGCTAGAGCTGGAGAAACTTAGAACCGTATTCCATTGGTCTATGCAGTTCTCTTAAAATTGAATGCTTCACAAAATCAGATCAATTTTACTGGAATTTGGTCTTGGTGAAAAAATGGGGAAAAAAGTATTCATAGTGGAATATTTCAATTCAATTTTTCCTTTTGAAATTATTCTGTTTTGAATTTTTTTATTTTGTATTATAGTATATGTTATAACACAAAATTTAAAGTCCAAACCAAACCAAAACATTTCAGTTGACCAGAAACCAATTTTAGGGATGAATTTTCTACCAGAAAGTTTTGAAATTTTGGGGTTTTGTTTTAATTCGGAATGAAGTAAAATTTCAAAATCCTTTGTGAAATGAAACTTCCATCCTCCACAGAGCTGCAATGAATACATTAAGCTTAAGATCATTCTCCTACCCCTGAGACAGGTAAATATTATCATCATCCCTATTATACAGATGGGGAAATTCAGGTCCAAAGAGATTAGACACACTGATACCATGGGGGTGGTTGGCAGTGTAAGCACTTGAAGAGAACAGAAGTGGCTCGCTGAGGATCATACAAGGAAACTTGTGGCAGCGTCAGAAATGTCTGAGGTATCCTGATTCTCAGTCATGTGCTTCAGCCATAAAATCTAAACTTAAATTTTACAGGCTGTTGAATGTTCATGTGAACTGGTATTTAGAGATAATTGGTCACATCAGATACTAAACCCACAAGCTTATTTTTGGTGAACTCACAAGTGGAAAGCTGGTGAAATTTTTTTGATGAATAGTTTATTTGACCAAAAAAATGCAGTTTCGGTGTATCTGAAACTATTCATGAATTTGACACATCTACTTTTGGCCATTTACAAAACAGCTCAAGAAAGAGATGGTGGTTATGTTGCCTTTCCCTTACAACCTTTAGCCCAGTGGTTTGGGAACTTATTGGGGACTTAAGAGACCCAAGTTCAAATCCTTGCTCTTGAACAAATTTGAAACGGTCTTTTTCAATTCAGAAAAAAATCAAGTTCAGTTCGACGTGAACTGAAATTTGTTTTTGATTATTCAGAACTGCCACCCAACCGAAAAATCAGTTTTTCACCCAGCTCTATCCATAAGATCTCCTTCTTAGAGTGTAAACTTCTCAGCATCAGAACCATCTTTTGGTTGTGTGTTTATACAGCACCACGGGGCTCCTAGTTGCTACCACTATACAAACAACAAAATCTTACTTCACCTATGTGCACTCAGGGGAATTCTGGGAGTGATATCACGGTGATAGCCACGGCTGAAGCAACTCTGTAGACTAGTTTGAACAACTTTCCTCTTCACCAAATTATTACTCCATTTAGACCCATGTTTAAATCACATCTCAACTCTCAATACTCTCCAACAACCAGTGATTCCATGCAGAGAAAGTTAAAAAATGAACTACATTAACTTTAAGCAGACAGGTTTCAGAGTAACAGCCGTGTTAGTCTGTATTCGTAAAAAGAAAGGAGTACTTGTGGCACCTTAGAGACTAACCAGTTTATTTGAGCATGAGCTTTCGTGAGCTACAGCTCACTTCATCGGATACATAGCATATCGTGGAAACTGCAGAAGACATTATATACACACAGAGACCATGAAACAAAACTTCCTCCCACCCCACTCTCCTGCTGGTAACAGCTTATCTAAAGTGATCGTCAAGTAGGGCCATTTCCAGCACAAATCCAGGTTTTCTCACCCTTCCCCCCCCCACACACATACAAACTCACTCTCCTGCTGGTAATAGCCCATCCCTCTTTGAAACCTCTCTTTATAATGCGCATGATAATCAAGGTGGGTCATTTCCAGCACTAATCCAGGTTTTCTCACCCCCCCCCAACACCCCTCTCCAAAAACCACACACACAAACTCACTCTACTGCTGGCAATAGCTCATCTTACAATGTGCACAGCAATCAAGGTGGGCCATTTCCAGCATAAATCCAAGTTTAACCAGAACGTCTTCGGGGGGGTTTGTAGGAAAAAAACAAGGGGAGATAGGCTACCTTGCATAATGACTTAATGACTTGGATTTATGCTGGAAATGGCCCACCTTGATTGCTGTGCACATTGTAAGATGAGCTATTGCCAGCAGGAGAGTGAGTTTGTGTGTGTGGTTTTTGGAGGGGGGTGTTGGGGGGGGGTGAGAAAACCTGGATTAGTGCTGGAAATGACCCACCTTGATTATCATGCGCATTATAAAGAGAGGTTTCAAAGAGGGATGGGCTATTACCAGCAGGAGAGTGAGTTTGTATGTGTGTGTGTGTGGGGGGGGGGAAGGGTGAGAAAACCTGGATTTGTGCTGGAAATGGCCCTACTTGATGATCACTTTAGATAAGCTGTTACCAGCAGGAGAGTGGGGTGGGAGGAAGTTTTGTTTCATGGTCTCTGTGTGTATATAATGTCTTCTGCAGTTTCCACGATATGCTATGCATCCGATGAAGTGAGCTGTAGCTCACAAAAGCTCATGCTCAAATAAACTGGTTAGTCGCTAAGGTGCCACAAGTACTCCTTTTCTTTTTAAGCAGACAGTATGCTGACCCTGGGCAACTCAGTCAGGAAGATGTCATTTTGAACAAGGTCTTAGAAAACTATCCTACAGAAAAATGGAACTAAATCCCATAAGGAACATCTTCCAAATGTACTGTATTTGATTTGCCAATGTCTTTTCATCATGTTGGAAAAACTTTTTCTTAGAAATCTGGGAAGGATGTGCCAATCTGCAAAGGCAACTCTCTTTTTGTAGCAAATGATCTGAAAAAGAACACTAATTACTGAGAAAAGCTAAGGATTAGAGAAAAGGAACATCCTGCAAAGGGAATTCAAACCGCTAACCATTATATTCAAATAGCTTTCAGAAGTTCACTATAAATGAAAATTCCCCCCTCAAAGCACTATAATATTGGGATCATTCTGCACTGGCTCCAGAGACTTGGTGTGAGTGGTCTGATAGTTTAACCAAGTTTTTTTTTTTTTTTGCCATCTGTGGCTCCTATTCCAATGTGAAATGTTGTCTCTGTCTTGTATTTCACTACAAGCAGCCAAACTTCATTTTCAAAACCAGAGAGGCTGCTTTGCAGTTAGCTCTGTGCTGTTCCTCAGTTTTCCATTTGTATCTTGGTGCTTTGATCTGGTTACTAAAGGATTTTAATGTCAATCTGTAGGGAGAATCTAAGTAAGGGCTTATCTACCCAACACAAATGAAATTCACCACTGATGCAGCTCCCCAAGTGGTAGCAATGGTAGATTTTTCAATTCTAAAAGACTTTGTTTCAAATTTTACTTTATTTTTATATTTAAGAAGATAAACTCAAACGAAATGTTTCAGATCAACCTGAAATTATCTTTTTTTGTTTGTTTGTTCAGACACTACTCTACAGGAGAGGAATTGAATGAAGAAGGCTGCTGACAGCACACACAAGAGTAGCTTGCATCTTGTGCATGCCACAGAACTGTGCTTTGCAGGGGTGAAATCTTTCCTAGTACAGAGCCTAGCGCTAGGCATGGTCAACGGATCCATAAATATGTGGCTTCATTGACCAAACCCCTTCCGCTCAGATGGGAATTGGGCACAATTTCCACGAAAGCTGCTGCAACCCTGAGGTTGAAGAAGCATCTGCAGAGCAGTTACAATGTCACTTCATGATTTGGTAGCTGGCAGTATTATGTAACTCTTCCCTCAACAGCTGTAGAACCCTGATGCAAAGTTCATTTACCAGGGCTTTGTATATGGCCCTAAATGACTAATCCTGAAGTCCTTTCTCAGGCAAAACTCCCACTTACTGAATTACACTCATATATCTGAGGGTAGAATTAGACTGAGTATTTTCAGCTTGTGTACTTTAGATGGGGTGTCAGTAAGCAGTACCTAGTTTATATAAATTCTTACACTACCCTCTGTAGTAGCTGATCGCCTTCTAATAGTGCATTAAATAATCTGATTAACACCCATCACAAGTAGTTTGTTCTCTGTCTCATCATCTTCCTAGGGGGAGAACTGTGTGCATTGTAGTGTTTTGATTTGGTAGGGTTTTGTTTTTGTTTTTAAATATACCTATTACTATATGTTAATCATGTCTTGAGATGTCTCATTGCAACTGTAAAATGGCTTTGAATTTGCCTTTTACAGTTTACTATATTCTTTTTCAAAGTGTTATTGTAAAATTCAGCAACTCTGATGCCTTTGGAAATTAGCAGACTTTTCTTGTATGCACGTCTGTGCAGTGATGTCATGTACACTGATACACAATTAATACCAAACAAACCCTGTTAAAGCATCATTTGAAAATGAAACGGCCAAACCACAGGGATCTGCACACTTCTGTAGTGTCTGCAGATGCTTAGCTCTTGTGGACTGAGTCTCTGCTGATGGTTTTAAAATAATAAACACATCAGTTTTGACAGCACATTTGAACATACCTGTATCATGTTGATTTGCTGCCATACCCAGGATAGGTGACTTCACTGAAAACTTTTAAAGCTGTGTGTCAACTCAAATAGACTGAATTCAAAATGGAGTCTGCAACTGAGTGCATATAGCAGTTTTCTTAAAAGATTAGATTATGCTTTAAAGAGCCAATTTGAATGCTGCCTGCACTCAGATGAAATTTTCCTTTAAAGTAAAAGATAAAACTGTTAAATTCAAAAGCAGATGGTGTGGCTTGTTTTCACTCACCAATTTTGATTCTCTTCTCTGAGGACAGTGTCTTCGTGGCCCCTTTTGAATCTCACAAAGACATGTTTGTTTGAATAAAAAGGATAGGGAAATGTCACAAATCACTGTGCAAAGTCAATACAAAATGGCAGTCATTAGTGATCATTTTTACTCTTTATCACATATATTGCTGTAATGCCAAAAGTCTTCAATCATAACTGGGCCCCAGTGTGATAGATGTAAAACATGCAGGAAAATATGGTGTGGTTTGATTTCATAACTACTGTGATGTAAGATCCTAGGGGAACTGCATACCTGCCACATTATGAAACTGACAGTATTGAGTAGTGTGTGTGTGTGGGGGGGGGCGGGGGGGTCAAAAAAGTATTATTTTGATTTTCAAGCTTCCAGGCATGAGAAATAGTGAGCCTGATTCTGCTCTGACTTGTAGGGGTATTCATCAGGAGTAACTCAGCTGAAATCAATGGAGTTACACTAGTATAAAATTGGTGAGAGCAGAATCCAGGCTATTCCCTGGTGGCATCACAATTTGAAAATGCACTGTGACTAACTGGACACTTGATCTTTCTAATCTAATTTTATTATTTAATGTTTAGGGATTTATTATTTTTTCATATGGTATACTGTATTCCACGATATCTATTGGAACATACTGTAGTCCATCTTGTGACTGTAGAACCTCAAAAGACGAGGGTAGAAATCAGTAAAAAGTAGAAGTAGAAGAGCTGTGACAAGAACATTCATTTCTTTTAACTCACATTCTAAAAATGTGTCAACGTAAATATCACCAACTTCCACCTCATCTTGCGTCAGAGGAATTAATTAAATACCTACTTGACATTGAGCTCATTGAATGATTTTGCACTACTGTAACCCTCCTCCCCTTTGTTTCCATTTGTTTATTTTCATCTGTTGTCATATCAAGTGGGGGTTCTCAAAAGCTGCTAATTTCCTGATGTAATGAAGTATTAGTTAACCTGAAATAGATAATCTGTTCCATGATCTCAGTAATTGTAGGAGCCAGGTTATTTTCAATCATACAAGGGAACAGAAACTAGAAAGGAGTACTGCAGATATGGAGGTCTCTATTTTAGGTAAAACTGGTGAGTTTTTTAGAACTACCTGTTTGTCTAAACTAAGTAGAAAACTTAGCAGGGGAGGGATCTACCATTTGCTTAGTCTGTGGAGGACCTTGGCCCATCTGCAGTGTGGCACAAATAACAATCACATACAAAAACACCGTGTTAAAAAGCACATTAAGGTTGTAAAGTAAAGCACTCGACTGTTAGGGAATCCTAGAATGAAGTTTGCCTGTGCAGCCTGGCTCACTCGATTGTATGCATCATGATAATCTTGCCCAGCATCAAATGAGATGTCTATGGCAGAGCCAGGAATAGAGTTCTGTTACTGTTAATCCTGTGCAATGAGCGAGACACAGATCATACAGAGCAAATAGCATGTGATCATATAATTAATGCATATTAATAATATATAATATATATAATGCATATGTGTTGTGGCTTAGACCGAGCTCCCCGTTGTGGTCAGACTGCTGTATTGGACCCTAACCCTTGGATCCCACATGCCTTTAAATCTTTTGGGTATGAGCAGCGTCCAGATGCTGTCTCTTAGTCCAACATCTCTGGCACACTTCCTGGGCATAAACCCCCCTGTGTAATACCCGCTAAGGTACAAGTGTTCTAGGCCCAAAGACCAGTGCTGATGCCCCAAGCCTCCCCAAAAGCCTACCTTCCCAGTACCTATGTTCATGGGTACTCTGGTTTACCACTCAACACTTTGAGGATATTGTGATAGTTAAGCCAAAGGATTCTGCAAAGGAACTTCTACGTTAGATACTTTACTCATAGACCAAGCAGAAGAGTTACACATCTAGGCAAAAATAGCAAATGCCAGCCTGCAAACCTCACCCCCGCTCTAGTGCCATCAACTGTAGGTGGTTGCAGGCCTTGAACCTGGGCCCTCAGGTCCCCAGGAAGTGCTCAGCAGCTTACCTGAAACAGTGGAGAATGGGACTAGTGAAACGCTAGCTCATAGAGGTCTCCACCCACAAAGCTCCTGACTGGGGGAGACATCCAGCCCCATCAATGGGCTGGGATGCTCTACTTAAATAAGAAAGAGGCACAGGAAGTTGTCTGAGGAATTTGGTGAATCCCTGGCTGGCTGTTGCTATGTACCCTCCCTACTTGTCTCATTCCTCAGCCCTGCCATTTGCCTGTTCCTGGTCACTGCTTTCCTGCCTTGCTCCAGGTCCCTGATCCTATGCCCTACCACTGACACTGACTCCAGCTTTGACCCTTGACTCTGAATCTGACTTTGCTTCCGGACTCCTGACTCTAACCATTAGGAATGACCACCCATGCCCTGGTTCCTACACCACTGTACTAATACTAATCTGTCACAATATGCAAAAGGAGGCTGAATTAAGGTTGCCAAGACACATTAATTTTTGCATTTCCTAACTTTTGAGTGCTTGACTTTACAGACTTAATGTTCTTTTCTACGTTTTTTTCCCCCAAAAGAAAACTGAACAAACAAATTCAATAATGTGGAACCCATGTAATCACATGGGTAATTAGCAGGGTTGAAACCAAGGACTTTTAGAATGACAGTACAGACCTCCACCACTTGAGCTAAAGGAGTAGCTCGTAGCAGTAGAAGGCTGTTATCCTCTATGTGGACCAGCCACCAGTGCATGCAAGACAAACTTTGCAAGTGGCTTGCATGACTATTTACTAGATAGCAGAAGAGTATTGAAGATCAGAAATTCTGGGTTTTATTCCTAGCTCTGAAGGGGAGAGTAGTCTAGCCATTACAGAAACTATAGATAAGCACACACATTTTTTACATTTGTTTTGAATAATACTGTGGATATGTACATGAAACTTGCCATTTTAGATTCCATTCCCAACTCGGACAGAAGTGACCTTGTGTACCCTCTCAGTTATTTGTAAAATAGATAAATAATACTTGCCTTCCTCCTAAGTAGGAGGTATGACTCCTGGCTAAATAATAAGGGCTGTGAAAGGCACAAAATTAACACCCATTAGTGGATGAGCTTGACAAGCATGCAAGGAGGTCTCCCAACCCAGTATGCCTTTTTCTAGGTCAAAGGTCTCTGTGTGGCTGCTGCTGTTACATCCTGCTCACAACTTTTTCAGAACTCTATCTTTGCACCCATCTTGTAGTTGGTGCTATGGCAAACAGTGAACTTTGTGGGCCTGGAGCATGAGCAGTGCATAGGGAATGCTCAGAAAATTTAGTAGCAAGCTTCTAACAAGCTCTACTTAGCAGGTGCCAATAGTGATTTTTAGTTTGGCTAAATTCCAGTGGATTTTCATGGGGACAGCAAAATGCACATTTCTTATTCTAAGATCCTGCCCAATTTCAAATTCCTGTTCCAAAGCATGGACATGTTAGAACTCTGCAAAGAAATGGCTAGAGACGTATTTTAACATTGGCAAAAATACCTATTTCCCCCCATCCTTGTTCTTGAAAATTGTTAAATTGTTTTCACTGAAACTTTTTTTTAAAAATCAGCCTGGAGCAGAAAGGAAGCATAAACAATTTTAGCCTGAACACTTAAACTTTGGCAAAGTTATAAACAAAACAGGGGTTTATAATGGACAATGTTAGGTAACTTTAACCTGACTTCTTGTTTCCAATCCTACACACAACAATAACCAGTTAAACAAGGAAATAACTTTTGCTGGTCCCATATATTCATCATTTTATAAATGATAACATGGGGCAGGTTTCATGTTTGAATTACCATCTGGAGTAGTAATACAGAAAGAGATCCTTTCAATTACAAATCCCAGTTGCAAAATAAAAGATGCTGCTTACCTATTTATTTAGTTTTTGGACCGTTAGATCAACAACATGTTGCAGCACTACTAATTCTTGGGAGCAATCGGCCAGAATCTGAAGTAAGTCTCTTCTGCAAGGAAGTAAATTGACTGAGCTAAACTGAGACACCCATATTAACACAAGGTGGAATTTGTTTTCAAGTAAGAAATTTCTAAAATAGGATTTTTTTTTCTGTATTTTGTTGAAACTTCCATCAGGAAAGAAGGTTAGAAAGCTTCAAAGTTCGACATTTTGAGAAGGAAAAGGAATGACTACTTGACAGGTTTAAGAAGTCAAGCTTGACAGAGTAGTTATAGCTGTTTGATAGAAAGACTTAAATGTGCTGCTTTATTGGATGACAAGCTGCAGAATTGAAAGATTATCAGAATAAAACTTTTTTTTAACACTAGAAAATGTTTCACTTAACAGTCCCAAGGCCACTATGCATTATAATAAAAAAATCTCAATGTTTTTGGACCTATTAATTTTCAGTGTACTTCTCAATGCATTGGGCCGCCTGTATGTGGAAAGCACATTAGAACTATGTTACCAGATGCATGGAATCTTTTTTAGGAAACTTCTATAAATACAGGTTTCAGAGTAACAGCCGTGTTAGTCTGTATTCGTAAAAAGAAAAGGAGTACTTGTGGCACCTTAGAGACTAACCAGTTTATTTGAGCATGAGCTTTCGTGAGCTACAGCTCACTTCATCGGATGCATAGCATATCGTGGAAACTGCAGAAGACATTATATACACACAGAGACCATGAAACAAAACTTCCTCCCACCCCACTCCCCCGCTGGCAACAGCTTATCTAAAGTGATCATCAAGTAGAGCCATTTCCAGCACAAATCCAGGTTTTCTCACCCTTCCCCCCCCCCCCACACACATACAAACTCACTCTCCTGCTGGCAACAGCCCATCCCCCTTTGAAACCCCTCTTTATAATGCGCATGATAATCAAGGTGGGTCACCTCCAGCACTAATCCAGGTTTTCTCACCCCCCCCCCACACACCCCCCTCCAAAAACCTATACTCTCAGCCCAGCAGAAGCAGCTGTCCTATCTCGGGGTCTCTCCTTCTGCCCCTCCACCCCCTCGAACATGATACAGTTCTGTGGTGACCTAGAATCCTATTTTCGACGTCTCCGACTCAAGGAATATTTCCAAAATACCTCTGAACAACATAATGATCCACAGAGGCCTGCCTACCAACATTACAAAAAGAAGGATTCTAGGTGGACTCCTCCTGAAGGTCGAAACAGCAGACTGGACTTCTACATAGAGTGCTTCCGCCGACGTGCACGGGCTGAAATTGTGGAAAAGCAGCATCACTTGCCCCATAACCTCAGCCGTGCAGAACACAATGCCATCCACAGCCTCAGAAACAACTCTGACATCATAATCAAAAAGGCTGACAAAGGAGGTGCTGTTGTCATCATGAATAGGTCGGAATATGAACAAGAGGCTGCTCGGCAGCTCTCCAACACCACTTTCTACAAGCCATTACCCTCTGATCCCACTGAGAGTTACCAAAAGCATCTACAGCATTTGCTCAAGAAACTTCCTGAAAAAGCACAAGATCAAATCCGCACAGACACACCCCTGGAACCCCGACCTGGGATATTCTATCTACTACCCAAGATCCATAAACCTGGAAATCCTGGGCGCCCCATCATCTCAGGCATTGGCACCCTGACAGCAGGATTGTCCGGCTATGTAGACTCACTCCTCAGGCCCTACGCTACCAGCACTCCCAGCTACCTTCGAGACACCACTGACTTCCTGAGGAAACTACAATCCATTGGTGATCTTCCTGATAACACCATCCTGGCCACTATGGATGTAGAAGCCCTCTACACCAACATTCCACACAAAGATGGACTACAAGCCATCAAGAACACTATCCCCGATAATGTCATGGCTAACCTGGTGGCTGAACTTTGTGACTTTGTCCTTACCCATAACTATTTTACATTTGGGGACAATGTATACCTTCAGATCAGCGGCACTGCTATGGGTACCCGCATGGCCCCACAGTATGCCAACATTTTTATGGCTGATTTAGAACAACGCTTCCTCAGCTCTCGTCCCCTAACGCCCCTACTTTACTTGCGCTATATTGATGACATCTTCATCATCTGGACCCATGGAAAAGAAGCCCTTGAGGAATTCCACCATGATTTCAACAATTTCCATCCCACCATCAACCTCAGCCTGGTCCAGTCCACACAAGAGATCCACTTCCTGGACACTACAGTGCTAATAAACGATGGTCACATCAACACCACCCTATACCGGAAACCTACTGACCGCTATTCCTACCTACATGCCTCCAGCTTTCACCCTGACCACACCACACGATCCATCGTCTACAGCCAAGCTCTGCGATACAACCGCATTTGCTCCAACCCCTCAGACAGAGACAAACACCTACAAGATCTCTATCAAGCATTCTTACAACTACAATACCCACCTGCGGAAGTGAAGAAACAGATTGATAGAGCCAGAAGAGTTCCCAGAAGTCACCTACTACAGGACAGGCCTAACAAAGAAAATAACAGAACGCCACTAGCCGTCACCTTCAGCCCCCAACTAAAACCCCTCCAACGCATTATTAAGGATCTACAACCTATCCTGAAGGATGACCCAACACTCTCACAAATCTTGGGAGAAAGGCCAGTCCTTGCCTACAGACAGCCCCCCAACCTGAAGCGAATACTCACCAACAACCACATACCACACAACAGAACCACTAGCCCAGGAACCTATCCTTGCAACAAAGCCCGTTGCCAACTGTGCCCACATATCTATTCAGGGGACACCATCACAGGGCCTAACAACATCAGCCACACTATCAGAGGCTTGTTCACCTGCACATCCACCAATGTGATATATGCCATCATGTGCCAGCAATGCCCCTCTGCCATGTACATTGGTCAAACTGGACAGTCTCTACGTAAAAGAATAAATGGACACAAATCAGATGTCAAGAATTATAACATTCATAAACCAGTCGGAGAACACTTCAATCTCTCTGGTCACGCAATCACAGACATGAGGGTCGCTATCTTAAAGCAAAAAAACTTCAAATCCAGACTCCAGCGAGAAACTGCTGAATTGGAATTCATTTGCAAATTGGATACTATTAATTTGGGCTTGAATAGAGACTGGGAGTGGCTAAGTCATTATGCAAGGTAGCCTGTCTCCCCTTGTTTTTTTCCTGCAACCCCCCCCCCCCCAAGACGTTCTGGTTAAACTTGGATTATTGCTGTGCACATTGTAAGATGAGCTGTTGCCAGCAGGAGAATGAGTTTGTGTGTGTGGTTTTTGGAGGGGGGGGTGTGGGGGTGTGTGTGAGAAAACCTGGATTAGTGCTGGAGGTGACCCACCTTGATTATCATGCGCATTATAAAGAGGGGTTTCAAAGGGGGATGGGCTGTTGCCAGCAGGAGAGTGAGTTTGTATGTGTGGGGGGGGGGGAAGGGTGAGAAAACCTGGATTTGTGCTGGAAATGGCTCTACTTGATGATCACTTTAGATAAGCTGTTGCCAGCGGGGGAGTGGGGTGGGAGGAAGTTTTGTTTCATGGTCTCTGTGTGTATATAATGTCTTCTGCAGTTTCCACGATATGCTATGCATCCGATGAAGTGAGCTGTAGCTCACGAAAGCTCATGCTCAAATAAACTGGTTAGTCTCTAAGGTGCCACAAGTACTCCTTTTCTTTCTATAAATACATAAACTGTACTTAAACACAAACCATCCTTTTGGTTGGGAATTTTATATTTACTAAAAATAATTATGAATGAACCAGGTACATTAATTCTGCCATCATCTTAAAACTTTTTACATTAATATGTGTGCTTATTGGTGTTTGGGGACTGCATTGCTGAAATCTGAAGCCCTCTTTTTTTATACACTGTCTATGTGCGCTCAGTGAAACCACAAAATACTTCTCAGCACACTGTTCTCAACATGCTCAACTCTTCGTAGAGTGGCTAGGGGCTTCAGTTCCTATGGTATGTAAATGAAGTTCTCAGTCTCTCTTGATCACACCTGACAATTGTATCAAATTACATGTGATTCTTTTCAAAAGCAAGGCATTGTTCAGGAGGAACTAAGGACATCAAACTCAATTCACTGACAGTTACACGTTATTCTCAAAGCAGGTTTCTAATCTTTTGCTACAGGCCTCTTATACTTATCAATAAATATAGCAGGTTTCTTGAATTGCACTTTAATGCTGCAAAAGAAAAGCACTTACTGTATGACTGGTACAGAGTTTACATTTTATTATCATTAGTATTAGTATAATTACTGTACCTCTACATCTTGGCATCTAATTTTCTCTTTTGACCATCAGCAGCAATACATTGAAGTTTAATTTAATATTCAGAAATATATCAGGTAAATAGTCATTTTTCTTCTCCACCTTTTCCCATTTTGGCTCGTTTCAGAGATTTCTGCTGGAATACACCAGGAAGTCTGTGATTCATATAATAGAATCAAAGAGCTCCATTACAATCCCAAATTGGTAGGACCTCTATTTATCTCAGAGCTCCCTTTCTCTAACTGCAGGTCTAGGCCCAAAATCTTCACTATATTACTAAAGCCTATCCAACTGGTTTTACATGCTATTGACAGCAAATTTCATCTGGTAACCTCTCTCATACTGCAAGTGGTCTTTCACTTTGGGAAACTGATAGAAACTTGCAAATGATAAAATTACATTAGATATCATGATTCTTAAAATTAAATCAGCATTGACTTTTCCCATTGCAATATTTTCCCCATTACAGAGGTCCAAGAGAAAATGTAAGAGAGTTGCAGAGCACTGTAAAATAAAATGTCTTATTTTGTAGTAAAACAATCATTCTGGATATCTCTGAGGGAGATGAACAGGGTTACTCTAGATCCAGGAATGGATACACATAAAGATGTTTATTTCTTTAAGCAAATTAAAATTTTAAAGGCACTTATTTAGTGCCCTAGGCTCTTTTTACAAAATATGCAAGTGCACATCATAAGACACAAACTCCTCACTACAGAGTTGTCCATTACACCTTAGTTTTCTTTCTTTTTAACTGCTAGTGCTGTCCAATATCCCAACAATAATCAACATATGAGTGAAGCAACAATCATAGTGCTCCCCCAAAATCAAGCCCTTAAACCTTAGCTGCTACTGCAAATTCTGAAGCACTGTGTATTGTGTGCTCTGCGTAGTGCACCATGTAACAAGTAGGCAGCCATATCCGCACCAGTGTTAGTTTCTGATTAATATCAACAAGTAGACTCATGTATGTATATTACAGTAATTTACTCTCCATTGGCAAAGGCATGGGTAACTAAAACAAGGTTAGCATGAAAAAAAAGAAAGTTACACACACCTTGCATAGCAGAAATGGAAAAACACAGCCTCTACCTGAACAAACAGGAGAAGATCACGATCTGTTAAGACACCAAGATTTTAAGCATGAGCTGTGAATGGCAGATTCATTACCCAATCAGAGGTGCCAAACTAATATCCACCAACTCCTCTGGCTGCTATCTCTAGCTTAGTAACTAAAGATGGTAAAAATAATTAATACATATAAAAATTTTGAATGGAAAAGTAGCTTTTTTCCCCTGTGAAAGACATTTTTGTAGGAAAATTTTAATTTGATACAAAAATACTAAAAAATGTGTGCGCGTGTGTGTGGAGGGGTATTGAATAGCATTGCTCCTCAGAACTAATTGGAAGCTAACCAGCTCCACAAGTTTCTTTGAGCTGGCTATGAAAACAGGTCCTTTGACACAGGAGTGTCTCAACATCAAAATACAGGAGACAATGAATGGTCCATAAAATCATAAGACTGGAAGGGACTTTGAGAGGTCTTCTTGTCCCGTCCCCTGCACTCAAGACAGTTTTAAGTGTTGTCTAGACCATCCCTAACAGACAGGCATTTGTCTAATCTACTCTTAAAAATCTCCAATGATGGAGGTTCTGCAACCTCCCCAGGCAATTTATTCCAGTGCTTAACCACCATGACAGGATGTTTTACCTAATGTCCAACCTAAACTGCCTTTGCTGCAGTTTAAGCCCAGAGGTTAGCAAGAACATTTTTTTCCTTCCTCCTTGTAATAACCTTTGATATACTTGAAAACTGTTATCATGATCAATCTTCTCTTCTCCAGCCTAAACAACCTAGTTTTTTCAATCTTCCCTCATAGATAATGTTTTCTAGACCTTTAATAATTTTTTTTCTCTTCTTGTGACTTTCTCCAATTTGTCCATATCTTTCCTGAAATGTGGTACTGAGAACTGGACACAATACTCCAGTTGAGGCCTTATCAGCACGGAGTAGAGTGGAAGAATTACTTCTTGAGTCTTGCTTACAACACTCCTGCTAATACATCCCAGAATGATGTTTGGTGGGGTTTTTTTTAGATTTTTGTTTTTTTGTTGGTAGGAGCATTCCACTGTTGACTCATATTTAGCTTGTGATCCATTATGACGCCCAGATCCCTTTCCGCAGCACTCCTTCCTAGTCAGTCATTTCCCATTTTGTATGCATGCAACTGATTGTTCCTTTCTAAGTGGAGTACTTTGCATTTGTCCTTATTGCTTTTCATCCTGTTTAGTTTCAGACCATTTCTCCAGTTTGTCCAGTAGTATAATCTCTATTCCTCTATCATTTAATCAAATCCTAAATATCATGCTCAGCCCTATGGGTTGAGCTAATAAACAACTTGAAAAAGTCCCATGGTTGTCATGGCAGCCATGAAATTCTGAGCTGATTCAGATGAATCATCATCATGCACATCATGAAGTCACTGAGCACTATCAGCCTTAATAGCTCCAGTGCCATGACAGAGAGGAACCTGATTAGTACAGTGAGGACTTCTGCAGTTCAGTGGGGTTTTTCTGTACACCAATTACAACCCTAATTTACCCCAGGAACTCAGCCCTATTCACAGAAGTTCATATTCTGTCCTTCTGAGCAATGACTTGAAAATTAAAGTTGTTCCTGGGTTGAAAACTGAATACAAATTCAACTCCCCCATCAAAAAATGATGGCAGCAGGATCAGCCATAGACCCTTGAATCAGTCTGAGTTTAAGGGTACTGTGGAGGGACTACTTCATTCCATATATGAATGAGATAGTGACCTGAAGGTAACAAAGTGGGAAGTTGATTTATTCAGTCAACAGAAGTGAATCCATATTTTCCCATATTTTAGCAGGCACAACACAGACTCAGTACCAAAGACTTATTTTCCTTAGACAGAATTGATCATTTATTAGAGTTAAAGTGCCATCATTTTAGGTTGCAAAACTTGGAGTAATATCTATAATGATTTAAAATGTATTTTAATGGCTATAACTATGTTAAGACAGCTGCACTGCAGCATGCAGATAGGACTATCAATATGAGGAAGAGGTTCAGAAAAGCATTCAAACTTTTGGATGCTCCACCTAAACATTGCATCCATCACTAACCGCAGCAAAGGTGGCATGTAAGAGCTGAAAAGTCAGCACTTGTCACCCCTTTCATTAAGGGTATGTCCAGCGGTTAAATGCGGGGACAACAGTCTCCCCCAGAGGCCTTTAGATAATGTGTGATGCCTTTACAAGCATATTATGCAACTGACAAAAGGAGGTGTATGATAGGAATTTTCACACAGTGCTGGAGAGACATCCCACTCTGCATGTACCAGGCAGCGGCAGCTCCTATCCTGTGGGGTTGTTCCTGGCTACCCACTCCAGGAATTGCAACAGAACACATGGTGTTGTGTGGCACTGAAGCCCTATGAACCAGGTCACAATGCTATTCACTCAAATTTGGTCTGGCCACCTCTCTGTCATGATGGTGGGGTGGCCAGGCCGTACCTGAATAGTGCTGTGACCCTGTGAGCCAGGCTGGAATGCCCAGAGTGGGGAGCCAGGTCCAGCATCACTGGACAGGAACTGACACTGCCAGGTGAGCGTGGGGCGGACTTGCTCTCCAGTCCCCCTTTGAAAAACCAGGCTCTGCCATTGGGTATATCTACTGTGCATTCAGAGGTGTGACTGAAGCACGTGTAGACATACCAGAGCTAACTTTGACCTAACTCACTTAAATAACTACAGCAGTAAAGCTTCAGCAGCATCGGTAGCAGCACGGTGCATCTAAGCCTACCCGGGACCCTGGGTATGTACATGATTGGCTAGCCTGTGATGCGACTTCACTGCTATTGTAATTCAAGCTAGCTGGATCAAACCTGGCTCAGGTACACGTGCTGCAGTCTCTCCTCTGATGGCAGTGTAGACATACCTTAAGGGACGTATCACATAACGATTAAACTCTGAATGAAAAATGTTTCAGTTTCAGGTACGTGGCCTTCCCGGGTTACATGAAATGTGTCATTTGCTACAGAGGGCTATAATCCATAACTGCAGCAGTCACAAACAGGGTATGAGAAATGGAAGCAAATATTTATATTTCAAAAACACAAACTTGTTGGCTAAACAGGACCCTGTAGTTTTGGATGAAAATGATTTATTTCTTATCCAGAGGTAAGTATGAAGGATATAGGATGATTTTGTTGGATATTAGGATTGATTCAGGAAACACGGAGTCTGTACGCAATTCTGCCACAGACTTCTTGTGTGACCCCATTAAAGCTACTTAGGGTGACCAGATAGCAAGTGTGAAAAATTGGGATACGGGGGGTAACAGGGTCCCTATATAAGACAAAGACGATAATATCAGGACATCTGGTCACCCTACAGTCATTCAATATGTGTCTCAGTTTCCCAATCTGCAAAAGAGATGGCAATAATTTGGCACTTCAAAGAAAACCAAATTAATGAATGCTCGGAAATTGCTTTGAGATTGTTTGGATAGAAGTTGCGACATAAGTGCAAAGTATTATTATTACTGTATTGTTAAGAGCTGGGTTAAAACTGGCTATGGATTGAGTGAAAACTTTGTGAAACTGAAGTGAGGTACAGTTAAGGGCCCACGCATTAAAAAAAAAAGGCATAATGGAGCCTGCACAGAAACTAGCATCATGTGGGGGGAGGGTTCCACGGGGTATTGTTCTGAAGAGAAGTGGGTGGGGGTGGGTGCATAAAAAGGAAGGAGCAGAAAAGAAACTGACAGAGACTCGGAGGGAGAGCAAGAAAGCCAAGTGGCACCCTATAAGCAGAATGGGACCTTAAGTGCAGGTTCTGGGTCAGAGATGCTGCCTGCAAGTAGTCTGAAAATAAGCAAAGAAACTATCCCCTGCTTCTGGATCCTGCTGCATTCAAAGAAGCAGGACTTTGTACATTTCTTGTAAATAAACCAGATTGCATCAAAGAAAGTACCAGACTCCATCATTCATTTTTACTCCCCATTGGAACATCCCAAGGGCCCTGAATTTTGTTCGGCTGCTCAGGTCAAAACCAGGTAATATCTTCTTTACAAGATTAGTCCCTATTCTGTTCTGTAAAAAAGTGTAGAAAGCCCATTCCAGGTTAGAGAGTCTGAATGTGGAATGAGTTGAGAAACCCATACTTGGCAGAAGCCTGGGTTAAACATGAACTATGCTTGATAAAAGAGCCAATCTGAAAACCTTATTCAGTTCAAACACTAAGAGTAATACATCTTGTACATTATGCTGACCTTAAAGGACCTGATCCAAGACTCTCTGAAAACAACAGAAGTCTTTTAATTGACTTCAGTGGAGTTGGAAGGAGTCCATAATGCACAGAGATACTTACTTTTTCTTGCTTACTCTTTTCAAACAGAAGTCAGAATGAAACCCTGAATTAAGACCAAGAATTCACCAATGGCTATAGATTCAAAATAAATAACAGGGGGTTCCAGAAAATCCATTCCTACTCCAGCTCCACACCTCAGGCCAGCACTGTACATATGGACAGATCTTCCAATCCCAGATCTATAACAACCATTTATTTCTAGTAGTAAGAAAAGGGATAACAGAACAAAGATGAAAAAGTACCTTTTTGCTGGAATTAAAATTTCACAACTGCATCACATTATTGGCTCATATTCAATTTGTGATTCACTGTAACCCCCACATCCTTTTCAGCAGTACTACTGCCTAGCTAGTTATTGCCCATTTTGTAATTGTGCATTTGATTTTTACTTCTTGAGTGCATTTCTCTTTACTGTATTTCATCCTGTTGATTTTAGACCAATTCTCCAATTTGTCAAGGTCATTTTGAATTTTAATCCTGTCCTCCAAAGTATTGCAACCCTCCCAGCTTGGTGTCATCTGCAAATATTATAAGCATACTCTCCTCTCCATTATCCAAGTCATTAATGAAAATGTGAATAGTACTGGATCCAGGAGGTGAAGTCAAAATCAAGTCGAGATCAAAACCAGGAGTTCAAGAGTTGGAATGATCATGGTAGCTACAGGAGAGCCACACTGTTGCCTGAACACTTCCTGGAATGCCCAATGGGTTTATATAGGGTGAGGAGCCAATCAGGAGTTGTGACAGAGTCATAGAACCTCTAACCGAGGGGGTCCCAGAGGAACATACCAGTGGCCCTTGATGTAGAGCCAGCTATCCTGGATCTTGTGTTTCCCCTAGCTTGGTGTCTCAAGTTCATTGGGAGGAGGATCCATCACTGCAGCTGAGAAGATCAGTGACATGAGGTCTTACGGAACTGTGGCACCAGGACTTAAGAACACATGGGGACTCAGTTTCGGGGTGGATCCTGGGTGGCAAGATATTCCCCTTTTCGGGACAAGGCACCAGTGGTCTTGTTCTGGGCTCCCAGGTGGTACATGATGGCGACACTGAAGCATGTGAAGAGCAGAATCCAACAAGGCAGACCTCTGGTTCAGTGCCTTGGCTCAGTGGATGTATTCTAAGTTTTTATGATCTATGTAACCCTGTACTAGGTACCAAGCACCTTCCACTCTTCAAAGGCTGCCTTGGGGACTAAAAGCTCCTTATGTAGAGTTTCATAATTCTGTTCAGCTGGAGTGAGCCTCTGTGAATAGTAGGCACAAGAGAGGAGGTACCATTGGAGACCATGTCATTGGGAGAGTAGGGCACTCACCTGGGATGTAAAAGACCTGGGTTCAAATCCTTGCTCTGAAACAAGAATTTGAATCCAGCTGCCCTAACCACCAGGCTTCAGGCTATTTTGGGCTAGGTCTCTCCCAGTCTCTCCTGTTGCAGCTGTTCCAATTTGTACCAGTAATTAGAGCTGGAAGTTGGGTCTCCTCCTCCCAGGTGAGTGCTCCTAACCACCAGGCTATCAGCTATCCTGCAGTGGGTCTCTTAATCTCTCCTGTTGCACATTGTATAAAATACATGAATAGTCATTGGGCCAAAAAGCAAGAGCAAGAGAGAATCACTCTGCTGCCTTTCTGCTGGTTAGGGCACTTGGTTTGGGGGGGATAATCAAGTTTGAATCCCTGCTCCAACAACTATGTATGCAAAGTGGAATTGCTTTAACAAAAGAGATTGAGGGAAACCCACCCAGCAGTAGTTTACAGCTTAGTAATCCAAGCACTCACCTATGCAGAGGGAGACCTAAGTTGAACTTCCTATTTCAGGAGATTTGAACTTGGGTTTCCCACATCCCAGATTAGTGCCCCAACCACTGGTCTAAAGGTTATACAAGCACCACTTCCATCCATTTTGTGAATGGCACCTAAATCTCCTTGTGAATCTAGCCTGTCATTATTTTGGGGGCTGAATCTATAACAATTTTATGTCAAATTCACAAATAGTTTGGGGTTGACAGAAATGACATTTTTCGGCAAATAAATGATTACTTCAAAAAATATCACCCAGCTCTAGTTACTAATTGCTTCTCTGTCTCACCTCAGTGATGCTATTTTCTCGAGAGACTACTGCTGGCCTGTTAAAACACATAGCTATATCTCTCTGTCTATTCCCTGTAGTGCTTCTTACCAAAGCTAATTTGTCTCAGCTGAAATTTGGCCCTTTTCACCTCACAGTTTCTTAATTAGAAAAAGAGAAATATTTTTGAAAATGAAAGTGCCATATTAGAGTTAACAGGAAAGTTTTAATTCAGCTTTATATTAAGAGATAAGATCTTCTTTTGTGCCTTTAAATCCATCCTTTCTTTCCTTGCTCTCATGTGGATATTAGATAGCAAACTAAATAAAACTGCCATAAACAAATATCCTTCCTTACAACTTCTTTAAGACACATTTGTGTGGAGTGGCATTGACTTTGTGCTCCCATTTCAAACAGGGATGTCTTCACAATGGATGTCCAAACAACTGATTTCTTTTCTAAAGTGCTAATCTAATGGGGGTCAGACATCAATTAAATTCCTTACAATCGCTTATGCACCTTATTCAGCATATTTCTTGATGGTTTTCTAGAGTGTCTATTCTGTGGCAATATACATTATGACTTCATGCTGGAACTCAAAAGTGCTCATCAAAAGCCGATAAATTGTCCAGATGTATATTTGATATCAACGAGCGTAAGGGGAAATAGGATGGAGGAAAATAGGAAAGGGATGGTGGTGAAACTGACATTTTTATTACTATGATCATGTGAAAATTCTCTGTTCACCAAGACTGGGAATTCAAAATCAGTTACTGACCAGTTAGTGCTTTGTTTTAGTAGAATGCAGCCCAAACATATTAAACTGTCTCCTGTCCAACAATAAAAATTACCTTTACTTTCAGAAAAGACTTATTTTCACTCTTCACCTTTAAATTGACTCTGTGCAAGATAATATTATTGAGGATTTGTGATAGAGTAAACAGCATCATGTAATTTTACAGATGCCCTAAAAAATGCCATTGCTATTTTGGGAATTACATTTCCTCCCAATCTCATTCTCCCCTTAACTATCTGAAATTGTTTTAACATTTACTTCCGTCTGTGTTCATGCGTTCATGCGCAAACACACACACACACACACACACACGAGGAACAAACGAATAGTTATACTGGATCACACCCATAGTCCATCTAGTTCAGTATCCTGACTCCAACAGCTTCAGAGGAAAGTAGGGGGGAAAAACATGCAGTAGGCTGTTATGGGATACCTTCCTGGGGGCAGGTTTTCTTCTAACCCATGGGTGGGCAATACTTTTGAAGCGGGGGGGGGGGTACTCCACGAATTTTGGTATGTCATCATGGGCCGCACATTTGTTCAAGGAGATGAGGAGTACTATCTCAAATGAGGACTTATGTTGGATGCCACTGTCGAGCTGCCGGAGAATGGCGGCCAACCTAGTGGGTGGAGCAGGACCTTGCCTGGTGGCTGCGGTGGCAGTTCAGATAATGACAAGCATAGATCCGGGCATCAGGCCCCAGTCCAAAGATGGAGCCAGAATCAGGGTCGAGGGGACAAACCAAAGGTCAGAACCAGAGTCAGATGCCAAAGCCTGAGCTAAAAGGGTAAGCTGGACTTGTAATCAGAGATATAGCCAGGGGTCAGAGCTGGGAGTCAGAAGCCAAAGCCTAAGCTGAAAGGTTAGTCAGAGTTGTAGTCAGGAAAGTCAGGAGTCAGAAACCAGAACAAGCAAGTAAAGGCTGGGGCTGGAGCAGGAACAGAGTTGTGACCAAGGCAGGAGCATGGCTTGGAGCAAGGACTGGAAGCAGGCTGGAGTAAGGGCTCGAGCAGGAATCAGAAGTGAGAACCGGGTAAGGGCAGCTGTGGGCATGGTGCACATTGAGCAGCCACTGAGCCGCTGCTTTTGCAGCTGGAAGGCTCAGGTAGCAAACCTCTGGCTCCCCTGCCCAATCAAAAAGCTCAGCCATTTGGAGGAGGCTCAATGGGTCCTGCTGAACTTGCTGGGTTGCCTAGTGATCAAACTGGGAACCAATTGTGCCCCTGACAACAACCAGTGGAAGCGGAATTGATGGTACTGATGTTTCCCTCATACTGAGACTATTGCAGAGATTTCCGTTAATTTTGATACGGCTTGGTTAGAAGTGAGAGATCCACAATCCAAGATAGCTGAAATGAAAACCAGGCTTTCAGAAAATGTCAGCAGTTGGAGCTGAACTCTGGATGAACAATATCACAGAGCTGATGCAGCGGAGCACAGGAGGAAGTCAAAAGTTTGTAGTATAGTGTATAGTATATATTTCCATGGGAATGCATTTTGTGAAAAGGCAAAACATTTTCTTCTATCTTTGGCTTGAGTTTTCGTGAAAATTGAAAGATGTATATGGAGGAGAATACCTGAAAATCAAAAAGTACTTGTTTGTCACGGCTCTGTGCTGGAGAAGCAGAGCGAGGACTCAATTTTAGAAATTGTAAGGGTGCCTGAAAGTGCAGAGGAACCCAATATTAATTCAATTTCAGGAATAGGCTTTCATCTTTAACAATGTCATCTCACTGCTCATCAAGTGAGTAGTCAACTGACAGCAGCAGGACAAAACAGATTTGAGAGGTGAGGGGCTACGGCTTTCACATGCAACTGCAGGATTCTGTACACTTGTGCATTATCAATATTTTGAGTTAGTTCATTACTTTAATTTCTATACCTGTGGCTAATGCTGCGCAACTAAAAAAAATATTGACAAATGGTCAAAGGATGAGTGTTCTTCATCCGATGGTACAAGTTGTGTTAAGAAGAAAAAAAACCATAACAAAATAGATGGGATGGTCTCTCTCATTGTTTAAGAGTTATCAGAGAACAACTCTCGTCTTTTCCTTACCACGAAAGCTAATGTGAAGGCACATGTTTTTCCTGCTAATTACAAAAACAAACCTGTTGTAAAATTCACATCTCACTTCACATATATTGAAACCCTTTGCATGCCTTTGACTGGTGCGACATGAAACAAAATTACACACCAAAAATAAAGTGTATGTCACCTCAATAGCTACAATTGCAACTGACAATTTTTTTCTGTATGTTCTCTTTGAAAACTTTCTGGAGCACCTGAAGTGACTGGAATTTTCATGCCAAAGTCAAACCCTATAACTGGAAAAAACAATAACAATAAAATAGTTGGCTTGGTAATTCAAGAAATAAGAATCCCAGTAGTCTCTTGGAGAAAATAATAGAAGAACAGGACAATTTTAAATTGGAATTTCCCCATAATTCTTCACCAGGGAAGTTTTAACTAACCTGTTCAAAGATAAAGATATATATATATAAATGTTTTTAAAAAAATCTCTATCTTTACCAAATTCTGGATGGCTGTTTTTCCCCCAAATTTCTTATTGTTAGAATCTGGACACAGTAATGCCAATTCTAGTCAATCCATGTTAGATGGGTTTAATTGGAGACTTGAAAGGAAAGGAAGGATTGACTGTTATGTCTCACTAGGATTTTTATACTTTATTACTAGGGCTATCAAGTGATTAAAAAAATTAATCGTGATTAATCACACAATTAATCGCACTTTTAAACAATAATAGAATACCATTTATTTAAATATTTTTGTATGTTTTCTACATTTTCAAATATATTGATTTCAGTTACAACAGAGAATACAAAGTGTACAGTGCTCACTTTATATTATTTTTGATTACAAATATTTGCACTGTAAAAAAGAAACAAAAGAAATAGTATTTTTCAATTCACCTAATACAAGTACTGCAGTGAAATCTCTTTGTTGTGTAAATGCAACTTACAAATGTAGATTTTTTTGTTCCATAACTGCGTTCAAAAAACAAAACAATGTAAAACTTTAGAGCCTACAAGTCCACTGAGTCCTACTTCTTGTTCAGCCAAGTGCTCAGACAAAAAGTTTGTTAACATTTGCAGGAGATAATGCTGCCCGCTTCTTATTTACAATATCATCTGAATGTGTGAAGAGGCATTCACATGGAACTGTTGTAGCTGACATCGCAAGATATTTATGTGCCAGATGCACTAAAGATTCATATGTCCCTTCATGTTTCAATCACCATTCCAGAGGACAGGCATCCATGCTGATAATAGGTTCTGTTCTATAACCATACAAAGCAGTGCAGACTGAAGCAAGTTCATTTTCATCATCTGAGTCAGATGCCATCAGCAGAAGTTTGATTTCCTTTTTTGGTGGTTCTGGTTCTCTAGTTTCCCATCGGAGTGTTGCTCTTTTAAGATTTCTGAAAGCATGCTGTACACCTAGTCCGTCTCAGATTTTGGAAGGCACTTCAGATTCTTAAACCTTGGGTCGAGTGCTGTAACTATCATTAGAAATCTCACATTGGTACCTTTGTGTTTTGTCAAATCTGCAATGAAAGTGTTCTTAAAATGAACAACATGCTGGGTCATCATCTGATACTGCTATAACAGGAAACCTATGGCAGAATGCGGGTAAAACAAAGTAGGAGACATACAATTCTCCCCCAAGGAACTCAGTCACAAATTTAATTAATGCATTATTTTTTTAACGACCATCATCAGCATGGAATCATGTCCTCTATAATTGTGGGTGAACCATGAAGGGGCATATGAATGTTTAGCAAAACTGGCACATAAATACCTTGCAATGCCGGCTACAAAAGTGCCATGCGAACGCCTCTTCTCACTTTCAGGTGACATTGTAAATAAGAAGCGGGCAGTATTATCTCCTGTAAATGTAAACAAACTTGTTTGTCTTAGTGATTGGCTGATCAAGAAGTAGGACTGAGTGGACTTGTAGGCTCTAAAGTTTTACATTGTTTTGTTTTTGAGTTCAGTTATGTAACAAAAAAAATTCTACATTTGTAAGTTGCACTTACACGAGGACGTGATTTCACTACAGTACTTATATGAGGTGAACTGAAGAATACTATTTCTTTTGTTTCTTTTTTACAGTGCAAATATTTGTAATAAAAAATAATATAAAGTGAGCACTATCAGCTGTGTTGCAACTGAAAGCAGTATATTTGAAAATGTAGAAAAACATCCAAAAATATGTAATAAATTTCAATTGGTATTCTATTGCTTAACAGTACGATTTAAACTACTATTAATCGGGATTAATTTTTTAAATTGCAATTAATTTTTTTGAATTAATCGTTTGAGTTAACTGAGATTAATCAACAGCCCTACTTATTACTATTTCATAGGAACTATTCTATTTCTACTATTTCTGCTTCCTTAGAGTCTGTAATCATTCAGTCACCACTGAGTACCTGGCACAAATCAAACATAAAATATAATTTGAGGACTTGTTTTTGTTTTTAAGAATATTTTAGTCACCCATGATGGATCCTTGCCAATACATGTATTAATTTTCAAGGCCTGAATTATGCAGGTTTGACTAGATGATCACAATGGTCCCTTCTGGCCTTAAAATCTATGAAGTATAATAAGGCTGGTTTGCTTTTATATTTTTGACAAGGTATATAAGTAAAACATCCATTCAAAATCACTGAATTGTTATCAGGATTATTTACTGTCAGGACAGTATCTTCTCACCATTAAGGTGGGTCATCAATCACCATCATTTCTCTATTGCCTCTTTAGGGTCCAGTTCTGAACACACCCCCATTGGTGTCATTCAGGAGTTAGTGATTTTAAGTCAAAGTGTTTATGAGAACAAAAATCAAACGTTCCAGTTCCAAAGGCCAAGTTCTGCTCTCAGATGCGTTCTCCTTCTTTAGACAGAATGCCTCTTAGTGCTCCTCTTGGGTGTGACTTAACTCTGCTTCTTACTACAGCCTATGCCAAAATGCCAAAATCTAGGTTTATATTCTTAGACCCTGTCTATATACAAAAGTTATACAGTTTTAACTACATCAGTATAGTTAAAGTGATACAACCAATACTCCCCAGTGTGGATGCAGTTATAACAACATAAAAATGTTTATTCTGGTAAAACCTACTCCTGAACAGGAATTGGGAACTGTGGATTATATCAGTTCAATTATTTCAGTAAAAAAATCACATCCTAACCAAAATAGTTATACTGGTACTAAAACTGTGTGTAGACCAGGCCTTAGTGATGTTTGAACATGAACCTGGTAACTTGGTATCTCACTGGGATGTGCAAAAAATAGTTAAACAGGCTTTTAAGAGACAAGAGACTAGGTAAAACATTAAAAGGAAATCATAACCCAAATATAAATTTAATAGCAAAATTTGTAAAAATTTGATCTTCTCTTTTACTACATTATGTTAACTACTCCTTGCATGTGTTATAAATGTCATTTCCAGGCTTCCAGCTGTTCTGGAATGTATTTCTTTTTAAGACACTCACTGAATAAATTTATAGGCTAATTGTTTTGTAATGTTCAACAGTATGGGTTGTTTTTTGGAGGGGTTTTTTTTTTTGAATGCATGTAATTGAATAATCAAATCCTGTTTGTGCAACAAGTATCCAAACTGTGACAGTAAAACACAATTTAGGTATTATGAAGACTTCATACTAGTTTAATTGGTTTGTCTGTGTTGTATATTTTTATTGTGCAGGCAACAGCATATTATCACTGTGATTTACTTGAACTATTTATTATTATTCAAGGCTCATACAACTTCTAGGTATAGTGTAGAAATTGAATTTCTATTGCCATAAAGAAAAGTTTAATTTTTATCATTTTGTACTATGCTGCGGTCTACAGTACCATCTCCAGCTTCTCCAGTCCACATTCCTAATTAGCACAACGCCCTTATTCTTGGCTGTATAGACATGTTTTTATGACTCTCCTTGCTTAGGTCATCCATACATTCCTCCTCTCTTTTTAATCTGTTACTCTTCATGTAAGTCAGGCAGCATGAGGGCCTGATTCTTCTGCCATTCTGGTTTTACATCACTGTAAATCCACAGACTTCAGGAGAGTTACTCCCGATTTATACCAGCATGAGACAAAAATCAGAACCTAAGTAATAAAGGGATAGGAGTATTTTCTAGTCACAAATATAAAGAAATCAAGTCTGAATGAATGGCATTTCTAGGCTACTTATTGCATGCAAATTTTTCACTAGTCAGTTTCAAAAACCAACTTAAAAGTAGTTTCAAGCACTACAACTGCCTCTGAGTCCTCCTGCTAAATTCTGTGGATTTTATTGGAAGATCTAGTATGTCACTAAATGCATCTCCATGTCAATGCAGGACCGTTCACTATTTTCTAGTGTTTTGTCCAGACTGGTTTTAATTGCCCAAAGCAACTGAGCTGCTAACATTTCCTTTTAAAGATTCAACAGCTCATTGTCAAAATAACGACAGCAAAATCTGTCATTAAAAAACCCTTTTTAAAATTAGATTGTAAACTGTTCCATGTATTTAGACCGTGCATGTTTGGACAGCATCTAGAACAATGTGGCTCCAGTTTTGATTGGGACCTTATTGTACTACAGTAATATTAAGAACAACAACAATAGTAACTGGATTTTCATCAAGCAGTTGCCTAGCAGAAGTGGTCTTTATTTAAAGGGCAAACAAAGCTGTACTGGAAACATATGAGATACATTAAAACAGTCACTATGGTGGCCCATTTTGCATATTTAACTGTATATTTCTTAACTTTCTGTTCTAAAACGTTCATACCGATGACAGAGAAAACCCTGTCTTCCTGATTTAAGCTATTAGAGTAATAGTAATAATTAAAAATGAAAATGTAACCAATAAGAGACTAAATCTCTTAAGCAAAGCTATGACTTCTGTCTGGGCAACTGTATGTGTGGAAGACATATGGGAAACCTCACCTCACACTTTTGGGATTACTGCTCTTACTTTCAATTTTACTTGCATTTTTATTTTTGATGACAAATGTCCAATTTTAAGACAGCCTTATGGCTAATGTCTGGTGTGGCATAATCTCCTCCTCAGTGACATGTGATTCCCAGGGTCTTTTCCCATTCAGATATGCAGCTTATCTCTTCCTGTCTGAGTATTGCTTTTGGGTTGGTTGGTTGGAAATTTTCCAATGTTATTTTGCTGTAACTATTGTGGAATTAGATTCAGTTGTAGAGTTTTTACCACAGTTTATGTTATTGAACATATTTGTTCGGTATCTCTATAAACTAGACTGGCTCCCTAGGACACAGCCCATAGGTGCTGCACTACCCCAGGAGCATCTCAGGGAAAGAATTATGGCTCAGAGAGGCACAATCTCTTTCCTGCTTTCCCCTTAGCTCCAAAGGATTAGTAATTGACTGCTGACCAAATTACAGCTCCACCCCTTGCACAAGCACTACTGGGGGCAGAGCCAAGGCTTTACCTATTTCCCACTGCGCTCTACTCACCTGCTAAATAGTGTAAGTGTGCCTAGACCCAAGGTTGAGTAGATTGCCCACGGGCACAAAAGGGGGTCTCTTCGTTTCTGTTAAAGCCCTGTACAGGTGCACATCCTGAGTTAACAAGCTTTGTTTGTTTTATTGGTCTTTTTTCTTATCTAAAATTAAGAATGAATAGATTTAAAAAATTCTGGTTGCTCTAAATTGCTGTTTGGGGTTCTTTTGTGCAAAGGAATCTGATTTCTTGCAAGTTGTCTTCTATTAGTCACTTTGCAGTAATCTTGCCATAAGCAAGCTATCTGGTTCACTGACAGATAACAGCATTTCCACCATGTCCATCAAAAATCTGGAAAGTTATCAGTGCATTTTTCATACTGTTACACCGTAATCTTTCTGCAGAATGGTTTGCACTGGCAGTTCTGCCAATTTATTGATCTCAGCTGTCCTGTGTAGCTACATGTGACAGCAGTATAAAGGCACAGCTCCTTCAAGAGGTACTGGTGAGAAGCTGCTCCCTGTCTCTGAAAAGCATCCTGAAGTGCAATACTCTGGAAGTGGTTATTGATTCTTTGAAAGGAAAAACAGAACTCCAATATAATTTTTGACTAGGGATATACAGCTTAATAAGAACTTCTATAGACCTATGGATGGAGGAAAAAAGAGGCAGGGTTTTTGTTTGTTTTTATTCATTTTATTGCTTTAATCTTTAAGGCATCTTTGCAGTCCTACAGTGATATAAGGCAAATTCTCTGCTAACATAACTTAGTTGGCTTCCGTGGAATGATATCAGTGAGAATTTGGCTGTGAATTTATTTCTTTTAGGTTTAGGATTTTCTGATAGAGACACTTATCCTTGGTTAATAAAAGCAAATGTGCTCAAGGAGTGCTCTGCTTTAAACCTGGGCTTTAATCATTGTGAAAGGTGAAAATAAAAAGAACTAAAAGGAATAAGCAGTAATAGTGTTCCAGATTAAGATATTTTACCCTAGGATACACCATCTCTTATGCAGATATCATTTATCCTGACCTACACACATCAATTCTCTGAGTTTCAGGAAAGCATTAACTCAATTCTCTGATGCCAAATTAGGACACAACTAGAGATGAATTCAAGATGCCAAATTTGGATTTAGATGCAGAGTTCAAATACCCCAAAGTTCACAAGCGCTGAGATCCAGAATTTTAATTTGTCCTATTATAATGAAGAGAATTTGCAAAAATCAGTCTAGGAATTGGGTTTGTATTTCAAGTACCTTCTGCCTTCAAAATTTGGGGAGGATTAAACCTGTGATTTTAATTTGGGTCAATCTCTAGACGAAACCCAGCCCATGCAATTTGATTTTCAGTTAAAGAGTTTACTCAGTTTTCTTCAAAGTCTCAGTCTGTGCATCATTTGGTTTCTGAATCCTGCAGTTCCTCTCAGTCTCAATCCCTGAATGCTTCCTATCTTCTGTATTCCAATAAAGGCATACTCAGCAGGTGATTCTAACAGTTTAACAGATTGCTTTCATGTCCTCTCAGTTTATGCTGTGATCTTTCAGCGTCAGGCTGCACATAACTATTCAGTTCACTACACTTACAGTTTGCAAAAACTTACTCAGCAAGAGAAACAGAAAGTGAAACCATGGAGCTCATTAAATTTACGTCGTTTGCTACATTTTCATCAACACATAGCAAAACTACTCTATAGTGGCCATCTAATAATACTGGGCCAGACTGTGATACCATTATTTTCGTGCAATAAGGTATTATTCAATGTGAGTATGGTTATAGCCATCTGACCGCTGAGAGATTCACATTTAAAATTCAAATGCCAGAACTTACATAGTCATTCTGTTTAACACTAAGCTTATTTTCTTTTGTGTGTCGGAGGTGGGGGGGGGGGGGGAAGAGTTCAACATCACCCTCATTACTGAATACTCTAGAAAGAGAAAGGCAAGATTCTTATGTTCTGTAAATAATGTTTAATATTAGAGCTTTAAAATATACATAAAATGTTTTATTACTAATATTGAGGGTGTTTGTTGAAATCTCTTTTCGTGATATAGTTACAGGTATGTTTGAATGTTGCATTCCATACATAGAAATAAATGTAATTACTAAAGACTAATATAAATAGACTAAAGACTTCCACAGCATGACTATATTTTATAAAGAGTATCCCTCTCCTAGGGCTCTACATTCTGATCTCCCCCAAATCCACTGAAGTAAAATAAAAAATGCATGTACTATTATAGAACAGACACTTACCTGGACAGATTACTAGCATACTTCTTCATATTTTCTCTTGGTGATCAAGGAGGACCCAAGTTGTGGAAAACTGGGAAATACCTCTATTTTTTAATAATATGTGCATGTTTGTTTATGAGAGGTTACTTGTGATGGAGTTAGATCAAAAGGGGTTGTTAGTTAGAGGCACCAAGCAGGATAGGCAAAACAATGGCACGTATAAGAGTCCTGGAGGAAACAATGGGGAAGGTGTTAATTGGAGAATACCCACTATCTGTCTCCATCTACCTAGAATCTCGAGGGGAATGGCAAGCTCCAGTCTGACAGTACGCATATTGGTCTCTTTACTGTTTAAAATCTATTCCTCAGAGTGCTGTGCACCTTTTGGAAAATAAATCATTCTGTTTTGAAGAAGCTGCTTCTGTGTTATTGTGTACTGTTACTGCCCACAGACTCCCAAAGGAAAATTCTTGCAGGTGCCAAGCTCACTGGGCCTGCAAGGTAATATAATTGGCAACTGGGATGAGGGTTGTGTGTAACCTGGAGATCCAGTTAGAGAGTGGTTGTATTGTGGGGTCACACCCCAAACAGAAGTAGAGGAATGGGTTTGTCACTTGAAAGTGATACACTTAGGGGACTGGAACAGGGTAACGACAGCCTACCCAAGGGCCTGTGACACAGGTATCTCAAAACAGTCAGAATGTCAAATGATGAATTTCTGATTCATGGTGACACAAATTTCTGATCTGCTGAAAATCAAACTAATCCTAAAAATCTAACCAGAGGCAGGCACAAAAGAGGAAAAACCAAAGAGATCACAGAGGCTATTCTGTTAACAAAGGTATTTTAATTGTGTTTTTGTGTTGCTGGATTAGATTAAAGAAGAGAATTGAAATTTATTGTACTGAAGAGCTACTACATTCTCCTTTAAAGTGCAGAACACTTTGTATTGTTATTAGCAGTGAATCAAAGTCAGATTTCAAGCCTGAATTTATGTGACTTTACTTTTACTACTCTATTTTATAATCATATGCTTTGCAACTTGGAGCCAGCATTTCTAATTATATTACTGTCATTTTGTACATCTCACATAAGCAATAGCATTAGTGCCATCAAGCAGAATTGTTAACACATAATGCATGATGAACTCATCCCAAGCTTGCCTTAGATAGGGATCCCCTTTTATGACAATTGTATGGCACAGAGACAAATTACATTCTTTGAGCCAAATTCATCATTGATTTCAGTGGAATTACACCAGGGATGAATTCAGTCCTCTTTCTATGAAAGACTTAGCCCTGGTCTACATTGGGGGGGATCGATCTAAGTTACGCAACTTCAGCTACGTGAATAACGTAGCTGAAGTTGACGTACTTAGACCTACACACCGTGGTGTCTTCACTGCAGTGAGTTGACTGCTGCTGCTCCCACGTTGACTCTGCTTGCGCCTCTTGCAGCAGTGGAGTACAGGAGCTGACGGGAAAGCGCTCGGGGGTTGATTTATCGCGTCTAGACTAGACACGATAAATCGACCCCCGCTGGATTGATCGCTGCCTGCCGAGCCGGCAGGTAGCATAGACATACCCTAAAAGACATTGGACAAATCATGAAGTCTTTCCTTAGTCCTTACACACGTACTGTGGTAAGGTTGAGATTTAAGAACACAAAATTCAGGAAGTTTAGAATCAAGGTTCTTATGGGAATTTTATCTTTAATGCATTCAGCATTAAAGGTCCAATTCTGGAACTAGAGAATGCAGCAGTAAGGAAAGCAATGTCCCTTTACTGAAGCCTAAATCTGCTCTGCACTAAACTGAGGTTCAAGGACAAGGGATTGCAGAGGAGACCTACTCTTGCTATGTGCTTAGGAGCCATAGGACTGTTCAGGGTAGTGGTGGGAACAGGAAGTTCATCTAAATGTACCACCTACTGTTTTAGCAGCTTTCCATAGTTTCTATCCTTTGGCATCAGTTAGGGCGGCTGGTGCATTTCATTGCAAGCCTAAAGTAAGCCTGCAGAATTCCTGCAGGAGAAAGGGAAGGCCATAACTTCTCTCCAGCTGTGTCTTTGTAGGGGGTTGATGTGAGGTTAGCTCTGTGTCTTTCCTGATTGCAAATGGATCTTTGAGAATCTTTCACCAATAGGCCAGTAAGGGATTCTCTCTCTCATGTCTATATGGCCCACTCAATTTTCCTAATGGCACCTGGTTAGGAAGAACTTTGCTTGTACCCTGCTGGGACATTGGGCAGGCAACACCTCCTTGGGGGAAGAGGTTTTCACAGTCACAGGTTCTGCTCTTGGAAAGGGGTTGTTGTTGAACGGCTGTGAAAGCACAGAGTGGCTACCACTGGAAGCATGTGTAGGCACAGGATCTGCATTAGCATTGACTCACAGAAAGGGGCTTTCGTTACAAAAATACACAGAACTGTACAAAGCACTATTCAGCAAATAAATATTTTACAAGTTAACTATGTGGAGGCTGTGATGAATATGCAGTGCTTGTAATGATTTATTAATATTATATGTTGGCTTAGTTATTGGGATAGTGTTTCTATATCTTGATTTAATTATTTGCCATTAGGAATCTGTCAGGCAGAAAGGAGAAAGTGGCTCAAGATGGACACCTATCAGCTGGCTATTAAAAATCCTTAAAGGATAATGCCAGAACTATTAATTCAGACTTGGCCTGGTCCCTGCTGAGCCTATGGGACTGATTTGACAAGAAGGGCCCAAGCCTTCCAACACTGCTAACAAAGACACCTGGCAGGTTTAGAAGGACACTTTCTCAGAGATGCAAGGAGGAAACCACCTTGAAACCAGATGCAGACACAGGAAGAACCCACAGGGGGTAGAGAGGGGGTGTGTGGCAGTATCTGGAGAAAATAGGCTTGCCTAGGTCACCATCATGGAATGATAACACTTTAGGTTAGAGAGACAGACACGTGTAGGTTGTTTGCTGTTCTAGAAACTGTTTTCCCCTAAAGCTTTGTTCCATCGGCTAATAAACATATTTGTTTTAAGAAAGCTGCTCGTTACTAGATCACTGGTCACAAGTACCTGAAAGGAAGAAATGCAGGTAGCCAGTTAAACCTGCAGGATGACAACAATTGGAGAGGGTAGTGTCACCAGGTCCCAGTCTTAGAATGGAATAATCACCCAGAGACAGGTAAGGGTGAGAAGACTAACACTTGAGGGGGTGAACTCAGAGAGACGAGAAAGGGGACAAATGCATTGCTAATCCTATGACCAAGACAGAGTTAAACACACAGATCACAGTTTGGATGATGTGCTGTGAAGAATGATGCTAGCCATGAAATGGAGTTGAACAAATGCAATATTGATCTTGCAAAAATGTAATAATAAGCTTAAATTGTATAATGCTAATATTCTTATGAAATGCAAAGTTATTTTTAAATGATAAAGATTTTATGATGGGTTTTCAAAGTAGTAATTATTTGCCTCTCTGTATGGAGAAAAGGATTAACTGTAATAGGGTCTAAAGACTGCTGACATTTCTTAAGAATATATAAAATGGAAATATTTACTAGGATAACAAATACAGCAACTTTAATTTCCTCTTGTGAGAACAATTGGTGTTGTTTTATGTAGAGTTCTCTTAAGTGTTCCACATAAAGATATTTCAAATAAAAATAAAATGTAGCTTAGAAAGTAATTTTAAATATTTATTAATATAATTAAGTTTTATTCACATTCTTTATTATTTGTATTAAACATTCACAAGGATTCACATCCCTTTTCATCTTTATTAGATGTGTCATAATTTGTTATGTATTTTCATGAACTGATGAATATGAAATGCTTAAAAGCATTCTTTTCCTTTAGTTATAATAACTTTGTGGGGCACTATTAATATTTAAATAAGCAATTACAGTTGCTGGTTGAAATCTTTTCTACCATTTTGCCTAGCATACAGTACAAAGACCATTCTTTATATAAGGAAAATAGTTTAATCTTTAGGTTCTTTAGGATGATCTGTTAAATAATATTTTTCCAAGCAGTATGTCCAGTGTCCTAGGAACCTCTTACACAAATTCATCTGTATGTTCTGATAATATATGATATTGTAGTCAATGTTAATCCTATATTTATGCCTCCACTGGATTAATCTGTATGTATCAAACACTATTATTTATTATGGATGGAAGAATTGTGACTCCAAAAGTTAAAGTTGAGTTGAGTTTTTGTACTTAAAGAAAGGATTGAACCTCTTTGTTGTGTATGAAAAATACAGCATAATTTCCCCCCAAATTACAGCATTTATTCTTTGACTATAGAATTAATTTTCTGAGAAATTACAACTAAATCTAGGGCTGCCAACCCTCCAGGATTGTCCTGGAGTCTCCAGGAAATAAAGATTAATCTTTTAATCAAAGATTTGGTCATATGATGAAACCTCCAGGAATACATCAAATCAAAGCTGGCAACCCTAAGAAAACCTCAATAGTGATGGCAGAAGGGAGGAAGAAAGCAGGAAGTGTGCATGCATGGGGGTGTGAAAGAGAGGCAGGGAAGGGGAATTTTGGGTGCAAGGCAGGCTGTATATAAATTATGATTTAAAATAAACTAAACATTATTTTTTATTATTATATCAGGTTTTATATTTTCATGTTCTAGTTGTTCACTTCCAATTTTATAGTCTTTAATTGCTAATTGTAGGTTTATTTGCAACTTATGCCACCTTCTTTATTCATTATACATTTTCATATAAAGCTGCAATAAACATAAATTTACAAAATTGTAAAAATTGACTTGGATTATACCTTGTTAAGGATGGGGCATAACCATCACCTCTAAGTCAGGATGAATGTAAAGAAGTGACTGAAATAATGGCAGTCTCCAAACCCAGAACACAAGCATACGTCTCTGCCCTAAACAAAAGTAAATGCAAAGATGCCAAGAAATTTCAATCACCTGGGTGGAGGACTTCACTGTGTATTGTTTTGACAGGGGGGGAAGGGGAGAGAGATTGAGAGAGTGTGCACATGAGGACAAGCACGCTATGTGACCCTTAGAGCAGCTGAGAGAGGGGACTTCTGGGACTTGGTGCTAGCTAGAGGCTTAGGGCTGTAATCAAAGAAACTATTTCCTGTTGCTTGTTTCCTTCTGTATGCATGAAATAAACAAGATTGCATCAAAGAAAATAACCTATCATCAGTTTCTCTTCCAAACTGGAACAATCTGCAACACCCTGACTGACTTTGACTAGCTGCTGGAATTAAAAGGGGGTAACAATCCATAAATAATTTAGGATAAACTACATAACAGGAATATTGTAATTATGCCAAACCAAACATTAGAAACTCAGGAAATTCAGAGTTAAAGGTAACCTTAAAAGAAAGGCAGATATGTTAATGTATGAATGCACAGTTAGGGCACTCATAAAACCTTAACTCTGCCCGATAGCAACACCCCAAAAGAGGAAAATCTAATGTGGCTTTAAAAATCAATTTAATCTGGAACCACAAACACTTAAAAGCCTTTATCATAAATAATATGGTTATTGCTTGGTGGAGATAAGGTTGTTTAGGCCCCCGAGCATCCATAAGCGGCAGAGGGCAAACCTCAATCTCAAGTGATATACCAATAGTTTTATGTATGTAATATCTTTGGCGTGGTCTACACTTAAAACTTATACTGGCATAGTTATGTCGGTAGGGGTTGAAAAACTACACCTCCTATTGACATAGTTATGCTGACAAAACCCCATTGTAGGCACAGCTATGCCAACAGAAAAGTGTTACTGTCAGCACAGCTAACTTTGTTTGGGGTGGTGTTCCAACCTGCAGAGAAACTCCTTCCATTGCCATATGCTGCATCTACGCTGGCAGCGATGCTGGCATAGCTATAACAACATAGGCTCAGTAGCAGACTATGTAGACAAAGCCTTTATCTCCTAAAACAGAGAGGGTAAACTGAAAAAAAGTGGGCTGTTTTGATGCAGAGGGGTTGGCTTCCACAGCAGCATGAACTTGCCCTGAATAGACCAACCTCCTGCAAAGCTGTTATTCGTGCATTTCCTGAATATATTCAGCTTGGGTAGCCATGAACAATTTTTGCTGTCACAGGCCAAGCTTGCCCTGTTTTCCAACCAAAGCAAAAGTCTTTGGCTAGTTATACATTACTAAACGAGTTCAAACTTAAGCCTCCAATTAAAAGAGGGATATGTAAGTGTATCCCGGCAATAACACACGTACTGAAGAACATCAAGGGTGTTGTATTTTGGGATTTAGAGTCTTAACCTTATGTCCTAGTTCTGCTCCCATTGGACACAATAAGAATTTTGTCATTGATTTCAATGAAAGTAGAAGTTGGCCCCAAGTACATTAATGTAAAATGAAGACTTAAGCTAAGTAATATGACAAAGTGACTGGAATATAAAATCTAGTTGGCTGCAACTCCAGTTATATTAAGATGAGTTCTAAATACTCCTTTAACCACACTACAGTATAATGACTACAGTATTAATTTTTCAGAACGGGTTTGCCTAAATATTTCAGGAATATGAAAGCATTTCCTGTACCAAATGAAAAATTGCAATGCCCTCCTATTCCATCTCAGCTGTATATGATCACTAATGTACTCAGAATTAGATAACAGCTCCCTTAGTCCTTCAAGTCAGAAAAAACAGGAACTAATTCTCTTTTTTGGTCCAGAAATTACTCCATGGTATGGTAGATATTGTTAAATATAATGCTCACATAGGAACAAATGCAACATGCTATAGCTGTTCCTCCTGATTCATGAAGTAAAGGTGTTGCTATGGGTATTTTTTGGTCAAATAATAAAAAAACAATATACAGATCTCAGAAGACAGTATTTACAAACAGAAAAACTTACGTTCAGCATCAAAATCAAAAGTACATCCAAAGCAAATAGTATCCAGTTTGTCATGGCAGCCCATCAGCAGCCTAATTGCATGACACATACGTTCAGAAGAAACTTGAGAGATGCTAACACAAGTGTCTGACTGAGGTCTCTTAGGAGACAGGTATTACTGTTGAAAAAATAGCCTTTATGAGTAGAAATCGGAGTCACTGCGATTGCTGTCTAAAGAGAAGGTTGCAGAAAATATTGCTGGGTATTGCACAGTAAAACCCAATTTCTTCAATACTGAAGATAGTAGTTTAACATTATATTGATAGGTCATATATTATGACAGTATAAATTCCCTAAAATACTTTATGAGAAAGAACCATGAAAGAATTACAGCAAGGCACTTCATTTTTAGACTAACTATCAAGCAGCTTTTGCCAATTTTCATAAAGACAACAAAGCAACTATATACATGCTCCATGACAGGTATAGATGCACTATTATTATTACTAATAAATACTATAGTTTGTTATTTAATAAAACATTAGTACATAGTTTTAGTAATCATAGATCATTTTCTGTGCCTTTAATTAAATATATAATAAGCTGAAGCAGTTGATAAGCTTTTTAGTTGACTGTCATGGTTCTTTCATGACCTCTTCTTCATCATTCACATTATCCCCACAAATGAGTCATCACCATTGTCAAGAGAGCTGATCAGTCAGTGTTCAGGAAAATAACAGAACACCACTGGCCATCACATACAGCCCGTAGCTAAAATCTCTCCAGTGCATCACCAACAATCTACAATCTATCCTGGAAAACGATCCCCCACTCTCACAGGCCTTGGGAGGCAGGCCAATCCTCGCTTACAGACAGCCCCCCAACCTGAAGCAAATACTCACCAGCAGCTATACACCACACCACAGAAACACTAACCCAGGAACCAATCCCCCTAACAAACCCCATTGCCTTCTCTGTCCCCATATCTACTCTAGAGATACCATCATAGGACCCAATCACACCAGCCACACCATTAAGGGCTCATTTACCTGCACATCTACTAATGTGATATATGCCATCATGTGCCAGCAATGCCCCTCTGCCATGTACATTGGCCAAACCAAACAGTCTCTATGTAAAAGGATAAATGGACACAAAGCAGACATCAGGAATGGTAACATACAAAAGCCAGTAGGAGAACACTTCAATCCATGGACACTCAATAACAGATTTAAAAGTAGTCATTCTTCAACAAAAAAACTTCAAAAACAGACTTCAAAGAGAAACTGCAGAGCTAATTCATTTGCAAACTTAACACCATCAATTTGGGCTTGAATAAGGACTGGGAGTGGCTGGCTCACTACACAAGCAATTTTCCCTCTCTTTGTATTGACACCTCCTCATCAATTATTAGGAGTGGACCACATCTACCCTGACTGAATTGGCCTTCAACATTGGTTCACCACTTGTAAAGTAACTCCCTTCTCTTCATGTGCCAATATATATTTATGCCTGTATCTGTAATTTTCACTGAATGCATCTGAAGAAGTGGATTTTTTACCCACGAAAGCTTATGCTCAAATAAATCTGTTAGTCTTTAAGGTGTCACCGGACTCCTCGATTTTTCCTAGCTTTTCATTAAGGCATTGTACTGGGACAAGAATGTTTGTGGTTGAGAACTTCATTTACATTGAAATTCCAGTGTATGGAACCATATGCTGTTTTCTCTGCCCTAAATAGATATTAAGGAAAATAATACAGCTTTATGACTCCAAATTATTAATTTCTAAAGTGCATATTCTGGCATGCTGTATGGTCTTTAAAGACCTAAACAACAGTGGATCTGCTACTGTTTATTTTGGGGGCAGTCGGGGACAGCAAGGCCATAGAGGGAGATCCCACAGACCCTGCATATCATGGAGAACTCCCTGGGTTGGTTATCTCTGTAAAGAAGGTGGTTAGGGATGACCATACAAGCTACATGGACTCATTGACCAAAACCATCAGGTGTAAGCAGAGAGACAAAGTAGGCTACTACTAAACCCTGGAGGCTGTTCTGCTGCTCTGTATCCTTGCCTCAGGTGTGGAAGGAAGGCAGCTGTTTAAGCCTCCCACACTAATCCCATTTACTATGGGTAAAACACTTTGTATGGAGGGTAAAAATGTGGCCCTTCATTTGCAATCAGGAAGAAAATGAAAATGAATAATCATTCACTTGAATCTGAGAGAGAAGGTTTTTTCCTGTTCTTTTAAGAAGTAGCTATGCTTGTCAGAGAGAATTTATCTGCAATCCAATTCACAAAACTTTTAAGCACCGGCATAAATTGTTTAAATTGGTTTCCGCAGAGCCCACTGTATCCTGCTACAGTATGCTTTCTGACAGCAGGCTTAATTTGCTTGGAAGTGAAAAGTACAATCCACATCCTTTCTGCAATGCAAAACATTGTGCATATTTAATGAGCTAACATTTTAAACCCTTACTGTGTAAACAGCACCCTTAAGGTTGATTGGGATATGATTTAAATGTAAATCTTCCCCCCCACCCACTGTTAGTATCTTTCAAAATACCATTAAATACATTTTACGGCAATTCAGCTTACTACATTCGCTAGAAGTGGCGAGATAATTAAATATGTTTTTCTTGTAAAATTGCATAAGACTATCTAGTTTTATGAACACAGGTTGCAGTGTATATTTATGTGCATTGGAAATTATCCATTTTGTCAAAACGTAACATGAAAACATTGATATGACACCTGATAATAAAGGGCTTGATCTGCGTCAGCTTCCAGATGTCCTGTTTCTAATTTTGGAGTGCAAAACAAATGGAAAACAAAACAAAACAAACAAGTCAAGGTTTCAGAACGAGTTTGCTCAGCGAGAGGTATATTTCAGGGTAGTCTATTCTCAGAGCCTTCTTCATGGGAGGCATCAGACCAAGTTTATTTTTCTCTGTTAAAGTTTATGTCTTATCTTTACACTTGCCAAAAGTTACACTCATTAAACCATGGTCATTTTAACAAAATAGACAATTTAGTTACAGAGAACAAAACTGACCCCCGTGCACCACTTAGAGCCTATATTTGAGAGCATAAGTGGGACTTAAATGATGCATGAGGCTTGTGTTAGCCCTCTGCACTATGGATTTCAACCAATGTTTTTCTCTGACTTCCAGGGACCTCCCTCTGTGACAGATGAACCATCAGAAATGGCTTCTTAGAGCCAAATACTGGGATGCAAAAGCCTAAATTGTGCCTGAAAATATCTGGTTTGTAACCTAGTGCCTGATCTAGTAGGATGGTGCTCTGCAGAGCACTCTCCCCGGGAGGAAATCAAACAGGCATTTTATATGCATAAGAGTTGTGGGATTGTGGCCTGTGCCTTTAAGGGCTGAGCTTCCCAAATACAGTCTGGGCAGGCTGCTGGCATTGCACCAGTCATACAGAGCTGATAGACATTCTACACTTTTTGCAGATGTATTGCCAAGCACCTGGTTAAAACAATGTGGCATGACCATAATGCAAGAACATGTTAAAATAAGGCTGTGAATCTCAAACTGTACATACATAAGACTATCTAAGAGCCTAGAAAACTGGAAGAAACAGTTGTTGTTGTTGAACTTTTATATTGTAGTAGAGCCTAAATGTCACAAGCAGGGCAGGCCGCGTTGTGCTAGGCACTGCACAAAGATATGCTAAATGACAGTCCTGGCCTCAAAGAACTTACAATCGAAAAGACAAAATGTGAGGAGGAAGAGATAGACGCGCAGATCAGTGAGGAAATCACAAGGAAATCACAATGTGCTCAATTTCCTTTGTACTGAAGTCAATAAGAGTTTTGCCACTGACTTCAGTGGGAGAAGGCCTCTTGCCCCTTCTGATTCACAGTCATAGTCAGATGCAAAGAGACATTTATTCTCAGCTCCAAGAGGCTCTCTGAAATGTTGAATTTGGATCCACAACTTGCAAACGCCAAGACATCTTTTATGTGTCTTGGGATATTATTTGGACAAAACAATGATCGTTCTCCTCCTTTTTACCCCCTTCCTGAATGAACACCCTTCTTCCAGAGGCTGTATCATATGGGTATTCATGCATTTTAAAGGAAAACTTTAGAGAAAGCTTATTCAACTACAAGTGTCTTAATCACAGGAATGTAATGAATGCTTATTCGTTCACAGATATATTATTTTATCATAACATATGCATAGTCAGTTATGGAAAAAACAGACATCTACTTGAGCTATTGACTGCAGAATTAATTCAGTCTGAGACTGAGAAACGTACCTATGAGTGCTCATGCTAACTCTGCTGCACAAATTTATTCTTGTCTGACAAGAATGAATTAAGTGATCTTGTATTATTTGGAAACCAAAATATCAATTATATCTAGGGTGCCTTCCTGAATAGCCCACATACAATCTTAATCATCTAATATATTTGATTTGTATACTTGATATTTTAAGGGATTACTTTTCCTATTGACAAAGCAGGAATTTATACAGATAGCTAACCACTAATTGTATTATATGCATAAATCCTCTTCATAGTACAGAATTCCATAATATGTACAGGTTTGAGATCATCTTATTTATTACATAAAGGATTAAAAAAAACCCTTTTCTCCAGCAAATAGAGGGCAGTAGGTTTGCTTTAAATAAACCTGCCTTTCAAACAAACTCCTGTAGTTTGCTATCCTGTCCACATTATTTCATAGGCTGCTCGAGTGGAGCCATATCTTAGAAGAAGAGTTAAATAAATCATTTGTTGCTGAGTGATTTTGAACTCACTAGGCTCCATTCCATTTGGAAACTCAGTGTTTCAGACCGGCATTGCGCAGCGGTCCACTACGGACCAGGTCTCCTGAGGCCTGATCTTTGACACAGCAGGCAGCCATAAATAGGATCCAGCCATACCAGCTTAACAGGTTGCTAGCTAGGCAGTGTTCCTTTTCATATCACACACAAAAAATAATTCATTTCTTCGTTCTAGCTGGAGCTGTTGATTCATGCCTTGGGCAAGGAAAGAGAAGGTAGGCAGAGGGGAGGGAATTCACAGATCTGTCATTTTGCACCTGCTCCTGTTCCTTCCTCTCCTCCAAACAAAGAAAGAAAGTTTGAGGCTGCTGTCACTGCAACAATATGAGCTCCGGGCATCTATCAGCAATAAAATGAACTTTCATCCAAAGTGTACTTAAATGGCAATTATTTCAGGTCACTGGTGTTATCACTGTATTGTTCACTGTAAACAGACAAATGTAAGCGACAGCAGGTCTGCTGAAAGTCTCTGTTATGCATGCAATCAGTGTAGAAATCTTAGATTTCTTTGAGCACTTTGTTAATTCATTTAGTACACATAATCTTACATAACTTCCTAATTAAAACAATGCATTTCTTATTACACCAAATCCTGCTGCATTCCAATATCCCATTAAAAAAGACAACCGATTATTGCCTTTTGTAAATTAAATCCTAGCTTTGTCAAACAGCAGAAAACCCGTGTTGGGTAGCACATTCTCTTTCTTTACTTGCATATTTTCTGTCTTCTATGCTCTGTTCCCCTTTTTCCTACAGTCAGGCTTCTTCAAAGAAGGCCTAATACAAAGCCCATTGAGGGCAATGGCAGTCTTTCCATGTTTCATTGGTCAGGTCCAAAATGATGCATAGAGTAAGTAACACATGGACAATCTGCATGTTGTGTTGTATCTTTACTATTTTCCCAAGCAAGTCATTAATAGTCTCTCCAGCCAGACACTAAACCTCAGACCATCTCCCTTGAAGTACAATGTGCAATATCTTGTCCGTAGGATAATGTGCATCATTTCTGATCCTTGAAAGATAGAGAGAACTGAGCAAAATCTCAAAGGAATACTATTAAGTTTAAATAATGTTCTAGTATAATTTCATCCCTTGCTATAAAAAGATTTTTGGAGATGAAAGTTAACATCACTTCCTCATCCACTACACCACCACTGGCTAAGGCTATCAAAACTATTGTTCCAATAAATTATGATCATTTACTGGCCACCATACATGACTAAAAGTAAAAAAACAAGAGGCTTCTCATATCAGTCAATAGTCAATGGTTTTGTAGCCTACAGATGAAGTGTCTACCCCATATTACAAAGGTATATTGTCAAATCCTCTGGTGGACTGTGCAAATGAAGTAGTGGAATGCCCAGTCCTTGTATTTGATTCAAACTAAATTATACAAAGAATTGGAGAAAACAGAGCAGGGAACAATCATGCACCAGCAGTAGTGTGGACAAGGTAATTTACTAGGTCTCTTCCATTTCTAAGGCTCTATATTTGGCACAACTGATGCATAACCCTTCACTGAAGCACCTTCTTGTTACTGCAATTGGAATTTGCACAAATCTTTTATTTTCAATTACCCACAATCATGGTTCTCTTTATTTTAAGGCATAACTAAATACCTCCTCTGAGAGAGAGAGAGAGAGAGAGAGAGAGGACGTATTTGAAATATATCGGTATATTATATATTTTAGGCCAGACTGTGGTCCTGCTACAGCAGCTGCACAAGACAGCAAGGGAGCATAAGGCACCTCTTTATTACCTTTCGACAGCTAACCACTCAACAAGGGAGGCAGGCTACACAGTGCCCTTACATTTCCTTCATGCACAGCTGTGGGCAGAATATATGAGAAGGGGCTGTGAAGAGGCAGAGTTTTAGCTCTGCCCTGTTCACCCAACATGCCAGGCAAACATAACTGCACCAGCATGTCAGCAGACATATGCTGTGCTGCATATAGACACAGAACAGTTTATTTCTTTCCAGGAGCAGCTGGGAGAGTAGGAGGGATATGATCACTAAGTTACACTTTCGCTCCCAGGCTGCTTCAGGGGCAGAGCAGCAAAGCACTGCTCAGGTGAATCATAAACTCATGATCTAGCTCTTTATTAGCATTTTCCTGTTTGATTTGCTGGGAAAGGGACACTGAAATGTATTCTTTCAGTGGCCCAATGGCCTCTGAAAATTTCCAAGCAGTTACAGTATCTTATGCATTTTAGGAAGTTGTCATGTCCTAGCTTGGATTTTACAAGAATTTGCTTTCTTATCTGTCCTCTTCAAAGAATGCAAGATGGAAACTCTCAGAAATGCCAAGTATTATGATACTGCAGTGCCAAAAATGTGGTAGGCACTGTACAGATAAATAGGAAGATGGTATTTGCCCCAAGCTTACGTTATAAGAAGATGCACAAACACAAAGATGGAGGAAAGGAACGCAACATACACATCATGATCTCAGAGTAATGACTATGATCATCTTGTCTTTGTTTATATACATCAGTGCTTAATTTGTAATGAAAGAGGCGCTGGGGCTCAAGTAATTAGGTGCTGGGGTCCTAGCCATTTTTTTACATTCATAACTGATGCAGCAAGCCCAGAGGTGCTGTGGCTATGAACTGCCATGCCTAGAGGTGCCGGAGCTCAGCTCTGGCAAACCCTGGCCCAAACTAAGCACTGATATACAGTATTCCCAACTTCTCCTCTATCTGCCTCTCAACCTAGTCATATTTACAGCAGTCGGTTAATTCCTTGTAGGTGTTGAGTAGAAGTAGACATTTAGGAGGAGATTGAATAAGGAGAGGTTGGTGGCACCGCCACGGATGTTATCAGGGATCATTATATCTTTTGAAAATAAATGTATTCAAAGTTGTGGGGATTTTTATAAAATAATATTTCTTTATATAAACAAAAATAACTTTTCCCTGGTTTGAAGTATACAGGCTTTACTGTGTATCCTCCAAACTAGGGGAAAAGTTATTTGTCTTTGATGTAATTCTGCTGAACTTAATGAGTTACACAAGGGATGAATCTGGCCCATTATTAATTATTATTGTTACATAATGCCAATAAATTTTAAAGACTGGGAAAATGATTGAATGACATTCAGGTATATTTGACAAGCTGTTCTTTGGTAGAAAATTCTAATTACTGTGTATGATCAGAGAATCAGACTTGAGTGAAACAATTGTGTAGAACTTTAAAAGATAAAATATTTAATTTCAAGATTTTCTCTTGGCGTAATACATTAAAATATTTATATTATATAATAAGAAACTCTGGATGACTGATGCAAAAAAGAACACATCCTAGTGTTTTTGAAGGAGAACATAATTTAAAAAATCTTATTTTTTTGCTTCCTTTACAGTAAAATACATAAATTGCAGCTGAATCAGACTGTGAGCCTACGAGAGATGTTCACCTGGTGCCCACTTGTTGTCACTACCCCGCTCTAAGAAATGCAACTGTGGGAGCCAAATAGTTGGCACAATTCTGTGCAATAATCGAAACACCCACAGCAACATATAACATTTAGAGAAGGTCAGGAAAGGAATACCATGTCCCTGAAAGCACAGCAAGAGATACACCAGAAGTACCTATCTTAGAATAGCTATGCTAAACAGTGCTCAGAGTAAGAATGTACCTGATGCCTGCAAAGTAGAATGGCAAGGAGAAAGTTTTTTTTCCTGGCATTTCTCAAAGGTCAGGTGTTGCTTTTTGGCTGAAAATAACATGAATGAAAGGAGTAATGATCAAAGAAAAAATAAGTCTGCTTCACAGATTGTTCTTATTACTCATAGAAGAGAACCATATTGACTATGTATCTGGCTAGCTTGTAAATAAAGAATTTATATCGATTTCACTCTTCATTCTAATCACAAATACAGATTATATAATAGTTACAGGAAGGGTGTAGTTCCCTTTTAGGGCCAGATTCAAAGCTGGTATAAACTGGAGCCCCTGGATGCAATGGACTATCACCATTTACACCAACTGGGGGTCTGGCCCTTCTATATTTTTAGGGAACCTCTATATACAGTTCTCAGGGATAGCATCCTTATGGGACAAATGAGATTATGATTAATAATGTTGGCAGGGTATTTGTATGGTTTATACAGAAAAAAACCCTTTACTAACCGGTTTTGTAGCTGCTGTTCTTTGAGATGTGTTGCACGTGTCCATTCCACTCTTGGTACATGCACATCCCAAGCACAGTTGGCAGAAAATTTTCCCTCCGTGGAACCAATCGGGGCAGCTCGAGCTCCCTCTGCTGCCACATGCCACTGCATGCAGGTATAAAGGGTGGAGCTTCTCCAAACTCTGTTCTGTTCTTTCTTGCCGGAAAAACTCTGATACAGAGGATTAGGAGGGCGGGTCACGCAGTGGACACATGCAACACATCTCAAACAACAACAGTTATGGAACAGGTTAGTAACTGTTTTTTCTTCTTTGAGTGATTGCACGTGCGCATTCCACTCTTGGTGACTCACAATCCACGAAAACTTGTGGTGGGATTAGAGCCTATCTGAACAAGGACTGAAGAAAAACTCGACCTAATCTGGTATCATCTCAAGCTTGCTGAGTGACGGCATAATGGGAAGCAAACATGCACTGAAGACCCAGTTGCCACCTTACAAATGTCTAGAATTGGACCTTTAGTCAGGAAGGCAGCAGAAGCCCCCATTGAATGGACTGTCACTCTGCTTGGCAGGATAACACTAGCCAAATTGTAGCAAATGTAATACGCGAATACACAAGGCTATGCAAGATGACATTCTTGGAGAAGAAATGGGGAGCTCCTTCAATCCTGCCCATGATCATCATGAAGAGCTGGGAAGAAGCTACTTGGACTTGTTCAGATAGAATGCCAAAACTTTCCTGACATCCAGAGTGTGAAGCCTTTCTTCATCTTTATTTAAGTGTGATTTCAGAAAGAACTAAGGTACATAAATTACTTAGTTGATGTGGAAGCTAGATGCCATTTTTGAGGCAAACTTTGGATGACGATGCAGATAAACTTTGTCTTTTAACAAAAAAGTGTAAGGAGGGCCAGACATCAAGGACTGCAGCTCACCTACCCTCTTAGTAGAAGTGATGACGACCAAAAATGCTACCTTCATTGAAAGATGCACTAAACAGCAGGTAGCAAAAGGCTCAAAAGAAGGACCCATAAGCTTTGACAATACCAAGTTTAGATCCAGTGGGGGAACAGGATCTTGTACCTCAGGTACAATCTTTCCAAAAATCTTATTGATACTCTATCAGAAAAGATAAAGTGATTACCTACCTGAGGGTAGGCCAAAATAGCTGTCAGGTGGACCCTGATGGAACTAGCAGCCAAACCTTGCAGTTTTAGTACAAAAAATAGTCCAAAATATACTGACAGCTGCACTTGGGATGCAGAGTGGAATGCACATGTACAATTACTCGAAGAAGAAACCTAACTTCAGCCAATGCTAAGTAGGGTTTGTCTGTATTTAGTGTCTTGGACAGCTTCAGACATCCTGTTGACACTTAACATATTGCACTTAACATCTCCCTTAGGTGTTCGCTTGTATTTGGATCACCAGATCATAGTGCATGAGACGTGCTTATTGCATTTTCTCAGAAGAATGACCATCCATTTCCTACTGGGTTATATAGGCTTGAAGATAGATTGTGATTGGACTACATGCCTATGTAAGGGAATTCAAGGAATTAAGAATAACTATATAACCCATACATAAGCTATCTAGAACTTGGGCCCAGGGCTAGGTAGGAAGGATTATCTAGTGGATAGGGGCACTGGCCTGAGACTGAAGAAACGTTGCTTTAATTCCAGGCTTAGACACAGACTTCCTGTGTGACCTTAGATAAATCCCTTATCTACTCTGTCTCAGTTCCCCATCTGTAAAAGGGGACATATTGCTTCCTTACCTTGCAGCTGTGTTGTGAAGAAAATCCATTAATGATTATGAGGCGTTCTGATGATGAAAGCTGTATAAGTATATAGATAAAGAAGTAAGCGGGGCTACGCACTGCCTTACTCTTTCCCTGGAGAGATAGGCAGTGAGTGGACAACCATGGATGAGGAATGTCAGGAATAGCTGAGAGGGAGGCAGGAAATAGTACTGTTATGCTGGTATAGGCTAGCAGTACATTTCTACCCTCTTGAAGGAAGCAAAATGCTCTAACAGGGAGAAGCTGTTCCCAGGAATGATTCTTCTTACAACAATATCTAACTATAAATGTTCTCACCGAGGCTAAATCCACCTCTTAATGTACACTGTCAGAGAGTCCCAACAACAAAGTCCAGTGAAGATGGAGGGAGACACAGAAATAGAAAACGGTTATGGATTCTCCTTTGCTGCGGGATCCAGTAAGGGACATAATAGCTCACAATGTGGCAGGTATGGGCAGGGTGGGTTGGGAATGTGCTGATTTGGCACATCCTGTCAACCGGTGGGGAGTGGAAAAGGGATGCTACCTCTCCTGTGCCACCTTCAGTGAATTTGGTGCTTGTATTATACCCATTCTCACAGCAGATTGTTGGGCACGATCCTCTGAAGAAATAAACTCATTAGACAGTGAACATGAGTTTTCTGGTATCAGTTTGGTGGCCTGTGAGACATGATCTAGTCATACTGCAGGTCTAAAAGAATAGGTGTTCTCATCAAAAAAGCCATTATTAACTGTTATCCTGGATAGCAGACATGGTCATTATGTGGCAGAAGAGGCTCTCTGGAGGCCCTTGCTAATATTCTGTTATCAAATGGAAAGGAGGGCTACAATGACATCCTGCCTCTGATAAAGTTCAACCCCTTTTCTGGATGCTGGTGAACCATTCCTGACAGAAATGATGCATCCCCATAGCTCATACAAATATTTCTGTATAGCAAAACATTTGCCTTTTTATATATGGACCAGATTACACAGAAAGGCAAGTATGTAAAATATTTCCAACAGACAATTATCCAGACTTCCCTAAAATATGCCTTAGCCCCTTTTCTTTACCCTCTTCCCTCCCCAGTACCTACCCCAGACATAACCTTTTAAATTACCACCTACTGAACACTGTGGTGGACTGTTAAAATACAGGATTCTGTATATGTTTCACAAATAAAGCAGAGCATTTTCAGCCAAGTGCCTTTAAGATGTTTGCTTATTGCTCTGCCTCAATTCTTGCTTTTATTTATAAGAATGTGGTGAGCAAATTACCATTTTCTTCAGTCCCTCATCCAGTTTTTCCACTAGTACATGCAGCCCTAATTCATGGGATATATCACAGGAGGAGGAGAAGGAGTTTTGTGGGAGTCCCTTGTGGAAGTCTTTGGGAAAGGCCAAGGAGTAGATCAGCATAAAATATGAATGGCCTTATCTGGAGGTTGTATGTTCTTATCATTAATGAGGTACATTTGGTAGGGCAGTGTGTGGATACTACCTTTACCATATTTATTCTGTAGATTAGAAAACACAATTTCTAGTCCTGATAGCCTGGACTTTTTCTGAACTCTAAACTCATTTTAAAATTATTAAGGTAAAAAGCAAATCTAAACTCATAAAATGGTGCTGATTCTGCAGAAGACAGCCATAAATTAAATTTTATTTCATTACTTTTGCATTGCGTAGCAACATATTACCTACTAAATGCAAAAACTAGAATTAATGCAATGTTAAGTTTCGGAGGCTAAAGACTCAAAGCTTTAGCAACATATTTTACAGTATGCATTAGTACCACAGAGTAATATGTTGAGGTCTGTTAACAAGTGGAGAGAAATAGAAAATATTTCAGCTGTACAATGTACCCAAGTTAACATTGTTCCAGACATCACAGGAAGATATGACCGCAGAAATGTGGTTTAACTAATCCACAATTGAATTAAATAATACATCCGGGGAACTATCTGCCAATATCTCATCCAATGCAGGCCATCAGCTCCCCATCTCTCTGTACTATTTGGGAGAGGGCTGCCCTCAGGCCCCTACCCATCTTTAACCTGGTCCCAGCACCATTGCTGAGACCCCAATGCCCTCCCTCATATGAGGGTTAAGTGGGTGGGGAAGAGTGAGTTTTCTCCTTGCTATATTAGACATTATGATCCCCAACTCTGTTCCCCACCTTCTGTAGGAGATGCCTTATCCTAATTTGCTTTCTTTTCTGATTTACCAGGGAACCAGACACTGGTTTGAATGTTTACCTGTACTGGGCACCTGCCAAGTTGTGACAAAATGAATTTTCCAACATCCCATACCCACTAGGTCTCTTTGCTGCTGCGGGGAAGGCAAAACTCATACCCCATCCAGCCAGGTCAATCAGGCAATACAAGAAAATTCGTTCCGAACCCACAAAAGGCAACTTATGTGATGACCACAGAAAGGTCCCAAAATCTTGTTGTATGCTAATCCCAAGTGGCGGATAGGAGTATTTGCTCCTGGTCTCAGATTGGCAGTGGGAAAGGCTTAAAACGCCTCTTCTTGGGTGTGCAGGAGCCTCGGTATGTATGTCCTTCTGTGCAGCCAGCTAACCAAAAAGCTCTCCTCCTTCCCTTCTTAAACCCATGAGAAGTCTGAGTAGCCATGAGGAAGGAAAAATACCGGTAGGCAATCCTTAAAGAACCAAGGGTACTCTGTCCCTGATGGTTCAGGCAAAGCCTCTCCAACATTGAAAACGCCAGGGAGGGCAGTACTGGGATGTAACATCATTCAAATAGTAGATCATCCTGTAACTTTAGGGGTTGATTGTGGTCAGTCATAGGCTAGTTTGCAAAGGGGAAGGAGAAGGAATAAGTGGATCCCCCCCCCCGTTCCTCTCTCCTCACCCATTTATAGTCCTTATAGTCATTTATAGTCCACTCCCCTAACTATATTGAACACTTTAGTCTAGGCCTGCTGCCAGCACCAGATTCCCAAAGCATGGCAAAGAGGGAAGGGAGTGAGCCTCATGGCTTTACACAGAGGATTGGGATTTGCTCCTTCTGCACTGCAAGAGTCAGTGCACCTTGACATCGTCCCCTATGTAGAGGCACAATTTAACTTAACATTGAATTAACACTAGATTTTGCATTAAATTTTCTAATATTTTTATGGTTTTTGCTATTAAATAATCTGAGCAGTAATTGGCCTGCATATTTTGCTAACCTTTTTGTCCTGGTATGATTCCAAAACTAGGCTGAGACAGTCAATATGTACAGCAGTTAGCATCAGTATTCAACTCTGCTTTTTGTTGTTCATCTAGAACATTGATTTGTGTTGACCTGGCTTCTTAACTTTTACATTTTAGTTATTGAAGTTTAAGACATTTTGCATTAAAAATAAGCCCATGACTAAAGCAGAATATGGATTGTGTTATTTTGTTTGTTTGTAAAACATGTCTTCTAGCCTTATCTTTGTTAACACACGTCCATCTGATCTATTATGATCCTTTTGCTGTGCTATATCATTGCTAGTGTAATTTCCTTCAGAAACCATTTAATTGATAGACAAGAAGAGACAGAGGCAGAAGAGTGGAAATGCCTCTTTCTTTCCGACCATGGAATCCTTGCAATATATATTGTTTGGATGAAAAGAGATAGTCATCTGACTAAAGGGTATTCATCTAATAATTTTATTCTGCCATGATGAATACACATGAATTTTACTGGAAACAACAGACTCCAGAAATCTATAAATAGATTAACACAATATCTCTGTCTAGGTTTTTACATCATATCCATCAGCATTGTGTATGAATGCCTCCAAAAGTGTCAACACATTGAAAATAAGTTGTGATTCCGAGCTATGGAACATCTCAATAACTTCTAAAGAATCATTCTTTTTCTACTCCAACCTCCTCTTTATCCTTTCAGTTTCTTTTTGGGTGAGCAGTTGTTTTATCAGCCCCTATCAATTCTTGACTAGCCCTCAAGAAAGCAAAATGTCCCTGAAAAGGACTTATTTTCTTATATTAAATCAATAATTACCTCAGCGTATTTTCCACTGTCCTGGGACTGAAGGCTTGAGTCTCTACCTGCATATAATGCTATGTGGGGATGTTACTTTGTGCCAATTATTTTCTCACTAATGGAATTTATACCCCTTTTTCTTTCCTCAATATAAAACGTCTTAACAGATTACAAGGTAGTCCAAAGCAAGAGTTTACAGAATAATACCAGTACAAACCCAGCTTTCAACATGGAGATAAGCTGTCACTTCTTTAGTTCAAAATGCACATTATGTGCAGATGCAAATATCAGAACAGCCTACAGCATAAGCCACAACAAGAAGCAATATATGTTCACTATACCAGAACACAGAGATAAGTTGGAAAAAGACAAAAAAATATTCTTTTTTAAATCAGAGAGGCCACTGAGTCAGTTATGCTGAAAGAGAAGAAGAGAAAGACTTGCTAATAATTACTGTGACGGGGCAAGGCCAGATGGCTATAGAAAAGTAGTGGGAGATAAATATATGAGCTCCAGGCTAAACAAGATAAGTGAAATGGCAGTTGCTCCAGGTCAATTAAGACACCTGGGGCCAATTAAGAACTTTCCAGAAGGCAGGGAGAATGCTAGGTTGATTGGGACACCTGAAGCCAATCAGGGGCTGGCTGAAACTAGTTAAAAGCCTCCCAGCCAGTCAGGTGGGTGTGCATGTCAGGAGCTGTGGGAAGAAGTTGTGCTGTGGGAGAGGCTGAGTAGTACACACCATATCAGGCACAAGGAAGGAGGCCCTTAGGTAAGGGTGAAGTGGAGCTTGAGGAAGTGAGGGCTGCTGTGGGGGAAGTAGCCCAGGGAATTGTACATGTCATGTTTCTAAAAGGTCAGCGACCATAGCTGATACTATTAGGGTCCCTGGGCTGGAGCCCGGAGTAGAGGGTGGGCCCGGGCTCCCTCCCCACTTTGCCCCCTCATTAATCACTGAGACTGGGAGACAACAGAGACTGTGCAAGGAAGGATAACTACTCCTCACCTCCCTCGCTGGCTTATGATGAAAATGGCTCAGTAGACTGTGACCCTTGTCTCTAGAGAGAGAAGGGTTACGTGGAGGGTCACAGTGAGCCTCTGAGGCTAGCGAAATCCTCCAGGAAGCGCGGGACCCACGAAGGCAAGGACAGAGCTTTGTCACAATACATACATACACAGTTTTTTATGATAAATTGTGGTGAAGTACAACAGATTCTAAATTTAAAAGACAAAACTCAGAGCAGCAATGCTTCTATAGAAACCACTTAATCATGGTCTGCAATCAATAAATGAAACTTATAACATTAGAAAAGGACTATCTTTTTCTGCAAATGAACAATATGCCATGACATGTGAACAATTTTTCAATCCACCATGTGAAATAATGGTTATTTGCCAGCAGGATAATTCCTAATTTATTTTTCGAATAACGCAGTCACTGAGTAGCTATAATACTTATTGATTGTGATTCTTCCAGATCAATAGCACATTGTCAAAGCAACCTTTCAATTGTTCCGTCAAAAAAAGAAATCTGATAAAGTAGTTCTGCTTGTGTGGCATAAGCAGCAAGCTCTTCTTAATAAGTGGTCATTATGTAACATTACCAGCAAAGTGAACACTCCCTGTGCTATTAATCTATCCTTTCTTGAGTACTTTCTGGACTGAGTATGGGAAGGCTTATTTATAGAGTTGAAAAGGCTTTCACTAACAAGAACCTGTCACAGGATAATCACTATATATTCACACACACTGCAAAGGCACCAAGAGGAGCTGTGACTATCTTTCTCCTTTCTCCTTGTTCAGTATATCAGGATGCCTAAAAATGATGGTGCAATAGTGGCATAGTTTGCACATCTTAACTCTGGGACTGCAATGAGCAGGGTCAGATTCCTGGCTAAGTTGGAGCAGCGCCAGTATTGCCAATCTCAAGCATGCAAAAATCACAAGTCAGGTGTTCAGAAATCATTTTAAAAATAATAAAAAGTTTACATTATGTTTCATTGGCTTCCAGTTTCTGAGCCTTTAGGGCACAGTCATTGCATGTTTTCAAGCTTTTCTAGTCAACCAGAAATTTGCTTTTTTTTTAAAATGAAAACTGAGATTTTCATATATTCACATGACTCCAGGAGATTCTCCTGCTATGTCTTGATTCCAGCAGCTAGTGTTTTAAAAAGACATCAAATATCATGAGACCTATGATAAAATTGAGAGAGTTGGCATCACTGACACACCTGATGCTAACAGCTCCAAGAGGCTGAAACTGTTGCTATGGAAAGGCACAGAACAGGTCTTCCAATGAGAGCTGGGCACCTAAGTCCTTTAGGCTTCTTTGAAAATCCCAGCCCTTAGAGCCTGAACTAAAGCGAGCCTCTCCATTCCACTTCAGTGGGTTTTGGATCAGGCCCTTAAATTCCAAAAACGTCTTTAGAATTGTTAGAATGAAACATAATAAAACAGGACAAAATATTTAGGGTAAGTCTACACTTATGGCAGTGTGTAGAGTACAGCTACGGCACACCCAGTTAGCACTGGTATAAATAGCAGGATGCATGGCTTAGGCAAGTGGAGTAGAGTGCCCTACATGCTTGAACCCTTAAGGTATATAATACCCTACAGTGCTCTCTACATACCCAAGCAGTATCTCCCATGTCTACACTGCTACTTTTATGAGTGTAGTGTCCTGTTTCTGGAACCTGTCCCTGCTGCAGTGAAAGACTCTAGCAGTGGGGAAAGGCTCTGGCAGAAGGGAGTCAGTGGGGAAAGGGTCCTGCAGTTCCTCTCTGTAGGAGCCTTTCCTCACCACTTCCCTCCACTGGAGCCTTTCACTGTGGCATTGAGCTACACATGTACCCTACATGCCGACGCAAGTGTAGACCAGGTAGAGTGAAGTGTAAATCAATCCACCCAGATCAGCATTTTGAACTTTTCAAATCTTTTTCCATAGGTTACACAGCAAACAAGTAGAAAAAGACTACACACACTTTGTCAATGAATTAATGGCAGGAGTGTACTTTAATCAGTAATAATGATTCTGAGTTACAGAGCAGTGTCTATTTATGACTCTAAGGAATCCTAAACTGAGAGGAAAACACTCCTGGTAAGCGGGTCAATAATAAACAGAGTGTTTCTGTTTAAAATTCATAATTTTTGTTTGTTTGTTTGTTTGTTTTAAGGCCTTGGATTATTGCGGGCTTTGTGCACTCTTTGCTTTCTGTTTGTGAAAGACAGGAAATAAAGCAAAACCACAGGTTTTCTGTCACCTAGGTAAGTGTCATTGCAAAGTAATAAAAGAACTGCAGTCCCCATCAGAAAACAAACACCAAAGTTTCACTCTGTTTAGTGAGTCATTTTACAGCCTTTTCGCATTTTGGCCTTTATGCAAGTCTCTCTGTGTTGAAGGTAGCTCACTTTACAGATATTTATAGCCTTATTGCCAACTCAAGTGAACTTTGCCACCAGCAACATTTGTTTTTACACAAATACAAATCCCTTGCCATCCAAGGGTAACCTTTTAGACAGACAGAAGTAGTCACACAACCTATATACTTTATAAGAATAGTAACATACTACATTGATATGTATGTGCTTGCATATGTAGGTGTACACAAACGCATACATCTTAGTTGCAACAGAATTAAGGGGTTTAAAAATTATATTCTGCATTTTCAAGGCTGCAACAACCTGTGCTTAAACTATTGTGTGCTGCTAATTGCCAGTGAGAAATAAATATGTTAACCTAAAAACAAATTTAGGGCAAGGAGTGTTCTTTCAGTCTCTTCTTGTGGAAAGAACAGTATATTTTATAATAATATACAAATCTACAGGAACATCTTCAGAAGACAACACAGTTTGATATTGAAAACAAATCGTATTACATAGTCTAATTACATTATAAATCCACATTATTCTTTTTAGAGATGGCTGATGTTATGGAAATGTTTGTTCAATATATCATGATGCCTTAAATTAGTTCCAAATAAGTTGTGGGGTTTTGTTTTTTTGTTTTGTTTTTTTGTTTTCTGTTTTTATCCAATTGAAAACCTGTTTTAAAACTATATTTAGGAAAGGAAGATAAATATTTGAACCACCCTGTCCCTCCTATCTCTTGGAATTTAAAAGTGTTAAAACTGATAAAGTGACATTAATTACAACTGCTTTCTGCGCAAAGGAAATGCTGTTTTTATATTTGTCTCACTGAAATTTTTCTTCAAGATAGAAAATAAAAAAAGGCCTGACCAACAATGCAAGAATTTCACATTTAGATGGATACAATAATAAAGTACATTCTATCAATTTTACAGTTGGGATGGTACAACTTTTATGAAAACTCACTTCTGAGCACAAATTGTTTAGGTACCTCCTCAGCCAGTTTTGATGTATGAACACAGCTTGTGTGCAGAAATATGTTTGCATGTGTCATTGAAAGACTGGGGGAAATGCTCAAGGAGAGGAAAGCAACTACAGCAGGAGTCAATCAAACCAGAGTGTGGGGGAGACAGCATCTGGCATAGACTAGGGAAGCATGGGGGAGAGGCAGCATCCCAGAGAGAATGAAGGGGTTAATACAGTATTGGAAGAGTAAAGAGGGATGTGTATCCTGTGTAGGGCTTGGAACTGGTCCTCAGAACCAAGTATTATAACGAACAAAGAGGTAACTGTGAATTATGAAGCTATAATTCTAACTTGGGTTTGTGGTGATTTCAGAAATCACTCCTGCTTTGCTCTTATGGTTTATGATATAACCAGAGCCCCTTGATGGAAACATTGCCCCATAAGTCAGTTACCTGACGTGTATTCTATACTGTATGTATGTAGCCAAAAACATTTGTTCACATCACATGCAACTCATATCACATGCAGCTCATATCAAGTCACATTTGAATTCAAGGGGCTCCTGAGGTGAAAAGCTTAAGCAATAACCCACTGTACTGCCAAGCCTACCAAAACATTTTATTTATTTATTTTAAGGGTCTAGGTTATGCATGTGGGAAGCAATGCAAATACATTTTCAGAAGACTTGCAGCCACACAACTCCCATTAAAATCTGTGGGAGATGTCTGGCTAAATTCCATGCAACACTTTGGAATTTGAGGGGGAAGTCTCTAGCCATTAACTGTGATGTAATTTAGTTTGAAAGCTTAATGAGAGAGGGAAAATAACATTCGGGGGCAAAGCATTTACATAGCCCACTTCTACTGCAGGTGTCTAATTGGTAGTGATACAGGTTTCATTAGAATACGCAGCAGGTTGTGGAGCTATCTAAAATGCCACAGAAGATAAATGCATTTCGTTATCACCAAATGTAACGGCTTGAACTGGGAACCTACAGTTGTAATGTACTGTATAGTACCCACCTCATATCCTTAATTTCATACTGTTCTGTGGAAAAAGTGAATATAAAAAGAATTATTAACACCATATCTTTTGGAAGGAAACTAGTTTAAAAGAGAAAAAAAAGGAAATCTAAAATAAGGGCGAGGGATGAAAGCAGTCCATTGCCTTTATTTAACAGTTCTCTAGGTAACATTAAGATTGTGAGGGAGGTGGGTGGCATGAAAAAAACATGCGCTCTGAAGTTTATGTGGCCTCCTTACTTTCAAACACAGTGTGAGAGTGTAAAGAGGGTTTATACCAAAACCTTCATGTGAGAAGTGAATTCCCAACTACTCTGTCCTTTTATTCACATGAATGTATGTGGTAATTTTTTGCACTGCAGATACCTAGGATTCATGTCTGAGAGACAATCGTCCATAGTTGGCATCAGTTAAGACCTAATGGCTTGAAACCATAAGGGAGGGAAAAAAACCCATAAGATGGAGTTGTGGTTATAAGTATATACTCATGCAGTTACAGTTATAAATATGTACTCATAAACAAAACAAAATAAAACAGTAACATATAGTTTTAAATGACTGAAAGCCAAGAAGTTCAGAGTTAAGGCTACAATTTAAGACACAAATTGAAACATAACGAAGTATGGAGATGCAGAGTTAATGTCCCCAAACAGTCCATAACACTGCCGTCAGATTTCCACCAGCTTGTGCATCGGCAAAGAAAGCAGGTATCTATCTATGGCAAGAATTACAATATCTCACATTGTTTCACGTTGCATCCTGGATAACTTGGCTGTTTGGCCAGGGATCCAAGTGGGTCAGGACATCTTGAAAAAACACGTACTTTCGTATTTTCCCCACAAAGGATACACCTTAATTAACATACCCCGTTGTTCATACAACAAAGTATGTATATATAGCTTAATATCCCTACAGCCACAGGGGCTCTAGGCAGAGTGGATAGAAAGGGTTAAAATGTCTGTATACTTTCTAATGACTGCCATGAGGTGATAACACTAGCAATGTGGATGGAAGTGCTGCAAGCCCCACAACTGCCCTCTGTTTCAAGAAAGGGGAAGAGAAGAAAAAGGAGGGAAATGAAGAGGAGACCGAGAGAGAGAGAGAAAGAACCAGGAGAACTTGGTTGGACTCCCACCTGCAAGGGCTGCCATGTGATAGATCAGCTGCACTGACTTCTTGTCTCCAACTAGGTCAAACTGCCCTTGAGACCTACCTTAGCAGCCTGCAGGGGTCTTTCCCTTGATGCTGTGTCACCATGCATGGGCAGAATTCAGTGACTAGCAACTGTATCGTATAGCTGCGGTAGTGCTCCCTGGAAATAGACTTTAAATAGTGCTAGTCCTAAATCAAGGGAATTGCACTGAAACATCATAGCAGCTTACCTTCTAGTCAGTGGTCATTGCTATCTCAAAGACCTTGAATTTGTTCACTAAGATAAAAGGAAAAGAAAAACAAAGGACAAGAAAAACCTAGCTATTGCAGCTGGTACAAGTTCTTTCCACCTGGAGACAAGGACAGGAGCCAGGCAGCCAATCATTAAAAGGATAAAAGAACAAATACTGTGCACTTACATAGCAAATTCTATCCAATTATCTTGATATGTTTTAAAAACATCATTTAATTTTGTCTCAGAAGAACCCTGTGAGGGTGAGAAGAATTATTATCCCCCTTCTACAGGTGAGTAAACTGAAGCAAAGAAATTAAGTTTCACAGGAAGTCTGTGGCAGACTGAGCCACGGATAGAATCTAAGAATCCAGACTCTCAGTCTTGTGCTTTAACCACAAGACCTTTCTTCCTCCTCACAAAGCCAAGATGTTAGTGTAGAGGGTGAACTGAGAGCTGGAAGCTGGATTCTTGTACATCATCAATGGATGTACTTCTAACTGCAGAATCTTTATGTTAACATGTACAGATGTGTACACTTGAATTACACCTTGAAAGTTGTTAGCAATGGGCATAGGCAGCAGGTGGCTAGGGCTAGAGTGGGCTCAGCCCCCCATCCCAAATCTATCTCAGTCTGGTGTTGCTAGGACTAGGGAGGAGGTGGGGCAGGGCATCACTAGGGGAGGGCCCTGCTTGGGTGTTGGTGCTGCCAGAGAGAGAGATATTGGGGAGTGGGGAGGGTGGGAAGCTGAGCACACTCTAGCCCTAGCTGGTGATGGGGAAGAAAAAGAGAATCCTGAGATGATTGTGGGTGATGGCAGAGAGTTCCAGGGGAAGGGGGGAACCTGAGGTGGTTGTGGGGGGCAGAAAAGGAGAGTCTGGGCATAGGGGAGATCCTGAGGTGATTGTGGAGGTTGGGGGAGGAAAGTCCTGGGGGGCGGGGGGCATCCTGAAGCCTCTTGTCCGGTGGCACCAGGGCCAGGAAGGGAGGAATGATGGGGCAGGGTGTTGCCAAGGAGGGCCCCACCTGCGCACAGATGCACGCATCAAATGATTCTGTGCCACGCTCTGAATTTGTGAGTGGTGGGAGGCAATAGGTTGGAGCGGGGAGGCTGACCAAACCATCTGGGACAAATGCATCAGGGTGAGTGCAGGGTGGGCGCAGCCCCCACAATGAATATTTTCACCAGGCAATTTTCTAGTGAAGGGGCTTGCTAAAATCATCCCCCTTTCCCACAGATGGTTAAGTAGTAAGAATAAAGGTAAGTATCCAATTATTCAAAATGGATCATTTTTTCCCCTCAGATTAACAGGAAGAAACTTATAAAAGCTTGTGACTGGTTCAAAACTCCTTTGAGATCTCTGTGTATTTTATGGGACTTCTGGCAGACATCTTCATTTGTCAGGAAGTGATTTTTCCATATCACATAACAGTTTACTTACATTTCCAATAAGCTAGTCTATTGTATTCTTTGCAGGAAATGGCCAGTCATTTATGATGAAAAGATGGGCAAGTACCTCAATAACCACTTGAGAGAACACTAGAGCACTGAGATAGAGAAACTAACAGCATAGGTGCTGAAATGAGGGGTCCTGGGGGTGCTGCCGCACCCCCTGTCTTAAAGTAGTAATAATTCAAATTCATGGTTTTGGCCTTCAGCACCCCCACTATAAAAATTGTTCCAGCACCACTGACTAGCAGACCTATTGTGTCCAAATTCACTTCTAATAAGAATGATTGTTCTGATCTCTTTCGGGTTTCCTAGCTGTCAAACAGAGAAAAAACACCAAAATCAATGTATCACCCACTCTTTGGGTTCCCTGTTCCCACCAGTCTCAAGAATAAATGAAAGATTTTTAGCCTACTGCTAACATTTCTTTTTTGCTTCTCATACTTCATATTAACCAGCTGAGTGGTGCCACAGATCCTGCCTGAAATCATCACTCTTGGAAATGTTATTATTTTCAATCAGGCACAACTAGTGTTTGATGTAGACTGCATATGTATTCTGCATCCCATATCTTGCATATTAATCCACAGGGAAGCAAATACAGTTCTTGTAATATTTCAGGAACTATGTATATTGTCTTTTCTATTTATTCTCCCTATATTTTAGGGTATGCACTTTCTATACAGTTTGACTGATTTAGTGTCTATTCTACTTTCACTTCTGCTTTAATGATCGTCTCCATCTGCCCCTTGCATTTTTCACTCATCTTTAACAGAAACTTCTTTAAAACAAAAATCACATTTGTTATTTGAAATTTTTGTACACTACCCTGCTTCACCTCTCATTTTATTTTTTTTGCCTTAAGACAATTTTTGCACCTTATTAAATTATCCCATTATTCACACACCCTATTTTCATTGTCTAGTAATAGTTTTCTAAAGCATTTTATAAATAGTAAATTAGATAGAAATGCTTCAGTGGCAATGCAGACCTACAGGGCAGGCATTTTACATGTGATGATAACTCTTATGCAGTCTTAAGATCTAGTTTCAAAGAGAAGTCTGGCCTGATAACTTAGGTGACCTTTTCTAAAAAAGAGGGACATGACATTTTAAATTTCTACCTAAGCAGCTTCCAGAGTTAGACAGAAGAAACCAGGTTTTAAAATCTAATTTGAATGATGGCATCAGTATAGCAGTGAATGAATGCACTGCTATACTGTAGTATCAGCAGTTGGCATGAGCTCAAGTTCTGCTGTGATACCTCAAAATGTTTTGAACTCGTGCCTCAACACTGAGCCATCAAGTTGACTATTTTATGTAGCTGGAGCTATGACTTGAGCTGAGTGAAATTTTTTAGCCCAAACCCTTTTTGGTGAAAAAATGCAGATTTGGCAAAATGAAAACATTTTGCAAATTCATGTTGTTTTTTCTGAAATGCTGTTGTCAATAAATAAAATAATATAAAATAAAATAAAATTAAAATTAAAAGCACAAAAACATGCATGCACCACCAGAAAAGATAAAACATTGCGCTTGGATATTTAGAAACAAAATATTTTGATGTTTTGGCTTGAATGTACTTTTCTTTTGTTTCAAAAATTGTATTGTTTTTTTAAATTCAGGAATGTTACAAAAATACTTTGATCTAAAACATTTTTTTTTACTTTTTGATTTTCCAAAACTTCTTATTTTTTTTGTTTCATAAAGTGAAGCAGGCTCCTCCCCCACCCCCGCTACATCTTCCTCCCATTATTGCCAGGAAAAGAAACAATCCATTACTTGCACAGCTATAATCATGGTCATTTCTACCCGCACTATTCAAATGCTCTTTTTAATGAACTGTCATCATGTTGCCTAGTCTTACTGACTCTGTGTATTGATTCCTGATTATTTAAAAATATTTAATGTGTCCAAGCAGTACAACACATATTTTTTTTTAAATCCAACCATTTACTCTGTCCTTACAAACTATGGGACAGTTTATTCAAAAAAAATTAGCCCTTTTGCAAATTATTCATAAACAGGCTGTGATTTTCATAATTTTTTATGCTATTTGCAATCATTTGTGTGAACAATCTTTAGTTTATAGGGTTTATTCATAAACTGGTCAATATCAGTATTTCCAATTTATTATTCATATTGTATGATTAGTCACCTAAATCAATTGGTATTGTTTCTGTTCCCAGACTGGATGACCTAAGTCTTATAAAAAGGAAGAGTGCCCTTTCTGTTCATGAATTATCCATGAATATCCACAATTAAATCTATTGTGGGAATGATTAAAAAAGTCTTTTAAAATGACCATGAGCTCCCTTCCACTGCAAGCACTATAGGAAACATTTATTCTTTCTAGTATTCATGATAATTTTGCTTTGTATGAACATTCTTGTGAATAATATTTCGCTCGCTCTAACATTTGTGAATAAAAGGGGTTGTGAGTGCCAATGAAGTGCATCACCGGATAGAGTCACAGGAATAGCTGCAAATACTTTTTTCCCCTGTATTCACTCAGCTCTAAATTAAACAGTGTGTATACAGTAAATATCACACAAAACCACACACTCACAGAGACATGCCTGCCCTTATCCCACCACACACATATGAAGAGACACACCCAAGTTGTGGGATGACTTTTCCCAAGTGTACTTGTATTAAATTATAATAGACATAATTTTTTTCAAGGTATTAAGTAGAACTGCTTTGGAAAAAAGGTTGTTTACAATTCACTTAAATTGTATGTTTTATGAGACACAAAGAGCAACAATGCTAAGAGGGAGAGATATAAAATACAACAGAAATATTGTAATCATCATGCATGCAGCTGAAGAGACAGAGGACACAAATATCCATGCTTTTTAAAATGTCAAGTTGAACACCTTGCTGTGAACCAGATTGCTTACTGTATGGGCCTTTCAGCTCTAAAAAATATCAAATGCAAAAAGGACAGCATGACTAATTATTATAAGTTTATAAAGATAACATGAAAATGGTACCATTTCATTATAATTAAATCATTTACTAACATTTATGATGAAATGCACTTTTGAAGTTTATAGTTGAGTCTCTTTTATCAATTAAATGCAAGTCAAAATGTCATATACCAGAGAGCACTGCTGTGCTAAAGGTCTCAGTTAAAGATTCAAATCAGATTTCTTTATGCTCAATGTAAAAAAAAAAAAAAAGACATTGAACAAGTCCTATTAATTTGTTCTCTATTTTAACTGTTTTTTCCTTTCCCCTCCAACTTCTAAATTCCTGGAAAATCTGATAAAAAGAGTACTTTTTTGCCCCAAATCCTGCTCTCAGCAGATATGTTTTTCCCATTAAAATCAAAGGGAGTGTTGTTCATGCAACTGAGGACAGAAGTTAGCCCATTGTGAGCCAAATCTAATTTGGCTTACTGAGTTGTCCCCTTGTTTTTATTGCTTCTGTTCCTTATTGCTATTTAAAAGCACAATTCTGCCTCTGTTACTCATGTTCAGTAATGTCTAACTCCACAAGTAGTACCAGTGAAATCAATGGGAACAATCTGGATCCGGCTCAAGAACCATAGATCCAAAACACCCTTGAACTTGGTGGCTTCCATCTCTAATTTTAGAGTTGTTCTGGCGGCTATGAAAGCCCATATAAGTCTGTCCTCTCATTTGTTCTAAGGATAGTTAGATAAAAGTAATCAGTTTAATACAATGACCTTGCTTCTGAGTCCTAGGTTACTGAATATGATTGGGTTTGCATATGTAAATGTAATTATTTCTTGAGTGGCAGATGGTGGCAAACTAGACCTGAGAGTGCATGATGAACTTTGATTCAGGGGTTTAGGTGGGACTGAGGAAACATTCACATTTCCATAAATATCGTACAAAGTCACCAAAAAACATCACTATTGGTCCAGATAATCAAGGCTTCTTTCATGGAAGACAATTCTTTCATTTATTACTTTGTTCAGTAGCGTATACAGAACAGGAGGGAGCCTGCAAGATGCTGAATGCACCTATTGAGGTAAGGGGGAATGGAGGGTGCACAGCACCTCCAAAAAAAAAAAAAAAGCAGCCCAAGTTCACATATTGGACCTTCATAGATTTTAAAGCCAGAGGGGATTATTATGATCATCTAGCCTGACCTCCTACATAACACAGGGCAGAGAATTACTGCATCAAGCCCATTACTTCTATCTGAACTACAGTATATCTCTCTTAGAAAGATATCCAGTCTTGATTTAAAGACTGCAAGTGATGCAGAATCCACCCCACCCCTAGGTAAGTTGTCTGAATGGTTAATTACTCTTACTGTTATAAATATACACCTTCAATTTGTCTAGCTTCAGCTTCTGACCATTGGATCTCAGTATGCCTTTTTCCACTAGATAAAGGAACCATCTACCACCAGAAATCTCTTTTAACTGTGGGTACTCAGAGCTCATGAACAGGTCATCTCTTAACCTTTTCCTTGATAAACTAGGTTCAGCTTCTTAAGTTTCCCATTATACGGCTAGTTCACCAGATCTTTGATCATTGTTGTAGATCTTTTCTGAATCCTTTCAGTTTTTCAACATACTTTTTAAAGTGTGGACAATGGAACTGGACATAATAGTCCAGTAATGGTCTCAGTAATTCCATATACCAAAGTAATGCCACCTCCCTACTCCTACTTGATATTCCTCTATTTATACATTGAAGGATCCTAGTTGCCCTCTTAGCTACAGTATCCCATTGGAAGTTCATATCCCATTGGTTATTTAACATGACCCCAAGGTCTTTTTCACTGTCACTGCATCCCAGGACACTGTAAGTGTGAACTACATTCTTTGTTCCTTGGTTATGAGCTTTCATTTGGCTATGTTCAAACACCTGTTCAATAAGTCCACTTTACCAAGCAATTTAGGTTGATGTGTAGAGCTGACCTGTCCCCATCATTATTTACAAGTGCATCCATTTTTCTGTCATCTGCAAGTTTTAGCAGCAATGCTTTTATATTTTCTTCCAGATCACTGATAAAGATACTGAAGAGCATTTGGCCAAGAACAGATCCCTGAAGTACTCCACTAGAAACACTAGCAATGATCACAAACTATTATTTACATACTTTTAAAAATACATTAGGAGAAAGACAAAGGAAAATGTAGATTCTCTGCTTAGTGGAGAAGGAGAAGGAGAGCTAATAATTGATGACATCAAGAAGACAGAGGTGTTTAATGGCTATTTTGCTTTGGTCTTCACTAAAAAAGTTAATGGTGTCCAGATATGTAATACAATTAATATAACAGCAAAGGGGAAGGAACACAAGCGAAAGAACAGGTTAAAAACTAGTTAGATACGTTAGATGTATTCAAGTCAGCAGGGCCTGATGAAATTCATCCTTGGGTACTTAAGGAAGTGGGTGAAGCAATCTTGGAAACTTTAGCAATTATCTTTGACAATTAATGGAAGACAGGTGAGGTCTCAAATGACTGGTGAAGGGCAAACATAGTACCTGCCCTTAAAAAGGGGAACAAAGGGGACCCGGGGAATTATAAACCAGTCAGCCTAACTCTGATACCTGGAAAGATACTGGGACATATTATTAAGCAATTTGTAAGCATCTAAAAGATAATAGGGTTGGTTATAAGTGTTACATCTGGATCCCTCAGAGAAGGAGATATACCCAGACAGAGGGAGCTAATGGAAACAGAGCAGTCTCTTATGGAGCCATTATTGTTCTGACTGGAAAACTGAAACCAAAGTGAGGCTCCTTCTCTGAGTGAGCAGAGTCCAAACATTTGAAGAGATGGGACTTCACATAAAGGAATATCCAGCATGGATTTGCCAAGAACAAATCCTGTCAAACCAACCTAACTTACTCTTTTGACAGGATTACTGGCCTAATGAATGTGGTAAAGCAGTGGATGTGATATATCTTTATTTTAGCAAGGCTTCTGACACAGTCCCACATGACAGTCTCATAACTAAACTTGGGAAATGTGGCCTGGATGAAATTATTATAAAGTGAATGCACAACTGATTGAAAGACCATGTTGTCAACGGTTCTCTGTCAAACTGGGAGGGCATATCTAGTGGGATCCCTCAGCAGTCAGTCCTGCATCAGGTACTATTCAATATTTTCATTAAGGCCTTGAGTAATGGAGTGGAGAATATGCTTATCAAATTTGCAGATAACACCAAGCTGGGAGGGGTTGCAATCACTTTGGAGGATAGAATTAGAATGCAAAATGACCTTGACAAACTGGAGAACTGGTCTGAATTAAACAAGATGAAATTCAGTAAAGACATGTGAAAAGTATTTCACTTAGGAAGGAAAAATCAAATGCATAACTACAAAATGAGGAATAAATGGCTATGGGGTAGTAGTGCTGAAAAGCATCTGGGGATTATAGTGGATCACAAATTGAATATGAGTCAACAATGTGATGCAGTTGTGATAAAGGGTAATATAATTCTGGGGTGTATTAACAGGAGTGTCATGTGTAAGACACGGGAAGTATTTGTTCCCCTGTACTTGGCACTGCTGAGGCCTCAGCTGGAGTGCTGTGTCTAGTTCTGGGCACCACACTTTAGGAAAAATGTGGATAAATTCTAGAGAGTCCAGCGGAAAGCAACAAAAATGATAAAAAGGTTTAGAAAACCTGACCTATTAGGAAAGATTAAGAAAACTGGGTACATTTAGTTTTGAGAGAAGAAGACTGAGGGGGGACCTGATAACAGTCTTCAAATATGTTAAGGGCTGTTATAAAGAGGAATGGGATCAATTGTTCTCAATGTCCACTGAAAGTAGGAAAAGAAGTAATGGGGTTAAGCAGCAGCAAGGAAGATTTAGGTTAGATATTAGGAAATGCTTTCTAACTATAAGGGTAGTTGAGCTCTGGAATAGTTTTCCAGGATGGTTGTGGAAACCCCATCATGGAGGTTATTAAGAACAAGTTAAACAAACACCTGTCAGGGATTGTCTAGGCTTACTAGGTCCTGCCTCAGTACAGGGGGCTGGACTTGATATCCTCTCAAAGTCCTTCCAGCCCTACTTTTCTGTGATTCTATTATTCACAACTATAAAAAAATAGGCATGCCATTTATTTATTCAAATTAAAGAAGGGCAGATGCAGTCGTGTTTGGCTTGGGAGTTGGATCCAGATGCCAAAGTCAAAATTTCCCTGAATTGGTCTATATCGAAATATGCATCTACCACCCAAACCCAAATGGCAGGAAACTTTCAGAAATAACTGTTCACCACTCTTTTACTCCTCCTGCACATTACAATATGGGTCTTCTGAGAGCACGTGCAGAAGAAGTAGGCTTCTCCCCACCCCCAACCAGGAACAGTGTGGAACAACATAGTCTAGTCCCCATTGCTAGCACTATCCATTGGAGCTACAAATACATAGAAGACCTTGTAGAGTTGCTAGGGAACCACAGAGGTGCTTTTGGGATTTGTAGTCTTAGCAGGTAGCACTAGCAACATGGAGCAGAGTTACTGTACTCTGTTTGTGTGGGAGGGAGGTGTTAAGGCCAATTACCGCATTTCTCCGCTCCACTCCCAGAAGACTGCTGCTGGATTGGATTGGATTGGAATGGAATGCTGGCCTGACCTAGACCTCTATGGGAAGAACAACTGTATTGCCAGCCTGTCACATCAAGGGCAGGCCTCAAAAATCATGAGATTGGCTTTAAAACCATGAGATTTAAAACACTTGTGGTCTGATTTGCCTTTTGGTATTTGAACCTTTAAGAGTTATGATTAGCATTTTCCAGCTGTTCTCTGCAACTGAGAGTGTTGGAAACTTTCTTTCTTTTAAATGAAACTTGGATTCAAACATAATTACATGCCTCCCAGAGATGGGACTTTAAGAAAAAAAATCAAATATTGTGAGACTTGTGATAAAGTAGCAAGAGTTGGCAACACTGAAATGTGTGTTTCATTTGCATGTACAGTATATGCCTGGTTATCTGCATCGCATGGGGGACATGGATCTTATTTGGCTAATCGGGTGTTCAGATAAATCGAGAGGGCAGTAGCCATTCAGCAGCAGGGTGGCCTTCTTCACAGCTGGGAGCTCCTCCTCTTCTCAGTCCTGGCCGAGGGAGACCCCGGTCACAACTCTGCTCTGCCCTGTCAGGACTGCACTGTTCCCCCTACCTTGCATGAGACACAAAGGGGACAAGGAAGGGATTTGGATAATGCGGAGGTTTGGATAATAGGGTTTTGGATAAACGGGAGTATACTATATATTACAACAAACCATCCTACATATTGGACTGTAATATATATATCAAAGTGTCACTTTCATATTAATTCATAGATGAGTCAATATATGAGCTAAGTCCAATGTGTAAAACAGACATTACTTACATAGAGCTCATGTGTGGGTTACATATACTCATTTTTCATATGGGTAGAAGAATAGGATATAGGAGGGAAAGCAATAAGCCAGCATCTCTCTGAATAATCCAGGTGGGCTGTTCACCCTTTTGAATAGCACTTTGGTGAAAAATGTTCAGAAGTTTAAATATACTTAGATACTTTTCCTGAATAGGTTCTGTGATAGATACATTTTCATACCAATACATTGTGTGTGTTTGTATTGCGTTTTTTTTAAGAGATGAGCTGCAAAAATTTCCATATTGCAGAGAGCTAAATGCTAGCAGAACACTAAGGAAACATTAGGAAAATGAGATGTCATAATTTGTAATAGTACAGCACTATATCTGGGTATGAAATTTAGATGACCAAAGACTTTTGTTGTAGTTCAAATAGTAGGCACAACTCTATATGTACATATTAAAAATCTATTATCAATTTTTAGTGTAATACTGTATGCCAACATTTGTGCACTGGCTCAGTCATATGGTGCTCATTTATATAATTTATTCTGCTCTGTAAATTAATGGATTTTAAGCAAGGTACTTAACTTGCTCCTTTCTGTGCAAAAATAATGAACATACCATAACTGGCTGGAGGAAGTACTGTGTATTAATCTCTGCTTGTCCATTGCTTAGACAGCTTCATCCAAGCTACATAAAACCAGTCCCACCTCCACGGAAGTCAAGGTCCTTATATGCAGAACAGGGAAAGGATAGGTCATTTTGTGGATAATGAGCTGATTGTTTCGCTGCTGCTTCCTGAGTTAAGACAAAAATAGAATGTTTCCAACTGTTTAGGATTAAATAAGTTAAGTACAAACACTTGTATCTGCATTCTGCACTGTGTTTGGAATGCTGTGGCATGAAATGAGGTTGTGAATTATATTGGCCACTAGAGTGCCATAGACATATTCTGTGGAGGGTTTTGTTCTGCAGTTACATGTCTTTTATTTTACCCTATCCAACAGCTGACAGAAGCTTGTTAACTTAAAAGAAGGAGAAGCTGCATCTCACTGAATCCAGCTGTATAAATATTGTATCAACATCATGGGTGTTTTGCCTGAATACTGCAGCACATTGTGTATAAGTACCTAAGCACAGAAGTATAATTCTTATTTGAGATAAGGGAGAGAGTAAATGTGTCCAACGGGGAGGGAGAGCGGGGTGCGGTTCAGTCAAACAAGTAAGTAAATGATAATTATTTAACAAGTGATCAGCTAGGTACTTCAGCTAATTTTGAATTCTCTTGTTTTATTCCCTCAAGGGTGTGCTTTGGGATTCAGTCTTAAGCAGCATTAGCAGAGCCTATTATTATTACTGTCTGCAAGCATGCCTGGTTCAGAGTCATTTATGTAATCAATGTCAATTTATATTGGAGAGACTTTGTGCAAGCCTAAGAATCAGTTACGGAACTTGCTTTCAAAGTAAGAAATTACCAGTAGATGCACTTCATTCCAAACAGGTGTTTAATCCATCCTTTACTTACAAAACAGAAATTGTTTTTGTAATAGAAGAAGAGAAGGTGTAGCCTTGTGGAGGCTATTAGCAACTGAAGTGTAGGCTGCTCTGAGGCAGGCACATTACTGGGTATGCAGAAGTGAAAGATAGCATAGGAAAAATGCTCTTTCTGACCCTAGATCCATTTATAGGAGAATTTAAAAGGATGCTTCTGAGAGCACTAGGCTACAAAATAGAACCAACTTAACAGTAGCTCTAAAATAAATTCTCCAGCAGTCCATCCTTGTACAATATTTTATTTCAAAACCAATAGTTCCAGACACTGAAAGGTAAATGCATAAACATTGCAGGCCAATAATTCCCCTCATTTGGTCAATAAAGTGTTCCCACTGACTTGAGCAGGAGCTTCACATACAGTCAAGTGGAATATTTGGCTATATGTACAAATTAATATTTGTACAAAAGTAGAAGCTCCCTGATATACTTCACTCATATGCATCAAACAAAAACAAACAGTGGCCTTTCCTCAATTTTCAGCAGATTTAGGATCATTTTGTGGTACTGAAGTCTCATAGAATTCGGACTTCTTGACTTCTACAGTACTTACTATAGAACATTTACTAGCATACCATAAACTCTTATAATATATAATTAAACTAAAACAACACTTTAAGTAAGGGCCTGATTCAGCAAGTTGTTGAACACTTTTTGAATGATGTTAAAGCACCTATTGTGTGTATGCAAGTATGTATATGTAACTCACTGAAGAGTGTGTTATACGTCCCTAGGGTTGCCAACTTTCTACTCACACAAAACCAAACACCCTTGCCCCGCCCCTGAAGCCCTGCTCCCCACTCACTCCATCCCCCCTCCCTCTGTTGCTCACTCTCCTCACCCACACTCACTCGCTCATTTTCACCAGACAGGCTCAGGGGGCTATGGTGCAGGAGGGGGTGAGGCTCCAGCGGGGGGTGCGAGCTCCAGAATGGGGTCAGAAAAGAGGAGTTCAAAGTGTGGGAGGGGGCTCCAGGCTGAGGCAGTGGATTGGGATGTGAGAGGGGATGAGCACTCTGGCTGGAGGTGGAAAAGAGGGCTCCATGCTTTGGCTGAGGGTTTCAGAGTTTGGGGTGGGGGCTCTGGGCTGGGGCAGGAGGCTGGGGAGTGGGGGGGGGTGAGGGCTCTGGCTGGGGGTGCCAACTCTGGAGTGGGACTGGGAATGAGAGGGTGTAGGAGGGTGCTCCGAGCTGGGACCGAGGGGTTCAGAGGGTGGGAGGGGGTTCAGGGCTGGGGCAGGGGGTTGGGGTGTGGGGGGTGGGGAGGTGAGGGCTCCGGCTGGGGGTGTGGACTCTGGGGTGGGGCTGGGGATGAGGGGCTTGGGGTGCTCTGGGCTGGGATCAAGAGGTTCAGAGGGTAGGAGGGGATGAGGGGTCCAGGCTCCGGGCAGCGCTTACCTCAAGCAGCTCCCAGAAGCAGCGGCATGCCCCCCTCTCCGGCTCCTACGTGGTGGCCAGGTGGTTCCACACGCTGCCACTGCCCCAAGCGCTGCCCCCGCAGCTCCCATTGGCTGGGAACCACGGCCAATCGGAGCTGTAGGGGCAGCACCAGCAGACGCACACAGAGCTGCCTGGCCGTGCCTCAGCATAGGAGCTGGAGGGGGTACATGTCGGCTGCTTCCCGGGCACAGCCAACCAGACATTCAACGGCTCGGTCAGTGGTGCTGACCGGAGTCACCAGGATCCCTTTTTGACTGGGAGTTTCGGTCAAAAACTGGACACCTGGTCACCCTATAGGTCTCCCTCTGTGCCAGTTCACAGAGGATATGAGTTGTTATAGCGCCCAGCTACAGAGCCCTGGCTTTTTAGCTCAAGCTGTAGCAATTCATGCTTTAAGCTCTGGCAGCTACCAATTCAATTTCTGGAGTACTGGCCAACATGGTGGCCTTCACATATACAAAAACCAACCAGCCAAACATTGTTAAGTTAAGATTCCTGAATTAATTACTATAATTTTTATGCAAAACACATTAATGCAGCTTTATCTGTGAAAGACTGAGGAAGTACCAGCCCTATTGACTCTTTTAGAAGTCTAGGAGGATGACTGAGGAAACCACAACTGAACTCTGTTGTGGGGTCCTGAATTAATGCAGGAAGGCATATAGGCCAGATACTGTCTGTCTGAGGGGAAGACAAAGCAGTGCTATGTGAAGTGAACACTATTTGGTTTCAAGTCAAAGTATTTTGGGGTCCCAGATTTTTCCTGGTGCTCAGCTGTAACCAGAACATGTACATACAAAAAAAAGAGAGAGAGAGAGATTGACCTAGAGGCTAGCAGCATCCACTAGGAAGGGTGGCTAAGCCAGCAGCACAGAATTTCCCTCAGACTAGTGTTAGGAGGTGAGCCTCTGGGGAAGATGCCTGTGCTGCAGTGCTTCAACAGTCAGAGGGAGCATGGCAGGAACTCTGCTTCTGTTGGGCTTTGAGCTTCACTTATCAGGTACTTTATTCCCTTCCTCGAAGAGCTTAATTTAAACTCTAGACTTTCAATGTGTCTCAATAGGTCATAATTTTAGATATAAGCATCAGGAGAATCATTTTATTTTTTCTCCATTGGCTATTTTGGCATAAATATAAATCTGTTATAACAAATGAAGGGAACAACTATTCTTTATTTGTATAATTTCTTCATTAGCCAGTGCAGATGACATCATCCATGTGCTGTATTCGGAAAGCTTGAACTTTGTCAGTGTCTCTGGTTTGATGCAACTAGGCTCTGAATAAAAAAGTAAACAGCAGCCATTCAACTGCAGAAAATGGTCATTATTTACTGCTTCAAACACTTATAATAAAGAAGAATTTTACATCAAACTTTCAAGAAAGTTATATCAGTATCCTGAGATTAAGTGATATAATTTTGGAGATAATCAACATTTACATGTTTAATTTAAGGGATTTGGTTGTCTATTGATGTATATTTCTGTAAACATGAAAATGTGCCTATGCAAATGTTTTAGGTGTCTTTGAAATAAACTAACAATAGAAACTAATTTAAACAATGAAGCAAAAAACAGCAATTTCCTCATTCAACTCTGTTCACACTACACACATTGCCGCTCTCACTTCCCCCCTTCTCCAAAAAGCAGGGGAAAGAGGAAAACTTGCTTTTACTGAAAAACTCAAGTTTTGGCTCACAATAAGTTACATATCCTCTTTATATTTATATTCCAAAATATGTTTGTTGAAACACAAGAAATTAAACGGCATTCTTTTGAAGACAAAGTTTACAGTTGGGATTACTACCAAAACTAGTAGTGAACACTATTAGTAGTGAACGCTAATAGTGAAATTCTAGTTCCACTGAAATCAATGGCTAAACTCCCTCTGACTTCAGTGGGGCCAGATTTCACCTTATACATTTCAACACTTCTTTAAGGTGACCTGTCATCTCTTTAATAAGCAGTTCACTATTTATTTATTATTTAAAACAAATAGTAGAATAAACTACAGAATGAAAACTAGAGCAAACAGAAGAGTGGCCATCCCAAGCACTGGTCATCCTTTACAAACTTTTAGAAATAAACAGACTTCAGAAATTACACTCAGACAACATGAATGTAATCAACCCTACTAACAGAATTACCATCAGATTCCACATCCAGCCATTCCCCAGCCAATCTCATTGCAGGCCAGGGAGAAGTAGTAGGCTTTGCTGCCATCCCTGGAGGTTAATAAATTCAAGCTGCTGTGGACCAAAAGCCAGAAATGAGTTCCAAAGGTGAGAGGCCCTGTAACCCTTAAAGCTAGCTTTAGCATTTTATTTTACTCTGCAGTAATGCAAGGAACCTACAGGCCTATATCCTGTAAGACTGGCTTACACAGTTAGCGTAAGACTTTGAGACCATGAATTTTGCCACAGAAATGGCCCGACAGTCATCCTGAGTTTTGGGGGACTGGAAACGGTGTGTTTGAGGAGGGAGTTTGTACAAAATGATACCAGCTAACCACAGGAACATTGAACTGGTACTAGGTTTGGATATTTTAGAATAAAACATTGGGAAGGACATCCCAACATTATTAGAATGAGGAAGTTAGATACAGACAGAGAGGCTGGGCATTTGTATGAATATTCATGGCAGCCCCTAGGCCCTATAATAGGTCAAACCATGATGTAAGAGGGAGATCTGGACCATTGGACTTATCTGGCATGCCAGGGACAGAGCAGGACCTTTATTTCTTACCATTAGATCCCTAAGGAAGGGTGTGAGTATATGAGCATATGTATGAGGAATAGTACAAGAGATAACTTTGCACTATTTAGCACTAATAGTACAAGTGATAACTTTGCACTAGATACTATTAACTTTGCATTTTTGCTATATCTTTATGCGGTTCAGAGGTTTTTTGTCTTTACTAATTGTGCTAACAAAATTACTTTGAGTTCTGCTTTGCCCCCAGTGTGAGTGTCTTCATTGTGCACACCAGGGTTCCCAACCAGATGTTAAACTGGATAACTTTTACTCTGTTGCACCTGATTCTGGAACTAGATCCCTACAATCCCCCAGCTATTTAATTAGTAATTAACTGGAAATCAACAATCAATAATCACTAAAGAATTGGGCACTAAAGAATAGACAACACTTTACCAGAAGCCCCACTCTTTTACACCAATGGGGTTTAAGTTCAGGTGTCTCCACTGAGTGCAACTGTGGCAGACTATCATGGTGACAGTCAGTCTTGTAGGCCTATATCCTGCAAACACTTAGGCAAGTTCTTAAGTTTATGCATGTGAGCAGTCGATCAAAGTTAAGGTCACTATTCACATACACAAAGTTAAGCATGTACATACAGGCTTGCAGGATTGGGGCCTTAGATGGGTAGATCACAAGGTATTTAGGGCTTTACACCAAAAGCATGTAGAAACCAATAGGCTACTACTGCAGATTATAGAGCACAAGTTAAATGCAGTCACAAAAAATGCTGTTTCACAAGCTGACCATTGAATTTGGCTACAATTGCAGTGTCTAGATAGATTTGAAATATTGCCCAATGTAGCCACCATTCTTACACATATACAAAATGGTGTTGCAAAGAAGGGACACCACAAGCTAACTCATAATTTGTCGTGTACTCAGGACCACTGTTTCCTTCACTACACCCACCTCACAAATAAGGATTCACAATCATGTGCACCTTTTGGGGTAAGCAAGAATATTAGACAGTATGGAGGACTTCCGTGCTACTTAACTGAGAAAGCCATGTAAAAATCTTTTTAGACCGCAGGGAGCTTTAAATCTACTGTAAGAAAGGCTTTAAGGCAGTTCCATTGTTGTTTCCAATGACCTTTTTATATATTTAGTATAGCATAGCACATTTAACTCTCCAGATCTTCCCTCCTCCCTCTTAGTTATTGAATTCTATAGGAAAAAAGTGCTAGACATTAATATCTCAGCTAGAAAAACCAAGATTGCATAATATTGAGTTTTCCTATTAAAAGTGGCATTTTCATTAAAATCCCTGTCTTCCTCATGAAAAATCATGATGGTACGTTATCTGTTCTGATAAAAACGTGTTGCAGCAAGTAGGAGGTAATAAGACAGTTTAAGAAAAACATTAAATATGATGTCTGGCCAAATGCAATTTACACATTTGTTGGCGTGTTATTTTTAGCAACGAGTACTGTACCTGAAGCATCAGTGTAATGCTTTCACTGCAACACAAAGGAAGGAAAGGAAAGTTCTGTGTAATCCCACGAAGGAGGATAGGTTAGAGAGTCTGTCAAGAGCTACTGTGGTTAGGTGCCAGTGGTAAACTCAGTGCATTATCCTACTAGTGGAAAAACACTTCAGCTATAATTAACATGGAATACACAGAATAAATGTAATGACAAGCCGTAAGTTCTGGTTAGCATCAGCCTACTGCAGAATTAAAAGAGACTAGCTACTTAAAAATCCTATTTCTGTCTGAAAATTTTGTACCTTCTGAAATGGGTATTTTAGTTTGGAAAAGAGGAGATTAAAGGGGGACATGATAAAGGTCTTCAAATACTTGAAAGACTGCCATAAAAAAGATGGAGAAAAATTGTTCTGTCTTTGCCACAGAGGACAGGACAAGAGGCAATGGGTTTAAACTACAGCTCAGCAGATGTAGATCAAATCTGAGGAAAAACTGCTAACTGTAAGAACAGTAGGACAATGAAACAGACTGCATAGAGAGGCTGTGGAAGCTCCTTCACTAGAGGTTTTCAAAAGGAGGCTGGATAGCCCTCTGTCTTGAATGATTTAGACACACCTAATCCTGCATCTTGGCAGGGGGTTAAACTAGATGACTTGCGGTCCCTTCTAACTCTATGGTTCTATCACTCTATGCAAGTAATGCCTAAGATTGCTACAACTGAAAGGAGTTATATCCTCCACCCCCACCCCGACACACATACATACCCAGTTTGTGTACTTTGTACATTTGACTATGATCTTTTAATAGTTGCTTTCATTGTTTTTTTTTCATAATAACTTAGGGTACGTATACTGTAGCAGCGAGAACTCAAAATGGATGCAAAAATGATATTAATAAACTATATATTTTTAATATTAGGTCATTAAACTTGTTTGTGTCTTTACTGAGGCTTACAAATATATTTATCATTACTTTCATGCATAAGGGACTTGGAGAGAAGTACCTCACATGCATATATTTTTGTTTATGTAATTATGTGAAATATTCAAGCTAACCAAAGGAATCCCAGGAGGCTTCTACATTATCCCCCAGGATAAGCAAATGTCACGAAGGTAAACATAGTTTTGTAGCTAAGGAGATGTTTATTACCTCCAAGTGTGTTTACACAGACTCTAAAATGCAGCTTTATAAGCTCTATTTCTCTTTAATGTTCTATACTATTTTCTTTCATACTATGTTTTGAAAGATGTATATAAGTGTTCGTTACCGTGAGTGGCACTTTGTATAAAATATTTCATAAGAATCTGTGATTACAAAATGTAAGCAAATGGTAGGGTGTCACTCTAGAAACCATTTGATCAAAAAGCAAACAAACCTATTAGTGTTGAGAAAGAATTACAACATTAATGCATATGTGCAGTAACTAACCACTTATTAGACTCATAGAGACTCATAGACTTTAAGGTCAGAAGGGACCATCATGATCAGCTAGTCTGACCTCCAGCACGTTGCAGGCCACAGAACCTCATCCACACACTCCTGTAATAGACCCATAACCACCGCATAAATTACTGAGGTCCTCAAATCATAATTTAAAGACTTCAAGTTACTGAGACTCCACCATTTACATTAATTTAAACCTGCAAGTGGCCTGTGCCCGATCTGCAGAGGAAGGCAAAAAAACCCAGGGTCTCTGCCAATCTGACCCAGAGGAAAATTCTTTCCCAACCCCAAATATGGCAATCAGTTGAACCCTGAACATTTTGGCAAGACCCAACACCAGACACCTGGGAAAGAATTCTCTGTAGTAACTCAGAGCCCTCCCCATCTAGTGGTCTATCATTGGCAGTTGTCAATATTTGCTACTAGCAGTTGCAGATTGCCTACATGCTATTGTAGGCAGTTTCATCACACCATCCCTTTCATAAACTTATCAAGCTCAGTTTTGAAGCCTTAGTTTTTTTGCCCTCACTGCTGCCCTTGGAAGGCTGTTCCAGAACTTCACTCCTCTGATGGTTAGAAACCTTCGTCTAATCTCAGGTCTAAACTTGTTGATGGCCAGTTTATATACATTTGTTCTTGTGTCAGCTCTGGTGCTTAATTTAAACAACTTTTCTCCCTCCGTCGTATTTATCCCTCTGATGTATTTATAAAGAGCAATCGTATCTCCCCTCAGCCTTTATTTGGTTAGGCTAAACAAGCCAAGCTTTTTGAGTCTCCTCTCATAAGGTAGGTTTTCCATTCCTCTGATCATCCTAGTAGCCTTTCTCTGCAACAGTTCTAGTTTGAATTTATCTTTCTTAAACATGGGAAACACTTCCCTATCTCTGCTGAAGGTGTTACCTAAGCCAACCCCAAAGGCATGAGGCCAATGAAAGAGTGATAACAACCAACTTTGAATCTAAACAAGCCTGAAAGATATAATTGCATCAAAATAGGAAGGAAAAGCACATTAAAAAAACCCTCTGAAGTGAGTACCCTCCCCTATACACATATTCTGCTATCCTGCTTAGACAGCATGAATTCCACAACCCATTCTGTCCGTCTCTATAAGCAAGCTGCCACAGACAGACGATAAAAACAGAAGACCAAAGAAGAAACCAACCTGAGAAAAATAAAATTTCAACATGGACTGTTGAGCGAAAGTTAACTAAGACACTGCCAAGGAATTACTATAATGATAATTCATATAATGATTTTATTGGAATAGTGAACTGCTGTTGTAACTTAAAATATTAAAAATGTATCTTGTTAATCACCACATTGGTAAACAGAGAAATGGTGGAATTTAATTGGATTTAAGATTCTTAATACTTATACCTGGCCTGTCTCAAGACAGCTCCTTAAATGACTTCTAACTAACTGATTTAAATATTTTCTTCAATTACATATTATTTAGTTAATATAGCTTCCTTTTCCCATCTAGAAATTTACTAGTTTTATTATTCTTAATAAATAGATGGGATCCACCTGCCCTTAACAAATTCTTTTGTCCAACATAAACAGCTTTTAAGTATCTAATAAGATACTAAGATTGGATTCACAATAATTTTGGGAAACACTATACTTTGGTCTTAACTTACCAAGAGAAAAGCACTCCACCAGAGGCCATTCATATTCAAGGGTGTAATCTGTTAAAAGTTCTCCACAGAGAGAGTCACACACACAAAAGATTGTAATGGAAGTAACCAGTTTATTGTTCGAGTTCGGTCATTTGTGTTGTTTTGTTTAACATTTTTCCCCTTTCTTTAATAATAAAATAGCCATGATTAATAATTGTGATGATTTTGCTTGGTCTTAATCCGGGTGTCCCCTAAGTTATATAAAAGAACCCTTGTGACTAAAATAAGTAGTCACGCCCCGACATAGCAGTAAGACAAGCAATTACTAAGGGCTAGCCTACCATTTCTTGTTTCTCTAAATAAACTATTTTCAGTAATTTTTAACATAAAATTACCTGGTGTCCAACAATTAAAATCACCCCTTTCTACTTCCCACTACATTTGGAGTTGGGGTGCGATTCCCAGCTTGAGGAGACATACTTGTGCTAGCTCTCATTGAGTTAGCATGCTAAAAATAGAATGTATCTGCAGCAGAGTGAGCTATGGAATGGGCTAGCTGACCTAAGTTCATGCCCAAGACCTTATGCTTGTACTCTGGGCAGCTAACCTGTTCCACTGCTTGTACTGCTGCGGCTACACTCTATTTTTAGCATACTAGCCTGATAAAGGCCAGTGTGAGTATGTCTACTCAAGCTGGGAATCACACCTCCAGCTCCAAGTGTAGACATACCCTTAGACCTCAATCCCATGAACACTTATGCACATGCTTAACTTTAAAGACATGAGTAGTGTCATTGACATAAAGTATTGGTAGGATTCGAGCCCTCTCATGTCTTCTCTCTCTTGAACATGCTTTCAAGAAAACAGAAAAATCCTTATAATTTTTAATTGACTTTAAAAAAAGCTCAGGACATGCTGTTTAAAGGCTGCTCTATCCTTTAACAGAAAATGGATTTGCAACAAACAAGCAAGCAAGCAAGCTAATTTAAAAGAAATCAAGTTTAACATGTTGTTTTTATGTTGTGAGTTAGTTAAAAGATCGCTTTAGGAATATTGCAAGAAGATAAACTTCAAAATTAAAAATATTACAACTTCAACAAAATACTGTAGTGTCCTTTTGTCCAGTGAGCACTCTTTAATAAAATATTACATAATTTCCTACTGAAGGGAGAATTCTTATTGGCCATACCATTTCCCCCCCTAAAATAAATAATAGAAAATGTACTTTTAAACCACTAAGGCCCTGATTCTGCAAATAGTTTATATATATGTCTAATTTAAGTCATTACTGTCCCATTGAAATCAAAAGTTTCTAAAGTTAGGTATGTGAGTGCCTGCAGGATTGGGGCCTAAGAGGGTATGTCAACACGGAAGCTGGGGACAAGACTTCCAGGGCACGTTCACAGATTTACACTAGTGGGGCTCGAGTTAGCAGTCAAAAAATACAGGGTGGATATTGCGGCTCTGGTGGCAACTTGTGCTCTCTCTCAAGCCCAGCCAACCCCTAGGTATGAGCTCAGGTGGAGTGTCTACAGAATCGCAACATCCATACTGCTCTTTTTAGCACACTAGCTCAAGTCCTGCTGGCACAAGTCTTCCCAGGTTGGGAGGTTTGTGTCAATCACAGCTTAAGTCCATCCCTCTTCAGTAAATCTCTTTAATGGAATTTATGTACATGCTAAATGCTTTGCTGAAAGGGATGGTTTGTAGCATTGGGGCCATACTGCACAAAATATATTATTAGTCATGTCTGAATGACATTTCTTCCATCTCAATTATAGTTGAAGTATTTTTCAACAAAGAATTGTGTTTTTCTTCACATAACATATGCTAAGTGCAAAATTGGTTTTGTAATGCCTCAAAATAATATTACATTGGAAAAGAAACCTTTTCAGTCAAATTATTCTACCTCTTATTTAGTATTACTAATACTAAGAATATAAGAAATAATGCATGTGTTCTATATATAGATTTCAACACTAACATTTTTCTACTTTGCATGTGAAGACAGTGCTAAACAAGACTAACTAAAAGAAAACATTTACATATATCTGGTTAGTAGTACTGTAAAGTTGGTAATTTGGATTTATAAACATATTTGTTCCTCAAATAGAAAAAAAGTATACAACCTAAATTAAAAGCTTTTCATTCTGCAAGTAAACCAGAAGAACAAAATAACTGACTCCCCATTCTGACATGCTAGGTTAGGGCTGCCACTCTGTTTGTATCTAGCCTTAGATACTGATAGACTTTTGCCAAATTGTTTGTCTTTTCAGCACCTACTCTATTATGATCAAACTAATCTAAATATGCATATTGAGTTGATGGCTGGCCAGATCTGCAGGTCTTTTCAATATTGACAAAATTCTGAATTCAATTGTCCTGTCTTCTATGATTTTTAATTTCCCAATTTTCCATCATGTTTACAAACAAAGCAACAAAGCTTCCGTCACATGGTTGCTGGCCCCTTTAAGGGGATACCAGCCCCAGATTACACATGAGTTAATTTAAAGGAACAAGTCCATCTAGGCAGTTAATTAAATAATGAGCACGAGGGCTAGGAAAAAAAGCCATTAGGGCTCAGTTGCAAGGAGATGCTTCCTAGACCGTGGAGCTCTCTGAGATCCTAGCAAGAGGAGGGCTGTGGTCTGTGAACTTTTCCAAGCTGACAGGTGAAAGTAGTGAGTAAAAAGGGGCTAGATGGGGAAGAGCTGACTGAGGGTTACCACTGGCCTGAAGCATAACCTTGTTTCAGGAAGATATCTAGAGGACTCCTGGTTTAAGAAGACTGAGACATTTCAAATGATAACCCAAATTGGGGAGGAGGGCTGGGCACTCCTGATCTTGGGAGAGGATGCTTGTCGGCATTGACCCAGATCCAAAGGAAGGGTTGACTTGAAAGGCTAATGAAGAGAGGTTTTCTTTGGAAAAGGAGCTAAATAATGAGACCCCACAAAGGGTGGTTCTTGTTCACAGCTCCTGGGTCTAAGTAAATCATTGCAAGAACACAAGAGGGAGAGAAAAATGTGATCTAGGAATTATTTTGGGGAATTTGTTATACAGCAGGTCAGAGAAGATCAGTGGTCCACAAACTATGAGGCATGCCCCCCTAGTGGGGGGTGAAGGAATGTTTGGCGCCGGGGGGAGAAGCACATCCCCAGTTCTGCTCCCAGCTCCATCTTCAGCCCAAGCTCCTCTGCTGAGCTAACTGTGCTGTAATGGGGGAGTGGCACGGACAGATTCCATAACTGGTAAGGGAGGGGCACGACAGGAAAAGTTTGGGCACCACTGGACTAGATGATCACAATGGTTCCTTCTGGCCTTGGTATTTAGGCATCTAATAAAGTAGACAACTAGCAGCAAAATCACACCATGCCACAAGGAGGTGTGCTCAAGGGTGTCACCTTGCAAACTTCTTTCATGAACAAATTTTGTTTAGAAATTGTATCTTAACCATCTTGGACACAGTGTCCTACAGCTCCCCTCCACCAACCAGAACAAATTAAGTGGGAACTCATTCTTCCCTGTACACATGATGGCAGTCGTTTTTGGATCATTACTCTAGGAATTATTGAGAACTATTTGCTCTTGTTATTTTGGGGAAGTTCTATGGCCTGTACAGGAGGTCAGACTAGATAATCACAGTTGTCCCTTCAGGCCTTGAAATCTACAAATACTCTTGATACTTTTACTGCTTCCTTTAATTTTCCCCATATTTCTCCACTTGCAGCATTTAGTAGCAGACCTCTGAGATTAAATCAGTCTAGACTAGTAAATACGTCCATGGAGAAGGGCTTCAGTCCATTTTGTACTATCTCGTAGGTGATGTTGTTAATATAACTTGATCAAAATGTTAAAACCTTCTTATTAAGCTTTTGCCTTTTAGTGATTTTTTATGACATAAACACAAGTTGATCTTTGTCATTTTTGGGGTGTTGAAAATGAACAAAGGCTGCACCTGAAAGTAGCAGATATTGAAATGCTGCTGAAAGTTCGGGAACAGGAACATAAATTATCATTGCAACTATGTTTCAGAGATGATGATGATGGCATAAAAATGTCTCATTTGCAGGATCATCAGACTCAAATTTTTCTGTGTTTTCAATAGACACATTTCAATCAATGGCACATTTGAACTTGAAGGAGCCAAAGAATCCAATTTTCTGTATTTTGAACTGGCACAAATCCTTTCTGTCTCCCTACTTAACAACTCTTGACAATATTTACATTTAGCTTTAAATATATGATCAATTTTCATTATTTCAGACCACTCAATCACTTGTTTCCTTTCAGTTCCTTCATCTTTAGGCACAATGGGTTGGATACATCCATACACTGGTATTGTACAGCTACAACGACAAGGACATTCCTGAATTCACTGTGAAGACTGAATAACAACATGACTTAGCATACATTACATAGACCCATGGTATCAAATGCCCTGCTCACGCTCTGAAGTTATTGGATTTTAACAAACCATGTCTCCCCTAATAGTTCATAACTCCACCCAATCCCATTTCTTTGACTTCTAATGATTGTTGGTTCCACCCACCAGCCACACCCACGGCTCTGATCACTAATGTTTGCATCCATTTCCCTAGACAACTAGCCAGCTCTGTACTTCTCTTATTATTTCCTAATAGGCAAGGCACAAAGAGGAAGTTACTCACCTTGTGCAGTAACAGTGGTTCCTCTTAGATGTGTGTCCCTATGGGTGTTCCACTGTAGATGCATCTGTGTCCCTGCGCTTCTGATAGGAGATATTTGGTAGCAGTGTCTGTTGGGCCTGCACATTGCTTTCCCCCCTCATGCTCTGCCTGAAAGCTAACTAGTGCTTCTCTACCGCAGAGCCCCTATTGAGAACTCCAAAACAGAGGGAAGGAGGGTGGGTTGTGGAACACCCATAGGGTCACACATCTCAAAAAACCATTGTTACTGCACAAGGTGAGTGACTTCCTCTTCTTCTTTGAGTAGTGTCCCTATGAGTGTGGGTCACTGTAGGTTACCCCCAAGCCGTATCCCCAATGGGAGGTTGGGGCTTCTAAGTTGAGTCTTTTATGTCTGACAATACTGCTGATCTCGAGATGGAGTCAGAAGCAGAGTCTCCAGTAACCACATAGTGTTCTATGAAGCTATGCACAGAAGCCCAAGTGGCCGCCCTACAGATTTCCAAGATAGGAACACTCTTGAAAAAGTTGACAGAGGTGGAAATGTCTGTGCTGATTCTGGATGGAGGTAACACCTTGCAAACATGATAGCAGTGGTTGATATAGTTTGAGACTCATTTGGAGAGTCTCTGGGCTGATTCTGCTTCACCTTTTGACCTTTCTGCAATGGAGAGGCAAAACTTTCTAAAGGCCTTCGTCTTGTCCAGATAAAAGGCTAGGGGTCTCCTAACATCTAACATATGCAATATGGCCTTCCTGTTATCATAGTAAGGCTTAGGGTAAAATGTTGGGAAGTGAATTAGTTGGTTTATGTGAAAAGACAAGGTCACCTTGGGGATGAACTTCAGGTGTTGCCTAAGAGTAACCTTGTCCTTAAAGAATACTGTGAAGGATGTGTGTGCCATTAGTGCCACTATCTCCCCTATTCTCCTCACTGAGGTGATGGCCACCAGGAATGCCATCTTCATTGACAGGTATGTAAGTGAACAAGTGGACATAGGTGCTATGGGTAGTCTAGTCAGGCTTTTTAAAACTAGATTTAGATGCCAAGTGGAAGTGGGGTATGTGGGGTGGGACTACAGGTTCGCTATGTACTTGAGGAATCACTTTGTAGTTGGGTGGGTGAAAATTGAGTATCCCTCTATTTGCGGACGGAAAGCCGTTTATGGCCACAAGGTGCACTTTGAGTGAACCAAGGGATAGCCCTGACCTCTTGAGATGGAGCAGGTAGTCCAACACCATGGGAAGGGTGGAAGATCCTAGAGTAATGTGTCTGGAATTACATCAAACCTGAAACCTAGTCCACTTTTGCAGGTAAATGCATTGGGTAGCCGATTTTCTACTGCGTAGTAACACTTCCTGTACTTCCTCATAGCAGCAGCTCCCTATGTGTTGGAACCATGAAGAAGCCAAGCCTTGAGCTGGATGATCTGCAGGTTGGGATGCAGAGTGTATCCTTCATTCTGTGAGAGGAAGTAAGGGGTGGATTGAAGGGGAATTGGTGGATGTGTCCCCAGCTGTATCAGGTATAGGTATCACATCTGTCTTGACTAGCTGGGAGCAACCAGTATGACATTTGCTTTTTTTCTTTCTATATTTATCAAGACCCTCAGCAACAGAGGGAATGGGGGAAAGGTGTATAGGAGGCCTTTGTTCCATGGAAGAAGGAGAGCGCTCCCTAACGAGTGTTTCTCAAGGCTGGCTCTGGAGCAATAGAGTGGGCATTTTCTGATAGAATATGCTGCGGAGCACTGTTGGGTTCATTTCTCACTTGTGGTTGTGTGAAAACTTGCGACTGAGACTGTCTGATGCTATGTTCTGCACTCCCGGTAGGTATGCTGCTGATATTAAGACATTGTGGTGGATGCACAGGGAGGATGATCTGGCACCCACTTGATGATTTATGTAATACATGCACACTATGTTGTCTGTCATAATTTTTCATGTGCGTATTTCTGATCAGTGGAAGAAAGTGAGCACAAGAATTTCTGACTGCTCTGAGTTCGAGGAGACTGATGTGGAGAGTCGTCTCTGAGGGCAACCACTTCCCCTCAGTCTTGAGGTTGTTGAGTTGCACTCCCCAGACAATTAGGGATAAATCCATAGTTAAAAGCAAAGTTGCGGGGGAAAGGGGTGCTGTGTGAACCGGACGCCCATATAGATGTTTGTTGGGTCTTTCCACCAATCCTGGGAGCATTTGACCCTGGAGGGAATCAAGAGAGGTTTGTCTAAACAAGGGAGGTTTGTTTTGTCTGTAAACAGATCAGAACCATGCCTGTAGACACCTCATGAGTAGTCTGGCATGAGATATTACAAATGTGCCTGCCACCATGTGTCCCAGAAGCTGGAGGCAATAAGTGGCCAACGTTTGTGGGCTGGCTTGAATTGTCTCTATGAGCATAGTCAGGCTATGAAATCTGTGTTGCAGGAGGAATGCTCTCACTTGCAGTGAGTCAAGATTGGCTCCTATAAACTCCAAGCACTATACCGGAGTTAAGGTAAATTTTTGGACATTGATTTGTAGCTCCAGATTTTTGAACATGTCCATAGTTCCATAGGTGGCCTGTAGGGTGTCTTTGAAGGAGTGGGTCCTGAGGAGACAGTCGTCCAAGTATGAGTAAATCGTGATCTCCAGGGTGCATAGATGAGTTGCTACTACAGACAGGACCTTGGAGAATACTCTGTAAGTTGATGAGAGACCAAAGGGGAGTATTCTGTACTGGTAATGGTCCTTACCTAGGGTAAATCTGAGGAATCATCTGTGGGATGGTAGAGTGGATATGTGGAAATATGCATCCTGGAGGCTGAGGGCCGAGAACCAATCTCCCTGTTCCAGAGATGGGATAATTGCTGTTCATGTGAGTCTAGAATTTTTGAGCCTTCACGTATTTGTTCACATCTCTAAGGTACAGTATGGGTCTCCAACCTCCCTCTTTCTTGGGGATCATGACATAATTAGGAATAAAAACCTTTGCCTCTGAGATGTGCGGGAATGGGCTCTTTGGCTGCCAGGTGTATGAGGTGATCTATCTCCTGTTTTAACAGCCTCTCGTGAGAAGGGTCCCTGAAGAGGGACAGGGAGGATGGCTAGGAGGGGAGGAAGGCGAAATGGATAGACTACCCAATGGAGATAATCTTTAGGACCCATCTGTCCGTTATGTGTTCCCAATTTTGAAGGAACAGAGCAAGGCGATGGATGTGAACAGAGCAGGGCAAAGGGATGCAAGAGGTTGGAAAGTTGCAGCTGATGTCACAATGGTCTCTTGGGGCCTCGACCAAGGCATCAATACTAGTGTTTGCAAGTGGAAGGCTGTGATGTTGAGGATTTAGGTCCTGATGGTTTATGCTTCTGAAATTTCGACTTTTTCTGCTGTGGCTCATAGTAGCGCTGTGGTGGATACTGGGGCTGATGTGACTTGTGGTAAGACTGATAACTAACTTTCCTTTTCTGTCCAGGTGTATAGATCCCCAGTGACTGTAGCATGGCCCTGGAGTCCTTGAGTGTGTGGAGTGATGCATCAGTCTTATTCATAAACAATTTGGAGCCTTTGAAAGGGAGATCCTTGACTGTTGTCTGTACCTCCTTCGGCAGCCCTGAAAGATGCAACCACAACATGTGTCGCATCATGACTGCTGTTGAAATCGAATGAGCCACTGTATCTAGGACATCTAGTGTGGTCTGGAGTTCCGTTCTCACCACTAACTGCCCTTCTTATATGATGGCCTGAAATTGTTCCCACTGTGACTCCAGCAGGTGGTCAATAAAGGTGTTGAGTTTGGTGCAGTTCATCTGGTTGTATTTGTCCATTAGGACCTGGTAGCTTGCAATTCTGAATTGCAAGGTTGCAGAAGAGCCTTCCTTCCAAACAAGTCAATCCTCTTCCAGTCCCTATCTTAAGGGATGGATTTTGAGTAATGTTGGCAGCCACAGGAGTTCACCACATCCATCACAATGGAATTAGGTGGAGGATGTGAAAAAAGAAATTCTATATCTTTGCGGGGTACACAGTACTTTTTTCAGCTCTTTTGCATGTGGCCGATGCTGGTGTTTGCCAGATGAGCTTAGCTGGATCCAAAAGCACCTCATTGATGGGGAGGGCAATTCTCGAGGAGGAGGATGTATGTAACATGTCTAGCAACTTATGGTGGGTATCCCTTCACCTCCTCGAGAGGGATCTGCAGTGTATCTGTGACCCTGTTCATAAGGTCCTGAAAAAGCCTGAAATTGTCTGCCATTGGCAGAGAAGGGGGCAACAGTGCCTTGTCTGGAGAGGAGGAAGAAAAATTAGTTTGCGGTGTGGTCTCCTCTTCTAGTCCAATCTCCTGGTGCTCAAATATTTCCTCAGAAGGTTTTGAGGCTCTAGATATGGAGGCTGAAGGATAGAGCCTCACAGACTCTCAGTGGGTGACACTATGCCCAGGAAGCCTAGTGTCTGTAAGCCTCCCACAGATCCCAGTAAGGCCTCTGGGGCAGTAGAAAGGGCATGGATGGTAGAGCCCATGGCTGGTCATACCATGGGGGTTGAGGTCCAGAGTGAAGGTGTGTCTGGGAAGGCCCATGTTGATGGTGGGAGGGAGTATTGTATAGCGAGAGTGGACAACCTCCTGGTCACTGTCTGAATCTCTGCTGGATATTGATGGAGCAGACAAGGAGACTGGAGGTGATCAGCTCGGTACCAGTGGTGACTCCGGGGTTCAAGATGCGCCTGGGACTGGGGACCGGGACCAAGTAAATGGGACTCTGGGGTCTCAGATACCACAAGGTCCTGAGAAAACCAAAATTCCTGCGGTACCATTGGTATCAAAATGACAATGTGCCAGGGATCTCCTCTGGCTGGTTCACAACTCGCTGTGAGGACTCATAGCTCTCTTTCTGGAGGTCTGGAGTGGGGAATCCAAAGCTTTTTTCCTCAGTTCACCCTCTTTACAGGTAGAAGGCTGTGGTGATGACTTGCATCACGAGACAACTTGGGACCTGGGTCAGTCTCAGGTTGAAGAGCTCCCTCCCATAAGGAGTATTTTCAGTTTTAGTTACCATTTTTTCAGGATCTGGCTTTCAATTGTTGACAAAAAGTAGAGTTTTGTGGAATGTGGGCCTCTCCGAGGCAGCGCACGCAGTAAGAATGTCTGTTACTGAAAGAAAAGGAGTACTTGTGGCACCTTAGAGACTAACAAATTTATTTGAGCATAAGCTTTGGTGAGCTACAGCTCACTGTTACTGGTATGGCCTCCCTGCAGGAGAGGCAACTCTTAAATGCAGGGGGAGCCAGGCATGTCCCTGGCTGGGGCAGTCCCTACTGGAAGGGGGAAAAAAAGGAGTGAAGTATATATTTTTTTGAACAGTAAAGAAAAACTAACTGAAACCTTATAATATTGAGAAGAAAAGATGAAAAAAATGTTAGGAATATCTGAAAGAAAGACTTCTAAAGAGGTAAAGAATCCATCAACAGATTGCTAATCGCCGATCAGAAGTGCAGGGATGCAGACACACCTACAGTGGAGTACTTACAGGGACACTACTCGAAGAAGAACCGTAATGTTCTCATCACTTCCCTTTTAACTGTTCAAGTTTACCAGTTAAAATAGTATATACACCTCCAAGCGTTTGCTGATCATGTAGATCCTTCTCCCATCCCACTCTGACAGATTATATACAGGAATAATCTGTCTAGAAAGAATGTGCATGGAGCCACTGTTGGCCAGAACATGGGCTTGGCATTAGTGTGTACGCAGAAGAGATAGGAAGAACACAGCTGACTTTCAGATTCTATACAGAATTTGCAGGGCAGCTAGAAAAATCAGTCTGACTGGTAAACTACGTAATTTTAATTGAAGTCTAGGAGAGGAATAAAAATGGAACCCTTTAATACCATATGTACAGTCACTTTCCCACCTAAAAAGATACTTAAACATGAAATCTGCCATCAGACTTCGAAACCCTATTTGGTATCCTGAATGTCTGTGATTTTAGGTACTGGCTGTGAAGATTCTAGTAACAGACTGAAAACCATGAGACTTGCTTTCATTTTCTTCACTTTACCTTGTTATTTTAAACTTATAGCATTATTATATTTGTCAGCAAGAAATGGAAATAAATCACTCCACTGAAGAGCATCAAGCCTCCTTCTCGATTTCTTATATATGATCTGAATAATGGTAAAGTGGCCTACTCAGTGCAGTGATATGCTTCATTTCTTGCTGTTGCCAAAGAAAATCTGCTCTCAGTGATCAATGTAATAAGAAACGGAAACAATGCTAGTAAAGACAGCACAGAAGCTTTAACACACTATTATAAAGTAAGGTTTTAATTTTCAAATGAATCTACACACCCCTGGAAAAAATAGTGTTAATAATAGAAAGATACGGTGGCCAACCCTCCAGGATTGTCCTGGAGTCTCCGGGAATGAAAAGATTAATCTTTAATTAAAGATTATGTCATGTGATGGTATCTCCAGGAATACATCCAATCAAAATTGGCAACTCTATAGAAAGAACAAAATTGTAGGTAATGTGGTTGTGCTACCATGATTATACTAAGGACAGAACGTTTCTGGAAGTTTCTATCAAATGTACAATGCATAAACCAAATAGGGTTCTATTAAAATGTAGTATGTTTCTATAGAAATTATTTTAACAACCTATATAGTGAGATTACACCCTTGCTATGGCTCCTTTACAGCACGTAAAGGGACCAAAGCACCGCAAAGAGGCTCTAAAAACCCTAGCCATGGGAGAATTCCCCCAGTGCAGGAACCGTGGTAGACAGCCACAAGCTGTACTCAGAGGACCGTCATCCAAGTCCTGGTGTAGGCGGGGTGTCAAAGGTGGAGGTGGGGGTGAGCTCATAGCACTTAGCACCAAATACATTCTTGCCAGCCAAGGAAGGATCCTGTCATTTAGCACTCAGGGCTGTCTAATCACTACCAAGGGCTGCTCAGGCTCCCAGAGCAACTCATAATCAGGAGAGCACAGGGGCAGCTTTAAGCCATTTTAGCCTTCTCTCCTCACTATGCTATGTGCATCCAAGAAGTGCAGCACAGAATGACACCCATAGAATTTAATAGACAATGATTTTTTTCTATAGGTTTTAAGCCTAGGACAGGAATATTATCCTTTTTTGTTTTTTTTTTCAATTGCGGTGGTATCGTATTTACAGGGTGAGGCGATGTCATATACTGTTTGCAAAGTTCTGTGCTAGAGAAGGACACAAGTAGTAAAATTTGGATCTGGATTTCACACACTGCAAAACACCGAGGCTGCCTCAGTCAGTTGGTTTCGGTTCAGGACCATTTGAAAAATTTGGAACCAGATTCTATTTCAGATTGTGAACCCTTCCTACCAACATTAAGGGATGGTCACATTTATTTTGGGTCCATCTCTATCCTCTATCATGTCAGAACACATGAAAATATTTATATGCAGAGATTATCCCAGAATATGCACTAGTCTAATTATTACAACCAAGAAATACTCTTAGTCCTAAAGAAATAAAGCTTTTGGCACACATATTGAGAAGCAGAAGAAATGCCTGCATTACCCTTTGTTAAATTCAAGTAAGTTCCCTAGCAACCCAAGCATTATCTTTGTGGTGGATAAAAACACATAGGCATAATTCAGAAGCTGAGCGCCTTTGACAGCAATCATGGTTTTTGACCACTGAAATTAATTACCCAAGATGCTGGCTACAGTCCAAGTATTTTCCTTCAAGGATTTAAGCATCAGTAGGGTATTTTGCCTAATGCTAACGCACTTCATTTTCTGCTACACGTTAAAAATCACTCTCTGTGTATCTGATATACAAAACAAAGTGCAGAGGATACCAAACAAAAATCTTCACATTAAGCTTTGGTACGTCCATCAACAAGAACACAACCACATTGTCAAGGTGACTTTTTTAGATTCATTTGGGGGTATAATTAATGGCCTAACTAAAAATACTTTCAGAAAACCAACTTCTTTAAGAAAAATGCAAGTTTTTTCCATCACTGCTACATTATCAGAAAATGGCTGTTAATGTAACCTGGCTGAGGCAAAACTGAATCTAGGGACAAGAGTGGTAAAGAAGGCAGTCTGCAATTGGAATTCTAGGACAATTAATTTATATTGTCCTCTGTGTATAGTGGAGTCATTAACAGACAAATGAGATGTTAAAAAAAACCTCACACATACTTGATTAAAAAAAGCTACATATTTGATTTTTAAAAAAATCAAGTATCACTGAGGAAAATTGTGTGATGGAATAGCCCTCTCTCTTCCTGCTGGGTCAAAGAATCATTGCTTAAAGACTTCTCATGCTGTCCTATAATCCTTCAGTTTATGGAGGATAAAGGAATAACCCTCATTATCCAGCCTGATTTAAGAAACCTGTTTCCTTTATCGTGGCTTCTCTGTGGTCCACTGAAATTTGACTACTTTCCAGACCTGTATTTTTCTCCACGTTAAATCTCAGGATTAAACAACACCAATATTTGGTGGTATCCTGTGTCCCTGCCTACAAGGCTGGGTTTACTCCAGCATATGCCTTGTTCTAAAATGGTATAATTCATGCTGAGCAGACACCATTGCCATCTAATAAAGAAAAAAATATGTGTTCCCTCAATTTCTTGACTCTCCCTTGCTTTAACCTTGTAAGTTGTTGTTGGTTTTTTCTTTGTTTGTTTTTTTAAGAAATGATTATTCAAATACAAAGAGGTAAAACAAATGCTGCTAGTTTAAGGTATGCACCTTTCAGGAGGTACAAAAGCCAGATCTGCAGAAAGACGAAAACAAAGCAAGCCACGCGTTTATAACCTTCTCTTTTATTTATGTGAGGAGAACCAATCTCCCACTCTCCATATCAGCATATCCTAGGCATTTCTACATGGATACTTGGAATTGGATTGGCGTTGTACACTGCATCTTCAATGCTATTCACCAAATTCATTTGTTTTAATGTTGCCTATAATACACGCACACAGTGTATGTTTGAGTTGTCTGACTTGTTTTCTTTCACCACTATCATTCCTGTATTATGCAGACAATATGATTATGGAAACAAAGGTGCAAATACTTCATATTACCTAGTTAAGGTTATGGTCTACATTTAATTATGGCAATTGATAGCCCCACGGCACATGGTTGTTAAAAAAAGAAAAAGTAAAACAAGCACGCATTGCATTGGCTTGTAGGTTGTCACAAACAGGCAGTATACTTTTTAACTAAACTACCTCATTACATTTTAGGAGTCTATTATTTCTTGTCTTATTATTATTCTAAATACAATAATATGGCTTCTGTGACTCATGCATAGTAACTCAGGACAGCTTTCTTTCTGATGTGCACTGCATTAGTCATACTTTTCTCGAACACAAATGATATAAAGTGAAGTCTCTGCACTTGCTATTGTACCCTAGAAAAATACTACTATATTATCTGGTGCTGCAATTAACAATGGAATATAAACAAACATCACTCGAAAATAGCTTCTGAAATTCAGGAAGATGGGGGATCGTTCTCTTCTTTTACATTCTTTTATTGATACTACTGCAGAGAGTTAACTTCTGCATAATAATTCTTCTGTTGTTTGCAGAAATATGAGCTAAAAGAGAAAAGTATAAAGGCCATAGAAGATGAATTTAAGAACCACAAAGGGAAGTTGCATCTGAAGAAGTAGGGTTTTTACCCATATAAGCTTATGCTCAAATAAAGCTGTTAGTCTTTAAGGTGCCACCGGACTCCTTGTTGTTTTTGTGGATACAGACTAACATGGCTACTCCCTGATACTTGACACAAAGGGAAGGTTTATGATAAATCTTTTGTCCTAAGAAACAAAGAACTGCAAGATGCCAGAACCATTTGAAAAGTACTGGAATTCAAAACAAACAAAAATATATGATTCCTGGTCCATTAACATGAGCCAGAGCCTGCCAATCCCTTGTTCAGAGGTTCTCAACTTTTCCAGACTACTATACCCCTTTCAGGAGTCTGATTGGTCTTGCATACCCCCAAGTTACACCTCACTTAAAAACTACTTGGTCACAAAATCAGACATAAAAATACAAATGATTACTATTACTGAAAAATTGCTTACTTTCTCATTTTGTCTCTATGAAATTTTAGTTTGTACTGACTTCATTAGTGCTTTTTAGGTAGCCTGTCGTAAACCAGCCAAATATCTAGATGAGTTGATGTAACCACTGGAAGATCTCTGCGTGCCCTGGGTTGAGAACCACTGCCCTTGTTAATCTCTGGCAGGATTTGTTTAGCTTATGTTAACCATCCAATGGACTCATTCTCTTTGGCAAAGTTGAATACGTTCAGGCAAGTCTCATCCTTTAGTTGTTTATCTCTAATTTGCTGAAGTCCATTGGCAGATGCTGGAATTGCTGCCAAGAAAAGGTCAATGTAGACTTTGACATATATCTCTACAGACTTTTCTTGTGTTGGTGGCTGCTTAATTGGGGCTCTAGATAGACTTTCTGTAGCTATGGGTGCTTTCCCTGGTATGTGTTCAATAGACTATCACAAGAGAAAGCTAGGCCTCCAGTGGATAGAGTAAACATGCAAATGCAATGGTGGCTGACTAGAGAAGGAGTGATCGTGATGGGAGCATGTCTCTCCCTCCCTTAAGTTTGGAACCCCTTCATCCTGATCCATTAGGGGTTGCATGACCTCTTTGCTGGGCCTATTCCTCACCTCCTGATTGCAGCTTGTGCAGCTCAACCTGGGTCAGGTTTGGTGAGACTGAGCAGGCTAATGGGCAAATGAGGCTCGGGATTGAAGGAGTGGGGGAAATACACTATAAGAAATCCATATCCATGTAAATGAGATCACCTGGAAGAATAGCTTCAATGAGATACCAAAGTAACTTCCCTCTCCCTTCTCTGAATTTACCCTTCTCAGATATTTGGGAGCTGGCCTTCCTGTGCTGTTTTTTTTAACGCATCACATTCCAGGTTGTCAAGCTTAATGGGTGATATGGGCTTTAGAGTGAATGACACTGAGTGTTTGTTCAGTTGACCAGTTGGTTGTCAACCAAAAGTCATATCCAAATAATATTGACCTGCCCAAAAGGTGTCACATGGATTAGTTATGTATTGCATGTAAAGCGCTTTGAGATCCTTACATAAAAACTTCTATTAGAAGTGTTATTATTAAAATGAAGAATGGTTCCCTAGAGCAGTGGTTCTTAACCAGGGTTGGGGCCCCCTGGGGGCTGAGCAGGCTTCAGTGGGTCCACCAAACAGGGCCAGCGTTAGACTTTCTGGGGCCCAGAGCGGAAAGCGGAAGCTCCACTGCATGGGTCTGAAACCCGGAGCTCTGAGCCCCATCATCCAGGGTTGAAGTCAAAGCCTGAGCAATATAGCTTTGTGGGGGCCCCAGGCAATTGCCCTGTTTGCTACCCCCAATGCCAGCCCTGGCTTTAATATGCAGAAAAAACAGTTGTGGCACAGGTGGGCTGTGGAGTTTTTATATCATGTTGAGAGGGGCCTCAGAAAGCAAAAGGTTGAGAACCTCTACCCTAGAATATAATGGTGATGTGCTTTATCCAGTCAATTTTAAATGGCTCGAGTTACTGAGGTTCTATCACTTCCTTTGGGAGATTATTTCTTATTGTAATAGAATTTAGTATTAGGAAAAGTATGACATTCAGCCTCCATCTTCCTTTGCTTGTTTACATCCAGTCACTCCTAGTTATTTTTGTTTGAACTACCCCTAAGCCATTCTGCTTTCTCCTTGGTGTTTTCACTCTTAAAATCTTATAACGTTTAGCATATCCTGCATTAGTCATAATTTAGACAAGCACCATGCATTGAGCTCTTTTAGTTTTTCCTCATAAATCAGTCCTTCAAGCCTCTTCATCATTTTTATTGCTCTTCTAACTGATGATAGTGTTCATAACCAAGGTGTCCACAACTGCAATAAGCAAGAGAAGAAGGGAAACAAAAGACCAAGACTGGAGTTAAATAAACAAAACACACCCCAACTTGGGTACCTCCTTTTGATTCTATATATCTGTCTACAAATGTGCCTATCTATCTTACCCTAATGTACAAAAGACTGTTTTGTGGAATCATTTACAGTATTTAAGTTCTGTCATGCTTCAAAAATAGTTATCACTTTCGTTCAAGATTAGTCCACAGCTTGATAGGCAAATAACACATTTTTGACAGTCAAATATTTACAATACCCTATCCTAATGGTTTCAGGTTAGAACAAGGACACTTCTTTTCCCCCATAAGGATAATGAATACTGGAAGCCTGACATTTGAGGCTCATGGCTGAGGTGTAAGTTTTAATGAAACTATTTATAAAATGGGATCAATATTCCTGATGAGAGCAAGGACCTACTCTACTAGCTTTCTCTTACAGACAGCTTTATAACATAGACCATTTTGAAAGATTTACTATATGAGAGGAAGAAAATCCCATGGGAGTTAAGGGCAAACACCTTGTCTTGTAGTTCGCTAAGCAGAGCTCATATATGCAGAGCAATCAGTTAGGCTCATTGATACAGGTCCTGTATTATGTATGTGTATTGTGTATGTTTATAAGAGAATACACATACACACGCACACACCTATATACACATACAAAAAATGGAGGCAGCAATGATGAATAAATCAACTTAATTTTAGATATTTTGAAGTCATGTTGTTGTGAATTTGTTTCAACTTTAGAAATAAAGAGAATTAGAAAATTGGAATTTTTCTCTAAAGGAATACACCCATTAAAATGAAAAGGAGTACCTGTGGCACCTTAGAGACTAACAAATTTATTTGAGCATAAGCTTTCGTGAGCTACAGCTCACTAACAAATTTATTTGAGCATAAGCTTTTATGAGCTACAGCTCACTTCATGAAGTGAGCTGTAGCTCACGAAAGCTTATGCTCAAATAAATTTGTTAGTCTCTAAGGTGCCACAAGTACTCCTTTTCTTTTTGTGAATACAGAATAACACGGCTGCTACTCTGAAAGCCATTAAAATGTGATCTAAATAATCAGTGTTAATTTACCAAAAGTTACAATGGCTCAGCTCATACTAGCTCTACTCCTTTTATTAAGGGTCTGTCAGTGGTCTCATCACAAATCTAATTTTTTGAGGGGTTTATAACTCAGCCACTTAAAATTTGCTTCAGTATGAAACCTGCCCAAAAGGGTTACTCGCCGGGATTAATTGTTTTAATTTAATTTTACTGTTATGTTTAATGTTTTAAGTTACGTTGGTTATTCTGAGATTGGAGGTGCATAGGGAAATGCAGAATTCTCAAGCCTTCAAATGTGTAAAAAAGAAAAAAAGCAACAACCGGAAGGAATTTTTTTTCCTACTTGAAAAATTGGTCTCTGTGAGCTCCTCTATATCAAACCAGGTAAGTTGGATTTACTCATTTGTCAGCAGGAGGATATATTACAGATGAAAACTATATGCATTTTTCAAGCAGTAGAACCTCACATAATTATAAAAAATTATAAAAAAAGGATGAAAAAATTTGACAAAAGTTAGGTAATTAGAGAAGATATAGTTCCTCAGATATATTTTGAAATATAGCTCTACAATTGTGCTCTCATTGAACATGCCATTGCCCCTCAGAAAAGTCTGCCTTTTTCATAAAGTATTCATGTAATATACATACACTTTACTCTTTACATCACTTCAAAGGTCTGAACAAAGTGTAATTCTAAGCATATCTTGGAAGTGAATAGCAGAATCTTCAATTCGCCATCTTGTCCTCATGAAAAGTGCCTTGAGAGAACAAGACCTGGAATTTGATTCCTGATCTGATTGACTGAATGATAACCATAAGGATGTTTTGTGATGCAAAAGGAAAAAATAAGAAGCCCTCTGAGTTTCAGTGGGAAGTTGCATCAGAGGTTATGCAACCACAATGGGTTCCCATTCTATTTTTAAAAGAGCAGATCTATGCAAAGAAACCTCTGAAAAATGGGGGATCCATTTAAGGGCACGTCTACACAGAGACACACAGGAAAGTTAAGGCAAATCAACTTAAGGTGTGAAGTCAATGCCCCTAAGTTAAACATGTTAAATCCCATGTGGAGGGTTTCATCCAGGAGTAAAGTGATCTTGGTTTGCTGTAAGTGAGCTAAGACCATTTTACTCCTAAATGAGAGCATGCTTTAACTTATGTGCACTGACTTCACGTCTTTTATTGATTCTCCTTAAATTTCTTGAGTGTCCCTATGTAGACAAAACTGGGAGTAAGGTTACTAAGGGCATGTCTACACTACAAACTTGTACTAATGCAAATTACATTGGCATAAAGTCTCTGCAGTCAGTACTGTATATCGCAGGTGCGTGTGCATACTTGGCTCCTTGTGTTAGTGCTGTGCATACTCACCAGGAGTGCTTGTTTTGATGCACACTGTGGTGCACCATGGGAAGGTATCCCAGTGTGCACCTTGCCATCATCCATCTCACTGTCTTTTGGGAAGTTTTGGCAATTCATGGTGGGGCAGAAGCAAGAAGAAGCACAGGAATGACTGGGACTGTGGGGGCAAGTTTCCATCATACAGCTTTCTCCATCCCATAATGCTATGTGTATTCCATAATTTTTGTGCCTATCTTTAAAACCCCACAAATCTGCATGGAACTTGCTGCTGTCCTCCATCTCTGACAGAAGCATGGAACGTACACAGCTCTGCATTACTGTCATGAGCGTTGCGACCACAGGATGCACAATCCTCTGATATTTGCAGAGAAGAGCCACCAGGAACATAATTTCCTGGGGGACAAATTGCTGTCAGACATAGGAGAACCAATTCATGATTGTTGGTGGTATTCATGGAGCAGCTGCAAACGTTACCAGAGTTACCTATAGGGAGAGAGCTCTGTCCTTCTCCCACGGTGCCTCCCCTCCCCCCCAGCACATTTGGCCGTTCTCCCTGGCAATGGGCCTGGGTGGGGAGTGAGAGGGAGCCGCTTCTCACACTGGCTGAAGATGGTCAGCTGCCTGAGAGAGAGCCCGGCTGGGGAGGTGGCAGCAGCAGGCTGCGCAGGCCCAGCTGCCAGGGACAGGGGCCGAGCGACCTGGAGCCCCCTCTCCCTTTCCTGGCATGTTTCCAGCTCACTCGTGAGGTTTTAAAAAGAGGAGGGAAGATTCCGGTCTCTGTGATCCCTGGGCAGTGGAGTTCACAACTCTGGCCAGAGCAATCCATGTCAGGCACTGTGGGACAGCTGCTGTAGGATTTTTAGGGTCAACAGAGGTAATGCAGTGTCTACATTCACACTGTGTTGACGTCAGTAAATGGGGGCATGGTCAATGCCACTTAGGGAGGTGGTCTCTTACTCACTTACAAAAAATACTAATGTTTTAAGACAAAATAAGTGGAAGAAATGGCTCAAATACTATGATACGTAGAAATAACTGAAGTTTTGAGACCTTGGCAGCAAAAGCCACTCCTGGCATTTTATTCATCAGTCACCCCTTTTCAGTCAGTCAGTCAGTCAGTCAGTCAGGCATTATCTCTCAAAAGTCATCAAGAAAGAACCAGTATCTGAGGATTGGGGTGAAATATGGGAACATGATGAAGATGGTACAGACTGCATAGCAGAAGAGACAGTTTTCTGAGGAAAATCTCTGAGAACCAGCTGTGCTTCAAACAAGGGAGTGACTAGGATAAGGAGAGGTTACTCACCTTGTGCGGTAACTCAAGTTCTTCAGGATGTGCATCCCTGTGGGCTCTCCACTTCAGGTGTGTGTGCGCCCTGTGCTTTTGATTAGAGATTTTTAGTAGCATGCCTGTTCAGCCCGTGCATGTGCCCTATATAGGGCTGTATGGGCAAACTGCCCTCAGTTTCTTCTTTTCTTCAAAGTCCCACAGAGGAGACTCCAAAGCAGAGGGGAGGAAGATGGGTAGTGAAGCACCCACATCTTGAAGAACTCCAGTTACTGCACAAGGTGAGTAACCTCCCCTTCTTCTTCGAGTAGTGTCCCTGTCAGTGCTCCATTTCAGGTGACTTCCTAGCAGTAACTCCTTAAGGAGTTGGGAGTTTCGGAACAGAGTCCTTCACAGAAGAAAGAACTGCGTGGCTTACTGCAGCATCTGATGTGGCAGCCTGAACCAAAGGATAATGGGTGGAAAATATATGCACCAAGGCCCATGTTGCAGCCTTGTGGATTTCAGCAACTGGAGCATTCTAGAGTAGGGCTATGGATGTAGATTGTGATCTATTAGAATGTGAAACCTTAGCAGAACCATAACAGGCAATAATGCATCCAGAGATCCATTTAGAAAGTCTCTGAGTGGAGACAGACCTATCTGCAATAGAAACAAAGAGTCTAAGGGGTCTTCATGAATGGCCTGATTCTGTCAAATAAAGGCTAATGCTCTCTAATGCTATGTAAACTGATGCAGCTTAGGAAAGAAAACTGGAAGGTGAATAGTTTGGTTAATATGAAACTCAGAAGAAACCCTAGATAAAAATTTTGGAGAGGGTTGTAATGATACCTTCTCCTTGGAGGAGAACACATTAAATGGAGGGACTGCCATTACAGGCCCCCTCTCTCCAACCCATCGACTTCCATGGGGTCAAGATCATAACCCAGATGCTTCAGAGGAAGGTATAATATCCCCATAATGGAAAATTAGTTAGTAATATTTCCAAGGGGGAATTTTCTTCTGAAAGCCTGTAAGCCATGCGTTGAACATGAGGATTTATATCTCATATAAAAGTTTATCCCAGACAGAGTTACTATGTTTTTTCTTATTTGGATAGCTGTCTAATGAAAGGTGCTGAGTCTATGAGAGCTGAAGGTGTTTTGCAACTTTGAAATGTAAGCTATTTCTATTTAGGCACAAAAATATGGATTTAAGAGCCTAACCTTAGGTAGCCATGTTTGAAAAATTTGACTGAAAACTACAGAAATGAGCAATCAGAAGGATGAGAACAAAGATGGCCAAAAGTCTAGAAGTGTTAGAAGATTTTTTGTTGTCTAATTTCCTAAATATGTTCAGTGCTCTTGAAATCTTCTTATTCTTTCCCCAATTTGCAATTTTGCTTGTATTTATTTTTATAAATGCAATATTTTAAGTCCATCCTTAACATATCTATACAGCAGAGCCTACATTCTAATCTTAATTAAAACTGTAAATCTAGAATAAAGCCCTTGGCTTCTATGGAGTTACTCCAGATTTACAGTGGTTAAAATGAGAGCAGGATTTAGCTTGTTATTATATCTACACACTGTACTATACTGGGCAGTGAGAGGCTGTTACTGAACTGGTTGGATATTTTTTTCCTCTTAAAAGTGCACACATGGTAATTTGTATTTGGCAGTCAGCCATCTGGTGACTTAAAATTTTAAATTTCTGAAATGAAATGCTTCTCATTAAACTACATACCAATAGCACAAAAATACCTCACTTATACTCGATTGACATACAACAAGGTATGAACAATGTCTGTCTGTTGTAATGAAGTGAAGCAAGTGACCTCAGAAGCTAGAAGATGCTGCCAAACATTTGAGTTGTATCCAAAATAAGTGTCTGTTTTCCCCTACAATCTACTTAATGCAGAATGTATTAGTATCTCAGTACTGCACAGCTGTGCTTCTCTACCGAAGGAGGATAATGCCTGCTTTCAGACTTGGAAAAAAAAAGTCTCTCTTAACTGGATTTGGTATCTTTATCTGCATTCAAGTTGCTACTTATTTCTTTTTAAATAATTGCATTCTGGCAACATTTTATATGCGCAAGTGGAACAAATACTGTAAGAGGAGGTCAAGTTCTATGTCAACCTCCAGCTGTGTTTCAAGAAAAAACATTCAAGAAACAAAATGACTGTGCAAGAAAACTTGCCACTTCATGACTTTTTTTGCAGTTAGTTGCGACATCAAACACAATTTTACTTCATGATCTTAAAACTGATGGCTCCGTTCCCAGTTGAAATGATTGCAGCCCTGTTTGCATTGGCCGAAATAGCTTTTATAACCTGATATTTTCCTCCCCCAAATTCTCATGGTGGAACCTCTGTCCTGAAGCCCCACTATTATCCCATTCACCCTGGTCCCTGCCTCTACTCACCACATGCTGCAGCACAAGAGGCCCTGGAGAGTTGAGCTATTCACTACCTCAGCAATCTGCACCCCATGCAGAGTCTACCGGAATTCTGTCCCCATACTGTGCAGGAGAATTGCGCTGGTTTTGCTCGCTGTGGAGCCTCCTCATCCACAGAGGATGAAACTTTTGGGAACCTCAGTCTCCACCTACAGACATGGCTCGGGTACCAGGTAGTTTGAATTTATAAGTTCCAATTTCCTTTTCATTTATACCACTATAAAACAAGACAACGCCAATGAAGTTAGTAGAGTTATAATGGTGCAACTGAGAAAAGCACTTACACACATAATTAAGTTCATCCCTATTCAGGAATTCATTGGGACTGAAATATGTGCTTATAGATAAGCATTTGCCTAAGTACTTTCCTAAAAAAGAACGATGTCCTGATTTGAGGCCTATGTGAGAAGAGAATCAGGTTACAGTTCTAAACTCCTCTAGGGCCAGATCCTCAGCTGGAGTAAATTGAGATACCTCCAGTGGTTTCAGTGGAGCTCTGTTGATTTATACATGCTGAGGATCTGGCCCATGTAGAACTAAAAGGTGGTCATATCCAGTTTATCCTTGCGTTTCTCCCTCGGATATATCTACTTACTTTTCAGAGAGCTGTACATGAGACCTCTTTACATTCTCTAACAAATGATGTATTTACAGTGCTAACACCTGCAGCTCTGTTCTCTTTAATTCAGGATTTTATGCTCCACCCTTCACCTTGGTTTTTGAGTGCTTTCCAGCAATACACATGGTTATGTGAACTAGCATCTGTCATGTGTGGCTCCTTTTCCATTCTTCTGCCAAGAGTGAATACTGTGTATGTTTTTTTCAGCTGCCTTTTATCAGTTTAGGCTCTGAGGACTTCAGTTATGTCTTTTGTGTTTTGTCTACACCAGAAAGTTGCATTGGTTTAACTTAAGTAATTTCTTAACCTCATTTAGTTAAACCGGTGCAAACCCTTTTGTGACACTTATGTCAATTTAAGAGTGGCTTATTTCAGTTTAACTTAAACAGAGTCTTAAATGACAAACTAAACTGAAAAAACCCTGGTTTAAAGTCCTGTTCACTACTTTATCTAAATTGGTTTAATATCACTTCTTTAGTTGCAGTGGTGTAACAATCTCATGTAGACAAGGCCTGTTATTTGATGCATCAATTTGTAATACAGTAGAGGAGTTACCTTAAAAGTACAGCAGTTAGTTTTGAAGAAGAGCTGTATTTTAACAATGTACTCTTTTGACACAAAACTGGTTTGTGAGTAAACTTTTTTCAGAAACATTTCATAGTCTGTTTGATTAAGTTCACTTTGTGAAGGGCAAACATTTCAGCCTATCCAGGCCTAGCCTAAAGACCTGACCACACTTCTTCTATAACCGAGTCAAGGAACCTAGTTACAACACCGTTACAAACCAGAGCATAAACAGAAACTGTGTCCCCATAGCTGAATTAAAGTTTTCTGTAAGTTCAAGGTTTAACGTGGTGAGAGCCCATGGTTGGGTCTTGTTTAAACTACATCTTTTAAGCATAGTTTAAGCAGGCTAGCTAATTAGGGTGCAGTTTAACTGCAAATGGCACCCCAAGTCCTGCATTTATTAATAAAAACTGCTCTTCAGGACTTGTTCCATAGATGGGCTACAGAACAAGCAACTCTTTTATGTTATATTAGTTAAAAAAAAATCTTGACAATGTATCTGCTGGCAACTAAAAATATAATCAACAGAAAAGATACTTTACATGTAGGCCCACACGCACAGGCAAGAAAAAAAAAGGATGAGGCAAAAGCAAACTGAATGCATGTATGGTGTCCTGGTGGGAGTGTAGTTTGATAGGCGAATCAGGAAGTACAGTAACACTAAGATGAGAAATCATGTGACTTTTTCTCCTTGCAGACATTATTTAAGAAATAATGGTGTACTTTGTCAACCACAACCTCATAATCATAAGGCCTGAACTGAATTAATTGCTGTGTTCTAATGTTGGTCAGTTAGGAGAACATAGTACTTCCAAGTCCTGAGAGAGTATTAACTATTCATTACCATAAATATTGCTTACATTACACAGTGCTGTTATATATAGTCTTCCAAGTTCTTTTTCTTTGTGTTCAAGCATGTGTTCAGAAGACATGTTGGGAAGATATGTTGGACTGTTCTTAGTTTTTGTTATGTGAGATTGTGCATAGAAGCAGGGATCCTTGAAGAGGGAGCTGCCTTGGTCTCCGATTAGAGTCCATTCTTGAGGCAATACCATGCCCTGGGAAGTGGGCATGGTATTGAGCTGAGATTCCTGGAAGAAGGGATTGCCTGTATGGTCTTTGACCATCTCTGTTCCAGGACCTGTTATGTCTATAAGTGTAACAAGTGACACTAAATACCCAGACTCTCCATCACTGATTTCTGCTTCACTGAGAAGCCAACCTGAAATGCCCCAGACATCTACTACTCCTCAGATGAGGAGTGATGCTGGTGTCAGAACAGGACACTGGTGTCAGAAAAGGGGGCAAAATATATATAATATCTCTATAAATGTTCATATAGTTGTATAGAGTGTAAACTGAAGAAAGTACAAAACTACCACTATAGTGAATAGTTGTCCAATTAAACCTTCAACATTTAAGAAAAGTAAAAAAAAAAAAAAACCACTTGGCTGATACTTTTGTCATCTACTCATGTTATTATTCAGTGGAGATGGGTCGAAGAATGTTAATTAATGACCAACCATTTAAGCCTTCTCTACTTTTTCTTTTAAATGTTCAATATCAGTGACAATGTCCCTTGATATCAAATACTCAACCCCTCCCCCCCACCTTGATAACTTTTTAAAATTGGAAAAATAATTGCTCATGTCTCGAGTCACCTCACTGCTCCTGTCAAATCTGCAGATAGTGCTGCTGACAACTGCTTTTGACTCCACATCCAGGGCCTACTCCGTCTCCTTTTTTTCTTCCCTGATCCACCCTGCTTCTTTTTATGGACTCTATCCCACTGCCTCCTATCAGCCTTGCAGACTTGTAGCTCCTTCACCCCTGCCTACTTTTGATCCCTGTGGCCTATCCCTCTCTTCAGCTCCCTGTACAGCCTTTCCCTGTCTAATCTCATTCATCATAACTTCTCACACCATCCAATCCTCCCAGGACTACACACATTTTCCCCTCCATTGGAATTACCGCTTTCCTTTCAATATCAACTGTACCCACCCTCCCATCTGGTACTGAGGCAGCTACTCCACCTGAACCCACTTCCCTTGAACTCCAGCTGATATCCTGGATACCACTAACCCTAACAAAATCACCCTATATGACACTGCAACCCCTCTTTCTCTGACTCTCACTTCAAATTTCTCTCTCTCTCCTGGCTCCAGGCTACTACTACAATCCCTCCACCATTACCCTTGAACAGCAACCTCCCTCAGTCCAATCAGAACCAAAATGGAATTCCATACACGATGCCACACTGAGGTTAATTAATTCAGGAACAGAGAGATTAAAGTGGGGCTTTTAAGAGGTTCTGAGGGATTATTAGCTATTTGTAAGATGGAATCAAGTTTGGGGCTGAGAGACGAGAACTCTATGTAGAGTGACCAGTAGTTTCAGGGAACAAACTGGGAATGAAATGGGGCAAGTAAATTAACTTATCTGCTTCACTTTTCCCATCTTTAAAATAGAACTACTACTTAAAACACAGTAGTAATTTGGAGATTAGTTAGTTAACATTTGCAAAATTCTTTGAAAAGAAAAAGTATTATATTTTATATATATTATATTTTATATATATTATAGGGAAGTTTTATTATAAATGTTCATAATAGTGGATCTTTTAAAAATGGGAATAATTTACTCAGTATTCCATAATTTGCTACAGAGAACTGTTAAATATATCATTATAATCTCTATAATAAAAGAAATATTAACTCAACTGTCTGTAATGGCTAAAAGAGAGAAATTACAATTTATATACTAAATCCATATTTAGAAACAAACCTAAGAAAAAATCTTGAAGTTTACTGGAAAAAGTCATTATCTGTGTATGTTATTTACATTTTAAAATTCAATATCTATTTAATTTTGTATTGAAAACAATGAACAGGATTAGACTATTTTTTGAACCACTTTGCCAAATTCCATCATTTTTAAACAAAATCTACATTTCTGAGTCACGGTATAGGGCAAATTAGTTGAAACAATAGTAAAGGATAAAATTGTCAGACACACAGAAGAACATAAATTGTTGGGCAAAAGTCAACATGGTTTCTGTAAAGGGAAATCATGTCTTAGTAATCTATTAGAGTTCTCTGAAGGGGTCAAACATGTGGACAAGGGGGATCCAGTGGACATAGTGTACTTAGACTTCCAGAAAGCCTTTGACAAGGTCCCTCACCAAAGGCTCTTCTGTAAATTAAGTTGTCATGGGATAAGAGGGAAGATCCTTTTATGGATTGAGAACTGGTTAAAAGACAAAGAACAAAGGGCAGGGATAAATGGTAAATTTTCAGAATGGAGAGGGGTAACTAGTGGGGTTCCCCAAGAATCAGTCCTAGGACCAATCCTATTCAACTTATTCATAAATGATCTGGAGAAAGGGGTAAACGGTGAGGTGGCAAAGTTTGCAGATGATACTAAACTGCTCAAGATAGTTAAGACCAAAGCAGACTGTGAAGAACTTCAAAAAGCTCTCACAAAACTAAGTGATTGGGCAACAAAATGGCAAATGAAATTTAATGTGGATAAATGTAAAGTAATGCACATTAGAAAAAATAACTCCAACTATATATACAATATGATGGGGGCTAATTTAGCTACAACTAATCAGGAAAGAGATCTTGGAGTCATCGTGGATAGTTCTCCGAAGATGTCCACGCAGTGTGCAGCTGCAGTCAAAAAAGCAAACAGGATGTTAGGAATCATTAAAAAAGGGATAGAGAATAAGACAGAGAATATCTTATTGCCCTTATATAAATCCATGGTATGCCCACATCTTGAATACTGCGTACAGATGTGGTCTCCTCATCTCAAAAAAAGATATACTGGCACTAGAAAAGGTTCAGAGAAGGGCAACTAAAATGATTAGGGGTTTGGAACGGGTTCCATATGAGGAGAGATTAAAGAGGTTAGGACTTTTCAGCTTGGAAAACAGGAGACTAAGGGGGGATATGATAGAGGTATATAAAATCATGAGTGGTATGGAGAAAGAGAATAAGGAAAAGTTATTTACTTGTTCCCATGATATAAGAACTAGGGGCACCAAATGAAATGAATGGGTAGCAGGTTTAAAACAAATAAAAGGAAGTTCTTCTTCACTCAGCGCACAGTCAACCTGTGGAACTCCTTGCCTGAGGAGGTTGTGAAGGCTAGGACTATAACAGGGTTTAAAAGAGAACTGGATAAATTCATGGAAGTTAAGTCCATTAATGGCTATTAGCCAGGATGGGTAAGGAATGGTGTCCCTAACCTCTGTTTGTCAGAGGGTGGAGATGGATGGCAGGAGAGAGATCACTTGATCATTACCTGTTAGGTTCACTCCCTCGGGGGCACCTGGTATTGGCCACTGTCAGCAGACAGTCTGACCCAGTATGGCCATTCTTATGTTCTTATGTTAGGACTACCAAATTATGTCTAAAACCATTAGCTTCTATATATTTTTACATATTAATAATTTAATAAAAATAATTCCACATTTTTAAGGGAGAAAAATGAGCTTCCAAGCTAAGTTTGTGTGTCATATTTTAATTTGGAGAAAATTCTTATGGCTGAGTTGAGAAGAATGGCATGGTATAATTTAACATGGAGACTGGAGAGCGTGATGGGGGATAAATATATTTTTGCTTTACAAGCAGTTGGGATACTATAGACTCCAGGACTGGATTATTTCCTTGATGAGAAACAAAGAAATTCACACATACACAGAGCACACTGTATTCATATGCTAATATATTTGCAGTTATGTACACTTTTAAACAGGGATATTAATTGACAAAAACAAAGTGCAGTTTTAATACTCAGACACAGAAAACAAACACTAGCAGAGAATACTATACTGAAACCAAATGTCCAACCAGACACTTGTTCTGTTAGTATTCCAAACACTGCTCCTTTGATATGCTCATGTCATTCAAAATCATCACTCTCAGCTACCTAATCCAGATGTCAATTGATATTATACTATGGGTGGAGTCACTACATTCATTGCTCTGATTCACATCTCTAATTTCCTGCATTTCAAAACTACCTCTGCTTTTGGAATGATCGGTGCTGTTAAACCTCCCAACACTGAAACAAGATGATACCAATTGTCAAATTTCTGAATTTAGTATTCCATTAAAACCAATTCCAAATGAGGTGGATAGAGCTGCTTCTTCTTCTTCCTCTTCCTCTTCTTCTTCAACACTTAGCCAGAGAGTTGGCCTTAGCAATCGTTCACCACTCAGATGGAGCTGATAATAAATAAATAATTTGTGATGATAAAAGATGGCGGAGAGAGTTCACTTATAAAGTTTGTGGATGATACCAAGTTGGGAGGGGATGCAAGCACTTGGGAGGACAGGATTAGAATTCAAAATGATCTTGACAAACAGAAGAAATGGTCTAAAATAAATACGATCAAATTCAATAAGGACAAATGCAAAGTACTACACTTAGGAAGGAATAATCAATTGCACAAATACAAAATGGGAAATGACTGCCTAGGATGGAGTACTACAGAAAAGAATCTGAGGGTTATCATTGACTACATACTAAATATGAGTCAACAATGTAATACTGTTGCAAAAAAAATCATTCTGGGACATATTAACAAGCACATTGTAAGTAAGACACAAGAAGTAATTCTTCCATTCTAGCAAGCACTGATAAGGCCTCAACTGGAGTATTGTGTACAGTTCTGGGCATCATACTCCAGGAAAGATGTGGACAAATTGGAGAGAGTCCAGAGGAGAACAATAAAACTAATTAAACGTCTCAAAAACTCGACCTACAAGGAAATATTGAAAAAAAATGGTTTGTTTAGTCTGGAGAAGAGAAAACTAAGGGGGGACACGAGAAAAGTCAAGTACATAAAAGGTAGATAGGTATAAAGAAAAGGGTGATAATTGTTTTCCTTAACCACCGAAGACAGGACAAGAAGTAATAGGTTTATATTACAGCAAGGGAGATTTAGGTTAGACATTAGGAAAAACTTCTTAACTCTAAGGGCAGTTAATCACTGGAATAAATTACCCAGGGAGATTGTGGAATCTCCATCATTGGAGTTTTTTAAGAATGGGTTAGACAAACACCTGTCAGGGATGGTCTCTAGATAATACTTCTGCCTCAGTACCAGATGAGCTATCAAAGACCCTTCCAGTCCTACATTTCTAGGATTCTATGGGGTGGCTGTTAACCATTTTTCTGTCTAAATTATAATTTATAGCATAAATGGTATGTTTAATAGTTTCTCCATTTTTGTTACTATACAGCTACTCTAGTAAATGGGCAGATACATTATCAAGCGCGCATACACTTGCACAAATCTGCATGCATGTGTTCATATGCGCGCACACGCGCAAACAACACTGAAAGTGAAACTCTGAAAGAAAAGGATCTGGGAAACTCAAACCTTGCTCAAGAGTAAGCTTTGAAGAAAGCCTTACAAACCTCAGAAGTAGGCAGTGGGGTGGAGTACTGTAAGTTCTTTGCTTCCTAAAAGAAGCATTACCTTGCAATTAGCAGTCACTGTTCGTTTGCAAGGTCTAAAAGTAGCACAGGATTCTTTTTGTTCCTCATTTAGTTTGTACTCACTTTTTGGGGGGTCGGGGAAAGGGAGAAATCTGCAAATTGGAAATTCCATTTACAAACATTTTTATACCAAAATATGTATCTTCACATGAAAGTCAAAGATACCTTTTTGAAATACGTGCTTTTTAAGTTTTTCAAAGAATTATTTTCAAAAAGGCAAGCACCTCATCAGTTCTCATATGCATAAATCTTCAAATACTTTTTTTTTTTTGAAGAACTGCATTTTAAAATGTGTTCAGTCACATACCAAGCAAGAGAAGCTGCAAAAAAAAAAATCTTTGAATCTGAACTACAGCTCATCATAATCTGGTTAAAATTATCTTCAGAACCACCTGTCATTATTAATGCAGGGAGAGAGGTGGAAAAATACCTTCAGCCCTGGTACATTATTGAAAATATGGTCCATCAGTTTCTCACTGTTCTGTCATATAGTAATAGCAGTTAGATTTTTGATGGATTTAGGATTTTGCTGCAGTAGCTGAATGTGTAACTGCTTTTATTGAAAATGTTTCTTTGGGGGTGTCCTATCATTTTTGAAGCATTTACATTTAATTTCAAATATGAAATTACTCAACCTTTAACGTATACCAGTGTTAAGTTAAAAAAAATCCTCAATTTTGCCATCCCATTTGGCCTTTTGTATTAAAACATATAGATTGGTTCAATCAAAGCTTTAAGTAAAAGACATCAACCAATCGGTATATTAACAAAATGCTTAAGAAATGTCAGGAAATGTTAACCGTTTTTATACATAAATGGCTTAAACCTACAAGGTGCTCAGACCCTCAACTCCCAATGAATTTATTGAGCATTGAAGGCGTTCAGTATCTCACATGATTGAGGTCACAGTTGTTTAGTGCAAGATATGGAAAATATTCTTCTACTAAGACCTTTTCTCACTCACTGTACCACTACTGTGCACACCCACCATGGTGTGCTATCTCCATTGATGTGTAGGCATACTACCCCCTGCCAAGTTAAGGTTCTTTTGGTTATGACAATGGTAGGAATAGGCTTGCCCACTGCCTTCAAAGCCCATTGCCAAGTGTTTCAATTCACACGAAAGACTGGATCATCTGCTAAACAGGACAGGAAACTCTCAGAATTGTCACTGTTTTGTTCAGTCAGTGTGTTGTTCCTTTCCCCTGCCGGGGGTTTCACCAGAGGGAACCAGGCTGTGCCTCTGCATTACCTCCTGCCTCCAGCTAATTATTTTTATTATCTCTTACTGTTCTGCTTTTATAAGACTCATCACCATGGCTTCTATGAGCACATTATAGGATTTAAATCTGAAACAAAGTGACATTTTCCCTAAAATTGGGATCATACATTGTTCCGTGTGATCACTTGCAGCAAGTCAACCAACTCCGTGGAAGGACCTAAGGATCAGAAATAGGAAACTAGTTTAAATGCTGGGGATGCCAAAGCCTACAGTTAGTAGAAAGCCTGAATGAAATTGTGGCGTATATTATGCTCTAAAAATAGACAGACCTCACATATATTTCCAGCAGGGGTAAATTCCAGAAGTACAAGCCTACCACTACAAATACCCTCTCCTTCTGACTTCTTTCCATGCTACCCTGGGGACAGTTAACTAAGCACAGGTGTCTGGACACAAACTGAAAAGCCGTCTCTCAGATAATTAGGACCTAGACCATTTAGGGTTCTATACCAGCACCCTAAATTTCTCCTAGAAGTTAACTGGCAGCCATTGGAAAGTACAGAGCACAACTGTATTATGCATGATACTCTAACCTGGTCACAGGGCAGGCAGCCATATTTTGTGTTAGCTGAAGCTTCTGAGTGTTCTTGCTTCAAGGAAGATCCTTGGGAAGCCTGTATTTCCATAATTTAGCCTTGAGTTGATAAAGCATGATTAGCTTATGTTGCAGGTACAGGAAAGGAGTCAAATGCTCTCTACTTTTCGTGGCCATTTGCCATGTATGAGACACTGCAAAATTACAGGGCTAGAATAACTATTTTGAAGGGATAATACTGACTTCAGTATTTTGTTTTGCTTTTCAAACTAGTAGGCTAATCACTTGCATTTCATTACATTCAGGTGCACCCAATATAAACTGCAAATGTGCAACAACAGTAGTTCTGCTTTGCCAAGAAGCCTGATATCTGAATTTTCGTAAGATTTTTTGACACACCTTTGCTCCATGTTAAAAGCTTAAAATAAGGATTGGTAAATTCAACTGGAATTATACGATCATTTCTAAATAATAAAGGAAAACAATTTCAAATGGTTACTGGGCTACATTGTTTAACCCTATTCTTTAAAGATTTAGCTTCATTTATCATTATGGTAACATTTACCTTCTCTTCTCCAATACACACAGAAATTCCTGTTTTCTTTCCCCAGAACTGAAAAGAGTGAAAATTCAACCAACTAGAGATCAGAAGCCAGACAGGGCTCTCAGTCACGCCAGCACAGATCCTTTAATTCAATGCAGTTAGTCTGCATTTACACCAGAGTAACAGAGTATCAACTTATCCTCTGACTGAAGAAAGACCTCAAACACCTATCAAAATTATGTAATTATACTTCTGCTGGTTGACCACACTTGAAGCAACCATGCCTCCATTTGCAGCAACCGTGCCTCCATTTGAAACACTAGACAATAAGTCGCCTTTGCCATTCCTTCCACTAACTCAGAATTGCAGGCTCAAAATGGCAGGCTTTGAGGCTTTATCAAATGTCTTCTGTGTGTCCATCTTCACTGAAATTATTTTCCCCCAAACTTCATTGATTCTAAATTGTAACTATATACTTGAATGTGAACAGTTTGGAGGTTTATACTTAAAGAAAATCCATTGAGTCTATTTCTTGAATTTATATTTGCGGTTTGATTTTGCTGTTTCCAGCCATTTCTTATTTTTAATGGCAACATTTTAGCATCTTTATCTGGACACAGAAACCTTTAACATTAGATATCCCAGTGTATTGTGATAAGGCGGCAGATCTTTAGACCCATGTTAAAAAAAACAAAAACAAAAACAAAACCCTGGCAGATTAAATTCTTTTTCTGGGAAATCCATAAAAACACCAAGCCAGGCCGGTCAAATACCGGCCAGGTGGAAACCCTGGTGAAGCCAGGATTTCACTCCATATGTTTGTATGTGATTGTACAGCACCAGCTGGACAATAGATCCAGAGACTGACGAGGGCATCCATATGTCTTCTGTGTTTTCACCTGTTGTATTAGTTGATATAATACAAGTTCAAAGTGAATTGATGTCCTTTAAGAGCATACCTATTATTATCCAAATTTCATGGTAGTTTCCCCAATGTTTTAATCATGTTTTGTTTTGTTTCATGATCATGATTTTTGAGGGATGAAGAACACTATCAAGAGATCTCAGTTTCATTCCAGACAGAGACAAAGAGGATGATAAATTCATTTTCCCCAATTAATTTAAAATAAAGGCAAACTCAAGTAACCGCTGAATCAAGAGAGCACCATTTAACTGTAACTTCAGTTGATGGGGCACACTCTATTTTTCTACCTCCATGCAAGACAGGTGCTAGAATAAAGGTTTTCTTTTGGTATGGTTCCAGTTGCACAGCCATTAGCGAGGTGTTACTTTGTAGCAATCTGCAGAGTGCAAGAAATGCTCCTCTAAATTTCTTCTATACCTGATAGGATCTTAATTATCATCTAATTACAGATAATTATTTCAGTAAAGCTATCAGGAAAATTAACCACATATAGAATTTTCTTTGTCTAATTTTGCTTTATCAAATATACTTACTCATGCTTTTTAATAATTACTTATTATAGTGTACAGCTGATTATGTCATCATAAGAAAATAGGAATAGCCATAGTGGATCAGACCTATCTAGTCCAAAGTTTTTTCTTTAAGAACAAACAGTGCCAGATGCATCAAGGGAGATTGAAAAAAATCCAGCGATAGAAAATTATGGAATAACTCGTCTATAGTGGAAGCTTTTTCCAAACCTCAGGCAACTAGCAATTGCCTTATGCTCAAAAGCATGACAGTTTATTATATCCCTTATATAGTTTTTATCCCATTGAATGTAACTGGATGTGCCATTATCCATTAACCATACAAATGTTTATTCCTTCACCTAAACTAATGTCAAAGTCCTTGTGAAGTTTGACCTTTGTGCCTCTTAAAACAGCTTTTCAGGCCATTTGTACATTTATTTCACACCTTGTGTATACAAGTTGCAGTTTGTCATTTACAATATACTCAATGACATTAAGAGGGAACCTTTCATGGTAAGGAACTAAAACTATTATTGCTTCAACAGAGACCACAAATTGTCTTACGAATAATTATTTTCTGATACATTCAAGAAATCAGCTCATCTTTTTGTTTAAAATTGACTCCATGATTGAGAAGATAGTGTAAGTCAAATAACCAGATAAAAACATATATTACTTCTTAAACAAAAGAGAAGACTGCCACACAAACACTAACTGCATGCAATTATAGTTAAAGTAGTAAGTTTCTGAAATCTGTCAGTGTGGTATTTGGAGTGTGACTCAAATCCAAGTAAATAGGGTAGGTAGACATCCTCATGCTTAATATACAGATGTGACCTGTATAGAATCACTCAACTGTGATCAAGCATGAGCACAGCATGTTGAGAACTGTAGTGTCTACAGGGCTGCAAATTCATATTAACTATGATGACAGCTACAACACACTCAATTTTATGCAAAATAGGTGCTCTCTTCAAGCTGACAGACAACATGGTGCTATGTGGGGCAAAGTTTATGAGCCATTTGTGGTAAGGCATGAGAGAAGGTGATGCCAGACACAGTCAGTCTCAGGCAACCATGTATTTCTAATAATTAACAACAAATCATAAGCACCATGATAAAAGAAGGAAGAGGAGAAGATAGAAGAATAATGCCCCCATATAAAACAGGCAATGAGGAGGGAGTCTAGAATTATGACACAATGGTCATGCGCAATGCTATCTTTAATTGTTTTCTGGTGCTTAGATACCACACTGATAATTGCCTTAGAAATACCAGGAGTAGAGTAGATCGTATTCGTGACACAGCAATCTTTCATTCTAAGATCTAAAAGCATTTTGAGGGTGAAACCCTGGCCCTACTGAAGTCAATGGCAAAACTCCCACTGATGTCAATGAGGCCAGGAGTTCGCCCTCCAAACTGATCATTCCTTAACTGGTTATTAGCATCTACTAAATACTGAAGTATGGATTAACTTAAAACAAACACACACCTAACGACAATTCTTCATGAGCCATTTTACATTACTAGGTTGAATCATAACAGAAGAAGTTAGTCCCTTGGTTCAGAATCCTCCATAGTTGCTAATGGCCAGCCATTTTTTACTGTGCTCATCTCTACCATGGTTTTCATCCAGCAGAATGGTAACAGTCTTTAATCAGTGCAGTGAAGATAGCAGATTCAATTTTGCCATCCGTGGCTTAATATCATTGCTCTGCTGGCTGTTTTTCTTTTCTGACAGGCTTCAGTCACTTCACTTTCTCACATTTCTGGCTCAATAGGTTCAGCATGAAGCTATGCATGATGATGCTGAAGAACTGTTCAAGGTTTTTCCATAAATTTTCTCTTATACTAAACATACTTCATCTTTATAAGTAGCAATGTTTTCTGCTTTACTGAAATCATACTATACACAAACTCACACACCAGATTTCCCTTTTGATACTTCAAGGTAACTTCAGTTAAAAGTAATTGCCTACAGCCAAATCTAAAAAGTCAGTTTTACACTGGGAAAAACTGTTGTATTTTTCAGGTGTTTACAATTTAAGCTAGTAGGAAGGTCCCTTTAAGAAAACTGACAATTCTTCACTGCAGTTCAGTTTGCCTTAGCACACCATTAAAAATACCGTGTTTCAATGTCACATCAAAGTCACACAGGTAATTTTTTATTCACCATAACAGGAGTAAAAATTGACATTTTGGCCTTTCTGCCTTCCTCTGAGGTTACTCTAAGGAACTAAACTGAATGGCCAAATCATCCTGTTCTACTCATAAATCAAAGTTATGTTTGGTCTTCATGTGGCAATGAAGCATGGTATTTTTAAACAATGTGCTTTGAGGATTCAAACTACTAGCAGCTTTTGTTGTCTTGTCATGTTTTATTACAGATTTACTAATTACATTTCAATTCAGCGAAACAAACTACAAGGTGAAGCATTGATTAACCAGATATCCCTCATGCAGAAGCCAGCATGTAGGTTTAAAAAACACAAATTCTGCTCTATGTAAATATCCACAATCCCACTGGCTAAATTCATATAGTTAAACCTAATTAAACTCTAAACAAATTTTACAATCTGTGTCTCTAGTTCTGTGTACAGGAATTACATTATTATTTGCCTCATATTACACACACACACACCCATAGAAGGTGGTGATAGCCATGTGACAAACTGCAGAGATATCTAATAAATTCTATGTTTCTTAGCATGTACTTATTGATTTTTTATAGGACCCATCACCAGTGTGTCTAAATACAAATTATATATGCAGCTTTAAAGAGTTCACTTGCACTCTGCCTACTGATCTGTTTCCTCCAGGAATAATCGTAACATATAGTAACAATATCACACCTCTGAGCAGTGTTAAATGGTTGCCATTTTTATTTTTGAGAACTGTCTTCCAAGGAAGTGTTTCCTTCTTTCCCCTCTACAAAGCTAAGAGTTCAAGAGCCAGTAAGGACAACATTGAGTCCTGAAGCAGTGAGAGGTTTATACCTTGTATAACCCTTCTGCCAGATGTCCTCGGCAGCAAAGAGGACCAGGTTGATTTTTCTAAGGGCTTTCTTGAAGTCTTAACTATGTCTTGAACTCCCACCCAGAAACTATAAACACCACCCTGGCCTTCCCAATGGGCAATTCTTCCCCACTTGCAAGCACCGAGTCCAGTTCCTTTGCTAGTGGAGCCCTGGCCCATCTTAGGCAGTTCTGGGCCACTCTTCACCCATTTCACCAAGAGGATGACAGTAGTGAACTTCCTTTTCTCTAAGGCTTCAGGCTACAGGGTTTACACTTGTGAGCCTTCATGGTACAAAATGGAAGAGATCTCATTAGAAAGGGGAGATCTGAATGGGCAGCATTTTCGTCTATGCTTGAAGATTCTCGATATATTGAATCTTAAAATTATTGTACCATAAAATTATTATCCTTTAATATTCATATAGCAGTGGCATCTGGATGCCCCCGAAAGTCTCTGGACTCTATTGTTCTGGTGCTGTACAATCACACACAAAGATATGGAGTGAAATCCTGGCTCCCCTCGGGCTACCCCCGGGCTGGTATTTGACTGGCCTGGCTGGGTGTTTTTGTGGATTTGCCAATTGCCAGAAAAAGAATTTAATCTGCCAGGTTTTTTTTTTTTTTAAATCTAATGTTAAAAATTTCTGTGTCCAGCTAAAGATGCTACAATGTTGCTGTTAAAAATAAGAAATAGCTGGATACAGCAAAATCAAACAGCAAATATAAATTGAAGAAATAGACTCAATGGATTTACTTTATGTATAAAGCTCCAAAACATTCACATTCAAGTATATAGTTAAAATACAGAATCAATGCAGTTTGGGAAAAATAATCTCAGTGAAGATGGACACAAACAAAGCAGCTTGGAGAAACATGACCAAGGTAAGAAAACAATGTTATTAATCTCATCTAGATGTGAAATCTCTCTAGATACTGTAACTGGCTGTTGAAGGGAGTGGGGGTTGTGGAGTTGGGTGGTGGTGGTGGGGGAATATTTGCATGTCAAAGGTGGGAGAACTTTACTAGTGATTTTGGTGGAGCCAGGTTTTCACTCATTCTCCTTGCCCCAAAAAGTTTACAATTTAAGAAATCACAGTCTTATTCTATAAAGGAAAATAAACGATTTTTGTTATTTTTTTTAGGTTTCCAAAACATTATAATTTTTCTGGCTTGTAAAATTGGGCTTATAGTAATTAAGACTTCAGAGGTGAAGGGATAAAAATTAGTGCTAAATATCTGTCTGTATATGAAGAAAATCTTTCAAACATTTTACAAATATTTTCTGACCTATATGTATCCGGATGATAACTCAGACATACAAATATTGCAAATATAAAATGGCAACTGGAGGCTCAGCTAGGAGATCCTTAGATCTGTTTTCTACTCACATACTAGTTGACAAAATGCCTGTCTGGGTTCTGTTTTAATTTAACAAACCTGCATAATGACATATATTCAAGGACAGTATTAAAATTAAAAAATGATACAGTAAGTTCATCCCATTTTCTTTCTTACAGCATAGTTTGTAGGTTATGTATTCTTAAAATCAATCTTTTCAGATTCTGGTGGTGGTGATTATGGCATCTCTTAAAAACAGTGAATTTAACAAGAAGAAAATTGTACATTTATTTTGCATACTGTGAAAAAACAGTACTTCTTTCTAAAGACAAACTTCATGGCTTAAAGTACTTTTCTTAGTTGTTTTGGCCCACACATTTGAGTTTTCATAGCAAGCAAAAAAAATATTTTTGTGTTACTTTAGCATGGTTTAATGTAGGATAATTAGTCAGAGCCCCCTGAGGCAATTCCACTGGCATGTTTAAAGAATTTGTACAAACAGTTTACTGCTTTTGACTCTAATGGCATTGAAAAATTAACTACATTTATTATATGTGGGAGAATTTCAGCTGGCTTTTCCCCTTACCCGCACTCAGTTGGAAAAAGAATAAGTTAAATTTGGCCTACTTAATTGAAATTTCAGCTTTTCAGTTACAGTTGGAAATCAATCCATTTGGTTAAGTTAATCCATCTGGCATTATTCAGCTCTGTCCTTAAAAGCAACACTTTTATCATCTATGCCACAAATTAAATTGCGGTTGTTTCATAATCATGGTTTTAAGGATCACATCAGCAGCACATAGAACTGCACTACTGATTTAAATTATTTGTGGGTTACTTCCTGTGGAGAATATTCTCTATCTATCCCTTGTTGTGGAAATTTTAACTAATCTGTATTACTACAATACCTGACCTGGCAATGTGTGGCTACCAGAAGTCTACTGGAAAAGTTAATCCACAGTAACTCAAGACTCAGTAATAACTTGGTTTTAAAAGGATGGAAAACAGTTTCTTTGGAAAACTTTTTTAAAACAGCTGTATTAAAGGAATACTACTATTTGGTGGGTTAAAATATGTATTCCTTCACAATGTCAACCTGTGGAACTCCTTGCCTGAGGAGGTTGTGAAGGCTAGGACTATAACACCTGGCATTGGCCACTGTCGGTAGACAGGATACTGGGCTGGATGGACCTTTGGTCTGACCCAGTATGGCCATTCTTATGTTCTTAATGTAAATAGAAATTACACATATCAAACAGCACTGTAACTTTCTTGCAAAAGCAATTCAGTAAAATGAACAGAATCAACTGTTGGGTAGTTGAGGGAGAATATATGTAAACCAGGCATTTATCCCCAAAATCCAAAAAATTGGCATTTTAAAAATGAAAATATTTGTTTTTTATATAATTGATGTGAATATGAATAACACTGTAGCCTGAGGGTTTCTTTTTAACTCATCTGAAGTAGCATAACTGACAATGCCAGTTTTTCGTGTTCATTTTATGCCCAAACTGGGTCTAAGATTTGAATCAAGCACATACCTAACACTTAGTTTATTTTTGTAATAGGAAGCCTTCTGTATATTTCATTTTGGCCTTCGCCACACTAGAAATTATCCATAACCAGTTTGTTTGATATGCTGAAAGATCACAGATCAGCTTTGAGGAAAGATGATGTATAAATGTATGCTGTTACTGCACTGAGGAGATTGCTGTTTAAATTTTCCATTGATTACAGGTCACAACGAGCACATTCAAAGTCATCAATCTTATATCTCAAGTGAATGGGTAAAATATTGATTCTTCAAAAATACATTTCCCCCAATATTGTATTACTTTACACTCATGTGCTCTGAAAAAGATGCTTTCCCTTCAGTTTATAAAACAACAGTATATTTTGGAACAAAATCCTTTGTGTCTAACACAGCATGTGGCTCAGATCCTTACATCTGCATCTATTTTTAGTGTTCTCAAAGGCTCAGGAATGTTCTTTCAAACTGTCTTGCCTAATGTCTTACTGAACAAATGGACATACAGTAACTGAAACAAGCAATGCTGGAAATGTACAAGAAGAAAAAGTCATATGGAGTAGTAGATGCTATATTTAAAGCCTAAAACCAACTAACCACATGAATTATTTATTTCAGATTAACGATTGGTGAAGAGACTGGTTACTGCTGGTGTACATCGAACATTTTGGACACTGTAAACAGAAATTACTCTGATTTGAAATAGTACTGGGGTCTTTGCAGTTTAGATACAGTGGAACCTCAGAGTTACGAACTGGTTGGTCAACCACACACCTCATTTGGAACCAGAAGTATGTAATCAGGCAGCAGCAGAGACCAAAAAAAAAAAAAAAAGGGTGCAAATATAATACAGTACTGTGTTTAAATGTAAACTACTAAAAAAATAAAGGGGAAGTTTTAAAAAGATTTAACAAGGAAAGGAAACTGTTTCTGTGCTTCTTTCATTTAAATTAAGATAGTTAAAAGCAGCATTTTTCTTTTGCATAGTAAAGTTTCAAAGCTGTAGTAAGTCAATGTTCAGTTGTAAACTGTTGAAAGAACCACCAAAAAGTTTTGTTCAGAGTTATGAACATTTCAGAGTTACAACCAACCTCCATTCCCGAGGTGTTCATAACTCCAAGGTTCTACTGTACTCCTTATTATGGATAAAGAGCAGCAAGATGTTACAGTCTCTGAATTTAGATACCATTAGTACAAAACACAACTGAGGTGGCAGAGGGGGAGGTTATGCAACAGTGAAGTCACCCCATGTTAAATTTACTATATCATCAGGAAGCAGCCAATAGCTGTCTTTTGGCAGTTCTACTGTCTCGCTACACATTGGTTATGAAATAATTGTTCTTTCCCAGGTGACTCCTATTATAACTGTAACCTGACAAGGGCATTCTAGGCTAAGCCATGTGTTCACCACATTTCCCATTCTACTGCAGGATTCATTCTGGCTAGAACCAGGGCTGGCCTTACCATGAGGTGAACCGAGGCAGCCACCTCAGGTGCCAGACTGTGGGGGGGGGGGACGGGGGGAGAGGGCGCCACTAGGACCCAGAGTGTAGAAAATTGGGTCTGCTGCTGGTGCATATGTATTCTCTCTGCTCTAGATGCACAGAGATGGTGGAGTACTGTGCTGGAGGAAGGAGGGCACAAGAGACATAACCGGCAGGCAGGAGAAAAGGTGAGAGGGAATAACAGAAAGCAGCAGGAGCTGCAGGGAGAGAGAGGAGGAGGAGTCTCTTATGTACCTCTCTAGCACCCCAAGGAGCCTGGACTGATTAACACACGCTTCTCAGGGAGCTTGCTGTTTCCTGCTGCTTTCCTGAACCCACTTGAGGAGAACAGGCAGTCAACTGAAGTAGTAGGAGCCAGTTAGGCCCTTAAGATGCTGATATCTTCCCTTACTCAGGCCCTGCTACCAGCCTGCTTATTTGTCCCCTTCAACTGAGTGTTGAGAGCCACTATAGCTGGCACAGAACAGCAGTCATGAGTGAAAGAAGAAAATGGCCCTCTGGGGCAGCATTCAGAAAAAGAAAGAAAGCAAAGGAAGCTTCTCTATCGAAGCAGGAAGGAGCTCTCCTAAGATACATAGACACAAATGTTTACGGTGAGCCTTCCAGCCCCAGTGAGGATGTGAGTGGTGAGGAGATGCCTGATCTTCCAGTTAGTTGGAGTGCAGGTGACCTGGCAGCTACTGCAGCATCCATATCTCCATCTCAAATGGATGTAACCATGTACATTCCTGAAGAAAAGTGTAGATCAGAGAAGAGCGTGGTGGAGGCGCAAGAAACAGCTGCTGCTGCTGAGTTTAGTTCCTTAAGTCTAGATGATCCAGGACTGTGGACCCACTTGAGCAGTAGCCTGAGGGACTTCCGTGTACTGCATGGGCCACAGCAAGTGAAAAACTTCATGTTCCCCAAAGACAATGAAAATATAACATTTCCATCCAACACATTACTGGCGTAAAATCCCCAATGGTGACAAAGTGGAGAGGCCATGGCTTATGTACTCAAAAACCCAGAATGCTGCATACTGTTTTTGTTGCAAACTCTTCCAGTCTAATGTTCCAGCCACATTGGGTTCTACAGGAACAAAAGGACTGGAAAAATCTGGCTAGAAATCTGGCATGCCATGAGAAGGCAACAAATCACCAGAGAGCATTCTATAGGTGGAAAGAGCTTAAGATGAGACTAAGGTTAAAGGCCACCACAGATGATCAGCATCAAGAGAAGATTGCATCAGAGTCTCTTTACTGGCAAAATGTTCTGAAAAGGCTCATTGCCATTGTGAGAATGCTTGCTACTCAAAACCTAGCACTGTGTGGCACTTCAGATCAGCTGTATGTGCCAAACAATGGAAACTTCCTTAAAATTGTGGAGCTGATGGCTGAGTTCGATTCTGTACTCCAGGAGCATCTAACAAGAGTCACCACCCAAGAAATGTACACACACCACTACCTTGGAAAAACAATTTAAAATGAGATCATACAGTTACTGGCAACAAAAGTCAAACAGAAGATTGTGGCAGATCTGAAGTCAGCAAGATGTTACTGTTATTCTGAACTGCACACCTGACATCAACCATATGGAACAAATGACTTTAATGGTGCGTTTTGAAACAACAACAGAACCTAGTGAAAATGTCCCTGCAATGGTGACCGTCAGAGAGCATTTTCTAGAATTTATTGACATTGATGATACTACAGGAGCTGGTATGACAAATGTGCTTCTTAAAAAGCTGGAAGATACAGGAATTGTGATAGCTGACATGAGAGGTCAGGGCTACGATAATGGTGCCAACATGAGAGGAAAGGACAGAGGAGTACACACATGGATCCGAGAGTTAAACCCTCGAGCTTTTTTTGTGCCATGCAGTTCTCATTCATTGAACTTGGTGGTCAGTGATGCAGCATCAGCTTCTAGTGAGGCTGCTGAATTTTTTAATGTAATTCAAAGCATCTATGTATTTTTCTCTGCATCAATTCATCAATGGCAAATTTTGAAGCAACATCTGGAAACATCCTCTCTGACACTGAAACCACTGAGTGCCACACGATGGGAAAGTTGAGTGGAGGCGATTAAAGCCTATCAAACACCAAATTGGGAACATAAATGATGTCATAGTTGCCATTATGGAGGATAATGCTATGACGGGAACTGTTCGTGGGAGAACAGTGGCAGAGGGAAATGGAATCACCAGAAACACATACAACTTCAAATTTCTGTGTGGCTTAGTGTTGTGGCATGACATACTGTTTGAAATAAATGTTGTAAACAAGAGTCTCCAAGGTGTTGACCTTGATATATCTGGAGCAATGGAACAACTGGACAAAGCAAAGTCATACCTACAGTCTTACTGGTCAGATGAGGGATTTCAAAACGTTCTGAACAGTGCACAGAAGTTGGCAGAGGAACTTCACAGTGAAGCTATTTTCCCACCCATTCAAGAATACAAGAGTCACCGAAGAAGAAGACATTTTGATTATGAGGCATGGGATAATCCCATAAGAGATCCCAAACAACAATTCAAAGTTGAATTCTTTAACCAAGTGCTAGATTGTGCAATACAGTCAGCTGAAGAACGTTTCATGCAGCTCAAGGAACAAAGCAGTGTATTTGGGATGTTGTATGATATTCCAAAACTCCTCACTATACCTAAAGAAGACCTACACCAGCAATGCAGGGTACTAGAGACAGTGTTGATACATGATGACATGCGCGATATTGATGCGAGTGATTTAGGTGATGAACTGAAAGCCCTTTCAAGATACATTTCAGCAGGATCAACTCCAAAGGCTGTTCTGGAATATATGTGCACAAGTAAGATGACCACCCTCTTTCCAAATGCTTTTGTTGCTCTGCGCATACTTCTAACACTTCCTGAAACGGTTGCCAGTGGAAAATGCAGCTTCTCCAAGCTGAAGTTAATAAAAACACATCTACGCTCCACAATGACATAGGAGAGGCTGGTTGGCCTTGCAACCATCTCAGTAGAGCATGAGCTGGCCCAGACTGTGAACCTTCAGCAGTAAGCAGTTCAAATCTTTGCAACCAAGGAGGCACGGAAAGCACCACTTTGATTATTCAAACAGATAAAAATGCCAGTGTTTACTATGCAGACAAGTTACATTTGCTGTTCAGGCATTTGAAAGATAAGTGTTACTTAAAATTTTTGAACAAGGCATTTTAAGTTGTTAGTTCTCCTTTATTGGGGTAGGTAGCAGAGCAGTACCATGAGAGGAGTAGAACAGGAAGAAGGCAGAATTGAGACCTTTCAAAGTTTTGGCCCAAGCGAGGGGGCATGGGGGTGTCATTTTAGCTCCCCGCCTCAGGTGCCAAAATGTTGTGGGCTGGCCCTGGCTAGAACAGCCACATGTAGCAGCTTATGAAATGTAAAAGTTGGGATTCTACTCAGGAGAGGGATCACATTGAAGTTTGCTCCTGCACCTGTCTTTTCTTCCCACCCTAAAGGGACAACCTCAGTTTTGACAAAGGTATTTCACATTGTGTAGCACACCTGAAATACTATAGACTAATGCAGTGTCACACTTCATAGCACAGTGACATTTTCCCAGAAGGCAAAAGCACACAGGTCGCAAGCATACAAACCATAGCCACATACTAGATGTGCTTGTCTTCACGTTAGTACTCTGAATGCTCCCAAAGCTATCTCACATTGGTTGGCAAAGCTGAGCTTCAGCTACAATAGCTACCGGAGAAAACTAAACACAGCTTTTAGGAAAGGATGTCCTCCGTTACATACAACTATTTTGATGTCAATGGTATTGCATTTGCATTACCTACGGCACTTGAACACCTTCAGCAATGTTGCAGGACAGGATTTCAAACATTCCAAAAGAAAAAAACCAAACAGAAACAAACCAAGCTTGAATGGTGTTACAGCCTTTCCAAAATATATTCTTAATGGTGGAAAGACTTTCTTGCAATATTTAAATAGGGTAGATTTTCTTTCTCTTTTACTCACTGTGCAAGGCTTTGCCATCCTGGCATTCAACAGCATACTTCAATATCAGTTTATTTATGTATGTGAATAATGTACAGCATATTACACTTTGTGACAGGGTCGGGCCAGATATCTATAGGAGAGTAATTTTTTTTTTAAGCAAAAAAGCTATTTTTTTATTTGCATAACACACTTACAAAACAAAACAGCATATGCAATGTGTAACACAGCAACCAATTACAATTGTTTTCTCATTAGCTTCAGGGGAGGGAAGTGTTCAAGCTTGCCTGTGCCCAAAGGGGGGGGCTTCCTCAACTCGCGTGGTCTTCCACCCTTCTGAGTTACCTGGTGGTCCAGAGCGAGGGGGCTTCATAGACTCTCAAGGTCTGCCACCTCCTCGAATTACCTGGCGCCACGCCCGAGGGTCACCAACAATTCCCTCCTCTGAAAGCACCCAACAAAAGGGGCAGGCTGTGGGGTGGACAACCGGGGGGGGGCACGTGCACCCATGTGTGAAAGGACCCCTCTAAGGTGGTGGTGTCCGCAGCATCAATGGCTGGGGCTGGGGTCCCTTACTCTCTCCCCCAGTCAAAGGGTCAAAACAAAGGGAGCCGGATGGGGACACCGAGCAGAGAGCCTCGGACAGCGCCCACCGCTCCTCAAAAGCATCAAGGGAGTCAGTGGACGCCGCCCAGAGGAACTCCGCCTGGATACGTGAACGGACCGAGGATCGGAAAACGGCCCCACAGTCACAGGAAACTCCATCGGCCAACCTCCTCTCTCTGGTTTTATAGATGGCCATTTTAGCCAGGGCCAAGAGGAGGTTAACTAGGAGATCCCGCGACTTTGTGAGGCCACGGATGGGGAGTGCGTAAATAAAAAGGTGAGGGGAAAAATGCAACCAAAAATGTAATAAAAGATTTGTGAGGAGCCGGAACAGGGGCTGCAGCCTGGCGCACTCCAAATATACGTGCGCCAGGGTTTCCCTCACACTGCAAAAGGGATAAGTATCTGGGATGGGGTTGAACCATGCCAAGTACGTGCCTGTGCTCACAGCTCCATGAAGGAGCTGCCAACTGATGTCCCCGATGGGCCTCGGAACCAAGGTGGAATATAGGCTGGCCCACCGGTGCTGCTCACCCTCCAAAGGTGGCAGAAGGTCTCGCCACTTTGTGTTGGGGCAGGACACTAGGGTGAGGGCGTGAAGGGTGTGGAGCACGAGCGTGTACAGATGTTTCCTTGGTGCGGTTTGGAAGCATACCGGCTGCAGTTCATGCAGCCGGCTCGCCATAAAGGGGTGAGGGGGTCGATTGGGTCTACAGGGCAGGGGTCCAATTAAAAGGTCCAGCGGGCCTGGGGTAGAGGGTGGGCGGGGCATGCCCTCGAGCAGGACCCAATCGAGGTAAGCTCTAGCAGCGGGCGGCAAAGTGGCCTTCGCCTCCTGAAGTATGCGCCGGGGGGGTACGAGGTCTGGAGAGCCCCATGCACCGAGCGAGCGTCAGGGGATCCAGCCAGTCTCCCCGGTCGTAGTCCAGGAGGTCTCCGATTCTCATGACTTCTGCCAGGATCAAGCTCTGGCGCACCGAGCGGGACTCCACCACCTGCACACAGAGCTGGGGGTTGTGTAGCAGGGGCTCCGCGAGGAGATCTGCCCCCTCGGTGGCCGCCACGGACCTGGTAATTAAAAACAGCTTCCAAGTCCGGAGGAGGTCCTGGTAGAAGACCGGCAGCCCGGAGAGGTCTCGCGGAAGACCTCCTGGACAGAGATGAAAGAGCTGCCAGTCATATCGGAGCCCTCGGATGCGGCGCAGGATGGCGTGCACCAGTATGCTCCACGCCGAACTGCCTGCACCATAAAGGAGCCTCTGTAGGGCCTGGAGGCAGAAGACGCGGACCTGAGTGTGCAGACACTTCAGGCCCTGTCCTCCGTCCTTCAGGGGTAGATGAAGAACCCCTACAGGGGCCCAGTGCATTCCTGACCAAAAGAACCCCAGAATCGATGTCCGAAGGTTGGTCAGGAAACCCGGGGCTGGGACCAGAGTGTTGAGCCGGTAGCAGAGCATGGACAGGACTAGTTGATTAAGCACTAGCGCTCTCCCTCGGAGGGAGAGACATCGGAGTAGTCCTGTCCATTTCCGGAGCCGCTCTATCACCCCGCCCTCTAAGTTTTCCCAGTTCTCCAGCGGAGAGGGATGCGTGGCAGAAAGGTAAACGCCGAGGTAGAGCAGCGGACCCGCGCTCCACCAGACGGTCTGAAGCGCAGGTGGGAGGGAGTTCGCCTGTCGCCAGTCTCCTACCACCAAGCCAGAGCTCTTGACCCAGTTGACTCGGGCAGAGGAGGCTGCCGAATAGATGGCCTGGCAAGCCTCCACCCACGTCAAGTCGCCCAGGTCCTGGACCACGAGAAGCACATCATCAGTGTACGCCAACAGGACCAGCTGCAGCTCCAGCTCCCGCAGCACCAACCCTGTCAACCTCCTGCAGAAGAGACAGAGGAAGGACTCGATCGCCAGAGCATACAGTTGGCCCGAGAGGGGGCACCCCTGTCGTACTCCTCGCCCGAAGTTGACCGATTCAGTCAGGGTCCAGTTGAGCTTAACCAGACACTCTGAGGAAGCGTACAGCACCCAGAGAAAACCCACAAACTGAGGTCCGAAGCCGAACACCCACAGAGTGCTCAGGAGGTACCCATGGTCCACCCTATCGAAAGCCTTCTCCTGATCTAGGGACAGGAGGGCGAACGACAGACTGTCTCTACGCCCGAGTTCCAAAAGGTCCCGAACCAGAAATAGATTATCAAAGATACTGCGGTCTGGGACGGTGTAGGTCTGGTCTGGGTGGATCATGTCCGCCAGCACAGACCCTAGCCACAGCGAGACTGCTTTCGCTACGATTTTGTAGTCCGTACTGAGGAGCGAGACGGGACGCCAATTTCGTAAATCGCGGAGGTCCCCTTCTTTGGCAGTAAGGTGAGCACAGCTCGCCTGCACGAAAAAGGGAGGACCCCACTCTGCAGAGACTCGGCCCAGACGGTGACTAGGTCTGGGCCGAGGACGTCCCAAAACACACGGTAGAACTCCACGGTCAGCCCATCCATGCTGACCGTATTAGTGGGCATACAATGGAGGGCTTCCGAGAACTCGGCCAGAGTGAGAGGCAACTCTAGCCGGTCTCGGTCGCTCGCACTGACCGTAGGGAGCTCCTCCCAGAGCACTCTGCAAGCGCCAGGGTCAGTCGGATCCGGGGAGAAAAGACTTGTGTAGAAGGCTCAGGCCCTCCCGCACATCTCCACCGGTTCCGTGAGGGGGGTGCCATCTTCTGCCAGGAGGCAGGTGACGTGTTTCTTGTCCCACCTCATTTTCTCCAGGGCATAGAAGAAACAGGAGCCGCGATCCATCTCCCGAAGGAGGCAGATGCGGGATCGAACAAAGGCGCCCTGGGCCCGATGGTCCTCGAGGGCCCGGAGCTCCTCCCGCTTCTCCCGGCATGCTCCGCAGAGGAGCGGGTCCTCAGGGCTGGTGGCCAGACGCCTCTCCAGGTCTAAGACCTCCCGTTCCAACTGCTCTATCGCCGCATTTCTCCGTCGGCTGGTGCCCCGGGTGTCGTCGCAGCAGAAAAGCCTGGCGCGCACCTTCCCCAGGTCCACCATTGCCGTGCCGAGGGAAAGGCATGCCGCTGCCCTCGCCAGGCCAGCCAGAATTCCCGGAGGAACATCACAAAGCCCTCATCCTTCAACAGGCTGTTGTTAAAATGCCAGTAGGCCGGCCCCAGCCTCTCCGCACAGAGGGAGGCTGTCACGTTGGCTAGATGATGGTCAGAAAATGGGGCCAGCCAAATGCTGGAGGAGTGGGCTTGTGAGAGATGGAAGCGTGATAAATAAATGCAGTCCAACCGGGAGTGGCTCAACTGATGGGCTTCCACCCGGACAAAGGTCAACGTGGAAGTGTCATCCGGGTGGTGGTCACGCCAGATGTCCACTAGGGAGTGATGTTCGACTATCTCCTGGAGGGTGTCCGCGGCGGCCGGGCTCTGTTTGGTCCCCAAGCGGTCCTGTTCCTCGAGAGTGGTATTAAAGTCCCCTCCCAGGACCAGGCACTCGTGAGAATCTAAGGTGCCGAGAAGGCGGACGCCTGCTGGTAGAATTGCAGCCGCTCCGGGCCTGATGTCAGGGCATAGACGTTAATGAGGTTAACCACGAGCCCCTCCAAACGGACCCGGAGATGCAGCAGGCGACCCGGCACAGGCTCGGCGACCCCTAGCACCTCGGGCCGTAGGTCGGGGGAGAACAGGGTCACCACTCCAGCCTGTCGAACCGTGGCATGGCTAAAGTTGACCCTGTCCCCACTCCAGCCGTCAACTGTCTTCGGCGGTCAGATCCGTATGGGTCTCCTGCAGGAAAACCACAGAGTACCCTCCCTCCCGAAGAAAGGAGAGCACCTGGGGCCTGTGGAGAGCCATCCTACAACCCCGGGTGTTCAACGTTGCGATGGTGAGAGGTCTCATGGGGAGGGTCGGGGGGGTCCTCACTGGCAGGGACGCTCGCATCTCCCAGCAGGCCGCGCAGCAGTCTGTGACCCATGCCATAGGTGAGTAATTGTTCACGGAAGACGTGGACCCGCCAGTAGGCCGCGGCATCCTGCTTCCCCGTCCATTTACCTTCCCCCATGAGGGCCCTTGTGGCCCGGAGGATTTGAGAAAAGTCCCCTCATCGCTGGAGAGCAAGTTCTACCTTGTTGCGGGAGCCACGGACATCCTCTAAAAACTTCCGCAGCTCTCCTCGCAGCTCATGGGGGGGTGGGGTTACGGTTTCCCGGTTGTTCCCTGGCGGGGCCCTTGGTGCAGCCCTGTGGTCCACTAAAACGGACAAGCAGGGTGCGGACCCCCGACGGGGTGCCTGATGGGCTGGAGCTTCTAGGCCCGCCTCAAGCTCTGGGGCGATAGGGGGCGGTGGAGGGAAAATAGCAGCTCCTAATGGGTCGAGGCAGGAGAACACAAAGCCGCTCCCTGGGGGTCATCAGTTGGGAAAGGGAAGGAGACAGCCCCGGGGGCGGCAATGACATTACAGGAGGTAAATTGGATAGGGGTAGGAGCAGGGGCAGAGGCGAGGTTCTGGGTTTCGGGAGGCAAGCAGCTGGATGGTGGCGCCTCCCGATCAGGCTCAAGGCTTAAGGGGTTGGGGAGGGAGCTCTCAGTGACACTGGGCGCGCACTCTGTGGTGGATTTAGCGGCCATAGCATCAGGAGGTGGATTATCTTCTGTAGGGCCCCCACCCGGGAAGGAAGTCAATTGCTCCGCATCAACGGGGGGTGCCCCTGGCGACTCGTGTCCCGGCCGCATGGCGCCGGCTGTCACCTGAGCAGGCTCGGTGGTCGTCAGTGGAGTGCCATCAGCGGCTGGGTCGGTGGAGGAGTCCAGGAGCTCCTCGGAGGTGGAAGTGGAAGCAGCAGTTAAGGGGAGGGAGCATGGGGAAAAGAGGGGTGGAGTGAGGTTGCCCAGATCGAGATTTGCTGGCAAAAGGTCGTCCTCCCCCTGGGCGACCAGGGTCAGATCTAAGGCCTTGATCTCCTGGAACATGGAGGAGAGGACACTTTCCACCGCCCCAGGGTTCTCCCCGCCGGCACCCGCCACGATGGTTGCCTCGGGGTTCACAGGGGCTTCGGATAGCGTCAGGACAGAAGGGGCTTCCTCGAGGGTCTCGGAGGGGAGGATCTCCCATGGAGGGGAGACACTACCCTCTGGTGCTGCCACATCTTTCCCAGCTGACACTGGTGGATGGAATGCACTCGTGGGCAAAGCAGAAGTTTCCGCATCGGTGCGGTCTTCCTGGTCTTCCGGGGAGCCTCCGCCTACGGTAGATGAGGCGGAGCTCGAGCCTTCCGCTTGCCTCACTTCCTCTGGACTAGGGCCCAGCCCTCCATGGCATCATCTGGGGGCTGGTTAGCAGGGGTTGTGTCAGGGGGTAAAGGCAACGACTCAGGGACTTGGGGAGGGAATGGTGGGACAGCATAAGGGAGGGAGGATTCTCCCTGGGGGCAGGCTCTCTCCCATGCCTGGTGGTATCTCTGCAACACCCTCCTCCATAGGCCCCGCTAGATTGTCAGCAGCGAGGGCGGGGCTCTCCCGCTCGTCTGGGTGTTGTAGGGGAAGTGCCCCTTGGGCCTGAGTGGGAGTAGCGGTGGTCCGAAGAGGAGGGGGGGCGGGTTTGGGTACCAGGCGGCTGGGGGCATCGGCAATGACGGGGCCAATGTCCTGCCGGGTCTTGGGGATCCCAGGTGCCCCTCCTTGCCGGGCTAAGGGGCAGTCCCTCCGGACATGCCCCGATGCCCGGCAGAGGTAGCACCAGGCTTCCCCCATGGAAAAGTACACCCGGTAATGGGCACCCTGGTGGGGGACTAGGAAGGACCCTTCGAGTGCCACTCCGTCACACGCCGCCGATGGCAGTAAAAGTTGCACTTGCTGGCAGAAGGAAAAAATGTGACGGAGGGTAGGATCCTTGCAGCCCAACAGGAGAGGGCTGATAACAGAAACAGGTTTTCCCAGGGTGGAAAGGGCGGGTAGCAGGGCAGCACTGGGGAGAAAAGGAGGGACAGAGGTCAGGACCAGGCGGATGCCCAGGTCCCCTAGTGGCTCCAGGAGGACAAACACCCCCCTCACCGCCAGGCCCTTCTCCACCGCTTCCTGGGCGGCAGCCTCTGATGCTAACAAGAAAATGACCTTCCCGTACATTTTGGAGGCCGCCACAATGGCCAAGGGCCCCACCACCCTCGCCAATGCCCGCACGTAGGTCTCCACGTGGGGCGAGGCGGGCACCAGGAGGCATCGGACACCGTGCTTCCTTGTCATGGTGAGAAAGGGGACCCGGCTGCTATTGATGGTGGTGGAAGCGGTGGGCGGGAGAGATGACGAGGCGGCAGGCGGGGGGGCTGCTGCCGCCCGGGCATACGTCCTGGGGGCTGAGGGAGGGACATCCGCAGAGCTGGTGGAGGGGGCAGCGGGGGAGGATGCCGTGGTCGGTGGCGAGGCTGGAGCGGGGGGGTGGCCCCTGCCATGGAGGGCCTGGTGGTTTTAGCGGGGCCCTTCCCCTTCTTCTTGCCCTGGCCTTTCCCGCCGGCTGGGGGGGCTGCCCTAGAGTCTGGGGAGGCGATGGGCATAGCAGTGGCAGAGGTCACCCTGGTGCCCTCCATTGCTGATGCCCCAGCGGGGGCGGTGGCGGGTGATTAACAGGAGTTGGGGTCAGGTAGAAAGGGACAAGCTGTGGGGTGGACAATTCGGGGGGGGGGCACATGAACCACCGTACGCTTGTCCAGAGAGTCCTGTTTGGTTGGCTGGTGCTTCTGGCCCACGCGGTGGAATCAAGGTGAGCAGCTGAGTCCAGAGGCAGATGTTAGACAGCCAGCAAAGATGGGGGAGTGGGGGGGTGACGATCATAGTGTGGGAGTTGGGAGGACACAGATGGATCGGGGGGCAGCTCTGTGCCACACCCCCTGTGTCCCTACAAACACAGTTAAGATACAGTCAAGGCCTCCCCCCACACGAGTGCACAGTTCGAAAGTTACTCAGTCTTAGGCCCCCTCCACAGCGATTTGTAGATTCCCCGGGCGGTGTTCCTCCGGTGGACAGCTTTTTTTCTGTCTGTTCCGGGCTTTCTTTTTTGCATTCCAGAAATGCCGGAGCAAGTGATAAGAGTCCTCTCGACCGGAGACAGGCACCTGGGTTTTAAAAAGGAGCTCACTTCAGTTTGTGGTGTGCATGTGAGGAGCTGGGAGCAAGAGGCTCTAGGAGCTAAGAGCGAGAATGTGGACTGTTGGAGGACTGAGGTGTACAAGCATTATCAGACACCAGGAGGAAGGTCCTATGGTGAGGATAAAGAAGGTGTTGGGAGGAGGCCATGGGGAAGTAGCCCATGGAGTTGTAGCTGTTGCATAGCTGTTCCAGGAGGCACTCTAGACACGTGCATTCCACAGGGCCCTGGGCTGGAACCTGGAGTAGAGGGCGGGCCCGGGTTCCCCCTAAATCCTCCCAACTCCTGGTCAGACACAGGAGGAGTTGACCTGGACTGTGAATTCAGAAAAACGGCCAAGCTGAGGGCTACCGTGAAGCTCCAAGGCAAGCAAATCCCCCAATAAGCGCAAGACCCACCAAGGCAGAGCAGGAACTTTGTCACAACTTACTGATGCTCATCTGATAGTTGCTTACATTGAGACACATTCTAACAGGAGTTACCTGACTTCTATCTGAAATTGCTTGCAATATATAGTTTGAGGAGGAATGTGGTGAGGTGTGTGAAAGGTACTGGTGCAGAATTCAACACTGACACCCTTTATTCATAGTCTTAGTAGTTTTAAGTTAAATTCTCTCAATACCTATCAATGAGCTTGGCAGTGACTTGAAGGAAATCACCTTTTAGGATGTTCACAAGGGAGTCATGTCCATGCTGTAGTCTCATTTCTGGGCTTCTGCTGAACAGAAGCTGAGAATGACCAATTAAGCCTAATTGTGATAAATTATATGCTTTTTATTAATTCTAATGGGAGGGGAGGTCTGCAGCCTAACTGGTAATAACACTATACTAATTGTGGTGAAAACCTCAGGTTACATTTAAAGTGACCCTAGACATGAGAGGATAGTTCTTCATCTATTATGCCATTATTACAGCCTTCACATTTATATACACAATTAATTTTTGTGGCAGTGTATTAAGTTATGAGCCTTAATATGGTTAAAAAGGCCTGTCTTTCCACTGCATTATTAGTTTTCATTGTAGAATAGCTATTTTGTCACTATATCGTTGAAAAGACCCAGACAAGGATTCAGTTAGCCTAAACACTACCTGCTCTCTTTTCTATTTGTGTGTATGCATGTGTATGTCATACCATCCCTTCCTGTCTTCCCTTCTGTTCTGTTCTTGTGAGCAGGCAGCATGCTGCAATTTGCAAGAACTTGGAAAGCATAAAAAATCAAAATAGTCTGTCATTAATTTTGGTACTACATGCAGACTTGTTCTCGATGAATGCACACACTCACAACAGCTAACAAACCTAACCAGTGAAGCTACTGATTTCTCAGCATTAGGGTAGGATGCAAATTTTTAGGTGAATAATTTATTCACAAAAATGCAGTTTTAGGGGGGAAAAATTCTGAAAAAGTCAAAATGTTTTCTTTCAATATTTTCAAATTAAACATTTCAACCTTTCCTTTCAAACTGACAAATCATTTAGAAATTGTACTTGATTTAATTATTTTTAGAAGGACAAAACACACTCAAAAACTAACCAAATGTTTTATATTGCTTTGAACAAGTGATTTTTGTTAACCGATTTTTCAGTTCAGCCACTGAATTGAAAAATTTATTATTTGTTCTGCTCCAGTAGCCTTTGGAGGTGATCAAAAATTTTGTCAAAAGTTTATTTCTATGTAAACTGGGTTTTCAACTAAATGAAAATGCTCCCAGAAAGGGCTTTCTTTTCACAAAAAGACTTTGTTTAAAAACCTAATCTCAAATATTTTCAGCTGGCAACAGATTGCTGAAAACAAAAACATTTTCAGTTTTTCAATGAAAAGTCAAAATTTTCCACTGAAAATGTCAGTGAAAAATAAATTGTTTTCATCAAAATGCTCCATGGGGGGAGAAAAAAATTCTGACCAGTTCCACTCAGCTCTTTTGAAAATCATGTCATTTAAGTGGCTAAATGTGATTAAGAACTTACGTTTAAATATTCATTTTGAATATCATAGAATCACAGAAATATAGAGCTGAAAGGGACCTCAAGAGGCCATCAAGTCCAGTCCCCTGTGCTGCGGCAGAACCAAGTATTCCTAGTCCATCCCGGACAGGTGGTTGTCTGACATGTTAAAAACCTTCAGGGATGGAGATTCTACTAACTCCCTTGGAAGTCTATTCAAAGGTTTAACTACGACTATAATTAGAAAAAGTTTGTCTTAATACCTAATCTAAATCTCCGTTGCTACAGATTAAGCCCATTACTTTTTGTCCAACTCCAGTGGACATGGAGAACAACCGATCACAGCCCTCTTTATAACAGCCCTTATTTGAAGACTATTATCAGGTCCCCCTCAGTCCTCTTTCCTCAAAACTAAACAAGCCCATTTTTTAAAACCTTTCCTCGTATGTCAGATTTTCTAAACCTTTTCTCATTTCTGTTGCTTGCCTCTGGACTCTTTCCAATTTGTCCACATCTTTCCTCAAGTGTGATGACCAGAATTGAACACAGTACTGCAGCTGAGGCCTCCCTAGTGCCAAGTAGAGCGGGAAAATTACCTCCCAGGTCTTACTTACAACTCTTGTGTTAATAGCCTTTTTTTACAACTGCATCAGATTGTTGGCTCATATTCAATTTGTTATTCACTATAACCCCCAGATCATTTTCAGCTGTACTACCACCTACCCAGGTATTCCCCATTTTGTAGTTCTGCATTTGATTTTTCCTTCTTAAGTGAAATACTTTGCACTTGTCTTATTGAATTTCACCTTCTGGATTCAGATCAATTCTCTACTTTGTCAAAGTCATTTTGAATTCTAATCTTATCCTCCAAAGTGCTTGCAATTCCCTCACAGCTTTGTGTCATCCACAAATGTTAGAAGTGTACTCTCCATTGATTATCCAAGTCATTAATGAAAATATTGACTAGTACCTGATCCAGGACTGACCCCTGTGGGATCCTACTAGATAAACCCTCCAGTTAGACAGTGAACCATTGATAACTAGTCTCTGAGTATGGACTTTCAACCAGCTGTGCACCCACATAGCAATTCCATCTAGACCACAGTTCCCTACTTTGCTTATGAGAATGTCATGTAGGACTGTGTCAAAAGCCTTACTAAAATCAAGATATATCACAGCTATTGTTTCGCCCCTATCCACTAGACCAGTAATCCCATCAAAGAAGAAAATTAGGTTAATTTGGCATGGTTTGTTCTTGACAAATCCACACTGGCTATTCCTTATGATCCAGTTATTCTCCAGAGGCTTATAAATTCATTGAAAAATACTGGAACAAATTATTCAACAGGTATTGAAGTTAGGGAATTCTGACTATAGGGAATTCAGTCCGGGTCCTTTTTGTTCCCCTTTTTAAAATAAGTGATATGTTTGCCCTTCTCCAGCCATCTGGGACCGCACCCGTCCTCAATGAGTTCTCAAAAATAATTGCTAATGGTTCTGAGATTGTTCAGCTAGTTCCTTAAGTACCCTATGATGAACTTCATCAGGGCCTGATGACATGAATACATTTACTTTATTTAAACATTCTTTAACTTGTTCTTTCCCTATATTGGCTTTCCCCTTGTTAATATTAATTGTGTTGAGTATCTGGTCACCATTAACCTTTTCAGTGAAGACTAAAGCTAAATAGCCATTAAACACCTCAGCCTTTGTGATGTCATCAGTTATGAGCTCACCTTCCCCACTAAGTAGACCTTTTAGCTCTTAATGTATTTAAAGAACCTCTTTTTATTGTGTTAATATGTCCGTTGAGAGGTGTAACTCATTTTGTGCCTTAGCCTTTCTGATTTTGTCTCTACATGCTTGTGCTATTCTTTTCTATTCTTCCTTAGCAATTTGTTTATGGTTCCACTCTTTGTAGGATTTCTCTTTGAATTTCAGGTAATTAAAGCACTCCTGATGAAGCCATATTTTGGCTGCTTACTGTTCTTCTTATCTTTCCTTTATATCTAGATAGTTTGAGGTTATGCCTTTAATATTGTCTCCTTGAGAAACTTACAGCTCTCCTGAACTCCTTTATTTTCTTTCCATAGGACCTTACCTACCAGTTCTCTGAATTTGTTAAAGTTTGATTTTTTTTGTAGCTTGGCAAAGGTCACGGATCAAATCAGTGGAAGAATTGGAAATAGGTCTTAGGAAACTAAGATCTCTTAGAGTTATCACAAAGTGCTTCTGCTCTAATAAAAAAAAAACTAAAATGAGAAAAAATTGAATCATTTAAGGTCCTACTTATGTGCAGATGGATCTCCTTGCAATGAATATAGATAAGTGATTTCATGTAGAGGGACCTTGTACAATCACGTTCAATTGCTACATAGGGAAGTTGAGGTTGCATTGAGAGATACCATTGATTTTTCCACTTCTGCTGTTCCGGATGCATATATTAGCCATCTCCTATATTGCTTCACAGCTGGTTTAAGTCTATTTTTTATGCATCATTACTGACTCTTACACGGTCTTCCTAGGTGGCAGATTTACAAGCCTTAAGTAATCTGAAGTATATATGTCTAAAGTTCTCATACTCCCTCAGGCAGGAGAACAATGTAATTCAAACAGAAAGGGTCATTGGGGAAAGTATAGTGCTTCTGATTAAAGTGAAGATGAAGTGATTTAAAATATATAGCTTTAAATTATATAAAAGATTAAATACAAAATTTAGGAACTGACTGATTTTACACTGAAAACTCTCACATTACAGGTGCAAATGTATGAGATCTGTTTAACAATCTCTTCTAAAAAATAATTTGCCAAAACCTTTAAAACAATTACATCCTTTTCCTATCTGATTAAAAATAGTCTTCCTTGCAGTTAATGAACAAACATTTACAACATAAAAAAATGATGTTCTGTATCAGTAATTATATTTCCCTCATCCTTTGCTATCCTGTAGATGAATAATAGTTTCTGATTACCTTAAATATACATCTGAGTATTCAGCATTTCAAGTGTTGGAGTTCTTGATGAAAGAGAAATAGATACATCTATGCAGTCTCTGGAAAAAATCTCCCCTGAGTGCATGTGTGTAACTTCCAGTAAGAGCTTGTGTGTGCACTGAATGGAGAATATCAGCATAGAGTAAGAACACTTTGTCACAGTTTTGTATATTTGTAATGGAGATAGCTTTCCAACTCAGGGTGAACAAAAAACAATTTCAGTCAAAACAGAATGGTCTCAGAGATTCAGCTCTTAGACTATGGACCACAAAGCATTAAGTTTTAGGTCTCTTCCCTCTGCCCTTTTGTTCTAGATAGTTTGCACTTTTTACTGTCACCTGCTCTAAGAAGAAATTCCAGTCCCTCAAACATACTTTTCTGGATGCAGTTTCAGGCATATTTTGGAGTTAAAATCCGAAAGCAAATGTAGGATACATGAACTAACAGCTGGTTTAGACTAAACTGCTAGATATACTGCTCTGCTAACACATATCACTCCTAACTCGCAACAATTGCTGTTCCAGTAATGGTTATCACCTCCCCAAGTTTTAAAGAGGAGGACCCAGCTTTTTGCCCTCTAGGTCTGATCTATAAAGTCTCTCTCTCGCTCCCTTTTTTTTTTAAACTCAAAAGGTTGATGCTTTAACAATTGCTGCTCATACTCTCACCTGGATCATACACTGTTGGGTCTGCTAGTGAAGCATGTCTGATCAGCAGCTCCAGTTCTGACTAAGCATTACTGGAGGCACCAAGACTGTCACTCCTTAGCAGTAAGGAGAGTTGAGCTCAACAAGAAGCCAAGACGGGAGAGGGAAGAGAGAAATAAAAAGCCAGATTCTGAGCTCACTTGCACTTGAGTAAATCTTGGAACTTGGAATCCACAAACTTAACTGAAGTTAGTCCTGATTCACAAGAGTGCAACGGAGAAGAAAATTTGGTCTCAGATCCCTCCTTGGAGAAAGAAAGAGTCTTTATCATGATGCCATCAGGAAGAAAGGAGTGTGGACTAATAGAAGTGAGGATACAAGCATTATTTGGTCTTTGTTTGAATGTAAAATGGAAACCATAATTAAAGTCCTGGATCTCTTGTGCAGAGACGTGCCAGTTGTATAAGATTGTATGGTCGTTGTGTCATCTGGCCAGATAGGTACTAGGATAAAATCACAAGTCTCATTTTTATTTGTGACCAGAGGTAGAAGTTGAACACAGATCTTGAGAAGTGAAAGGTTAGTACACTAAGCCACGGACGACACTATCCACTAACTTAAACTACATTGTTATCCCTTTTGATGAAGCAGCTAACCAAAAATTCTGGGTCTTGTGGATTGTTCCACTTAGGAAGGGAAACTGAAAATGGAGTTTAGGATCTTTCATGCAATCTTATTTACTTACAAAGAATGTAAAAAATCCCATATTCTTGGTTCCAGGAGGAACTGAAATATTAGGAGACAGTGTCCTAGCTCACAGGCCAAAGCTTCTCTCAGTCAGAATCCCTGACCTAAAGTCTCTTTTTCGACTTCTCATAGGGCCACACCATGCTTTCAGGATGTTGCTTAGCCTTCTTTCTCTGCTTCTGTCTCTCTGTCCCAGTCTCTCTCCATGTGCTTGCTCAGGTTTTGACTGCACTTCAGCTCATCTTACACACACACACACACACCGGTCAAACAAACAATACCCAGTGTAGCACCCACCCAGAGGTTGCTAGTTTCCAGGCAGATTGACTCCATTGTGCCTTGTTTTAACTGGGGCTCCTTAAATGTCTCTCACAGCTATCTTAAATTAAAGATATATTCATACCCAGCAGTTTCAACTAGGTTTTAATCCAACCCATAATAATAATTTAATAAAAAAAAATCCAAGCTGCTCAGAATACAAACTCTGGGACCAATTTACCATTGTGTTGCTCCAATTTCACACCACAGTGAATCCACTGAAATCAACTAGAGTGATGCGGTGGTGAATCAGGCCTTCTGATTGTTCCTGGAAAACTAATGCAAATGTAACCAAATGAATTATAGTCCAATCCTAACTATCAGAAATCAAGCATTTCAAACAGTCATACTGTATCTTTCTAATATTGCTTCACTAATAGCACATCAACTGCTAGTAGTGAAGGTTTATCCCTTATTGAGAAAAAGTGCCAGGAATAAAATGGTGTGTATATATAAAATAAAGAAGTAAAGTTATTGGGTAAGAGTTAATTATCCATCAGAGAAAATATCAAAGATCATAAAGGAAATGAATAAATCTGTGATGAGAGATTAATACAACATTAAGAAAGTATGATAATACTGTGATAGAGAAGCAAAGCTAAAGCACAAAGAAAAAAGAAGTGGATAGAAGAAGATCATAGACACAGCAAAGCCAACATGAAAATCTTTATAAAAAACAAACACATGACAAAGAAACTATACAAGTTCAGTACAAGGTCCCTGATCATGAGCTACAAAGTTAGGTAAATCCAGCTGGAATACACCAACAGAAAGTGTGCATAATTAGATAGTGGGTAGAAAGAAATTGTGTAAGAAATTCATTACAGCTGTCTGTATTCTCTTCCCCCTCTTTAGTCTCTTCAAAGCCTTAGCTAGCAAGCTGCAAACAGAATATGAAGACCTCAGAAGAGCTCAGGAGACCACTGTGAAGTTCTATAACATCCCATGATATTGTCAGATATGCACAAGGGTGAGATGGTCAAAAGTTTTCTCATGGAACGTTTTATCCATCAGGAAAATGCCAATTTGTCAACACTGAAATGTTTCACAGGATTTTAATGACATTTTGTATTGAGATCATTTTAAATATTTTTTAAAAATTGAAATTTCAATGAAACTTTTCAATTTTTGTTTATCTAAATGACTTTTCACTACAAAATAAATGTTGTATTACAATATAAAATAAAGTCAATATAAATGAAATGTTTTTTGTTGAAAGAAAACATTTCAATTGACAATTTTTTTTTACTTTCATTTAACAAGAGTTTTCAAAATTCTTTATTTTCATTCCAGTTCAGGGTGAAAACAAATGTCAAAATCAGAGAATTTCCCGCAAAGTGGAAAATCTGGTTCCTGCACAGCTCTAGTATTGCATATTTTAAACTTAGTAAGAGTGAAGCAATAAATGCCATTAAAGAATCCACAGCTTTGTAGGCAAATACCGAAACCTAGTCTGTGTTCTGTATTTAAGGGCCACAAGTGGCAACGGTCATAAGTGTTCTTTAGTTGAGCTCTTTGAAGAGCCTGATGATAGGACAGTTACTACAGTATATATCAATATGAGCCAAGGTGTTTGGAAGATGGAGAAACACTAGAATGATGACAACAACTATTTTACACAAGGATGTCTAAAAAATAGGACCCGGAAGAATACCTCAAATTAAAGTTAGCAGATTACTCCTAGATGCAAGTAAGAAGAAGGCAAGTCATTCAAGCTACGACGTGAAAGTAATTTTGCAGAGAGAGAGAGGTTTCCTAAATCTTTTTTTATTGTAAATGCCTGTATGTTTATGCAGATGAAGAAAGTACTGTAGAATGCAGATTTTTCCAGCTCACTGAAATTGGATTGTTGCAATCTCTGTGTGACAATCAACAATTATCAGACCTTGCTGCCAATGAAACTGACAGGTTTCCACTTAGAAAGGGTACTTGACAGGGATCTGGTTTCTCATCACATTTTAAAAAAATATCTTGCCATGATGCAGAACTGGTCGAAAATTTTCCGACAGAAAAGTTTTCTGTTGGAACACCCAGATTTGACAGAACATGTCAACTGTGTCTAAACTTTCAATAGAAACCAGGAAGGTTCCCTGGCTCCCTGCCTGACGGGTTGCTGGGGAATGAGGGCTCCCCAGGTGACCAGATCCCTGGCTGTCAGAATCTCTGACTCCCTGAGCTACTGGCTCCCCCGCTGGTAGAACCCTGGATTCCTGGATGGCTGTCTGTTATGCTGCTGAGATACCCCAGCTCCACAGGTGGCAGTCTCCCTGGCTTGTGGGATACCTGGCTTATTCCTCCTAGCCTAGCAGGCAGTAGCACAGTGCTCTAACTCCATGGGTGCCCCATGATGTAAAGGGAAATCCCATGGGTTGGCTGGGGCATTCATGCACATGTCCAGCGCCTGTTCAACACTCTCTAGGCATCAACCTCTTCTCCTGGCTTACCACCTATCCCTTGGATTCCTGTGGCCAGGGGCTCCTTAGTAATACTTCCCTGACCCACAGAAAGCAAGAAGTTTGATAGTGTTTACTGGGATTCCTCATAAGATAATGCTAGCACAGTAAGCACTTTCTTATACACATCAGTCCCCAAGGATGTACAGAGAATTGCTCCACCACCTAGCATATAACTCCAATATGTAACATTTAGAGAGAGGGGCTACTGTAAGCACAGAAGGGTTGCTGCTGTGTTGGCTTCAATCCCTTTGCTTTCAACAGTATTGTGGCCAAAAAGAAGCATGTTTTATGATCATTTTATCTCCTCCAGAACAAAAAGCGGAGAGAAGATATGACCTTTGGAGAACAGAATGCTCATAAAAAATGAAGAACTGGTGCAGAAAGCGTGGGCAAGCAGGCTGTGGAAGCTGTCCAGCATTGAAGCTGTACATTTATTCTGTCTTGTTATTCCAGTTCTGGTCTTTTCCTACTATTACTCGTGCCAAACTACAGAGTGATTCTGTGACGTGAACAGATTTCAAATATGAGCTATAGACTGAAACTGCAAATTCATTTTCACTTGTAACTTAACACATATTTGAACCCGGAGCCCCAGAGGAAAAAAAGGTCCAGTTCATTTAAGCACCATGCTACTGAGCCCCTGCTCCTCTCATACTTCTGAAATATGAGATGTGTCAGGTATAAAATTAGAGCTTTTTTGAAACTTCTGCACAAATTATAGGTTTCTCTAGCTTTTGATTTGTTCAACAGTCAACAATGGCTGTGAAAGATGGAGAGGGAAGACATTAGGAAAATAATCAACTAGCACAGAGACAAACTGATGGTGAACTTACATCACAGAGCAGACTGGCCTCTTTGTAGGGATGGTGAACCAGTCTGGATAAAATTAGAAACGGACTTGGATCGAATTACAGATCCAAACAATCCCAAATGCTGGGAAACAGATCTGGATCCAAAATTTGTGGCTCAGGCTCAGATCTAGAGCAAATAAAAAGCAACTTGAACTTTCATTAAAACTCAAATGGATCCCTTTTTTGTGGTTCAGAAAAGTTTAGTTAACTGTGATTCCGATCAGGATAAATAGTAGAGGTGTTGAATATACTATGAGAAATTTTACAGAACCAATTTTACAGAACCCTGATGTTCAGATACATTTTTTCTCTAATCTAGTTACAGTATCTTAGATCTATTTCCAAAGTGGTTTTCACCATAGTGTCTAAGCTCCATTTGTAGACAGCTTTGCCTTTCAGAATTATATATACATAGCTATACTTTGACTCCTGTTTTTCTCTCATTTAAATGTGTTTGTTTTATATTCCAAGTGGGAGAAGCCACAAGACATCCATAATCACATCACGGCTGTGCAAGAACCAGATTCTCAACTGTACCAGACCTCCCTGATTCTCAGTTGACCAGCCTTAGCACAAATTAAAACTGCAAAGGAGCAGCTGTAACTTATACCACTGATATAAGTTCCTTCCAGGATCTTATGTTGATGGAGACTCATTCTTCCATGTACCCTCCTTTTTCTTATTCTTCCTTTTCTTTTTCCCATCCTCTTAGGCAGGAGTACGAGGAGGGGAAAGGGTGCAGGAGAGAGGAAGGTTTCCAGGATAGAAGGCAGAGCCACCTCCACCCAATTTACTCCAGCAGACTTCTCTAAGACAGGGATTCCCTGTGGAAATCTCTGGATGCTTTCAGTTCACTCTGTGTTGTGTACAACCATCTGATTCATCAGACGTTGTAGAGGACATGGAGAGTTGCGAGTGATGGGGGCCATGGAGACTCTATACTGATTAATTTGTAATCTGTCTATCATGTTCAGTTATCGGAGTACATAGCAAACTCTAATTTATGTAGGAAATTCTAATGTACCCATTATGGTGATGCTTTTTGAGGTTCAGCCATCACTGCTGCTGAGCAAGTCTAAGAAACAAGGGGCTATGCACTTGGCATCTAGATAATCTGGTAGTAGACATATTAGTATTTGCTAGATAATCTGGTAGTAGACACATTAGCATTTCCTAGGTAGTTTAGATTGGATTTTGTTATGAATTCTGATAACTGAGCATGATAGATGACATAAAACAATATGGGGACTCCATGACTCAATTCACCTCAAGTCACCTCAGACTGATGTGTTTATGTGTTATTTGTGGTGCACAACTCTACACATTCCGCTAAATGAGAAGAAATGGAAGTCACCAGATTACAGCCATGTATTTATTATATTTGAATGAAAAAATGTCCATGAAATGACAAACCTGATAATCTGATTTGACTTTGAAAGGTTTTTTCTGTTTTTAAAACTATATTTACTGAGATTCTCAAAGCTTAAGAGAGAGAGAGAGAAAAGATTAAAGACAGAGCTAGCACACAGCTTTCCATCATTAGAGCAAATGAAAGCATTCTTTTCTTTGAAAAAGCTGTTACCTATTAGTAATAATGGGGAAAGGCTCAACCATATGGGGAAAAATAAAACCTTATAAAGAATTTCTGTCTCTAGATAAAAACATTTAGCATTGACTTTAAAAGCCTGCTAATAAAACATTACTTAACATACATACTGGTTGCAATTTTCTTTAATTGGAGTCATGCTTTGTTTCTTCTTTTTTTTTTTTTTTTTGGTGACAAGGTGAAATAAATCATTTTCAAATAAATCAAGTTTCACACTGATAGCATCTCCAGTACAGTTTTTTACTTTGCTTTGTAGAACCTTCCAACCTCAATAAAACAAAATTCCTTCTAGTGGTTTAACACTGAGTCTCATAGGACTGGGGTCCATACGTTGCTTTTGGGACATTATAATTATATTTTAATACAAGGCTGGAACCACAAACTCTGGAAAGAATGAGATCAAAGCTAGAACGGAACAGCTCATTAATAGGTGGTCTGGGGTTACAAAGTATTTGGATTATGAGAAACTATCAAAGTGCTATTGCATGCTAGTGGTTTTCCTTCTTCCCTGAAGCCAGCTCTGATGATAATTTAAAATCAACTTTTTATGATCCCTTGAATTGTATTGGGGGTGAGGAAGGTGTGACTGTGCAGTTTTTTCTTTTTCTTTTTAACATTTATTCGAAGCTGCTGAATTTCTAAATGGTTTGCCTAATATTCCAGAAAATATTCAATGTCCACAAGTAATTTTGAGCCAGATTGTGATATGCTTACTACACTGAATAGTGCTTTATACCCACAACTTCAATGGGATTACACGTGGAGTGAGGCACATCAATGTGACTCAGAATATCTGGTCCTTAATTGTCACTTTAAATTCTCTTTGAGAAACAAATATTTCTATCTTAATAAACAACATCACTGGAAGAGATAAGATTGGTGAGGTAATATCTTTTATTAGACCAACTTTCTGTTGTTGGAGGAGAAGTTTTCAAGCTTCACAGAGCTCTTCTTCAAGTCTGGAAAAGGTAACTAGAATGTCACAGCTAAATACAAGGTGATACAGATTGTTAAGCACAAAGGGTTAACATGTTGCAAGAAACCACTTAAAATGAAGCAACCAATTAACATCTTGACAGTCATAGGACAAATGAGGTTTAACAGGTTACAAATTGTGGTAATCAGCCATACAACCAGTGTTTCTGTTGAGACCATGATTTTTAGTGTCTAGCAGAGTTATGAATTTTAGTCCCCAGTCTTGTCTCTTTTGAAGGTGTTTGCAGGTTTCCTCTGAGGACAAGGATAGATCAGATGTGGAGTTCTCTCTTTGTGAAAGGTGTACGGCCATGGATAACATGGTTTGTTTGTCTTTTATCATTTTTCTATGCGAGTTCATTCAAGAGCGTAGTGATTGACCGTTTTCTCCACCTAGATTTTGTTGGGGTAACTGATGCACTGGATGAGGTATACTATATCTTGTGATACACATGTGTAGGACCCATGAATCTTGAAAGGTCTATTGTGGGGGGTGTTGATCATCATGACAGCAGAAATATGTCTGCAGGTTTTGCATCTGTTCTGGAGAAGAGCTCTGCGAAGATCAAAAGCTTGTCTCTCTTCCACCAACAGACACTGGTCCAGTAAAAGATAGTACCTCACCCACCTTGTCTCTCATATCCTGGAACGAACACAGCTACACCAACAACAACACTGCAAACAACATCCACTAGAAGTCAAGTGATCAGATGGCCAAAGTAATAATAAAATAATCCTTTTGAAGCAAATCAGGATACAAGGATGCAGTGTAGTTTAGAAATATTGGGTTTCATTTTTGATATTCTCTTTGGTCCAGATTGTGAGTCCTCCTGTATGCCCATGCAACGGCATCAGGAATGTCTGAAGTCCCTTTATGACACAACATGGGCTATCTGCATCACCAGAACCTGTGTATGTGGGCAGGAGACAGCAGCTGACACCAGGCTGCTGCTACTCTTCCCATGCAGGTGGGTGGTGTGTGAGTCAGAGGCAGGGGAAAGATGGAGTCTCCTTCTCTAATGCACCAGCCTGTGCACAGGAGCTGACATGGGGGGATGGGGGAGGGGAAGCCAGAATCAGTTTATAACAACTGGTTTCTGCCCTGCATGTGGAGCAATGCAGCTATTTATTGCTCACTACTGAGGCTGAATTTTAGGATTTCAATCCACTTCTCAAGGGCCATTATTCTGCCCATCTACACATACATTTCCATTATCCTCGAACCTCGTCCTCAAGAAAGAAGGGACACTAAGAAAAGGAAAGGTTTCCACAGCATTCCCTAAACCTAACAACGTATAGAAATTAAAGACATACAGTACCAAAACACAACTGACAATTTTCAACTCAAACGAAATCTCAGTGCCAACATATGGCTGCAAGAGCTGGAGAGCTATTAACGAGCTAAACTGAAAGCTAGATGCTTCTGAAAGCAAGTGCCTACAAAAGATTCTGGACACTGGATGGAGAGACTCACTGGATGGAGAGATCTGAGAAATTACCAATCAGCAGCTCGTCTCCACCAAAATCAGAAGAAAACATTGGATATATTTGGGTCATGTACTCTGGATGCCAAAACACAACTCCAACATGAAGCTGTCAAGTGGAAACCAACTGGTGTGAGGAAATAAGGGTGCCCAAGAGAAACCTTAACAAGAACCCTTAGCAAGGAGAGCAGAACAGTTGACCGCAAAACCAGAGAGCAGATGGAAGCAGCAGCTAATGACAGAGACGGATGGAAGACACTGCTTTCCACCCTGTGTGACAACATTGGTGAGAGAAGGATGTAATAAAAGTAAAGAGGAATCAACTTTAGGTTTCAAGGAAAGAATAGACGCCCTTCATTCATAATGCAGCCACCCAGCCTCAGAGAATTTTTAAAGCTGAAATCTACATAAGAAAACCTCACCATTAGGATTTATTTTTAAAATATACTTTAACAGAGGAGTATCACAGAGGCAATTTGGATTTCAGTTGCATCATGGCATGCAAGCATCCTTGAAAAATGGAGGCAGCATATTCAATCTCTCTTTGAACAGAAGCCAAAGATTGCCAGAAAAGTTCTGCATAACTGAAAGCTGGGATAATGTAAAAGCCAGTTATGTTGATCTACTTTAATGAGAAGGTGCAGAGAATAAGTACTTCAGTCATGACCTAAGCCTTTTTCTGCCTGAAAGTGGAACATACACATTTCCAACAATTTGTAAGCATAGCAGATCAAAGTCTATTTCCTCTGGGCACACAGGTGGCTCTGTGGCTATGTGCATATTCCTATTCTGCTAGATGGATAATGACAAATGTATTGTATATGAAATCCCAGCAGATTGAGGATTCTTTTGTTTCATTCTGAAAGGGCTATAAATAAATAGTGTGGCACAAACAGACTGCTGAATGAAACACACACACACACAATCAGAGAAACCTTTGTGGTTTACAAATGGCCAATTTCAAAGGGATCCAAGCAGACAGAGTGGGAGCATTTCTCAGCAAATAAAAGAAGGACTTTACTGCATTCCACAAGCATTTCTGGGAAGAAGCTTCTATCAAATATTCATGGTAGCCTCTTGTCTATACAAGGCTGGTTGATAGAGTAATAGTGTCGACTGACTGGGCACCAAAATGCAGCCATTTTCCTTTTCCCTGTCTAGTAAATCTGTGACTGTCAGTGATGGGAGCTGATGGGAAATGATAGCCTTATTGAGCTGCCTCGTGAACTGTAACTCATTTGTTCTGAAGACCCAGAATGACAACCCCTGCATTTCTCCCTTCCAGCAAAATTGAGTATAAATCACTTTATCATTTTTCTCCATGACAGTTTATCAGAATTCTGGAATTTTATATGAAGTAATAGGGGCTGGTGATAGGAAATAAGACTTATACTCAATCTTGTTGTTGAAGGGCACTGCCCCTCACAAGGGCTAAGCATTCCCATAAAAACTGTAATCCGAGTTTCACTATACATACATATACACAGACTATATATATGTGACTTGATGATAGAAAGAAAACACTGACAGACTAGCTTTTACTAGGCTTTAGACAGGAATATTCTAGGCCATGACTCCTGTGAACCTATCACTGACGTGTATTCAGCTCTTTGTAAACTCATCTTTCATTTGTCATTCTGAATGTTAATTTTTCTGTTCTTGCCAATTTAAGTTTCATGACAAAAATGTATTAATGTCCGGCATAACCTTATCAGGTAAAGAAACTGCACTAAATGTTGCTGTTCTTGTTATTAAATGGGAAGTGTTGAGATACTATGGTGATGATGGCCACATACGTTCCTATATAGATAGATCTTTTCTGCTTTCTTTAAAAATATTTTTTAAATTGTTACTTGTGACAATGAGGAACTAACACTAAGCTGAAATCATGTAAACTAGGCGATTTTACTTTTGTCTCCTCAAAAGGCTCTCTACACATCACCTCAGTCTCATGTGAATTTCACTGAGCATTTACAGGCACTAGGCAACCTTGCCACACATCTCTGCCACTATTCCTTCCATTCTAGGCCTTGGCCCCTCTGAGAAGGCTGACAACTGTACAAAAATTGAGTAGCTCCATGATATATAAACAATATCCAATAGAGACTATGAACTGGGTACCAGAATTTTTCTTCCCACACTGAATGCTCTATTAAGTATAGTTATAAAACAAACAAATAATAAATGGGCCTGAAATTCAAATCTGTAAAGAGAAGATTAAGATGACTGAACACATTAAGAAGCAAAGACAGAGGGGAGACATGGCAGTTGCCTATACTTAGAAGTGTGTTTAGGTTCAAGGTTCATGTTACCCAAGTTCAACAAAGTTGACCCCAAACTCCTCTGCCTGTGCTCCCAGAGTTGGGTCAGAGAAGGTGGGCTAGGCTGATCATATGGGGAAGTGATCAGCCTATGTTTTATCCAGTGCTCCTGGGATGAGTTTCTAGGATTCCCCCCACAAGTGGCTACATAAAAAGACAGCTGAGCAGTATCTTCTTGATCCTCTATGGATGGATGGCCTGCAGTGCAGGTGACACGCCATGGAATGGTGACATGAGGAAATCTACATAGCGATGCCCCCTCATAATACTGTGATGCCATAGCTACCCAGTCAATTTTGCTATTGCCTGGGTTCCTTTTTCAAGACTATAAATGCAATACTGTTGACATGGATCACACTTCTGCTTACATAAGTAGATGTGAAAGCTCAGTTCTCATTAGTCCAGGAGACGAGGGCATGTATCTTAAACTATGGTAGGAAAATTTTTGATAAAATACTAGGAAAAATGTTAAAAGTCTAACTAGACACTGCAGCAAAGCTACAAAGGAAAGTTCAAAGGAGATAACTGTAGATCAAACTTAACTCCTGTGACCCATCTATTTAGAAATAATTAAACCCACTACAATACAGAAAGATGGACTAAATGACCTACCCACAACCACAATAATTTGGCTTATCTCCTGAAACTAGATTTAAACCCAGATCTCCAGAGGAAAGAGCCTGATTCAGTAGGCCACCATTCTAACCTTTTCTTAATATATATTATCACATGAAAGACACAGGCTAAAGTGTACTGTAAATTTTATGCTCATAACCCAGCAGATGAGCGTGTGTCTTGCTTAATCATCCTCAAATGGCTGAATATTGGCACCACTGGCATGTCTTCCTTGAAGGAATCAGGCTTTTTCCCTGGAGTCAGGCTTTGGACCCACTGTTGCAAACACTAAACACTGACCTGAGAAGCCGAAGTCCCCTCTCCCCACCACTACCCTTTTTTAAACACCATTTAAATTTTATTCCATCCACTTTTTTTTTTTTACTGTATGGTCCATATCATTAGACAATTGCCTATCCCGTTGGCTCTGGTGATGGCATGGACCATGGGGCTAATTTTGCACAGGTTATATATCAGAGATTGGGAAGAATGTGCACACACTATGAAGAAGAAATTTGCTGAGACAAACCTGGGAACTATGCAATTAAAAGAAAAACAGCAATAAATTAAGAATGACTTGGAGATACCAAGAGCATGGTGCTAAATGACAACCCCATGAAATATATAGAAAAACTTGATATTAAGACTAGTGATAAACACATGAAAAGGCAATCAACACTTCAGGATAATACACAACAAAACCCTGAATCAAGGAAGGATATTGGAAAGTGGTGGATAAAACTCTTCTTGGTCTACAGGCCAGTCCTTAACAGCACAAGTGTACGGGAAACAAATCAAATCCTGTCATGAATAAAAACAGGCATCAATTATGTTAAAGGGAATTTTTCTAAAACTGTAAAAGGTACTAATTAAGGTTATAGTTAAAATGCAGTGAGCCGTTCTGATCAATCAGTTATAAAATAATTTATTAGAGACAAGGTGGGTGAGGTAATATCTTTTATTGGACCAACTTCTTTCTCTGGCAGACGTTGGTCCAATGAAAGATATTACCTCACCCACCTTATCTCTCTAATAACCCGGGACCAACACAGTTACAATACTGCAGCTAACATAAATAAAATAATTATGTTATCTTTTTATAAAAGTTGTGGAGGGTAAAGGAGTCTAGGTGTTTAGGTGGAATTTCTCCACAGAGATAATAGTTAATATATGGAACAAAACGACCAAGTGTACACTTAGCAGCAATGAAAGTAAACAGTTTCAGAAAAAAGGTGAGAAATAATATAGTAGGGGACAAGCGTTATCCAAAAAGAGAACAGATACAAGCTGAAATGGATTTCTCCAATCCTAGCATGATCTGCATTCATAAAAGTCCAATATGTCTACAGAAAATAATATACTCATGCTAATTTTATACGCAAGCATATATACAGTCCTCCAGCATTGGAAAGGTTTGATATTTAATGAGAGAATATTATGATATTTCCAAAGAGTTCTTCTGCCTTTAGCTTATTCCAAATATGCTGTTACTGTATATTACCTGTAGGCTTTTTTTTTTTTTTTAAAGCAAAGAGCAAACATCCAGAAAATATTCAGCCCAGAACTGTCATAAGGTTGCTGCAGTTTTCATGTGGACAGTTTTAAGGGCTGTTGAAAGGAAAAGGGATTATAGCCAAGTCACTTAAGTGGCATGAATTTTCCATAATGGTTCAGGCTTGTTTTAGAAGTTTGTGGGTCTTGCTAATAACCTGAGCTTCATGGATTCTTAAAATGGAATATCTTATACATAGCTCTAATTTATACAATTTCCAAACAGCAAGTTCTGAGCTGGCTATGCTTAGAGATGCTAACTGCAGTGCTTTTGCAGAGTAAAATGGTATCAAAATTGCAGGAGGACTGAGATGATGGCTATGACACAGCGGCAAGCAAAAATGTCTGTCTTGAGAAACTTGTGACTATTTTATTTGAGGGTTTTGTTCCTTAGGATGACTAATCATCCCTCCTTGTATTTATTTATGGATTACCACACACACTGGAGGCAGAGGAAGTCTCTTTCTCTTTGATTCTTCCCAGCTCCCCTCCCTAAAATGAGTCAGAGGAATAATATTTCTAGTCATAACTTAGCCAAGCTGATTTGCCTAAGTACAGCACAGCATGGGGAGGAGGTGACCAGCCCTTTGTGGAGAAAGAAGTGGTTCAGGACTATTTAGAAAAGCTAGACGAGCACAAGTCCATGGGCCGGATGCACTGCATTTGAAGGTGCTAATGGAGTTGGCAGATGCGATTGCAGAGCCATTGGCCATTATCTTTGAAAACGCATGGCGATCGGGGGACGTCCTGGATGACTGGAAAAAAGGCTAATGTAGCGCCCATCTTTAAAAAAGGGAAGGAGGAGGCTTCGGGGAACGACAGGCCAGTCAGCCTCTCCTCAGTCCCTGGAAAATCATGGAGCAGTCCTCAAGGAATCAATTCTGAAGCACTTAGAGGAGAGGAAGTGATCAGGAACAGTCAGCATGGATTCACCAAGGGCAAGTCATGCCTGACTAACCTAACTGCCTTCTATGATGAGATAACTGGCTCTGTGGATGACGGGACTTTAGCAAAGCTTTTGATACGGGTCTCCCACAATAAAGAAGTATGGGCTGGATGAATGGACTACAAGGTGGATAGAAAGCTGGCTAGATTGTCGGGCTCAACGGGTAGTGATCAATGGCTCCAGGTGTAAGTGGCAGCCGGTATCAAGCGGAGTATCCCAAGGGTCGGTCCTGGGGCCGGTTTTGTTCAATATCTTCATTAATGATCTGGAGGATGGCGTGGACTGCACCCTCAGCAAGTTTGCAGAGGACACTAAACTGGGAGGAGTGATAGATACGCTGGAGGGTAGGGATAGGATACAGAGGGACCTAGACAAATTAGAGGATTGGGCCAAAAGAAATCTGATGAGGTTCAACAAGGACAAGTGCAGAATCCTGCACTTAGGATGGAAGAATCCCATGCACTGGTACAGACTAGGGACCGTATGGCTAGGCAGCAGTTCTGCAGAAAAGGACCTAGGGATTACAATGGACAACAAGCTGGATATGAGTCAACAGTGTGTCCTTGTTGCCAAGAAGGCCAATGGCATTTTGGGATGTATAAGTAGGGGCATTGCCAGCAGATCGAGGGACATGATCATTCCCCTCTATTCGATATTGGTGAGGCCTCATCTGGAGTACTGTGCCCAGTTTTGGGCCCCACACTACAAGAAGGATGTGGAAAAATTGGAAAGAGTCCAGCGGAGGGCAACAAAAATGATTAGGGGGCTGGAGCACATGACTTATGAGGAGAGGCTGAGAGAACTGGGATTGTTTAGTTTGCAGAAGAGAAGAATGGGGGGGGGATTTGATAACTGCTTTCAACTACCTGAAAGGGGGTTCCAAAGAGGATGGATCTAGACTGTTCTCAGTGGTAGCTGATGACACAACAAGGAGTAATGGTCTCAAGTTGCAGTGGGGGAGGTTTAGGTTGGATGTTAGGAAAAACTTTTTCACTCAGAGGGTGGTGAAGCACTGGAATGCGTTACCTAGGGAGGTGGTGGAATCTCCTTCCTTTGAGGTTTTTAAGGTCAGGCTTGACAAAGCCCTGGCTCGGATGATTTAGTTGGGGATTGGTCCTTCTTTTAGCAAGGGGTTGGACTAGATGACCTCCTGAGGTCCCTTCCAGCCCTGATAGTCTATGATTCTATGATTTTTGTCAAGGTTCCTTCCCCACTCTGAACTCTAGGGTACAGATGTAGGGACCTGCATGAAAGACCCCCTAAGCTTATTCTTACCAGCTTAGGTTAAAAACTTCCCCAAGGTACAAACTTTGCCTTGTCCTTGAACAGTATGCTGCCACCATCAAGCATTTTAAATAAAGAACAGGGAAAGAGACCACTTGGAGACGTCTTCCCCCAAAATATCCCCCCAAACCCTACACCTCCTTTCCTGAGGAAGGCTTGATAATAATCCTCACCAATTTGTACAGGTGAACACAGACCCAAACCCTTGGATCTTAAGAACAATGAAAAATCAATCAGGTTCTTAAAAGAAGTATTTTAATTAAAGAAAAGGTAAAACAATCATCTCTGTAAAATCAGGATGGTAAGTACCTTACAGGGTAATCAGATTCAAAACATAGAGAATCCCTCTAGGCAAAACCTTAAGTTACAAAAAGACACAAAAATAGGAATATACATTCTCTCCAGCACATCTTATATTACCAGCCATTAAATAAAAGGAAATCTAACGCATTTTGTAGCTAGATTACTTACTAACTTAACAGGAGTTGGAAGGTTGCATTCCTGATCTGTTCCCGGCAAAAGCAACACACAGACAGACAGACCCTTTGTTCCCCCCGCCTCCAGATTTGAAAGTATCTTGTCCCCTCATTGGTCATTTTGGGTCAGGTGCCAACTTGGTTACCTTAGCTTCTTAACCCTTTACAGGTGAAAGGGTTTTGCCTCTGGCCAGGAGGGATTTTTTAGCACTGCATGCTTGATAGAAATATGAACAGTTAGCACAAGTTCATGGCAAGTGAAAAGACACCTGTAAGGGCCAACAAAGATGTCAGGGTGGGAAAAAAGGACAGGTGAACGGTATCAATGCAGAGTCACCTTTGCAGCTGTAGGTGAACTGTAGGTGCTTTGTGAGTATCACAGATTGTGATAAATGAAGCTGATAATGAAATAACTGAGCCAATGTACTGTAATTCAGCGACAAACAAAAGGCAGCCTGGCGTAGGGAAAAAATTACAAAATGACTTATGCAAAGAGAAAATGAAATATGTGAAGCAAAGGAAAATCTAAAGAGATTTTGGAAAGCCTAAGATGGGGATGGTGGAACAGGTGGTACCAAAACAACTATTAGAAAGGAAGGGAAATTTAGCGCAACAGATAGAGACAATGAAAGTGCACAGAAACAGGAATTAGAGCAGCCTGTCACCTAAAGAGGATGAGAGAGCATGTTCAAGTCCTCAAATGCTCTACTCTCCTAATGGGAGAGAAAGAGTATGTATGTTTATAAACACACACACACACAACATTACCTGTCACCGCACAGTAATTTTTTACCAAATCTCCAAAGTCATATAAGTAAATTAGGATATATTGTCAATACATATTTGCTGTGTGGATTCAGATTCACCTTAAATATTTCTATCTGCATCAAATACCAATTTCATACAGTTTTCTTGGGAGCAGATATGAAATGAGAATTGTGTATTTGTCTGTGGATGCCTGTATTAATGGGAATACCTTACTATCTGTACCTCTTCAGATTGTGATCTTGTCAGATCTCATATGCTAAGCAGGCTCTAGCCTGAATAACAATCGGCTGGGAGGTCTCCAAGGAAAAGCCCATGTACTACAGAAAGTAGCACTGGTGATTCAGCAATTGGCACTCTTCCTTCTAATTCAGGAATAAATCAATGCCACAGCATGGCATTAGGGAACTGTTATGTTGCTGGGTATGACAGCTTCTAGAGGACACGTACAACCAATGCCCTCAACACTTGTTATTGAATTATCAATGGCACTTCTTGCAATGCTAGCAGTTGCAAAATTCCAATTTTGGCTATAACAGTCTACCAACCCAAATTTTGCCTGCCATTTCAAAGAGAGGAAGGTAATTCTCAAAATCCCATCCTAAAAATGGCTGGTTGGAAATAGCTCACACATGCCACTCCAAAGTCAGTGCTTTCCAGTGGTGAGTGAAGGAGCATTCTCTGTTGCTCTCTCACTCACAAAATCTGTCGAGTGCTTTGGGATAGTTCTCAATGAAAAGTACTACACAATAACAGCAAGCTATTGAAATCTTATTGGGAAGATAATGCAGTGATATTAGATGTAACATAATTGGGATGATTAGGTGCCTTTATAATATGTAGTTTAGACAAATGGGAAAGATCCAGAAAAATCAAATGATACCTGTGAAGTCAGAGGGCCTGATTCTCCATTGTGCTGCATAAAAGTGTATATCAATGCATCAGTTTTATGTAAGGGTAATTCCATAGACTTCAACAGATTTACTCCAAGGTAAAACCGGTGTAAATGCAGTGGCAAATTCAGTCCCAGATATGTTACTTGTTTTGCTATTTGAAGCTAAATTCCAAAAGCCTTAATTATAGCTCTGCTTTTTAAAAAACTTCTATAAAATATCTTCCCTTTTGAGAAGCTGACAGATAGGTGGGGAAGGATGGAAATTTATGGCATATGAATTATCACTATGAATAGGATGTTTAAACCCTCCATTTCAAACTTTTTATTCTGAACAGCAGATTTTTTATGTTCATGCTATGTTTTAAAAATAACCTCTGAAAGCAGAAAATCATACTCAGCATTATGAGTTACAAGTGACTACCAACTTTAGAAATCAACAAGTTTTAATTTTTTCCACTTTGCAAAAATGACAATTTACAATACACATACCACAAATTACTCTTATTTCATAAGAATATTGAAATATTCAGTTCTCTAAATAAAAGAGGCAATTATTGCAAAATAAAACAATTTGCAAGTGCCCTTAATCAACTAAACATTTGGCAGGTTTTTAACAAAATTACTACTTTTGGTACACAAAAATTCTTAAATTAATTCTGGAACTTTAACAATTTTAAATCAGTAAATTGTCTCACTATTGCTGATATATATTTAATCAAGTCAACACTGGAGTAATTTCAACTCAAAAGTTCTTTGCCAAGCATTGAGCACTGCCCTGCAGACAGCAGCACTTCTAGATTTATTGTTCCTTCCCTTTGCCTCTCCTGCCCACCCCACAGCAGAGCTGAAAGTTGAAGCAGATAAATACACTGTTGCTCTCTGCCCTACCCTGCAAGAGTTGGGAGAAGAAGCCAATCCCCTTCCGCACCCCTCATAATTAATCTACTGAAGTCAAGTTGCAGAAAAGGCCAACAATGACACAGCTCTTTTCTGACTAGGGACTCTGAGCACTATCACAATATAAATATATTGGATAAATTAGAGGGGAGAAATAATTCAACTATATACTAGGGTTGCCAGGTATCTGGTTTTCAACCAGAACACTCAGTCGAAAAGGGACCCTGGCAGCTCCAGTCAGCACTGCTGATTGGACCTTTAAAAGTCCGGTTGGGCACAGGGCTGGCAGGCTCCCGACCCAGCTCTGCCCAGCTCCTGGGAAGCAGCCAGCATGTCCTTCTGGCTCCTAGGCATAGGGGCAGCCACGGGGGCTCCACGCGTTCCCCCTGCCCCAAGCACTGGCTTCGCAGCTCCCATTGGCCAGGAACCAGAGCCAATGGGAGCTGCTGGGGTGGTGCCTGTGGATGGGGGCAGTGCACAGAGCCCTCTGGCTGCGCGCCTCCACCTAGGAGCCAGAGTGACATACTGGCCGCTTCCCGGGAGCCGCCTGAGGTAGCACCGGCTGGAGACCACACCCTGAACCTCCTCCTGCATCCCAACTCCCTGCCCCAGCCCTGAGCTCCCTCCCGCACCCAAACTCCCTCTTGGGGACTGTACCCCACTCCCACTGCCCCAGCCCTGAGCCCCTTCCTGCACCCACACTCCCTCCTGGGGACTGTACTCCCTCCCGCACCCCACCCCCCTGCCCCAGCCCTGAGCTTCCTCCCACACTCTGAACCCCTCGGCTCCAGCCCAAAGCCTCCTCCTGCAGCCCAAAACCCTCATCCCCGGCCCCATCTCAGAGCCCGCATCCCCAGCCACAGCCCTCACCCCTCCCTGCACACAACCCCCTGCCCTAGCCTTGAGCCATCTTCCACCCTCCGCAGCTGGAGCCCTCACCCTCCCACACTCCCTGCCTGGTGAAAATCAGCGAGTGAGTGAGGATGGGGTAGAGCGAGCGATGGAGGGAGGGGGGATGGAATGAGCGGGGGTGGGGTCTCAGAGAAGGGGCGTGGCCTCAGGGCAGGGAGTGGGGCAGGGCGTGGGGCAAGGGTGTTCAGTTTTATGCGATTATAAAGTTGGCAACCCTACTCTGTACTGGAATACTGACTTCAGCTCTAGTGTACACATTTCGAAAAGGACATTGAAAAATTGGAAAGGGTTCAGAAAAGAGCTGCAAGAAAGATTTGAGGTCTGGAAAACATGATTTACAGTGAGAGGCTAAAGAAACTCAATCTACTTAATCCAAGAGAAAGATAAGAGGTGACTTGGTCAACAACTATCTACATGGGAAAGAGACTTCTGATAGTAGAAGGCTCTTAGATCTAGTAGAAAAAAGGCAAATGGAGATCCAGTGGCTGGAAACCAAAGCTAGACAAATTGAGACTAAAAATAAACTTTTTCTTTAGAAAATAGTGAGGATATTAGAACACCGAAATGATTAATCAAAGGTGATGATGAATTGTGTATCACTTAAAATCAAGATTGGATGTCTTTCTAAAAGATATACTTCGTCTCAGCCAGAAGTTGGGGGCCTGACGTAGGAAATTCTATGGCCTGTGTTACATAGGAGGCCAGAATAGATCATCATAAAATATATTAATCTATAAGGATGTGCAATGTAGAAAAACCACCGTATTAGGAAAGGACAAGTAATTTAAACAGTCAGTTATGGATAATCTGGTCCCCTTTCTTAAGGTCCATAAACCCACATATTGGAATTATGAATTGGAGAAAGAAGAACAAATTAGACCTATTTGTGTCACATTTAGTATGGTTATAAGTGGTTAACCCTTTTCTAATTTTTTTAAATTATTATTGCATTTTTATAAGTCTGAACCTACCGTTTCTCTAATTTGGATTATTTCAAATGTGAAATGTTTGTATCTGAACTATTTTTTCCCTTTAGAAAATTGATAAGGATTCATCTATAATTGCACTAATGAAAAATCCAGCAGGATTTGAATTTAATAGCTTTGGAGTACAAAAGACCTTATCCACTAGTCTACACAGTCACTTTAGGTAATTCCTGTGGAAATTTACAGACATCATACTGGTCTCTAGAGGAAGCCCATATTCTTCCATGATTGCAGTAGAAACATATTGAGCATTATGAGGAAAAGTTAATTAAAAAATTGGATGGAACTATTATGATGTTCAAATTTAAGTGTCAGGAACTGGGGAATAATATACCTAAAAAAAGCAAGCCAAACTTTATACAAATTTAAGACTATAAAATAGCATTTTCCTAGTATAAAAATACCCATGAATGAGGCAACATTCAATCTCCGCATATAATTAAAGGGATTTATTCTTATTATACGATATTGGTTTGATTCAGTCTCTAAAAGTCACACACATCTGTCCTTAATACTGTCAGACCACTAACCCAGATTTTTTTCCAAGTTTGGGCCTATAGAAATAGTAGCTGTAATGCTCTTTATTTACCTGGATTTACTTTGAGACTCTCAACAGGAAATCTGGAAAAATACTACACAGAAGAAGCATCACAAAAACAATCTTCTTTCCCTATTTATGTTATGGAGTAAAGAATAATACTCCCCAAATAAAGTCCTTTCATTAAAATATTCAATTAATAAAATGCCCCAGCGTTCAGTGGCTGAAGAAAAGTTTGAGCTTCCTAGTATGGGTTGTTTATTAACTGTTTATTTATTAACTGTTCATTAAGGCTCAGATTCAGGAAAATATCTCTACTGAGGACAGCACTTAAGTACGTGCTTAAAGGTAAGCCAATACCTAAGTGCCTTCCTGAATATGGATGGACGTAAACACGCACTTAAATGTTTTGCTGAATTGGGGCCTGAGAGAGAAACTGAGTGATTCAGAGGCTCAGGATCTTCTCTCTCAGATGTTTTACTCACAGTACATACACAGATTGTCTTCACCTTGAACAAAGATGGCAAAAGTAACAGCAATAAAACGTACAATGGCAATACCCCTTTCAGGGCACTAGCTAAATGTATAGCATTTTTAAGAACACTTGGTCTCAAAGATGGTTTTCTTCTACTATATAGAACCCCAAACCTACCCTTTGGCCTGAACCCTGCAAGGAGCTCTGCAAAGTCAATGGAGCTCTGTGTAGGACTGGAACCAAAAATAGCCTTTTGTTGTTGTTGTTAAAAGTGCTTTTCAAAAACACTTCTTGCCAGAGCTAAGCTCCAAATGAAATCTCCCTGTGTGTGATCCTCCATTCAGACAAAAGAAAGAACTAACGCCCTCCTGTCTTATAGGAAAAGAACAACTGTCTTTAACCCAATAGTATAAAGGTGAAAAGGGGGAGGGGGAGAAACGGTGTGTGTCGTATTTTTTGTCTCATTGAGGCATAAACAAAGCTTGAAGGTTGTTGGCTTTTGTTTTGCGTGTACACATTTTATTGGTGGTGGTTTATCCCAGTTGCTTTATATTTTAAATATCAGGAATGCCAATTCAGGTCTTCCTTCAGAACTGCCTGTTGTGAGTTCTGTTATCCCTGAAATGAAAGACCAAAGGTGGCCATTCTTTATCTTTCATCTTTTCTTTCAATTGCAGCTAGTACGCTTGAGTTAACCAAGACTGACGAAAACATACTCCCACTCTCATTTAACTAGACGTCAACACCTTAGAATGCGTGACATCATAATAAACTGCCTGGTATGCATAAGGTGTACCTGGTTATAAAACTCCTTAATTTCTAAGTTAAGAAAAACAAAATAGGAAAAAAATATAACCATGCCTAGTTCATATAACAAAAATAAGTAAAATTAGAGCATAGAAGACTTTTCTCTTTGCAGGTCCCTTTGACAGTATAACTATGAATATATGTAAAACATAATATTGTACTGTTAAACTGGTGCGGTTGCAATTTTTAAGACATCCTGAGCACAGATCAGATTATTGACGTTCTACTGCTATGATCCCTTATGCTTAACTCTTTCCTGGAGAGTTTCTACTTATGTATGCATTTTGTTAATGCATTTCTTCACCACCTTTGCTGTAATGCTATTATTAACGGCACAAAAACTATACTGGAGTTAAATGAAACTTGTGTTGCAATCAGAGGAGTCTTCTACTTCCTTTCTGTACCGACACTGAATATTTAATCCAAGATGAATTTCCCTTTTCTTTGTACTCACTCTAAATCCCAGCTATTTATTACAATGCCAAAGCCTTTAACTGTAGGATCTAAATGTTTGTGGGTATTTGCTATAATGGTAGAATTTGGCTTTGTTTCTCTTTTGGGGAGGAGGAATATTTGTTACAAAATACTTTGCTATGGTCTGTATTTGACACACATGGCAGACAGTGGTGATGGAACAATTTTTATTGTGGGGGTGCTGCAGGCGGAAACTAAGTATTTGAGTTACTACTACTTCAAGCCAGGGGGTATGGCAGCATCCCCAGCACCCCGTAGCACATATCATGGCAGATGTTCATTATCTTGCGTGCATTCAAATAGTTGCTGGGAGTAGAGCTGGTCAGAAATTTTTCACCTAAATAGTCTTCTGCTAAAAGTGCTGTTTTCATCAAAATCAACACTTTCAAAATGTTTTGATTTTGACAAAAATGACATTTTATAAAAAAAAATGAAAAAATTCTGACCAGCTTTGCTCCCAGTATCTCTGTTAGAATGCACACAATTATATTAGATACTAAATGAAATTTTGTTTTAAAAATAAAATAAAATAAACAAGATGTTTTGATACTATGTACAGTTTTGTCATTTTTGTTTCAAAATGATTTTTCAAATTCAATATAGGATTGAAATTTGACTGATGTTAGATCAACCCATTTTATTTTTTATTTCATTTCACTGGAAATTTTTAAAATATTTTGATTTTGCTCTGTTTTGGAATTATTTATTTTTCAAAATTGCAGTTTTATTTATTTATTGTACAATGGATTTCTCTCACCACAGCCCCGGATTCCAAAAAGAGAGTATCTAGGTATTAAACAAGTGACAAATAACCTTAATACTATTTTCTAGTTTCCCCAGGAAATGCATTCTGGCCTGTTATGCCTGTTTCAGTCTTCATATCCTATTCCCCTCTTTTTCTGACAAGTGAGACTGGCTGACGCTGCCCTAGTAGAATACAGAATTGTGTTGAATATTTGTGTAGCTAATATAAATTGTATTGGTATTGCAAGGCGCTACTATATAGAAGTGGTGCAATGACAGATTTTCAAAAGTGGTCTCTAACTTTGGGGGCCCAATTTAAGACCCACAGGGGGTGATTTTCAGATATACCATGATAGTTGGAACTCTAGAAATACATAGGTAAAATTCTGGCAGAAATATTATGCACAAGTCAGACGTACAGTGGGTTAGAGTTACACTTGTCTTCTAAGGTATAACCTATTACACTCCACATACAAGTTGAAATTTTAGTTGAAGTTCACAATTTTGGAACGAGTACTTTGGCTTTGCATTTCAATGCACTTTGTTTATACAAGATCAGCCTTGAGGTATCTCTCCTCCTACCAAATCTAAATTTGCTGTGTAGCTAACCCTACCCATTAGGGCAAAAGAACCCAGTAAGATCAGAGAATCGTGTGTAGTATGTAGTAAGCTACCTTAGACTTTCACAGTTGCAATACCAAATGGCTGTGACCAATGCCATTGGCACAAAGATTAAAGTTGTGCCTGGCCCACTGATCATTGTATTTTATTTACAACAGAAATATGCCAACTCAAAAGGCAGGTTCCAATGGAGATTCATGTGCTGAATCATCTGAAGTGGAAGTAAAATAACTAACCTCTAAGTTGATCTGTATCACACCAACAAGCCCAGCTTGTGACAATGTACAGGTTAGTTCTGTTTGATGGACAGAAACCAAGGGACTTCCCACCTATATAATAAGGGTTTGTCTACACCATTATACCATTTTAAGCTAAGATGTGAGTTTAAACGGATATACCCGAATAACCCCCACGTGGATGATTTTATTCTGTAAGAGGGCATTTTTAATTTTATGTCACTTGGAATGGAGGTTAAGCTAAACCAAAAAAGCCACTCTTATGCCAGACTGAGAGTGTCCACACAGTTAACAATTATTCAGGTTTAACTAAGGGTAATTCTATTCTGCGATCAGAGGTGTGGCTGTAGTAAGCATAAACAAACCCGAGCTAGGTCTGAATTTAATTTATACCTATATGGCTTTATAGTTTAAAATCACAGTCTATCTTAAACTGGTATAGCTTTCCTTTGTAAACAAGCACTTAGTTTTAGACCAGTGGAGTTCTATAGCATAGTTCAATGACATAATGGCAAGTGAAGTTGAGTGTCAATATAAACCAACAACAAACATGATCATCACCATCTGATCATACATCTCTGTTTAGAGGCTGTTTGCTGTTAAACTTTATCTTCCTAACTTTGATAGCTAAATACTACCTTAAAAATAAGGACCGAGGCATCTTTGGGTCACTTGGACACACAGCACTTACACATTCCGTTCTTAATGGCACTTACAGTGAAAATGTATATTAAGTACAGAACAGGGACTTCCAGCTGAGAGGAGCTCATACTGTTCATATTGTCTTCACCAAGAGGAAACTATCTTTGGCTCACCTAGTGAAGAAGTGGCCTGTCAGTTTGGGTCTCTGCTGCATTAATGTGCAGATCATGCACTTACCGAGGCCAGACACTAGATAGGACTCAGCTACTTCTAAGAGTCCATTCCGGTTTTTTGGCCATAAGAAAACTAGCAGCAGCTGGTGAAGAAGGATGGGATCAGCCTCATGATCCATTCCTGGAAGGGGAGGAAAATATAAGATAGGCAAAGAGTAACTTCCAGCTGAGACCCACCTAACAGGGGAACTCTACGAATTGATTAGCACTTATCTAGTGATAGGCTGCTAGAGATTAAATACAATAAATGACATTGCTGATCATTCTTATTTTAAAAAGTTGAGAATCAGTGACTTAGGCATTTCATAATTATTTAGCCAAAACTTCTTCAGTGTTTATTGCACAGTATACTGATTACCACTAGGCTAACAAACCTTTTGCATCCAGAGGCAACTGCTGTGGCACTTAGATTGATTAGCACACATTCCCAAATGTTTGAAGATAGTAACCTACCCATCCTGTACAATCTGTGCAAGGTTATGCAATACATCACAACTCTGAAATTTATCAGTCTAAATCTGATTTCAAAATACTTAAAGCCCAGGACCAGATGATTACTGGACATTTGTGGGGAGAGAAATGATTAAAAATTGCATTTATTAAATAAAAGCAGTATTCTTGGACTAAACATTCCCTTGTTTCAAGGGAAATACAAACCAATTCCCATGAAATAAAAGCCATCCTCCACCTTTGCCAGAAAGTGGAACCAACCACAAATATTTTTCTTTGTTCAAAAGAGGCATTTTTTTTTTTGCATCCTGATTTCATCAAATCTGGAAGAAGAAACAGCCCTAGGGAAAGCAAAACAAAACAATCCTCTTATTTCCTGAAGCAAATAAGCATTGCAAATCTCCTGAAAAGCTCTCAGGAGACTTCAAGACCAAAGAGGCTTTGTAAAATATCCTGTGGTGTAAAGGGTGCTATATGAAAATCTAAGATTTACCATATTATTTTTACACAAGTCCAAATGCCAACAAAGAAGTCTCAACTGGTTCTTTTTCAAAAGATAAAAAACAAAACTTTTTAAAATCAATATGTGCATGCACAACCAGTTACCGCAGGTGCCACATACCAGATTTCTGTTTTCTTGCAAAAGCCACGTAATTTAATTTTAAAATTTTACTGAAAGATATGCATTCACCCCAGACCAGAATTGTAGCATGGTCACTGGTTTTCTTTTGTTCACAGTACAGCTAGTGTGCGCCACAGAGACCTACAGTGACACATAAGGCCAATGTAAGCATTATTTAAGTGCCACTACCACATTTTTATCCATTCATAGACTTGAGGGGATATGGGAGGAACAAAACATCCTTTCAACATCTCCCTAGTGAATACAGTAGCAACTATATATTGAGTGGGGGAAAGGGATAAAGAAGCGCAATAGAGAGGTTGCTAAGAACTAAGGAATGGCTATAATAAATACAGTGAAGTGAAAGAGAGGGAAAAGTGTGTTGAGAGAGAGAGAAAAATATAGGTAGTATGGGCAATATTTCAGATAGCTCCCTCTATCTTTATACTTGAATAAAAAATATTTTTGTAGGCCGGGGTGGAGGAATCTCAGGTCATCTCACAAAGAATAATGGGTTATTCCTTCCTTTTGTCTCTTCAGCTAGCAAACCAGAATTTACTTAAAATACAGATCACACTTAACCCACCCGAAAATCTGTTTACCCCATTCCTATAATTTATTTTGTGTTTACTTGTTATAAATGTAGATTCTGTTTCCACTTCATCCTTTCAGTACAAAAACCAGGGTTCCTGTACAATACTTTCAGTCCATGTCTGCAGAGGGCACTACCATCTTCAGTGAACTTCAATGAGACCTCACAATTAAAACATCAATTTAATATTCCTGCCACCACCTTGCAAGAACACGTTCTCCTTCAGTTTGTTGTTGAGATTGAGATAGAAACTAAGTACATCTGGAATTTTATCAGGATATTTCCATTTCATATTGGCTGGAGTAACAACACTAAGAAACATAGTTTATCCCTGTAGTTTTGCCCACCGTACTTATTACACAAGAGAAGGCTGGATTTGTAGACTGGAGAAATTAAGCTTTATTTCCTGAAGGTGTGCCACTGAGTGGGCAATAACAGGCATGAAAACATTAGACATGATTTCTGAAGCACTTTTCCAATTGTACTCGCTTTTCTGTGTTTTACCATTCAGTGTGATTATACGGGGCACCTCTTGATGTATTCAAGTGTAACAAATTGGAAACACTCCAGGTGAATAGAGTACACTTACCTTTAAAGACTTCCAAAATGTTATGGATAATGCCATATAATTACTAAATCTTTCGTTGTTATATTAAAAGCAAAATATCAGGTTAACGCAATTTTTAAACTGACAGCGAGATTCTCAGCTGGTGTAAATCAGTGATGCGCCACTGAATTCAATAAAGCTACTGAGTGACTCCAGCTGAGGATCTGGCCCAGAAAATGTAACTGTCCAAGAGTCAGGAGGCTGAAGCTATGTCTACTCTGGGAGCTAGGGGTGTAATTCCCAGCTCACGTAGACATACTTGGGCTAGCTCTGATAGAGCTAGCGCACTAAAAATAGTCATGTTGCTGGGAAAGCCTGGGCAGCGGTGAGTGGCAATATGAGCTACTTGCCCTGAGCATGTACCTTTGGGGCCAGGTAGTTTTGTACTCAGGGCAGCTAGCCTGTGCCACCACCACCACTTGCCACTGCCCATGCTGCCATGGCTACACTTCTATTTTTAGCACAGTAGCTCACTAAAATATGTCTGCATGAGCTGGGAATCACAACCCTAGCTCCAAGTGTAGATGTAGCCTTAGGGTTAAAGCTCCATCATCAGCCTTTAATATGCCACCTTGTACATGTGCATACCTGTTAATAAAGTCCCTCATTATATGTCTACAAACCATCTATGCACCAAAACAAATGCTACATAACATGGATTCCATTCCCCTTCCCTGACACAACGGGGAACAATTTGCACACTGTTGTCCCTTAAGGGGTTTGTACAGGGACAGCAGCCTTGAATTGTGACTGGAGCTCCATAGGACTAGGGCTGCTGGAGTACAAGATAGAAACATGGTGTTCACTGTCCATGAATAAACTTAGGCTAGAAATTGGAAGTCATCTTAAGAGTCAGGGTCTGGAACAGCTTTTCAGTAGGAGTAGAGGAAGCAAATAATATAACTAGTTTTAAAATGGAGTTTCATGAATTTATGAATGGGATTATATGCTGTGGTTGCCTGCGATAGCAGGCAACTGGACTGGGTGTCCCAGGAGGTCCCTTCCAGTCTTACATTCCTTAGAATTCCATTTCACAAAAATTCAGATTTCATCATTTTTCCTCACTACAATGCAGAACAAAATCTACACCTTCCGAAAACTTTCATTAAAAAAAAAACCCACCATATAATAGCCAATAGCCCAGTTGGATAGGCACAGCCAATAGCCCAGCCAGGACACTCAGCTGGGTTGTAGGCAACCATGTTCAAGTTCCTGTGCAGAATCAGACAGGTGAGTGCCCTAACCACCAGGCTAGTCTCTCTCTCAGTTCATCCTGTTGGAGCTGTTCCACTTTGTGTAAGTAATTAAATATTCATCAGGCTAGAGAGACTAATTCTATGACCTGGTAGTTAGTTAGGGCATTCACCTGGGACGGGGGATACTCAGGTTCAAATCTCTGCTTTGAATTAGGCAAAGTAGGGACTTGAATATGGGTCTCCCCACACCCCTAGTGAGCACCCTAACCAATGGGCCTTATCAGCTATTCGGGGGGGGGGGGTCTGTCTGTCTGTCTGTCTGTCTCTCTCTCTCTCTCTCTAGTTTTTGACCAGAAATTCCATTCTGAACCTAAGAAACCTACTGGACAACATTTTTTTAAAACTGATATGTTTCTTTAAAAGTTTTGTTTTTGACAAATCAGCATTTTCTAATGGAAAACCATTTTAGTCAAAAAAATTCCCAACCAGCTTGAACAAAGTCTTGCTGAGAGACTCATAGATTTAGTCCATTTTACGGTCTCCTGGTACTAACCAACTTTCAAGGTTGGACATTTAGGTCTGCATATGTATCTAAGATTATGGTAAAAAGCGTAGCTTAATGGAAATCACCAGTGGTTATTCATTGTGCCAATATTTTAAAAAAGGTAAGTGGATGACACAGATAACTATAGGTCAGTTAGGTTGACACCGTTCCCAGGCGAAGTAATAGAAAATGCTGATTGGATGCAAATCCGTGAAGAATTAAAGGATGATAGCAAAATTAATGCCAATTTTATGGAAAGTAGGTTCTGTCAAACAAACCTGATATTGTTCTTTAATTAGCGTAAAAGTTTGGTTCACAAAGGTACTGTACTGACAGAATATATTTAGACTTCAGTAGGGCATTTGACTGCACATTTTTATTATAAAATTAGCAACTCCTTGCTTAACATTATAGTTATGTTCCTGAAAAATGCTATTTTAAGCGAAATGATGTTAAGTGAATCCAATATCCCCATAAGAATTAATATAAATGGGGGGAAGGGTTAGGGTCCAGGGAAATTTATTTTGCCAGACAAAAGACTGTATTTTATATATATATATACATATATACACATATATATATACACACACACACACACACACACAGTATAAGTTTTAAACAAACAGTTTAATACTGTACACAGCAATGATGAGTGTGAAGCTTGGTTGAGGTGGTGAAGTCAGAAGGTGGAAGAGGGTGGGATATTTCCCAGGGAATGCCTTACTGCTAAATTATGAACTATCACTCGGCTGAGTCCTCAAGGGTTAACGCATTGTTTTTAAGGAAGCCTCACATTCTACAAGGCAGCACGAATGGAGGGAGGGGAGACAGCATGGCAGACAGAGACAGAGAGACATACCCTGTGTGAGAGAGAGAGGGGCATTGTCCCTTTAAGTAGACTGACCCCGCTCTAAGTACATTGCCTTTTTAAGTAGAACAGCAAGTTGAGACAGCAGCTGCTGCCAGCAAGATCCTGAGCAAGATCCTGAGCAGCTTCTGCCTCCGTCCTGAGCCCTGTTGTGTGTCCCCCGACCCACTCTGTGGAGATAGGGTAAAGGAGCGGGGGGAAGGGGGACACACTGATATTAGCACCCCTCTTCCCCCCCCCCCCCTTGCACAGCAAGCAGGAGGCTCTGTGGAGCAGCTCCAGGGCAGAGGGCAGGAGCAGCACATGGCAATGTGGGGAGGGACAACTGAACTGCCGGCAACTGATAGCCTGCTGGGCGGCTGCTGCACAGGGAACTTAGGGGAGAGGGGAGCTGATAGGGGAGTTGCCGGTCCACCCTAGTGCCAAGCTCCCACCAACTAGCTCCAATGGGCTGCTCTTTCTGCAAGCAGTGGACAAAGCAAGTGGCTGCCAAACAACGTTATAAAGGAGCATTGCCCAACTTTAAACGAGCATGTTGTCTAATTGATCAGCAATGTAACAATGAAACAATGTTAACTAGGATGATTTTAAGTGAGGAGTTACTGTAACTTAGCACTCTGGAGCCCTAGTCATGGGTCAGGACCCCACTGTGCTAGGCACTGAACAAACAGAAGAAAATACGGTCTCTGCTCCAAGGAGTTTACAATCCAAGAATATGACAAGAGATAAGGGTGGACACAGAGAGGGAGGGGAATAAAGTAAACAATGACAACATAGGTCCACATGATAGACGGTGGTCTCAGCACACCAGCAGCCTAACCATTGACAAGTTTTTTGTAAGCATCATGGTAACACGGTTTTGAGAAGGGAACATACATTAAGTGGTTTTGTGGATGTTTGTGGAAAGGGCTTCCCAAGTAGGTAGGGCCGCACGGGAGAAAGTACAAAGAGGCTGCCTTGAATATTTATTACAAAATAGGTAACGGAGGCTAACACCATGGGCTGATTAGGGAAGAACACCAACAACTCAATAGCAAATGAGAGACTATAGATAGGGTGGAGATCTGGAAAGGGCCTTTCAGATGAATACAAGCAGTTGATGTTTGATGCAGTAGAGAAGGGAGAGCCAGTACAGGGACGCAAAAAGAGAGGTAACATGGTCAAAACTATGGGCTAGGAAAATGTTCTTTGAAGCAACATTCTGAATGAACATGAGTGGGACAAGATTACATTTTTCAAGGCCAGCAAGAAGGATGCGGCAAATGATGAGAATCTGGAAAAGAGTTTTAGTTGTGTTGATGGACAGTTGAACTATCAGATCTTAGAAATGTTATGCAGAAAGATTCTGCAAGATTAAGAATTAACCTGAATGTGAAGACCTAGGCAGACTTATCAGTTAAAGATGACACCCAGGTTACTGGCCTGAGTGACAGGTAGGATGGTGGTGTTGTCAACAGTGATCAAGAATGGAGGTAGCAGGGAGGATCTGAGGGGAAAGATTAACATCTGTGTTTCAACCACGTTGAGCTTTAGCTCCTCCTCCTTACAGCACTGCCTCCTGGTAGTGAACCATAGGAAAGGTCAGAGAGACAGGTCAAGATTTTAGTTTAGACACAAGGAGGCAGGTAGATCAGAGTTGTTGGGCATAGAGATAGTAGTGTAATTTGGTTTTACAGATGAGATAAGTTACAGAGAGAGACAAAAGAAGGGGACCAAGGACGGAGCCCTGTGGAACCCCACCAGAAAGCTGGAGGGCTGATGAGGAAGATCCTCCAAAGAACATGTTGAAGGAGGAATTAGAGAAGTCGGAGGAGATCCAGGAGAGGACAGAATCAGTGAAGCTAAGGGAGGAAAAGATTTCAGGAAGAATAGTATGGTTGATTGAATTGAAGATGAATAATACATCAAGGAGGATGAAGATGGAGTACTGATTCTGAGCTTTAGTTAGGAAGATGTTATTAGAGACTTTGGCAAGAGTGTTTTTTTGTGTATGAGTAGTCCCATTTATCCCAGTGGGTCTACACACGTGCAGCTTCAGGAGTTTCAGCTCAGAATTCCTAACACAAGGAGGATTTCAATCATAATAAATGAATCAAGCCAGGCTAGCAGAGTAGTTAGTGGCATCTGAAAAATGGAGAAATCTACTGCAAGTACAGGTCTTGAAGTGTCTTTCTACTGTGAAAAGGGACACTAAAATAGCAAAGCAGGATTCTATTTTTATTGTCTCAATGATTTCTAGATTAGAAGCTATCAGTTTACAAGTTGGTTTTTTTTTTAAAGAGTCTCCCATGAAAATTCAACCTAGGATCTGAAGGTCAGCCTGGGGTCTCTTTCACTATCATTGCCAGTAACAATGCTTTTGAGGGACAAATCGTGTCCACCATTGCAATGACTGACTCCCAATATCTTCACATTATGTCTTCAATAGCATCTCTGAATTGCCTTTAAAAGGTTTGCACAAGTGTAATTTAGTAAATAAGTCTGTTGATGATATGCAAGAAAGACTAGAGAGTCATGTTCATTCATTCACATTTATGTTGCCTTTGAAATGTAAAGGCAGTAAAAAGAAATACAAACTTATTTTTGTCAGAAAAAGTCAGCAGAGATCTCTCTATTTGTACAAAGGGAGCAGATCTGTTGACTAAGTGCATTCCTTTTTTATAGAGCTGTTATTCAGAGTAGAACCACTGTGAGTGGTTCCTGTTTTTTTGGAGCAGCAAGGTTTTACCTAGCCCCTAGAGAGAGAACATTACGCTTTCCCTGGGAAAAGCAAGCAAGTAGCTTCCTGAGCTTTCTTTTCTGTAGTCTTGCCAACCCTCCAGGATTGTCCTGGATTGTCCAGGAATTAAAAGATTAATCTTGATTAAAGGTTATATCATGTGATGAAACCTCCAGGAATATTCCCACACAAAATTGGCAACCCTACTGAGATGAAGGAAATACTGGTCTGTAAAATAAAACAGGTGGACCAGGTCCAAGTCTCCAGGACCACCAACACCCAGCATGACTCCTTAAGACTACTTTCTAAAGTGATCTGAAAAAAACAACCAATAAAACCCACATTACTTGAGTTACTGAGAAACCTGTCTTATGCAACCAATTAAGAAATGTGCAAGAATTGTCACCTAGTTGAGACCTTTTTAAAGAAGAGATTGAATAATAATGTACTGGATACTCTGGGGCTTTTTTGAAATTGGTGATTAAGACCTAGAGTTGTCTACAGGATATCATCCTCAGTAAAAAAAATTTCATGGCACTTTTAGGAGCACTAATCTGTGAGAGAAAAGTCACATAATATTTCATCTACATGGAAATGTATTCAGGAATTGAACTGCAAAGGACTTTGCAATACTGTGCATTTTTATCACCATATGCATTATTTTTTGACTAAAGTCCTAAATCCTAAAGTAGATTTGTTGATATTAAATATCCAATCAGACCTCTAACATAGTGGTCTTGTTCTGCCACTTGTGCAGGGAAAGCCCCTGGCGGGCCGGGCCGGTTTGTTTACCTGCCACGTCCGTAAGTTCGGCCGATCGCGGCTCCCAGTGGCCGCGGTTCGCTGCTCCAGGCCAATGGGAGCTGCTGGAAGCGGCGGCCAGTACTTCCCTTGGCCTGCGCGGCTTCCAGCAGCTCCCATTGGCCTGGAGCAGCGAATCGCGGCCACTGGGAGCCGCGATCGGCTGAACCTGCGGTCGCAGCAGCTAAACAAACCGGCCCGGCCCGCCAGGGGCTTTCCCTGCACAACCGGCGGAACCAGTTTGGGAACCACTGCTCTAACAATATTTAGGTTTTTTATTATTGCAATATTAATCTGCAAATGTTTTACTCCTCTTATTTTTGCATATGTCAAGAAGTTTTCTAGCATTTCTACAAATGATGAACAATTATAGCTAAGATGCAGACAGTTCTTCCAAACATGGCAGCTTTTAAATGTTATAGCTTAAATCAGCGGAGGATGAGTCGTTTTATCTTCTGCCATCATAAATACATTTTGTATTGCATAGCTACAACAAAGCCATGAGGTAATCTATTCTAAGCCAAGTGTCGTAAATGTACTTTTTAATGGCTTTTCATGTGATGGCTAAATAAAGACATGACAATACTGTACTGTTAAATTCGTTCTCTAATTAGTCATCATTTTGGCTTCTCTTTTCAAATAATGAAAAATGTGCATCAGTAACAGTATTGTCATTTGTTAGGATTCTCCTCTTATAGCTTTATATGTATTTTAAATGTGTTACCTACCATTTTAGCTGTGCATTTGCTGTCAAGGCAAAACGTATTCTCAACTTCAGTGTTTTGTGAATTCTGCCTTTGATAGTTATACTTTTCTGCTTACTATGGAGATGATAATAATCAGAGATTTCTCTCACATTCAGTTATAGGAACTTTTTGGAGCTCTATATTCTGACGGCCACCAGAAATAATTTTTTTTAAAAAAGGACTTGTGAGGGGAAGGCATCATTTATCAGTTTCAGCAATCATTCTCAGCTCTTCTCTCCTATGCTGCACCAGACATCAACAGGTTGCATACAACTGGCTGCATTTCTTTGTCCATAATGACATATCACCAAAGAAAGAATAGCAGAAACTACAAAATGGGACACAATGGATAATCATATAAACCATCTCCTCCCCCCACTCCCCTGCAAAAAAAAAAATTAAACAGATGCAGTATTGTGCCTAATTACTGAAATTTAATGAAATCAGTCTGGGTCTAGCTATCAAAACAATGACTATAAGGCCATATTCTCTGCTAGTGTAAGCAAGCACAACTCTATTCAATGACATCAGCTCATTGGCCATTTTTTTACATCAGTATTTCAAATTATGTACAATTGTGTTCAATGAAAGTCTCTCAACCATCTTAAAAATAAAGTAGTCCGCCTCTGGCAGAGCAATGAATGAAGGACAGTATTTCTATACTGGGTAACTCTCTTGGTGAGGAGGGGAAAAGGAAATCCTAACAAAACTCATTAATTTAGAATCTCAGATTTATGGAGCTGTCCAACACTCAGGAATATTTAGTCACAGATATGGGTTTTTGTTTGTATTTATTTCAATTTGGGCTTTAGCCTGGGCATTAGCAATTTCATTTATAAATGAAAAAAGATGGGGAAAATAAATAAAATATGAATTGCCCATAAATTAATTTTTTCCAGTAGCTTTTTTATTAGTTTGAGTGCTGCATGTCAAAAACCAGACAAGAACTGCACTTTCCTCTTTCCACATTGTTCTTTAAATCATGTATTGATTAAATACAGTATTACAGTAAGACATTTGCCTTTTTATTCCTATGTTGGCCGCAGGAGCACTGGGCAACTACATTACTTACATCATAAACTGGCAAGGTGGGGGTGGAGGAGAATAACTTAAGTAAATAAACCACACTAATAATCAATTTTCATTTATAATTTCAAGCATAACATTTTAATCACATTGCATTCAATAAAGTAAATAAAGAGGTAGAATGCCTAAAGTATTAGAAAAAGTGATCACCATTTTCACTGCAATAAATGTGGATGGCAAACAGAAGATGTTGCCTTAGTTTTCTTTCTTACTCAAAGATTTAGTAAGTAAGTTTTCATGAACTGGACTAATGGCATTGAAATGATTAAGATGAACAAGTGACTGGAGTTGGTTCAAACACTGACATTTTCTGAGCAGTGATTTTTCCTCTACAATAATATACCCTTTCCATTTACTTGAATTCATATATGTTACTGCCTTACAGTGATTGTGATGATGATTATCACAAATCTTCACCTGGAGAAGAGGAGGAAATAGTCTATTGAAACTACTTGAAACTTCCTCCCTCCCAAACACACCATATGATAAATCTTTATATAGTAAACTCAGTTTGCTCTTATCTAGATACCAAAGTTCAGACAAGGCAATGTAAGCCAGTGGTAAACCGAACTAATGGTGCACACAGAAGGGTTTGCACTAGAATAATAAAATTGGTTTAAAAAGAGATATTGATTAAACCAATACAACTATTGTTCATTGAGCTCTTACAGAGACACTACTCTGAGAGTGCAGTAGATCAAATGAAGCCCTGAATTCTTTCCATGCACATATAGAACTCGTGTACAACATTTCAATACAAGAAGATTATCATATCTGTTGTCTTCTCTGCTTTAATGGAGCAGAAGAATGGGGTTATGGGTAGTCAGAGTGATTCACCAGTTAGAAAAGCAAAGCGAAAACAAACAAATAAAAATCCCACAAAATAATTTCGCAGGCCAGCTGTATTTGTCCTTGAGGTTTTTTTTATTCCTCAGGGTTTTCAGAAAACAACATTTACAATAAGTAAGTTTTCGTGGATTGGACTTCAAAGAGACATTATTAAGGGCACAAAAGCAAACTAACCCAATGAGTAGGAAAGATAGGAAGCATGGCAAGACACACACTGGCTTACCCAGGAGATCTTCAATGATCTGAAACTCAAAAAAAGAATCCTACAGAGAGTGGAAACTAGGTCAAATTACAAAGGATGAATATAAACAAATAACACAAGTATGTAGAGATAAAACTAAAAAGGCCAAGGCACAAAATGAGATCAAACTAGCTAGAGACAAAGGGAAACAAGAAAAACATTCTACAAATACATTAGAAGGAAGAGGAAGATCAAGGACAGGGTAGGCCCATTACTCATTGGGGGGGAGGAGCAGGGAACAATAAAAGGAAAATATGGAAATGGCAGATGTGCTAAATGACTTTTTTGCTTCGGTTCTCACCAGAAAAGTTAGTAGTGATTGGACGTCTAATATAGTGAATGCCAGTGAAAATGAGGGAGGGTCAGAGGCTAAAATAGGGAAAGAACAAGTTTAAAATTACTTAGACAAGTTAGATGTCTTCAAGTCACCAGGGCCTGATGAAATAGATCCTAGAATACTTAAGGAGATGACTGAGTCATTAGCGATTATCTTTGAAAAGTCATTGAAGACAGGAGACAGGAGAGATTCCAGAGGAAAAGGGAAAATATAGTGCCAAACTATAAAAAGGGAAATCAAGACAATCCGGGGAATTACAGAACAGTCAGTTTAACTTCAGTACCCCAAAAGATAATGGAGAAAATAATTAAGCAATCAATTTGTAAACACTTAGAAAATAATAAGGTGATAAGCAAGGTGATATTTGTCAAGAGCAAATAGTATCAAACCAAAGTAGTAGCTTTCTTTGACAAGGTAACAAGCCTTGTGGATGGGGGGGAAGTGCTAAATGTGGTATATCTTGACTTTAGTAAGGCTTTTGATACGGTCTTCCCATAAACTATCAAACAAACTAGGGAAATAAACAGCCTAGATGGAGCTACTATAAGGTAAGTGCATAACTGGTTAGAAAACTGTTCAAGGATGGTAGGTATCAGTGAGTCACAGTCTAGCTGAAAGGGTATATCCAGAGGGTCCTGCAGGATCGGTTCTAGGTCCGGTTCTGTTCAATATCTTCATCAGTGATTTAGATAATGGCATAGAGAGTACACTTATAAAGTTTGCAGATGACACCAAGCTGGGAGGGGTTGCAAGTACTTTGGAGGACAGGATTAAAATTCAAAATGAGCTGGACAAACTGGAGAAATGATCTGAAGTAAATGGGATGAAATTCTATAAGTACTCCATTTTGGAAGGAACAAGCACTTGCACACATACAAAATGGGAAATGACTGCATAGGAAGGAGTACTGTAGAAAGGGATCTAGGATCACAGTGGATCACAAGCTAAATATTAGTCAACAGTGTAACACTTGCAAAAAAAAAAAAGAAGCAAAAAATCATTCTGGAATGTATTAGCAGGAGTGTTGTAAGCAAAACACAAGTAGTAATTCTTCTCTACTCCCCACTGATTAGGCCTGAGCTGGAGTATTGTGTCCAGTTGTGGGCACCACATTTATGGAAAGATGTAGACAAACTGAAGAAAGTCAAAGAGTGACAAAAATGATTAAAGGTCTAGAAAACATGACCTATGAGAGAAAATTGAAAAAATGTGAGTTCTTTAGTCTGGAGAAGAGAAGCCTGAGAGGGGACATGATAACAGTTTTCAAGTACATAAAAGGTTGCAACAAGGAGGAGGGAGAAAAATTATTCTCCTTAACCTCTGAGGATAGGACAAGAAGCAATGGGCTTAAATTGCAATAAGGGAAGTTTAGGAAGTTTTTCCTAATGTTCAACCTAACTGTCGGGGTAGTTAAGCACTGGAATAAATTGCCTAGGGAGGTTATGGAATCACTATCTTTGGAGATTTTTAAGAGCAGAATAGACAAACATCTGTCAGGGATGGTCTAATTTAGTCCTGCCATGAGTACAGGGGACTGGACTAGATGACCTCTTGAGGTCCCTTCCAGTCTTACAATTCTAAGTAACCAATCAAAACATGACATATTGATTGAAAACAAAACAGAGAAACCAAAGTCTTGGCTACCACCACAGCACTGACACTCTCTGTGGCTGGACAGATGGATGGAAAGAGTCTTCCTTACTCCAAGACAGCCGGTGGCCTTTCTCACAAGCAGCCAATCAGAGTTCCCTGTTCTTTCCTGTTGGGAAATCTGATTGACATGCACTTTCCAGCTGCCCTTCATTATTTTCCCCTGGGCACCCCTAGAAGGGGAAAGGGAAGCCTTGGCACAAACTCATGGAGGGAAGTGGTGAAAAGAAATCCCTGTCTTCCTGTATCTGTACCAAACAGAGATGGAAGAGGAGTAGTATCAGTCTTGCTACACAGCTATTTCCCATGAAGAAGATATATGGCCTTCCATGGCTGCTGGGTTTTGCCAATACCCCCAAGATGAAGAGGAAGGGTTATTTTGACAGGTAGATTCCCTTCTGCTGTAGTGAAGCACTGCTTACAATTAAGTATTTTCTGTTAAAAAGCACTTTGCTATCAAAAAAATTTCACATTAGAGAGTTTCTTAGAACCTGTCTTTCAGATGAGACATAAATCCAAAGTCCGAGTGCTTGTGGTTGTTAAAGGTCCCATGGTACCCTTCGTTAGACTAAAGGTGTTAACCCTGGTATCCTGGCTAAATTCCAAAATGAATTAATTACATTTTGCCTACCTACATTCCTCCTACTGAATAATGTATTCTTCTTCATTTCCTGTACTGTATTGCTATGCAATTTTGTGGTGCAGTCTTAACCAACTGCTAAATTTCAGTGGTGGGTGAAGTGATTCCTGTATCTATAGGTTGTACAGTGCTTAGCGATCCTTCCAAATGAAAAGTGATATCTAAATATAAATCATACGCTTCTTCTCAAGAACCTTAAAAGTGCCAGGCTATGCATCATTTTATGTTGTAGAAATGAACTTTCAAGTTTCCTCACTCATAAATTTAGTCAGAATGAAACTCCCAGAAGCTTAACTTTCATAAGGTGAAATCTGACTCTTTAATATGTGTCAAACATAAACTTTCAGTACATAAATAGTCTTTTAATCCCACTGTAGTAAAGTCTGTAGTTAATCTCCATCATTTATGCCAGTACATTTGGTTTCAGGAATCCCTGGAATAATTATACCGGTTTTAATTCAGTGATAGACAGCTCATCCATGCCCCAAAATAAATATATATTAAGAGAGACATGAATAACATTTAAACAATAGCCACTGAAGTCCTAAATGGCATATTTTCCAAAAGAAGCAATGGTTCAGATTTACCATCATTTCATCAGGGGACATGAAGAATAAAACACTGGGATGCATTTAAAGCTGCAGGCTGCAACTTGATTAACTTTGATCTTTAATTGGGTGGGTAGGGCATTAAATCACCCTTCCCAAAACCCTGCAGACATTTACTTAGATCCACTGTGGTGTTAAATGACTTCATGCCATATGATCAATATTCAGGGTTGTTCCCCTTCAGTCTAAACCTTAGTATTTGGCTCACCTCTGAATCAAGGAAGAATGAGGATGTTTATGAGGATTATCAGAGCCTGCAAAGACTTAAGGTCAACCTTTCTCTATACAGGGTAACAGGGTTCACCAACTATATTTCAGGTCTCCTGCTCATATTTTCTTTGAAGATGGTCCCTTTCAGCCTCTTCCCTGTACTTGTCAACTGCAATAAAGTGCAATTAAATTACATACCCCAGCTAAACATACAACTTTTAAATTCCTTCCCCTACTTGTTATAAATCCTAAAACCAACCCTTGAGGAAGGTGACTCTAAGACATGGGTCTTTAAGGAAAACCACTATCACAAGACTTGCCATAACAAAACAGCTGGCAATACTGCCCATTCCTCCCCCTTGTCCACTGCATCTGCAGCTGATGAATAAATCATAAATACATCCGAGAAGCAAGTTAAAGCTAGTTACAAATAAAACAATCCTTAATTAATACAAAAGGGTCCGAATTATAGCTCTCTTCTCCAAATCCCTGGCCAGGGGTCTGATACAGAGATCACTACAAAAGGACCCAATTGCATCCTTTCCAATTATGTATACACACATCCAACTGGTATTTGTCAGTGGCCATGGTGAATGGATGAAAAGAGACATATATAATCTTCTAGTAAATTACACATACACAGTGATAGGAAATGAAATCTGCCCCATCCTACAATATTATGAAATCGCTGATCGAAAAATTAAGCTGTTTCAGGCAAGTCCTAATTCAAGCGACACAAAGAGAAAGATTAAAATCAAATGTCCTTATTTTGTCATCCTGGCTCCTTCTAACGCCTCAAACTGTTCCCACGATCTCCCTGAAAGAACCAAATGCCTATTCCTTTGGTCACCTCTCCCTTTTATTGCAGTTACACTCACCCAGAATGGAAAAAATACCATGGGATACTAACGTGACCAACATTCACACAGTGTACGGAAATAAAGAACTTCAGATGAAAACTATTTGTGAGCAACCCATCAGCTATAATTTGTCCTTATGAAACAGAAATAATTTTGAATATCCAATTATGATCACCACAGTCAGTTTATAAACAATTTATGGCAAGAAAAAATAAATAAAAGGTTTAATTTACTGAACACATTTCTTGCTACAAAAAGATTCTGTAAGCTCTTTTTGTTCTGTGTTTGTACAGCACCTCACACAATGAGATCCTGATCCGTGACTGGAGCTCCTAGGCGTAACTGTAATACAAACAGTAACAACAGAGTCATTCTAGGTGAACTCTCTGATTAAAGTCCTTATTTCATATTAGTTGAGCACTTTGCAAATATAAATGGATACAGCCTTAACATCCTTCTGATGCAGGGAACCAGTCGTCCTCATTTTGCAGAAATGGAAACACAGAGATTAAGTGACTTGCCCCAGGACACACAGAAAATCTGTGACTGAACTGGAAACTGAACCAAGATCTCCTGAGTTCTAGTCCAGTGACATGATCATCTCTCTTTTCTGCAGATAAATAAATGGCTAATTCTCTGTGAGGCCTGTTTTTAAAGTGTTAAAAAAGTCTCAGTGAGGAATTTGGCCCACTAAACATTGACACACCTGTTATATGCAAAGCCTGCTATATTATGAAGGCCAGAAATAAGCAATTTATCAAACCCTGAATTCATTCTATACTATCACTCATATGTTTATCCATGCCTTGCAGTGATAAACACCAAGTAGGCATTTTTCTAAATCTAGTTTAACAACATTTTGGCAGGAAAGAAAATTAGGTGTGCATGCCTTAGGGGTATGTTTTCACCAGAAAATGCAACAGAACAGTGATAGCTTAAAAGACACAGATCTTGTAGATTGTGCAAATGCAGTGTTCAGTATGAAGAATCTCCAAACCACATTTTCTCGGTTTTGAATGTTTTATGTAGTCGTTTGCATATTTCTCATTATGAGAGCCTTACATAGCGCAAAAAATTTACAGTCACAGTATTCAACACTTTGTTTCCAAGCGTGCACTTATTTTATGCAGCTTTTTAAAATCTTCATACTTGAAATTCAATCACTCCATGATCAGAAAAGTGAAAATATTGGTGCTTGCTATTCCTTTGCATTTTAGCATGACTTTCTGTATAAAGTTTTTCAAACCTGGGCCCTGTTTTTTCATGGCTATACTCGGAAGATTTCAGGGTATTTGATGTTCAGCACCACTGAACTACTCTGAAATAAAAGCCTATAAATAATAAAGGAGGGGAGGTAGTATCTTACATACGATTACAACCTGTGATTGAAAACACGTAGCATTTTTTCTGCAACTTTATAAAATGCTATCACTGCCACATTTTCTTTACTCCACAGTTGAATCTATGATAAATGAAGACCTCCCTTTTCCACAATTGAAACACATTAGTTCAAGGGCCACTTCTCATCATATGTGGGCTGCAAATACATTTTTCCAGAAATTATATGAAATTATGCCACCTGTGTTTGCAACAGTTTGCATTATGCCCTCTGCCTGTATGCAGTGAAAGAACCTAAAAATCAGTATTTGATATTTACAAGCATAAAAAATGTCGCTTTACACAATGTCAGTGGACAAAAGAGAATTGTCATCTTATACAGCACACAATGATGTCTATGTTAAAATACCAATGCACTGGAAAAAAACAGTCAGTAGTAAGGCTTTTTATAAATTCTTTTTACTGGAAGAATTTTAGTGCTTGTAAAAAGGACCGACAGCACTGACTAAACCAGGGGTGCAGGAAATAGAGCAAATTCCCCACATAAATTCTGCCAGTGAACTTCAGCCCTGAGTGACTATTTCAATAAGGAGATAATCTCTGCTCAGCAGAGTCACGATGTCTCCTATAGGTAAGTTGGAGACCACCACATTCATTCCCACTTTGAGACCTAAATTGGGATATGAACTGCAGTCTCTTGAAGGTGCCTTGCAGAAGTGTAATATTACAATTATATTTCAATAACCTGTTATGAGTGCCTGGTTCCACTCTATGGAAAGGAAATGTTTCTTTAACAAGTCCCAGTTACTTCAGTTTCATCCTTTACACTGTCTCTATGTGTGAAAACCCAAGGGTCATGCAATTCTCATTACGTTCTCATTCCTATAGCAGGTTATGTGTGCTAATGAACAAAAATTGTATAGTATCATATAGTCAGTTAGTGAGCACTCTCCTGACCTTTGTTGTAAACAGCTGTCTGATTATATCAAATCTCATAAAAATTTCCTTGATTAAAAATTAAAAATCAAGAAGGCAGACAGCATAACTAAAAATGTAATTTTATATACGAGCTAATGCTTTGATTCCCCTTTACCACCTTAGCCATAAAAATGTACAGTATCACCCTCTGCCCCCAAAAAGCTGCTAATGTCATATGAATAGATATACATCGTATGTTCTTGCTTTGGATTGAAATCACTGATGTGACACTAACATTTTCTAGCATCACACTCCACAGAAATAAAGGGACTGATTCAGCTTTTGGCTAATAAAAAATACCAGTGAGCATAATAGGGACTGTTTAAGTTTAGAGATAACAGAAATGAGGAGGGACATGATATAGATGCACAGAATAATAAATTATAGCATAAGGACAGTAATGTACAATACAATAACAAGGGCATACCTAATAAAATTGAAGGACAACAAATGTATAATTGATAAAAATATTTTTTTTTATTCTTACAATATTTTTATTATGTGGACTTCATAGCTACACGATGATGGAAAGGCTAAAAATTTAATGTTAAAGAAAAAAGATTAGCCATGAAGTTATATTAGTTCAAATGAAAAATGCTGAGAGGATATAAACTCTCATACAAGACATAACGCAACTACCAAAGGAATTTAAGCACCTATTGCCACTTTGGGTACCTAAATCCAAAATTTATATCTTGGAAACACCTGCTTAGCTGCCACCTAATACTGTAGGTGGCAAAGTTTCCTCTAATGACGTCCACTAGATGCCTAAAAATCCACCAGTGGGCAGCACTGCCCTTATACTCTATAGCCCAGTGTTCAAAACCCCACTCAGCCTGAAAGGGGCAGGAACTGGAACCTGGTTCTTCCATGTCCACAAGCATGCCCACTACTGGGCTGTTGAGATATTCTCACTCTCTCCCTCTGGCCCAATGAATGGCTGGGAATCCCAAATTGTGATAGAAACCTCCCTCTGACCTGGAATTAGGCCCCCTAAACCCCGGCACATGTGGCTACAATGGATAATGGCATTTAAGAGATACAACATGAAAAAAAAAACATGTACATTGTTATGTTTTCTAATACAACAAATGTAAAATATATTTGTCAATTTAAACTATTTATTTCAAAGTGAGGAAAACAGAGAAACTACAAATTTAAAGTTCCCTTGACAGAAAGAACTGAACTGACACACAAAATGGCATCCCTTGAATGAGGCAGGCAGATGCCTCTACATTTAATGATGCAGTACACTGAGAACAAATGGAACACCTTCTAGCTACAGACACCACAGCAAACGTTAAAGTATGGAGGTATGTGAAAAAGAGGGCACTCCTTCAGAAATGTTGGATTGGCTGAACATCTAACAACCCTCTCATATATAAATAGGTGTTTTTCTGTTCTTTTCTTTAAAACAGCCTCATTGGTCGTTTGAAAATATCCGTGAGACTGTCAGACACAGCAGGTTACGTTTTTGCTTAATTAGCCAACTATTCTGGAATAAAAGAAAAAGAGCCTGAGAGTTATGCTATTGCCTGCTGAAGACCAGGCTTTTAGAATGAAACCCACAATAAACCTCACTTTTGTTCAATTCATAAGGTTACTTAATCAAGCTGGTCCAACCCTTCAAATACAGAAGCCAATTTCTTTCCAAATAAGTGTTTGTGGTAGTCTGATTAAGTGGGATATAATGTCATAGTACTGCAGTCTACTCTGGAATAGATAGGATGCCCCTTAAAATTAAGGTAATTGAAATAGCAGCAGTAGGTTTTGAAGCATTAGCACTAGGCTCAGCCTGGACCGAGGAAATAAATTCACAAAGGTAATTGTGGGGTTTAGTGGATTTTTAGAAAAAGAGTTCACATATATTCCCTTCAACAGTCTTTCATCATATGTATGTGGGAACACCGGCACAACACACCGAGTGCAACAAATTCAGCTTGGCATAATATTGAAGTCGATGGAGATAGATTAGGGATGAAATTTGCCTCGTTTATCAGGAACACTTAATAAAAATGCATCACCAAGTTTCTCAGGAATCCTAGACGCTGAAGTGAATTAATTCACATAGGAATATAAGATAGACTGTTGTCTTTTAATAGTAGCATTAGAAACTAATACAGTGCTCTTACTGACAAGCTACAGGAAAAGAACCTATATTAATATTTGTGTTGAATTAAGCAGTCTAGTAGTAGTAGTTGTTATGGGGTACGGACCTAAAATTCGTATGCCATGCAGCTGCTTTGCATCACACTGCCAGTGTAATTTGGCCTTACTTCCAGTATAACTGGTCCCAAGGAGGTTCATCCCAGTGTAAAGCATTGCAATACTCTTGTGGTGTGGAGCAGACATAGGAACTCTTACACTACAATCCCTCTCTACTGCCACTGTGTAGCAGGAGAGAAAAGCATGGCCAGGATGAGGCTGTATTGATCCTTCACTGCATTTTTGGCCCCTCAAGCTGCTTGAACTATTCTGAGGGACTGACTTGCACTGGGCAACACCAAGGTAAGAGCAGTGACAAAGTAAGCTTGAATACTCTCTTCATCTCCTCCCAGGAGAATCCCAGTGCTAAGTAGAGTGTTCTCTTTTAAAACTGAAATGGTGTTTCTGGCAAAATACTCCACAGAATAGGTGTAATTTTGATCTCATACCAGCTTCATGCTGGTGTAAACACTGGAGTAACTCCTTGATTATATAGTATAAGTGAGCTCAGAATCTGTTTCCTTCAGGAAATCCTCTCAGTATCATCCTTCTAAGAATGTATATTGGCTTGATGTCATTTAAAAGTCTCGCCCCATCCTCAACTCCACGTGGATTATAAAGTGATCTCTTTGGTATGTTGTAATTGGAAGCATAAATCTTCGTTTACATTCAAAGAAAAGGGAAATGTGAAAAAAGTAAATTACTGTAATTTCATCTATAGCTAGAAAGAACAGTAAATCACTAAGGCCAATATGAAAGCATCTTAAATGTAAGCAAAAAGACTAATTAATCAAACAAGAAGATGCCATCATGACAGGCTGATGACTTGAGTCTGAGACAAGAGAAATACAACTTATTTGAATTTGAAAGCAGTGGAAAAGTGGAAATGTATTTTCATCATTGTTGTGAGGTAACAAAAAGTTCTTTAAAATATATCTATATATATCTATATATATCTATATATAAAATCAATAATAGAACTTTTCCTATCGAAACTTTGAACTGCATTTTCTGTCTTATCAGGTTGGATTTCCTGCTGGAAAGCATGGGGGTAAATGGCAGTTCATTAAAAGACATCATAGCTTAGAAGATGTTTTCAGTGTCATCTTCCTGCCCCGCCCCACTTCCTCTCCTGCATTTCCCGTTTGTTTGTTTCCTCCTCCTGTCCTGTCTCATCATATGCTAAGATTGTGAACTGTTCGGGGCAAGGAGTATTTTTGTTATTATATGTTCATAGAGCACCTAGTCCAGGGGAGCCCCAATACCTGATTGGAACCTTTATGTGGTACTGCAATATAATAAATAAATAATAATGTAAGGTCTAAAAACTGCTCTTTTGCTGCAGTGTCTAGAGTGGAGCGTTTGAAAAAACCTGCAGAAATCTCCATTACGATGCATTGCTTGTATATACATGTTATCATATGTACATGCATACATATTATACAGTTGGCTGCTGTGAGGTATAGCTTGAATACGTAGTAACTGTTCACAGCATACATACAGCGGAGTAGGGAAAAGACATGACATACTCTTGCCAGAAGGTTGCAACGTAATACTACTTTATTTCTTAGAATCCAGAACCCTAACACATAAGAATCTAAAAAGAGAGATGTAGTAGGCTGCTCCCTGTGGCAGAGGAGCACAACTCAACCCATCTTGCTCCACTTTGTGGAGACTCCACAGAGGACCCAGCTCACACGCCTTCCCTCAGAACTTCCTAGTCTGCAAGCAGGAACAGGAAATCCCTTACAATTACAAGCTATTGCTCTAAATTGTAACAGTTTCCAATACACCACAAACTGGATCATCTTTAAACATGACCCTAGATTAATATACATATGAGATGGTAATTACCACTTTATCACAACAATTAATCACTGCATTTTTCCCTTAAGATGCTATTTACGTATTTTCTTGCACTTAGAACCATAATTATTATAGTAAAGGGATTAAGGGGCAGAGTGTACACACACACACACACACGTGTTTACATTAAATCTTAGTATAAAATATAAGCTATGATTACAATAATGTGGCCACATTCTATGCCGGTCAGAGTTTGTACAATCATATTTTGTATTTTTTGCACCTTTGAATCACTTTCAATTGCCATGTGCATTACTAGTCCTACGAAGAAGAAAAATGCAACTTTTTATATATGCTTTCAACCATATGCTGAATCTACAGAAAAACAGTTTTATTTTGTAATCAGTTGCATTCTCACTGGTTGAGATCTTGAGGTTAAAAAATTGCTGCAAACTAATTTAACTGGAACCCTAAGCATGCTTAATAGTATCTACCCATGAAACTACCCTCAAAATAACCTAACACTGCTGGTTGCCAGCATATTTTCAATTTTCATCTGTTAGATATATGATCAAGCATGTCAAATCTGCTCTAAGTAATAGAAGTGAAAAAGTAAAGTCATTTACTTAAAACATTCCGATAGCTATTTATTCAAAAACCCTGGTCAGATTTAGTGCTCAAAGGCATTTACCTACAAAGTTAACCAGATGCTTTAAATGGAAAACTAATTTAATTTCTCTGTTATCGTAACGGGACATCTGTTAAAACAACATCCAAGGAAGGTAATACGTTCAAAATTAAACATCCTGCAGCTTGTCTCATTAGAGTATGTGCTGCAGTGACATTCAACTGATAACCACCACTCCCTTATGAAAATGATTAGTAAATGTGAAACTAAAACAATATAATTATTACTGTCACAGACAGGAAATATAGGGTCAGTTTGTGCCTGGTGCAAATGCAGCCCTCATGCCAAATTCATTCTTTTGCTACTACAGAATTACACTAGCGATTAATTTAAACTCTTGGTTTTTATGTCTTTTTCTTCTCCTCTTCCCTCCTCCACATCTTTTTTCGGTGTTTTCAATTGAATTAAGTTTATTTTATTTTAAGGGTCATTGAATTCCAGCATATTAACTGCTTAAGATTTAGGAACACATTTTGAAAAGTGCTCAGCTGCCGAGTTTTGTTGAGCTCCATGTCTTCCAGTCTATATAAATTATATATTGAGCTAACTGGCATACTTGCCAATAATTTGCATATGCCCATAAACTTCAGCTAGTGGCTTGACACACCCTGTCCCCCAGCAGGTTCAAGGGCAGGATATGGAGTTGCAGAAGTTTGGCAGCTTCAGGTGGAAAAGGTGGAAGGCTGTTATGTTACACAAGTGGGTGAGGACCAGGGGGTGTCTGAGCTGTGCAGACGAGTGGGTGATGGACAGTCTTAGGGTGTTTGGGAGGTAGGTAGGTTGGCAAATGCTGGAAGGTATCTGGGGCACTGGCTAGATGTGAGGATTATGGAGGGAGTCTGGAATTTCTGACAGGTGTCAAGGGGATTCTGGCTTAGGTGGGTGCTGAGTGGGAAGCAGGGGCCTGGATGGGGAAGTAGGAGGAAAATTGGGCATGTGTAGCTGCAGGGCTGCTGGGGGTGAAAGGTGAGGGCTGGTATTTGGGGTGTAAACTGGGGACAGAAGGGCTTTTGGGGGAAACTAGAGGAATAAAACTACAGGGCTGGAGAGAGCTGGTAGGAAAAATCTCATGTTGGGGAGGGGTGGGTGGCCAAAGGGATGCAAAGTGAGTGGGCACCAGTACTGGACCCCTTGTCTCTTTCCCCTTTGGCTGCTGCTGCCTACACCGCCTCTTTACTGATCCTTCCACAGGGATCCAGTAGGAGGAGCAACAAGAAGAAATTAGACGCTACTGCACTCCAGTAGCCAGAAGCTGCAATTCATGTAGCCCAGCTGAAGAGAGACATTTCAACCTGGCAGAGAGTATGTGAGTGCCACAGTAGATGCATGACACATGGCAGGTCTGCATGCCCACAGTTGTGGCTGGATTTCCAACGAGCTCAGTTCCTATTTAGGAATATAAATGAAGTAGTTTGATTTTCAAAACGGCTCAGCACACAGCAGCTCTCACTGCTCTCAACTAATGCATGTTTATTCTAAACATGGGGGATAACTCAGTGGTTTGAGCATCGGCCTGCTAAATCCAGGGTTGTGAGTTCAATCCTTGAGGGGGCCATTTAGGGATCTGGGGCAGAAATTGGGGCTTGGTCCTGCTTTGAGCAGGGGGTTGGACTAGATGACCTCCTGAGGTCCCTTCGAACCCTGATATTCTATGATTCTAAATTCAGAATGATATCAATACATGTGGTTTAAAGGTTTCCACTTTAGAGATTGAATATCTATGTTTCTTTTCCATTCAACATTGATGCCGATTGCATCTGCCATTGTATTCCTTGACCAAAAAGGATGTGCAGCAGCCATAGAAGCTAAAGAATTAAACAGTATAAGCTTATTTTCTCAAAACCACAGAACACAAAATAATGCAAGTTGTTGACAAAATTTTACCCTCTCCGGCCATCTTTTAGATTGATTGATAAACAAAAATGACAAAATGACTTGATCCAGGGTGCAAGAAAGGCAGAAAGAAAGAAACCCTTCAATTCTACTGGCCTTGAAACTTTCGGTGCTATCATCATTTACAGTCCCGGGGCATTTAATACCTCACAACCTGTATGTCCCTTGTGACTTGCTAAAGCAAACAGGGTTTGATTTTCTTTAACACACTGCTTACTTTTCCACACTTTGTTGGCAGCTAGTTAAATAGCTATCTATTCTACCACAAATGGTAGGCAACACAGGCAGAACCACATGTAGTAAAGTTGCCCAACACTCTTCATTATAAGACCCTGCTTTTGGTTGCTTATTCTTTTGCCAAAATAAAGTATTTGTTGTGAAATTTTACATACTGCATCTCTATCTCAGGCTGACTTTTTTTGGATACATTATAAAAAATTCAGCCATTTCCAAGAATGAGACCAAGAGAGGGCGGGGGAAACGTTGTTTCCCCATGTTAAAAAGTTCTTACAACCATTGAGTTGATAAGCTGTAGCGCCCTCCTGCTTTGAAGCAGGAACTTGAAATCTGGCAGGAAGTCACGCTGGTAGCTGGGATGTCCCATTAAAAGATACCAAAATTGGGTGAATTTGAAAAAAAAATCAGTTTACACATGCTCAGTAGAGACTTGTTAGAGTTTGGTAAGTGCATTTTCTGAAGATCTGATCTGAACTGGACATGTTTCTTTGCTCCTCACTGCTATTGCACTGGGCAGCAGAACACACACACACACACTCCTCCTACACACAGATATTTTCTCTCCTTTTCTCTCATGCTCCCCTGAATGCACCCAGCCCACAAGGAGGAGGAAGCACTCTGACCTGAATGTAGAGGGACAAGAAACTGATGTGGGAAGAGGACAGAAAGAAGAGGCAGTAGGCTGGAATGAGGAGCCCAGGGGGAGGGAAGAGTCAGAGCTTGGATGGGGTGGAGAAAGACTGGGAATGGTACGGAGAGCTCCAAGGCAAAGACTGGAACTGAGCTCCAAGGCAAAGACTGGGCAAGGAGATTGGGACAGGGATGAAGAGCCAGGATGGTATGTGGGGTGGGAGGGGGGAAGATTAGACCAGCAACAGCCTAGAGGGGACAGGGACAAAGGGTTTATGCCATCTACAGAACAATCCCATCCAGGATGTGAAATACAATCTCATGGTTATGGTTATGGCAGTTGAATGCTGACCCTGGAGAACCCAATTCTATCCTTGCCTCTGCTCACAGTGCTTTGAACGTATAAAGTGCTATACAGTGCTAAGTACTCTGAATATCTGCCCCTGGGCTTCTCAAATTGCAAATCCAAAGTTAGCAGACACTTTTGATCACTTCAGTTCCCCATCTGTACAAGGGGATTTGTAATACCACCTCATCTCTCAGAGGTGTTTTCAAAATAAATTCATTAAAGTTTGTGAATCACTCAGCTATTATAGGGAAGAGCACCATAGCCATGAGTAGAGCTCCTAGCTGCTAGGGTAACAATAATCATCTTTCAGTATTCTGAGCAGAGTGCAAATAGTGTGAAGTAAATATGGCTTGGGACCACACAGTGAACAATTAGAAGAAAATAAGTTACTGACTAGCACCATCTATTCATTTCATGCTTCATTCATTACACACCTTTCAAATTCTACAACAAATGAGGCAGGAGTCTTACAGACAATAGGCTGTTTTACTATATATATATCTCTCCGATTCATCCACAGAGCAGATCCATCCTGTGCACTGAATGTGGTAAGGGTCGTCTGGAAAGGATATGTAACTAAAGACCATATCATAATTCATATGCACAAGGGGGCTGAATTCAGTTTCCACAGGCAACCTAAATTCTGGCATTTCCTAAACTTTTTAGGGCTTGGCTTTGCAAATATAACATTCTTTTAAAGTATTTTTGTGTGTAATGTTAGAAAGAGAGAGAGAGAGAGAGAGAGAGAGAAAGCAAACCTACAGTTCATTGATCTGATATTACAGTTGCTAACTTAAAAAAAGGAAGATGTCAGGAAATGCACCATAAATGCAAATACATTAACCTACACAGTTAACAACCAACAAAGATCAAAAAGTAGAATATCAGCAGAACTCAGCCAGGTTCATACAATTCTGGAGAACACCACTGAAGTCAGTGCAGTCATATTCCAGAATTACACTGATGTGACTAAATAGAATTTTTTGTGCAACATGTCTAAATTAATGGTGCTGTTGTGATTTTAATTGTACAAGTTAAATAGCACATCAACACTTTTTTTTTCCAGTCAATATCTTACCATTTTTAAATTAAAAAAAAACATTTGGATGCCTTTGGCTTGTAAACTTCTTATTCCTCAGCTATCCAGCTTGTGGAATTTACAGCATCTGGAGATGTCTCTAGTGGGAGCTTTCATGTTCCTGGAACCAAGTATGTTATATAAGCATTTGCAGCACTTCTTTACTGAGGGGTTTTATTTAGCAGACATTGTTCAGGCAAAACTCCCATAGAAATCTCCGGGAGTTTTGCCTGAACGACGAATAAGCAGTACTGAATACAGCCCTACATTTAATTGCTCTTGTGCTCCATTACAAAGTTGCAGAACCACCTCACTGAAATGACATCTGGAAATATTTCTTGACCTTTTAAAAGTGGTAAATGCAAAATTAAAATTTAATGGAAACTCATCCTACTTTTGTCTTGTAAAGGATAAATACATTTTCTTTGATTTTTGACAGTATGCTCATTAAAAGGGCACAACATATTCATATATTAACCCAAGGGAGTTTATACCTTCTGTATGCTGTGCGTTGTCTCCACCCTTGGGACAAAAATGGATACATTTTAAGTAGTAATCTTGTCTGTTTCTCTTAAAGATGCCTACAAACTCCCACTTATATTGGCTATGGTGCCTTACTAAGAGGATCTCCATATGGCCAAGGAGAAAACATGAAGACCAGTGAAATATTACTTAAAAGGGTTACTGTGTAACAGAATGTACTGTGAAGTGGGCATTCCAGATGGCAATCCATAAACCCATACAACAACCAAGTAGCTTTAAAAAACATCCCCCCCACCACCAAACTTGCTTCTTTTTGGAAATGAACAAATAAATCATAATTATTCTGGACAGTTATGGAAGCTAGGTTGTCAGCAAAGGCATTTACAAAAAAAGCACAAGGATAGAAAATAGTCAAAGTGCAATACCACTCTCCACTGTATGGACATACATTCCCCATATTGGCATAGAATGTGAACAGCTCCACATGGCTGTTCACTGGTAATCCTTTAGGCTCCTTCACTCTTGTAAGCAGGGGATAATCTCATAGTTCTAAAAATAGTGTCTTTACAGGGCCCTTTTACTATAATAAGGCACAGTTATAAAAATGCCATGACCTCTGCCCTTGAAAACTAATTTAGAAAGAAAGAAACTAGTAAACCATTGGTATGATATATTAACAGATTGAAATAGGTTGTCTCCTTTAAATTACTAGGTGATAACAACATGGATGCCCAAAGAGCAGAAGCAAGTTTCAAAACTTTCAAAAAAAACCTTTGATTTTATTTGGTAGAAAGCTATATATCATACATATAAAATAAACTATCCCCAGATGGACTATTATTAAGCTGTCATTTTAACTTAGCAATTCCTAAAACCATGCTGTGCAAGTTCCTCTCATTGTTTACGACCTCAGCAGAGTCCCTAGTGGAAGATATACGCTAATACTGTGCTCCCCTAAAGGTTACTTTTTATACTCTGCTTAGAGTCAGTTCAGTGCTTTATCTTTTTAAGATTCCACATGCCTTTCCTAACAGGAGACAATACTCCCAAGTATCATTAAAGCTTCGATGTCGTATTTATTCTCAGTTAAAAAATACACGTAACAAAGAGAATTCAATGCAAGACTTACAAGGATAGCTAGATGTATGAGGCACAGTGCTAGCCGTGATCCACTGTTTAACCCCTCTGCTGGCCTGAAGACACACACAATGTGTTACAACAAGGATAAGTTTGCCTTAGCATGTCCTAGACTGTTTTTCTACAGATGTGGCAAAGCATATGCTTAGTTTTTGTAAATGTGGTTTTTTAGGTACCACATTTAATTTAGGGTAAAATAGACCCATCCTCTCCAAAGCTGTACAACATTCCATCATGGGCCAGATCCGTGAGCGTTTCTTTGCTTCCCCTTTCCACTAAAACCATTCCGTGTGAAGGAATTTCTGAATGCTTAGGAATTTCTGAATGCCTAGATGTGAGGTAATGCCCCTATGCCCTGACCCAGGAGATGAAATTAATAGCTTGAAACCTAATTTAGGTGATGGGAATACATTGGGTTTTTCCCCATTCTAAGTATAGAGCATATCACTGGAACCAAAATGAACTTTTCAGATGCATCTGCTGTATAGGCCTGAACAAGGCACCCAGTTCTGGAAAAAAAATAAAAAAACAACCGAGAGGTGAACACCCCCAAACTTTTGAAAAAAATCTCAGCTCTAGCCCATATCTACTCAGAACATCACTTTCATGTTCTTAAATGATTTTTAGCCATTAAAATGCAATGATAAAACAGATCAATTCCTTCTCAAATCAGCCTACAAGCACCCCACATTTTCATTCACACCCAGAGACTAGCCAATGTATGCAGCAGGCTACAAAAAACAGGTCTAAGGGGCATGAGTTTAAAACAAATAAAATGGTAGTTTGTATAGGATGCCACAAGCATAACTTGCCTGTTATAACATCTGTAATAGTTTACTTCACAATATACAAAGCATTTGTAATGTAACAAAAAATATTGTCCAGAAGGTCATTGTATTTATTACATCGTTGCCCAGCTCCTTAATGGAGTGGGCCTATCTACAGTTACAAAGGCAGAAAGCAAGACATATCTTAAAAATAAATTAAGCACCTCAGAGAATGAACTTTGGCACTATTAAAGTCAAAGTGAATTTTACCCTTGAGGTCAACAGGATGAGGGGCTGGTTTAAACCGAAAACTTACAACACTGAAGCGAGACAATGGTGCACGGTTGCAGTGCTCCAGTTGTGCTGCTGCAGCATCTTACGAGTCGACATAGCCTAGGGTTTCATCCAGGCTTTTGCAGGAGCAGCACACATGGGAATACAAGATACTGTCGAACAGTGCACTGAACTTATATTCTGAAGAGTGCTTTGAGAGGCAGCACTTACACAGTGAAATAAGAGCGAAAACTGCCTTCTTTTCTGTGAAATTTTTCTTGGCTCATCTAGGATTCTAAGTAACAAACTGAAGTCGACTCCACAATCCAGTCTATCCTGGCATCTCAGTTTACATTTTAATTTACCAGTGACACCTTGTTTTACCGTTATTACATTGCAGTATAGGCCCCTGGAAAGAATTCAGCAAAGCAATAACCAAGTTAAATGATACAAAAACAGCATGTTTACCCTTGAGATAGCAATCTCCCTTTGTATTTATAAAATCTGATTAGTATCTCTCCCAAAGATACTAAGGTGGCACTTGGACTGAATAACTACCAGAAGAAAGTGAGCTTTCCTTTAAAAGTATAATTGATATCAAAAACACAAATACCTCAGCTGTCTGGGATGTGGAATGTCAAGATATACGGCATATGTGAAATTTCCATCATGCAAACCTCATTTAAATGATGCCAAGAGGATAAGTAGCAGAAGTCTTAGCCTCTGAATGGGGGCATGTTAATAATGTACAGATGGCTTAGACATATCTGATGGTAAATTACCTTTGAAAGATCCCCAGCCTCCAAGTAGAAGCAGATAACAAACACATTCCATGTGACCCAGAAGACTAGCCAGACAGCATACTGCAGGAGAAGGAGAGAAATAATACATTATTAATTCTGCAATCAGATGAGTTAAACTTAAATAAAGCTTAAACTGTTTGTCCAAGTCTCAGACAGACACAAAAGAGAGAGACTGTAAATACAGTGGAGCTGGGTGAAAACATTTTGCAAATAAAAGCAAGAAGAAATGTCTCCTTTTCCCTAGCCACAAACTGGTGAGAGCTGATTTGGTGCTTATTCACATTAGAAATTCTGCATCTCAGGGGAGGTGATGGTCCTGAAATTTAATGTTCAAATTCATTTTGATTTTGTTGTATTCCTAGTTATGGGAGAATCTTAGTATCAAAGCAATGAGACACATTTTGGCATTACCTAAGTGTGTTTTAGTGCTTGCATCTGCACTATATGCTTATTCAAATGGGACTCTCTAAATTCCCAAGTCCTGTCCCAGCATGTACTTGACTCTGTACCACACCTGAGATGGACTATCTGGAAGATGTTTCTTCGTTAGTTGTTTTACAATCCAGAGGGAATTCTAGGTGCCTCACTGTACATATAGTTTTTGGCATTTCAAACCATTTGGTTCAAAATGTTCACTTTAATACACCATTGAAAATGTTCATTTTCATCTGAGTTTGAATTATACTGGACAGTGGAGGTAGAAAAGCTTGAGCAAAATCTCTTCAATGGTTTGTGTTATCTATTTTCTAATATGCATATTTTGTGAGAGTAAAGGAGGTACACTTTCTTTCTGCCCTTCTATCCACATTTACATATATGGTGACATTTTTGCATTAATAGAGACATCATACATTCTGGGTTTGGAAATGCTGCTTCCCTACCATACTGAAGATATTCTACGCTAATTTCTGACCTGTTGTCTAGTCATGCCTAGTGTTAGTGCCCCAAAAAATTCCCTTGATAAATTATTCCAATGTCTAATAAACCTTAACATCTGCAAATGCTATTCTAATGACTTATTCCTATTTGCTAGTTACTCCTGATTTAATTCTGTATGTTTGGTAATTTTAATCTATGGGCCCATGATATTGCATATATGAGAGTTGTTTCATAAACCAATATAATATAAACTATTCTCCCCCCCATTTTACTTTAAGGCCATTTCCCCTTGTTATGCCACCAATGTCCTCTGCCTCTCAAGAATTCACAAAATTATCACATTCCCCTTTGTTTTGCTTCCTCTTCCTCAAACATACACATTATATTCCTTTAATCTGACTTTATTTCATATGCTTAATATTGTTATGCTTTTTGTATTTCACTGGATTACATCCAATTCATTATTTTGTTCATGAGAAGTACATCAGTACACTGTACTCTAAGTCTGTCTTCACCTCAGTTGTATGAAAAAAAGAACTACTTCCCTTTCTCATGATACTCAGTTTTTATATGGTCCAATAGAACATTTTCTAATTTTTGACAGCATTCCGCTGTGAAACATTTAGGTTGCTGTGAATTAATGTACCACTCCCAGATCTTTCCCCACTTTACTGCTTTTTAACTTGCATTTTCACCTTTTTGATATTAATTTGCTATAAGTGCATCATCTGTCTTTCATCTAAAGTAAATCTCATTCAGTTAAATTCTGCCTTCTCCTCTAAATTCTCAAGATCCTTTTACAATCTCTCTCTCATTCCTGCTACAATCTGTTTTCCTAATTTGGTATTAGGAATGTATGGTCGTTTATCTATTGTTTACATCCTCCTGTATATAATTTAAATTATTAAATCTAATACTGAGTCCTGTGGTGCTTTGCTTGTACTTCTCAGTGTGATATTTCATTATTTGCATATGGTCTGTCATACCAGTTTTCCACCTGAAGCATAGGCCTCCATAATCTTATTCTAAATTTATTTGAAAATTCTTGCATGTGACCATATCAAGACATTTACATTTAGCTATTAAGTTTTACATTTCAGATTATTAAATCATTGTCAGCCAGCCAGACTACTGGATAGGCAACCTTTGCCTAAAATGATAACAAATAAAGCTTTAGTCTAGCAGACTAAACACATTTTTAGATTATGCTTTATGAGCAAGCTGATTTCTGATTTATAGATAATACAAGTCCATTCTCTAAGGATGGGATTTTCAAAAGCACCTTCATGACTTAGCACAATACCTACTGGAAGTCAATGGGACTAAGTCACATAGGTGTTTTTAAAAAGCCAACCTTAAGCCAATCAGAAGGCACCTGTTCAGTAATGGTATACTGAGCTTTTCAGTCTACTGCAGGCTGCTTCACAATACAGCACTGTTACTATCCAATACCAAAGGTCAGATATGCCAAAGCAAGAAGAAGGCAAAATTACGGCTTCCTGGGTAACCTTAGTTCTGACATTTCCTAATTTCTCAGTGCCTGACTTCACAAACTTAACCTTCTTATTTTATTTTTTATATTATTTGCACTGTGGTGGAGGTAGTATGACTGAGTTGAAGATTCTGAATTCTGTTTCAATGTTGCATTCATGCAGTAGCTGATTTGAAAGATACCTTATAAAGCAAGCACACAGTGATGGATCAGTACAATGCAGTAAGCCACTTTGGATTTGTTTGTGGTAGCAGAGCCTCTTACATTTAAAATAATAGCATAATTTCTTTTTTTAACTGTCTAGTCACAATCATTCAAAATGCCAACATCTGAATTTCAGAATTTTTAAAAACAAACATCTGCTATGTTTTGGACAACCACAATAAAAATCTTTCAAATTATTTGAAAGACCCCCTACTTATGAAAATGTCATGTTAAGTGTTTGCTACCTGAACCTTTGGGGATGAGTATTGAGCACAATTATTTTGAAAAACAAGGATGCTCCCACTCCCCACTGGCAGTTATTTCAGATCTGGCACATCTCTTATCGCTGGATCACATGCAATCATAAATACTGCTTTTTGTCTCATGAGCTTCAGCTAATCATTTTGGAAATTTGACACTGAAGGTCTGCAACAAGGAACAAATCCCTCTGGTGCTGTCTGTTATATACAGCTAATTAAGAAACAGTTTATAAAAAATCTTCAAGGAGCCAGAGTTGTCTGTTTTTTCCCCTTTTGGGGAGTTCTAAGGAGCTGCACTAACTGACAGCGACCACCATAAAGATACAACAGCCAGAAATCAACAAGCCAAGAACCTCAATGAGCAAACCCTTGACTACCACCAGACAGAAGATGTCACCAGGGGGCAATACCTACAACCAGGAGAGAGTTGCCATCTTGGTATTGTGAAAATCTACACCGAAAAGAAATATAGCTGGAAGGCTAAAGTGGAAGATTTAAATGCTAATTACAGTTATTGCTAATCTGTGAGGAACATAGGCACTGATCCATGAAGCCAATCAAAATTCTTTCCTTCAGTGAAAAGAGTTACATAAACAAGGTATAAGCTATAATGGAATTATCAGTATGCCACTCTTCAATGCTCCAGAGAACTTCAGCTTTGAGAAACCTTCATAATGGACAGACTGGAAGCAATATATTTGTAAGATTTCAAATTGCAAAAAAGCTACACAAAGAAACTGGAGATCTACAGGTATCTTTTTTAATTTATGTTATGGGAAAGCAGGCAGAGCATATCTTTAAACCCTTTGACTTTACTGAAGACAATCACAAAGATGACTATGAAAGGGTTCTGGCTAAGTTTAATGCATGCTTTATACGCTAGAGAAATATGGCTTATGAAAGAGCACGCTTTCACTAGAGAATTCAAGAACCAGAGGAAAAATGTTGAATGTTTTATAATGTTTTATACTGTTGAATATTTTATAAGAATGAAAAACATGAAAACATCAGAGATAGGCTGGGTTCACAGAAAAAAAAATGTTTCACAGCAGGTACAACTGAAGTGAGTTTAACCCTAGCCACAGCTAGACAGAAAGCAAACCATTCCAAAACGGTAAGACAGCAAAACCTAGAGCAACTTGATGAACTTGAAAAATCTGAAACTAGCTTTAGGAACTATAAACAGGCACTTGAATATTAAAAGTCATCATCATAAAAAGTTTTGAGTATGTTCTGTCTTTACAATGCCAGAGCAGGCCAGGAACTGAATTTCTTCCACTATGGACGGTGCTTGAAACTCAAATCCCACCCAGTCTAAGAGAAATCCTAGATCTCTCACATATCTTAACCACTTGAGAAAATCTGTGGCTAAGGTGAAGATGAATAAATATCTTCTAAGCAAAGTGGCTGGCACTTCCTGGGGAGCAAATACTCCAGTTCTCTAATCATCTGGTTTAGCCCTCTGTTACTCTGCAGCAGAATACCGGGCTGCAGTCTAGCTCCATTCGTCTTATGTCAAGCTAGGTTGACACACAACTACGTGCATCATAACTGTATGATTTGACCCACATCAGTAACGTGGCTCCTGTGTTAACATCATTCCTCCACACGTCCATTGTGCGGATGTTACAGACAGAAAGGTTGAGATGATCAGGGCATACACAAGCCTATCACTATACATGGACCTCTTTGACTACCCAAAGGTGCACTTATAGGCTCCTCTGCCCTGCCCAGATTTCTCTAAAACGTCAATGTGGCATGAAGAATGGTCTGCAGCTGATGTCAGAAACCAATCTCTTATAATTGACCCAAACATGGGTATACCTGACTTAGATTTCTCATGTGCTCATGGGCCCTTCTGAATTGATTTCAAATGGGCCAGGGTCAATGTGTAGCCAGCTTTCACATCTGGGACCATTGAGAGGATCCCACATTGGCTGTGGCCAAAGACAATGCCTCACATCACTGACAAATGCCCTCTGACCAGATTTGGTCTGTGGGCTCTGCACTTCGCTGATGAGGCTGCGACATATTGGCTTGATGAGCTCTGCATCTGATAAGAAAATTACTTACATTTTACAGACAAGAAGAGTGAAGCATAGAGAGATTAAATGACTTGTTTTAGTTCGAAACTCAGTGGCAAAGTTAACAATAAAAGCCCAGTCTCTGGACTCCCTGGGTCCAATGTCCTTGCCATGTTACCTCCCCATATGGAAAGAAACTCCCATATACCTTTTAAGTGAAAACAACTTTGGAGACTGATCCTTTGAATATCATTTTGAAAATGCTCAGACCAAGAGCATGTGTTCCTCGGAAATTGTTATGATACCTCTATAACTGAAAAAGCAAAATTAAATTCTTATGCTCTGTATGTTCAAAGTATTGGTTTGTTATATTTTTACATTTTTAAAGTTGCAAATTCCTCTCAGTTAGGCTGAAAACATATGCTATAGCAGCTACAATACTGTGCCCCACATCATGGTATTTTCAGTATCACATACACCCAGCAGACAGATGGGGAAGGGGCGATAGATGGTGATACTCTTCCAAGCTCCACCCACAAAATCAGCTTTTAGGTTGTGCAGATGTTTAGAATATTATCATGTATCTTCTCTGGGTTCGACTGGACTCCGAGTTTAGCTCCATTTTGATTGTGAAAGAAAAAAAAAAAGTAATAAAGCTCATCTAAACACCGCCAACTTGTGGCACCAAAATGAGACTTCATAGTAAACTGAGCAAGAGTGTTATCCTCCCTCTCATCTCTTATGAGGAATGAAATAATTTAAATTACATTATTGACATTAATATAATAAAGTGAAATCTGAGTTTGCATCTTATTGAGATGAATGGGGCAGTTCAGACTTCTCAGAACTATTGCCCCAAGTTCTCTGCAGACTCACATGGATATCCCTGCATTGTTTACACTCAGTTCACATTTTTTTAGGTTTTAGTCACAACCATAAAAGACTCTCTGCCCCCCCCCCCCCAAAAAAAATGAAATCTGAGATTCTGGAGTATTAAATCTTCAGAGGAGTGCTAGTACAGCATCTGGGTGCATACCACATGTTTGACCCCTGCATACCTTTTCTAGTCCTCTATCTTTGCTCTCAGCTTACCACTGCAGCTCTGCAAACACTTAGAACTATCACTCAGAAACCTATTTGCCAAACCTACCTATGGTTAGTAGAGCTTCCTTGAAACCTTGAGAGACATTAAACAACACAATTCAGTCTGCCTTCATAGTTAAGAGACAATATTTATGTTCATACATGACTCTCTGGATGGACTAGATGAGCACTATGCAGTGTTGTTATAGCCATGATGGTCCCAGGATATTAGAGAGACAAGGTGGGTGAGGTGATATCTTTTATTGGACCAATGTCTGAGAGTGAGAGAGACAGGATTTCAAGCCTGCACAGAGCTCTTCTTCAGGTCTGGGATACGTACTCAGTGCCACAGCTAAATACAAGGTGGAATAGACTGTTTAGCATAACTGGTTAACACATATTTCAAGGGACCATTCAAGGTGAAGTGGCCTGTCAATACTTCTCCAGTCATAGCTGGGAAAGGAAAGCAGGGAGGCAGCTTTGGGGGGAATGTTGTTAGTGGATTACAGATTGTTGTAATAAATCATAAATCCAGTATCTCTGTTCAGTCCATGATCTTTAGCATCTAGCAATGTTATGAATTTAAGCTCCCAGACTTCTCTTTTGAAGGTGTTCTGCACATTTCCTTTGAGAATGAGGACTGGAGGTCAGATAGAGTAATCATTTTGTGAAAAAAAAAAAATGTTCGCCCACTGCTGATTAGTGATAAAAGACAAAAACACCCTTTCTGTGACAGTTCATTCGAGTGTGTAGTGACTGTCTAGTTTCACCCACGTAGTTGTTATTGGGGCATTTTGTAAACTGGAGGAGGTACACCACATGTTGTGATAGGCATGTGTAGGACCCATGGATCTTGAAAGGTGTGCTGTGGGGAGTGTTGATCATCATAGCAGTGAAGATATATCTGCAGGTTCTGCATATGTGGTTCTGGCAGGGTCTGGTGTGTCCTGATCTGTGGAGAGCTTTCTTCTGATGATGAGCTTGGAGAGTCTGGGGGGGGGGAGGGGATTATTTGAATGCCAGAAGAGCGGGTTCAGGAAAGATTTCTTTCAGGATGTGGTCCCTATCAAGTGTGGGTTGTAGTTGTTTAAGGATACTCCATATAGATTCCAGTGTGGGGTGGTGGGTGTCAAATAGGGGTGTGTGTTCTGAGAGTTTATATGGAAATAAAACCCCCTCCAGCTGCACACCCCTCAGCTAGCATAAGCTAGCATAGTTTTGTTCAAGCCACCACTTGATGATCCGATGCAATGACTCTTAGCTGCAGGAATGCACAAATTTAGCACACAGAATCATAGGGTTAGAAAGGAACACAAATCTAGTCTAACCCCTGTCAAGATGCAGGATTTGTTCTGTCTAAACCATCCAAGACAGATGGCTATCCAGACTCCTTTTGAAAACTTCCACTGAAGAAGCTAGCACAACCTCCCAACAGAGTCTGTTCCACTGTCCTAAAGAAGTTTTTCCTGAGATTTAATCTAAATCTGCTATGCTGTAATTTGAACCCATTGCCTCTTGTCCTGCCCTCTATGGTAAAAGAGAGTAACTTTTCTCCATTTTTTTAATATCAGCCTTTCAATTATCTGAAGACTGCTATCATATCCTCCCTTAATCTCCTCTTTCCAAACTAAACATATCCAGTTCCTTCAGCTTTTGCTCTTAGGGCTGGCATTCCACCCCTTTGATCATCTTTGTTGCTCGCCTCTGGATCCTTCCCAGTTTCTCTACATCCTTTTTATACATTGGTGATCAAAATTGGACACAGTACTCCAGCTGAGGCTGAAACCAGTACCGCTCCACTCAGCGCTATCACTTCCCATGACTTGCATGCTATGCCTCTGTTAATGCAATCTAAAATTGCATTTGCTTTTTTGCAACAGCTTCACATTGGTGACTCAAATTGAGGTTGTGATCCACCACAACTCCCAGATCCTTCTCAGCAGTGCTGTTGCCAAGCCAGGTTTCCCCCATTTTGTATTTGTGCATCTGGTTTTTCTTCCCTAAGTGTAGCACCTTACATTGGTCTTTATGGAATTTCATTTTGTTGCCCTGTTCTCCAATGTATTAAGATCCCACTGAATTTCAGCTCTATCTTCCAATTTGTTGGCACCCTCCCTAGCTTTATGTCATCTGCAAATTTGATCAGTATGCTCTCCATTCCTACATCCAGGTCAGTAATAAAGAAGTTAAACAACACCGGGCCCAGAATAGATTCCTATGAAACCCCATTTGAGACCTCCTTCCAATCCAACATCATTCCATTAATTACTCTTTGTTTGCAGTTGTTTAACCAATTATATACCCACTTAGTGGTAGTTCTGTTGAGCCCACATTTCTCCAGCTTACTTATGCGAATGTCATGTGGGGCTGTGTCAAAAGCCTTGATTAAGTCCAGGTATATTATGTCCACCACACTTCCCCGATCCACCAAATCAACTACTCTGTCAAAGAAGGAAATCAGGCTGGTTTGGAATGATTTGTTCTTGGTAAATCCAAGCTGGCTGCTAGTGATTTATCCCTTCATCCTCCAGGTACTTGCAAATTAAATGTTTTATACATTTCTCTAGTAGCTTTCCAGGTATTGAAGTCACGCTGACTGGACTATAGTTCCTTGGCCCCTTCTCCCCATCCCCCACCATTTTCAAAGATGGGCACTACATTAGCTCTTCTCCAGTCTCCCAGGACCTCTCCTGTCATCCATGAGTTAGTAAATATTATTGACAGTGGCTCTGAGATTTCTTCAGCTAATTCCTTCAGGTGAATAGCATCCGGCCATGCTGATTTGAATTCATTCATTTTAGTCAGAACATCTCTGATGAGTTCTTTACTTATCCCAATCTGTATCCCCTCCCTTTATAGTCTATGGTAACTTGCTAGTCATCAGCTGACATGTTATTTTTTGTGAGAAAACTGCTAGTCATCAGCTGACATGTTATTTTTTGTGAGAAAACTGAAGCAAAGTAGGCATGGAGCAACTCTGTCTTCCTATCATCTTCCGTTACCAGTTCACCTTCTCCACTGAGTAGTGGACCCACATGGTCCTTGATAGTTTTTTTTTTTGTCTGACGTATTTGAAGAACTGCATCCAGTTGTGTCTAACATTCCTTGCAAGCTTTAACTCATTCTTTGCCTTAGCTTTCCGGATTTTGTCCCTACATGGTTGTGCTATTCCCACATATACTTCCTTGGTGACATGCCTCTTCTTCCATTTCCTGTATGTATCCCTTTTGATTTCTAGATACCTAAAAAGCAACTTGTGTAGCCACACTGGTCTCCTGGGGCTCTTCTTATCTTTCCCCTGCATTGGAATAGCTTGATGTTGAGCCTCGAGTATTACATCTTTTAAGAACAGTCAGTCCCCTTCGACTCCTTTTCTTCCTAATTGGTCTTTTTGCATGGGACCTGGCCTACTGTTTCTGAGTCAGTTGAAGTCTGCCTTTCTGATTTCCAATGTCCTTGTTTTGTGGTTCTCATGCCCTCCTTTCCATAGGACATTGAATTCTACCAGATCATGATAATTTCCTCCCAAGTTCCCGACCATCTTCACATTCACAACTAATTCATCCCTGTTGGTCAAAACCAGATCCAAGATGGACAACCCCTTAGTTGTTTCCTCAACTTTCTGAATCAGAAAGTTGTCCTCTACACATATTAAGAATTTGCAGGATGTATTATGTTTTGCTGTAACAGACTTCCCACAGCTGTCAGGGAAGTTAAAATTCTCCATTAATACTTGTTCATGTGTGTTAGCTAATCTTGTTACCTCCTTTTAGAATGACCCATCCGTTTCCTTTGCTGATTTGGTGGTCTATAATAGAACCTACCATAACATCACTACTGTTCTTTTCCCTTGTTATCATCATCCAGAGACTCTCAGGAGGCCTGTTGCTCACTTCCCCTTGGACCAAGTGTATACATTCTTGACATATAGCACAACACCTCCTCCTTTTCCCCCCCATATCTATACTATACTACTATACTATACTATAAGTGTACATGCTTGTGTGTGTTCTCTAAAGGTTGTCTCAGAGTTACTGTGTGCCTTTATTTTGGAACAGGTTCCAATCAAGAGTACTACGTGTTGTAGAATTGTACGTGCGTCTACCATAATTGTTTCATACTGTATTTCAAGTTCATTTTATGTCTACATACAGACAAAAAATGAGACTGAGTGTGGAAGTTTCTTGTACTGCACTCAGTCTATATAGGCTTCATAAATGTAGGGGCTTATGTTATGCAGTTAGACATATTAGTTAGATCCTGGGCTGATATTCACTGACAAATAGGTTAAAAGGGTTGACTACCACAGATCTATTGGGAAGGAGACCTTGGTGAACTGGAATGTAAGTAATTTAACAAACTGTTTTGTAATCTAGCTTTGGAGTGTTTTTTCTCCATTATGTTAGCAGCAACACCACAGCTGATAACTAATTGTCACAAGCCAGGCCCTGTTCAGAGGCACATTTAATCAAAAAGATAAACAAAGTCACCTTCCCAAGATAGTAATTGAGTACATGTATTATTTTCTATTGTGTCTGCAATTTGATTCTGAAAATTTAAATGGCTATACAGCCACCATTTTTTAAAATGTATGTAGCCAAATCATAGCCCAGTACCGTTTTTGCCTTCTTATATCCTATACTATTAGCTGCTGTCATTAAGGCTATTTAATAAATTCTATAAAAACAGAAAGATGGTACAGGTAATCAGTTAAGCATTTGCTTAATGGTTTGTTTTACACCCATCTTTCTTACAATAACCATCCCTGTACGGAACAGGTGTCTGAATCATTGGTGTAACCCCTTGGGGTTTAGAGACCATAGAGACCTTTAAATCTTTTTCCTATTGGGGAGGAGGAGTAGTGAGAGAAAGGGAAAGTTGGGGGTGTGGCTCTGGAGCCCCAGGAGAGAAGGGCTGCAGTCGGGAGGCCCGGGACAAAGTGAAGGAGAGAGAACCTGCCTGAAGCCTGGGAAGGACAGGGTGGCCAATCGCCGACACCCCAGGACAGGAGCCACGGGGAGCACTGTGCCAGGGAGGAATCGCCCGAGAAGGACAAGCTGGAGCTGGACCCAGCATCACTGCTGCCCAGAACTGCATGGGGCTATGAGTACTGGGGTTTGTGACTCTGCACTGGGAATGAGGAGGGAGGCTGCTTGTTAGTTAAATGGGGAGGTTGTCGCACTTTGTGGCTTTGCAGAGAGCGGCAGAAGAGGGCACCGGAGGGGTTTGTTGGGGAAAGTTCACTGGCGCCGAAGACAACCAGGAGCACCCAAGACTCACCATTGAACTGGAACTTTGCTCAGGATTCCTGAACTCTGCGTGCAGACACATTGCTCAGTGTCTGCTCTTTCAAACTATGCTACCACTGGGCCTGCGGGGCCTTGGTTTGGATGCAACCTTGTTCTACCACTCCCCCTACATTTCCCCTTGTTGTTTTTCTCCTCTCATTCCTCTGTAAATAAACATCTCCCTTTGTTATACCCACTGTACTTTTCCTCTGGGTGGATGTGTTCACTCTGGGGGGGTTGGAACAGGTACCCCTGGGGTGGAGGGAATTTTTCCTGCTGCATTCCTGCACGCGCCCTCTCTTGGCCAGAGCTGCCTGCAGAGCAGACTCCATCTTGGCCACGAAGGCGCTAAAGTTACATTTATTTGCCAGTTTATCATATCAATATGGCAGGTAACATGTATCTTTAGATATCATGATACAGGTCATGGGAGTGGCTATGTTAATAAATTGTATAAGCCTCCAACACATCCAGATAGATATTTCCAGAAAGCTAAGCAGACTTCCTCTGAGTTGGCTGCGCATGATGTTAATAAGAGTGCAGCTCCTATTTCTTGAGTGCTTACTAAACTTTGCAAAACATACAGCAGAATAATCTTCATAGAAACAGCTGAAGGGATTGGTTTTCAATGAAATCCCAATGCTTGAAAAGGTATACAGATTTAATGGAATTGAAATCATGACACACTAAATTTTTGCAAATGTTTTTTTCACGTAAGAGCTTTTAAATGCAGGAAGAAACATGGAAAGTGGATGATTTTCTTATTTTGTTTTGCAGCCAGATTTAGAAATATTACCGGGGAGAAAAACAGACCACATTCCTAGTGCCTAGGGCTTGTTTCAAAGAAATTTAGAAACAAGAATCATGATTATGATTCAGTCATGGAGTTTATATGAATAGAGCTTTTAGCAGCTGTACCAATTTAAACTTTCTGATAAAATATACAAGTAATGAGAGCCAAAAATCTTCCGGTATTAATTTTTAACAGAAAGAAAAAGATAAAAATCAGTAGACCCAGTAGCTAGGAAGAGAGCTCTACTGACATTTATCTAGATTCTTATCTTGATGCCTATCATAACAGTCTCTGAGTGCCACTTAGGATTGTTGGATATTTGAGTAACTATTAAGGGAATCATTCTCCTCCTCATGCATACATAAATAAATTATTATTTTTGCTAAGACCTTATGCACTGTCATTGCTGATTCAATTGTGACATTTTGGGGTTCACCCAGGCCAGTAAGGAATTTGGTTGCTGTCTGCCTTGTCATCCTGGCTGTCCTGGAGCTGAGCCGCTTTGGTCCAGGACTCTGGCCCCAACAGCCTGTCAGCAGCCCACAAGCTTCATCCTGGCTTTGCCCAACCTGGTTACTCCTTGCAGGCTGACCTTAGTATGCTTCCAGCCCTGAATTCGCCCGACTGCCGAGACCAGTCCCTCTCTCTTGACCCTCACAGAGAAAGGGTTAAGTTCACTGACTGTAGAGGGACAGTAAAACACTCCAACCTGTCAGCTTTCTAGAAGTGCACACTTTACTGAACTTACACAGCAATGATCATTTATATGAAAGCAAAACAAGTCTATTAAGAAAAGAATCATGGATTAAGTGATACTAAGGGCATTGCTACACTGAAAACTTCAAAGCACTGTTGCAGGAGCGCTCCCGCAGCAGCGCTTAAAAGTGCGAGTGTGGTCGCGCGCGAGTGCTGGGGGAGAGAGCTCTCCCAGCTGGTAATCCACCTCCACAAGGGGATTAGCTCCGAGCGCTGGGAGTGCGGCTCCTAGTGCTCGGAGCCTGTTTACACTAGCACTTTAAAAGCGCTCTGACTTGCTGCGCTCAGGGGGGTGATTTTTCACTCCCCTGAGCCAGCAAGTTAGAGTGCTATAAAATGTAAGTGTAGCCAAGCCCTATGTAATAGGGATATAGGTAGATCTGGTTACAAGCAAACCACGCAACTAAAAGACTAAAACTTAATCTAGCAAGATACAGTTTTTCTTCAAGATAGTTTCTCACCAATTCATTTCCAGCTTTTGCTGGCCAGCACCCATCCGGGAGATCAAATTGCTTGGTTTCTTTATTTCCTAAGACGAAGGATACAGTTGGAGTCTCTGTTCCTTATATCCCCAAAGGGATGGGGTTTTTTTTGTCTTTCAAGTCAGGAAGGTCTCTTGAGGTCAGGTGCAGGAAAATCCCTTCCAGTTTAGCTCAATGGCTTGTCTACTGCTCATATGTAAACTTAGGTAAACCCACATTCCTCTGTCTAGGACAGATCTGTTTATCACCTTTACCTACGCTAGGCTGTCTGGTCTTATAAAACATGTTCTAATAACTTCATATAGAAGGAATTCTCTTCACAATTTTTATTGTGGGGCTGTAGAAGGTGGAAACCATGTATTTGGGTTGTTATTACTACTTCAAGCCAGGGGGAGGGCAGCAACCCCAGCATCCCTAATTCCAGCACCTGTGGGTGGATGGGTGAAGAGGAAATGCAGAGTCTTTCCTCATTCTATACACAGTTCTCTACAATAGCGGTTTTCTGATGTTATCAAGGCCTCCCAGAAAGTTTGGAAAATCCAGGTTTTGTAAGTCAGTGAGAGCTACCTAAGATACTTTGAAAAATTTACATTCTAGGGGTGGGGGACAGAGGACAAAGAGCTCCAAAGCCTGCTGGCTGGCAGTTCTGATTTGCGAGAATGTTGGCTGATTTGAAAAGGATCAGACAGCTACAAAGGCTGCGCTTAATCCTCTAGAGAACAGCAAAGAGAATGATTACTGGTGACTTTGCAAACTGTCCAGCTTTAAAGGGGCTTCAGCTAGCACAATTGTTTAAAGCAGCAGTGGGCAACCTGCGGCCACTGGGAGCTGTGGGCAGCCGTGCAAATGTAAACAAACTGTCTGGTGGCCCGCCAGCTTATTTCCCTGACAGGCTCCAGGTTGCCCACCACTGGTTTAAAGCCAACTGGTCAGTAGAGCTGGCCAGAATTCTCTTCATTGCCCTAGAAGGCTGAGACTACAGGAGCATAGTGCAGTTCTGGAGGACACAACTGAACTGCAGTAAACGAGAGATTTGACAAATCAATGTGGTTCAGTAGAGCGTTAAAGTTTCTTTAAAAATCTGCAGAATCATTAGATCAACTATTAACAATAGCTGTAACACCAATAAAATAAAGAGAATTCCTTCATGCAGTAGGCCTAAAAGATACAAAACAGAAAATCAGAATAGGAGTAATTAAATTCTTGAAGCAAACAATGTAGCATTTGAAAATGTACATTTTGCACTGAAATCAGAAAACAAATATATATGTATCAATAAAAATGGATTGCACAGATTTAAAGGATGCAATGTATTACAAGTATTTTTCTTTATTAATCAATATTTGACTGTGCACACATGTAGCAAGAGTGCATACCTACAACCATACCTCTTCTAACAAATCTGTCAAGGTTTCATTAAACCAGAAGAGTGCTTATGCACCATTTCCCATGATTTAGCCATGGTTCTGCAGTATTCAGGATGCAGTAAAGGAGCTGGCATTAGCACATTCTGGTCCTCCGAGGAGTTAGCAGGTAGAAACTCCATTATGTTTTGTCTCTACCTTCACTTCTTGTCTAATAAGCCCCGTTCAAAAGTTCTTTATAACTTTTTATTTTTACTCTTTGAAAGTTAATCCCAGGCAAGGCTGGCATCCCTTTAACTACAGATGTAAGAACTCAGGACATTCAGTTGTTAAGACATCACTGGCTGGGAAGCCTGCCATCAACATTCACACTTAATGCACATACATTCCCTTTTGGCTCTGTACATTCAAGCCCATCTGCTCAGATGGCATGGTGCCCACTCATCAGTTGGTTGGATTGTTGCACTGGGGCATAGGTGCCAAATAATGGTTTTATGTGGTCAGCCTGCAGAACCCTGCATCTCTTTTGCAGGAAGTTGGTGTTTCAGCACTGCCGCAGAGAACCAATACACCATATCTCCCGACATACTATCACACCTGCTGAAATAAACCTATGTGCCAAAACAATTTTTAAAACTCCTGTAGAGAAAAAAAACATACATTGTTTATGGTCATGGATACTCAGAGACATGCTGCATTGCAGAAAACCGCATAATGCTAATGAGTCAAAGGATACAAAGAGAGCAAGAGAGATGCATTGCCCACAGGTAAGGCTACATGAAAAATGGCACTGCAGGACAAACTATAGTATAAATCCAAGGGCAAAAAAACCCCTAAATTAAAATGGAGTTAAGGCTGAGAGTACATACCATTAACATAAGGGTAAAAACCTATTTTAGAAATGTTGCAGTTATCTCAAACCAAGCATTACAAAGACAGGAAAGAGTTACTCTTAAAAGAAATCCGAACATGATAAGGTATGCAAATACACAAATAGGGCATTCAAACAACCTTAACTCTTCACTGTTGTGACACCATGCAATCGCCATATGGTTATGACAATTACTTTGTCATTAGTGTTTGTGGTCCAAAGTTAGAAGAAACTTTTTAATAATAATTTTTAAAATATTTCCCTTCAAGGCATGGCTATATTTCATGGGCCAGAATCACCAGTGAGTTATTCCAGTTTTATGCACCTCTAACTTCAATGAAATCAATAATAATTAGTGTAAAACTGGAGTAAAGACACTGATTGATCAAGTCCTTCATTTTAAGGTCTTTAAAAATAATTAAACTATGAGACACATTTCTGAGATAAATATTATGACATGTTTTAAGTGGGTAAATTGAGTCACAGGTAAATTAAAAGTGACTTGCTTAAGGTCACAGACTGATACAGCATTAGAGTTGGGAAGAAAACTCTTCACAATCCCCTTTTCTATTGATACAAGCTGTATAAAAAAAATCCTTAAAACGTCACCAACAGTTGTACTCTGATTCAGTCATGTCAACATAAAAAAATTGTAATACATACAGGTGAACAGCTAAGAAGAGAAAAACAAAACAGAAATTATAATTATTCAGCAGGTAAACCCCCAACCACAAAAGAGCATTTTGTAGAAAACTGTTTTTGATTACATTTAATATGAGGCTATCATTTTCCCATTTTTAAGTGATTTATTGTAAAAATCAATTGGTTGATGGATATGCTATTTATGGTCGGGGATGAGAGATGAAGCTGGGTGGGGGTGAAGAGCAGCAAGCGACGGAACACAAGATGAGATGGCTAGAACAGGTATGGTAATGCATTTCTCGAAGCTAAGATCATAATTTTCTACACTAAATGGGATAACTGATGACAAGTGAAAAAACGTGAACTACTGGGGATCAATGTTGGAAACGACACTCTAAGTAGCATTCAATACTAGTTGCAAGTCCATTATTAAGAGATCTATAAGCAGCTTAGAAACTGAAATTTGGGTTTAGAAGTTGTAACGGATCCAGTCAGGCTCCCCCTGCTGGCTGTTCATCAGACAGCTGTGAGGAGATCCAACTGCTGGATCCACTGGTGTTTTAAACTTCAAACAGATTCTTAACATCTAGTCACCGACCCAGTCTTGGGGTCCCTAGGCATATTTTGGGGTTCAGGCCCTCTGTCTAGCACCCCATAATGACAGCAGCAACCACATAGTCTCCTGCACAACCCCTGGAACCAGTGCTGACTTCTCAGACACTCCTATAGCTTAAACACATCCTCTCCCAGAACTCCATGGCTTACCTCTTCGAGGGGCCAAGTGGTAGGTGTAGCATATAAAAGGCAATTTGCATAGAATTCTTACACATTACTCTATTTAAAAAATCACATGAGAAATAAACAGATCTGCACAAAAATAATAAACCCTACATGCATTTCCCTGCCTCGGTTTCCTCAACAGTCCAGGATATTCTTTGGGCTAGGGTCAATGTCCTTTGGATCCACACAGAGTCCTTCTGCTCCAGTGCATACCTTATGCTTTGAAACATGGAGCCTTCTCCATCAATCAGCTTGCTCTGACGTAGGCCAGTCATAACCAAACTTCCACTGTGTCTTGCCCCAAGCTCCCCATGTGGCTCTGAGTCTGCTTATATTCACCCCTACCAATACCTGGGCTTCTTTGGAGTCTAGTAACTTTCCAATCTCCTTCCTCCCCCTCCCTTCAGACAGGAGGAGGAAGTTACCTTTCCTGAGGTCAAGCAATCCCCATTTAGCGTATCTATTGCCCATACAAAGCACCCAGTCATTAAAATTAAGTATTCCCCATTGCCCTCAGTTTGATGTGTAACCCTGTTAGTGATAGTGGATACACATCAACACAGGGTCTTTGGGCTGAGGTCAACTTCATAACACCAACCAGGATTCATAAGTTATACAGACAGATCCCTAAATCATCACAAAAAGTATAATCTGGAAACCAATCACTGTTCAAGATACAAGTTAATACAAGTTAAACTACTGTAGGAACTTGTAATAGGGTCAGCACCCACCTCTCACGCGTGCCCTGTTTTCTCTGGCCAATATACCTGCAATCATCGTCTTTTTCGGGGGCAGCATCCGCCTCTCATGGACAGCCCCCTTTGGTTGGCTGAGTGTGAGCCTGCTTTTGGTTTTTGTTCTTACACCGGGGTGGCACCCCCTCTTGGCTGACGAGTCTCTTGGCAGATCTTCAGCAACTCAGCCCTCCAGTCGAGCCACATACACTGTCCCCACTTCCAGGGTTTATAGTCCAAGTTCTTATCACGATCCTGATATGGGGCCATAGCGCTCAGGCTTCTTCCAGAGGTACTGCCCTCTTCAACCAACCAGCCCGGGCCCATCTCGGTACCCGCAGCTGGTGGTGTTTCAGCAGGCTCCCTGGGCTCATCTTCAACCCCATGAGCGGGACCCATCTTGGTACTCTCACTGGCCTGGCCAGGTTCTGTGCTCAGTCCCCCAGGCTTTAGCCTGCCTGCACTGACCTGTTGCTTGTCCTGCTGCTCTTCCCGCCAGCTAGGCACCCGGCCTTCATTCCTCAAACTCCACACAGCAATTGGACTTCACTGCTCTGCTGCTTTCTTATATAGGGCCCTTTTGGCCCCGGATTGGCTGCTCCATCAGCCCCTCTGATTGGCTGCTCCTCTCAGCCACTCTAGGCTGCCTGGAGGAATTCTCTCTGCTCCACTCTGGGGTAGAGTGATGCAGGGCGTCTGCACCTAGTCTCCCCTGCCACAGTACTGTCATCAAAATAGTAGTATCTCATCAAGTTGGGAGTCCAGAGAGATCATATAATCCCTCAAAAACAGGACTCAAGAAGAAGTTGTTGAAATTCATAAGTAGGGCCTTAAACTTAAGAAATTTCTTACAAGACATCTGATATATATACGCATTGAAATTGGTCATGTACCCTGAATAAAATCAATTTTAGCCTAGTTTCTGATATATAGAGGATCATTAGGGACCATAACAAATACAGCTGAAATATCTATGTATATGAATAGCAAGACCTAAATCAGGCCTGCAACAAAATATTATTATGGGCTTAAACAAGGGTCTTTCTTAGTACTATGACCTTATGTACAGCATGAATGGAAAATCAGACACATTTATGTTGAGAAACACTCGGAATGACACACCACCCTTCCCCAGCATTTTTGAAAAAAATAGCAGATTGTAGAAAGGATGATAGCTCAACAAATTATAAGGAGGTAGGAAAGGTTAACTGAGTGAGGAAATAAACAGCTGACACTTTAAATGGAATGGGAATATATCCATATGTCAAGATAATATTTGATGATATTAATAATGAAAGGAGCAGTAGCTTTCACACATTGACAAGAGAGCTAAGTTAAGTTTTGCCTCAAAGAGCCCAGATTGCCACACAAATTCAGAGTACAACTGAGCCAGACAGATTTGTCACTGCACCCAGAAGTGCCACACCAGAGAGACTGTGATGGCAGTTTTAATGCAAGCAATTGTACTGTCCGATACCTTTGATTAGAAAGGGGATGAGGTTTTTTTTAGGGGCCTTTCTGAGTTATTCAAAATTATATACATACATATTATATATATATAAAAACTTAGCAGGTCTTTTTTTATACTCTGCCCTATAATGCAAAAACAAGGAGACATTCCATGAAATAAGGAGCAATGAAGTTAGAATCTCTAAAGGAGTTACTCCTCTTTGCAGTGTGGAGATCAGCTTTGCAGGAGGTCCACCAGGAAAATACCGTTAGGTTTTTAAAACAGCTGGCTAATTTTGTGACCATTAAAAGCATTTGTTGCTATGCAAGACAAAATTCATGCTTACATTAAATTGAAACTCATGCTTCAGGGTGAGTTGGAGGAGTCAAGGAGGATACCACTGCATCCCAGTATACTAATGTGTCACATACAAAAAACTGTGTTAAAAGAAAGTTAAGGTAGCAAAGACATGGACTTAAAAGTGAGAAAATGTCAATAACTCTCCAGTTTTTAATGACACAATCACATACTATACTATATGCTGCTCAATGAATGGATAGCTATTCACTGTCTCTTTATTGTCATCATTCAATGTGGCCCCAATAATTTATGTATTGAATGCCATCCAAACTCTGTATTGAATACAGAATAATTAATTCTCTCATGGGCTTTTCTACAGTGCTCATCACTGTAGTATCTGAGCGCTCCATAAACATTAATGAATTTAACTTTACAACACCTTGGTAACGTAAGGGGATTTATCAGATCTTGTTCTAGGCCCTGCAAGACTGTTTTTCAATGGTCAGCACTTTGCAACACTTAATAGTTTGCAAACTCCTCTGCCAGCCTACAGCTCATTTGTAAAACAGAAAAAAAAAAGAAAAAGAAATAATACAAAATTGATTTAAGAGAAAAATATTAAAAAAAAATAAAGGGAGAAAGTAAAATTATATAAGAGGTTAAATAAATTTTTAAAAGGCCAGATACATAAACTAGAAGAGGTCATTGAATGATATGGTAGTATCTTTAAGAGCTAGAAAGGTTAATTTATTGACAGAAAAGAAAGTCAAGGATAAAATTTAGATGTCTGTGTTTCACAAAGACATATGGGGACAGATGCCAGAAACAGAAAATCCCAAGAGGAAAGAGAAAAAAAACTATAGGACATCAGTGTCTGGCCAGAACTGGTCAGCAAAAAATTAGAAAGTCTGAAAGTTAAGAAAACTTCAAATCCAGATAGATTTCTACCAAAGAACACTAATGAAATGGCAAGAGAGATACAGGATGGTATTTCTGTAGAAAAGTGATGTAATGTGTATTTTGAAATGGACATATGGAAACTACAGAAAAACTATAGCTTTGTTGCATAAGGTAGGTTCTAGGAGTAGAAAAACATTTACTAGTGATAGGATGGGACAGAATTGGAAAGCTTGACTTTAGGAGTATCAGCACTCACCTTAGTCCTTAAGCAAATGCTCACTTTTCTAGCCAGGTTAGGGATTCAATTGAGCCATGTATCTGGAGATGTTGCTGTTGGGGCCAGGAGCTTAGCCCTTTCCCCTAAGTACATTCACTTGGTCCTCATCTGTCCCATACTTGCCGGGGTTCTGGGGAGATGATCCTACCTCTGTTCTGTAGTGCAACACAGTGAGCAACACCAAGCATCCCCTTTTGGCCAGGGATACATCTGCAGTGCCCTGCCTCTATTTTCCCCTTCTTCAGGGCTCCTTAAGCAAAACTCCACATGGTCATAGTCAGCCAGTCACAGCCCATTCAAAAAGTAACCACAAAAACAAATCTTCCACCCAGCCTTAAGCTGGACACAGCCCATTATTCCCAAGGTACTGTCCCTTCCTGCTGCCTTAGCAGCCAGAGAAGATGCAAGGCCTTGCCTTTCTTTCCCAAAAAGGCAAAACTTTCAGCTGGGTCTTCTTACCCAGCCTCAACTCCTCTCCCTGCAACTTCACTCTGTCCTCAGTGAACTCCCTCTGACACTTTATAGCCCAGGTGCAGCCCAACCCCCTTAACTGGCTCAGCTGGCAAAGGGGTGCTGCACTTATTTCAATCACTGGGAGCTAGCAGCGCCCCTGTGATGGGCAGGGCAGTGCTGTGTGCTGGTACCTTTGGCCACCTCAGACCCCCAGGGTGCCATTGACTGCCTTGGAATTATGTGGCTCCGAGACTTTAAGTTGGAGCTTATAATAGGAAACTCCTCCCTAGATCTGGGCATGTTTAGTCTGGCACCAATTTTGCAGCCACAAGTATGTTGGGAAGGGAAAGGTAGAGTAGCAGATGAAACTATGGCAGTGCTTGCTGAGGCACCCACAGCTGCAGATGCTGCGAAGTAGGATGGCCAACCTGCATCCCTGTCTACCCTGCTGCTGCTGTTCTGGATGCCCCGAGGGCTGTGAATGATATATAAGTACTGCCACTAAGAAGTAAGGGATGCATTGGTTCAGGATTAGCTGCCCAACAAGGTGTGATAGGGGGACATCCGAGTTACTTACTGGCCTCCTCTACAGTGGGAATCAAGTGCAGACTGCAGATGTGAACCTCTAACTGCAGCTGGGGGGGGTCTCTCTAGCACTAGTCCTAAGAACTGGTTTGGTTTAGTGACGGCTGTAGTCTCCATGTCTTGCACAGCTTCAAGCTCCTTCATAGTTACACCTTTCCCTGAGTGTGGAGTGGGGGCCAGGGACTCTGGCCATCCTGATGAGCTTCCTAGCTGGTGATTTAAAGGGATGAGATCACGCTCCGACCTTATGGTTTCTATTATATCTTTCACCATTGAAATCTGAACTAGAAATCCCCTGTTGTATGGTTGTTGGGGTGCTATCCACCAATGTTGAGTTAATAGCTACTTAATAAAGATGCAGTCTCTGCATTTAACCTGTAGGTATCCTTGTTCAGATCAACTAGGGAAGTAATCAAACAATTAACATGATCAACAAATGGAAATAATTTGCTTAGATTTTAGGAACCAGCTTCTTGCCTTTAATATGGCACTGTAACACCTGAGAGGCATTCTACAGCCCAGGTTAGTAGCAGGAAAGGTACTTGAGGGAATCTAGAGATACATCCTTCCCCCTGCATGGATAAACCTTGCAAGAAGTGAGTGTCTGAGTGCCACTGACTGGAACATTTACAGTTGTGCCTAGTGGTTAGAGGCCAGATGCCAGAATCAAAGTCAGGAATTGGAGCCAAGGGTCAGAACAAGGTTTTGTGGATTGAGGCACAGCAGGAGCTGGGCTGGTAAAAAGCAGGTGCAGGGGCTATCACAGGGGAAACGCTTTGAGCAGCCACTGAACTGTTGCTGCTGGGCTTAAGAGCTGGCCTGTTGACACTTCCAACCAATCCATCAGTACAGCCAATTAGGCAGCCTATGACAAGCCAGCTACATACATTAGGTTGTCCAGACACTGGCTCCACTGCAGGTCATGATTCCAGACAATGAGGATCCTCCAGAGTGAATCTCCAGCTAAATTCTCCCCTTGAAGGGAAGGGACCATGGATGTCTGAGCTGTAGGTTAGGTCCCATGATGCATCACTCTTGCAGTCCTATGTTGCCACTGGCTTCCCTGCAGAATCCCTTCCCAATAAACTTGACCGTAGATATCCATAATTTTAGAGGAAAATGTGTTGCATCAGATAGCTGCTCTCCGACTCCCTCCTGTCCACTTCCTATATGCCCCTTGAAACGGCACCTATCTCCAACCATGTGGAATTAGCATGGAGGCTCAGGCTCATATGGACTCAAAGAAAGGGGGATAATATGGCACACATTAGCACTGTTCCCCACTTTCATGAATGTACGGGCCCTTTACACTATTAGTCTGACTCCTTCACTCCCCTTCATGTTGTAGGGCAAAAAGAAAGCACAGGGACCCTAATGTGGATATATAAAATACAAAATGTTACTGTGCTAAAAGCATGGGACACAGGGACGTCATTAACAGGAAGCCACAAGAGTAACAATTGTGATATTTTTTTTTTACTTTACAGAGAATCCCAAAAATTAGAAGAAAGAAAAAAACCTAGTGATTAGTCAGTCCATTTCTCTGCTGCAGCAAGATTATCACCTAAATAACTGTTTTATCTAGTGTGACAAAGCTCTGTCCTTGCCTCCGTGGGTCCTGCGTTTCCTGGTGGATTTCGCTAGCCTCAGAGGCTCACTGTGACCCTCCACGTAACCCTTCTCTCTCTAGGGACAAGGGTCACAGTCTACTGAGCCATTTTCATCATAAGCCAGCAAGGGAGGTGAGGAGTAGTTATCCTTCCTTGCACAATCTCTGTTGTCTCCCAGTCTCAGTGATTAATCAGGGGGCAAAGGTGGGGGGGGAGCCCGGGCCCACCCTCTACTCCGGGCTTCAGCCCTGGGACCCTAATAGTATCAGCTATGGTCGCTGACCTTTTAGAAACATGACATGTACAATTCCCTGGGCTACTTCCCCCACAGCAGCCCTCACTTCCTCAAGCTCCACTTCACCCTTACCTCATGGCCTCCTTCCTTGTGCCCGATATGGTGTGTACTACTCAGTCTCTCCAACAGCGCAACTTCCTCCCACAGCTCCTGACATGTGCACCCACCTGACTAACTGGGAGGCTTTTAACTAGTTTCAGCCAGCCCCTGATTGGCTTCAGGTGTCCCAATCAACCTAGCATTCTCCCTGCCTTGTGGAAAGTTCTTAATTGGCCCCAGGTGTCTTAATTGACCTGGAGCAGCTGCCATTTCACTTATCCTGGTACCAGGGATTTGTTTAGCCTGGAGCTAATATATCTATCTGCCACTACTTTTCTATAGCCATCTGGCCTTGCCCCGTCACACTAGGCAAATTCCAATATATCCCAAGGGCGGGAGAGGTGTCTGCCAGTTTTCTTGGAAGACTCATGCAAACTGCCTCATTATTAAGACATACTTCTTGTTCTGGTAATGACCAGAAAGGCCACCATATTAGTTAACACTACAAAACATGGGAGGGTTTTCAGTAGGGAGAGCTAGTTCAATAATCTTCACATCTGAAACAATGCCAACAACAACCAGATCTTCCGCAACATTTTTAGAACACAGACGACTCTGAGACCAGCCAACTATCATCTCATGTACTCATAAAAGCCCACCTGAAAAAGTGCTTAAGATGCAACTACCCTCTCACTGACAAAGGCCGTCCTTATGGTAGCACAAGCACGAAGAGAAACAACAACATTTAAAAGGACTGAACAAAGATGACTCTTTGTTATAGCCAATACAATTCTGAAAACTTCAATTCAGAGCTTAAAAGCCCTAGATAAAGCAAAGAAAAATCCCATGATGCAGATAGAGAGGTAATGAGCATAGAACAACATGGTGATTTGATCCCCATGTAGTCCATTCATGCTCCTATCCACCTCCCAAAGCCAGCAGAGACTGGGAGAGCTGCAGTCAGCAAATAAGGCTCCACTGGAGAAGTCTTTTGTTTAACTCAAGAAGCCTTACAAGGCCAATGTTCTGAGGTATGTTTAGCCCACCCTGCCTGGAAGAGGCGTCACCACAATGCAGTACTAATAAACCAAAAGTGTACACAGAGCGTAGTGAGAGAACCACGGGCTAAAAACCATGGAGGGTTTACATACAATTTACAAGACTGTGCTAGCTGCATTATGAAAAGCAGAGTACACTTTTAGTTTTAATGCTAAGTTTTACCTTAGAGTTGAGAAAAGGGGGGAAAACATCTATTTTTTCCCTGCGATCGTTATTTCATCAGTGCAAATCCTACTGCATCAACGTGTTTCCTCCTGCTCTAAGCTATTTGAAAATAAAAGTTATCCAAACCTCATCAGATGTCAGATCCTCTCTTATTTATAGGGATATCTTGGTAAGAAATCAGTTCCTCACAAAATCAGATATTGAAAAGGGTACAAATAAACATAGCACGTGTAGTCATCCCAGCCCAACGTCATTGGAAGATCCAGTAAACTGGAATACAAACCTACCGCCACTTCTGTCCAAGAGCTGAGGCTTTACAACAGAAGTCGTGTCTTTGATTGTGTTTTCAGACGTACTACAGAAATAGTTTCTAGTCTGTTCTAGCCTGCTTCTGCTGTGCTCCAAGAATACCTTTACATATGTCAGTTGCTTCTGGCATAATAAGAGTTTCCCCAGTAGCATAAGATTTTCTGCCTTGTGTTGCTATCCTGAGACAAATCAGATAAGCAGCCTTCAATGCTTTCGCTGGCATTGTAACCTACTACTTTTCCCATAAATGATATCTACTTATTTTCTTCTTGCAATTTCCTTTTGAAAAAAATATACATTTATAGCCTTATCTTTCAACTCCTGTCGCTTTGTGGCCAACTGTCTGGGAGGCTTTGATGGCTTTATTGATTCATTTGTAAGCACAGGAGTCAGAAAACGTGGTGTATGATTTTTCTACAGATCTCACAAATTTGAATCACCAAATTAGTATTGCTTTGTCATAGGTCCTGACAGAAAGTTTAAAGCTTTCTCTGCAGAAGGGCTCAAAAGACCTCCTGGTCCGGGTTGCTTTCTGAAGAACATTTCAATCTGTTCATTGATACTTCAATTCCAGCTGGAACAACTGTTGCACACTTCCAAAAGATAACTCAGGGCAAAGAATTTCAAGATACGGTGTCCTTTCTAGCCTGAAAGTACAATATGCAGACCAAAACCCAGACCTCTTGTTCAGTGCATTTATTTTCTCAAAGAATCTTAGCAATTATAGACAGACTTGAGGAGTTATTCCATCTCCGTGGGAGTGCTGGACTGTTTCCAACCAGAGTCTTCAAAATAGCTGGTCAGGAATTTTTTAATGAAATTTTTTTTATAGTCAGAAGATGAGGATTTGTCAAAACCAGAACTTCCTGAAGGAACATGTCAGTTTGACAAATTTTTCATTTTGGAAAAGTTTGAGAAAACATGTTAATGATATTGAAATGTTCCATTTTGACAATTTCAGAATGAAATGTTTTAATTTTGCAGTTTGGAATGACTTCTCATTGGGAAACATATGTTATTTTACATTAAAAATGAGAAAAAATATTTTGAATGTATTGAATCAAAACATTTTGATGGATCTAAAATGAATTATTATTATTATTATTTTTTTTTTAATTTCAGTTCACCAAAAATTTTGAGACTTTGGCTTTTCAGCCCAATTCAGGATAGGACAAAATTTAAAATTTTTTTTTGAGGGATTGAAAAATCCATTTATGGACCTGTACTTGTCTCCATCCATTGCTTTGTCCACACACTTAGCTTTTTCCTTTGCAGTTTGAACTACTGTCTTGAAGAATTCACTACTTGTTATAGTACTACGTACAGGTGACCTTCTATGAGCAACTTAGCTGATTTTAGATCTAGCTTATTCTGTATCCTATGATGGCAGTGCCTACTTTCACAGCAGAAACTCTGCTGCTTCTGCTTTTCACAACCTAGCCAGCCAGCCACTTTTCTATCTTTTATTTTTTTCTCTTTATTTTTCTCTGTGGCATACAAATGTGTTAATAATTAATTCTGCCACACATTTCAACTATTATTTTTAAATAAAACCAGAGACATAACATTAGAATATTAAATGGTTGCTCTATAAAAGTTCCCATTTATTAATGGTCTGTTCAAGAAGTTGCCGCTGAACAATATAATTCCTTATGAATATGATTATACTGTGTGCGAGCGTACCACATTATTTCTGGATGTGACTATGATGGCATTTAAGAAGCTCCAGCTGAAATCAAGTGTGACATCCCACATGCTAAGTGAGAAGGCAATGGAAAAATCAACCTGGTGCTGCAGACTTTTAATAGTCTTGCCACTGAATTCCAGATTAAACTCTAAATCCTGGTCTTGAAACTATGATCTTCAAAGCATTCAGTGGACTGGGCCTGAGATATTTTAAGAGCCACCATGACCAGGACATTACTGCATCAAGTGCAGTTAACAGGAATAATGGAACAGTCATCAACAATGGCTTTCTTGGCAGCCAGTCTTGGCTATGCTATGGAGTACCTTGGCCCAATGACAAAATAATCACACTTTAAGGACCGAGGCTTCAGTTCAGCAAAGTACAGAAGCACATGCTTATTCAGCAAAATACTTAAATGCATGCTCAACTTTAAGCATGAATTTAAATATCATTGAAATCAATGGAATTTAAGAACACATGCCTAAATATTAGCTGCTTTGCTGAACAGAATGGACCTAGTGAAGAACAATCTCTTTGCTATGTTCACCCCACAAAAACAATCACCTAGGGAAGGAAAAATGAAGAGAAGATTCTCCATTAAATCCACTATGGACTTAACTGAAATTGCCTAGCAAATCTGAACTACCTGTGCTGTGCTTAGATGTTATAGTGATAGGGCTACAAAAGCTCCCTCTAAAATATGTATAGAACAAGAAGAAGGGAAAAAATAGAAAAAAAGTACAACTGCTAATACAATAAATGATACTGGAAGAAAGAGGACAAAGAAAGATGTTACTATTTTCTCAGTGTACTTTTAGATTTTAATTACTTAAATATTTGTTGAGCACTACGACATCACAGTAATGAGTGCTGTAAAATACGTACTTTGATTAGATTAGATGTGGCAGATGAGCCAAAGATTGAAATACTTGGTCATGGAGAATTTACATACATAAATATTGTGCACAGAGACTAAAACTATTCTCTCACCTGTGGGCCAGAGTTGAGGTACATTGGCAGGAGGGTATGGCGGAGCCTGCAGTACTGATGATTAGGGTAAGTTGGTAGCTGATCAGTGGATAAATACATGAGTTTATTTTCTAATGCCATCAAGCTGCCATCTTTCATGAGGATTAAATTTACTTGAAATAAACAGCAAACAGAGTAACCTATTAGTTCTACACCTGAAATGTCAGAATTTGAAGAAGCAATTAATCAGGTGTTGGATAAGGAAGTGCTAACTATATCTGACATCCTCTAATCCTATACATCACATATAATTCCTTTTAGTACTGCTTATTTTCAGGCTTTGATGCATTTGTTTTTTTTTGGTTTTTTTTTTTTTTTTTTTTTTTTTAACTTCTCCACTGTGGGAAAATGCATCCTGCTGTAACAGGTTAACTAACATTATGTTTGACTGGGCAGTCTCAGATTCTCAGCTGGTGTATTTCAGCATAGTTCCAGTAAAGACAATAGAGTTAATGTAGATTTACACCAGCTGAGAATTGCAGACAAGGACTGTTGTATTTAAAGTCATAATGCCAGGTACTCAGGGGTAACCGTACGTGATGGCTGCATATGACATTGTTTGAAAGTTTGTCTAAACAGCAAGTTACTGCATGATAAGTCAAGGTATGAATCGACGGACTACCAGTTTGCTATTACTAGTAGTAAGCCAAAAGGCACTTTGGGACTTTCAGTGTACTGTATCAGAACCCATATCGGATGTTAATGTGTGGCAAGCTGGTGTGCTGTTGATTCACACCCTGGTGTTGCATAGTAACTTGCTGTATAGACAAGCCTCTGGAACTCATGTGGTATCTAATTTTTCATATTGTTGGAAAGGGAAACAAATTGGTAAAGAAGTGTTTCTAGGGCTGATTTTGGATAATAAGTCAACTTTTCCTTGCTGAGGATTTCCCAATAACTTTCCAATCTATGCACTGTTATCTGGGAGATACGTCAGTTTTCAGGATTCTGCCAACAAAGATATGAAAGTCCGCAATTTTCCAAATGGTGTTTGCAGGTGATAGTACTCAAAAATGTACAGAGAAAACTGCATTTGTGCAGACCCCAAATTTTGAAAACAAGATCTTAATACTTTACAGTGATGGCAGTATCCCTATTTTACACTAAATGGGGATTGAAGACTTCATAAAAAAATTGAAAAGTTCATAAAATTTAATATCTCAAAATACACTCTAGTGCATAAGTTGTAGTATGGTGCACTGTATTGATTTTCTTCTTGTCTTTAAAATCACTGCAAAGCTATTTCCAATGCACTGAAGGCATCAGAATATGAAGGGAGATGTTGACTTGTTCTTCATTGATATTACTTTTGTTATGTGCTTTTTTAATTCAGTTGGGAAAAATGGTTCATATAACTGGTCACTCATAAGATCTATGTTTGTAAAAATTAAGGTTCTACTCTAATAAACATCTTACATGGTTTAAAGACATCTGTTTGGATATACTATAAAAAAGTTAGGATCTAAACCCACACACAATTGAGCTTTTATTTTATGTTTTCATTTGAAACAAGTTTTTAGAATGTATTAGGAAAATGAGAGAAGAGGTGAATGCAATGGAGAGCTACAATATTTTTGGGGTAGAGCTGGCCAAGACATTTATATTAAGTAGTTTATGGGACTATTTTCCTGTCTTTTTTCTTCATAAATTATCAACAAATACAAATAAATTTGAGAAAATTACTATTTGAAATTATGTGCAATAGTGAATAATGAAGACTTGCAGGTTGTGAATATATGAAATTAAATATTTGTACTGTTCTGGCTAATTCCATAAATCATACTGGATTTTTTGTGTTCCTGGTGATATTGCTTGTAACTAACAGACACAGTGAATTGTGAATATTACAATTGCATATACAATTTGAATTTACTTTTGGGAAATATTCAAGCATGCAAGATTAGAGTTTTTCTCCCCCCACACCTTACCCCACCTCTGAGCGTTCATGCTTGTAAAGTTCATTTGTGCAAATACTCTCTGGAAGTGAACACAAAAGGAGCAAAGGAATGTTATTAAAATTTTGTATGACTACTTGCATATTTTTGTAAGGTTGTCCAGTTATATTTTTCTGGTGGGTCTTCTTCAAAATGTTTACCATCAATGAACACAGGGCTCTATCCAAATCTAAATTAAGATCTCCAAAATTCTTTATATGAACTAAAGCTGTTACTACTTTAAAGGGTTTCAGTTATAGGATAAATCATTTGGTCATCTTAATTTAGGCCAGAATCAAGATTTCCATTGACTCACTTTTAATGTGGATCAGCATCTTTGGCTACAATTCAGCAAACATGCATGTGCTTAACTTGATTGTCATAAGTAGTCCCATTGACTGCAGTGGAAACACAGATATGCGCAAAGTTAAAGCACATATAAAAGTATCCTAAGGATTGGAACTTTACTAGCAATAATTTTTTTTCTGCTTGAGAAAACCTCTCATAACTCACCACAGTTGTCAATCTACAGGTGCACATGGGGATTTGTAGAATAAGCACTTGCACTGGGTGAATTACGTGGAAAATTTACACCTTACCATCCCCAGCCTGAGCTTCCATTAGCATTAATGCTCACATTATAAATATTGTTGTTTTTTTTTGCACATCAACCATAGCCCAAACTTCTTAAGTGTGGTGAGGTCCCAATCTAAAAAAGAATATTCTCATTCTGTAATAAATATAGCACTGAACTGAGCCTTTAAATTTTTGATTAAAAGTTGGCCAAAATGTTCCACTATGCCTTAGTTTGTATGTGCTGAGAGTGACTAAATCTTGGTACTTTATTACTAAAATCTAACAGAGTATACATAATTTAGCTGCAGCAAAAATCTCCTAATTTGTTAAAAGCTGATATAAAGCTTTCGACACATGCCTATTCTGGAAGGTAATATGGTATCAGACAAATTGGCAGGATAAAACTTACAACTGGGAGAATATTTTAAACTAAATGATAAGCCAAAATATAGCTGTTTACTCAAATATGTTTTTAAAGTATAGTTCATTCATTAGGTTACTGAAAGGAGGAAAAGCATTTCAGTTACAATTGTCAGCCTTTATGGATTTTAAAAGACTTCCACTTCCAACAGTGTTACCACAGGATACGCACAACTATTGACAGTGAGCCATTTATGGGAGATGGATTAATAGCTTTCTTTCCTCCATAAATATAAATAATGTGTCTAACTCATCAAAATGTCAAACAGTGAAACTGTTAATGGTATCCCTCTCCATTCTCCCACCATTCCCCCCAGGAGTCTTACAGGAAGAGAAACTCATGTGTAGTGTTTATGCAGAATTCATTCTGTGATCCATGCCGGGTTTTTCTTTTAGAGTCTCAGGTATACCAGCCAGGTCATATAAATGGAAACTCTTACATTTCCTATAGAAAATTCGTATGGACGTTCTATCTTGGAATACACTGTTCATCAGTTGGCTTGGCAGAAGCAACTCAATCCAAATGAACAGCCTACAGAGAGCACTTTTAGTATTTTTAGTCCATTTCAGATTTCAGGTTTTTACTGGAGAGTCCAGTTAGCTACAGTCAAGAAGCTGCATGTTGTGTTCTCTGAGCTTCAGGATTAAACAAGTGGCCTGTGGAAAGTTAATTAAAACTGTATACAGCATATATATTCTTTCCAGAAGCTCCTACTCAGTTAGGAAACAACACTGGCAATGAGGATCAACAACAACAAAACAAACAAAAAACAAAGTACGAGCTTTGTAGCTGTTGAATTTTTAGATTGTACAGTGCTGCCCACAGAAAAAAAAGAGTCTCTGTTCCTGCAGTTGCAGAAGCCACACTCATGCCATGCTGTAACTGGCACTTTGCAGCACACTGTACCTTGCTCTATCAGATTGGAAGTGTTGGGCATATCTTCTGGAGAGCATCAGAAAGCCTGAACCCTCTTAAGTTAAATAACAAAAAGAATAAACAAACAAGTGTACACATAACATTGCTAACCAAGGTGTTGTGACAAATCTATCAAGGGTCTACCTCATATTCCACAGCCACACAGTATGCTTTGCAGCACTGTAGTCTGAACTTGGAAAAAATGTTCTTGAACTTCCCTGAGCTTTCTGTCCATGAATCTTACTCCACTCTGGGACCCAGATGGGAATATTGGCTTAAAAGGTTAGAAAATCTATTTCTTGTGATGGAGGAAGATGACTCTACCTACACTTGCAAAGTACTTTAAATCACAAAAATATTGACTATGATCAATATATGTTTCAGCAAGCACATCAGTGAGAGAGGAAAAACATGTCTGAGTATCATGGGTGCCTACATCACCTTGTGATTTCATGTGAGTTAACAAAAGTGGATCGCAAGATAAGAGGGCAGATAAAACAAGGATGTTTGTCAGCTAAACTGAGAAGACAAATTCTCCAAGACCTCCAAATGACTCATCAGAATACTGGATGGACACTGCTTGAGCAAACAAGATGTCAGAAACACATGCTCAACAAATAGAGCAAGACACCTGGCAACAGATACAGAGACAGCACATGTACTCCACACTAGGAACTCAATCAGGAATTGAGTGTGTAGTTATCAAGATGGAAACCAACTTTGGAAAACTCAGGGTCCAACCACAGAGATGACATTTGTAAAATGCTACAAATGTGGAGCTCAACTGATGACATGGTCCTTTTCATGTCAGAAAGCTGGTGGAAGAAGAATAAGCACATCTGGAAGAGGCTGAAGTCATCAAGCAAGTGGAAGGCCCCACACCATTGGTATCCCCTATAGTAGTGGCCCACAAACCAAAGCAATCAGGCAAAATCAAAATCTGCATGGATATGTGTTTACCCAATGGGGCTATCAAATGTAAACGACACATCCACCCCACTATAGATGAGATTATTGCAGATCTGAATGTAGCTAAATTCTTCTCCACATTTGACCTCAGAGCAGCATACCACCAACTTGAGCTTTACCTGAAGTCAAGGTACATAATAACCTTCATAACACGCTTGGGTTTATGCACTATAAACAACTCAGTTTTGGCATTTCTTCAGCCACAGAAATATTTCAAAACACCATACATGAGCTACTAGCTGGAATCTCTGGAGTTCTTAACATGAATGATGAGATATTAGTATTTGGCACCACATCTGAAGAACACGACACTCGACTTGCAGCTGGTTTTGAATGACTGCAGGAACAGAACCTCACATTAAACACAGACAAATGTAAGATAAACCCAGAATGTTAGAATTTTTTGGATGTACATTTTCCAGAGATGGCGTCTCAGTAAGATCCTAAGAAAATGAAGGACATTCATTAGGCCACCATGCCCACGAAACCCACTGAAGTTCATAGCCTGCTATGGCTTGCAAATTACTATGGCAGATTCATTCTGAGGCTAATCACTATCACACAGCCTATGGAATCTTAATTTAAATCTATATACAGAATCTGTGTGATTCTTTCCAGAAGCTCCTACTCAGTTAGGACACAACATTGTGCAGATGGGAAATAATCTCTAACTAAAGCCAGGTACACCTGTAATATTTTGTACATAGTAAAATGTGTAAATGATTATTTTTTCATGCACCCTTTTCTTGGTGACAGTGCAGCTAAGTAGCAGTATACCTGAAAGTTAACTCTAGTTCTGGATGGATTTAGTGTGCTTTTAATATTTAGATTTTGACTTTTACTGCTACAAATATGTAACCCTAAAGCTGTGGCTGTTTCCCCACTGACCCGATAATTGGTATAACTCCCCTTGTCCATCCGGGGAAGCCAGCCAATGTAGGAGGATGAGAATACCTGAACTACAACTTGCAGAAAGCATCCCGGTGACACATCCAAATCAAAACGTCTCCGTTTTTTCGTAAAAATTTTATTTGGGATTGTTTTTTGACATATGCACACACACCACTAAATGTGTTAGTCTCTAAGGTGCCACAAGTCCTCCTTTTCTTTTTACAAATAAATAATCCATGGAATGCAGGCGCCCCCTCAAGAAAACTTTGGACATATTCACGGATATTCAGCTATGAAGCAGCCATCCAAAGTAAGATAAACTAAAAAGAAAGAACAAGAAATTATAGATCTGGACACCTTTTCCCTCTGCCCTGCCTCAGATGTTATTTCCCTTTTCTTGCCTTTCAGTGCCAGATGTTCCCACAGTATTGTGCTGGTGTCTCATATAAATAAAGGACATGAATGTGCAGCTGGGGAAGTGAGGAAGAGGGAGAAGTGAAGGTGAGAGGGAAGGGTTGCCAGTTTCTTCAGCTCTCTCCTCCAACCCCACGATGAAGTTCCTACTCATTATCCTGAGGAAGCTCCACCCTTCTATCTTTTAAATTAAAACAGGAACATTTACTATATTGCAGCCAGTTGTAGCCCTAGCACTTGGGGTTGCAGAAGGGGAGCCATGGGCAAAAGTGTGCCACAAGCAGCCACATACTTCACTGATGTTTAGCATCAGCTCTGCCCAGAGGTGAAAGTAAGCCGGTACGCCCCGGTACGGTGTACCGGCAAGAGCCGGTGCACTGTACTGTGGCAGCCCAGCTTCCCCAGGCAGGGCCAGCTCTAGGCACCAGCAACACAAGCAGGTGCTTGGGGTGGTACCTTTCTAGAGTCGGCATTCCCGCGCCGGCTATGCCGCCCCTAGAAATGTGCCCCAGCCGCCCCAGCTCGCCTCCACTCTGCCTCTGCCTGCTCCCCTGAGTGCTCTGCCACCGCTCCGCTTCTCCCCCTTCCCGCCCAGGCTTGCCGCCCGCCAAACAGCTGTTTGGCGCGGCAAGCATGGGAGGGAGGGAGGAGAAGCCAAGCGGCGGCATGTTCAGGGGAGCAGGCGGAGCGGAGGTGAGCTAGGACGCGGGGGGGGGGGGGGAGCTGCAGGAAGCAATGTGGGGGAGCGAAATGCTGCACGGCCTGGGGGAGGAGGCGGGGCCGGGGATTTGGAGAAGGGGCAGAATTTGGGCGGAGCCAGGGGCATGAAAAAAATGCAGGGGCAGCCAAAAATTCTTTGCTTGGGGCAGCAAAAATCCTAAAGTCGGCCCTGTCCCCAGGGGGCAATTTAAAGGGCCTGGGGCTCCCAGCAGTGGCTGGAGCCCCAGGCCCTTTAAATTGCTTCCAGAGCCCCGCTACTCCATGGCTCCGGGGGCTATTTAAAGGACCGGGGCGGTAGAAGCAGGGAAGCCACAGGCCCTTTAAATAGCCCCCGAGCCCTGGGGTTTCCAGCTGCCTCTGCTGCCCCGGTTCTTTAAATAGCCGCTGGAGCCCCACCGCTTCCCCAGGGCTCCAGCGAGCAATTAAAGTATGGGGCAGTAGAAGCAGGGGAGCCCTGGGCCCTTTAAATAGCCTCTGGAGCCCCAGGCTGCTGCTACTACCTGGGGGGGCGGGGAAGAGGAGAAGAGGGGCAGCACTTACCTTACAGGGTGGGCTGGGGCTGGCTCTGACCCCCTCAGCCCCGCCCCTTCCGCCCTAGGCCCCGCCCCTTCCTGGGGCCAGAGCTGGCCAAGCGTCATTCGACTTACTTTCACCCCTGCCTCTGCCTCAGCATGAGTCGCCACTTCACTACCCATCAAATGAGCAGAAGGCTGGTATCTTAGCTATTTCCAGGACAGGGCTGGGTATTCCCCCATACTCCAAAATGACCTTTTCTTTTTTAATTTCTCTAGAAACTTTCTGGTTTTTCAATTAAAAAAAAGCAGAAACAAAGATTTCTGTTTTCAAAACCCAAGCTGTAGTTTTCCTGTCAGTTAAACTAGGCAATGTCAACTAAAGGCTGGGGTATATTGTTGACCTCATCTAGCTACCTCCTGGTAAAAACTACAGTGCCTGTCTCCACAAGGATTTTACATCAGGATATCTAACACACATTAGTTATCTCACAATAAAAATAAAATAAAATAGAATAAAAATAAAATAATACCCCTTTCTTCAATGAAAACAAAGCCTAAAATAGTCTGGATTAAAGTTTGATAGTTGCTGGAAGTATAAAAGATATGAAATATAATATTGGGCATATGATTTAGTGTTGTGCAGACACAGACACATAGTGCAGCAGTATGCATTTCAAGTAATAGGAACATTCAGATGTAGTGATATGCAGCTCAATGAAATGTAAGGTCTGATGCAGCAAGGTGCTGTGCACTCTGAAGGCTCACTTAAATTCATGGGAGTCCTTGAGTGGATTGCTCAGGATCACTCATCATCAGGACTTTATTTTGCAGCATAAAGTCACTAGCTTGCCTGTGAAGGTTTGGGGAAACTGTTTATGAATGACTTATGAATTCTGATTGATTTTATGACCTCTATATACAATTCCAACCTTCAGCGTGTAGTGAGTCAGCTGTTTGCTGACAGGGACCATGCCATGCATCACACACCCTGTGCTACAAGTCAAATAAAGAAGTGATTCAAAGAGAATGGGGTTGTCCTGGTAGAACAATGAGTATATAAAAGAGATTGGCCAAACTAAAGGAAATTGGTTATCTAAGGTTGTCTGGGGGATGGATGGGGGGAGAGGGGGAAGGTCGGGGGATGAGGTTAGAGCATTGGAAATTCCCCTGCAGAAAAAGGAGGAGAGAGGGAGAGGCATTACCTTGCTGTTAAAGCAACATGCTTCCTGAGTTAGAGGGAACCTTTCTGCCCACCAGAACTGAACAAGCTACAGAGAATTTGTTGCAGGGCAGGAAGAGAAAACCTGAAGGCTGGGCAGGAGGAGAGGAGGGTCAACCCTGAAAGGACTGACCAAAACCCAAAGGATTCTAGGAGCAGTGAGGACACTTGAAGGAGGATTTTTGAAGGCAGGTTTTGTAATTTGCATGGATCTGTAAGTCTCCATGTTTTCTCTGAGTTGAGTGTGTATGTTAAGAAGTTACTTTGCCAGGCCTTGGAGACTAAACTGTAAACTGGAGTACCCACAAGGGTAGAGCTCTGGGGAGGGCATGCTTAAGATTCTAGGGAGACTGGGGGTCCAGCCCTGGTCTTGATGCCTTGGGCAGCTGGAGCACAGAGTCCCACTTCCAAGAAGGGGTACCAGCCAGGAAGTTTGTATCTCCTAGGCGAGGAGTGAGCCTGAGAGGCCAGACCTGGTGTCTGGCTGCTGATCAGACTCAGGGGGCTTAGAAGCACACAGAATCTAGTGTTTGGATCCAAACTCAGTAGGTCTGTGACAATGGCAAATGTTAATACCCCTAAGAAATAAAAGGATAGCAATGCTAATATTAAGTGCACATTTTGCTTTGTAGATGGAAAAATTCATTGCACCAACACTACAATCTGCTTATGTATTATTCATAGATTCACAGATTCCAAGGCCAGAAGGGACCGCTGTGATCAGCAAGTTTGACTGACAGGAAAACTTCCCCTAAATAATTCCTTGCACTTATCTTTTAGAAAAACATTCAGTTTTGATTTTAAAATTGCCAGCGATAGAGAATCCACCACAATCTTGACTAAATTGTTCCAGCATCAGGGGCTGTCTCTCTTTTGAAGGGGTGACACACTGAACCTACATTACTGAGCTACTCATTTTTTTGGGCACGTTAACTGCTCTAAGATATCTATTTCACACACCATCTTGGCCTCTTATTTTAAAAGATCATTTGAGTGCCTCCTCAGAACTGCTGAATTATTCATCTTTCTCATAATTATTTGGTGTTTATGGCCATGTCTGATGTTTGACTTTGTATTTTCTTGTTACTTTAAAAAAAATGAAAGTCTAAGATAATTATATAGGATCACATTTTAAATATGAAATATCAGTCACTGTGTACCTATGCTAAAATTAAAAGAAAACTGTAGGAAATACTCCAGACATGTTGGGCATTTTTATACATGCATCTGTCTGATGTGCGTTCAGATTGCCACTGTCTGCTCTAATGGACCAAATTAAACACTTACATGGATGCCATTTATTGTAGATGACTGATAATTCTATTTCTGCTTATACATCCAAAGGATGACATTTGAAATGGCATAATTCTTAAGGAAAGAAACAATTGGCTTCTCTTTATATGTATACCATTGTCTGGCTGATCCACTTATCTATATGAGTTTGCTCTGTACTTCAGGGAACTGACATAATATTATCCTGCCATGTGAAGTTCACGTAGGGCATGTTATTAGAGCTGTAAATCTAAAGGACAACTTGTATGGTGGCTGGTTCTCCTTGAGTAATTCTACAGCAAGTTCACATTTGTGTTCAATAAGCTTCTTGCCTGAAAGCTTATGTATTGCATAATGGGATTTTTTTCCTTCTTCTAGTGAAAGTAAAGGGCCAGAGTCTCGCTACCCTTGTACCGGCATGCAAAAGGAGAGACTGGAGTGCAAGAAACCATATGCCCAGGTTGAAGAATTGGCAGCACAATCCAGGTGCTTACCATCTTGAGTGCAAGGGTTGTGTTGGGGGGCAGGAAATCAGAGTCACCGGTGTAGCTTAGCTCCATTGAAGCCAATTGCAAAACTCCCAGACATCAGTGGACTCAGGATTTCACCTGCTGAAAGGTGAATGCTTGTGTAGTTTGAGGCCAAGGCTCAGTCCCTCGATTCCATACTAGTTGGTAGAAGGCAGGGCCAATGCTGCAGAGAATGCATGCTGTTCCCTTTTCAAGAATATAGTCGCTTCACTGCTACAGGAGATGCTCCAGTGTCCTCCTGCCTTCCTCAGACCTCTGCAAGCAGAATATTTATATTACATCTAGAAACTGTCCCAGTATGGTGTCTATACTACAGGCACTCCTCCATTAAGCAGCTGTGGCTTTTTAAAGGATAATAGAATTCAAACTATAGACTGTGTTCTAAGAGGTCTTCTCACCATTTCAGGACACCATTAATAGGCTTTGTGACATCTATACAGGATACTTTTTCCTCAAGGTCCAAAAAGGATTTCAGCGGTGGCACTTAATTAAATAAAGTAATTGGAATATTTTAAAATAAAATATCCAGTTAGCTAATCTCAGTATTTGCATTATTCAAGGTATATACCACAGCAAGTACAAGGGAATATTGCAGATATGGAAATTTAATATAGCTATTTAAAGTTACTGACATTGGCAGGTTTTTCTGTACCCCTACTGTAAGTATTGTAGTTTTAGTGGGAAATTTCCCACTATGTGATCTTGCCTCAAGAAAGAGCATGCTCTTGGCAAATTCAGCCCCACTGAGGCATTTTAAGGCATTGTGTGAATCAAGTCATTCCTCTGTAGCTTTACAACTTTTTAGACAAGTTAATTTTTCTTATTTGTAAGCTTCCGTAAGTCTAGCATGAATCTGACTGCAGTTGCACTTTAGATTTTCATTGAAGATTTAAATTTGTACACTTTGATTTGTAGTGGCACTCACTTTTCAGCCATTCTTACATGCAAGGATTTGAAACTAGGATTTTTGAATATGTCTGGCACATCTAAATTCCTACACAGAAGCTTAAAAATACAAATATGCACCTAAATATCATTTGTAGGCCTGGGCAGTATATTCAAGGTTTTGACTATATTTAATCTTTATTGTCTGAGTTCCAGTTTAAATTCATAGATCTGTACACTCTAATACTGTGTCTATATTTTGAGGAGGATATTAAACTGTATATTTTAAAAAGAGCAATTGGGAAAGGATTAGAATGCCTAACTGAATAGACAGAGTCAAAACAGAGAGCATGACCATGAAAGAGTCTTCTAACACAAAAGAAAACAGTATTAAAATGTGCATCATAAAGGACCACTTACAGATTATGTGTCAAAACATCCATGTGAACTGGGTAAATCATTAACCGCTCTGACTCATTTTCCCCATCTGTGAAATAGGGATAGTAATGCTGACTCAACAGTTATAAAGCACACTGAGAATGACAGATGAAAACACAATATAAGTGCTCCATATTAATTATTATATTTGTAAGCCCTTTGGGATGAGGAATTGAGTCTGTACATAGTTTAGCACTCTGGGATCCCACTCTGGTTTTGGACTTTTGGGCACTCTCACTATAAAAAGAAAAAACCGGTTAAAATTTTCAAAATTGGGTGACTACAATTAAGCTACTGAATACATATTCAGGCATCCAAAGAAAAGTGGCCTGATTTACAAGGATGCTGAGCAAACACAGCTCCCAATGAAGGGGGGAAAATGGGTTTGAAAATCTTGCCCCCAAATACCAAGAATAACATCGTATTAGTAGGTTGTGTAGAGAGAGGTTTATTATGTTACAAATGCTTTTTGAACGACAGGGTTCCTAACTAGGGTGTTCAAGAGCTGTTGTTCTAAATAACATTCATACGTGATGTTCCCGAGTACTGCAAATGGAAGTGGGTTAGAAAGCTCATACTGGCACATTTCTGAAATGCTATACATATATCTTAGGGACAATGAAGATCATAATAAAAACACCTTGCTTTTAGAGAGCTTTTTAACCTTGGATCTCAAAGATTTTAATGACTTAATGGAGTGTTCAGACAGCTGTTAGAGTATCTTTATTATAGTGTCAAGTATCAGGGGGTAGCTGTGTTAGTCTGTATCCACAAAAACACAAGGAGCCCAGTGGCACCTTAAAGACTAACTGATTTATTTGAGCATAAGCTTTTGTGGGTAAAAACCTCACTTCTTCAGGTGCATGGAGTGAAAGTTACAGATGCAGACATAAATATACTGACACATGAAGAGAAGGGAGTTACCTCACAAGTGGAGAACCAGTGCTGACAGGGCCAATTCAATCAGGGTGGATGTGGTCCACTCCCAACAATAGATGAGGAGGTGTCAATTCCAGGAGAGGCAAATCTGCTTCTGTAATGAGCCAGCCACTCCCAGTCCCTATTCAAACCCAAATTAATGGTGTTAAATTTACAAATGAATTTTAGTTCTGCTGTTTCTCTTTGAAGTCTGTTTCTGAAGTTTTTTTGTTCAAGTATAGCTACTTTCGAATCTGTTATCGAATGTCCAGGAAGATTGAAGTGTTCTCCCACTGGCTTTTGTGTGTTACCATTCCTGATGTCCGATTTGTGTCCATTTATTCTTTTACATGGGGACTGTCCGGTTTGGCCAATGTACATGGCAGAGGGGCATTGCTGGCACATGATGGCATATATAACGTTAGTAGATGTGCAGGTAAATGAGCCCCTGATGGTGTGGCTGATGTGGTTGGGTCCTCTGATGTTGTCACTAGAGTAGATATGGGGACAGAAGGCAACGAGGTTTGCTACAGGGACTGGTTCCTGGGTTAGTGTTTCTGTGGTGTGGTGTGTAGTTGATGGTGAATATTTGCTTCAGGTTGGGGGGCTGTCTGTAAGCGAGGACTGGCCTGTCTCCCAAGGTCTGTGAGAGTGAGGGATCGTTGCCCAAATTATCTGACAGCAAATGGTGAACATTAGCATAAGTGAAGTTACCTTCAAACTCATGATTTTCTTTTTTTAGATTTATTTCCATAATGAAACATTTATGGAAAGAAAACATGCTTGCTTACTAAACAATAATTGTCCTTGCTTATGCATGAGTTAGAGGGTGCTATGCTTTTAATGAAAGCATAATGCCTAAATCAAGGTTGATCAGTATGCTTAGCAGCAGATGACAGGAGCAGGGAAAATGTGATATGAATAAGCAACAGCTAAAGGACAAGATGACTCAAAAGACCATGTGAGGTGCATATGCCCCAAATACTTATATTATATTCCATGTTATCTTTTCAGCCTCAGCTATTCTTGTAATTCTTCCAGTGAGTGATGATCAGTCCATTCCAAGGTTTTAGTATAAGTAACTAAATGAGCTCTGTAGCCACTTCTAACAAGCACTGCATTTTTCTGGATGGGTAGTCAACTCATCACAGTAGACTCCTAGTACAGCTGAATGCTAATCCCTGTTTGTTCCTGTGAGGGAGGTCAAGCAAACACAGAGTTTCCCTTGGTCTCAGAGCAGAAACATCTGAGAAGCCTTAAGTGGGCTTATTGGGTGAATTCAGCAGCAAAGATGCCTCAAGTTGATTATCTCTGCACTCACAGGAAGGTGACTCTGCAATCAAAGAGAATTGCCGTTGAGAGTTTCATGGAACAAGAATAGAGGATTCTAGCCAAAAATAGTATTGAACATAGCAAAGAGAATGCAGCCAAAGACCAAACACAGCAGCAATGCCCTTAGTATCCGAGGCTGACATAGGGGGAACTGTAACATTTACCTGTGAAACAACAAAAAGTATTATACCCAAGTTGTTTAGAAACAAAATTTATGTTGATATCAGGGAATGTGTAAAGTGCCATTCTGTACTTGTAGATATTTATAATTCACACTATATCTGCTGAGTTCACAGACATAAGATGTTGCTTCACTGTGATCTTTATTATTTTAAATATAAGATTACTCCTTATTTATGGTTCAGTTTATCCCACATGAATGTGCGTGGCATTATCATCAATGCCTGAGCATAGATAATAACCCATAAAACAATCTCCAAATAAATAGCGCAGCTGACAGCTAAATGATTGAAACAGTGAGCAATGGACATTTTGGAACATCTTTAGTGCTGCATTTTACTATCATACATGTTGTTTATCTTTCTTTTCAGTGTCATCTGGAAAATGTTTCTTCCTTGGTAATGGCACTCACGAAGGCAGGCAAAGCTTGACAAAAAAAAATAGCGTCCCTTTTCCTGCTGAGCCTCAAGAGTTGAAAATCATAATGAAAATATTAAAAATGAAAAAGATTAGTGGAGGGTAGGTGAGAAACATCTCTAAAGTTCTGAAACAGAGCTTTGTGACAAGATGATTTACAGGAAAGGTGTTCACATAAGGTTCTGGTTGGGAGGCAGCAGAACCACATTTAGAATATGACTAAAAATCATCTCCAGCATCTCTCACTACCAAAAGTAGTGACTGGTAAATGAATGGGATAGTGCTGTTATATGTGATTTTCAATGCATCTTTCCTGAAGCATGACTTCAGTGATATTGAAACTCACAAAAGAAAGGTAGCAGTCACGTTACTGAGAAGAAGAACTTATACATTACTTTCACAAAAAAGATAGAAAGGGACTACTAGCAGGTTACCCTACAGACAGATATAAAGCAATTACATGACATAGCCCATCCTTACTTGAATAACTGATCATGCAATTGGAATAACTAGAGCTAGTCAAATAAGTTAAAAACCCAGCTGCCAAGGTTAAAACTGGGTTTTGGTGTATTGAGATATAGATCAGGTTGACAGTGGAATAACTAGGTCTAAAGCCACACTAAGTATAACATTGCCACAAAGTGCATCGTTAATTTGAGATATTAACACTGAAGCAAAGACTTCCCAAGGAACAACAACAGTGTAATACTTCTATACATACAACCTTATCACACTTTTTGAACAGTCAGAATAACAATCTTCTTCCTGTCATCAGGTATGACATTGGTATGCCAAAACATCTGTAACAGCCTACTCAGCCTTGGTTACAACAATACTCTTACCTGTCTTCAGGGGTTGTGTTACAAACCCCTAGTGCCTTCCCAAATTATAGCTTATGGACCGTGATCCAGATCTCTTCTTGCATGAAGGAAGGTGGACTGCAGGTGGTGGACAACTGAGGGACATCTTGAAATGATCTCCCCACCAATGCAATAAATCTTAAATATGCTGATGAAATTATCTTGGCAACTCAATTTCGTGAATTGCTGCAGCTGATGGACAATCTGGTCAGACAAGAAGTGGCACGCATTGGTTTGGTTATTAATTCTGGTAAAAGAAAGTCCCTGGCCATTACCATCAAGCAGTCTCCATCTCTAGTATTACAATAAGCTCGGCATTAGTCTGTCTGGAAAGGGTCATCAAGCAGGTGGCAACTGTCAAATATTTGGGCAGTGCTGAGTGCGCTCAAAAGACATAGATACTCATGTAGCAGCAACTGCCACCATGTTTCAGTCTCTTAAGGGGACTCTGTGTGAACATTGTGATATCAAGCTGCTCACAGAGCTGTAGCTCTACAGAATCACAGTTATACTAACTCTACCACATGGAAGTGAAATGTGGGTGCTGAGGAAGGCTGAAGAATATGTGATTGATGTTTTTGATTCACATCAACTTCAGCAGCTGCCCCATATTAAGTGGTAGGACAAGATCAGAAATAAGGATACTCAAAGTCAAACCGAGCAAGTGCCTCGGTCATCACTGGTTCAACTATATTGGTATGGACATATTAGGATAGAAGACCAAGAAATTCCGAAGTGTGTGTACTAAAGAATACTGCTACGTGGACGGCAATCATGTGGGTGCCAAAAGCTTCAGTGGCATGAGAAGATTCCCACTGATGGACATAAATTGAATATCCAGCCAGACCACGTTAAGGACCTAGCCAGATGTAGATATGGGTGCTGCTCGATCAACAAGGAGGTTACATCCCTTTGGGATTTGCTATGATGACAATGATGAAACTGTTTTGATCTGGCTTCTTTGTCTCCCTTTGTTATTTGTTGTTCATGATCAGAATTCAAATTCATTTAAATCAAGACAAAAGTGATCAAACAAATTTTGTTGCATCCAGAAGTGGATGCAATGTAGTGGTCATTTTAGACATTTTTGATGTTACTGGATAAGTGGCAGTGGCAGAAAGTAGAAGAGAATGAACATAAGAACAGCCATGCTGTGTCATACCAAAGGTCCATCTAGCCCAGTATCCTGTCTTCCGACAGTGGCCAATACCAGGTGCCCCGAGGGAATGAACAGAACAGGTAATTATCAAGTGATTCATTCCCTGTTGCCCATTCCCAGCTTCTGGCAAACAGAGGCTAGGGACACCATCCCTGCCCATCCTGGCTAACAGCCATTGATGGACCTATTCTCCATGAATTTATCTAGTTCTTTTTTCAATCCTGTTATAGTCTTGGCTTTCACAACATCCTCTCGCAAAGAGTTCCACAGGTTGATTCTGCGTTGTGTGAAGAAATACTTTCTTTTGTTTGTTTTAAACCTGCTGTCTATTAATTTCATTTGGTGACCCCTAGGTCTTGTGTTATAAGAAGTAAATAACACTTCCTTATTTACTTTCTCCACACCAGTCATGGTTTTATAGACATCTATCATATCTCCCCCCTAGTCCTCTCTTTTCCAAGTTGAAAAGTCCCAATCTTGTTAATCTGTCCTCATATGAAAATTGTTCTATAACCCTAATCCTTTTGTTGCCCTTTTCTGAACCTTTTCCAATTCCAATATATCTTTTTTTAGATAGGGTGACCACATGGATTTATTTAGAGGCAATATTATATTTTCTGTCTTATTATCTATCCCTTTCCTAATGATTCCCAACACTGTGTTAGCTTTTTTGACTGCTGCTGCACATTCAGTAGAATATCCACAATGACTCCAAGATCTCTTTCTTGAGTGGTAACAGCTAATTTAGACCCCATCATTGTATATGTATAGTTGGGATTATGTTTTCCAGTGTGCATTACTTTACATTTATCAACACTAACTTTCATCTGCCATTTTATTGCCTAGTCACCCAGTTTTGTGAGATCCCTTTGTAGCTCTTCACAGTCTGCTTTGGACTTAAATATCTTGAATAGTTTTGTATCACCTGCAAATTTTGCCATCTCACTGTTTACCCCTTTTTCCAGATCATTTATGAATATGTTGAATAGTAGTGGTCCTAGTACAGACCTCACTATTTACCTCTCTCCATTCTAAAAACTGACCATTTATTCCTACCCTTTTCCCCTATCTTTTAACCAGTTACCGATCCATGAGAGGCTCTTCCCTCTTTTCTCATGACAGCTTACTTTGCTTAAGAGCCTTTGGTGAGGGACCCCATCAAAGGCTTTCTGAAAATCTAAGTACACTGTATTCACTGGAGCCCCCTTGTTCACATGCTTGTTGACCCCCTCAGAGAATTCTAGTAGATTGGTGAGGCATGATTTCCCTTTGCAAAAACCATGTTGACTGTTCCCTAATAAATTATGTTCATCTATGTGTCTGACAAGTCTGTTCTTTACTATAGTTTCATCCAGTTTGCCCAGTATTGAAGTCAGGGTTACTGGTCTGCAATTGCCGGGATCACCTCTGGAGCCCTTTTTAAGAATGGGTGTCAAATTAGCTATCCTCCAGTCATTCGGTTCAGAAGCTGATTTAAATGATAGGTTACAGACTACAGTTAGTAGTCCTGTAATCCCACATTTGAGATCCTTCAGAACTCTTGGGTGAATACCATCTGGTCCTTCTGAGTTATTACTGTTTAGTTTATCAATTTGTTCCAAAACCGCCTCAATCTGGGATAGTTCCTCGGATTTGCCACCTAAAAAGAGTGGCTCAGATTTGGGAATCTCCCTCACATCCTCAGCTGTAAAGACTGATGCAAAAATTCATTTAGTTTCTCTGCAATGGCGTTATCGTTCTTGAGTGGTCCTTTAGCATCTCGATTGTCCAGTGGCCCCACTGGTTGTTTAGCAAGCTTCCTGCTTCTGATGTACTTAAATTTTTTTTTGCTATTACTTTTTTGAGTCTTTGGCTAGCTGTTCTTCAAATTCTTTTTTGGCCTTCCTAATTATATTTTTACACTTCATTTGCCAGAGTTTATGCTCCTTTCTATTTTCCTCACTAGGATTTAAGGATGCCTTTTTTGCCTCTCTTTGCTTCTCTTACTTTGTTGTTTAGCCACGGTGGCACTTTTCTGATTCTCTTACAATGTTTTTTTAATTTGTGGTATACATTTAAGTTGAGCCTCTATTATGGTATCATTAAAAAGTTTTCATGCAGCTTGCAGGTATTTCACTTTTGGCACTGTACCTTTTAATTTCTGTTTAACTAACTTCCTCATTTTTGTGAAGTCCCCCTTTCTGAGATTTAATTCTACCGTGTTGGGCTGCTGTGGTGTTTTCCCTACCAGCTATATTCACCTATTGGACCAGATCCTGTGTTCCACTTAGGACTAAATCAAGAATTGCCTCTCCTCTTGTGGGTTCCAGGACTAGCTGCTCCAAGAAGCAGTCATTTAAAGTGTCAAGAAACTTCATCTCTGCATCCGGTCCCGATGTGACATGTACCCAGTCAATATGGCAATAGTTGAAATCTCCCATTATTACTGAGTTTTTGTATTTGTATAGCCTCTCTAATCTCCCTGAGTATGTACAAAGTCATGGAGTAGAAAAAGATAAAAAAAAGCAGTAGAAAAGACAGAACATTATGAGTACGTGTTACAGAGCAGTCTGTGAATCTGCAGCCTGCCTCCCTGCAACTTCTATGAGAGGAAATTAAGCAGGAACTGGGTTATGCAGTCATGTTTGCTGGTCAGATTGCAGGAGTTCACACACATTTCTTTGCCCCTTGGTATCATAATATTTTTCAGTTCAGCCTAGGCAATTACAAGAATTTACCCATCCTAGAGAGCATGCAGCTTCTGCTGCAGGTCAGCACAAGAGTCAGTTATTATCGGAGGAGAAATTGAAATAAATGGTCAAGTACAAGGTTTTCCTCTATAATACTGCTTTTGGCATACACTTCTGTTTGTAACCACAGGGCCCAGTCATCTTCCTGATTATTTACTGCGTCTGAGCAGTTATCAAAGAGTGTGCTTGAGAAACTCAAAAAGCTCATCCCCTTGTGGAAGACACATAGAAGTGCATAGCCTGTGGGTTTTTAAGAATTTCAATACAACGTCAAGTAGCTGTGATTCAGAGTTTCTCCCCCGGACAGTGAACAGTGTCTAGGGCAGGGGTGGATCCACAAGCCGTTTTAAGCCGGCCCGCGAGCCGCACCACGTGGCTTAGCCCCACTCTGGTGCTCTGGCTGGGGTGCTGGGTCGGGGGCTGGACCATGCGACTGGGCCCTGCTCCGGTGCTCCGGGTTGAGTGCCATACCACGCGGCTTACCTTGAGGTAAGCGCCGCTCGGACTCTGCACCCCTGAGCCTCTCCCCACGCCCCAACCACCTGCCCCAGCCCTGATCCCCCTCGCCCCTCCTTGATCCCAGCCAGGAGCACCCTCCTGCACCCCAAAACTCTCATCCCCAGCCCTACCCCAGAGCCTGCACCCCCAGCCGGAACCCTCACCCCTGCCCCAGCTCTGATCCCCCTCCCGCCCTCCAAACCCCTCAGTCCCAGCCCAGAGCAGCCTCCTACACCCCAAACTCCTCATCCCCAGCCCCACCCCAGAGCCCACACCCCAACCCCAATTTTGTGAGCATTCATGGCCTGCCCTACAATTTCTATTCCCCGATGTGGCCCTTGGCCCAAAGAGTTTGCCCACCTCTGGTCTAGGGAATCCTATATATAACCCAAGGCTGAGTCATGACCTGGCCAGTCATTGGAACAGCTTCAGGTCATTTTGTAAAACAACCAGCCATAACCAATATACACTATTTTCCCTGTGGATTTTGTGGGACTTTTGGGCACTTTTACTACGACACATAAATCCATAAGCTTAGTAACAAGGATTGAAGCTATTTCTGTAGGTAAAAGGAATATCCTTTTATTACACTGGTTACAGGTGAATACCTAGTCCTGAATATTAGAGGCCATCCCAGGGCAGTAGAAACATTACTAAAATCCTTGCATGACTTTTAGTTATCCCTAGATGGCCAGAGCTATGGCCATTATGAGAAAATTTCAATACTTCCTGCAGCAGTGTAGGATGCAGAACCAAAAGCCATAGATCTTCACCTTGATCTCTTACATTATGTGTCTGAGAATCATATAATCCACCAAGCTGTTCATTGCTCTATGCTTCTGATAGAGTTTAAGCTACAGAGTGCACATCTGACATTAATTCAACATAAAAGGTTTCTTGTTAAAAATATTTAGAGTAGAACCCTTTTGTCATTTACAGCAAGGTGTCAGCAGAGGTAATCTAAAAGAAGAGAAGGAGAATGTGGAGGAACATCATATTTTGGCACCTTTCCCGCTGTTAGGGAACTCTCCAGCTTGAATTAGAATAAAAATTCATATTCACGTTTTACTACTAGCAGTTCTAAACTGGAACTGTACTCAATGAAGACTCCATGGAAAGCCATCTATCTTTTTGTGAAGAGGATGAGAGACAAACATTCTCAACAGCTTTTTTTTTAATTTGCATACTCTTCTCTGAAATGAGATAAAAGCATTTAGAAAGGATGAATGTAGCTGAATTTTGCACTAATTAAACCTGTTACAAATATCTCATAATTAAAGCTTTAAACTGTGAAAATAACAGAAAGCTTCAAGTACTGAACAGGTGATGCATAAAATTTACTGGAAATCAATGCTGCACTTCATTAGATGATGCAAATTATAATTTGTCATCTTCCAATACTTTTTTTCAAAATTTATATCCCTGTGTAATATTAACTAAGTGTCTTTAAAGGGATTTATTGTAATGGAAAGTTAAAATACGCTCAGAAAATGAGGCTGAAATCAATTTTCAATAAATGAAAATATGCTCCAAACAGAACTATTGTTGAAGAAGAGGCCTGAACATATATCTATCTGTTTTAGGGTTTTCTGGAGTACCCATCACCATAATTGCTGAGTGCGTGCCAATTAGATTAAGTTTTCAAGACACAGTGACCCAGAGAGCCTGGAGCCTCTTTTTAACGGTCTGATTAAGAGCTTTTCCAATCTTTAAATTCTGGGTTCTCTTGGGAAGTGTCCGTGCCATGAGACCCAAGGTGAGAGTAAGAAGGTAGGACAGGTCTTTAGTTTAAAGAGAAAAGAGTGGTCACAATTTTCCTTAGACTGATTTTATCCCCTTGGTGCTTTAAAGAAGAGCTGTACAAATAAGTGAGGTTTTGGTTTGCTGGCCATGCTAATTTTTTTAAATTGTTTCCCCAAAATGAAAATTTTGGGCAAACTGAAAAAAATTTCAAAATTTGTTTCAGGTTGAATGAAATATTTCATTTGACCCAAATCAAAACATTTTGTTTCTTGTGAGTTAACATTTAAAAAAAAAATTGAAACATTTCAATTTTTTCAGAGGGTTTTTTTTTTTTTTGGCGTGGGGGGTGAGGGGGAAGTCCAGCTGAAAAATTTCAGCAAATTTGACAAAAGTGTGGAATGTTTTGGTCTACCTGAATCTGCATTTTCCAGTGGAAAAAAGGTTTGAGCCACAAGTTTCACCCAGCTCTAAATCAGAGTGATCTAGCTGTGCATGGAAGGGTCTTAGGCTGTGTTCATTTTTAAATATGTCCCATCTATCATTCCTTAGCCAAACAGTTTTGCAAGTAGGAAAAATATTTCTTCCCTTAGGCTTTGTTCAAAACAGTATTAAAATAAGGTTCTATAGCTCAGGAAAGCAGAGAGAACTGAAGATACTTAGTTCAGATTACATCCTTTTTTCTGTTACTCTGTACGCAATAGAGACACATTTTGCAATAATATACAGCAAATAACTCCTTCAATCGGGATATTTTTTTTGCCAGAGGCTTAGCTCAGCCCCCATGCTGGCAAAATTTGAGACTCTGCTAGGGTTTCCTCCAAGGTAAAGAGCAAAGTCACCAGAAAGAGAAGCCAAAATCAAAGGTTCCATATAATCTAAATATGGATTAGCTCTGTGGCTTTTTTGTCAGATGAAGGAGAAGCTCATGAGTTCTGAACTGGTGTAAAAGAGTACACAATATAATTTTTCTACCATTAGAGGACTTGTGCACTTCTCTCTTATTATTCTCCTTATAATCCCAGAAGTTTTATGAGAGAGCATGCATGCATTCATTCATCAATTCTTGTACTCATAACTTGGATTAATTACATCAGTACAGCTATGACAATAGGGTTTACTAGCTAACTTGCACACACTCTTTTTCTTTGCTTAAAAGTTTTAAAATTGGAGCTACCGTAAAGGTAAACTATTGACACTGTTTCTTTAAATGCAAACTGAAGAACATTTAAATCCGTAGTACACTAAAATGTGACATTTGTATGCAACAATAAAAGAATACTATATTACAAAGTGTACTTTTTCGGGCCAGAGTAACTGGGCTGAGAAATACAATTTCTTTCAGCAAGAATTGTTTCAATTCCAAAGGACATCCTCACACCTTTTTTTCACTGCATGTATCAAAAGCGAATATTGCTCTCAAAATAAAATAGGTATAATGTCACCGCAAGCTTTACAGTGGTCATTTAGTGATGTAGTGTCCAGCAGCCAAAGGACAAAATATGCAAAGAAAATAAATGGAAAAAACACCTGCCCCATTTGGATATAGTAGATTACTGATAAGAATTTAAACAAGAAACCATTCAGCTCTACAGCAGTGATAACATGCTGTGGTGCCAGGGATTATGAATATGCAGGTATTTCACCAATCACTGCTGAGACCTGCCGGCATGATTAAATCAAAGATGACCAGAACAAAGAATCTCTTTAGCAAGGAGACAGCTCGGCAATCAACAGGCCCCCTCAACCAAAACTACTCAGTAGGAATTTTTACATAAGGAAAGCTGATGATCATGAAGGCTTAGAACAACTGATGCCAGGGAGAATGCGTGCGGATATTCATGACAAAGAAGGCATTACATGAAAGTGCTCCTGTGCAGTAATTAGTCTACCATAAAAGACCAGTGCTTCACTTACGCCCTGTCTACATTGGCAAGTGTCCGCGCAGTAAAGCAGCCTCCTGCGCTGTAACTCCCGAGGTGCACACACTGCCACGCCACTTAGTGCGCAGAAACTGTGCAGTTGCAGGGCTTTAAAAAAACCACCCCGACGAGAGGCGTCGAGCTTTCTGTGCCAGGGCAACAGCACTGCGGTGCCAGTGTAAACAATGTGGTGATTACAGCTCTGTGATTGGCCTCCAGGAGGTGTCCCACAATGCCTGTTCTCGCCTCTCTGGTCATCGGTTTGAACTCTACTGCCCTGCCCTCAGGTGATCAACCGTCATCCCCACCCCGTAAATTCCTTTGAAAATTTGAAAGTCCCTTTCCTGTTTGCTCAGCGATGCGTGCAGTGATCTCAGCACATCCTTCCAGGTGGCCTTGCCCGCTCCACGCACCAGGTGATTCTGGAGCAATGCTGAGCTGCTGGACCTCAACAGCATTTGAGGAGAGGAGGCTGTCCAGTCCCAGCTGCGCCCAGCCATAGGAATTATGATATCTATGGACAGATTTCACGATGCATGACAGAAAGGAGCCATGATCAGGACACATTGCAATGTAGGGTAAAAGCGAAGGAGCTGAGGAACGCCTGCCACAAGACATGAAAGGCAAACTGCCGCTCCAGTGCTGCGTCCACGAGCCGCTGGTTCTACAAAGAGCTGGACGCGATACTCGGTGGTGACCCCACCCCCACTGCGAAGGCCCCTGTGGATACTTTGTTAGCTCACACGCCAGCTGAGAGTGGACCGAGCCAGGAGGAGGACATCTTGGATGAGGATGTGGAGGGGGACCCAGAGGCAGAGGATGACTCGGAGGCCAGAGATGCATGCAGCCAGGAGCTGTTTTCTACCCCGGAGGAGGCTACCCAGTCACAGCTGTCGGAGCTTGGCAAAGTGCAAACAGAAGAGGAGGCCCCTGGTAAGTGGATCTGATTTTGGGAATTGCTTAAGCGAGTTTTTGGGGGCAGGAGGGTTGCAGAAAGCAGGCGTGTCTCCCACCATATGCCTAGCGTTCAAAACTCAGCCTCCAGGTGCTGAGCCTCTGCAGTTCAGCCCTGAGTGAAGTTTTCACCCTTCCCTTCACAATTATGGAGCGTACAGCACGCAGCTATAAGCATAGGAATATTGTCATCGGCTAGGTCCAGCTTCCCATACAGGCATTGCCAATGGGCTTTTAAATGGCCAAATGCACACTCAGTCATTCTGCACTTGTTCAGCCTGTTGCTGAACCGCTCCTTGCTGCTGTCAAGTTGCCCATGTATGGCTTCTTAAGCCACAGCATTAAGGGGTAGGCGGGGTCTCCCAGGATCACAATGGGCATTTCTACTTCCCTACCATGATCTTCTGGTCCAGGAAGAAAGTCCCTGCTTGCAGCTTCTTGAACAGGCCAGTGTTCCAAAAGATGCGTACGTCATGCACCTTTCCGGACCAGCCTGCATTAATGTCTGTGAAATGCCCACGGTGATCCACAAGCGCCTGGAGAACCATTGAGAAATACCCCTTGAGATTAATGTACTCTGTGGCTAGGTGGTCTGGCGCCAGAATTGGAATATGCCCGCCATCTATCGCCCCTCCGCAGTTAGGGAAGCCCACTTGTGCAAAGCCATCCACAATGTCATGCACGTTGCCCAGAGTCACGGTCTTTCAGACCAATTAATGGCTCTGCTCACTTCCATCAACATGAGTCCAACGGTCGACTTTCCCACTCCGAACTGGTTAGCGACCGATCGGTATCCGTCTGGAGTAGCCAGCTTCTACAGTGCAATCACCACGCGCGTCTCCAGCAACAGGGCAGCCCTCATTCTCGTGTCCTTGTGCCGCGGGGCTGGAGTGAGCTCACCACACAGTCCCATGAATGTGGCTTTCCTCATCCGAAAGTTCTGCAGCCAATGCTCGTCATCCCAGATGTGCATGACGATGTGATCCCACCACTCAGTGCTGGTTTCCTGAGCCCAAAAGCGGCGTTCCAGTGTGGGCAGCACCTCCATGAATGTCACAAGCACTCTCGTGTCATAGCTAGTACGCATGACGAGATCAATGTCGCACTCCTCTTGCCTTTGTAGTTTAAGGAATAACTCCCCTGCCACTTGTGATGTGTTGGTCAGAGTGACCAGCATGCTGGTCGGCAGTTCGGGATCCATTCCTGCAGCCCGAAGAGGCAGAGCGCACAGTGCACAAACCATAGAAAGATGACACCAAATGCAGATGGAAGCACAGGGATTTCTGGGATGCGAAGCAATGCATCACGGGCCATCGGGACAGGACTCAGGATGCCCCGTGACCCCCTCCACCTTCCCACAAGTCTTAGCAGCAAAAGAGAAAGAGGTGCCCTGGCAGATAGCTGCCTAGAGTGCACTGCTCCAAATACCGCTGCAAGTGCTGAAAGTGTGAACACGCTATTGCGCAGGCAGCTGCCAGTGTGAACACACACAGCGGTTTCCCTTCAGCGCTCTCTGAGCGCTGCGGTAATTGCCAGCGCTGTAACTTTGCCAGTGTAGATGTGCCCTTAGTGTCAATTTATTTGGCATAATGAAAATGAAACTCTGAATTAATTCTGGACTGAGGCTGATTCTCTGAGGCTTAGTACACTTAGCTCATGTTATGATTGGGTACTGCAGCATACCATAAATGGTAATAGGATACCCCTCATGCAGCTTCACCTATTCTGACAGTCTTGCTGTTTCTAATACACTCAAAGTATTTGTTTGTTTTCATGCATTTGACCTATTTGCTCTTTAAATTCCCTTTCAGCTGACACAAATTCCATCTTATATGTGAATTGCCACAGTTTATGTTCCTGTTTAATGGCTTCACAAACTTTGAATTTGGCTCCAGTACCCTCTAGCACCTTGCCATGTCACCAGGGGCACCGATTGGGGTCTAAAGCAGGCATCTCAGGGTGATGTTTAAAAAATTTACCAAATGTTTCCCCAAATTGCATCAAATAGTATCAGTGGCGGATGGAGGAGATTGATGTAGAACCCAGGGGAAAGGGTGAAGGGAGGGGACAGACCCTTCCACATCTGATCCTGAGCCATGAAGTTGAATTGCTGGGTAGGATTGGTGCTTTTCTGCGCCATCCTCCCATTTTGTGCTCGTGCCCTCTGCAGCCAGGATGGCCCTTCACTCCGGCCAGACATCTGGTACTGAGCCAGCCTCACATCACCCCACACCACCTCAGGTGTAACTGGGAGATGGCAACAGAGCTCGGGCTCCTGGGTGAGGCCTGCACAGCAAAAAAGGCTTGGCAGTGGCAATACCATTTCTCAGGCTACCACCCCCCATCCCACACATCACCAGCACTCCCAGAGTCAGCTCCTCAGCATCTCCCCTCCCCACACGGGCAGCGCTTGGGGAGCCCCGGAGAGGTAGCGCCACCCCGCCTGGCTGGTCCAAATGCCTCCATTGCTGACATTCTCCATGCGGAGAGGGAGGAGATCTGTGGGCTCAGCAATGCGCTGCTCTGAGGCTGCAGAAGGACTACCAGTCAGGAGGCAAAATTTTACCAAATGTGTTGGGGGGAGATGTGCTTCACCTCTCTGACTTCCCCACCCCTTGTGGCACCCCTGCATGCAATCATGCTGTTTCCCCTTTCCTCTGTCTCCTTTTCCATTTAGGGACATACATGCTTTCTGGGACTCTATTGTGCTGTGATTAAGTTGACCTAAGCTTATTCCTCACTTTTGACTTTAGGGTCATTTTAACTAGATTCCTCATTATTTTTTTAAAATCCCTACTTCCGAAGTTTAGTGTCAGCAACAGTATTTGGTAAGATCCCACTCCACAGGGTGGTGAACTTAATCATACAGTAGTCGCTATTAGTTCTTGACTCAGTACAGTTATTTTTTGAACCACCTCCTGTGCACTACTTTGAACTAAGTTGAAAGTAGCCTCTGCTCTTGTTTGATTTTGAACTGTTCGAAGAAGCAATTTCTTAAAATATTGAAAATTTGCTTCTCTAAACCTTGCTCTGACATGACATTTGATCAGCCTGCAGGTAGTTAAAGTCACCCATTATTACAGATTTGTTGCCTCTGATCTTGCTCTCCATTGCACACTCAATATCTTTCCAGTGAAAAAGTTAGCAGCATAAATCTACTAGTGTATTTGTATTCTTATAATCTGGGATTTGTAGCTATATACTTTCTATTGTATGGGTCTCTCCACTCGGATAATCCCTCTCATTAGATTTTATGACATCTATTAGGTACAATATTGCTCCCCAACTTTTAAACCCAAATTGGTCTTCCTTGTATAATGTACACACCAATGACAAAGCACTCCACTGACTTTTGGCCTTCCACCATGTTTCAGAGATTCTCTTACGTCAAAATTCTCTTCTATTGCCAGGCATCCTACTTTAGCTTTTTCAGCTTCTTGTGTTGGTATATAGATATTTATAGCACTCTTGATTGTGCACCTATTTCACTTTTTATCTGGCACCCTGTTATTTCTCTCTAATGTATAGCCGTGATCATGTACTTCTTGGTTTCTTCCTTCTAGGACAGTAAGCACAAGTATTAAAACACAAACCAAAAGGAAAGTCTCATAATATTTCCAATCTGACTAAAGCCAATCACACTGCAAGAACTATGTGAATACTGCAAAATGTTTCCTACAACTACTTATTCAAAATTTTAAAGTGGTTCCCTTCAGTTGTGCTCACCTCCCTTGCGTTTTAACTTTCAACAGATCTTTTAGCAAATGAAGACATTGGCAGGATGTTCAAGGAAACAGCCAATTTGATACAGATATTGGATAATATTTGCAGAAAGGAAATTTTGTATTTTTAAAATGTTTTTGTACCAGAAGCCTGTATCTAAGAATTATGGTTTTCTAATTAGAGGGGGTGTGTGTGTGTGTGTTGGGGGAAGGGGGGGGGGGGGGGGGACATATAACTTATGTTTCCAATCAAGACTGACTAACAAATCAAATAGCAAGTGCTCAGAAGACATTGCTCCTCTACAAAGCAAAGATCACAAATATTTATGGGAAATAATTTCAAATAATGAGAAGTTGAAGAAAGTTATCTGTTCTTAGGCAATATGTTTATAAAATGTTCAGGTCCCACACTTCCATAACTGTGCTACCAACAGCAACACGGGCTTCAAATTGTGTGTACAAAAGCCTATTATTTGTGAACACAAATTAGAATTTGTGCTTTCAAACTGGTAAACTGTGTGACCAAATGCTTCTTTATACATACAGTTGTGGTTTTTTGTACTTGCAATAAATGCATCAGCTGATTCTCTGAGGCTGTAATGCCCTTAACTCATGTTATGATTTGGTGCTGCAGCATACCATAAATGGCAAAATGAACCGCTGAAAGTTTTGCCTTAAAGGATCGTAATCTAGACAAGAACTTCTCAAGGAGTCATCACTTAAGTGAGTGCTTCTGGCTAGGATACTAGGTTCCTGAACCTCAAGAATATCAAGCTTCAAAGCCTGGTCAGAATATGTAAGGGACTTCATTCCCTTTTAGCCTTCTCTTAGATACACTAAACATAAAGGAGTATCCTTCCCCAAAGGTATACAGAATGTAAAAGTGGAAATATCTGTCTTGGATAATTCCTGTATAGGGCTTGAAGACATGTACTGCCTTACTTTAAAGAAAACAAATCTCTGGAAAGCAAATTGAATGGGGTCAATAAGGCAAGACTTAACCTCACAACAAATGTTACTAGAAAATGCTGAAAATAAGGAGCTTTTCTCATACTGTGAGTAAATAGCTTTTCTTGGGAAAAGCACTGGCAGTCGATTGTGTTATCTTCTGTTATAAGATATTTGGGAGTAAAAAAAAAAAAAATCACCGAAATTCTTTTACCAAAACCAATACTGATGAATCCTAACTCACTGAATACACAGAACCTAAATTTAAAAGTGAAAAAGGTAGCAGAGAACAGGATGATCCAGAACTCAAGATTCACTATTATTCCTGTTTGTTATTGGCTTACGTTTAAGCATTTTTGTTGTACAGCTGATTTGTAGCTGTATTATTTGACAATATCCTGATATGTGCATGTTATAGATGAGCTTCTGCACATTTTTATGCATCACCATGAACATTTTTAAAAATGTAGTGGGTACTAAGTTGCCATGTGTAGTTCAACATATTATTGAAATAATTCCTGGAATCTGCCAAGATTCAGGGATGAATTCACTTTGGGGCATTGAGTTGGTCTACCTACGGGGCTTGAGGCAGTTGGCAATTCCTTGCTTTAAAGGAGGCATGGATTAGCTCAGCTATACTCTCTGGGGCCTAATGGTCTAGCAGACGGATGATGCTGCAGGAAGCTCAGACATAAGGTAATTGCCTCTCTCTTGCTCTTTTAATATATATCAGCAATTACATATTAAGTAATGTACCAATGATAATCTGTCCTTTTCTCCAAGACTTAATGCAGCCAAGTATTAAACTATATAAGATTCGTCCTCCTTTAACTGGCTGCAAATTTGTGTTGTGGTAAATTGAGGTCTTTGCTCTTTTTCTCCAGCATATTATGCTCGTTAGTACTTTCAGAGGTCCATGAGTCTCCATTAATGTTTACTATTATTATTTTTTCTTATTGTTATCCCTAATAGAGGGATATAACAGAATAAATTAAACTATGGCAACATTACATTGTTTCTTATCCTCTTTGTATGTTTGTATCACATACAATCTATATCTATTCTTAATTTAAAAATTCGGTAAGTGCTAATTTTTAAAAACTGCTTAGTTATATTATCGTTCCCTACTACTGCAGGATTAAAAAATTGAAATCCCTCTTCTGGTTAAAAATGTCTTCTTGTCTCATGTCTCTTCACTCCCAAGACCAGCAATCTTATTCAAACCTTTAATCCAGAGGTTCTCAAACTGGTCCATAGTTCCCTCTATGGTACGTGCCTGGGCTGCTGCACACAACAGAATGAAGGGCCACCAACCTAATTAGTGGAGCTGCGCAGGCGTGGCTCCACTGATTAGGTGCCTGGACCCTGAAGAAGACGCACATGTAAGGTGAAGTGGTGGCCTTGTGGGGAATAGGGGGCAGGTGAGAGGGGGCAGTGGGGTGAGAAGAGGGGATGGGGGGGAATTTGGGATATGCACGGCAGTGGCAACCAGAGAAAGAGGTGACTTTCCCCTGCTCCAGGACTGCAGATGCCGGGAGAGACCCCCCAGCCTTCCCAGCCCCAACTCGGGGCTGCCGTGGCCGGGGAGAGAAGCTTTGAACTTTTTTGTCTATGGCATCATTTGGCTAGTACTGTAGTTATCAAAAACAAACCTCGGTTCACACTGGTCTCTACATCCACACTAGCAACAACTATTAAACATGTCTATTGTTATGAAGGACACACCCATCGCATTAGAAAGGTCAGACTACTGATATTAAAATATTGAGTTGTGTGCTTTTATTTGTAGAACAAAAAACAATTATTATTAAGTTTTTTTATATAGCACTTTTATCCAAAGCACTTTACAATAGTTAGCTAATGGTACAAACAACATTTGGAAAGATCATTAAGTGGTCCGCCGAGACCCTCTGCAATTTTCAAGTGGTCCACAAAAAAAAAAAAAGTTTGAGAACCACTTTTTTAATCCATTTCCCTGTCCTCTCCCTGCAAATCCTCCCCATCCCTTGTCTGAAAGGCTGCCAATTACCACCTCCAAAATGCTGTCAAAATTCTCTTTTATCTTGGTCTTTTCTGGCAGGCACACATCCAGGATTTACATACTGTGGAACAAGCTCTAGTCTAGAAGAATCAGGTTCACCAAACACCAACAGGACTAAAGCTCCAAAGTGGCAGCTGACATCTGTTTCTATGTAAGACTGACACCCAGTGGCCTCTCTCCTCACATTCCCGGATACGCATTTCCCATCCCCCCATCAACTCTCCTTAATTCCTTCACATCACTCCATTTTACATTCTTTGTACCTTCTTCCCAGGGCAAAAAGAGCAACACAGAGTTCAATTTTACCACCTCATCATCCCTAGAGACCGGGGGTCTCCCTAAATGTTTTCACCTTCTTTGTCAGGAGCCAGGAATAGCACCTACTGCAAATATTTACATCCCCTGCCCCTCATATTCAGAGTTCTTGGAAGGGGAGGAAAAAGGATGAATATAAATGCTGAACTTCTCTGCAGAGCAGGAGCCAGACAGCATCAATGTGTTCAGCAGCCTTCTCCTACTTCTTGCATTTCAAAGCAGGTGTAGAGCAGGAATTGTGACTGCACATATCAGTGCATTCTGAGTCTAGTCTGCAGGAAGTCTCCTAAGTGGAGTGGAAGAGACTGAGCTGCTGTGTGTGGCCCAGGATGAGGAAGAGATTGATCAACAATTTCCCAGGCCTCTTGGTTAGGTGGAGCCCCAGACATCTATACTGCCTATCCCAACTGATGGCTCTGCTAAAAACACATTCACATCTCCATCATGTCACTTCTGAATGCTGACAATCCTCTAATATCTGCTCTCTAAACTTCAGCCATACTATTCTTTCTTGCAATATTACCTTAACCACCTTCTCTGTCTGCCTCTACCATCTCCCATTTCAATTAAAATATCTCCCAAGACCTGACAATATATTCACCTGTTCCCCAGTATGCCAGTTTTGGCTTCCTATTGCTCTCTCTCTCTGCTTCTTGTGATTCTCCAGAGTTCAAGGTCACTCATTCACTTGTTGTGTCACATCCCTCTGAGACACTAATTTATTTCTTTAAATCTCACCTTCCGTTCTCTTTAACTTGTGATTCACTGTCTCTAGAAAATGTGTGATACCCTTTATTAAGCATGTTATATAAAATTAAAATGCTTTAGTGTTGTAGAAGCAAGAAATATTACAGATACTGATATGACTGAGGAGTAGGGATGATGCAGGGTACGTTCACAGAAGATGGCTGTCCTTACCCTTGCATATTCAATTGGCAGTCTGAGTTTTATCGACTCCTACCCACTCCCCTGGAAATAAGCAAACTTCATTGCTACCATCCCCAGGCCCAGAAGACTGTTGCCTTACTCCTTACTGTGCTCTCCTGGAACTGGGAACTGAGCACCCACCTTCTGATTCTTCATGTGGAAATTCCCTCCATCTCCTAGCTTCAATGGAATACATGGTATGGACCCATGAAAACCATGATGGGCAGGAATCAGTCTACTCCCATCCTCAGATACACTCACTCCAAACAGAGCAGCAGCCGATATGAAACATGCATTATACCACTACATTCAGCTGACAGGCTGACTGGTCTCCTAGCAACTTTGTGATAGCTGGGGCTACTTCTAATTCCTAGTGGGATTTCTTAGTAACAGCACTAAGGTGGAAGTGGTCTCTATGCAGCTGCTGCAGTGACAGAGGGACAGTTTCCCTTTGTTAGATGTCTTTTGGGACAATCAGGCTACTTACTGCCCACCCCTGTCCAACTGCAGGGGTGCAGCAGCATCAGGCACCTGCTGTATGTGTGGGAACACATACTTCAGTTCTAGATGAGGGATGCCAGGTCACAAGGCCCTTTACAACAAAGAGTAAAGTCGGGGGCAGCTCTAAGAGAGGGCATATGGGAAGATGAATAAGAAAGAGTGGTAGGAATGGAATCCGCCCAGGAGTTTAAAGTGTAATTTATTTCTAGAATTTGAATTCATTCTGATTTCAAGTATAGTCCTGGTTCTAGCAGAAAACGGTGCCTTGTCCTATTGAAGCAGCCCTTTTAAATATAAGCCTCTATTTTCTGGCATTTTCGGAATAAATTCTTTGTGCTTAAACTTCTTAGAGTGGTTTTGAGCCCAAAGGTAATATTTTTTTAAAAGCAAAAATTGGATAAAATCCCATTTCCCCTTTTAATGTTTCCAGGTGTGAAAGTGGGTGTTTTCTTTTCTTCAGAGCTGACTGAAAATGTAAATCATAAGAATTTTAAAAAAAAGTGTTGGGTTCTTTCTATTTGTCTTATGGTTTCTTAGCTTTTAGGGTGCACTCAGGTCCTGTTTTCAAGCTTTCTCCCCCACAACCATAAGGACTAGAAACTGATTTTCTCAGAAAAGGAAAGCTGTGATTCTCACATAATCACAGGATTGCAGAAGGTGAGACTTGATGAAAAACTCCAAATATGAAACTTGGGTTAAAATCATGAGAGTTGGCAACACTGTTAATTATGTGCATGTGTATAATATTTACACACACAGACACACACTTTCCATATATATAAGATGTCTGCAGTGTTGTAGTGTTGTTGCAGCTGTGTAGATCTCAGGATAGAGAGACAAGGTGTGGGAGGTAACATTTTATTGGACCAACTTCTGTTGGTGAAAGAGACAAGCTTTTGAGCTTACACAGAGCTCTTCTTCAGACCCAAAGCTTCTCTCTCTCGCCAACAGAAGTTGTTCAATAAAAAAGGATTACCTCTCCACCTTGTTCCTCTAATATCCTGGGACCAACATGGCTACAACACTACTGCATATATACAGAAGCACATTTTCACTCCTACACATACTAATATTCATTCATTAACATTAATACCATAGGACTAATCTGTGGCTCAGGGACTGCAAGGATGTAAGGAGACCATCATGATCCCTTATCTCATTGGCCAGTTGCCCACATCTTGTGTAACAGTGTAGGAGGGGATGCCAGCTCTTCAGAGCCAGGTACAGACCCAACACAACTTACTCCTTTCCCTCCCTGGAGCAGCAAGGGGAGTTACAATCTCACTCTTGGGCTGAACCAGGAGCATCTCAACAATGCACTAACTCCAGAACAGGCTTATGGTAAAGCCACAGCTGACTCCATAGGGACCAATACAAATCAGACAAACAGGCGTATGCCTGAAGGCTGAATTACTGTTCATGATGAAACAGCAGCTTTGGGATTTCCTGATTTGCATTTGTGTCTGTGAAAAATCTACACTGTACTGTTGAATTAGTATTTTTTTTATTATGGATTTATTTTTAGATAAGGTCATTCTGAGCAACGTTTTTGAGCTTTACACTTTTTATATCTTTGTTTTTTTAAAACAAAATGCTAAAAATGTAAATCTAAAACCTAGTTAAAATTGTAATGGGTTAGAGAGTCCAACAGAGCCTAATTTGTTAGTGTGTATGCAGAAAGATTAAAGGGAGGATGGATGAAGGGAAAAAAACCAGGTCAACTCCTGAGATTCACATACTATCTTTTTTTACTTTTGTTTTGTCACTTCCTTACCTCTCTCTCCTCACACACCCACAATACTGTGCATCACATGCATTACATTTTGGGGTAGGGGCATGGTCTTATTTGTAAGAAGCAGGCATATTTTTGCACTCTAAACAACATGAGTTAATAAGAAATAGTCAATAAAAATTACAGTAATTCACTGATCAACAGGTAAAATCCAGTGTGTATAATATTTTGTATAATCTATATCACCTCTTGTCATAAATATAAAGGGAAGGGTAATCACCTTTCTGTATACAGAACTATAAAATCCCTCCTGGCCAGAGGCAAAACCCCTTCACCTGTAAAGGGTTAAGAAGCTAAGATAACCTCGCTGGCACCTGACCAAAATGACCAATGAGGAGACAAGATACTTTCAAAGCTGGAGTGGTGGTGGGGGAGGGGACCCAAAGGGGTGTGTGTGTGTGTGTGTGTGTGTGTGTGTGTGATGCTTTTGCCGGGAACAGAACAGGAATGGAGTATTAGAACTTGTTAGTAAGTAATCTAGCTAGGAATGTGTTAGGTTTCCTTTTGTTTAAATGGCTGGTAAATAAGCTGTGCTGAATGGCATGTATATTCCTGTTTTTGTGTCTTTTTGTAACTTAAGGTTTTGCCTAGAGGGATTCTCTATGTTTTGAATCTGATTACCCTGTAAGGTATTTACCATCCTGATTTTACAGAGGTGATTCTTTTACTTTTTCTTTAATTAAAATTCTTCTTTTAAGATCCTGATTGCTTTTTCATTGTTCTTAAGATCCAAGGGTTTGGGTCTGTGTTCACCTATGCAAATTGGTGAGGATTTTTATCAAGCCTTCCCCAGGAAAGGGGGTGTAGGGCTTGGGGGGATATTTTGGGGGAAGACGTCTCCCAGTGCATTCTTTCCCTGTTCTTTGTTTAACGCTTGGTGGTGGCAGCATAGGGTTCAAGGACAAGGCAAAGTTTGTACCTTGAGGAAGTTTTTAACCTAAATTGGTAAGAATAACTTTAGGGGGTCTTTCATGCACGTCCCCACATCTGTACCCTAGAGTTCAGAGTGGGGAAGGAACCTTGAACCTCTTCTTTGGGGATTCCAAAGTACTTTACAAATGTGAACTAATTAAGCTTTATGCTATATTCATATTTTCATATATGTTATGAGAGTATTGATTTTTCGTGGTGCTATTTAATTATGATAGGTGACGCATAACAATGTTACAGTTGTAAAATAAATACATATGCGGGTTAAACAAGGGTAAGATGTATATTTAATTTCTAAGCAAAAGGGTAAAGTTTGCAAATCCAGCTCTCCCATTTTTATGATGCTCAGAAAATAAAAACATAAATGATACTCACTCCTGTTATGTAGCGAGGTCTATACTGGATGGTTCCAAATAAGCCAAGTATGACTATAATAATGTGCACAAAATTTGCCAGGATTGGTGCCCACTGATAACCAAGGAAGTCAAATATCTGCCTCTCCAGCACACAAACCTAGGATTTAAAAGCATCAGAATGCATAGATTAGAACAGGCCAGAAAAACCAGATATGAAGACATGTTCCCTCCCCAAAACAAGAAAATTGCCCTAAGTTTAAAACTAGTTCACTCAGCAGTATAATGAAATGAGTTTGTGATGTTTCATCCTTTGGTTTTAGTGAAAGCAGCATTTCTCACTGACAGTCTACTGAGTTATATGCAGTTAGCTAAAATATTCATATGGGTGATTCTGCTGAGATACCAGACCCTGTTCACAGGGATGTTGTGTTTGCAGCAGAAACAGCACAAATCATCTTGTCATACACTGGCAAATGTTGTACTTCTACGGTGGTGCTGAAAGTCAGTGGTGGGTTTAATACTCGAGCTCAGCGAAATATTTTCAGCTGAAACTTTTTCAATGAAAAAAATCATATTGGATCAACTGATTTGGTTAACTGATTTCCACAGCTGTGCGGATTTTGGCAAATTGTTTTAGTCAAAACATAAATGAATGATTTTTTTCCCCCTGGAAATGTTGAAGTGGTTCATTTAGACACTATCAAAAGGAAACATTTAATTTTTTCAGGATATATTCACAAGGGAGAGGCACCATTCACAAAAACTGAGGCGTTTGTGTTCACCACCCCTCTGTTCCCCCACCTGCGCAATATCCAGTTGGCTGGTGGTTCGAGCACTCACCCTTGATGTGGGAATCCCAGGTCTGAATCCCTGCTTTGGAGTGGGGACAGAAACCCAGGTCTCCCCCTTCCCAGGTCACTGCCCTGACCACCAGACTACTAGATATTCTAGGGTGGGACTCACTCAATCTCTCCTGCTGAAGCTGTTCCCATTTGGTATAAATAATTAAATATTCATTGGAGCATGGATCAGAACCTGGGAATGTCCCTCTCATGTGAGTGCTCTAACCACCAGGCTATAGAGTCTCTCTCTTTCTGAAACACTTGAATAGTCATTGGGCCAAAGTGGAACAGCTTCAACAGGGGACACTGAGGGAAGCCCACCCCAGAATAACCTATAGCCCAAGGGTTAGCCAAGAGAAAGGATTTGAACCTATCTCCCCCACATTCCCCAGGTGAACATCCTAACCACTTGGCTATGGGATAAAGGGGACACCACTGCCTCTGTTTTATGAATCTAGCTCTTCATTCCCTTTGCTTTTATTAATAGAAGGTTAAAAATGCCCAAATCTAAACAAAATAATCTTTTGACTCAAAAAAAAGTTCTTATTTTTTTCTATTTGCCCCTCCCCCCAGCACTACCAGCAAACTGAACAATCAGTTATTAGCGCAGCTCTAGTTACAATATCTCACCTCAACATCTTTTCTCCCATCAGTAAGCCTCATCCTGCAATCTCCTTCCATCCCTCTTTCTCCTTCACAGAAGAACTGATTCATTCGGTTTTTCCCCTAATCTATCCCTTCTGCCGCTGTAGTTCTCCCTACTCCCAAATACTTACTGCCTTCTGTTTAACTTGGCTATAGAGACTCACACCCTAGCTTACATTTTCCCTCTCTCACTCCGACCCTCTGCCCCCACTTCTGCCCTGTCATGGAAGACTGTATCTTATTGTGCATACGCACAAAGGCGTTGAACTAAGGTGAGCATGCAACCTTCATTCTGGCATTTCCTAACTTGTGAGTGCTTGACTTTGCAAACTTGACATTCTTTTAAAGTAGTTTGTTTGATGTTGGGTTTTTTATTTTTATATTATGCACAGATGCAAACTTTAAAAACTTTACCTTTATGCAAATCAAATATAAAATGCATCATTGGCAGGGAATAGCCCCACCAAACCGTAATAATGTCCCCACTGCTGTAAGTTACACAGCAAATGCGAATAGCTACACAATCTTCAAGATAGCTTCTTTTTTAGAACTATTTACATCATGTTAATCTCCAGCCAAGTTAGGGCAGTTGGTGACCCTTGCCAAACAAGAACATTTGAAGTAGCTAGACCAGAGTAAGAAAAACTAAGCATCAGTTTGGTTTAAATAGAAACACCTTTCAGAATTCTGCAGAATGTGTTAACTGGTGTAGTGACATTTCATTAACATGCAGCTCTATACACTGGTGCATGCTCAGAACTGCATATCCAAAAAACACTGATAACATTAAATGAATCTTCTAGAGAAAAAAATTCCCTGACCAAGCCTATTTTACTAGACAATTCTTCTAGTGAGAATTCTGAGCAGACAGAAACTTTATTGAACCAGGATTTTTTCTTTTAAATCAGCTGCTCCTATATGAAGTTGCAACTCCACCCCACCCCAAAATCTGTTGGTGAATATTTACTCAGTTTATAAAATGCAGTGGAATCAATTGTATTAGGTGTTTTTGTCATGAACACTTTTAGTTAATTTAAAAGTTAATATCTGTGTCTGAAATTAAGTGCTAGCTGAATAATTGATTTTAGTTCAATGCAATTCTTTAGGTAGTACAATTTATTAGAGGTATTTTCCTGTCCACAAAGGCATTCAAGAAGCAAAATACAACAAGACCTTGCTAAAAAGTTACTAAATACATACATCACCATTAAGAGGACAGCATTTGCCCATTACTGCCACATAGTGATAACTGAGATACCACATTTCCCCCCAATTTATAGGAGGAAAGTGTAATTATATGGTGTCTACGGACAAATACTGTCCTCTTAGCCTGGAATTTTTAAAGGAATCAAAGGGAGTTTGGCATCCCAATCCCACTGAATTTCTCATGTTCCTTTTAAAATCCCAGATTTAATCGTGACTACTGTAATTCTTCCTCTCTGAAGGCAGGTTAACACTGTACAGTATATTAGATTGATAGCCCATCCTGACTTTTGCTTAGAATTTTGCTTAAGAGAGAGTCATAGACAAAGCTGGACAATCACTGTTCTTAAATTACCCAGGATTCTCCAGGCCCGGTTCACAATATTATACATCACAGTTTCAGCAACACTACAGGTCAGAAGAATTCCCAAAGAAGCAAGACATAACATGCTAATTGCAATGGCAATGATGTGACTAAGAGACCAAGCTGTCTTGCAAGTTTCACAAAATCCAAATCCCCCTAAACCTCCAAATGCATCATTATAAAATTTGTTTAACTCTTAATGTATATAAATGAGATCCATCTGTGACACTGTGCAGGTCTTTGTGAAATCCAGTAAGAGTATCAACAAAATACCTGCTATACCTAAAGCATTATTATTAACTGTCTAACAATGGGAAAATGTTCATTCATAACAGAGAGCTCCTATTTTCATCAGCTGAAAAAACAGTAAAATGAGAATGGCAAAGCAGCTGTAAAAAGAAAATAAACTGTGCAGACTTCTACTAGAACTATGGGGGGGTCAGTCAGTTACAAAATATAGAGGGGATGAGGCAAATCATTCAAACAGTAGGAAATCACACAGATAAGTGTACCAATTATAGAAGAAAATAGCAGTACTGTAGTTAATTATAAAAAAAGTAGGGAACTTAATATTCCCACTGTAACTGTAAGGGTAAAAGAAAATCGCATCAACATATACCAGAGTTTTGGGTTTTTTTGTGACAGATCTAATAGTTCTGTCAAAAATTGCTTACAAGCCTATATAGACTGAGTAAGAGGAGATTCTATAGTAAATCTTCACTTAACATATTTTCATTCATTTCTCTTCTCATATTAACCCTGTCATTTTTCTAAGGCTATTCTATGACTGTTTTCTTTAACCTGTAAGCCTGTGGATCACAAAGTTCAGAGATAGACTTGTGCTGTTATAGTTGTGTGTGTCAGGATGCCATGAAGAAATTTTTATTGTTGAATTCAGTTATAAAGATGGAGACCTAAAATCATACAATCACTAAAAATGAAATCTAACAATTCAAAGAGAAGAGCTCAAAAGTCCCTCAGCCAGCCCAGCAATTAGAAATTTGTTTCAGAGTCTGGTAGTGCTGCCATCTACCTAGGTTTTTATACATGCAGCCATCTGAGACCCGCAGTCAGTTTTTCATAAATGCCCCAGCCATCTACTTACATGCATCTGAGCTTAGTATTTCAGATTCATCCAGCTAAGGGCTGAAGTAATGGACCTTTTGGACCACTAACAGCTGGCACAGATGAGAGGAGTCTTTCAAGAACTCTAAGCAGCACCAGGGGACAAGAATGTCACAGATGATCATGATGGATCCTTCTGGCCTTGGAAGTCCATGAGTCTATGAGATCAGCCCCAGGGACTAGGGGAGGTCAAAAAAGAGCACTTTTGTGAACCCACCTCAGCTACACAGAGTGATACTTGCCTTCAGCTGATGGTCTTATCCAAAGTCACCAGAAAGGGGACTTTCATAATTTGCTATAATAGCTCTACTGCCTGAGTACCAAACAGCAGACTGTGTTAGTCATCCTTAGAAAGTAAGACCAAAGTGTTCCAATGTGGGTGCCTAAACTTGGGCCCCTCAATTAACATTTAGACACCTAAATAAAAGTTATGTATTTTGGAGAGTTTTCAGAGTAGCAACCGTGTTAGTCTGAATCCGCAAAAAGAACAGGAGTACTTGTGGCACCTTAGAGACTAACAAATTTATTTGAGCATAAGCTTTAGTGGGCTACAGCTCACTTCATCGGATGCATGCAGTGGAAAATACAGTAGGACGATTTTATATACACAGGGAACATGAAACAATGGCTGTTACCTTACACACTATAACAAGAGTGATCAGTTAAGGTGAGCTATTGCCAGCAGGAGAGAAAAAAACCTTTTGTAGTGATAATCAAGATGGGCCATTTCCAGTAGTTGACAAGAACGTGTGAGGAACATCTTGATTATCACTACAAAAGGTTTTTCTCTCTCTTGCTGGCAATAGCTCACCTTAACTGATCACTCTCGTTATAGTGTGTAAGGTAACACCCATTGTTTCATGTTCCCTGTGTATATAAAATCATCCTACTGTATTTTCCACTGCATGCATCCGATGAAGTGGGCTTTAGCCCATGAAAGCTATTGTTCAAATAAATTTGTTAGTCTCTAAGGTACCACAAGTACTCCTATTCTTTTTGTATTTTGGAGAGGTGCTGAGCACGACATGGGTGTGTGACTAGTGTCAGTGCTCACCACCTCTGAAAAATCAGCCCTCCTCTATTTAGGTGCCTAAAGATGGATTTTCGTTGTCTAAGTTGTGGCTGATGTGCTAAATAAATACAAATCTGACTGCTCTCATCTACTGTTAGCTTTAAAACGTTTTTGCTTTGGACAAATATTAAGGTTACCTGATGGCATGAAACTTTATACACACTTTTTCCAGACACCCCAGATAAGTGTGCAGAACAGAAGTGAAATAAATTAAAATGCAAAGTTTATTGCTTTGTTGAAAATACACTGATTGTTGTAAACTTAGAGCAAACATTTTCAAAGTCAGGAGCCTAAAGTTAGACATGCCTTTGTAACAGGAGCTGCAAGAGCATTGTGTTACCAGGCATTCACTTTTGAGAATGTTGGCCTTCATTTCTTCCCTTGGTGGTTTGCACAGTAAAAGCATATTTTTTAAACAATTCTGGATTGTAAATGCAGATATAGGGGGCCTGATTTTCCAGTGTAACTCCATTGACTTCAGTGCAGTTACCTCAGTGAAAAAACTGAAGTAACAAAGAGAATCGAGCCTATACATATTTCAACTATATATAGTTGAAATAGTATGGGAAAAAGACCAGCTGCTGAAAGGAAGAGACCAGATTAAAAATAATAATAATTATAAAAGCAACAGAAGTTATGAACGCAGCTGGGCTTTTGCCCCCCCAGTCTGCTCACTCAAATTTTTAAATGAATTCCCTTGAGCCATGCTCATTCACTTTGCATTGACATTCAAGGGAGTAATTTTTAATAGCAGAAAAATTCATCTGAAGCTAATTTAAAGGGACAGACTAGAATCTGAAGAACCCAAAAATTTAGTTGATCTGAGTTTGAGACAAAATGATTATAGACTTACCCAGTCAGGAAACAGAAACAATACCCATAAAAATTAACCAACATCAAACACTCTAAAAAAAAAGGTTTGAGATCAATTCACAGAATTAAAAAACATGCTTAAAAAGTTAAATCACATCAAGTTATTTATAAAAAAATTAGAAAATTGTGAGCTATTTGCAGATGTTTGATGAGCAGAACAAAAGGTTAAATTTGATACAAATTATTCATTGTGAACTATATGCACAGTTCTAAAAACAAAGACTCCTGAGGAAATATGGACACAAAGGTACTCATAACAAGGTCTTGGGCTGGGTCCGAAGTTTTGAAGAAGCTGGTTACAAACACAGTTGATTCTAGAAATAATTAGCAAGAAATCACTTTTTCTTTGCTGGCAGACTGCTTTGTAGGAAGCATGGCATAGGGATCCCTCAAGGAGATTACAGACACCCTAGCACTACGACTATTCCCTTTGAATTCATTGGGTGTAGGAATGGGTCCTTACTATAATTATGGTCAGAACATTTACTGTGTATGGCCCTGTTCCTGCATTCTGAAGCCAATGGGGCTTTCCATGGGCACAGCAGGCCACTTGCCTACAACAACTTGGAGGATATGGGCCTACAAATAGAACCCTATTATTCAACATATCTGCTCCTTGTGTGTGTTCAGAGTGTTAGCTGCTGACTCTCCTGAAAAAATATAATTACAAAAATACGTTTAAAACACTAGTTTTGCCCTGCAAAAGAGATACTGCAAAGGGAGAATGAGCTGGATTCTTTTTAGGTTCACTTATATAATGAATGGAATTATTAGCTAAATTGCAACTGCCATCATTATTCCTGGTGAAATAAAACTAAGACTCTAGCTGGACTTTCAAACCCCAGGCTGAATTTGAGAGCACGGCACTTGGTCAAAACATCTTTTGTAAACTGAGCAAGTTTGGTATGCGATTTTTATAGTTGTTTTTCATAGCATTACTCATAATTTAGAGACATTTAAGGTTCTAATCCTGTAGAGGACTGTGTGCAGACACACTTATCCACATGCGGAACCCCATGGACCCACAAAAAATTCCGGTCTTTTCAGTACATTATCAAAAGAATTGTTCCCCTGGATGAACTAATGGCATATGCAAAAAATAGAGAAAATTGCTGCCAATTTAGGATCAAAAAGTTTTACTCCCACCAAAAAACAACACAACACCAATATCCACAAAAATGTGAACAGTCCAGGCATTAAGAGGGAAAAAAATGGAAAAGTTGCCAATTTTACACCTAGCAATTTCCCTTTTTTATTTCACATACAGCTATATTGCTTTTCAAAATTGTTTTTATAATCTTGAAGAAAGCATATTGCTACTTTTGTTTAAATGTGCAGCAGTGTTATTTAAATACATTTTTATCATCACTGTAATTAGTAGGGCTGTCCAGTGATTAAAAAAATTAATCACAATTAATTGCATGATTAAAAAATTAATCGTGCAATTAATTGCCCTGTTAAACAATAGAGTACTATTTATTTTAAATATTTTTGGATGTTTACTACATTTTCAAATATATTAATTTCAATTACAACACAAAATACAAAGTTTCCGCATCAGAGTGTTGCTCTTTTAAGACTTCTAAAACCATGCTCCACACCTCTCAGATTTTGGATGGCACTTCAGATTCTTAAACCTTGGGCTGAGTGCTGTAGCTATTTTTAGAAATCTTACATCTGTACCTTCTTTGCATTTTGTCATATCTGCTGTGAAAGTGTTCTTATAACGAACACGTGCTGGATCATCATCTGTGACTGCTATAACATGAAATATATGCAGAATGCGGGTAAAACAGAGTAGGAGACATATAATTCTCCCCATAAGGAGTATAGTCACAATTGACGCATTATTTTTTTAAACGAGCATCATCAGCATGGAAGCATGTCCTGTGGAATGGTGGTCGAAGCATGGAGGGGCATACGAATGTTTAGCATACGTGGCATGTAAATACCTTGCAATGCCAGCTACAAAAGTGCCATGCGAACACCCGTTCTCACTTTTAGGTGACATTGTAAATAAGAAGCAGGCAGCAGTATCTCCCATCAATGTGAACTAACTTGTTTGACTTAGTGATTGGCAGAATAAGAAGTAGGACTGAGTAGACTTGTAGGCTCTAAAGTTTTACATTGTTTTGTTTTTGAGTGAAGTTATGTAACCAAAAAAAATCTGCATTTGTAAGTTACACTTTCATGATAAAGAGATTGCACTTCAGTACTTGTATGAGGTGAACTGAAAAATACTATTTCTTTTGTTTATTATTGTTACAGTGCATATATTTGTAATAAAAATAATATAAAGTGAGCACTGTGCACTTTGTAGTCTGTGTTGTAATTGAAATCAATATTGAAAATATAGAAAAACAGAACAAAATTATTTGTGGAATGGTTTATTTGAAGGGTTAAAGTAGCTATGTTTTTCTGGCTGACACACAGTAAAACAGACTCAAAGAAATACCACAAACATTCCAGTTTGGATCTCTGCAAGATAATTTGAAGAGTCAACTCTATGGAAATCATGTTCTACCCAAGTTAACTATTGCGTTGCTACAATTTGTAAGCTACAGGCTTATTATTCACAGTATTAACTTAGAGGTGCTACGCTATACAGTATTTGATTTCCAAGCTATGCATGATTTCAGTAAGACATGCTTGTATTCTATAAGTTCTAGGAGATATAGATTAAATCAGTAAAGATACCATAAGTGGCTCAGACTCAAACTGATAAGTCACCTCAAGATAGGAAATTCATTTTATTCCTTAAAAATGAAACCATGTTATGAGGCAAAAATCCTGCTTTTTTGCCCAGAACAGGATTCAATCACTCAACAATGATAAAGTAGGGGTTTTTTTAGAGGCGGAGGAATTATTTAAAAGCAGACAAATGGAAAAAATATCTTGTTAAAACATATTAGACAAAAAGGACAGAATATACATCAAAAATACCTAAAATACTTGCTTAGATACACACATTCATATTTTTCATCACACATTTCAACACAACACAACATTGACTGCAGAACAGTGTCTTTCCATCTGTGCTAATGATTTCCATTTTTAAGGACCATTGGGCCAGATTTATAAAGGCATCTGGGCACTTAAAGAGGGAGATAGATACCTAGTGGGTTTAAAAAGCACCTGAGTTAGGCACCTAACTCCCATCAACTTCCATGTAACTAGTAGCTGACAGGAAGGCCTCTAATACTTTTTTTAAAATCAGAAGGGGAAAAAGGTAGTGCACAAAAGTATGATCGCAGGCAGAACCATGCATTCAGATAGATGCAGGCATATATCAAGAATATCAAAATTGTTACCATGTTATTAAAATACTTGACAATACAGAAATTCTCTGATGCACAAAGATGTGCACATGTTACATATAGAGGGCCAGATTATGTTCTCATTTACACATCATAAACCTACAGTACATCTATAACCTAGTGTTCACCCCAAGGTATATCCAAATTAACTCCTCTGAAGATAATTGAATTATCCTACATTTACACGGTGTAGTTGAAAGCAGAATTTGGCCTATTGTCTGCACAAAATTACCTACCTACAATTAAAACAAACAAATAAAAAAATCACTCATCCACTAAGTCTTTTTGGAAGGAAAGGTGGCTTGAAGAGGGTTAGAAACAAATGCTCTGTAAGAATCCTCAGCCAATCAGTTTTGAGATGCATTAGAAGAGACTGCTCACAACTCATCAGGAGTGAGAGATATGAAAGTAAAAATCAATGCGGAATGGTATCAAAGGAATATATCAGGTGAAAATAGCCAGTCTCTAGACACGAAGGTGGTTTTACCTATATTCCCATACTAAGCTTACTCTAAGCTATTGCCAGAAACATAGCGAAGCCATGCTGGAACTGATAAGCACATAGAGCTTACTGCTTTGCTCACTTTACTCACTCCACATCAAATTTGAATATGCAGAAGCCTGACTTCATCTGACCTTATAAAATTCTTTTTAATGTACTCCTGCTAGAATATTCATTATCATTACACACTGTGAAGCATTTACTAGATTTCAAGCCTTAGCATTATCTATACACAGATCTTTCAACTTTGCTGACCACTTTGGTAGTGTAGAAGAGAGAGATGGGATATCGGTTATCTCCCAAAAAGTTTGCAACTGCTAAACTTTGCCTACTACCTGGACATGAAGCCATCAGCCCTTAGGGAACTCCATGTGGTACAGAACACTGCAGCACATCTCAGCAACGTGGCCTACAGAAAACAGACCTGTCCTTTGCTTTCTTCACTGGCTCCCCACCGAACAATGAGTCAAGCACAAGATCTCAGGATTTATCTTCAAGGCATTCAATGGGCTGAGCCCAGCACATAAAAAAAGATCACTTAAAGCGCCAGGATGAATGCCAAAGTCAACAGCTCTGCTCCTCTGGCACAATGGAAATTTGGATCATTAAGATAAACCTCATCTGTGCAGGGTTCAGAGCTTCCTCAAGGGCCAGTCAGTGTGGAATCAACTCCAAAAGAAACTGTGGTCTAGAGCTGATCAGATGACGACAATTCTATTTTGCAGCAACTTTTATGATTTCAAAATTTGTTTTCATTCTGCACTGGGAAAAACCTCAAAACCTTTTGACTGATTTTACAAAATGTCATACACTCCATAAACTGGTAATTATGGTACTGGCCTGGGATGAGGGAGACCCAGGTTTAAGACCCTTCTCTGTCTCATTCAGATCAGATTTTTTTCATCCCAGATCACTCCAAATCACACAGGGCAGGGACATAAAGCTGTGTTTTTTCCCACATCCCAAACCAGTACTCCAATACAGAGTGAGTCTGACCCTCCTGGCCACTGTCTCTCTGAAGGTTTTTGGGTCAGAGAGAGAAAGTTCTGAGGAAACTGATGTGTTTCAGAAACACATTTTCGCTTCAAAGCAACATCCTATTTTGCCAAAATGAAATTTTGGTAATAATGTTCTGACCAACCAGAAGGTGATGAGGTTTATGATGGTCTGTAGGACAGCTGTAATGCAAGGTGAACTTCTTCAATCTGCCTTCTCTAATATAAACAGATAGCAACACATACATTAAAAAAAAAAAAAAAAAGACACCCTAAACAAAACAAGAACCTGCACACATACAATTCTCCTGCTCTCCTGTTGGCATAATTACTCCACCTCCCTGAATGGCAGTAACTATATAAGCAGGAGAGCTTCTCCCGCTGACATAGCGCCATCCACACTGGCACTTAGGTCGGTGTAATTTATGTCACTCAGGAGGCTGGCTTTTTCACATCCTTGAGTGACTTACATTACACTGAAGTAAGTGCTAGTGTGTACAAGCCCTTATGCTCATGTTACTCCATTAGTGTCAGTGATGTTACTCTGATTTACACCAAGATAAATGAGAGGAGAATCAGGCCCAACGTTCCACTAATTTAGGGCCTGATTCTGATGGTTGCTGAGCACACACAACTCCCACTAGTGCGGAGCACCCAACTCCGCATCAGCTCATCATTATTTATACACACATTCAGTCAAGCACAGTGACAGACTCCAGGTAACCTAGTTTGAAGATTAAATCTTTTTAAAAAGCCAGCTATGGCAAGATGTATTTATCACTTTGGTTTTGCTGCTACACTTCATATAATAAAATACCACTAAAGTAGTAATTTGTCATATATGAAAAAGAATGACACCTGTTTATTTAAATGTGTTATGGACAAAATAAGGGGCTGTCTAATATAGCTGCTTAGTTTATGCCACATTGTTGATCGTGTAAGTTTGTTGCTTCATAAAAGTATCAAGCCTATAGGATGAAGTAAACATTGTAATGTTACAATTCATAGTTTCCCTATTGCATCTGCCTTCTAATCTCCACTTTTCTTGCCCTCCAATTTGGTTTATTTGCTTCGGTGCCCATCAAAATTCCACCTGGAAGCAGCAAAAGCTATAATCTAGTACTGCTGCAAGCGCTCCTCCAACAGAACCCTCCCCTGCCAATAGCTGCCGTCATTCAAGTGGCACTTGCTGGCATGATAGCACAGAGTTGCAGCAATTTCTTTTCACTTTTCCATACCTCATATCCCCAGCTGTTCCAGGGGGGTGATCACCTTGCTGGTTTGATGAAGTCGAGAAACTCGGCAATAATTATTGTGCTGGAAGTGCTTAAGGCAGCCAGCAGTGGCCTGGCAGGAATTGGAATGCAGCCTGACCAAAGCAGCACACTCTAATTTGTTGCACTGAATATTTTGTTGTAAGAAATAATCATGACAGACTATGAAAGGCAAATTAAACTGTCTGAGGCCAACTCTTCTAAAGTGCCTCCCACAAAATGGGCTGATAATATTAGGTTAGCTGCTTAAATCTATCCATTCAGAGTGCTCTGACTTGTTCGTCAGTGACCTCTGAGAGCTATACAAAATGTGATCATTTATCCAATCATGATCTGTAGAAAGAGAGTTGTTTACAATTGTTTTTGACCCATTTAACAAGGATTAGACTAGAAGACTGAGACTAAGGCTATGGCTCCACTAAAGAGCTTAAAGCGGTGCAGACAAAGCACAGTCACCCTTCTCCATCCCTGCTGTTCTAAGACAGGATCAATCCACATTGAACTTACAGTGCTACTGACAGTGCTACACCAGGAATGGTGACAGAGCACTAGAGAAAGCCTAAGCAGAGGTAAAAACAAACACAAAAGAACAATAAAGAGCAAGAAGGGGGGTGTTACAAGTTTATTTTATTTAGGTCAGTGTGCTTAGTAAGCTGCTCGAATAATCACGTAAACCACAGCTTCAAACTGCTAATGCTGGGACTCAGAGGACCAATTTCAGGGCTTCATACTGTGAATAGCTGTCATTCCTCGACACACTATTTCAGTAATGTTAACATTAACTTCATACTGGTCACCTCAGGAATGGTAAGAATGCCTGTTGCTGCCAGGCCTCCTGCTTGGTCCCACTCTCTGAGGTGAGAGCCTCCCACACTGACAGCATTACTTCTGATCCTCTGCCAACCTTCCTGCTCAGGTCCCAACCTCAAAGCCAGACATTGCTGAGCAAGAAAATTTAAACCCTCATGTGCTGAGGGAACAACTACTGCATTCCTTCCAGGAGTTATTTCATTTAAAAACATTGTTCACATCTGATGCTAGTGCCTGCTTGTGGAATTATAGATTAGTTTGTGAGGTGGCATTAACTTTCCTATCACCAGTGTATCTTCTGTCTAAGAAGTATATGCTCCTCTTACATCTGAGAAGGCTGTCGTAAGTAACCATATAACTGATATGGTAGAAGGTCTATGCTTTAAATACTGCACTGGGTTCTGTTCCAGGCCCTACACCAGACTCTGAATTTAGGCAAATCACTATCTCTCTGGGTAAAAATTTTGAAAATTACACCAGTTTCCAGCTGGAGAGTAGAGAAAATAATAATTACAGGACCCAACATTCAATATTATCCTGGCCTTTTCTCCCGCTTCCCTGCAAAAAGCAGTTGGAAGGGAGGAAGTGGGCTAAGGTCATACCAGTAATCACTGTGGTGGGATACAAAATTGATCAGATGCTTTTCCTGTCAACTGGTTTCAGCTTGTTCTGTGGGAGGAGACAGCATGCATAATTCATCATCATTTTTTGGTAAGAAAACATTCAGTGCAAGGACTAAATCAATTATTATGGAAATCAAGGAACCACAAACAAGGAAGAGACCTATAAATTCTAGTGAGTACTAGAGTACTAACAATTAGTTACTCTGGAAGAGAGAAGGCAGAGTTTTGTACACGTTACTTTGAAATTTCTTTTATTTACTCCACCATATGTTTTTACCTACTGAAAGTTGATTGATTTGAGGACTTCAATAGCTCAGACATAGGTTAGGGGTTTGTTACAGGAGAGGGTGGGTGAGATTCTGTGGCCTGCGTTGTGCAGCAGGTCAGACTAGACGATCATAATGGTCCCTTCTGACCCTAAAGTCTATGATTCTATGATCTACAGACTCTAAATTCCTTGGGAGCTGGTTATTTGACAGACAGCCTTTTCCCTAGACCATATTTTGAGACCAGCTGAGGCACTTGAAGTGGAATCTCTGTAGTATAGAGGGCTGCCTTGCTGTTCTCCCTGTGGGTCCTCATTTTGGGAATTTGATTCCTGATCTTGTGTAGGCTGTGTGTCCAAAGTCCAGATGTCTTTAAAGTATGTTACAAATTGCAGTCTCTCTCTCAGATATTTGGAGGAAGAGGAGATTATAGAAAAGGGAGGAGAGTGAGGGTTGGGCAGGCTTTGTTGTTGCTGTGTAAGGATTTATCTTCTGGTACACATTTCTTTTATATTGAGAATAGCAGTTTGTATACTTTACTGTAAAATTAAATTATGGCAGGACAAGATGGGTATCTACTTCTGCTTTTATAAAACTGAATATATACATACAGGGGATCCTTCTGATATTGAGTTTTAGTGCAGAGAATAGTTTCAGAATGTAAACAGTTCACATAGACCCCATCCACATAGCCCTTATGCAGACAAAACTAGCAAAGTTCATGGGAATTTTCCCTTTGTGAGGCCTATAGGTTTGGTCCTCATATGTACATTCCATGTACCTATTTAAAAAAGCTTAAAGCTTTTTTCCCATTCAAGGATCAGTGAAATGACTCCAATCTCACAATGGGTACCATATAAAGCTGTGGTTTTCAACTTTCAAAGTAGCAGCCGTGTTAAGAAAAGGAGTACGTGTGGCACCTTAGAGACTTACCAATTTATTTGAGCATAAGCTTTCGTGAGCTACAGCTCACTTCATCGGATGCATAAAGTGGAAAATACAGTGAGGAGATTTATATACACACAGACCATGAAAAAATACACATTGTAAGGAGAGTGATCACTTAAGATGAGCTATAACCAGCAGGAGAGTGGGGTGGGGGGAGAGAAAACCTTTTGAAGTGATAATCAAGGCTGGCCATTTCCAGCACATTTCCAGGAGTTAACAAGAACGTCTGAGGAACAGTGGGGGTAACCTGCACATCTACCAATGTGATATATGCCATCATGTGCCAGCAATGCCCCTCTGCCATGTACTTGGGGCAAACTGGACAGTCTCTACGTAAAAGAATAAATGGACACAAATCAGATGTCAAGAATTATAACATTCATAAACCAGTCGGAGAACACTTCAATCTCTCTGGTTACTCGATTTCTGATCTAAAAGTGACTATTTTTCAACAAAATAAACTTTGAAAACAGACTCCAACGAGAGTCGGTTGGGGTTCTATTTGAACATAATGTAACCTTAAATTAGAGAGGCTAAACTCATTTATAAAATACCACATCAATATGATAATTTCACTAATTATGCTCCTTTAAATTCCTTTAAGGTAAAAATCAGAAACTAGAATCCTGCTGGGAGATGCTGTCTAATGGCTAAAGGGAAGCCATTAAGGGAGTTCTCCATGAAAATTAGGGTTCATTCACTTACTCATTTTGTACTTCTTGAAAGTCCTTATACACCTTCTGTTTCAACTGGGTCATACTTGTATATATGGAATAAACTCATTGTTTAATGATAAAGCTAGTTCAAAAAAATAAAATAAAATATTGCCCAGAGTTATTGAATAGTTTACGAGATTGACTAGATGAGATTAATACATGGATGGACAGATATCAAAGAGGTGGGCAACATGAAAGAGACAGTCAATAGTTTAGAAATAAAAATAAGCCTAATCAAAAACCTTGGATCAAAAGACCCCAGAACTCTGGATCTGATTTTAGTTCAAACCCTTCTTTTGGGTCACTGTGCTGGGATGGGTGTCTTTATGTTGGAGCTAACGAACTCCGCATTCTTGATTACTCTGCTTCTCTGATTTCTCTAAGGACATGGTACAACTTAAATCTCACATTGCACAATACAAGCAAGCACCTAATGAAAATATAAAAAAATAGGAGATACACTAGTTAAAAAGAGAAAGATGCCAGGACCTGGCAACACCATGACCACCACTTAGATCTTCTATAGTGCTGTTCATCCATGGATCTCAGTGCCTTACAAAAGGAGCGTACCATTATCCCCACTTTACAGATGGGGAAACTGAGGAAGTGAAAGGTGAAGAAATGTCACCCAATAGGCCAGCAGCCACTCCAGAAATAGAACTGAAATCTACTAAGGTCCAGCTGAGTGCTTTATCTGCTAAGCCATGCTGTCTCCCAAATACTCAGTGCTTCCAAAGAAGATTGTTAAATAACTTTCCCCTCATTTGCAATAACCTGAAGCAGGCAGCCATCTATTTATCACTAATTAATATGTCAGTTAACTAGATTACCAAGCTTTTATAATGTATGCCATGAAAAATGTAAGTCTATGAGGTACATTAATAACAACAAAGTGATGGTGTTTCTGATGCCTTAAAAGCATCCTAAACATACTTTAATTTTTAATTAGCCTTTTTAGCAGATGAACACTAGTTGGCAGAGCACCAGAAGGTGACACATCTGTTACTGCTGCAGGGTATACACCCAGAATCCTGCAATACAGTATAAATAAATCACTACATGTACCTTATAATGAAAAAAAAATCACGAAAACCTGTCAGATTAGCGCAGCATCATGCAAGTTGAGGCACAAGAAAGAAATTCTTTTGGTAGTTCGAAGTGCGCTGTTAAGGAGAAAATATATCCCTGAAAGCCCTGGATAGAAAAAGAAAATGGAACGACAGATGGAAAATTCCACTGAATACTTTATCAGCCACCTGTCATCCACTGAATGGTGGCCAACACAGCTACCTTATTAAGTTACACAATGGAAGACAAAGTTGCACTGGTGAAGCAGTACAGTACTACAGGGTAATGATGTGTATCTTATGCTAAGCATAAGAAACTCAAGTTACATTTTAAAGGAACAGGCCAGTCCAGAATCAGAAGTAATGATTAGCTATGAGTAAGTGTCAGAAGGCGTGCATGCTTAGCGGAACTTTTTAAAACTCCCCCTCATCACCACCCTCTCAGTGTCTTCCAATAGCCTCCTGGCTCCACCCAGTAGCATCTCATTGGTTCCACCAATATTAACCCACAACCCTCCAACAGACCCCTCTCCTTCTCTTTCAAGTTCTCTTTACTAGTCCCAGAGGCTCCAGTAATCTCTTTATTGGCTCCAAGCATTACTGAATTTAAATTTTGCACACTGAGACAACGTGCTTTGGAGAGTTCTCTGCTTTCTTAAAAGCGTGCAGGTTCTGAATTTATCAGTAGCCAACACATAGAGAGGCTGCCAGAACCTCACGATGGGATCATAAATAGATTGGGATGTGAATAAAGAGCAAGCTGTGGATAGAGAATGCCTATTTGCTCTGGGACATTTGAAGGTTAACCAGTTGAAAGGCAGCTGGGATCTACTGGGATCTAATAGTGGCAAAGGATGGAAAGGGACAAGAGTCATATGGGTGAATTGTTTAGAGAGAAGTGGTAGGGAGCACTTAGAATGTTTTTTTTTAAATCCATTTTGGGGGAGGTTCAGGTGTTCATTTATTTGGACAATCGTAGTAGCAGTGTTGCAGGCTTTCCTCCCATCTTCTGGCCAGGACTTGCAATCATTTCTGTTAGATGCAAATAGCAATGATAATCCATTATTTTTTACTCCTTTTCAGATTAGACTACTGCAATGTGCTCTATATAGTACTACACCTTAACCTAGAAAAATCTACCCTAGGACTGAAGTTGCTGGACCACATGGCAGCTGTTTAGTAAGGGGTGTATGTATCAAGGCAGTAGACCGGTGCTATGGAATCTGCACTGGGTATACATGGATTTCCAGTGGAGTTTGAGGTGCTCGTTTTCAACTATTGAGTCCTAATTGGCTTGGGAACTACTCATTTGAGGGAACATTTCTCTCTCCCTGCCATATGGCTACCAGTGTGGTCAGCAGAGGCATTAAAGTTGCAATCCCTTCAGTATAAAAGAAACAATGGGGCGTTGTTGGCAGAGCATTGTTCATGAAAAAGTGCATCTCAGCTTTGAAAATTTCTCCCCATTTAGTTCAAAGTAGACCAAATCTTTCAGTGTATGTTGCAAGGTATATCCCAATGCCTTTGCATAGGGTATGGTGCATGATATGGGTTCTTTGTGACTGTGGTTTCACTGGGATGTTCATTTGATTGCTATATCTGGCTGGCTATTTACTTATTTTGAAGAGGTTGCCTTTTTTGTGTCACTATATTTTTAAGATTGTCAGAGACTTCTAGCCCAGGATACACATTCTTTAACTTGATTTGTAACAAAAAGAATGAAATGCCTACAGAAAATAAATCTGGCAAAAAATGCACAACCATTTGGTATCAGAAAAATATATAGTTAAACTACACATTATGGCAAATGTCACTGCTATGGATTGATTTAATTTCTTTGGGAACAATGAATGACTAATAGAAAACAAGCAAAGACTTCAGAAGACAGGGATCTTAACCAAAGAAATAATAATATAACAGGGATTTTAACCAAAAAAAATAAAAATAAAAATATGGCAAATAGTTCCTGGTTTTCATTTTATGTAAACCCAGCAAAAAGTCTAGCATTTTGAAGTGGCTGGGTACTAAACACCACAAAAAAAAAAGTCACTTATTTATGTGCCTAAATTTAGACTTAGCAACCTAACTTTAGGCACGTATTTTTAAAAACTTTAGCCCTTAATCTTTGTGTGTCAGCATCAGGTCAGAGAGCAGTATTTGCCTCTAAATACTAGAGCTCAGAGAAAGGTGAGAATGACATAATGGTACAGACTAAGGGATACTGGCTTTAGCCATTTTTGAAATTATATGGAATAAAACAAAGTGTATCAAAATATGTTTGCATTGATTCATTCAAACATCTACAATGACTTTAAAACAGCTCTGAGTTCCAAGCATTATCTCCCTGGTGCCTAGGAACCCCAGTCATAGCACCCATTGTGCTAGCTACTGTACAAAACAGAACAAAAAGACAGTCCCTGCCCCAAAGCGTTTCTGTCTAATAGACAAGGCAGATTTGCGGGGAGGGGAGACATAAAAGCAGAGTGAACAATGTGATAACAGCAAACGCCCACTTTTTTTTGGGGGGGGGGGGGGAGGTGCATTTACTTAGGAGTGGGATCAACTAAATGGCAAAAGAAAGAAGGGGAACAGGGCAGGGGATAAGAGGCGGGGGAGGTGTGGAGTGAGAGAGGGGAAGGTTGGAGCAAACAGCCAATCAGCACGGGCCAGTTATGTTGAAGATGAAAAAAAAAAAGGTCCCTGGTTCGCTGCTCCTGTTCCTACTGGCTGTGGTCTCTAGCTGACTCCTCTAAGCAGCTTTTTCCCCAGGCCACAAGGTGGGCAGGAGGGAGGGCACTACCTTGCGCCCCCAGATTTGGGGAGAGTCTCCATGCACAGGTCTGGGTCCAGAGGGCTGCTGGGGCAAGGGGGAACAGGCTTCCCCAGTCTCAAAGGTCCCAATGTGCTCCTTAATTCCTTACTTCCACAACTTAACTTCTCTGAGCTTTCATCAGCCCCCTTCAGTTGTCTCAGGACTCTCCTCTCTTTCATTGTCCTTGGTTTGTGCTTAAAGCACATCTTGCACATTCTTTGGAGACACAATGCACTCTGGGACACAGTTTGAGCATCCACTAAATGCAAATTAACCAGCAGTGGTTCCCAGCGTAGGATTATCAGAAGTCCTGGGCCCTGCTTCTCATGTCTAGCAGCACAAAAAGTAGGATAGGATAAGTTATATAAACTAATATTTTATCCACATTTCTAGATGGTTCTAGGATGGCAATCTCTGTAACTGGACCTTACCCTTTTGAGGTTCCATTCATGACTACTCATCACAATCACAATAATATAAACCCCCCCCAAAAAACTTGTGCAGCCACAAACACAACTCAGACAAGACAGATCACCTATAACTTCTAGACTGAATGCTTTGCTATTGAACAAATCTAAAATATGCCAAAATCTAAAATAGAATTACTAGGCAGATTATATCTAACCCACCACTAACAAAAAAAATAAATCTGTTTATCAGATTGAAATTTTGTCAGTGTTCATTATTTCTCTCTAAGGCTCTTGGGTCTAATTGTAACAAGTACTGAGCACTTACTATGCCAGCTGAAGTCAATGGAAGCTGCAGCTGGGAGCTCAGCAGCACCTCTGAAAAATCAGATCATTTTCTTTTAAATAACGGTGGTATTCACAGCTTACCAACGTTTAGCTTTTACCCTCAGCATGACAGCCCCTGTGAATGTAAGCTAGTTTACTCATGACAACGTCATTAAAAATAAAATCCACTACTTTTTTTCAAATCTTCAGCTAGTTTGATGCATACCTATAGAAAACACAAATGTAAAAAGGTTATTAAAATGCTTTGGTTTGTTAGCAACTATACCAGTCCTGGAGCCTGAGTAAATCTGCTCTCTCCTGATACCTGACTTATTCTAGGATGCCTTCAATTATTTCAGATGAGCTCTCCATGTCTTTCTGGCCTTTATAGTAAACAGAAGACACAAAAGATAAATGGGGAAACATCAGTTGTTTCCTCAACAAATGCCCTCTGCTACAAAGGACCAGTGTGCAGACAGCAAAATAAGACCCACTTATCAAACCATACACTCAGTGCCACCAGAGAACTACGCTGTGTTTTGATAAGGATTTCCTGGATGATGTGACCAAATTCTGCCTGCATCTCAGAGGTACCTTGGGCATCTGGAATAGAATGCTTCAACCAGATAATGACAACAAATCACTTTTAATTAGTTAAGTCTTGCTTTCCACCTCCCCAAATCCAGTTTTAAAAAAAATCTCTGGCTCTGACATTTGAAAACATGATGTGTTATTTCCTAACGGCCCCAAATGACAAGATTAAGTAGTGGCTAACTCTCCACCCAGAACCGGCTAACTAGTATGTAAACATAACACACTTTCAATGTGCCATCAGAAAATCCGTACAAGATACTGTGGTACAATTCTTAGGAATTATAAGTCTCTTTTTGCAATTTTTTTAAAGCAACTGCAGCCATATGAAATCATAAAATGATTCCCTATACAAAGAGGTTAACCGATCCATAGCTAAAAGCATATTTGTTCTGGTGAGATTAGGAAAGATGTTTGTTACTGATAAAGTCTAATACCTAACTGTTTTCCAAAGAAAGTTGAAGCTGGACATTTTCTTCTCTTTAATGACACCTTCATAGAAGGAATTTAAATGCTATGCGCTGTTGATATTTAGGAAATCAGTGGATAACATTTCCCCTTGAACTAGGACTGCAGTTGTGATGTGCCCTTAGATGGGCTGTGCAAGGTGGGAAGTGGGGACTCCTTGTATGTTTTCTTCCACCTTACACACTTATGCAGAGGTCAGTTATAATCTAGCCCAGGGATCAGCAATGTTTGGCACATGGCCTGCCACGGTAAGCCCCCTGGTGAGCTGGGCCAGTTTGTTTACCTGCCACATCCGCAGGTTCAGCCAATCACAGCTCCCACTGGCCACAGTTTGCCGCTCCAGGCCAATGGGGGCTGCGGGAAGTGGCAGCCAGCACATCCCTCAGTCCGCGCCGCTTCCTGCAGCCCCCATTGGCCTGGAACGGTGAACCACGGCCAATGGGAGCCGTGATTGGCCAAACCTGTGGACGCAGCAGGTAAACAAACCGGCCTGGCCCACCAGGGGGCTTACCCTGGTGGGCCGTGGGCCAAAGGTTGCAGATCCCTGATCTAGCCCTAAATTATACATTTGGCTCCTCCAGAAATATTCCTCATAGCCTGGAGCCAAATCTCTGTCTTCTATTTCCAAGTATGGGACTCACTGCTGAGGGATAGTATTGACTCTGGGGCATATAGGTTAGAAAGATTAAAAGGAAAAAAAAAAGGGACACATGAACAGGTATAGCTACTGTCATGATTTCCCCCTCCCACTTGCAGCTGGGTGTAATAATGTTAGGGTTACTCCTCTCAGTTTCTCCTCTCGGGTTCCTTAAAGTTCATAAGTTCTCCTGGGTCTGATAATACTCCTGCATGGGGCGAGTTCATTATTCCACCTAGTGCAAATAGTCCTTGAAAGTCCATTTATCTCAGACACAGTGCATATAGTAATAGTGATAAAAACCAGTCCAACGAATCACCTCATGCCCCAGCTCCAGTGTCTTCTAACACACCTGGGCTTCTTTCACTCCAGAAACCGTTATATCACAACAGAGATCCCAGCCATCTTCCTGACTTCCAAGCCTCTGCCTGGAGAAGGTCAGTAGGCTAGCCCCTCCACTACTCTCCTGCCCTCAGCTTTCTCCACAGAACTCCCTCCAGGGACTCTTTCCAATCACACTGTCTTCATATCATTTATTATCCCCAGCTGCTGCTCTGCTTTTAATCAGGTCAGCATGAGATGTATGTATTCTGGCACAAGGGGAGCTGGACCCACTTCACTTAAACGGGCCAACCACCCTTTGATACAATTGCAGCTACACTAGCTAAAAAAATATTCACAAGAATAAAACTTGTGTGATCAAGCACCTAATCTTCCCACCTGATTCAATATTACATAGTTTCTCAGATGCATTATGGGTGAACTTTGCCTTCTTTGGCCATATCTAGTATAGGCCACTGCTGGAGACAGAATACTGGACAAGATGAATTGATGATCATACCTATGATTCAATTAGTACAAAGTGAAGCTGAATGCAGATTAAGTTGAAAAAGTGGAACTTTAATAAACCCTGTCCATGCACTGCTCTGTTCATGTAGCTGCATTGCTTCCAGACAAATTCCTCACTTTCCCCATTTTCCGGGGGACCTCTCTCTAACAGTCCCTCCAGGGATCCTGGGCTTTCTGACTCCAGTTCCACTGATCATAGTATGACTATGTTCTAAATCAAGAAACTGCCAATGATATCAAGCATATTTCAGTAAGAATGCCTGGGGCAGCCTCAGTCAGTCTGATTGCAGAGGTGGGCTCAGTGACATCAGCCAGGGAGCAATGAATATCCTAGATTGGCACCACTATATACCTCTACATTCAAGAGAGAAAAAGAAAGGGAAAGAAAAAAAGATTTCCAGACTACACAGCTCTCCATGACAAAGGTCAAGTCTCAGATGAGTTAGTCAAGAAGAGTTTTAAAGTGGTAATGTAACAGGAGAAAAAACCCCACAGAGCAGCCATCGAGGTCATGAAGATCTCAGATGAAAAGAAGTCTATGGCATATCAATTAGGTAATTTTTTTTCTTTATAAATGAGGCTTTTGGATTTTCAATTGGTCCTTTGAAGTAACATTTTCTGAATAAGTTATACATTATATTTCTATAGGAATACAGATTGTTCACTAACTAGAAGAACTGCAAAAATGACAGTAGTAGTAATTCTCTCACTTTGGATGTGCACTCTGTGTCCTCCTGCAATCCGCAACAAAATTAACCTATCATCTGAAAAGGGGCCAACAGAGACGCTGTTCCTTTGAAGAGAATAGAAAGCTCTCTTCTTAGTGATCTACAAAATACTACACAGTGAAAAGATTAATGATTTGCAATATCACATGGAATCAATTCTCATCTCTGAATTCCCACATCAATCTAGAGATATATGATGACCAAAAACTCAGGAAAATAGGAATTGTGGTTTTTACCATGGTGTTTTCTTGCTAATGTTTCAACAGGTTACAAATCACATTCCTTTCATTAGGATATATTTAACCAGCAGTCCCTTATTGATTTGGGCTTTATCACTCAATAGTGGATCACAGTAAGAACTTATGGAGCTTGTAACTAGACATCAGCCAACACATTTCAAACTGGCCACTGATTGGGTGGTACGTAGCTTGAGTCACTCTAGGAGCATCAAAGCTGGGTAGCCCAAAACCGAGGCACTCAGAATCTGTGTCTGCTTTTGAAAATGTTGACCTAAGTCATTGGTCTAGCAAGCATCATAGAGGAACAAATATACAGTTGGAACCCAGTCCTACATTGTGATCTGAACAGGTAGGCTGCTGCACACATCTGGAGCCCACTGAAGCCAACGGGGCTCCATACAGGTCCTCCTTAATGGATAGCAGGTTTAAAACAAATAAAAGGAAGTTCTTCTTCACTCAGCACACAGTCAACCTGTGGAACTTCTTGCCTGAGGAGGTTGTGAAGGCTAGGACTATAACGGAGTTTAAAAGAGAACTGGATAAATTCATGGATGTTAAGTCCATTAATGGCTATTAGCCACGATGGGTAAGGAATGGTGTCCCTAGCCTCTGTTTGTCAGAGAGTGGAGATGGATGGTAGGAGAGAGAGCGCTTGATCATTACCTGTTAGGTACCCACTCTCTCTGGGGCACCTGGCATTAGCCACTGTCGGTAGATAGGATACTGGGATGGATGGACCTTTGGTCTGACCCAGTGTGGCCATTCTTATGTTCTTATGTTTTCCCATATGAATCACAATGCAGAATTAAGCTTTGGACATTAAACCTGAAAGACAGCTGCAATATGTGAATAATATGCTAAACTGTTATAAGCTTCTATGTTTAAACACGAGGTATTTTAAATTTATATTAAACACTACTAATGCCACAATAAAAAGCTATATCAAAATTACATAATCAACATTATACTCTGCATTTTAGAGACTGTTATTTAATTTAAAAGTGGTACAGTCCAGGAACATAGGAAGATGCATACCAACACAGGTCATAGATTACATCCTGGCCACAATGAAGTCAGTGGCAAAACTCTCATTAACTTCGGTGAGGCCAGGATATCACCCCAAAAACTCAACCTACTCTGGTATTCTATATCTCATGGTATTCTCTACTCTACTCTGGTATTCTATATCTATATCTCATGGTCAATGCTGGATTTTTCATAAGAGTTGGGTAACCCTGGCCCCTACAATGCCCTGGTTAGTGCAGAACAACATTGTGGGCACATTTTCTTCCTTATCCCAGATTGTAATCCCATGCAAGATATGATAAGAATGCATTACAGAATAATAGGGAATGTCAGCAGGCCTTTTGAGGCTGTCATGCCAGGGCAAGAATCTCTTGCAAACAGCATCTTGAATGGACAGGTATTTTGCCAGGCTGTACCTTGGTATGGCTTTTGTGACCAATCCAGTGGAAAAAAATTGTTATATCAAACATGTTCTCTAGCATCTGAGCCGGAATTTATTTTCATACAGAGTTTGTGATGTTGTATAATATTGGTTTTTAAAAATATTATCTTTATTAAATTTTCAAGGACACATTACAAAGATGAGTTTGGTACAGAGAGATACAGCTGGCAGATCAAGACAAGGTTTGCACCTCAGGCACAATTCAAAATTTCATGTACAATGCTAATCTGTATCCATTAAGTGTTACTATATCATTTGTATGAGCTAGTACTAAGCCATTAGGATTATTAAATTGGTTTTGCATTGCTTGGCTTGCTGGTTCACTTTCTTGCCCTCCTCCATAACAACATGGGAGAGCTGGCTCTGTTGAAGAACATTACCAGGCTTCATTTACTTACACTTTAGGATGACATTAGAATCAGTAAGGAGTTTACACCCAAGAATCCTGTTGTGAATATTAGACATTTGTATGCTGTTCTTGTTTGTAGATGTGCACTTGACTATGTAAATTCATCAGTATAAAACTAACATGTTAGTAAAGTAATAAAATACATGTATATATTTTTTTTTAAAATGGACACTGGGTGAAATTCCTCCTTCTGCAGATGACTGACAATGCCGATGTCCTAATTAAATTCCACTTATGTTCAAGGACCATTCTGTCAGTCAGGGATCTGCAGTACATAGAGATGTCCTGGCTATACAGGGCATAAGTACCACTACACTAAGGAGAACACTTTATTTGCCAGTCAAGCTGCTTGTGAGGCCAAAGAAGCTCAGAGCAGTCTTAGCTGAGCTAAGGATCTTGCCTCAGGTATATTTACTCTTGGATCATTTTTCATAATACAGTTCAACCAATCCTTTCTCTACAGAGCATGGGAGACCTCTGCATAGCAGACATAACAGATGAGGTAGGATGGGAAGGCGAAGAAACAGGGGGCTGTTGCTGCAGTACCTAGCAACTGGGGAAAACATTGCAGGGAGCAGCAGATCCAGGAAGCAGATAGTTGGTTTGGGTGCTGCCTACTTACTTCACCAAGACCACAGGGTTTGTATTGTTGAGAGCCTGCTCCAAGTATATCCACTCCAGTAAAGAAACAGGGGTGGCTATAGTAGTATCCAGCTGGCTACAATAAACAGGAGTTTGCAGTGTGATGACGTTGTGAACCAAATTATTCTTGACTATGTACACATAGGGGAATCCACATAAAAAACCAGGAAAGACACAAGGTTGCTCTACACAGATTGGGTTTGACTGTTCTTGGAGCATCATGTTTAGTTTTAGTCCTTAGATTAAGGAGGATGTGGAGAAGCACGGAAAAACAAAAAACAAAAAAAACAAAGAGCAGCAAAAAATCGTACTAAGTATGGAAAAACAAATGAGGCAAGAATGAGGGAATTTAAATTCAGTCTAGAAAATGGAAGACTCACGATGGCAGTCTATAAATACATTCAGGATAATATAAAAGAAAGAAAAAGGATAGTACTGAGAAAGGAAGGAGCAATGGCCTGAAGCTCAGAAAGGAAAAAAAAATAGGCTTGATATGAAAGGAAACATTCTCAACAGTAAGAATAATTGGCCAGGGAAACCGATGCCTAAGGGAAAAGGAGGAAGACAATATCAGCAGATATTCAAAAACAGGTTAGCTAGAATCTTACTGGGAATGATGTAGTGAGTGGTTTTGCAAGGAGGTTGGGGGGTCAGCCTGAATAATGTAAGTGCCTTTTCTGCCCCAGATATGATTAATAGATATATGATTAAAAAGGCTAATATTAATGGGGTGCTAAGATTAAGAAGTCAACCACTCATCCATCAGAAAATAACCCAATTAAAGAATTATACCACACTAAACTCAGTTACATTTCACAACCTACATATTTTGTGATCTGAGGGAAAATAATTTATTAAGATTTTTGTTAAAAACAAGAGAAATTTAAAATACTGGATATGCACAAGATAAAAAAATGTCAGAAATCAATATGTATCTTGTAACAATTACATTCATGCAGAAAGGCAAGACTCCTAAATATTTTCTCCAAACAGATGACAGTAAAGGTTCAGTGCACCATTTAACACAGTGTACCATTATTATTATTTTATTTGGGTTTTGTTTTTAATTTTCCTAGACCTATATTGCCAGGGGTGCTGGAGGTAGGGGTGTTGGGGGTTGTGACAGCACCCCCGGTTTGAAGTGGTTTCCATTATATACAGTAGGGCTGGGGAACCTATGGCCTGTGGGCCGGATTCGGCCTGCTGCTTCATTTCTTCTGGCCCATGGCAAGTTTCCGCGCCGCTGGCTGGAAGCCCGAGCCTTGCTCCCCGCCAACCCACCCTCCCGTCCCCGCAGGGCTGGAGCTGTGAGTGCTGGCTCATCCCGCTGAAAGGGGAAGCTGGGGTTGCCAGGATGTTAAAAGTTTGGTCAGCTCCGTGAAGCTCCCAGAAACGACCAGCCTGTCCCTGTGGCCCCTAGGTGGAGGGGCGATCAGGGAAGCTCCGCGCACTGCCCCTGCCCTCAGTGCCGGCTTCGCAGTTCCCATTGGCTGGGAACCACGGCCAATGGAAGCTGCGGGGGTGGCACTTGCAGGCACAGGCAGCACGCACTGTGCAGAGCCCTCAGCTTCTCCATCTGGGCCCAGACATGGCATCAGTTTCTGGGAGCAGTGCGGAGCCCCAACACGCAGGGAACCTGCTTTAGCCCCGCTGCACTGCCTGGATGGAGTCTGCATCCTGAACCTCCTGCCCCAGGTCAGAACCCCCTCCCACACCCTAACGCCCTCTCAGACCCTGCACCTCCACCCTGACCCCCTGCCCCAGGTCAGAACACCCTCCCAGAGCTCGGACCCCAACCCCTTGGCCCAGCCCTGAGCCCTCTCCCACACCCAGACTCTCTCCCAGAGCCAGCACCCTGAACCTCCTCCTGCACCCCAACCCCCTGCCCCAGCCCTGAGCCCGCTCAACACTTCAAACCCCTTGGCCCCAGCCTGGAGCCCCCTGCACCCAGCCTCCTGCACCCTGAACTCATTTCTGGCCTGACCCTGGAGGCTAGGGGAAGCCCCGAGCCTCTGCACCCTGCAACAGGGCTGGAGCTGTGAGCACCGGCTCGCCCTGCTACAGGGGTGGAAAGACCCGGGCCTCTGTGCCCCAACGCAGAGCTGTGTAGCCCTTGACTGATTTTTTAATGTGGGTCAATAGCCCCTGATAGAAAAAAAGATTCCCCATCTGGATATAAAAGGTTTCCAGTTTTGTTCAATGGCTTCCAGCACCCTCACTACAAAAGTTGTTCCAACGCCACTGTATATTGCTCAAGATTTGAGACTTACTCTTTGCTACCAGTCTGCACAGCTTAACAATAAAAACAAATCAACAACTGTGCTACTTGAGGAAGCAAAGGAACGTTAATCATGATACATGTTTCTTACTAAGTATGGACAGTTACCTTTATGAAAATGAATGCAGTTTAAATCTATGCTGAAAAGCGGAAGATGAAATCCTAGATTCAGACAAAACGTTTGGGTTCTGAATCTCATTAAATCAGTGGCTAAAAACATGTATTAGGTTATTCAATAAAGCAGATTTATATATAGCTTTTAGTGGCAAATCTGTGGCCAGAAATGTTAATGCGATTTGTCTGAATCTCTATCATGAATTTGTTTCCCAGATTTTAATAACTGTGCAGGTCTCAGCTTGGAACTGAACTGTCACCCTGAGCATCAGACCTGTATTTAATTCACAAATGACTCTTATTCTATTTTTTTCATTTTGCAGAAATGAATTTTGAAAGATAATAAAATATTTCAGACATACTGTGTATGAACAAGTTCCATGTTCTGTACCATTTATCTTGTAAGCTCTAAAACGATAATTACATTTAAATTACTCTTCAGCTCTACTGCATTAACATAATTGTGTGTCAACTAACAAGATGTACTTATTAAATGGGGTATTTTTAGACTTACCACACGTTAATAATGAATTGCTACATTTACAGTATATCTTGTCACACTTTGCCTAATAAGTTGCTCCTGCAGGAAGTGGTGCCATTAAAGCTAACAACTGTACTACTTCCTGTTGACCACTGTGAATTCGATATTGCCTAATAAAAAACATGGGATAGCATACGGCAGTGTTGCAAAGCTTTTTTTTTTTACTGAATTCTGGTTTTTAAAAATGGATAGAAGTGTTCCTAGTGAAAGGGCACAAAACTATCTTAAAACATTATGTGCACAGGCAGGATAAATAGCACCTTCAAATCAGCTACAGTGGGGTCAGGAAGATCCCTATGCTACAATACCAATTAAGGATTGTTCCTATTTTATGCAGAGCTAGCAGAATCCCAATAAATGGACAGAAGAATCTGGAGAATGAAGCTGGCCTATTATATAGTGTTTCAGTTCTTGCACCCAGAGAATGAAAGTTTCTTCCTCCTATCATCACAATATTATCCAAGAGACTTTTCCGACAAAGCTGAGATGTAAAATCATGTCTCAAAAGCAGGCCTTCAAAAAAGAGACTTCAAATCAATGCTATCTTCCTAATATACCAGCTTTGTCAGTCACCTTCATTCAATTATATAACATTCTAACATAAAATCCTGGGGTGACATTGGATCAAAATTTGGCACAAAAAGTACAGACAAAAACCAAATCAATGAGTCATAGCTAAAATATTGTGATTTTTTTCATGGTTTTTCATTTTATTTTTCATAAGTTGTGTTACTTCATTTTATTCACGTGGTTGGGGTGGCAGATCCTGCCCCCGGAGGTAGGAGGCCCTGGAGAGGGGTGTGTTGCAGATTGAGCCTGACTTGTAATCACTGTGCAGCAGCAGCTCCTGTTCCACATGGTTGCGCACGACTCTTCCTGCTGGGCACTATGACCTGGCACACAGGGTCATGGTGCTGCTAATGTTTGGCCCAGCCACACCCCCATCATTATGACGGAGGAGCGACCAGGCCAAATTTGAGCAAGTGGCACATGTGCCAGGTTGCAACTCAACTCACTCAAATTTGATCCAGCCTCTCCCCCATCATGATGACCTGCAGCTTAGTTCTCGTCTGAATGTGTTTGGTTTAAACTTCCAGACATTGGATTTTGCTGTTCCTTTGTTTGCCAGATTGAAATGCCCTCTATTATCAAAATTTCTGTTCCCCAGGTGGGTACTTACAAATTGTGATTAAGTCATCCTATAATCTTCTCTTTGTTAAGCAAAACAGATTGAGTTCCTTGAGTTTATCACTATCAGGCATGTTTTCTGACCCTTTAATCATTCTCTTGGCTCTTCCCTGAGCACTCTCCAATTATCATCATCGATCTTGCCACAGTATTCCTGCAGTGGTCATACCAGCACCAAATGCAGAAGTAAAATATCAAGTATTCCCCTGTTTATTAATACAAGGATTGCATTAGTCCTTTTGGCCACACTGTTGAACTGAGAGCTCAAGCTCAGCTGATTATCACCATAAGCCTCAAGTCCTTTTCAAAAAAAAAGAAAAGGAGGACTCGTGGCACTTTAGAGACTAACAAATTTATTTGAGCATAAGCTTTCGTGAGCTACAGCTCACTTCATCAGATGCATCTGATGAAGTGAGCTGTAGCTCACGAAAGCTTATGCTCAAATAAATTTGTTAGTCTCTAAAGTGCCACAAGTCCTCCTTTTCTTTTTGCGGATACAGACTAACACGGCTGCTACTCTGAAACAAGTCCTTTTCAGAGTCACTGCTTCCCCAGATACAGGATGGAGGACTCATAACCTACATTCTTTTTTCCTAGAATGTATAACTTTACATTTGGCCATATTAAAACACAACTTGCATTTGTTAGTAGTTCGTCTAGCCCGTAATTGAACCTATTTGTTTCCCACAGTCAAGTTGGTCTCTTGTATTGTATCTTAGAAAAAAATGCTTTAGTAGTTCTTGTCTCTACCTTCAAAATTCTTGGGTCTTCTCTATTAGTTTCCAAGATTAGCTATTTTCTTTGAGTCAAATATCCAATCAAAATGAATATTCAACAGAATATTCAACCAGAAAATTAAACCCAACCTTAAGAATCCAAGGGCACTTGTAATTTATGGACCATTGAGTTTTATAATTAAAAATAAAAAAAAGTGAACTAGAAAATTACTTACCTCTGAAAATAGCAACTGAACATTTGCGCTAGCTACTTTTGTAATCTACTGGATTAAGAATGTCAATATCATCATGGATGGACCTGCAGACTCAACACAATATACAAAAATGTCACAGTTATCGGAACTACAGATGGAAAAGACTTATTAGATCATCCAAGCCATCTCCCTTTCAGTGTAGAGTTCCCTACAGTATATTTTCTTAATATTTTGTCTAGTCTAGTTTTAAAAGTCCCAAGAGATGAGGCTTCCACTACTTTCCTTGAAAGGCTATTGCAGAGCCTAGCCTATCTCACTGTCAGGAAGCTTCTTTTTTTGATACTGTCTCTCAATAGTCCCACTGTAATTGTGCCACTATGTACCCCACTAAACTTGTCCTCTCCATCTTTGTGTTTTAATATCTTTCATATCTAATGTTCCTGTCAGTTATCACTTCGCTAAGTAGGTACAGGCTGGCTCTTTTAAATCTTCTCTTATAAACTAATTCCTCCAACTTTTGGATTACTTCTCTCCTTATAACTGGTGTTTGCATCACCTACACATTTTTGTTATCTGTGAATTTCATTAACATACTGTTTACTCCTTCTTTCAGATCAGTAATGAAAATGTTAAGTAAAGCACCAGTCCTGCAAATATCTATTCATATGTTTAACATTAAGCAACTGAATAGTTCCACTGTCTGACTTTACCTTGAAGTCACGCATGTAAGTCTTTGTATGACTATAGCCTAAACACTAGACCCGAGAGTAGGGCCCACTTCTAGGATGAACAGATGTCCTGATTTTATAGGGATAGTCCTGATATTTGGGGCTTGGTCTTATATAGGCGCCTTTTACCCCCCACCCCAATTTTTCACACTTGCTGTCTGGTCACCCTACCCACTTCAATACATTTATTGTGATCATACGTTTGAAAACTAAAAGATTATAATCTACATAACTGTGTTCCTAAGCAAGCTAATATGAATTACTTCCCTCACTCCACAAGTAGGATTTGATGAAACACAGTAATAGTTCTTTACTATTATCCAAATTTGAATCTGTGAATACGATTGATACCATGGGATTTAACATGTGACTCTTACAGTGCAAACAGAAAACACTAGAAATGATCACAGGAAAATATCTCAAGTGACCCTGAGAGTGAAATCTATCTGCCTAAAACAGAGATGGTGCTCAGATGGGAAGTAATTCATATTAGCTTGCTCAGATACTACGGTGGCAGTATAAAACTCAAATAGATTTGTTGAATACTCACTAACCTTCATAAATATTCATGAACATACTTCATTTGCCAACCAAAAATGGCGCTAAAATCACTGAGTAAATTGTTAACCACGAATGGTTTGCCCAGCTCATACTGTGAAGGATGGTGGTTTCACTGACACGTACGGCATGTAATGAATGAATGCAATCTCACAGAAAGATCTTGCACCAGTAAAATTTGTAAACGAAAAGATTAATTAACATTGATTACAGGGATTTAAGAGCTAGTGAACAAATGTCAATAGGAATGTTTAAAATATTGGGGGGGGGGGTTCTATGTATTTAATTATATTAATTCGAGCAAATATGAATATAAATGTAACATTAAACATACTGTTTTAAATATGCAAACATCAAGAAAGGTAAATGTAAAAAAGTTAGCTTTCATAATAATCCTAACTCACTCCACATTATGCATGATTTGGATTACTACAGTTATGTTCTTAATTATGTATCTTAATACCAAATACATCTGTTTAACTCCCACAAAAGTCAGTTGAAGTTGTCTGTGCATATCTACAGGCAGAATTAAGCTCAGAAAGTGTACATCTAAAACCAAAATGATTAATCCAAGCATTCATGCACCAAATTCGATGAAGAGATGGCATTATACAAGCAATGAACTCTTCCACGTGTAGATTGACCCCCTTTGTCGAACCCCCCCCCCCAATTTTTCCCCCCAGATATCCTGAAAGGCTTTGCTACTGTAAATTCACCTAGAATCATCTTTAAAAGGGTTACCACCACTACATGGGCAGGCTTAGCAAACAAGGTATAGGATAATGTCAGGGAATGCTGCTGTAAGCGTTGTAGTGTAGACATACCCTTACACAGCTGTGGAACTGCACAGTGCAATCACAATACAAAAAACATTGTGCAGCAAACTCCTAAATAATTTAGCATCTTATATTATCTCATTACCTCAATTTGTAGTCCTGTCATTAATACCAGTGGAGGGGTTTTTGCCCCCCCCCTTTTTTTTTTTTTTACTGCAAACATACAAACCTGAATTTCATTTCCTGTGTGTGTGTGTGTGTGTGCACACATAGTCAGGAGACAAGTCCTAATGGAGGACTAACAAATTTCTGCACTTCTTCCTCTCCTATTTATTTCTCCCCCACCCCCGACACACTTTGAAGAATAAGTAATTTTCCAAGTAACTTTTATCCTCTAGGAAAAAAATAAGACCCCTGGAAATTCTAAACTTGTAAAATCATTTTCTGAGGGCACGGACTTAGAACACTTATCCAGCTCATAACTTTTCCCTCAACTTTTTCATAACTTAAGTGTGTTGGGTGCACATTGCTCAGACTCCCCATAAAATTTCACCATTGGGCTAAAAAAAAAAAAATCACAGAAAATTTCAGCCCAAAAGATTTTTCAATAAGATATAGCATGCAAAAACAGAATGGAAATCTGATGGCAAATAGATTAAATCAACATCACTACCATGGCAACATCCATTTATTCTTAATTCTACATTTATTTTTCTTTAATTTCTTAAAACAAAGAAAATTAAAGTACAAATGAATAATGAACAAACAAACAGTTTATCCTTGTGGCTTTAAATCACCTTACTGACCGCCAGGATAGAACACATAGTTCTGAGCCAACTGCAATATATAGGAACAGTTATGGGACTAAAGGTTGAAATGGTAAATTTATACTCCAATTTCACTTGGCTTTTATTGGTTTAAGTTGTCCCTTCATATTATTTGAACATTGATTTTTGGTATTTAAACAGACAGTCTTTTTTCCCTCCCTCTATCCACAGGGATTGTGCCTGTTTCAAGATGGATTATATTTTGTATTCTTGAGGTCCTAGGAGTCTTACAGTTGCCAAAAGTTGCTCTAGAAAGGCTGGTGCTGCTTCCTGGGTATAGAATGAACAGATTTATTAAGAGGGGGGCAGGGATAGAGAAGACACATAAGGACACATGTTGCAGGCAAGTGACAGGTGAGTGCGTGGTAGAGATTTTTGGTGAAAAGACAGGACTGTGGGAAGCATTTGGGAGCTAGGAGCAGGGGAAAGGATGCCAACTCATCTTTCCCACTTCTGCAGCAGTGTAAAAGGGATAGGAGTAGCTTTTTTTCAGAAGCTGTTTTACACAAAGATGTTTTGTAAACTACACAGGAAGGATGGAACAGTTCTGAAAAACTGCCCAGTTTTCTACGGGTGCCCTTCTGCTCAGCTGGCTGGTGGCTCCTTCAGATGGCCAGTCTGCAGGGGTTGCAACAAACTGGGACAAGATGCTAAGTTCTGTCAAACCAACAGACACATGGATAGACTTGTAAAATAGTGACATCAGTGGTTGTCAAGGTAATATGGTCCCCCACCTGGCTCAATGGTTGGAACGCAAGCCTTCAGCAGCTACTCTGAACTTTGTTTCATAAAACTTCTACATACTGTGACTTTAAACAAATCACAATACAAAGCTTTCACAAAACTTTCACTAGAATAGAAGTCTTCATTTTTCTGGGCACGGACCTATTAAACTGAAACAAACTCAGCAAGTAACCTTGCATCCTGAAGAGATGTATTTAAGTTCTCCTTCCTGGTACCTTGCTAGCTTTACAAATATGGGACTGTTTTCGTCAGTCATGAAGTGCTGGTAGTTTTTCCTGACTAGTGAACCAGAGTAAATCAGTGCTTACAGAAGCTATGGGAGAGCTGATAGAACTACTGAGCTCCACTCCTGCATGCTGGCCCAGAGCCCTGCTAGCACAAAACCCAACTGTTGGATCTTGTTATGTCTTTTTCTGATTAATTAAAGAGCCTTCCTCTAGCAGAAATCTCTTCCCCCCATATGGACTTGTAGACAATCAAGTCCATCAGATGTGAAGAATAAGTACTTTTGCACAACATTTCACTTTCATTATTCTATTTAATTTTTGGTCTCATTTTTCTTCATGAGCCAGGACTAAAGCCATTAACAACTATGAAGTTGAAAAAATTTTGAATTAAAATAAGTCTACTTCTAAAAATTCAGATGACAAAGGTTTAAAAAATATTGCATAAAAATCACTCAACCAGTGTCGAATTTCCCTCAAACATGCATTTTGTCTTAAAGTATCACAATAAACCAGGATATATTTCAGGAAACTTAAGCAGAGGTGGGGAGGAAAGGGTTTCCCCATTTCACAAAAAAATAAATAAAAAAAAATCAAGATCTCAGAACATTGTCCATTGAGATGAAACCAAGACCTTTCACAATCTTTAACTGGGGACAGGTGAGGAGGTGAGGTGGGGAGAGAGAAAGAGAGACCTACCCTAGAATAGTCTGATGTTTGGGGCACTTGTATGGGATGTGCGAAACCCAGATTCAAATCCTGGCTCTGCCTGATTCAGACCAGGAATTTGAACCCATGTCTCCCACATCCAGGGGAAGTGTCATAAATATCTGGCTCTTCTGGGGTGGGTCTCAAACTCTCCTGTTGGTGCCATTTCACTTTCTATAAATAAATATTCACTGGGGCAAAGACTGACTTTACAGCCCTGGTGTTATGGTACTTATGAGATGCAGGAGACCTTGACCAAAGTCCCTGATCTGACTCAGACAGAGCAGGGATGTGAACCTGGGTCTTGCACATCCCAGGAAAGTGCTCTAACTACTAGGCTATTGGCTAGTCTGGGGTGGGCTGGTCTGTTTGTCTCTCTCTCCAGAAATTCCATCCTGAAGCTGAGAAGCCTTCTTAATGGATATTTTGAAAACCAACCCTTTCTGGTGAAAGGTTTCAGTTTTGATGAATCAGCATTTTCCAATAAAAACTAGTTTTGTCAAAACATTCCAGACCAGCTCTACTTTTGAGACAGTTATGAGACAGTAGAAACGCAATGGAATAATTATTTCAGCTTGTTTTTGATTTTAATTTCTGTTCCACTGAGCAAACCATTAAAGGTGATATCTCTAAGTCTAGGGAGACAGTGGTTCAGGGACCACAAGCGGCAGTGGAAGATTCTGTTCGAATAGAATGCTAATTACATTTTTAAACAACTGTATGCTTTTTGCTCTGTGGGAAGGTTACAAACAAGTGGCCAGATTCTCAGCAGAAGTCAATATGTGTAGTTCCATTAAAGTTAATGGATCTGGCTGGCCTAAGCTTCTCCCTACCCAGTAAAGCTTTTGCAATATACCTTTAACCTCTTAAGTAATGCAGATGAATTTAACTACATGGCTAGTCTGTTTATGAGTATATATATTAAACTGCCAAATTAAAAGAGCACAAGCTATAAAAATGGTTCATAAGATAACATGCATAATCATAAAAGAAGAGGTCCATCTGCTAGGGTTCTGAATAGCTCATTTGCCAAGTTCAGTAATGGGGGATCTGCAGTTGGTTGATGAGTTCTGGCCACACCAGCAAGTGTTACAGCAGGGCATGTAAATTGCTGTAGTTGGGCGTTAGGTGCATAGTTCTGCTGGGCTCAGTGCATCAAACACACTTTAAAAAGTAAATGTGTTCAAGACAATATATTTAATGGCACTTGTTTATTGTCTGGAAAGTATTCAGTTATCAAGTAATTTAAATAAATTGCCAACAGAACAGCGAGCAGTAAATAGAAAGTTCATGGGTCAAGTAAGTGTTGCCACTAAGCAACAGATAAGATTAGAATTTCAACTGCAGATAGTGTGGTAACTTGTGTCTCAGCTCATGCAATTGTCATTTGCATGAAATTTCAAATTAGTTGTGTTGCAATAAAAACAGTAAAGATTAGTGCCAGAGAGGAGATCTTTTTTCCCAGAAAAGAATTATGAAATACAAATATCAAAAATATGAATTGTGAAAGGAGGGAAGTTACTCCATTAACTCAAGTTTGCAAATTTCTGGGAATCACGGTATTTTGGAGGAATTTCCTGATGAATCTGGAGAGGCTTCTCCAAAATTACAACCTCAGTTGGGAAGGAGGAATGCCTAATGGCTTATTGTTTTCTTATGGTTGCCTGACCACGTGGGACAACAAATGAAGCTTTGGAGCATATATACAAGCCTCATACCCTGACTTGTAACTTGCTCAAACTATTGCCCCTGCCTCACCCATAAGATGGCTCTGAGCTTGGCTTGTTCCACTACAGGCCTATTCAAAGCCTACTGAAGTAAACAGAAGCCTTGCCATCGACATTTTTGTATCAAGAACTAATTGTTTAATTTCTTAAAGGCAAAATACCCTTATTTCAGGAAAAAACAGCCACAACCAACCCTGCCTAATCAATGCTAATCAACAGCCTGGGTGGAGGAGAGACTCAATTAAACATTTGACCACATGTAATCCATACCATAAATCCAAGAGCACCTTTCTGTCACACACAAAATAAACCAAGAGGCATGATTGTTCACACTGAAATTGCTAATGTCAGGGAAAAATAAGATAGACCCCACGAGTCGAAAACTCTGTGCTGGAGAGGACGTTGTGACTTATGCTAGGATGACAAGAGTTCCAGAGGGTTTTGGCCCGCCACAGATCCTGACAGTTTATTTGATCCCATCTCTCATGACTACTTCTATGACAATAATATACAGACAGAGCAAGCCAGAGCCAGACAGCCATCAAGCCATCAAGGAGTGAATCGGTTTTGGAGCACAAAATCTGCAAGGCCTGTGACAGATAGAGAAGAAAAGAAGAGGAACAAAAAACTGAATGAAAGGAGAAAAAGGAGTGACTGCAGGTGAAAGTAAAGAGGGGACAGAGCAAGAGAGGGGAAAGTAGCATGTGTGATGTGTCTTGCCAATTGTGACCCCTATACTCCCTGAAGAATCTAACTGTTTAACAGAACACTACACCTAGCACAAGCAAAGACAAAAAGCCTCAGAGCGCCTAGCATTGAGTGGCTGCTGACAGGGCCGGCTCTAGGCACCACCTAAGGAAGCAGGGGCCTGGGGCGGCAAATCTGAAGAGGCAGCACTCCGGTCACTCTTGGGGCGGCAGTCTGGATTCTCGGTGGCACTTCGGCAGTAGCTTCTTCATTTTTCTCTGTTTGGTGGCACCTCCTTCATTTTCTTCTTCTTCGGCGGAACTTCGACGCAGCCTCCCTCCCCGCCCTTTTTTTTTGCTTTGCTGCTTGGGGCGGCAAAAAAGGTAGAGCTGGCCCTGGCTGCTGAAGTGAGAGGAATGAGAAGGTATAAGGAGTCTTCTACAGCTCAAGTGTACTGGATCTTTAGCCAAAACCTGCTGTCTCTGTTCTACTGCCCTATGCGGTCAGGAAAATGTCAATATCATGCAGATGTGCATGTTAGTGAGAACTGCAAATACCCTATTAGCCTAGGGGAAAGTACACTGAGCTCAAAGCCAGAATAGCAAAGTCTGGTTCCATCCCTAATGACTATTTATATTTCTGCACAAGATCTGAGCCCTACCTTAGAAAGCAAGCAGATATCATCCCCCATTTAACTAGGTTAATTGAGAAGCTGGACAAGATCACATCCTGCAGGGTAGGGAACAGAACCCTGGTCTTTAATATAGTCTTATCCACTAAGTAGGGTTGCCACCTTTCTAATGGCTGGAAACTGGACCTCAGAGGCCCCACCCTACCTCTTCCTCTCAAGACCCTGCCCCTTCCCCCAAAGGTCATGCCCCTGGTCTGCCTCTTTCCCCTGATTAAAAAACCCCAGACATCAGGGCTTATCAAATGGCACCCGGACACACAAGCCGAAACTAGTACTGTCCAGGTGAAAACCAGATGGGTGGCAACCCTACCACTAAGCCACACTGTCTCTTAGAATGGATTACAAGTTTATGAATATGGCTATCCAGTCTCTTAACCACTAGATCACACTCCCCTCCCAGATCTAAGAATAAAGCTAAAGGAGTAAAAGTGATCATCAAGTGGTAGAGCTCTGTGCTGGGGATCTGAAATTCTAGGGTTTTAAATCCTTACAGTCACACACAATGGAATTTGGTTTTACAGGGTTTGTTTGTTTTAAAAAGCCACCACCACAACAATTCTCACACTGAGAGCATCCTTAAAATATTTTATAGTTAAAACCACTATAACCTATTAGGTTTAGACCAACACACAATAAAACAGGTGTTCCCTATTTCAGTTACTTAACATACCATTCACTTGCTGTGTGTCACATAGTAATAGCAGGTTTGAAGATTAAGAGATATGCTAGGCACGTTTCTGTTGTAACTATCTGTATCTTCTGGGGTGGGGATAGTCCAGGGCAAGGGCAGGACCACAGTCCCACAACACTCTATGCAGTAGTCAGGATAGCTTTCTGAAGATCTCCTTTCTGGCTTAAATTTGCCATAATGGGCACAGATCAGTGTGAAATTGTGTGTATGTGCTCATAAAGTCAGAACAAAATCTGTTCATATTATGAGAATTTTCAAGTAGCGGAACTCTGCTAGCTCTTACTTCATTCACCATCTGCCTGAATAAAGCCATACTCTGATCATCAGTTCCCATTCACTACTTCCTCTACCTTCCTTCCACCAGCCTCTGTTCATTTAACTGCAGCCTCTTCCTGAATGAACAAAGTATAGCCTTAACTCTGACCATACATACAATATACCAAATACACACAAGTGAAGATTTCATATTCTATAAAATATTACTAATGACTAATATAGTTCACAGATTCCCATGATTTCTTTACATTACAGAAAAACAACCCACAATGACCATTTGCAATCTAATACTAGACCCCAATTACCATACCAGTACAGAACTGCTTACTAAGTATATATTGAAAACCATGCTCAGAGTTCAGAGGTGCTGGACTATGGTGCAGATATATGGGCTAGGAGTGGTGTGGGGTAGTGGAAAATGAAAGTAGGAATGGTCGTATGGAGTATATATGGTTATTGAATTACTTACATGCTTATTTACTTGCTAGTTACAAGTCCATTGGTGGACCATGCAATCTAGCAATCTTACCCCAAAGTTAATAATAACCATAAATTATACAGAATATGATGGCTGAGTTAGGTTTATGTGCAAAACTTGATATTTACATTTCCAAACTGAGTGTTTAAATTAGTAAACCTTTATTTTCATGCTAGTTTTTGTAGTTTTAACAGAGTGGTGAGAGCACATAATTAGAAAGTAATTTGGTGTGATATTTTCCTTACAAGCATATCTAAAAAAGATTCAGCAAATTTATTAAGAGCAAAGAAAGTTTTTTTTGCCATCTCTGTGCTTCCTTCTACTGAGACCATGTGAACATCTTTTTTGTTAGGCAAGGTGGGTGAGATAATATCTTTTATTGGACCAACTTCTGTTGGTGAGAGGCGACTTTTCAAGCTTACCCAGAGCTCTTCTTCAGGGCAGGTTTTTGATTTTCAGTCCAAAGTCCTGATTAGCTTGAAATGAGTACCAAAGGTTTAATCCACTGAAGGTAACAGCATGAATTTTCTTATTTCATTCATTCTACTCAGCGCAATTTAGTGAGCAGCTTATGCTGAAGCAGTGCATCTTCCAGGAGCTGTAAGCCATTTTTACACTTCATTTACATAATGAAGATGTGATTTGAGGTCATGATACATTCAATACAGAAAAGCTACAATACTAAGGATTTGAACTGGGATCTGAGCTAAGGAACTTTAGTTCCAATACTAAGGATCAAAAAAGCAAGGAAATTAAAGGATAAAGGGCATATGATGCACCTTAGAAGAAAGAGGATTCTTACTCTTGCTTTAGACTCAACCGCTGTTTCTATTACTCAGTCAGTCACTGTGTTACTTTAAAATAGCTTTGTGCACTTAATTTTACTGTTTTGTTTTGAAATTAGAATACTGTATCCTCTAGGGAATATTTCCATGAAAAGAATAGCATTCTTGTATTTTTCATAAGATAAGATCTTGCATAAGCCATGTTATTGTTACACAGTGGAATGCTAACAATCTGTAATAATTTTAAATATTATTTTCCCTGAACAAGTTCCATTCATTTCTCTGGGGCTTTGCTGTCAAAATAATACAATACTAACTGCCCAAGCAGCTGACACAGTGATCACTCAATTGTATCAGACAGCAACTTGTTTTGGTATATAGTATGTATCTTGGACCATACAATCAGAGGCATTAGTATCAGTTTCTGAATATGTATCAATTTATTTGAAGATTTTCAAATAAAACATTTGCATATAACTTTTTTCCATTATTTCATACAACTTTATTTATTGCAATAGGCCACACCAGGGTATGTATTGGTTGGCTGACTGCAGAAAATGGCCATTTTAGAGCCACAGGTGGTTTGTTCTCGCCAGTTTAAAGTGATGGTTACCAGAAAAGCATGTTGGGAAAGAGTCCTATAACAGGCTGAACCCACACTAGAAAAATCCATTTAGTGATCAGAAAATCATTGATGAAGTCGTTCCTAAGGAAAGGGCTGAATTCTGAGCAAAAGGGATGAATTCTGTGGGTGGAAGTTACTCTGAGAAGTCAAAACTACAGCCTAATCCTATCTATTTGTTCTCTTTTGTTTGTTAAAAAAAACTAGCTGCTTTTTAGACATGAGAGCCTCCCTGTGCTTAAAAGTGATGAGGATTGTATCACACTTTACAGGTGTATGGGCACTCCTGTCACAGAACATAAGCTCTGTAGGAGAGAACTTCTCTTTTAGGATATGTCTACACTGCAATTAGACACCCGCAGCTGGTCTGTGCCAGCTGACTTAGGCTCGTGGAGCTCAGGCTACTGGGCTGTTTAACTGCTGTGTAGATGTTCAGGGCTGCAGCCCAAGTTCTGTATCGGGGGTAGCCGTGTTAGTCTATATCCACAAAAACAATGAGGAGTCTGGTGGCACCTTAAAGACTAACAGATTTATTTGGGTTTAAGCTTTCGTGGGCAAAAAACCCACTTCTTCAGATGCATCAGCCCGAGTTCTGGGACCCTCCCACCTCACTAGGTCCTAGACCCATGCTCCAGCCCGAGCCTCAATGACTACATAGCAATTAAACAGCTCCTTAGCCCAAGCTGGCTGGCACGGGCCAGCCAGGAGTACTTAATTTCAGCGTAGACATACCTCTAGGCCAATGTTTCCCAAACTTGGGACACTGCTTGTTCAGGGAAAGCCCCTGGCGGGCCTAGCCGGTTTACCTGCCACGTCCACAGGTTCGGCCGATCGTGGCTCCCACTGGCCGCAGTTCACTGTGCCCGGCCAATGGGGGCTGCGGGAAGCAGAGGCCAGTATGTCCCTCAGCCCATGCCACTTCCTGCAGCCCCCATTGGCCGGGCACAGTGAACTGCGGCCAGTGGGAGCCACGATCGGCCAAACCTGTGGACGTGGCAGGTAAACAAACCAGCTGGGCCCGCCAGGGACTTTCCCTGGACAAGGGGTGTCCCAAGTTTGGGAAACACTGCTCTAGGGCCATTACAGATATTTCAGAAGTTGACAGATTTTAACTTAGCACCCGTTTCCATACTGAGATCTTGCTACCAATATTAGCTGTGATACTTAGGGCTGAAGTGAGTATTGAAGCTCCCAAAGCTACTAAGTTATTGATGTGGATGTAAGGAATACTTTTTAAATTAGAATGGAGTCTGTTTCTTATTAAGGATTACTCTGAAACCTGTCATTTTACAGATAAGTAGCAGCCATGTTAGTCTGTATCCACAAAAAGAAAAGGAGGACTTGTGGCACCTTAGAGACTAACAAATTTATTTGAGCATAAGCTTTCGTGAGCTACAGCTCACTTCATCGGATGCATCGGATGAATTGGAAAAGGTTCAGAAGAGGCAACAAGAATGATTAGGGGTATAGAATGGCTTCCGTATGAGGTGAGATTAATAAGACTGGGACTTTTCAGCTTGGAAAAGAGGCGATTAAGGGGGGATATGATAGAGGCCTATAAAATCATGAGTGGTATAGAGAAAGTAAATGAGGAAGTGTTATTTACTCCTTCTAATAATTCAAGAGCAAGGGGCCACCAAATGAAATTAATAGGTAGCAGGTTTAAAACAAACACAAGAAAGTATTTTTTCATGCAACATACTGTCAACTTCTGGAACTCCTTTCCAGAGGGTGTTGTGAAGGCCAATACTATAACAGGGTCCAAAAGGGAGTTGGACCTATCCTCCATGAATCAATTTATCTATCAATGGCTATTAGCCAGGATTGGCAGGAATGGTGTCCCTAGCCTCTGTTTGCCAGAAGCTGGGATTGGGTGACAGGGCATGGATCACCTATGTTCTTATAATATACGGGAGGTCAGACCAGAGGATCTAGTGGTCCCTTCTGACCTTAAATGCTGACTTTAGCATTTATATTGTGTGCGATCTGAGATTAAAATGTTAATGAGGAGTACTTGGGGCTCCATCTCTCCACCACAATCAATGGGAGATCACACAAAGATTTTAAAAAAGTGGGTGGTGGTTTCTCCAACAAGGGTTAACAATAAATGATATCCCTGCCCATGGGGCATTGACCAATTCACAAATGGTCTTTATTACAGGGAGACTCAGCATAGTCCCAGGTTGTGTAGGAAATATGGAACAAAACTAGTCCTTCACTTCCCAAATCAAATCTTTGTCATCTTCAGAGAAGAAGGAAATACAAAACAAAAACCCAGCCCTTGCTTCAGGGAATCCATTTTATTTCCTAGGGGTTAGCTGGCTGGGCCCTTTTGTCCCTATTTCAGTTAAACCATGGACTAGGAAGGTTGCTTCAAGGTTTACCAACCTCAAGCATAGTTAGAAGGAGGCTACTCTTCCTTCCTACCTGAGGAGAGTTAGCTCAAGAGTGCTGCTTTCCTTGAGTTTCCTTGCTCCCACAATGCCTCATTTGGAGGAATCACCTTCCCAATCAGCAGCTCAGATTGTGTCCGGGGCAAAAGGGCAGCGTTAAGTGCTTGCTTTTAATTTTCACCTTTTCTTAGCTCAGCTGGATGTGGCATATGTGCACCCCATCATGTCAACCATGAGAAAGTCCTGCCCAAGGAATATTTATTTAGAATATCATGAGTGAGTGGAAAATTGTTACTGCAGTGTTGGCATGCAGAGGGGAAAGAAAATGTACATCCACAACAAAGATTACAAATTTAACTTAAGATCATCCAGTGCCCCAAACCCACACGTTTTGGTCCTCTCTGTGAACTGGTTGGAAGACCAAGAGATCTTTGATCTAACTTAATTCCACAGACAACTTGACAAAACTTTAACCTCACTGTAAAGTGAAAGCAGAAACATGTTTAAATATCCCAGATAAATCAAATAGTTTCCCCAAAATATAATTTTTGTGCATTTGAGGCACTGAATAGAAGCACACTGTTTAAGTATGGATTCCCCTATGAGAGGTTCTGTTATTTTGTGAAGGAAAAAATAAATCAGTATTAGCTTTCTTAAATTACAAGAAATTATAGCAAGTGGGCTTTCCAGTTACCATGGTTACAAGCCCCCAAAGGCCATCCTTTTCTGTTTGAATTTCCTCCTTTTTCCCCCCTCAAGATGAAAAACAGTCCTTAAAAATATCATCTAGACTACATTAAAAGAAGGTGTATAATACATTTCTATTGTTACACAAAAGCTTTTGTTAATGAATGCCACTTGGGCACCAGCATATACTCAGAATGACTGCTGATAGGAAATACAGGGGTCTTATTTCTAGATAAGCCAGAGGTATTCTAAAAATAAAGTGCATAGCATTATGATTTGTCAAAATAAGGAGAACATTTACTTTGTGTGACTAATCTAGGAATAAGAATCCAAGTCAATGACTTTCTCTGGTGCTCCCTTTTTGAAACCTGGTGCTCACTTTGAGACATTTCTATTCTCTTTAGCTCTTACACCATCCTCAATTCTGTAGCATACAAGTGCCTTCCAGTAGTGCATAAAGCAAGGTGACAACTTTTCACATGTGGTTCATTCTCTATGTGTGGTGTGCTCATGTTCTAGAAGTCACATGAGCACTCACAAATCTGAGATATTAAAAAAAATGCATTTAGTACAATTCCCACACAAGAAAACTGCTTTAATTTACAGTTTAGCTTACTCAAGTGTACTGCCTGTCAACATAATCACCTAAAGTTAAATCAACAATATCCACAAACAATTTCACGTGACGTCTTAACTTTCACCCATCATAATATAGGCCTCAAATGTACTCAGACTCCTCAACTCCACAGATCTCTCCTTTGTTTCCAGCCACACTGCATACATCTGAAGGATGTTTTCTCCATCTTGTATATAAACCTATCATCGGCCAGATGACTGCTGCTGTATATGGGTGAAAGTCTACTGAATCAAGGAAGCTGTGAAATTACATACACAGACACGCGTGCACACACAAACTCCTGATTATCCAAAGAACATGGGGGACACGGATTTTATTTTGATAATGGGGAGTTTGAATAATCGAGAGTGCAGGAGCTGTTTATCAGCAGCGAGGCCTTCCCTGCAGCTGACAGCACATTGTTCTCCTCCTTGCAGTTCTGGCCAGGGGTCTCTGCTCCGCCCTGCTCACCCCCATGACAGCAGTACTGCAGAAGGCTCCCTGTGCTGCCAAAGAGTCGGTGACACCCAGTTCCTATAGAAGCAAGGTACACAAGGGGAGGCTGCGGTCCTGGCAGCGCAGAGCCAAGCCCTCCTGGCCAGCACCCGGCTCTGCCCTGCCAGGACCACAGCCTCCCTCCACCTGCTGGGCTCGGGTGTCACTGGCCCAGTGGCCATGCAGGGAACCTCTCAGTGCTGCTGTCATGGCCCTGCTTGCTCCCTCCCCCATGACAGCAAAGGAATTGCTATGCTGCTGTGGAAGCCATTCAGCAGCACAGCGGCCTCCCCCATGGCCAGGAGCTTGTCCTCCTCATGGTCCTGGTTGGGGGTGGGGTGGAGGTGGGAGGTCTTTGCTCTTTGCTCTATTAGCCAAACCTCCACATCATCTGAATCCCTTCCTTGTCCACCAGCATGAGATGCTGCTGAGGGCATGTATCTCATGCAGGGGAACAAAGAAGGGATTTATATGATGTGGAGGTTTGGCTAATAGGGTTTCAGAAAAACGGGAGTATACTGTATGGGTGCGTGACTTCAGAAAACAGGGCCCTTATGCAACTGAAAGAATTACACAGTCCAGGTTGATAACATTATTAAACCACATGAAATTGTAAGTAACAAGGATGTTGGCTGTATAATTCCTTCAGTTGTATGAGGCTGCAGTGTTGAAGCCATACACTCTGCTGGTATAAATTGGCATAACTCCATCGGAGTCAGAACTGTTGGGATTCAATGAAGCTACACGGATTTGCCTTTTCAATAAGAGGACCAAAATTTTCTGCCACTATAACTAGGTGCAATTACACTGAAGTCAGTGGAGTCAGGCAGTCTTAGACAATCAGTGAGTTTGAACCAATGCCTGGAAGACGTTGTTTCATTTTACTTAACTAATGTTACTATCTAATTCACTTACCACAATTTGACTTCCTAACATGATATGCTTGCCACAAAAATGGGGAAATAAAGTTGAAGTAGAACGCAAAAGCTTGTGGTGACTTGAAATTAATTGACATGGAGGGATAAACATGAAGCTTTCTGCTAGGTTCACAAGAAATATTGGTTTGGTGCATACATAAAGAATGTTTTATGTGTACTACTGACTAAGAATCAATATTTACAATGTCTCCTATCTCCTCCTTTTTAAAACTCACCCGTACCCATTGCTGTCCTCTGTAATCCTAACATCTAATTCCTTTGTTCTCGCCATCAGAGTCCTGCATCCAATATTGAGCAATCTACAGTAACTCTGTGACATGAAGAATGCTGCATATTGTATTTTTCTAAAAACTAGGACTTACTGCTTTAACTAGTAGTCTCTTCTTCTAACCGAGTCTTTACTTACCAATAGATCATATTCAGTCCCAAGTATCAGACCTCATTGCAAACATACGGATAATTTTTTGAAAAGTTAAAAACCCAGCTATTTAGTTTGCTGTTCAAAGAATACATTCACCATTTATGAAAGGTGTCAGATCATCAGTTCTGAAGTCTCTTGTTATTTACAAAGAAGGCATAGAATGGACACAGCAATGCAAGCTTCACCTCACCACCCAGGTTCAACCCTGTTCAGGAGGAGAAATTCCTATGTGGGGGAGGGTGGTTCAGACACTGTTCCTTTTTAATTCTAAGCTCCTCTGCAGAGACTATCAACCAAAGCACTAATCAGTGCCAGTTTTAGTGGTGGGTTTTGTGATTGTGGACACCTGTTCATTGGGAACTGGATTGAGACCACTGAATCAATCCACTTAGGCTCCTGAATAGTCTTCTAGACAACAACATAAAGTTATCACAAGCCTGTGTTTGCTTTGAATTGGTGAAAGAGACAAAACAATCTCTCTCTCTCTCTCATATCTACCCAGGGGCAATCTAGTCAGCCCTCCTATATATAAAGGCCAAATTCAGGGACAGTGTGAGAATGGTATGAATAAATGGATGTTGGTGTACATTCCATTCCAGAGTGTTAAAAATGCGTTGTAATTTATACAAGATCCCTCTAGTGTAGATGCAGCATAGGCCAATTGGATTTTTCTATCAGCATAGTAACACCACCTCTCTTCATGACAGGATAGCTATTCTTCTGTTGGCACAGTTGCATCTGCACTGGGGGTTTTGCCAGCATAGCTCTATCAGCTAAGCAGTGTATTCCATCCCCAACACACACACACAGTGACCGACAAACAAGTCAACAAAACTTAGTAGTATAGACCTGGTCAAAATATGTTCTTCCCCAAAAGGTATTCAACAAACTCTTATTGGTTATTTCCCCCTTGATGTCCAGGCTTGTCATCAGGAAAGATACACATTTCATATAAATGGGTGTAAATTAGTGTCTATTTTAGCTCTGAAAAAAATGATACCAAATAACAATTACCAATGATGAAATTTTGGTTATAAATCATAACGAATGAAGTAATTACAATGTGATTACCCTGGGATTACATTTTTTTATTATTACCCTTAATTGCCACAAAATATACATTTTTAAAAAGAATTCAGGTACTTTAGCTACATGGTAGCTGCACCTGATTAATCTAAATCATGCAGTTAACCTTCCAGTTATGTCAATTTGGTAGTAATGAGACACATCAAACATAACTATAGTATAATTGCAATGTAATTAAGGTCACTGTATTATAAAGTGTAATAGAGATTTTAAAATGTTCAACATCTGGGGAGCACCTATTAGTAGTTGTATTGTGACCCTTTCATCAAGGAAACAGGAGCCCTCTAAATATGTTTTGTTTTGAGTTTTCCCTTAATTTCCAATTCAAGAATAGGAATAGTTGGCTTTTTGTTTTATTTTGGGGGGTTCTTTTCCCCTCCCATAAGTTTATTGTTTGCAAAGTCTTCATGACTTGATCCATAAAGAAGCTTACTAAATCCAGACACATCAAAATAATAAAAACATTAATACAGCTCCTTGCAATACAAAGTTTCTCAAGAATTTAACAAAATTTGAATTTATAAACTATATAAAGGAAAACTACAGGCACCACTAAAAATGTAGTCTCCAGTGGAGTGAAATGCAGCAGCTATTTAGTAATAAAAACCAACACTACTCCACAGTTGCAGTTTGCAACAGGAATGCAAAGAGATCATCATGTTCAGTTGCTTCTGCAAAGGAAAAGTTGATCGGAAGCATCTCCTCCATTAGAATTTGTCCAAGATTAATGACTAACATCTTTAAAGAACAGACGTGATCAGGATCTTGGTTCTGTCTCTTCTGAAACAGCATTACTAGCACCACAGTGATTGGAAATCTCCCCCAGTAGGTTTGCCTCACAGGCAAAATAGGGAGGCACCAGCTGCCATTTGTTCCTTTGAAAATCTCCCCCATTAGGTATTTAAGAAGATGTATTTTAGTGACATGAAAAGGGAAAACTGATATTAACAAGTCCTATATAATGAAAGCAATTGAATCTAGATCCTGCAAATGATTGCATGAAGGCACACCCTTATATCAGCACACATTCAGTGAAGTCAATAGGGCCTCACATGGGCACAGAGGTGCTCTGTGGTCAATTTTGACCCTAAATCTGCACATTCCCACGGAAGGAAGCATCAGCCAAGATAGCTCAGGTGCTTCAGTTGGCAGTCCTTGGCTCAATCTTGTTCCTGTCTCACACTGTAAGTGCTAGTGGTGTAATTCAGAGCAACAAGAGGGAAATCAGTGGGAGAATCGGCTCAACTTCTTAGATGTCTATACACAAATGCAAGCAGTACGTGGAATAAACAGGAATAAATGGAAACATTAGTATATAATCTAACTTATGACTTAATTGGCATCACAGAGACTTGATAGAATAAGTCTTGTGACCAGAATGTGGGTATAGAGAGATAGAGCTTGTTCAGGAAGAACAGGCAGTGTAAAAAGGGAGGTGGTGTTGTATTATACATAAAGAATATAAACACTTGTTCTGCAGTCCACAATGTTGTGGAAGGCAGACAAGTTGAGAGTCTCTGAGTAAAGATAAAAAGGGGAAAGGGATGGGTGATGTCATTGTTGGGGTCAAATCAGGAAGAGGATGTGGACAAGGCATTTATTGAATACATAATAGAAATAACCAAAGCACAAGACTTGTTATTAATGGGGGACTTTAACTACACAGGTCTCTGTTGGAAAAGTAGTATGACAAAAAAAAATGTTCCAGTAAGTTCTTGGAATGTATTGGGGACAATTTTTTGCTCCAAAGCAGAGGAAGTAACCAGAGCAATGGCCATTTTAGACATGATTCTAACCAACAGGGAGGAATTGATTGTAAATCTGAAGCTGGAACAGAGTTTGGATAAAAGAGATCATGAAATCCAAGGAAAGAGTGAGAGCAGCAGAATAAGGACAATGGACTTCAACAAAGCAGGGTTTAACACACTCAGAACCGGTAGGTAAGATTCCATGGGAACAAAATCTAAGGGAAAAAGGAGTTCAGGAGAGCTGGCAATTTCTCAAGGAGACAATATTAAAAGCACAACTGTAAACTATCCTGATACAAAGGAAAGATAGGGAAAAAAAAAAAAAGAGATCAATATGGCTCCATCAGCAGCTCTAATGACCTGAAACTCAAAAAGGAATTTTAGAAAAAATGGAAATAGAGAAGCTGCTAAGGAGGAGTACCAAAGAATAGCACAAGCATGTATGAACAAAATCAGAAAGACTAAGGGTACGTCTTCACTACCCACCGCTCGGCAGGTAGTGATCTATCTATCGGGGATCAATTTATTGCGTCTCGTCTAGACGTGATAAATCAATCCCCGAATCGACGCCTGTACTCCACCTCGGCAGGAGGAGTAAGCAGAGTCGACGGGGGCGTTGCCATGGTTGACTTGCCGCCATGAGGACGGCCAGGTAACTCGAACTAAGATACTTTGACTTCAGCTACACAAATAGCGTAGCAGAAGTTGCGTATCTTAGTTCAAACCCCGCCCCCCCCGCCCAGTGTAGCCCAGGCCTAAGGCACAAAATGAGTTACACATAGCAAGAGGTTCTTTCAGAACATTAGGAGCAAGAGAAAGAAGGAATGTGCAGGTCCTCTACTTTGCAGGGAAATAGCGGCCAAGAAGGCTGAGGTATTAAATTTTGCTTCAGTCTTCATTATAAATGTTAACGGTGACCAGATACTTCACAATTAATAGTAACAAGGGGGAAGGAATGCAACCCAAAACAGGGAAATAACAGGTTAAAGAATATTTAGATAAGTTAGATATATTCAAGTCAGCAAGGCCTGATGAAATTCATTCTAGGGCACTTAAACTTGCTAATGGTTCTGAGATTGCTTCAGCTATTATCTTTTGAGAACTCATGGAGATGAGGTCCCAGATGACTGGAAAGGGGCAAACATAGTACCTATCTTTAAAAAGGGGAACAAAGAGAACCCAGGAATTTAGACCAGTCAGCCTAACTTTGATACCTGGAAAGATACTGAACTAATTATTAAGTAATCAGTTTTTAAACACCTGGAGGATAAGTATAGCAAGCATGAATTTGTCAGGGGCAAACCCTTCCAGACCAACCTAATTTTCTTCTTTGACAGGGTTACTGGCCTAGTGGAAGGGAGAGGATGGGGGGGAAGCAGTAGTTAGGATACATCTTAATTTTAGTAATATTTTTGACATAATTCCACATGACATTCTTGTAAACAAATTAGGAAAATGTGGTCTAGATGAAACTACTATAAAGTGGGTGCACAATTGGTTAAAAGACTGTATTCAAAGAGTTGTTATCAATGGTTCTCTGTCAAACGAGGAGGACATAGAATCATAGAATATCAGGGTTGGAAGGGACCCCAGAAGGTCATCTAGTCCAACCCCCTGCTCGAAGCAGGACCAATTCCCAGTTAAATCATCCCAGCCAGGGCTTTGTCAAGCCTGACCTTAAAAACCTCTAAGGAAGGAGATTCCACCACCTCCCTAGGTAACGCATTCCAGTGTTTCACCACCCTCTTAGTGAAAAAGTTTTTCCTAATATCCAATCTAAACCTCCCCCATTGCAACTTGAGACCATTACTCCTCGTTCTGTCATCTGCTACCATTGAGAACAGTCTAGAGCCATCCTCTTTGGAACCCCCTTTCAGGTAGTTGAAAGCAGCTATCAAATCCCCCCTCATTCTTCTCTTCTGCAGACTAAACAATCCCAGCTCCCTCAGCCTCTCCTCATAAGTCATGTGCTCTAGACCCCTAATCATTTTTGTTGCCCTTCGCTGGACTCTCTCCAATTTATCCACATCCTTCTTGTAGTGTGGGGCCCAAAACTGGACACAGTACTCCAGATGAGGCCTCACCAGTGTCGAATAGAGGGGAACGATCACGTCCCTCGATCTGCTCGCTATGCCCCTACTTATACATCCCAAAATGCCATTGGCCTTCTTGGCAACAAGGGCACACTGCTGACTCATATCCAGCTTCTCGTCCACTGTCACCCCTAGGTCCTTTTCCGCAGAACTGCTGCCTAGCCATTCGGTCCCTAGTCTGTAGCGGTGCATTGGATTCTTCCATCCTAAGTGCAGGACCCTGCACTTATCCTTATTGAACCTCATCAGATTTCTTTTGGCCCAATCCTCCAATTTGTCTAGGTCCTTCTGTATCCTATCCCTCCCCTCCAGCGTATCTACCACTCCTCCCAGTTTAGTATCATCCGCAAATTTGCTGAGAGTGCAATCCACACCATCCTCCAGATCATTTATGGAGATATTGAACAAAACCGGCCCCAGGACCGACCCCTGGGGCACTCCACTTGACACCGGCTGCCAACTAGACATGGAGCCATTGATCACTACCCGTTGAGCCCGACAATCTAGCCAGCTTTCTACCCACCTTATAGTGCATTCATCCAGCCCATACTTCCTTAACTTGCTGACAAGAATACTGTGGGAGACCGTGTCAAAAGCTTTGCTAAAGTCAAGAAACAATACATCCACTGCTTTCCCTTCATCCACAGAACCAGTAATCTCATCATAAAAGGCGATTAGATTAGTCAGGCACGACCTTCCCTTGGTGAATCCATGCTGACTGTTCCTGATCACTTTCCTCTCATGTAAGTGCTTCAGGATTGATTCTTTGAGGACCTGCTCCATGATTTTTCCAGGGACTGAGGTGAGGCTGACTGGCCTGTAGTTCCCAGGATCCTCCTTCTTCCCTTTTTTAAAGATCGGCACTACATTAGCTGACATATCTAGCAGGGTTCAGTCCTGAGTCCAGTACTATTCAATATTTTCATTAATGAGTTGGATAATGGAGTGACGAGGATGCTTATCAGATTTGCAGATGACACCAAGCTGGGAGGGGTTGCAAGCACTTTGGAAAACAGGATTCGAATTTTAAAAGTCTGACAAATTGAAGAATGGATCACAATCCAACAAGCTGAAATTCATTTAAGATAAGTGCAAAGTACTACATTTAGGAAGGAAAAATATCAAATGCACAACTACAAAATGGGTAATAATTGGCTAGGTGGGAGTGCTGCTGAAAAGAATCTGAGGTTGCAGTGGATCACAAATTGAACGAGAGTCAACAATGTTATGTAGCTGCAAAAAAGGCTAGTCATTCTGGAGTATATTAACAGGAACACTCTGCTTGGCACTGGTGAGGTCTCCGCTGGAGTTGCATCCAAATCTGGGCACTTCAGGAAAGATGTGGACAAACTGGAATCCAGACAAGAGCAACAAAAATGAGAAGAGGTTTAGAAAACCTGAACTATGAACAAAGGTTTAAAAACCTGAGCATGATTAGTCTTGAGAAAAGACAACTGGAGGAGGACCGGAGAACAGTCTTTAAATATATGAAGGGCTGTTATAATGAGGACAGTGGTCAATTGTGCTCCATGTCCACTGAAGGTAGGAGAAGTAGTAATGGACTTAATCTGCAGCAAGGGAGAGTTAAGTTAGATGTTAGAAGAAAACTAAAAGTATAAGGAAAGTTAAACTCTGGAATAGGCTTCCAAGGGAGATTGTGGAATCCCATTCAACAGAGGTTTTTTAAAACCAGATTGGACAAAACACCTATCAGGGAGGTCTAAGTTCACTTGGTCCTGGCACAGCTCCGGGGGCTGGACTTGAGACTTTGAGGTCCCTCCAAGCCCTACATTTCTATGATTCTTAAATTCAGAATAGTAGGCACACTATGAAAGCCTAAAAATGAGAAATGTGGAACCAGGCTGGCTCTCTCATGCAAGCAGAGCAGGTGGATTCCCTAAGTTGTAAAACATTAGGGTGCAGCAAAATGCTCACTTGCTGTTTGTTTGGGCAGGCAAACAATGGTTCGCATTGATGGTTCGCATAAGGCAGCAGAATACCTAGAGCAGGCCCTGTGTGACACCCAAAGAGGAAAAGTGAACAAAGTCAACAGTCCAGAATAATACTAAGCAAAAAACAAAAATTAAATGCAGCTACTAATACAATGACCATTATAACAACATTGTTTTCTTTGTTCTCTGTACAACGTGGAAATAAGCAGATATTTTGGACCAGTTTATTTGTAGGAGAAGTACATGAGTAGTAGGGACTGACAAACATTTGAGAATAATTCTGATAATTGTGAAACTATTGTATTATTTCCTTTTCAATTATTTAAGGTGCTTCATCTAGCTGGAATGGATAGAACTGCTGTACTCCTACCACCAACAAAATCACCACCACCAACAATAGATAGATAATTTCCCTTAACTGCTATTAAAACTGCTATTCTATTAAAAGTTATTATACTAGGTGGTTTGGTTTTGAATGTCTACACTTGTCTCACAATACACTTCCAATATCAGTCCTCAGTACCCCTGTTTTGCAAAATACCAGACCAGCAGTTCCAATTGTGTGTTCAAAACTGCAGTTCGTGCAAAATGTGTGAGCCCCAGTAACAAAACTGGCTAGGAGAATTACAGTGCATTTATTCAATTTTTATCTAGAGTGTTTCAAACGAAAGACAATAGAAAAAAAAATCAAGATTTATCGTAAAGTACTTATCTTTTAACAAATCCTTAACTTTCTTACACCAGTGAATATAAATATCTTTTTTTCAAAAGAGCAGAAGTAAAAAAAATCTTGAAAGTGTTATAAGCATTAAACAAGATGTTAGCAGAAAATTGATTATATAGAATCAAACTAATGGACCTTGGCATATTGTCTGCTTATGCTCCTTTCTTCATTTTCACTTTATCATTGTTCATTCAGGTTAGAGCTACTGGTACAGATCTTTAAATCTACTGTTGTCAGAGATCCCAGACTCCTAATGCAGTATGAAACGTCCAACAGTCTTTTGTGAACACGTTGCTTTCATTTTTTTTGTAGTGGTATCTAATGCCAGACTGCTTTTTTCCTGAGTCTTTTGGTTTAAACAGCAAAATAATTTGCTCTCCTATCCTCATGGAGAGGACTATTGTCCTATGACAAGACTGTATTCAATGTTGGCTAATTTTTAAGCCCAGGGTAGCAGGGCTATCCATCTTATCCTCTACCCCACACACACACCAATCATTTATATGCAGCACACATTGCAGACAGGACTATTAGGACAAGTCTTGCAGAAGTAATCAAGTTCTTAAATTTGAACATTCTTTAAAAAAATTGTAATAATGTTTTGTGACATTCCTAATATCTACCCATGAAATGACCAAGCTTCAGAGCCACAGAAGAGTAATTTTTTGTGGTATTTGTGTGTAATTTAATTCTAAATTCCGGAATATAAAAAACCCTACTAAATAAAGTAAATCATTCCCATGTCCATTAGGCCTCTCTTCTTTACAGCTTTTGAAATCCATACTATGTCTTCCTCAGATATCTTTGATTTTAGAGAATTTTTTTGGTAACATAGGTCAATTATAGCTTTTCTGAAGTGCCAAATGAGTGATGTAGGAGCTGTAGTAGGGTATCTGTTGATGTTTAGATGAAACAATAATTTAAAAGATATAGAAGACAACTTCCATTTTTGCTCCTGTACATCCAAACACCCATCACTACACCTACTAAGGACTCTTTTGTGAGAGTGCCACCTACAGGCAGGAGCCTTCAACATCAACCTTCCTGTATTGTTTCAGAGTAGCAGCCATGTTAGTCTGTATTCACAAAAAGAAAAGGAGTACTTGTGGCACCTTAAAGACTAACAAATTTATTTGAGCATAAGCTTTCGTGAGCTACAGCTCACTTATTGGGATCTTGTAATGCAGGACGTTTTGCAAGATTTGATGAAGCCATAGGAAAAAGATAGGCTTGAGTCAAAATTTAGTCAACCAGTGGAAAAACAAATATGAAGATTGTGTTATATAAAACACATTTGGAGACATTATCTGAGTTCTACCTACTGTGCTGAAAAATTATTTCCATACATTTATTTCATAAAGTAGATAATGTTATATTTTAAGTATGCATATCAAACAATGAATTGTGTGTGTTCTTCTCATGCTGCATATATATTAATTTATTGGATACTGGCTATTTTCCAAATTTGAACTATGTATAGTATTGCTAGCCACATCATATTTTGTCATCTATGTTTAAGACTATCTGAAAACGTGAAAATGTAGACCATTGCAAAATGGGCCCATTTTATTATACTTAAATATACAGTAATCCCACATAGATTTAAAATATGCTGTCATAACTGATATAGTGGAATCCTTTCAATCAGTCTGCTCTATAGCCAGCATCTTGAACCTATTAACGGGAATTCCTGATTAACAAGATCTGGGGAGCTTCACAACCAGAATGGGTAGTTTTACTGAACAAGACCCTAGAGCTGAGAGGTGCCATAATGGGCCTAATCCAAAGCCCACCGAAGTCAACAGAAAGACTCTCACAGGAGGGACTGGATGGGATATATATTGTCCTTCCTCGGGCCTGGAGGAAATTCTGAACAAAAGACACAGTAATACAGCCTAGGCCTGTATTATCTTTATTGTAGTCCTGCCTCTTTGGTAGAGGGGTGTGTAACAGAGGGCAATCACCTCTTGAGCACCTCCTGCTGCATGTAGTAGTGCAGGCTTGTTCCTGCTCCTAGCACTCCCTGTAGGTTGTTGACCTCACTTGGCAGGTCTTCAGTGGCGTCACCCAATCAAAAATGAACCCCTTCTGAGTTAGCAAAGAGTTCAACAAGCTGCCTTCCCTCACCACAGTGTTCAGCCCGAGCTCCGGGCCCTTTAAATTCATCCTTTGCTCAGCCTTCTGAAAAATCCTTGTCCCCTTCTTGAAGTTTACACTACTTTACTGATGGAGTAACCCGGGCCTGCTCACTGCTCTGGGTTCAACAGCAGACATATACTGCTCACTTCAATTCATTGGTGCTACTTCCCTGGGCCTCTGCCCACCTGGCCCCTTTAACTCTGAGATGAGGGATGAAGATCAAGTTCTCAGATCCACTTTCTCCCCCCACTTTAAGCAAATGTATTTAGAACCAAACTAGTTATCACTCAAGCACCTTTGGTCAGGGAGACACTCCCTGTCTTGCCCCTCTGATCCCAATCAGGAACTGACCTGCTAAGGCCCTCCAGTTCCTTTTATCAGATCCTGCTGGGCTCTAATGGGCTGCTTCCATGCAGCCTGTCTAGGCAGTCCTGGCTGACCCAACTTCACTACTCCTTTCCTGGGGCAGGGTGTACCATGACTGCAGGGCCACAAAGGCCAGATCCTGTAAGACACTGATGAGGTGTGACAACTGGCTGCTAGGCAGCAGGCTGGAGGACCCACTAGGGCACAGAGCTGCAGTGGAGATACTAGGCCTCTGCCTCCCATGGATCCACAGGGTTTTGTGGCACAGCCCCATTGTCCGTTCCACAAAAAGAGCACAAACTTTGCCACCTAATGGAACACAGAAGGAACTTAATGAGGAGGCTCACAAGAGATTCCTCCCCCATCTCCAGTCACATGGTTTAACCACAGAGGGGAGGGGATCTTGGTCATGCCCAAAGTGTGAAACTAAAGAGAAAAAAAACCAAAATAAACTGTTCTGAAAATAAGTTAAACCAAGTTGTACTGTAGAGGAAAATTTTGCTTGTAAAACCTCACCTTCAAAAGAGCCCACCAGAGGATCTTCCTCAACTTCTTGCTCCCAGGACAGAACACTTGGTACTGGCTAGTACTTCAATGAATGACACAGTACTCTTTGGAGAGTAGAGGTTTAGATATATTTGGTCTGCTTACTCAGTGATACAACCAGTCATGCTTTACTAGATCTTCAAAAATATACTTCCCCTTCACCTCCGCTCCCCATAGGATTTTCTTCCTCCACGGGTTAGTAATGTTAAGGCACAAGTAGCCAGATAGTGTTTATAACAAACTGAGATACAGTAACACTTACTTGCACTTTTAGCGCTCAACAAGAACAAACACACACCATGACAAAGTGTGAGCTATGGGAGTACTTTCCACTATCCAAAAGGCCATTGCTGTAGAGTACTGGGAGGGGGAGACAATATTATCGGAATAAATTTCAGTCTGGTGATCTGTGATGCAAACTGCTTCAGCATCAATGTAAACAGCAAAATGTAACTGAGGGTTAATGGTGCCACCTCTTTTCTAGTTGCCTGAGAAATGCTACGGCATTCTTCTTTGTACTTCACAGAATATCAGGGTTGGAAGGGACCTCAGGAGGTCATCTAATCCAACCCCCTGCTCAAAGGAGGACCAATCCCCATTTTTTGCCCCAGATCCCTAAATGGCCCCCTCAAGGATTGAACTCACAACCCTGGGTTTAGCAGGCCAATGCTCAAACCACTGAGCTATCCCTCTCCCATTTCTTTATTCTATCATTATAATAATGGGTCAGTGATGACTTGCAGAGCATGTTCCAGGTCTCAAGACTTCCTGTCAGAATCTGCTTTCATAGGAATTTACGTTTTTTTGCCTCCCCTCCTGGACCCAGCTCTTTATTTCCCTAAAGATTCTGCCCCAATTCAGTTTGGACACTCCCAAACTTCCATTGACTTTGGTGAGAAAGTGCCTGCTTGCACCACGGGAAAGCTTGGTTCTCTATCTTCTGACAGAAGTGATATGCCAGTGGTCTCCCAGCTTTGAGCTCCCATTGATATCCCTCAATCCACAAAAATCTGGGCAAAGTTGTTGGGTAGGGAGCATTGGTTGGGTTCTGATTTAATTTTTCATTAATTATTGTCTGATTTAGAGGTGAGGAGTTAAATCTTTTTAAGATATGGTATTTTTTATTTATGTCAAAAGTGCCTAGAGCCCAGAATAGGCTCTATTTATGTATTATAAATCAAAGTAAGTAATAAATGATAAGTAGCAGCAGCTAATGATGCAGACACAGCACTCCCTATCCCCACTAAATGCAGCAGTATAGATGGGTGATTTTAGAAAGTTGCATCCTTGCAGATAGCACAAAGAGGATGTCACTATACACAACAGTTTACATAGCAACTCAGAAATATGTATAGTGTAGTAGTCAGACCTAAATGCACATTTCAATGAATAAGAGGAATAATACTGTATATGCTTATATGCTTGCTGGGGAGTTGGTGGGTAGATATTTCACCATGAACAGGGCTTTTTAGCATAATAATTAGTAAGTGTGTGGGCTACATGTGAGAAATGGGACTCTGACATATAATTGTGCCAATTTCTGTATCATGAACAAAACTCATAAGATTCACATTCTCGCTAGTTCAATAAAAACAGATTTGGGCTTCTTGACAGATTTTCTTAAACATGTTTCATGTTGAAAAAAGTAGTTTCTGTAATCAAAATTACAACCGTTTTCCCCCATATACTTTTAGCCACTTTGTCACATATGGTGGGGAATAAAAACATTAAAGATTGTGAAGTGCTCAGAAACTATAATAATAAGGACCTAAGCCAGTGGTTCCCAAACTTGTTCCGCCGCTTGTGCGGAGAAAGCCCCTGGTAGCCGGGCCAGTTTGTTTACCTGCCGCATCCGCAGGTTCGGCCGACCGCGGCTCCCAGTGGCCGCAATTCGCTGCTTCAGGCCAATGGGAGCTGCTGGAAGCGGCAGCCAGTATGTTCTTCGGCCCGCGCCGCTTCCAGCAGCTCCCATTGGCCTGGAGCAGTGAATTGCAGCCACTGGGAGCCGTGATCGGCCGAACCTGCGGATGCGGCAGGTAACCAAACCGGCCTGGCCCGCCAGGGGCTTTCCCTGCACAAGCGACAAAACAAGTCTGGGAACCATTGACCTAAGCGTATGTCTACACTGCAGCTGGGAGCATATCTTGCAGTTCACATTGGCTCGGCTCAAGCTAACGTGCTGAAAATAGCAGAATGGGTGGCAGCTCAGGCTGTCAAGCCTGCCAACTCCAGGGGTCCAAGCTCAGGTGGCTAGCCCAATCCTCTGCTGGTGCCTAACAAAAACTTTTGTACTGTTATTAAGTGTGTTAATTCAGCTTGAACTAGTGCAAGTCTGTCTGGCCCTGTCCCATGCCATGCCTTGCAGAGAATCTGGCCCATATTATGTAATAATTTAGGCTCAAAATATGACCTACCATCACATTTTTATTTGGTGAGGTAATATTTGTGTTTTCTAAATACCCATTTGGTGGAAGAAAAAAAATTTACTTCTACTGGTGAGAATTAAAATAAACCACCACCACCCTCTAAAATTCCCATTCCTGATATAGAACATGCACTAAAACACTATGATGCTATTCACTCTGAGTCTGCAGCAGTGGTTAAATTTAAAAAAGTGATTCTGGATATGCTGTTAACAACTTCATTGCTGTTGATGTACAAACAAGAAAGTTAGCGGGGAAAAACATACAATCTTCAAGCACCATAAGTAATAGACGTGAGTAATGAGATGGACATGGAAAGGAATCTAAATGGTAGAAGAGATATTTGACTAGTTTGGAAAAAGGCTGTAACAAGCAATGGAAGATAAAAAAATTATTGAGGGCTAGATTCTGTACTACTCCTCTCACAAGGCACAGTACAGAGGTCCCAATTCAGCTGTCCATGCTTATTTAGCAGGCACCAAAGTATAGGCTTAATTTTAAAGCACATATTTAAGTGCTTTGTTGATTACGAATGGTCTTAAGGCAGTCTCTTAAAGCAAATGCTAACTTTAGTTAGAAGGCGCAACCCAGGAGAGGTGGGGCATATCTGGCTGTAAAATACCTTTGTACCTGTGGGATTGTGGGCTTCACTATGCATTACAGCAACCTTGGCGAATGCTCTAAATTACCAAGGCCTCCGTATGGCTGCTAACGAATTGCTCTACAATTCAGAATAGCTATAGTGCTAATTGTAGTGCATGTCTCCCACTCCATATCCACCCACTTCTGTCCCCACCACCCTCCTATTCCAGCTCTGCAAGAGGAGTTAGCATAAGGTCACATATGTTGGCCCTACATTGCTCCTCTGACTGGGGGATTTCTCTGGGGAATACTGAAGGTCCGTTAGGGCTCCTGTGGGTCATAAGAGTAGTAGTGTACAGGGTCCAGAATATGTCCTCTAAAATCCAGGCAATAAACAAAGTACTGGACAGAGTCCTCTATTCATCCAGAGGAAGTATTTGAAATAATGTACCCGAGCTTAGAACCCTGTCAAGATATGAGTACTTATGAAGCAGGTTAAAAGACTGCAAATGTTTTTTGTTCCTAGGTCTGCTGTTATCACTCAGGATTACTTACTGCACATGCTGTAATTGAAAAAAAGTTGTTCGGTTTTGAATGAGTATGTTTCACTTACGTTTTAGATAGAAAATTAAGACAAATACTGAGCGGGGAAAAGACTGGTAAATATTTGGCAACAGAAAAGGATTTTAATATCCTGTTTATTGAGGCATAACAAAATGCAAACAAAGACACTGATCCTGCAAAGACTTATGCATGTGCTTAAAGTCAAACATGAGTAGAAGTGTTTGCGGGATCAGGGCCATAGCTTCCAAGTCATGGATTATGCAAATATAAATTTGTTAAAAATCCTGCTTACAGTTAGAGAAGTCAGTATGAAGATCACAAATCTGTTTGAAATGGGAACCATTTTTATGGTGTCCTTTTTGGGACTCTATTCTGAACTATTAATCTAGGTTACACCACATATGGTACATTTTCAGAGCAACACACCAGCACTGACTTTAATCATTTGTAAAGTGTTCATCACTGTTGGAAGTTTTATGGAGATGCAGAGTAGGTTATTTAGGGCAGGGCAAATTTTCCTCTCCCATTAAGGAGTTTGCATATCAGAAGTGGACATGTGAAGTCTTCATCTGTAAGAAAGAAAGTCAGAGATGGAACGGAGATCAAAGATGGATGGTCAGCCACTGCATTTCTGGCCACATTAGTTTTTTGGCTAAAGCCCCAGATTTCATTTTGAAACTCTTCCACTCATTAGCTAAGGGGTCTTTGTTTTTGGAGGAGGCCTGGATTATAGGGCGAAGAATGATATATCTCTGGAGGCTGGGGAGAGTGAGTACATCTTCTTCAAGGGCACTCAGCTGCAGAACAAAAACACCTGACAGATTAGGATAAGCCATGTCTCACTGCATTTGAGGCTTCATCCTGCACCTAATGAAATAAATGGGAGTCTCAAATAACTTCAGTGAACTTTGTTCTGACTCAATGTAAGGCATAGTTTATAGTCAGGCATTCACATGGTAAAGGAGGTGTCAATGTGGCAAGCAAGACTTTTCTTGCCCAAGATAGAAACTCTCAAAGCAATGACCTTCTCTGACCATGTGAGGAGAGGAGGAAGCTAATCATTTACCAGCAAAGAACTAATGTTTTAATTACTCTTAGGGTACTTAAGTACCATGGTGATATGTTCTATTGAGACACAGTTAAGTAGATGACACTTATCAAGGTAGTAGCTAGAGATATATATGAAGATCTCTGAAAAAACTTGCCCCTTGCAATATTGGAATCCCCATTTGAAAGGATGTAGAAGATTTCCCTTTCCCTACTGAGTAGCACAAATGATGTAATCTGAATTATAATGACAGATAAGGAGAGATTCCCACTCAGATTCATTAAAGGGAATACTTTCTGATGGTCACAAGCAGTAAATCCTGAACAAAGTTGTAGACGCACAACTGGAAACTCTGGAAGGAAACCTCTGCTTACATATCATGTTCTTCAAAACAAACAAAAAATTAAGGAACAGATTAAACAAAACACTCAGTCATAGAAAGTCACCGAGTAGAAAGACCATTTTGCCCGTAGCACCTTGGCCAGTCAGAGAAATACTTACAGCGAGTGCGGGACACATATTGAAGCTGTCATCGTGAAGGATTTGTGATAAGTTTCTGTTTAACTAAAAATCAAAACTCACTAGATCATTGATTGTGCATAAGTCTGCTTCATTGTTGCTGACATCCTAGGTATGTGTGTTCTTATTGAATTTAAATAATTCAAATAGTTCAATAATTCTGCCTTGATCTGCCAAAATACTTAAATACACAACAAGGTGCAACTGGTTTCTTATTTATTTTTATGGCAGCAAAAAAAAAAAGTGATTAATAGGAAAAGTAGTAATTTTTTAGCAGACTATGCTCAATCTCTGCAAAGGGTTGTAGTATAGATTTACTAGTCTGCAAAGTGAGAATAATTCAGTAATTGTCTGTGTTTGTTACACTCCTGTTATATGTAAAAAGAAAGCATATAAGAAAAGATCCCGTGCAGGACAGATATTGCTCTAGCTTAAAAGGATATCTCTATAAATGCTTAAATAAACATTTGTAATAACAGGGCTACAAAAGAAATAAAATAGATGTTAAACTAGCCTGGGACAGAAACATTTCCTTTCTCTTAGCTGGCTATTAGTCTTTATGCACATTAATGCTGAAGAGAAGAAGCTCTCTTTGCTCTTCTACCATAGATCTGGTCATACACAGTGTAAAACACAGAGAAGACCGTTGTATGATGTACATCTGGTTCAGTACAGAGTACAGCCTCTTCCTGTCTTTATTCCCGTATAACGTATGAAAGAGGAGAGAGTGATCACCAGGCGATCTCGGATTTAGTGGTGTTAGGCCTGTAAACTGTATATTTCATTTCAAAGTCTTTTTCCTCTCTACCTTGCAGTGTCACATGGAGAATCTCACACAAGCAAATGCAACACACTGTATTCAGACACCCTTGTCAGTGTGCAACTGAGACCACCAAATGTAAAAGTGGTAAACCAAAGCAAACACTAGACCATTGCCTGATGCTGTGTCCACAGTCAACATACTGTACCCCTAAGGAACTATTCACGATGAGTGACAATGCTGGGTTTGGCTGTGGTTTTGGAGCAACAAGCTATGATGATATTGATAGACAAGCAGTTCATACAGCCTCTAAAACGGTCATTAAAGAAGGCCTAAAATTAACCTTTCTACTGTGTTTATGCTCAGTTTTCACAAAAGAAAGAAAGGTACAATTGCCCATTGAAATCAATTGGAGTCTTCCAATAAGCCCATATAAATGCATCTATATGCTGGCAACATAGGATTTCATTCACGGCTTCATTTTTCCAGTTTTATGCTGCCATCATTCCATTAAAAAAAATCAATGGAGTTACACCAGTATAAAATTAGAGTAACAGTGGTGTAATAAGCTCAGCACCTCCGCAGCTCTGTAATCAACAAGAGGACATGATGTAGTTTAGAGCAGCCTCAGAGTTGCTCTTAACTGTGGTAGTCGCCCCTTGGATACCACCTTTCAGCATACTCCCTCCATGTCTCTACCATGCCCATACGACAGCTATGAACAGGGCTGGAATTGGTATTCCTATACAAGCTCTGAGCCAGCTGAGGACCCCCTGTGCTAGGAATAATACTCATCAGGGGATCTATAAGGAGGAGCACTGCAAAGGGCAGCATAGAGAAAGCAAAGGTGGCTCAATACTATCAGTCAATAAGTGTTTACCATTCAAATAAATATTGTTTCTTAACAAATGCTGCCTAACAAAATCCTTATCCTTAATAGTCCTTATTTCAAACACTACTAATTTGATTTGCAACATTAAATCATCTAAATGGCAGCAAAATTAAAAGGAAGACTTAGTTCTTTTGACAATTATAAACTGCCCTATCATATTCTGTGATATTTTTAATTTAAGGCATGAAAAGCTTACTGCTTTTTTTTTTTAAACTAGCTTCACACATGTGAAACTACACTATAAAGGAAAATATGCTTATTTGAATAATTAGACAAAATCCATTGTTGAGTTATAATAGTTAGGGCACGCAGCATAAGCAGAAAAACATCTTATTGTTCATTATATAAAGTGTGTCTTTCATGAAGCATATTAACAAACATTGACTCATCACTTGCTTTTGTGGGTTGGAAGGGCTGAATTCTGTATCATTCCCAAGGGTTTTTTTTTTCCCTGGCAGATAGTGCTTCTGGGCCTTTTTTACTTACACACACCACATTTCTTTCAGGTAGAACTAGGTTTTAATAAATTTTAAATCACATTAAGCTATAAAAGGTTTAAGTTGTAAAGAAGTTTTTTTTAAAATGACAGACATTCAACATGTTTAGAACACTGTTAAACAAGACCACCAATTATTTGAGAAACTCACACAAAACCTATTAATCTGATATTGCAATTTGCAACAGCCTTTATGGCTTGCCTTTACGTCCCAGTTATCTCTGGCAGAGCAACTATCATTCAATACAGTCCCAATTCTCTAAGCACTTAAAAGCTCATGGCTAGTTTATGTTTATGAAGAGTACCATTGAAATCAATAAGATTACTCACATGCTTAAAGTTAGGCACATTTTAAGCACTGGAGCCGAGCAAATAATTGATTTTTCAGTTCAGTGGCCTCCCCCCCAAGATTGGTTTGTTTTGAACAGAAACTTAATTTTTTTTAAATGTAAAATAAGAAACTAAAAAATATTTTGATTGAAACAATGTTTCAAATGTTATTTCAAAGTGAAATATTTTGAGAATGTCATTTCAAATAAAAAAAGTGTCCAAATGGTTTGGCGCTTTCAAAATGGTTGTTTCTGGCTACTCAATTTTATCAGATTTTCTGAATCATTTTGGTGCCCCAAAAATGCATTTCTCAGCAAATTTATTATTTGATGAAAAATTTTGCTAAGTTCTACTAAGTACATTGATAAACTGAGGCTTGATCTAATGTCCATTAAAGTCAAGAAGAAGATTCCCATGGACTTCAATGGGAGTTACATTGTGTGCTAAGGACTAAATCATATGATGAAGTATATGTGAAGCCCCTTGTGGCATTAGGGACAATATGCCCTGCCATTTCATCGAAGTGCTATTCAATTTTAGAAACAACTTCCAGGTGCTTGTTTTACATTTTTAACCCTGTAAATTGAGATTCTCATACAACCAAAGGAGACATCATTTGTGAAAAATGCAAATATATTCAGTTAATGGCAAGAAATTCACAAATAGAAATGTTATGGAAAGTGAAAGTGACATCTTTAAGAAAGTGTATGTTAATCAACATGAACTGAATACAAGTTTTAGTTACATAAATCGTAAGTCATAGTGATTGTTACCTGAAGAAAAGTTTGCATTACAATCCAAATAAACCCTGCTTTAATAAACAAAGTTTATAATAAACATTATAACTGTAAAGTTAGATTATATATAAAGTTTTCATGAGGCCATATCATGTAATTTATTAACCAAAGATCCACATTGGAAGCAACGAACAGTTCATCTTAAGAACCAATGGCACAATATGTCATTCATTCAAATTCAAAATTAACTGCAACACTTTTCTGTCCATAATTGGAAAAGCAAGACTATCTTTATGTTATGTAATACCAAGAGTTAAATCTTAGCTCCACTGAAATGGCAAAACTCCCATTGACTTTAATGGGACCAGAATTTTGCCACAAATCTTATTTATTTATATTGTAGTAGCAACCAAAAGCCTCCATCAGGATCAGGGACCAGTTGTGCTAAGAGCTTTACAACCAGATACTAAAGAGAGGACTGATTACTGCCTTCAAGACTTTAAAGCCCCAGTCCTGCAATGATTTACACATGGTCTATAACTTTCTACATAAGTGGTCCTAATGAGTTTAATGTGTAAAGCTCAACATTCATATAAGCCCCTTTGTTACATTCCTTGCTGTTTGGTGGCCCCTTCTCCCTATGTTACAGGATGGGAACAGAGAAAAAAAACAAACCAGAACATGTGGTGGCAAGAGTCTTTCTTCCTATACATTTCTCAAACATTATCAAACATTAAGTGATAAAGTACTTTTAAGCTTTGGCATAGCCATAGCTATAGGGAAGTAAACAAATTCCAACATCCCACAGAGTAGTTACCATTAACAAGTTATAAGAACATGAGGATTGCCATGCCAGATCAGACCAGTGGCCCATCTAGCCTAATATCTCATCAGAGACAGTGGCTGATACAAGATGCCATGTGAGAGGACCATGCACCACCACAATGAGAAATAACTCAAGAATCTGCCCATGGGAGATGTTTCTTCGTAACCCTAGGCAGTCAGCATTTGTCTTATGCCCTCAGCCAAGATGATAAGTTCCTTACAAAGTTTTGATCCTACCTCATATAAAGAGGATGTTGTCCATTTAAAAGTCTACTCTTTTTTATAATTGCACTGAGCTCTTGGCCTCAGCTGTATCTTGTGGAACTGAGTGCTATAAGTGAATTTGACTGTGTGTAAAAAAAAAAAGTATTTCTCTTTATTAGTTTTAAGTTTGGTATCTTTAGTTCTCCTGCAATGAGCCCTTGTTCTTGTATTATGATGAAGGGTAAACTTCTCTATAAGTTTTTGTCTTTTTGTAAATGTCTCTTATGCCCCTCTTCATCTCCTTTCTAAAATAAGCATTCCGAGTAAGTTTTCATATGGAAGGCTTTCTGTTTTATCATTTTTGAGACAAGGTAGCCAGAATGGACTAGTGCTTATTACTAATATTTTCAGTATTATTTTCTATTCCACTATAACGATTCCAACATTGTTTGCTTTTTTGACTGCGGCCACAGTCACTGAGCTGTTCATTACAATGTCAGGTCTTTACTGACAATTTAGAACCCAGCAAAGTGTATGTTTAGCTTAAATTATTCCTGTCAAGAGCTATTAACTTGCTTTTGTCAACAAAAAATGTTATGCATCATTGTGCTGCACAGGCCCCTAGTTTTGTTAGGTCCCTCTGAAGGTCTTCTCAGGCTCAGTCTCCTGTGAGGACCCAGCCGTTAGAGACACACCAGAAGGAGAGGACGAAAGGAGTCATGAGAGGAGCAGTAGTACCCAGGACATATGATGTGACTGCAGAAGAGGGATAAGTGATCCAAAGTAACAGGAGACACTATGAGTCAGCAGATACAACACCTGAGAGACCCTATAAAGATAATCACAGAACTGAGAGACAGAGAACCTCTGGACGCCAACCCCACCAGGATAGAGGAGACTTCACAGAAAGATAGTTGACTAGACTCAGAGACAAGTGAGAGGGAGATGAGATAGTTAGTCTCTTCCACCAGTGACCATAGTGGGGGACACCTATCTGAAAGGCTATGTAACCAGCCAAGGCTGTGGTAAACACTCCAACTCAGCTGTCATTTGCTGTGCACATAAAAAGCCTGGCACAGTAGGGAACAAGCCCGGTTAATGCTCCAGATACTACTACAAAATAAAGTTAATAGGAATATATGATAATTTGATTTAATAAAATAATTAAAAGTTGCATCATAAGTGACAATATATAGATGTATGTACATATACAGAGACCTCTGTATATGTACATTATATACAAACACAAAACTATTTTAAAAGATTCAAGTTGTAAAGTCAAGAACTCAAAAATTAGGAAAGGTCAAAATTAAGGTTGCCTGTACAACCTTAATTTGGCCCACTGGTGTATACATATTATGACAGTGCTCATGCAATTGAAGACACACTGTTTTTCCTTAGTCCAGCCTCACGTGCCTCAATGTTCTCATCCCAGGGAGAGTTTTCTTGCCCAGCCAGTCCCACCTTCCCCCACAGCCCCTACTCCAGTCCCAGCCTTCTTGCCTAGCCAATCCGACTCCCCTGGGGCATCTGCTCCCAGTTCTGCCCTCATGGTTCCTTACCTAATGGGTCTCTTATCCCTGCTCCAAAGCATGACAACATTAGAGCATCTCAGAAAAAATTTGACAGAATTGAACATGGGCAAAACAATGGTGTTTTCCCTAGCCTTGGAAACAGTTAAATCGTTTTTGGTTTTTTGGTTTTTTGTTTTTGTTTTTGTTTTTTTTGGGGGGGGGGGGCGGCAAGGGAAGAAGGACAACCAGCATGGAAAATTTCAGCCTGAACAGTTAACGTTTGGCAAAAATATAAGCAACTCAGAATAGGGTTTTATAACAGGAAGTGTTGTGCAACCTTAATAGTTGTTCCAGCCCAGTCTAGAATGCAGTTGAATATTGTACATATATAAGTCATACAAAAAAAATCACAAAACATAAGGAGTGTGTGTGTACCATTTTCTTCTAAAAGATCTAACCATGTTTCATAATAAGATAAATAAATCTGTAAATGAGATGATGCACCACATTCTACACCTTTCAAGCCAGATACATTCAATAACCTGTCACAATATTAAACGATTTCCTCAAGAGAGCTGAAATCTCTGGTGAAAAATAAAAGGCGCAAATGCAATCCTGTGCAATTGTCAGAGCAGCCAGCCCCACTTACATCTTTTATCCGCAGTTATAAAAGGTAAATGTTTAGGGAGTGGGCAGGACAGCAGCCTAATAAAGGAGGTTACTATAAATGTCTCTTTTTACAGTATACCTATCCAATTTACACTGCTGAGAGGGAAAGCTAATTCCCAGTTCCAATATATCAGACTTTTACATTGATCAAATAATAAAACTCTCTACTTTAAGCATAAGATACTGACTTTTATAATACAGAAAAAATATCCTAGTATTCCAAAAAATTCTTAAAGGGTGATAAGAAAGCAAGAAACGGAACATGGAGGTTACTTTAACCTGCACCAGAACATAAGTGATTACTTATACAATTGTGGAGTGATAGCTGCCTGTAGTTAAGGTTGCAGCTGTGTGTCGATCATAAGACAAGTTTAGGACTTTTCTTTAAAATACACACACAAACCATACTGGCATCAAAACTGTGATGTTAGATCTGGGGCCAAAGTAGGATTTTTTTCTAGACAGTGTGAATTGAATTAAATAAGGGGTATCTGAATTATAACATCCTAAATATAAACCTGTTCTACTCTTTGTGGTATTTGCAAGCAGAAAAACAGAACAAGGGAGAAATAAAACTGAACTTTCCTAGAAGAGATTAATGCACATCACCAAACCTCTTGAGTTGCTCCTGAGCACTTTGTTAACATTTGGAGTCCTGGGCTAATGGAAGCTCCCTTCCCCCACATGTCCTCAGCAGAACTCCCACCGTCTGTATGCCCTTATACTCCCATCATCGTTTGCATAGAGCCTCTCTCTTTTCATGTCTCCATGTCCATTCCCCCATGCCCACAGATGATTGTGGGGGAGATCCTAAGGAGCAACTCAGGGGTACAGAAGGAGAAAGCCTTGGGGGAGGAGGGAGGCCGGAAGCACCAGAGCGTCCCTTTCTTCTCCACCCAAAAAACTCCTGTGGCTCGCTATACTGAGACTTGCCCTCTGATAAACCATGGGAGGTTTGTCTGGTGGACAAGGCAGGGAAGCCCTAAGTCTTCTCTCCATGATTTCTCCAGCGGCACCCTCTAGTCCTGGCAGCCCCACATGCAGTCATTTGGTCACTGGTGGGGAACCATGGAATTACTGGGGGGGCGGGGGAGAGAATGAAGATATACGGGCCATCTGGTATCTTATAAGGGAACTGCCAAGAGCAGAGGGGTCCAGCTGGGGGACACTTAGGAGGAGCTCAAGGATGCAGGAGGAAGTGCTAATATTCCCTGGGTGTCTATAATGTCTGAGACTGCCTTTGACCTCCACTCCTGCAGCATTAGCTTCACCCTAATGAAGTTTGTGTGTGACATATGTAAGTACACCTATACATATCATATGTAATACATGTTTCCACACACACACCACCTACCCCTTACTGGAAGTAAGTGACATAGGAAGTTAATGTAAGTCAAGTACTGACAGTACCTCCCTGCCATTCATGGGAAGACATCAGAAATACAAAGAATGATTTATTAAGGTTAATTTTTCAAATTATTAATCACAATCCATCCTAGTGCACTCTAACCTCTTGCTTATCCTAGATCCTAAGTGTCAATGTGATTTTAAACATGGATTTTCCTCCTCTACCTGTCTGCCAGGTGGAGTGACCCCAGCATCTTCAGCTGTTTTATTCTGATTGAGAAGTGGATCTCATTATTAAAATCCCTTGAAGTTTCTCAAGGCATCCCTGCCTTGATACTTCCAATGGTGTGGACAGCCATAATTCCCTACCTGCATTTCTTAAAAGCAGTTAAAGGTCATGAATAAATTATTAAGCACTAGAGTATGGAAAGAAAATGGACTGGTGCTAAAATGAAACCATAAAGATTTATTAAAACCCTCCCTCCACAGAAACATTTCTTTTATAACATTTTGATACCAGGGAGGCCGAGGTTGCAATGCCATTAGCAAGTGGTGACCTTTATTTGCCTCTGTTGACAATAAATAAGTAGGCAAAATGCAATAAACCATTTCCTGTATTTACCAATGAATTATCCACCTCATTAGCTAAGGTTTTATTCCCATCCCCTTGATGTACCTGTGCTTCCTCACATCTGTACAGTATAAATTTACTGAAGCTTTGGAATCTAAATGAAAGTCTAACAATCCATCACTAGGCAGCAAATAAAAGGACAAAAGTTCTGTTATTTAAAAAAAAAAAAAAAACAAAAACCCTCCCCATCCCAGAGAAAGGCCAACATGTCAATTCTTAGTAGTAAGTAAAAGATGGTAGCAGAACGTTATTTTCATTATAACATTTTCACTTGTTTTCTTCTGTTTTCCTCTCTTCCACCGTGAGACCTCCTTAATGCCCTATAAGTACTATTTGGTTTCCTCCTGTGGATTACATCACTGTAGCTCTCAGTCCTAGACTAATCTAAGCAACAATAAAATCCAGCCGTAAGACATATAAGAATTTATAAGGCTTTACTTCATGGCTCAATAACAAGCAACATATTCTTTACAAAATAAAAATTATATTCAGGTATTACAGTGCATTTTGAATTTGTTCTGTTTTTTAATTTAATTTTTTTTTTGTAATCTAATTTAAGCCTGGCAAAAGGTGTTGGATTGAAGGATCTAGAGATTGAAATCTGAAATCAGATACTACCATGATGAGTGACATTAGAAAAACCTGGATAGGTACAGATATACAATGAGCAAGTTGCGTAGCAGAAAGAAAGATCGCCATGAAAGGAAAGAACGCATACCCGGTCTTTACAATCTGCATGTAATGGTGTGGTACCCGCCTCTCAAGAGCTCCCCTTCTGGTTCAGCGTGTCTGGAGCCTTTAAAGAGTTCCAGCCCTGGTACTGGGTTGTACCCTCAGGGCTTCCTCCCTGGTGGCAATGGTTTCATATTCTCTTGGCCCTTCTGGCCCCAACTGGGCCATTAAATAGATCAGATCCCCTTCTGGGGATTTATCACTATCCAGTTGTTAGCCACTTCCCCAGTGACCTATGGGAGGGACCCAGGCCTGCCCACTACTCTGGATCCCAGCCAAGGGACCCTAAGAATAGCAGTCATGTGCCACCTTGTCCCTTTAACAAAACTGCTTTCAGTTTCCTGGGCCATGTCCCCACAGCCCCAGCCTTCACCCTTACCTTAGGGCTTTTCTATGTTCAGGTCCAATAGCGAGCCAGAAGCTCTTCTTCACTTCCCGCCCGCACTGAGTTGCCCCTGGTGCTGCAGGTCCCTTTCACCAGCCAGGAGCACTACTTGTACTCCTCTGACTCCAGCAAGGAACTGACTCTGGTCTGTACTGCAGCTCTTTTTATACTAGCCTGCAACCCTATGATTGGCTAACCCCTTGCAACCTCCCCGGATTGGCTGCTTTCCTGCACAGTCTCTCTAGGCTGCTTGGAGGACATAGCTCCACTGCTCCTATCCCAGGACAGGTGTGGCAGGACCCTGAGGTCTCCAATAGGGGGACCTCTGGGCCTAGTCCACCTAATCACACCACACTAGAAATTGAGAATCAAAAATGGTGGCTCAATTCTGCACTCTCCCTGTGCTCAAAGACTTTAATACATAATATTTACTTTGATACCTATTCCTGCACCTCTCTGTCTCCCATCCCCTGTACCTTGTTTGTCTGTAAGGTGCATGCCCGTCCTGCAAACATTTAAGCATGTGAACAACTGTACTCACTGTAAATTCAAGTAGTTCTACTGAGAATTTAAAAACAAATCTGACATAAAGAGTTACCTAAATTTATACTAATTCCCACTTGAGTCTGCCCTGTATGAAAACAATTCTCAGAATTGCATTAATACATTATTATTTGAACAGAAATTAGTTAACATTCATATACTTGATTATGTAAATTGTTACATAAATGCCAGGTGTTATTTATTATTTCCGGTACTTGTCATCGAGTCAACATACAATTCTGTGACAACAATAACTGTTAACAGTTCTGCAAACACTTAGAGTAGGTCTACATTGCAGTTAGACACCCAGGGTTAGCTCATGCCAGCCTGAGTCTGGAAGTCTACAGAGCAATGAAACAGCCCCACAGCCTGAGCCCCGCGAACCAGAATCAGCTAGCATGGGCCGAGTTTTTATTTGCGGTGTAGGCATACCCTTAGGCATGTGAGCAACTTAATGTGTATAGGTTTCAGAGTAACAGCCGTGTTAGTCTGTATTCACAAAAAGAAAAGGAGTACTTGTGGCACCTTAGAGACTAACCAATTTATTTGAGCATGAGCTTTCGTGAGCTACAGCTCACTTCATCGGATGCACCGGTTGCATCCGATGAAGTGAGCTGTAGCTCACGAAAGCTCATGCTCAAATAAATTGGTTAGTCTCTAAGGTGCCACAAGTATTCCTTTTCTTAATGTGTACAAGCAGTCTCACACTCAGGCAATTGCATATGGAAGAGGCGAGTCTTGCATTAAGAACTCAGCATAGCCTAACGACCTGTTTTTTAAATACGTAATTTGTGCAACTGAGTTTTAACTTCAAGTGTCATACTGTATGTAGGAACCTGTACTATAGGATATCTTGAAATCCAGCAGCCTAATTTTTGGTACGTGGTTTTTAAGGTATGCATATACTGACACCCAGAGACCTGAGATTCGGGATAAGCAATGAAACCTCAGTCCCACTGAAGTAAGTGGCAAAATTCCCATTAAATTCATTCCCAGTGACCTCTAATGGGGGGGAGGGGGGGAAGGAAATCAGCATTTCACCCCAACTCCCTAATTTTTATATTTTTTTATTTTTGTGCTCCCTTTCATAATCATTGTACTGTTATCAGAAACTATGATGAAAGATGCCTTATAAATGTAAACTATTGTTCTTTAAGAGGAATTTAAAGTTACAATGAATAAAATAAAGTTTTCTGGAAGAGGTCTTCACTCACAATCTAAAGTATGCATATTATCTATGCCCAATTCCATGTTCAGTCACAACGAGGACGCATATTAAAGGAGCACCACATGATACTTGCTATTTTACTGAAATCACGGTGCATGGCAGGTCAACAGTCTGAATGCCATCCAGCGCCCATGCTGCAGTAAACCAGTGTACTGTGACACTCCTAAAAACTCTTTCTATTGATTGTTTCTACAGAGAAAAGGGCATGAAAGTAATCAGACAGATTTGGGCAGCAGAAAGTCGAGAGAAGTAATACCACTAAAGGCTGGAACTCCAACAAAAACATCATGTGTGTTACAGATCAATGGCCTGGAAATAAGCAAGAAAGGTTTGTGCCATTTTTTAAAAAGTGTTCAAGATGCCACAATTAATTTCTGAAAAATAAACCATAACTCCTTATGAAATAACCGAAGAAATAAACAAAAATGAAGCAGTACTCCGTGCTTACTTTAATCAACAGTGAATGTAGGGCTTGAAAGCTAAGGGAGGGCATGAATTTAAAGTGGAACTATTCCTGATTAGCTTCGTGTGAGGACAGTTATTCCAGGATACAAGTGCCTTATTCAGAATTAGCTTAATCCAGTTTGCAAATGGATCCAAAAGTGGATAATGCTAATTCAGAAAACACTCTTATCCTGGAATAAGAGCGCCCACACATGAAGTTAATCAGGAATAGCTGTTCTGGAACAATTTCCCATGTAGACAAGCCCTTAGAATCATATTCAGCTCTAGAATGCATGCATGCAACTCCTTCAGTGGGTGCTGTACACAGATATATCTATATGAAGTCAGCATTTGGCCCTTATGGCTCATAAAAGGTGTCAGACTGAATTGAATTAATTCCACAGTGCTGTCACAGAACAGGTACAACCCATTAACATGCCTCCAAATCTGACACGAATAAAACACTTACATTGGTTCAGTTTTGCCTCTGTGCCAATTCAATCCGGAACCTCTCCACTAACAAGGATGTGGACTGTTGCTAAGTGTGCTGGTGGTAGGGGTTCCTAAAGTTAATTTTGTGCCAGGGAATGGTGCTGGATTTATGGCCCTGGAGAATGAAATCTGCTATAAGTAAATAAATAATTGGCTTTTATACAGTGTCTTTCATCCTGAAGGTTTGCTGCAAAGTGATTATCAAACTGTTCACATACAGCAGCACTGAAATGCAGCCAGCTGGTGTGCAGCCCATTAAACAACAATGCAGGGTGAGAGGGGAGGTATTTAACTAAGTGCACCAGACAAAACTCTTTACTTATGAAATCTGTCATGGGATATTTCGTGTCCACACAGAGCAAAGAGAATTGCAGTTTTCAGGGTCTTGTCTGTAAGAGTCAAACAAAAAAAAACTGCACAGGATGAATGAACCCTATGGATCCAAACAGTTTGCATGTTCCTAGCCTGAGGTTTGGACCACTAAGCTATTCCCTTCAGCATTTATCTGTCTTCTATTTCCTTCGAAAACAGTACAGCACAAGCCATGGCAGTGCCAACTTTCCCACACTTCACCAGTGTGAAACCAATGACGTCAAGTTACCCATTGGAGAAGGTAAGGGCAGTTCATCCTCCATGGCCCACTCAGCCCCCAGTTTCTCTGCTGAGTCTACCAACAAGAGTGCCAGAAATTGGTAGTGACGTTTATAGTAACGATACCAGTTTACTTGGATTAAAAGAACCTACCAGCTATTAGATGGTAAGTTTTGGTTACTGCCAGCCTGGGTTGTAGTTGAACCAGTGATCTTGAAATGAAAGGCTTTGTAGCTGATTACCAAGTTCCTGAGCTATTCAACCCCTAAAGGTCTGTTTTTGCTAATAAGAAACAAGACTCCCTGTTTGACTTTTGTAACCTCTCATGCAATTCAGCACTACCGAGCAAGAACACCATTGTGTGTCCAGATTCCCTCCGAAGGGGAAAAAAAAGGCTCAAACTACTACAATTCTGAAGATCAAATATTTTTATTTCCGTACTAAATACATTGACTTTAACTTCATTTAATTCACTGGGCTATTTCTCACCACTTTGATATTAGCAAGATTTTTTCCCCACATTTGTCTCTATTTTTCTCATTTTATATATATCGTTAATATTTGGTTACAGACAGTGCTTTCAGGAAGCTTGGAGAATATATAAAAAGCATCACAGAGATGCAGATCACACACTGCTTTGAACACAGCTTCAAACCTGCATAAACATATGATCTAAATGGGACAGGGGATAGATTATCTAGTGATTTGAGTATTTGACTAGGAGCTAAGATCTGATGAATTTTGGTCCTAATAGACTTGTACCCTGAATTCTTCTGGCGCCTCACAGCAGTCAATTAAATATTGCTCCCAATCTGGCATAGAAACGATCTTCCTGCCTCTTACTGTCAGACTAAATCACCACCATAGTCCTTTCCGGCCTTTTAAATCCACAGGTTTGGCTGTGACCAAGCAATGGAAGAGATGCAGTGGTTGGGGGTGCTTTTTGTGACACCCAGCCCTAGTGGTAAAGCTACAACAGGGCAGCTGTAACTTGCACCACTGGAGAACAGTATATAGTGGACCATCACCCTGCCTGCCATGCCTTCTTCCTCCCCCTTGTGCTAGGCTGGGGGGTTGGGGTTCCAGAATAAGGGGTGGCAGAGCTGATGCCAGTGGAGCCACCTTTGCTGGGTTTGTACTAGCAGGAAATCTCCAGGGGCAAACTGTCTGCTTAGCAGTGCAAAGTGAACTTGGCTGACCAGAGAATCTGGCCCTATGAATTTTCAGGTGCAAAACAAGGTGCCAGTGCACTCTAGATTGTACAATAAATGCCTGTTCTCTCCCAGCTGAAGTTAGTGGGAGTCTTTTCATTAACTACAATAGGCTTGGATCAAGCTGAGACATCAAGAACATTTCTGTGGTCAGGAGAAGGGTGCAAGGTTTTATGTTCAGGGGCACAGACGTTGTCCACCTGGAAGCCAATAGGTCAATTTATTTTTATAAGGAGAATTGCAAAGGTGGAATAACTGGCTAAGAAAAAAAAAACATTCTATGAAATCATTACAAGGTACAATCTGAATATGCTAGCTAATGCATTAGCACTGTCCTGCAATAATAATTCCAGAGACAAATTCTGAGTGCCTATATAACCATTTTAAGGCAGGCTCTTTTCCTAAACAGGACAATGCTCGAGTGACATCAATCACTGGATTTGGGGCATAATTTTTAATGATTGTACATGCAACAAAGGGACTGGTGTGGTGGGCTGTATAAATCAAAACAAAGCAATAGTGTTTACAGCCTTCAACCTCTGCTAAGTAGAAGTTGCCACTGGTTGTAACATGGGCTGATGTGTAATCTTTAAGCTACTGTTGGTAGGGGAGATGTGAAGAGGCTTTGGACGGAGGCAGCTCCTGGAGGAAGTCTCCATGTATCAGCGAGTGACCCTTTAGCTGGATGCAGATGGTAATCTCCCACCCACACCATTCTGGGCTAGCTGTACTATGACCCCCTCCTTGTTCTGTCCCCTTTCAGGTATTTAGCACCTGTGGTGATGCTGGAGTTTCTCAGTCCTTGCTGCATGGATCAAGATTGTGCCTGGACCCTGTGCTGGGGTGCCAGTTAGAAGAATAACTCCCTGAACTCTCCCTTCCACCCTGTGTACCCATGTGGGGCTAGGGATTATCTAGCCCCATACCAGACTATGCCAGTTTAAATTAAAATGGACACATGATTTGGCCAAGTAACTAAGTGAACACAGAGTAGAGATTTCCCCAACACATTGACTTACAACCTCCATTTAGAGGTTCTCAGGGGGAACTGAGGAATTTCCATTCAGGGATAGCTCCCCATTGAAGAATGAAAAACTCTTCATGTGCGATTTCTTTAACATCTCCATCTTTGATGAAATAACCCAGATTTCGGAATTTAGGTTCTTAGAGTTTATTAATAGCAATTAGATTAGCCACTGAGGCTTCAGACACAGTACATTGCCTTCCTCACTCCAATAAACTTCCCAGTCATTTATTAAAATTAATTCACATAAAGGATTCTATTTAAATTACAAAGTTAAATTTGAGATGTTAAGAATCAATCAAATCATGTTTAATTTACATGTAAGAGCTATTAACATAGCTTTCAGAAGAGCAAGCAAGGCACTACCTTTCTCCTGCTACCAAGACAAAACTTTCTGTTTTGACATACAGTCTTATTTAGGTGTGTCAAACTTGAGACATTTCATGAGTATCATCACTTGGCGGTTGAGTATTTAATGTTCATATAAAATAGGTCCAATTTAAAAATTCTTTGAGATACTTGCTTAGTTTAGTCCCAGTCATATTCCTCTCAAGAGATGTGTATTCCTAACACACACATACAGGGTACCTGAGCTACCTGTCACTCATGAAGTTGCTAATGAAAAGATCTGTGAATGCATCATGTATCACATTATTTCTCTCCATTAAATACAGATAAGAAACTGTACAAGTGAAAAATCACACAGGAACAGTACACCACCTGGAAACTTCAGCTCAAATATAATCTGTTCACTTACTTATAACGAATTCCCTGTGGGAAACACTTTTGACCAGGATATTCAGAAGAAGCTAAGCTCCCACAATTGGGGACAGATTTTCCAAAGAACTCAGCATGTTGGCAGTTGACCTCTTTTGAAATTCCAGCCATAAGTGTCTCAATGGGAGCTACTAAGCACTTTTGACTCTGGACCCTGAGCTCCTTTGGAAATTTGACCCACTATTAAGTACAGCTAGTCTGCAAAACTTTCCAATTAATTTCTGGGCACCAAGTGAAGTGTTGGTTTTGGCTAAGATTGAGCTAACAGTGGAAAACATTTCCACAAATGTTTGCTGGAATTTGATACTAAATTTGATCATGTTCACAACCCTTTTGTGCCTGCTTGCCACAAACATACATGTGCTCAAGTATTACCAGTCAATACTACCAAACAGGGAATTTTTAGTTTGAATTTCATGTTATATGTTCAATTATTACATTTACAGTTGGCATTGTTGATTAGTTACGTCATGATTGCATCTATGGGACTGGAGTCATCTAAACATGCAAAAACTGAGGATAAACAGGGAATTCAGTGAATGGCTAGAAGTAGGTCCCCAGGGTTACGTGCACTTCCATAAACATTGCACTGAAGTGTTTCAGGGGAATGAGTACAAGAGCCCAGCTAAGTACATAAAAACAAATGAAATTATAATGAAACATTAAGTGCATAAAAGTGAATTGACTTTGCCAGTGCTGAATGATTTTCCTCAAGAACATCAACTGCAAACATCAGATCAGTTTGCAAGTGGCTTCTAAACCTAGAATATCTAGCAAACTGAAAATGGATTTTTTTCTATTCATAGTTTATTTCATATACACTCTTAATTACTATCAGAAATGATCCCATCTTTACTTTCATTATTATTTAATAGAACTGTTTGACTTGGGTCCTATCCAAAGCCCAGTGAAGTCAAAGAAAAGACTCTCACTAACTGCACTGGGCTTTGGATCAGGCCTACAGCAAGTGTCCTGGTAACTATGCTAGGTCTGGTCCAGCAACTCTGTTTAGAGTTCTAAGAGACTGAGGCCTGGTCTACGCTACGAGTTTATGTCGAATATAGCAGCGTTAAATCGAATTAACCCTGCACCCTTCCACACAACAAAGCCTTTTTTTTTTTTTTTTTTTTTTTAATATACATAAAGGGCTTTTAAAATTGATTTCTGTACTCCTCCCCGATGAGGGGATGAGCGCTGAAATAGACATCGCCATTTCAAATTAGGGTTAGTGTGGATGCAATTTGACGGTATTGGCCTCCGGGAGCTATCCCACAGTGCACCATTGTGACCACTCTGGACAGCACTCTGAACTCGGATGCACTGGCCAGATGTACAGGAAAAGCCCTGGGAACTTTTGAATCTCATTTCCTGTTTGGCCAGGCGAGCTCATCAGCACAGGTAACCATATAGTCCCAGAATTGAAAAAAAGCTCCAGCATGGACCGAACCGGAGGTACTGGATCTGATCGCTGTATGGGGAGACGAATCCGTGCTATCAGAACTCTGTTCCAAAAGACGAAATACCAAAACATTTCAAAAAATCTCCGAGGCCACGATGGACAGAGGCTACAGCAGGGACGCAACACAGTGCCACGTGAAACTTAAGGAGTTCAGACAAGCGTACCAGAAAACCAAAGAATCAAATGGATGCTCCAGGACAGAGCCCCAGCCATGCTGTTTCTACGTTGAGCTGTATGCAATTCTAGGGGGGGCTGCCACCACTACCCCACCCCTGTCCGTGGACTCCGATGATGGGGTACTCTCCTCCATGCCTGAGGATTTTGCGGATGTGGAAGATGAGGAGGAGGACAAGCTTGAGGAGAGCACACAGCACACCATTCTCCTTGACGGCCAGGATCTTTTTATCACCCTGACTGAAATATCTTCCCAACCCAACCAAGCCAGAGAAGGGACCTCTGGTGAGTGTACCTTTTTAAACAGAATACATGGTTTAAAAGCAAGCTTTTTTAATGATTAATTTGCCCTGAGGACTTGGGATGCATTCGTGGCCAGTACAGCTACTGGAAAAGTCTGTTAATGTGTCTGGGGATGGAGTGGAAATCCTCCAGGGACATCTCCATGAAGCTCTCCTGGAGGTACTCTAAAAGTCTTTGCAGAAGGTTTCTGGGGAGAGCAACCTTATTCCATCCTCCATGATGGGACACTTTACCATGCCATGCTAATAGCAAGTAATCTGGTATCATTGCATGACAAAGCCTGGCAGCGTATGGCACTGGTGTTTGCTGGCATTCAAGCAACATCCGTTCTTTATCTCTCTGTGTTATCCTCAGGAAAGTGATATCATTCATGGTAACCTGGTTGAAATATGGGAATTTAATTAAGGGGACATTCAGAGGTGGCCATTCCTACTGGGCTGTTAGCCTGTAGCTGAAAAGAAATCCTCCCCACAGTTAGCCACGTGGGGGGTGGGGGTGGGCATTGGCACTGAACTGTTCGCGTTTGGCTAGCAGGGATCTTCCCTGATACCAGCCATGTGGTGGAGGGAGGGGTAAAGCGATCATCCCAGAGAATTTGAGGGGTGGGGGGGTTAGTTTGGTTTCTGCTGCTGCATGTTAACACGAAAACCGCAGCACTAAATGGCCAACTCAATGGGCTTTGCTTGGTATGGGAAAGCAGGGCACTGCTGTTATGAAGGTTGCAGAAACCTAAAGACTATGGCTTACCATGGCCAACTGCAAGCCGAATTTTGTTGCCTGGCACTGAGTGTGTGATCTCTAACACCAAAACCGCAGCACTCAATATAATATGCAAAATGCGACCTTGTACCAAAATTACATGTGCTATGTAATGTGAATAGTGTTGTTCATCGTGAAAGAGAATAGCCATTGTTCTGTAAAATGTCTCCTTTTTTTTCCTCCCACATCTGCAAATGTTTCAAGCCTCCCTCCTCTGTCCCAAATGCTATCTCAGATAAGGCGGCGAAAAAAACCGCACACGTGCCGAAACGTTCTCTAAGCTCATGCAGTCGTCTGGCACTGGCAGAGCTCAGCAGAATGTGTGGAGGGACACAGTAGCACAGTACAGGAAAGCGGCCAATGAACGTGAGGACAGGAGGGACGATTGAGATGAGAGGTGGCGGCAGGAAGATCAGAGGAGGCATGAGGCAACGCTGGGGCTACTGTGAGATCAAACGGACATGCTCCGGCATCTTGTGGAGGTTCAGGAATGGCCTCAGGTTCACAGACTGCCGCTTCAGCCCCGGTTTAACCACTCTCCCTCCTCCCCAAGTTCCATAGCCTCCTCACCCAGACGCCCAGGGCACAGGGGAGGCTCCGGCCACACAACCACTCCTAAGCAACAGAAGGCTGTCATTCAACAAGTTTTGAAGTGGCCTTTTCCTTCCCTCCTCCCCTCCTCCCACACGCCACCCGGGCTACCTTGTGAGTTATCTCCCTATTTTTTATAATCAATTAATACAGAATACATAGTTTTTAAATGATAGTGACTTTATTTCCTTTGCAAGCAAGCTGTGATTGAAGGGGGGGAGGGCGGGCGGCTTACAGGGAATTAGAGTAAACCAAGGGGGTGGGTTTTCATCACGGAAAAACAAAACAGAAGTGTCACATGGTACCCTGGCCAGTCATGAAACTGGTTTTCAAAACTTCTCTGATGCACAGTGCACCCTGCTGTGCTCTTCTAATCACCCTGGTGTCTGGTTGCATGTATTCAGCGGCCAGGCAATTTGCCTCAACTTCCCACCCTGCCATAAATGTTTCCCCCTTACTCTCACAGAGATTGTGGAGCACACAACAAGCAGCAATAACAATGGGAATATTGGTTTCGCTGAGGTCTAACCGAGTCAGTAAACTGCACCAGTGACCCTTTAAACGTCCAAATGCACACTCCACCACCATTCTGCACTTGCTCAGCCTACAGTTGAACAGCTCCTGACTACTGTCCAGGGTGCCTGTGTCTGGCTTCCTGAGCCATGGCATTAAGGGGTAGGCTGGGTCCCCAAGGATGACTATAGGCATTTCAACATCTCCAACAGCTATTTTCTGGTCTGGGAAGTACATCCCTTCCTGCAGCCGTTTAAACAGACCAGAGTTCCTGAAGACGCGAGCATCATGAACCTTTCCCAGCCACCCCACGTTGATGTTGGTGAAACGTCCCTTGTGATCTACCAGTGCTTGCAGCATCATTGAAAAGTACCCCTTGCGGTTTATGTACTGGCTGACCTGGTGGTCTGGTCCCAAGTTTGGGATATGCATTCCTTCTATAGCCCCACCACAGTTAGGGAATCCCATTGCAGCAAAGCCATCCACTATGACCTGCACATTTCCCAGAGTCACTACTTTTGATAGCAGCAGCTCAATGATTGCGTTGGCTACTTGCATCACAGCAACCCCCACAGTAGATTTGCCAACTCCAAATTGATTACTGACTGACCGGTAGCTGTCTGGAGTTGCAGACTTCCACAGGGCTATCGCCACTCACTTCTTAACTGTGAGGGCTGCTCTCATCTTGGTATTCTTGCACTTCAGGGCAGGGGAAAGCAAGTCAAAGTTCCATGAAAGTGCCCTTACGCATGCAAAAGTTTTGGAGCCACTGGGAATCATCCCAAATCTGCAACACTTTGCGGTCCCACCAGTCTGTGCTTGTTTCCCGGGCCCAGAATCGGTGGTCCACAGCATGAGCCTGGCCCATTAACACCAAGATCTCCAAATTGCCAGGGACCGCGGTTTTAGAGAAATCTGTGTCCATGTCCTCATCACTCTCGTCACCGCGCTGCCGTCGCCTCCTCACCTGCTTTTTCAGGTTCTAGTTCTGCATAAACTGCACCATACTGCGCGAAGTGTTTACAATGGTCATAACTGCTGCGGTGAGCTGAACGGGCTCCATGCTTGCCATGCCATGGCGTCTGCTCGGGTAATCCAGGGAAATGGGTGTGAAATGATTGTCTGCTGTTGCTTTCATAGAGGAAGGGTAGACTGATAACATTTACCCATAACCACCCATGACAAATTTTTGGCCCCATCAGGCATTGGGAGTTTAGCCCAGAATTCCATTGGGCAGCAGGGACTGTGGAAAATGTGGGATAGCTACCCACAGTGCACCGCTTAGAATGTCGATGTTTGCCACGGTACTGTGGGCACACACCACCGAATTAATGTGCTTAGTGTGGACGCATGCACTCGACTTTATACAATCTGTTCCCAAAAATCGACTTCTGTAAAATCGGAGTAATTTCATAGTGTAGACATACCTTGATAAATTTGTAGGCCCAATGGGACTATCAGATCATCTAGTCTGACCTGCGTAACACTAGCCAAAGCCTATCTTCTAGAATGTCATCCAGTCTTGATGGAGAATCCACCACTTTCCTAGGTAGTTTGTTCTGCTCATTATTTACCCTCACTTAATATTTTGTGCCTTATTTCTAATTTGAATTTGTGAGGCTTTAAGTTCCAGCCTGTCTTGTTATGCCTGTTTGCACTAGATTAAAGAGCCTTTTTAGTACCTTGTATTTTCTTCCCATGAATGTATGGATACACAATAATAAAGTCATGACTTGATCTTCATTTAGGTAAGATCAAAAGAGAACTCCTTAAATCTCTCACTATAAGGCTTTTATTTTCAGTCCTCATCTCATTTTTGTGGCTCTTTTCTGCATCATTTCCAGTTTTTAAACATCCTTTTAAAAATGTGGACAGCGGATACAGTATTCCAGAATCGGTCTCTACAGTGCTGTATACAGAGGTAAAAAAAAAAAACAACCAACAACATCCCTATTTCTACTCACCACTCCCTGTTCATACATCCAAGGATTGCATTATGACTTTTTGCTACAGCATTGCATTGGGAGCTCACTTCCAGTTGTTTATTCTTATCAGAATCACAGCTTTCCAGGATAAAGTCTCCCATTCTGCAGGTGTGGTCTGCATTCCTTCCTCCTTGAGCTATAACTTTGTATTTAGCTATATTAAAACACATTGTTTTACTGGACCCACCTTACCAAGAGATCCAGACCTCTCTGTATGGCTGCCCTGTCCTCATCACTGTTTATCACTCTGCTAATCTTTGTGTCATTTGCAAATTTTTATCAGCAGTGATTTTATATTTCCTTCAGATGACTGATAAAAAAATAACTAGTGTCAGAGGCCTAGACCTGATCCCTGTGGAACCTCACTAGAAAATACCCCCATTCAATAAGGATTCCCCACTGACTACTACATGTTGAGACCTGCCAGTTAACCAGTACTTAATCCACTGATTAATGGAGACACTCACATGCTTAGAGTTAAGCACATGCTTAAGTGCTGTGCTGGATTGGTGGCCATAATACAATCTGACAAATTTCTTTATTTTCCTCCATCCCTGAAATGCTGCACATTTTATACTTGCAACTTGCTCCTGGAGTTCTATTCACTGAGAAAGTTTAACACATATCTCCACAAATTTGCACTAACCTAACTAAGAACCATATTGTTCTTTGAAAGAAAAAAATTCTATTCTTAAACATATAAAGGTATTATCTTACTTCCATATTTCAGGAGTAGTAAAGCACAAGGGAGATTGACGTTTGAAGTGCAGAAATCATTTTTATACATTTTATAAAGCTGCAAATATGACTGGTTAGCAAGACTGACTAAACACAGTTGCATGGTACTAACCTTCATTGTGTCTTATAATCAAAACACCTCCATTTTATAGTTTGTGAAAGTCCCCAAGTAAATTATATAATGTATTATAGTGACATATATGCACACTATAATCTGGATCAGATAAAAACATTATGAAATGTATAAAAAAATTTAAATAATTTTATTTAGATTTGCACAGGCATCCTCCTCATTTTGGAGTGCATAACTTTGCAACCTTAATGCTCTTTGAACACTGTGTTTGTGTTCAGTTTTGCAGGTGTTTTTTGTTGTTGTAGTTTAAGAAAATGGAAATTACATAATCTGGAACCATATTTACCCCTTACATGTGTCATCAGCAGATTTAGAATCCAAGAGCTTTACATCAACAGAACAAACCCCTACCACAGGAACTAAAGGAGCAATTTATAGAAGTAGTAGCCTGTTATTCTATGTGTGGACCAACTACTACAGGGGAACATGACACATTTTGCCAATGGCTCACCCTCAGGTAGCAAAGGAATGTTCATATCAGGAATCCTGAGCTCTGTTGCTGGCCCTGAAGGGGCTCATTGTTAACTCGCGTTCCCTGTTGTTTGTTGTAGCAATCTTTTGTTTCTTGTCTCATACTAACTTTGCAAGTTCTTTGAGGGCAAATAAACTATCTTTTTGTTTTGTTTGTACAACATCAAGTAAAATGGAGTGCAGGACCCCTAGGCATTAGCGAAATACAAGTTAACAATAAATACTACAGGAAGTGTTGTCTAGTCTGCATAGCCACGCACATAGATTTAGCACAAACATTTTGAATGGCAGGGTGGCTCAATTAATGAGATTGGGGTCTACCATATTAGAGACCTAGTTCTATTTCCAGCTATACTAGAAGTTATTTTGTACAACTTCTCAATTATCTCATTGAGGAAAGAAATGATACATGCCTGGCTTCTTCGATAGGGATATGAGTTCTTCCTCAATAACAATAGTTTTGTGCATTTTACAGCCCTTAACTGTGGAACAATTAGTGGAAGAGCAGAGATGAAAACTCATGTCTACTTCTGGCTCCCAGCTGAGCCCGTAATCAGAGGGGTGCTTGCTGCTTCTGCATCCCTCTGTCAAGAGCTGTGTGCCTGCTACACAGGAGGCTCAATAGGTGTTGGGAGCATGCTCACTGAGGACTGAATTTTAGAGGTTTCAGTAGCAAAAGTCCAAACCTGTGCAAATGTGCAGACTTGTAACTCAGTCAAATCTGGCAGTTACAAACAACTGAGAATAGGGGTCTTTAATGGAAAGTCACAATTGCAAAATTATAGGTTTTCCATTCTTTGAGGGTATATCCAAGCACGTGGACAAGGTTGATCCAATGGATATAGTGTATTTGGACTTTCAGAAATCCTTTGACAAGGTCCCCCACTAAAGGCTCTTAAGCAAAATAAACAGTCATGGGACAAAAGGGAAGGTCCTCTGATGGAGCAGTCACTGGTTAAAGGATAGGAAACAAATGTTAGGAATAAATGGTTAATTTTCACAGTGAGAGAAGTAAATAGCAGAATTCCCAAAGGATCTGTACTGGGACCAGTGCTGTTCAACATATTCATATATGATCTGGAAGAGGGGGTCAGTGAGGTGGCAAAATTTGCTGATGAATACTAAATTACTCAAGATAGTTAAGTGCAAAGCTGACTAGAAAGAGTTACAAAGAGATCTCATTAAATGGGCAACTGGGCAACAAAATCCCAACTATACGTACAAAATGATGGGGCTTAAATTAGCTTTTACCATTCAAGAAAGATCTTGGCATAATTGTGGATAGATCTCTGAAAACATCTGGTCAATGTGCAGCAACAGTCAAAAAAAAGCTAACAACATTAGGAACTATTAGGAAGCAGACAGATAGTGACAGAAAAATATCATGCTTCCATATAAATTCATAAATTCCATATAAAACCTTGAATACTGCATGCAGTTCTGTTTGCCCCATCTAAAAAAAAAAGATATTACAACTAGAAAAAGGTACATAGAAGGGCAACAACATGATTAGGGGGATGAAACAGGTTCCATATAAGGAGAGATTACCAAGACTTGGACTGTTCAGCTTAGAAAGAGATGACTAAGGGGGGCTAAATGATAGAGGTCTATAAAAATCATGAATGGTGTGGAGAAAAAGTGTTATTTACCCCATCACATAACACAAGAATTAAGGTTGCATTGCTACAGGCTGGGGACCGACTGGCTAAGTGGCAGTTCTGCAGAAAACAATCTGGAGATTACGGTGGATGAGAAGCTGGATATAAGTCAACAGTGTGCTCTTGTTGCCAAGAAGGCTAACGACATATTGGGCTGCATTAGTAGGGGCATTGCCAGCACAGCGAGGGCAGTGACTATTCCCCTCTATGCGGCACTGGTGAGGCCACATCTGGAGTATTGTGTCCACTTTTGGGCCCCCCACTACAGAAAGGATGTAGACAAATTGGAGAGAGTCCAGCAGAGGGCAATGAAAATAATTAGGGTGCTGGGGCACATGACTTATGAGGAGAGGCTAAGGGAACTGGGCTTATTTAGTCTGCTGAAGAGAAGAGTGGGGGGGGGGGGCGGATTTGATAACAGCCTTCAACTACCTGACGGGGGTTTCCAAAGAGGATGGAGCTAGGCTGTTTTTATTAGTGGAAGGAGATGACAGAACTAGGAGCAGTGGTCTCAAGTTGCAGTGGGGGAGGTTTAGGTTGGATATTAGGAAAAACTATTTCACTAGGAGAGTGGTGAAGCACTGGAATGGGTTACCTAGGGAGGTGCTGGAATCTCCATCCTTAAAGGTTCTTAAGGCCTGGCTTGACAAAGTCCTGGCTGGGATGATTTAGTTGGGGCTGGTCCTGCTTTGAGCAGGGGGTTGGACTAGATCATAGAATATCAGGGTTGGAAGGGACTCAGGAGGTCATTTAGTCCAACCCCCTGCTCCTGAGGTCTCTTCCAACCCTCCTGAGGTCTCTTCCAACCCTAATCTTCTATGATTCTGTATGATTGTTCAATGAAATTAATAGGCAGCAGGTTTAAAACAACCAAAAGGAACAACTACTTCACACAACACAAAGTCAACCTGTCAAACTCGTTGCCGGGGATGTTGTGAAGACTAAAAGTATAACTGGGTTAAAAAAAGAACTGAAGACGTTCAGAGGTGATAGGTCCATCAATGGCTATTGGCCAAGATGGTCAGGGCTGCAACCCCATGCTCTGGGTGGCCCTAAACCTGTGACTGCTAGAAGCTGGGACTGGATGACAGAGTATGGATCACTCCACACTTACCCTGTTCTGTTCATTCCCTCTGAAGCACTTGACACTGGCTGCTGTCAGAAGACAGTATGCTTGGCTAGATGGACTGTTGGTCTGATCCAATATGCCCATTCTTATGTTATGTTCTTAAGTAGCAGTTTTGCATTAAAAATCTAAAATGTTGTATTTTGAAATGAAAACTGATGTTTGTCAGAATAAAATTTAGAAAGTGGAAGTGTCAGAGTTTTACCACTTCCTGGGGAAAACAGGCTTATTTCCATTCAAACATTGTATTAGTTTTTGAAGCAAAAAGCCCCACAATCACCATAAAATTTCACTGTGCTTTGATTAATTTGAACTATTTTTCTGAAATTGAAAAGAAATACATATGACAAGCTATTAGTTTTGCTGTAAATATTTCACACAGCCTTCAAAGGGAAATGGAGTGGAGGAAGAAAGGCCAAGTAGGTAGAACGCTAGAGAGAAAGTGATTTGATTATTATGGATGAGAGAGTCCAGAACACAAAGGCACAGAGGTGTTGTAGCAAAAATGCCAAATATGCAACCAGTTACATCTCTACATTACAAGATGCTGGGTTATGAAATAATCAGAAAGCCTTGTGCAGGTAGAACAAACCATTTAAAGGGTGTGGTCCTGCCACCAGACATATGGGTGAGCATCACTGTGTTTGTAAAAATCAGCTATAGACCTGGACCTTAAAATGTCACCGGTTATGCAGATTTCCTGCCACGCAGAGTGAATAATACTGGAAGACTCTGAATTCCTCTTTTTATTAAAAAAACCACACCCCCTTTCTGCAGGGCAGGTGGAGTTTTAGGGCTTCAGCATCAGAGTGGCAGAAGCTAATTTTACAAGATCCTCAGCAACTTACCTCTGCAGAGATTCTGAAAGCAGGCCTATGCCTTAAGTGAACTGTGGGTTTGACATGTTTTAGATGATGTTTTTAATGTTGGTAGCTTACACAGGAGAAAGGTTTTGTATCTAGATCAACAAAGATGTTGCTGGAAACTGAACAGAAGTGATGTAGATTAAGTATTTGTTCTCTTTGTACTGAGCCTTTATTTTGCTTTTTGGTTCTATATTTCAAGGAGAAAGGATGAATGGAGCATTAGGAACAGTTTCTCTTCCAGAAACAACTGTTGAAGAAGATTAGTGTATCAATGGAACTGGATTTTTTGTTTGTTTTTTTAAACAAATTTGCTTGAACCACAAACAGCACATTACTCATCAACAAGCTTCTCGCAAATGGTACTTGTGGCTAAATAATTAGCCAAGCAGTGTTGCCAACTCTCACAATTTTATCACAAGTCTCACAATATTTGGTGTTTTAATTAAAGTCCCAGCTCTTGGAGACAAGTGATTACAATCTCAGCTGTTATTTAAAAAAAAAAAAAAAAAAAAAGACAAAAGTAGTAAGCCTCTAGCTATCCTGGTTGTGGAGAACAGCTTGATATCACAACCTGAGCACCCTTTGAAGTAGCAGAAATCAGAAGACCCCCCCACCCCCAAATTAAAATAATTATTTTGAAGCCAGTCTCAGATTTTTCAGGGGCTGGGGGTAGATTCAAGATTTGGGTGTTTTAAGCCGGCTGTACTGGGCTACTGCATACACAATAGTTTTGACTAGGATTTTTACACAAATCCTTTCAGCAACTTTTAATATTCCAGCATTTATTTTCATACCTGGCTGGTCAAACCAACACTGTAGGACCTGATCCAGCAAACGCTTATGGATGCACATAACTTTATTCACCAGTGGGACTATTCAGGTAGTTAGAGTTGCATGTAACCTTAACACTGCAGGACGAGAGCCGGATTTTACAGAGATAGGTAAACTTGTGGGAGTTTTAGGTTTGTGAATATCACGTATTATTGTGTCAGTTAAAAAGGTATTAAATATTCAAGGTATTGAGTATTCGTTACCTCCTGTAATTGAACTACATCTCCCCCCCCCCGAGTTAAAAGTGAATTGAATTAAAACAAAACAAAAACTGATTGAAGAGTAACCTTTGATATATACTAGGGATGAAAGAAGCCAAATACCCCCAACCAAAATTTGCACTGACACAAGTAAGCAGCCAGTATATATTGTACCATAACTATAATAACTATTTAGGCATCATCAGGTGGTGTTGTCACCTAGTCTTCCATGTTCTTTTTCTTAGCATGCAAGCAAGTTTTTAATCACAGAAGAAATCTTGTGATGATATACAAGGTTCTGGATAGAAGGAGCTGCATGAGCATGAGAAGGGTTTGCTCTGACTTGAGTCAATTCTTGAGGCAGAGTTACTGCCTGGGAACCTGGCACTGGTGCGGTGTTGAGATTCCTGGGGGAAAAAAAGGTTGCCCTGCATGCTGTTTGACCATCTACGTTCCAGGAGTGGAGTGTGTGGGTAAATAAAACAGGCTGCGTCACTGATGTCTCCTCAGCTGGGAAGCCCATCTGCAAGGCCCCAAATCTCTTCTACCACTCAGAAGAGGTTATACTGGTGTCAAGAAAAAAGGCAAAACTGTTTTATTACATAGTATCATTCTCCCTCCTCCTCTTTTTTATAACAGCTCTACATTTGTTTTTTACTGTGTTCTATTGATTTTCTCCCTGCTTGCCTCCTCTGCTCCTGTTTTGACAGTCTCTTCTAAATAGAATGTAAACCCAACATTTATTGCAGGAGAACTTTTCCACACATGGTATTTGAATAGGTTTGAAACTAGGCAAAACCTAGCAAAAAGAAATAGTCATACTGATTCTTGTTGAGGGACTTCATTGCCCAATGTTTTTTGTCTTTTTATGCTAGCTTGCAACACCGGTCTTGTATCTGCCGAATGCTTTATGTATTTTTCAGAAGTGCTTAATTTCTGCAAAGATACAAAAACCGTTTTCCAGCTCAAAGTGTTCCTGAACTAGTACAGGAAGATGCAGTCTCAACAGGAGATATAATGTGTTTACTGGCTGAACTATAGCTCTGTTCTTTGTGGTATTTCTTCTGCTCACTTAATGGTTTGCAATAGGAGAGAGCTCCAGGGAACTGCATGACCCCTATGTGTGTCTGAGAGTTCTGGTCGGGATGTGCTGCAGCTATTAGTGCTCAGCGTGCGGGAGGAGAAGCTGTTGTATATGCCAGTAAAATGCAGAGTTACTTTTGGGCTTTTCTCCCTCTCTCTCTCTCTGAAGCTAATACTAATTTCCCCCATCTCTCATTCAATGGCTATTCAGTGAATTCTACCTTACTATTTTTCTGAGTCTGTGCATCTATCTCACCTTTCTCTCCTTTCACAAACAGGGCGATTATTTTTAGCCGTCAGCCCCTAATTAAAATGAAGTGAGGGTAATATCCTTTTCCAGGGTTGCACTGATGACACAAACACTATTATGAATGACTCACTACTGGCCAACTGAAAGCTAGGCTTTGTTGGCTTTTGTGCCAGTTCCAGTTGCCAACTCCCTTGCCTTTCCTAGAGCCCACCCTTGGGTCTGTAAAGCCCAAGGCCAGGAACCCTGTTTTTGTGGGAAATAGAAAAGAGACTCTCAGCTTTTGTTCTAAAGAAAGAGTAGGTTCCTAGCACTCTTCCTTGCAGAGACAGTTTTGACAGCTGACCTCCACTTCTGATGCAGAAAGGTGATGGGAGTTGGGAAAGTAGTACTGCCAACCCCAATGTTTAAAAACAAAATCATGAGTCAAGCCCCCGAGAATCATGAAATTGGCTTAAAAAAAGAACAAGATTTAAAAATAATAAGTGTTGTGGGTTTTTTACATATGCCTTCTGGTACTGGGATTCATGTTTTCAAGCTTTTCTCCACAACCATGAGGGTCAGAAACTGATTTTTTTTTCCCCATTAATAAAAGCTGAGATTCTCAGTTAATAAACTGATTGCAGCAGGTGGGACTTTGGCGGGGGGGGGGGGGGGGAGAGGACACCAAATATTACAAAGACATGACCAAGTCATGAGAGTTGGCAAAACCAGATCAACACATCCACATATAAAATTAGGCCGTTAAATTTGGGTATATATATATTCTACAGAATTATTTCATTAGCCCTTCCTCAAAATCCTCAAGCCAACCCTTTGCACATGAGCAACCAAAAATGCTAAGGTCAGCTCTGGCACTTCCTCCTTTATCTACATTTGTCAGTTTAATTTCCCCCTCCCCCTAAGGCACTGCTGAGTAAGCTTCCAACAGGACTTTAGAAAACATGTCCTGATAAATCCCACACATCTGCACACATTGTATGTATTCAGGTGGTGCGCCTCAGTATTAAAGATGTCCTGCCTAAAGCTACCTTTAACTTTCTCCCATGAGCCCAACTTCTTACAGAGGCCATAATACACAGAACTTTCAAATAGAGCATTTTTCTATTTAAAACTCTTGTTAGGAGAGGTTCTAATGTTTAGTTTGTTTTCTCAATGCCACCACTCTCCATGTAGAGTTTAAAGTAAATCTTCTCTGCTATTCAACACAAACCGTACATTCACCAAGCACCAGTAAATTAACCAATACTTTCCCCATCCTCCTCCCATTAAACAGAATTGGAAGAGTGAGGGAAGTACTGACCAGCATGAATTTCCTCTGTGCTCTCAAAAACCAACCATGCTGCACAAAATAATTTAGAGTTTTCTTGACATTCCCTAGAAATTGTGCTGGGTGGTTTGACTTATCTTTGCCCTTATCTTTAATTAAGACTTTTTTTTAAACTGTGTTTCATCTCTAATTTTCATAATATGCCCAAAGCTGGATTTTAACTCATAAAAATAATAGAGTAAAAATAATTTCTCCAATTACAGTATTTCGGAAATGAGGTGAAATGGTTTAGATCTAAATATACACACAGGAGATGAATATGGTACTACACTGACTTTAATTATGGGATTAGCACTGCTCTGTTAACAGTGGCATAGAAGTACCATAATAACTAACGTAGACTTTATTAGTTCAATATATTGTAATTCAAAAGTGCTTTCTACACAGAACTCATTTAAAGGAGTTGGTCAAGAGCGCAATGTTGCTGCAGAACTAGAAGTGTATAATTTCCTGCTGTGGAAAAAACGCTTTTGTTCTTTTAGGTCAAGGAGGTGTAATGCCAATTAAAGCTCTAAAAGATGGCAGCATAGACACAGTCTATTAGAGAGCTGCATTTGGATTTGAAAAGCAAGATCCAAAAAAACGAAAGAAGTTCTGAATAACAAAGGAAAGGTGCTGGGGTTTATCTTTTAGTTGTTTGTCGCTAAGCCCCTTTAAGAGTGGGAACTACAGAGGGAAATACACAAACACAGGAGAACAGGGATGAATACTTAGAGATGGAAACAGGAAACAGAACAAGGCAAGGTGTGGGGAAGGGGGAGAGGAGAAAAATGCCTATTTTCACAAACAAGAAGGATGAGTCACTAATAGCCAAATGTTAAAAGGCTGATGCAGTGATGTGGCAGCAACACATGGTTCTTTATACTTGATCTCAGTTACAAGAATAATTTGGCTACACATCTGAGCAATGAAGAAGGAGCTAAATGTGAAGGTGACATATGTTGTCTCTAGATGAGATGGCAGTTCTACAGTTATTGAATCAGCCACTTCCTCTAGTCACTGGAATGTAAATGGAAATAACCCCGGCTCAGATGATGCCATTTTTCTACTTATCTCAAAGGAACCAGGTTGCTGAAACAGAGACCTATTGTGGGAGAAGAGGCACGTTGGAACAAAAAACTTTGCAGTATTAAAGGTAACTCCTTACCCCTCGCCCCCAACATTTCAAGGGGGGAAAACAGACCCTTAAAAAAGAAGGAAAGAGGATAGGTGACAGCCCCTAGGCCAGACTTCAAAATAGATCTGGGCCTTTGTCTTCAGGAAGATTCGCTAGAGTCAGTAGGATTCCACATAGTCTGGAAAAGAGAAGACTAAGGGGGTGCGGGGCATGATAACAGTTTTCAAGTACATTAAAGGTTGTTACAAGGAGGAGGGAGAAACTTGTTTTTCTTAACCTCTGAGGATAGGACAAGAAGCAATGGGCTTAAATTGCAGCAAGGGAGGTTGAGGTTGGACATTAGGAAAAACTTCCTAACTGTCCAGCTGGTTAAGCACTGGAATAAATTGCCTAGGGAGGTTGTCGAATCTCATTCATTGGAGATTTTGAAGAGCAGGCTAGACAAATATCTGTCAGGAATGGTTTAGATCATACTTAGTCTTGCCATGAGTGCAGGGGACTGGACTAGATGACCTCTCGAGGTCCCTTCCAGTCCTATGATTCTATGACTCTATAAGCACAGAGGTCTGCCTGTGAGCGTTAGGCCTCAACAGTTATTGAGCTTGTAAAAAGTTAGATGTTTAAAAGCACATGTTTTCTATTTTGTTCTATTTGCTCAAAGCTTCCCATTGCACATTTCTTGACTTCCAAACAATAAATGTAAAACATATTAAAATACAAAACATACGTGAATATAAGGGCACACTTCTAAACACTCCAGAATCAGAAAATGCAAAAATTAAGATACTCAAAGTACTTGAACTCACCCATGTTACATATACACGACTGACTGGGCTGTCAATAGTGACAGAGAAGAGGAGAGTGGGGTAAGCCCTACAACAACATTATATACTTTTTTCTTCAAGTATTATGAGATCTATACAGTATAAGCCAGTTACTATTTTTCATTTACACAGTCTATTATTAGCCTCAAGATTTCACCAACTGAAGACCCAAACAAGCAGTCTGATCTGCTTAGTACCCGTTTTGTATCAGGTATTCCAAAAAAGGTTCATTAAGTCATCTCAATTTCAATCTCTTTCTAACTTGACTCCCCAGCAGCTGTGAAGGTGAACACTGTCTTCTCTCTCTCACTTTCTATTATGGACAGATTCAGACTTTCAGTAAGTAAAAGAAGATAGCTAGCAAGTTGATAATAAGAGTTAAGTTTATTGCTTGTTCTATTGCCCCAGACTTTGTAGCTCCCAGGGCTGCCTCGAAAGAAAGATGATTACATCTCAAGGGGTTTCCCTCCCTTATTAAACAATTTATAAACAAATAAAAATCCTTTTGTCAGTTGAAGGAGGAAGTAATTTACTGCTTTCCTGAAGTGGGATCCTATTATATTACTGCCTCATCTCTTGATTACTGTCTTTGACAAGTGTTCAAATGAATGTCAGAGCAGCTATAAGAGGCCTACTTCCTTTATGTCAGTATTACAAAAAAGATTCAACCAGCGTTTAGAATTGGGAGTAGCACAAGAATGCACAGGGGAGATGTGGCCTGCAATAGTGAGGCCTGCGAAGCTCTTCCTCCACAGGGTGATATTAGCATGGTCTCAAAGTTAGTCTTATTGGTGGCTTTTTATAGAACTGTTCCCTAGGTACTTCAACACAGTAGTTGTCCATCATTGACAGGCATATCAGGCTTGGCACTTCAGGCTTTTGTGATTAGTATTCTATTCTCTCATACTCTCTATCCTAATTATGAGTAATCCATGCTGGGCCTTAGTTGCAATGTCCCTGATGTCTCTCATTCATCTGTGTGCGTTTTAACCTATAGGTTTTTTTCCCCAGAAGGCTGTGGTTTGGAGCAGCTAAATTGTTAACATGCATAAACTTTGGGCTAGGTTGTGGCTTTAGTTCTTATGCAGGGGGCAGTGCAAAACAGCACTGGAAAGATAGTCTTTCTTCAATATAGGAGGGTGTCATTGTTGCTCCTGTCATGATGGCTCCAGGGGCCAATGCATACAGGGTTGGGGCAGTCCACAGCCCTGTCTCCTACCAGTACTCTTTCTGGCATCCTTCTCCCTTGCAAAGGGCAGGAACAAGCAATCATTCTGCTGCCCAGAACACAGGGGCTACTGGACATGAGCTTGGGCAGTCATGTAAAGGGGAGTAAGTTTCTTGCCTTGCCTTCCATGTCTGCACAGAGGCTAACCCTATATGAATACAGGTTGAATTGTATTATACAACTCTGTTAGTGTGTGAGGTAAACAAGTGACTGGGATGCAGGGTACAGTGGCTGGTATAACTAAGGGCTTAGTCTGGTAAACTCCTGCCCAAAAGGTTTGGGAACTGTTGCTTTTTATTTAGCTCAGTCACTTGGGGCCCAACCACTGTCAGCGCTGCATGTGGAATTGATGGGATGATCAGAGCACAGGTGGGTATCTGGGGCAGCGTATTGACTTGAGTTCCAGCACTATCAGAATGGATTTTTTTTAAAAAAAGAATGTTTTAATAAGTGTTCATCTGACAGTAGCAAAGCAGAAAGCAATGTGACTCAAGCTACCTCCAGGACTGCACCTCTTACAGCACCCTTCTGAGAATACTTCCACTAAGAGGAACAATTCAGCTGACAGGGCTTCTGCCTTTTTTCTCACCCCCCTCCCTTTAATGGTCCTGTGTGAAAAAATTGACTCACCACTGGCACACTCCCTTGTGGCTGGGTATGAAATAGCAGGTCTTTTCACTCAACACTCCCACCAACAGTTGCTCCCACTCTGTGGTGGGTCCCTTCTTGCTACTTGGCCAGATCACAGTTTAATCCTTCCTCTTCTGGGGTAATAAAAGTACATCTAGAAGTCCAACAGTGCCCCAATAGAAGAGATCCTTCTGCCCATCCTTAAGGCTCAGCAGTCCTTACATCGAGCTCGTATGCCCATTTCTCAGGGCTGGGAGAGAAATTCACTCCTATTCTCTCCTCTCCATTCCAATACAGGGCTCTTGTATTAAGCAGCTAGGTTTGCTCCTAGCTGCACTGCTATTCCCTGGGCCACTTCCTACCACCAAGCCCCATGTGTGGCTTCCCTGCAGCCTGTGCTCAATGCAGCCTCTCTTTCCTCAAGTTCTCACACCTCTGGCTTCTCCATATATCCTCCCAGCTCTTTCCCTCTCTGCTGGAACACTGCTCCCGCAGGACTGCCTCTCTGTGCCTTACCCCCTTTCCCAGGCTCACCACAGAAATTCATTCCATCTCTCCATGGCCTTCTTCAGTCTGCCTTCCCCAGGTCCATCTCCATGAGCAGGAACTCGCTACCTCTTCTCTTCTGGGTTTCTCTGTCTTGAGTCCCTCTCAGAGACCTCCCCCATAACTTTCACTTCCTTCTTTTATGAAGAAGACCCAGCTCGGTCTAATAATAAATGAAACTTGATAACCCAACTTGCTGCACCTGGAGGGTGTAACTCAGCTTACAGACACCTCTTAACCCTTTGTTCACCTGTGGGGGGTAGACACTCGATCACAGGCCTTTCTACATTCCTTGTCTCTCTTTTCAGACAATCCCCTCACCACACACACTTAAAAAAAACCCCACAAATCAACAAAGATATCTTGGAACCAACATGACATTTGCAAACTCATCACACTGTTCATGTTGCTTGTGTGTTATACCACTTCCCCCCTTTTGTTGGTCTTGTCTATTTGGATTCTAAACTCTCTGGTGCTCTTTGGCTCTTATTCTGTGTGTGTGCACAATGCCTAGCACAATGGAGTCCCTAGGCACTACCATAAAACAAATAATAAGAGCCATGAGCAGGGCATTTTTAGTGGAGAGTCCTTAGCTGTGGGATTCCCTGCCAGGAAAGATCAGGCTAACAATGAGCCTTGCCATCATGATAGCACAATATAAGACTCACCTCTGTGTGAGAATTTATTCAAAAAAGAAGGTTGTTGAATGGCTAACTGCATCTGTTTTGTAATCAACTTCCAAAAACTGATCCTGAAGAAGGGCAAGTCTCTCTAGGCACAGCCTAGAGCAGTGGCAGGCAACTTGCGGCCCATCAGGGTAATCCACTGGCAGGCCGCAAAGACAGTTTATTTACATTGACTATCCGTAGGCATGGCCGCCTGCAGCTCCCAGGGGCTGCTGTTTGCTGTTCCTGGCCAATGGGAGCTGTGGGAAGCGGTGGCCAGCACGTCCCTGGGAGCCACCTGGGAGGCAGGAGACTCTGGGCCCAGTCCCTCTGTTCCACCACCTCCGCAGGCCATCTTGGGTGGAGCAAAGAAGGTGCCAAACTTCTCACAAAAATTGCCTTAGGCATCTAAGATGCCTAACTCCAATTGGCTGGTTCCCACTTGTGGATTGCTGTCAGAGATAGATGTCCCCCTAAAGCATAGACATAGGCATCTAATTGTGAGAGAGACTTAGGAAACACCCCTCTAGTTGGCATCTACCATTGGCTCGATTAGGCGCCTCCCTGCCTAGTTTGCCAGCTTTTGTGGATCACATTTTTAGGCGCCTATCTCTCTCTGTTCGTTGTGTTGGAAGCCTGAGTGCCTAACTCAGGCTTTGCAAATTTGTATTGTTCCTGCGATTAGTGTCAGGTCTAGTCATGACTAGTGTCAGGATGAGGGAGCAGGAACAAACAGTAGGAACCAGACAAGGTGGCAGGAATGGGGTGTGGGGGGTGTCTAGTAAGCAGCAGGCCTGGCAGCTAGTTGCTCAGAAAAAAGCGTGTGTGGCAGGAACAGAAAAATTTATGCTAGGTGACTAATCATCATGCTCCATATTCTTTCTGAATATATGCTTATGATATGGATATGACTTAACAGAAATGTACTTTATACAAGATGACTCATGTAAGGTATCATTGGAAATTTTATGATTTACTGAATGTGTTTATCCAATTTGTATGCATGTATCATTTTTGTAGCTGAAGCTGGGAATATTGACCATGTCTCTGTATTTCAAATGTGCTACATTGGATGAGGCCAAACAATGTTAGTGGCTTATTGAAGAAATGCACAGAAGTATAAGGATTACCCCAGGAACTGTGTGCAATAGAAACCTCTCAGAGATAGCTCTACACAATGGGAACTGTTTGACCCAGGTCACAGCAAAAAAGCTTTCCAGCAAGCGGGGGGAAGATATAAAAGAGGGACAATGACAACATGAGGGATCCTCTCTCACGCTACAACAAAACACCTGAAAACAACTGAGGAACAAAAGACTGAACTGTCAGAAGTGATGGCCCTAGGCTAAAATCTTTAGCCTGTGTATGAAAACCTGGGAAAGCTAAGGCAACCTTAAGAATCTGCCAGCCTGTTTATCACTCAGGGTGAGAATTTGCTAATTTGTATCCTACCTATCTAGTGTGTTAAACTCAGTCTGCAGCTCTTGTTTATTTACTAAGGTAATCTGCTTTGTTCTGTTTGCTATCCCTTTAACCACTTAAAATCAACTTGTTGTAGTTAAACTTATTTTGTTTATTATTAAACCAGTTTATGTAGTTTCTAATGGAGCGGGGAGACAAGAAGTCGTGCATATCTCTCTTCACACTGAGAAAGAGGGTAGAGTTTTAGGAGCTTGTGCTATGCAGATTTTTCTATACAGTGCAAGACAATATTATTTTGGGTTTATATCCCAAAAGCGGTGTGCATGGGAGTACTGGGGGAGTCCTCTCACACCGTGCTGACTTCAGTCTGTGGCTGCAGCTGGGTGTGGCCCTACCTGTGTGTGTGTATGCTGCAAGAGGCCAGAGAGCCTAATTCAGCAAAACAGGGAGTGGAAACCCAGACTGGTGGAGCAGGAGAGGCTCAGTGAAATCCCAGTACATCAGGTGGCATCCCAGAAGGTGGGTGCATCCCATCCCATCCGACAAGGTGGCAGGAATGGGGGCGGGGGGGGGAGAAAGGCGGGGGGGGTATCTGATCAGCAGCAGGCCTGGCAACTAGTTGCTTAGAAAAAAGGGGGTTTGGCAGGAACAGAAAGATTTATGCTAGGAGGAGACCAATCAGCAGGTAGCAGCTAGTCAGCTGATCCTGCTCAGTCAACAGATGTAGCTTCTGTTTGAGGCGTATCATCTGCAGTTTCCTTAATTAGCCTTTGAGCACAATGGTGCAAAAAGTAAGGCTCCTATTTGGTGACCCCCCACAGGCATTGGCTGGAGGCCTGACAGTGCCTACATTCCTCTGGGATCCCACCTTTGGAGTCTATATTAACCTCTATTAACCTCTTTAAAGTAAAATAAATATTGATAGTTCATAATCATGCTTTAAAATTGGAGATTTATATAAGTGAGACCAGAGTAAAACAAGAACCGGGTAGAGTAGCACAGGGATACTACACATGCACAAATATAAACAGAGCACTGACAGACTGACCATTAGTTAGTCCTTCCTGGTATGCTGCTGAGAGCAAAGTGCAACATCCAAAGACAGAGAGACGCCTTTGGTGCATAAGAGAACCATTATAAAGGAAACATGTTTTTAACCAGAGATAAAATAAATTATATACTGTCTCTGATGACAAAGCATTAAGCAAAACACAATTATGGTTAAAGAAAAGAATGACACAAGAGTAGGTACAACTTCTACAGATTTTAACTACCTATGAGCCAAATCCTGTAGTCTCTACTTTGAAAAATTCTCATTAAAAAAAAGAGGAGTTTTAACTGAGTATAGGCTGCAAGATCTGGCCCTTTATAAATTAAACAAAGACTTAATTTGTAATGATGGGATCAGGGGGTGTCATAAATATAAAGGGAAGGGTAAACACCTTTAAATCCCTCCAGGTCAGAGGAAAAACCCTTTCACCTGTAAAGGGTTAAGGAGCTAAGACAACCATGCTGGCACCTGACCAAAATGACCAATGAGGAGACAAGATACTTTCAAAGCGGGGGGGGGGGGAGAGGGGCGGGGGAAACAAAGGGCTCTCTCTGTCTGTGTGTCTTTTGCCAGGACCAGAGCAGGAATGCAGGTCAGAACTCCTGTAAAGGGTTAATAAGCAATCTAGTTAGATATGTGTTAGATTCGGTTTTGTTTAAATAGCTGATAAAATAAGTTGTGCTGAATGGAATGTATATTTTTGTGTCTTTTTGTAACTTAAGGTTTTGCCTAAAGGGATTCTCTATGTTTTGAATCTGATTACCCTGTAAGGTATTTACCATCCTGATTTTACAGAGGTGATTCTTTTACTTTTTCTTTAATTAAAATTCATCTTTTAAGAACCTGATTGCTTTTTCATTGTTCTTAAGATCCAAGGGTTTGGGTCTGTGTTCACCTATGCAAATTGGTGAGGATTTTTTATCAAGCCTTCCCCAGGAAAGGGGGTGTAGGGCTTGGGGAGAAAGATTTCCAAGCGGGCTCTTTCCCTGTTATATCTGTTAGGCGCTTGGTGGTAGCAGCAATAAAGTCCAGGGACAAAAGGTAAAATAGTTTGTACCTTGGGGAAGTTTTAACCTAAGCTGGTAAAAATAAGCTTAGGGGATTTTTCATGCAGGTCACCACATCTGTACCCTAGAGTTCAGAGTGGGGAAGGAATCTTGACGGGGGATTTCTACATGACACCATCCATTGTCTCAGTACATTTGTAGCAGGATTCAACCCCAGATGGTTCTAGGTTTGTTGGGCACTTCATCAAGCCAGACATGCAGGACCTGAGGCAGATACCTCTGACCTGTATAGCCCATCAAGTGGTGCAAGTGTTTGGCAACTGGGTGTGCCTGGAATGCGTGTCAAGAGAATGCTGGAGGGCTTTACTATAAACATTTTATTTTTATTTATGTGGACTTGATATAATTACACCAATCTAGTGCTCTGAATGCATGTGCAAACTCGAAAGCCAGACAGCAACAAAAAGAACCAGAGTTTCTTTATAAGGGCTTACCTTGGATAATTAACTAGGGCAATGGGACTACTCACAATGGGTAAAGTGAAACATGTGTCTGCAGGTCAGGGCCTAAGGGTGTTTATTGTACAAAGTCCTATATGTATAAAATATGGATACAGGCTAAATTAAATATAAAACAAAATTAATATATACTGGTTAAATAAGTAGGTAGTAGTATTATAGTTGAATAAGTCTGTTGCATCATTGAGACATGCATTCCAATACTTCAATGTGCTATTTACTGTGTTATTAAACATACACAATAATTTATTCTCAGACTTCCATAAATAAAATTAGAGCACACTGAACAGTGCCCAAGCAGAAATATCAGTTACTCCAATAAATAGCACCCCCAACATCCATATGAAAAATTTAATTCCCAGAAACTCCCTACTAAATCAATGATGTGATTGGCACATACTAGTAGTTTCTGACAAAATCTGTCTTCAGCACCTATCCATTCACCTGCAGAACAGAAATTTAAGCACAACTATGAAGTTCTTTTGATATTGCACAATTACAATTTTTTCCTACCTTTTTTTGTAAAATGATGGCCTAGAAATGAGTTATGACAGATTAAAAACAACTCTGTAGTATGACAATGCATTCAGCAGCTTTTGCTTTCCTCGGCTTATTATGGGTCAGAGCGGCAGAAAGATGTTCTTCATGGGGATTTCTTGTGAAAAAAATCTCATGATAGCCCAGACACCTAAAATAATTTGGCTAGCTTATTTTTCATTTGCAGTCCTATGGGGAAACATGATCTGTAGGATATCTACTTTATCTGCTCCTCCTAAAACAGGAACGTCTGATTTTATCATAACACTCAGGAAGAAAATACACTGAAAGGTTTTATAAATAGAAAATCCTTGACAGTGTACACCTCAGTAGTATTTTACCTTTTCCTCATATGCTTTTACAAAGCTACACAGAACACATTAGGATACCAGTTCAAAACTGCACTACTTCAAATAAATTCTTCCATTGAGGAGATGAAATCTCAGAAAGTACTTCACTTATAGGGTCTCTGTGATGCAAACAGCCCACCGATTTATGCTTTCCATTAAGGCTAATTCTGTTAGTCCTACTTTGTTTAGCATTGGCTCCCCCATTAACATCTATTTTTGATCCATGTGATCCCTGTGACGCTTCCCCGTGGTACCCAGAGCTACAAGGTACCTCGCTACCACCTGCCCTTAGCGTGAGGGAGCCTAGTCTGGGCCTGCCATGGATCAGCTTCCCAACTCCACCAGCCATGGGCAACACAAGCACTCCCCCTCTCAGCCTATGCAGTTCCCGCTCTCTCCAGATTAGCGATTGACACACTCCAATCCCTGAGCCCTCCGAACATCTCCCTGCAATGCCCAGCCCCTGTTTCACTGGGCACTCAGAATATTCACAGATTGACTGCTTCCAAAGAAGCAGTACACTCCAGCTTACCAGTTACACCTCAAATCATCCCTCCACTTAACACATAGCACTTAGATGTGTTTGTAGTGAAAATTAGTAAAAGTTTATTTAACAAAGTATAGAGATTGAAGTGATATCAGAAGTACTGGTAACAAATGGTTACATATAAAACCATAACTCACATTTTAGAGCCTAGACTTACTTAACAAGGTACTATCATGTCTGACAGAGCAATGCTCACCTAAAGTCCTTCCAGCATTTTACAGCCAGGTTTGGCTGTGATCTTCTGTTCATGAGACAAGTCATACTGGCAGTTTGCCTCCTTGGTGAAAGATCCAGGTACCCTTAGATATATAGTGACGGTCCTTTTTTTATTTTTATAATAAACTGGGTCACTCCCTTCCCCTCCTCCCCTGCTGATTTTGAAACTGACAGGAGAGGGAAGCCACAGGGAAAAAAACTGATTAGCATTAGGCTCAATATACAAATAGATAACCATTGTGATGTGGACAATACACTTATTTTCCCATCTGGTCATATGTGTACTGTGTATCTTACCACCCACCTGAAAGGAACATTCTTGAGGCATGTCACCTTCTGATGATCTGCCCTAATTCCAACTCTTTAAAAAGATTATTTTCCGTATAGACATAACACCTCTTAAATGTTATCTGTGACTACATATCACAATGATTATGACGACCAGCAGGCTAATGGCTCTTGGTGGAGACCTTATATGTCACCCTTTGGGGAGCAATTATGCATATATCTGAACCCTATGCCCACTGCCAGTAGGAACCTAGAGGTCCCTGGGCCACAATCCTCCATTAGATTTAATTTAAATCTATTGGGGATTCTATGCAAACCTCAGAACAGGTGGGCTCACACTGAATAGCAGATGGAACTACTGTGGCATATTCTGCTGGGATTCAATAGCTATGAAATTAGTTATTATTCCTGCAAATCAGGAGAGATTTTTTGAAAATGCATCCTAGTATATTGTATTTTTCAAGTTGGGTTTAATTGTATAAAACATATTGCATTTTAAAATACATCCATGTAGTTCTGTAAAATTTCCCACCACGCTCCACTGAAAGGTCACAACATCAAGGCAGATTGCACTGGGAAACATGTCTGAGGGAAATGGGTTGAGGAAGTTATATTCAGATCTGGATCTGGATCACATTTAGGTTCAAGTTCAGGGTTCCTACTGAAGGAAGAATAAGGATAAGGGTTTGGTTCAGATTTGATTGCATCCAATCTCAAAAACGGTTCTCAAAAGATAATTATATATGAAATAAACCTGGAAAATAGATCTGACTTTGGATCTGACCTATACTCAAAGCCACAGAGGTAGACTCAGATAAAGAGTTGCAAGTCCTCATGCACCCACCAAATTTGAAGGGATTCAGCTTTGATATTCCCATTTGATCCAGTGCCTGGCATTTACCTGAAATGCCAGTCACCTCTTGGCTCGGGGGAGGGGGCAAGAGTTCAAATCCAAGCTTAGGTCAAAGTCAATATGAGTTCACTTTTCTTAGTCCCCATGTGTGCACATCAGTAAACCATAATACAGTTTGGCAAAACTTTCTTCCCAAATGAGGCAATAGTTTTCACATATGCTAACCTGGCAAAACAAAGCCACTTATAGTGAGTTTACTCTAACCCTTGAATAATATTCCTGTTGTTGGATAGGCAAATTGAAAAAAAAAAAAGTTGGACAATTTTCAATTGTTGATAGTCCTTCTTGGATATTCATTGATACCATCACAGTGGAGGTGTGAGTTAGGTGGAAAATGGCATGGGCAATGATGTGCTAGATGGGCTGCTCACTAGTTCCCTTGTTAAAATTCCACCATTAAATTGAAGGGAATGGAATATTTCCAGACACAGCTAAAATCGCTGTCAGAAAGGACCTCTTCCTGAGGTTCACAAAAATATTTACAAAATGCAATTATTTTGTCACTTTCTCAATGTTCCAATTGTCAAGTCTTTTAAAAAAAATCCCTGGGGACAATAACTGTAGATCAGACTACAAGGTATTTTACTACTATTCCTCCATCCCTATTTAAAATCATACAAACTAATCCCTTTATAACTGTACACTATATGGACTCTGCTATACAATCAATTTACTCATTTTATTTTTTCAGGAACAAAGTATATTTCCAGTAACTGCACTAAAGAGAAGTTAGTTTGCCAAAGGGGAGAAAAAACTGTACACAAAAGCTCTCTTGTAACCACAGTTTTTTCTCCTCTGGTATATGGTGTGCATTATAGGGTTGGGGGGGAAAAGTGTTGGAGTGATATGTCTATACAATTAGGCCAATTACAGCTCTTCAATAAGCAAGCACTATTCCACTGACTTCAATGGAGTTCAGCCAGGGCTTCATTGAGTGTATGAGTAGGAAAGCTTGAACAAAGAATACTTGCACTATACTCAAGTCAATGCTGTTAGGCTTTCATTTTCATGAATACTAAATTCACACATAGGTTACTAGCAATGCTTTTACCTTTCTGTAATATACCAGCACCAAAACACACCAAACCGAGCAGATTGGTTCAAAACTTCAGGTTGTGATTTAACTTCCACTTTCTTTTGTGAATGTCAAGCAGCTAGAGCTTGGCATCCATTTACTGGTTTGATGGGGACTAACTTTAAATTAATGTATATGCTTACATTATATTCCCCTTTGTATACACTCCAAAGAATGAAACTGCTAAATAAAACCATTCACCTCTTCTGTAGTGAATATCAATCATACTTTTTGCATTGCCAAAGCACTGCACCCACCCCAGTTCAGCAGCTAGGTATTATCCTCATTTTACATGTGAGAAAGAAAAACACAAAAGGCCAGATTCTCCGCTGCCTTGTACCTTTTGTTGTCATTTTGACCTCTGCTAAGAGGGTATGATTACACAAAATGTAGGGAAAGGGGGAAATCGGGCCAAGACAAGGTAGACTACTTCCTCAGGCAACACAGTGGCTCTGATTCTTTCTTCATTTACGCTGATTTTATATCAGTCCAACTTTTATCATTGGCCTCACTGGGGCTAAGATTCTACCCAGTGACGTCAACAGAATTCTTCCTGGTTTACACTGTTATAAATTAGTTTAGAATTCAATCCATCGAGTCAGCATCAAAGATGAGATTATAAATCAGGACTTCCAGGATCCTAGACCTGTGCGCACCATACTGCTTCCCTATATTTTATTATTATGTAAGCCTTTAAGGACAAGGGAGGAAAGTTGATTTAGAGTACAAAACCATTTCAAAGGAGCATTAACTCTTAACTGTCTTTTCTCTTGTAAAATATGCCATCAATTTCTTGAATAAAGCAAATTAGTAAATGAAACCTCTTTAACATTAAAAGGAACTTTTGTGCCTCCAAACTTTATCAAAACTTACTCTTAGGACCAGTGTTTATCACATATTGACTATTTTTGAAGACCTATAGTTACAAAGCTCTTTAGCTCACATTTATATGGCATATGTATGGTCTTACAACTGTGCTCCTGTATGTCACGATTAGTATAATTCCAAGTGGTGTGAAGGCTGTTATGATTAATATCCTGTATATTATGTATTAAATTGAGTTAACAAGCATATACATCAAAATATATTGATGCATAATGTTTCAATTAAGTCCATTTATTGGATTTTTGTACTTCATTTTACATTTATTACAGACTCATGCTTAATAGAAAATGGTTTAGCTTATATAACTCTTCAAAACAATAACAAAACTGCTGCCAATTTTAGGGCTAGATCTTCAGCAGGTATAGATCGATGTAGTTTAATGAAGTCAATAGAGCTACACTGATTTACACCATCTGAGGATATCCTTTAATTTGTATCCATTCGTGCCGTCTTACAAAACCTGTAGATTCACTGTTTTACTTATCTATGTAGCGTCAATGTTTATGGCTTATTAGACTGGTGGATACCTGACCAAGATTTGCCGATAACATGGTTTTAAAAGTATGAAATTTCAGGCAGCAACTAGACTCGCCATAGAAATAGAATGCACATTTTTAGAAATGTACTTCTGAACATATGTTTGTCTCTGTCAAGCATTCCCCACCTCTCTTCTCCCATCACATTATAACCTGGCATGTTAATAATGATCCAGTGATGTCAATGGGAGTTCTGAGTGGGCATGCCATATAGCAGTAGACACACAGTGAGTAAATACTATTCAATTGCACCCACAGCTATCAGATGAAATAATTACATCTGTATCAATCAGTTTCATAGAAATAATATCATGGTAGTGGACCGTTATCACAGGATCAATGCTACTTGTTTTGAAATGTCTCCTGCTTCACCCTATGACCTCAGCATTTATGTGGCACAAAAGACTATTATCTATTCTGTTCCAGTGACATTTACTCCTTCTCCTCATTTATACAGTTATCCATTCTTTGGTGTCTCTAATAGATCATGTTTTTCATACTCCAGCACTTACGTGCTGTACTACTTTTATCCATTCGGACCTTTTGGGGGAGGGCGATATTCCTTTCTCAAAGCATTTTCACAGCTAAAACTTCTGTTGTTATTAACTGATCATCCCACTCCCAGCTCTCTCTGTCCTTCTTTTAGAATTTCACATCCCACAAAAGAATGCAGGACAGGCGTGATATTACTTACTTCTAATTTATTTCCATTTTTCCCTTTCAGAGTTCTCTTGCACAGTACCAGGGTTTGGGGAGGCTTGTTTTATGTAAAGTTCTTTGAGGTCCTCAGATAATATCAGTATCTATGTAATAAGAGGAGGAAAGAATTTTCTTTACCTAGAAGAATCACTTTACGCTCCATGTTAAAGTAAACATTTGCATTTTTCATAGTCAGGATTTTTAATGTCCTTTCCTGGTTGTTTTACGATTTCTTGTACTAAACCAAAGAGTGAGGTACAGGAGGTCTTTGGTCAGACCAGATAACATTTTTACATGGTCCCCATTTAAACACTCTCAGTTGCCAACAGTTAACACCTGAGATACCACAGCCTTCCCCTATATATTTTTACTAGATGCTACTGTTTTTAGAGTAATATCAGAATGACCGCCCTGCACCTTTAAGCATGGGGGTATTTGGCTGGCTGAATGAAGGGAACAGTGCTTTATGGCTCGGGGGAGGGGAAAGATGAAAACTGCTGCAAAAGGGTCAGTGTGGTTACTGACTCATCCCCTAGAAATGCAGTGTTTAAAAGGGGCAGCTCTGCGCCTGAAGTCTCCCTTTTACACAGAGCAGGCTGAAGCAGGAACCATCCTCCCTCCCCTTTAGGTGGTAAAATAGCAGGTTTGGTCAAGACCTGCTATGGGCATTATGCTAGCTGCCCCTTTTTTAGGTGTGGTGGGAAGGAATTTTTCCCTTATCACCATATTGGCTTGGGTGCAGTTGGGGTTCTTTCACCTTCCCCACAGCTGGTTCAGGAAGGGCTCTGCTCATGCATGGCATGAAGGGCAGTAGACTAAAGGACGCTGTAACAAGGTTGAGTCTCACCACCGCAGCGCCTCCTGCTGGTTGTCTTGGGAATTAGCTCTCCAGCACTCAGAGCATCTCCTGGTAGCCAGCAGCTCACTTGCATCAAGCCCCATGTCCCTCCCAGATCCTGGTGCCCCTTTCCTCAGGGTTCTACCCACAGCAGTACCCCCTTACTCTGGATCTCCCCTCGCAGGGGAACCCCCAACCCTCTCACCCACCTTGCCTGAGTAGCTACTGCCAGTTGTATTCTAGCCCCCACTCACTAGAGTAAACTGCAGTCTGTCATGGCCACTCATCACAGGCAAAGAGGTTGGATCACATGCCTCTGCCTAACCCCGGGCTGCTCCTCCCAGCCCCCATAGGCCTCCATCAAGGCCTGCAGCCTGGAGAGTTGCCACGTTGGAGCTCCCCAGCTCCTCCTCCCTTTCCCCAGCACTGCTCTGTCTCAAGTACCCTTCTCTCCTAGACAGCCAAGTCCTTCTCGCTAAAGAGAGACTGACTCAGCTGCTGGTTCACAGCCCTTTTATAGTGCCAGCTGTCTCCTAATTGGGCATGGTCCCAGCTGTGGCTGCCTTCCCAATCAGCCTTTTCTTATTGGCTCTAAGCCCCAGCTGTCTCCAAGGGCTGGCTTTTAATTCTTTCTGGGCTGGGGCGGGGTGACTGCCCCGCTACAGTCACAACTCTTTATTTCAGTGTAGGGCGGATGTCCAGTGCAGGTACGCCACAGGGAAGGGATACAGTGCCCTGATAAATGGCTTGGAAAAGGACTTAAAAAGAGGTGTTTATTTAAGGAATGAACGGGGGGTGGTTGGGGACTCCTATGATTGGTATGGCAGGGAGCCAACCCCCCATTCTTATAGCCCACCGTAGCCCTTCCTCGAGCGGAGGTGGATGGTAAGGTCCCAGCAATGGATTTGCTGGAGGGACCTGGATGGAAAAAGGGGAAGCTGGTAAATGCCCCCAGGGTAATTACGGAATAAACATGGGATTACCTGCATTGTACACTTTTATCTGTCAGGTAGTCCCAGACATCTAATAATAAAGTTATGGCCTAATTAAACCCATGTCAACTGTCTCCTGTCCTTCTTTCGGTATAGCCAAACAATGACTACCAGTAATATTAATTTTAATTTAAGTGATTAATTGGCGTGATTGTTTTCTATTGGATATGTACACTTTTTAGACCCTACAAGTTTTTTTCCTGAGACTGGCAAGTTGGTTCCAGTTTGACAATTTAAACTAAAAGGCTAAGCCTTTATGAAAAGTAGAGGAAAAATCTGTGGGGGTGGGAGGGGGGGAACAGGTTGCAATTTACTCAGTGGAAATCTAAAACACAGGTGCAGAAAGCAGACAAACAGATCTTCCAGATTTTCAATGCATCTTTCTTGCTAAAAAAAGGCTTCAGTCAGCACAAAAACCTGCCCCTTCAAAGAAGATGACAGCATCTACATAGCTTCTGCTCCAGGAAAGGAAATTGAGCAAGACAGGCTGTCAATGCCTGTTTTACCAGCTCCAGCTGCCAGAATACACCCCCAAGTTAATCCTTCTTGTACAGAGTGAAAATTTCCCTAAATTATACAATACTTTTATAAATTTGGATTCATTTTACAAATTAAATCAGACACACCACTGCCAGGCAGACAAATATGAGACAGACGAAGATGCACATTATCAAAGAACTTACTGCCAAACAAACAAAAAAGAACCAAAATAAAACACAGACTTAAGCCACCAGTGGTAACATATACACTATTATTATAGGCAAAGGTGATAGTGTCACCTATGGCTAAGGTTGCCCAGCACTTGCCTGCTTTCGGTTGCTTATAACTTTGCCAAAGTTCAACTGCTGGGGCTCAAATTTTCCATACTGAGTGTCTGCCTCAGACTGATTTTTTTAAGTTTCCACTAAAACAATGTAGCCATTTCTGAGAACATGAATAATATGTTTCAACATGATGAAACATGGTGATTTGTGGAGAAGCTGTAGCCCTTCTATGCTTGGAGTAGGGACTTGAAATTTGTTAAGGGGCTTTGCTTCATGTCAAGATGTGCTTTTTACTGTCATGGATGGTTATAAACAGTTCAGGAAGGACGGGCAGGGCAGAAAAGGTGGGGGAGTAGCACTGTATGTAAGGGAGCAGTATGACTGCTCAGAGCTCTGGTATGAAACTGCAGAAAAACCTGAGTGTCTCTGGATTAAGTTTAGAAGTGTGAGCAACAAGAGTGATGTAGTGGTGGGAGTCTGCTATAGACCACCGGACCAGGGGGATGAGGTGGATGAGGCTTTCTTCCGGCAACTCACAGAAGCTACTAGATCGCACGCCCTGGTTCTCATGGGCGACTTCAATCACCCTGATATCTGCTGGGAGAGCACTACAGCGGTGCACAGACAATCCAGGAAGTTTTTGGAAAGTGTAGGGGACAATTTCCTGGTGCAAGTGCTGGAGGAGCCAACTAGGGGAAGCTTTTCTTGACCTGCTGCTCACAAACCGGGATGAATTAGTAGGGGAAGCAAAAGTGGATGGGAATCTGGGAGGCAGTGACCATGAGTTGGTCGAGTTCAGGATCCTGACACAGGGAAGAAAGGTAAGCAGCAGAATACGGACCCTGGACTTCAGGAAAGCAGACTTCCACTCCCTCAGGGAACTGATGGGTAGAATCCCCTGGGGGAATAACATGAGGGGGAAAGGAGTCCAGGAGAGCTGGCTGTATTTCAAAGAATCCCTATTGAGGTTACAGGGACAAACATCCCGATGTGTCGAAAGAATAGTAAATACGGCAGGCGACCAGCTTGGCTTAACAGTGAAATCCTTGCGGATCTTAAACATAAAAAAGAAGCTTACAAGATGTGGAAGATTGGACAAATGACCAGGGAAGAGTATAAAAATGTTGCTTGGACATGTAGGAATGAAATCAGGAGGGCCAAATCGCACCTGGAGCTGCAGCTAGCAAGAGATGTTAAGAGTAACAAGAAGGGTTTCTTCAGGTATGTTGGCAACAAGAAGAAAGCCAAGGAAACTGTGGGCCCCTTACTGAATGAGGGAGGCAACCTAGTGACAGAGGATGTGGAAAAAGCTAATGTACTCAATGCTTTTTTTGCCTCTGTCTTCACGAGCAAGGTCAGCTCTCAGACTGCTGCGCTGGGCAACACAGCATGGAGAGTAGGCGGCCAGCCCTCTGTGGAGAAAGAAGTGGTTTGGGACTATTTAGAAAAGCTGGACGTGCACAAGTCCATGGGGCCGGATGCGTTGCATCCGAGAGTGCTAAAGGAGTTGGCAGCTGTGATAGCAGAGCCATTGGCCATTATCTTTCAAAACTCATGGCGATCGGGGGAAGTCCCGGACGACTGGAAAAAGGCTAATGTAGTGCCCATATTTAAAAAAGGGAAGAAGGAGGATCCTGGGAACTACAGGCCAGTCAGCCTCACCTCAGTTCCTGGAAAAATCATGGAGCAGGTCCTCAAGGAATCAATCCTGAAGCACTTACACGAGAGGAAAGTGATCAGGAACAGTCAGCATGGATTCACCAAGGGAAGGTCATGCCTGACTAATCTAATCGCCTTCTGTGATGAGATTACTGGTTCTGTAGATGAAGGGAAAGCAGTGGATGTATTGTTTCTTGACTTTAGCAAAGCTTTTGACACGGTCACCCACAGTATTCTTGTCAGCAAGTTAAAGAAGTATGGGCTGGATGAATGCACTATAAGGTGGGTAGAAAGTTGGCTAGATTGTCGGGCTCAACGGGTAGTGATCAATGGCTCCGTGTCTGGATGGCAGCCGGTTTCAAGTGGAGTGCCCCAAGGGTCGGTCCTGGGGCCGGTTTTGTTCAATATCTTTATAAATGATCTGGAGGATAGTGTGGATTGCACTCTCAGCAAATTTGCGGATGATACTAAACTAGGAGGAGTGGTAGATACGGTGGCAGGTAGGGATAAGATACAGAGGGACCTAGACAAATTGGAGGATTGGGCCAAAAGAAATCTGATGAGGTTCAACAAGGATAAGTGCAGGGTCCTGCACTTAGGACGGAAGAATCCAATGCAGACTAGGGACCGAATGGCTACAGACTAGGGACCGAATGGCTAGGCAGCAGTTCTGCGGAAAAGGACCTAGGGGTGACAGTGGATGAGAAGCTGGATATGAGTCAACAGTGTGCCCTTGTTGCCAAGAAGGCCAATGGCATTTTGGGATGTATAAGTAGGGGCATAGCCAGCAGATCGAGGGACGTGATCGTTCCCCTCTATTCGACATTGGTGAGGCCTCATCTGGAGTACTGTGTCCAGTTTTGGGCCCCACACTACAAGAAGGATGTGGATAAATTGGAGAGAGTCCAGCGAAGGGCAACAAAAATGGTTAGGGGTCTGGAACACATGACTTATGAGGAGAGGCTGAGGGAACTGGGATTGTTTAGTCTGCAGAAGAGAAGAATGAGGGGGAATTTGATAGCTGCTTTCAACTACCTGAGAGGTGGTTCCAAAGAGGATGGTTCTAGACTATTCTCAGTGGTAGAAGATGACAGGACAAGGAGTAATGGTCTCAAGTTGCAGTGGGGGAGGTTTAGGTTGGATATTAGGAAAAACTTTTTCACTAGGAGGGTGGTGAAACACTGGAATGTGTTACCTAGGGAGGTGGTGGAATCTCCTTCCCTAGATGTTTTTAAGGTCAGGCTTGACAAAGCCCTGGCTGGGATGATTTAATTGGGGATTGGTCCTGCTTTGAGCAGGGGGTTGGACTAGATGACCTCCTGAGGTCCCTTCCAACCCTGATATTCTATGATTCTATGCTAGGAAAATATGCAGAAGTTATAAGCCTCTGAAAAATCTCAGTTTGCACACGGTCAGTCGAGACTTGGTAGAGTTTGGCGGCTAAATTCTCTGAAGATTCCACTGTACTGTGCATGAAACATTCCCTACAGATCAGACTGTGCATGCAACATCCCTGCAGAATGATTGAGCATGCTGCATGCATCTCAGGGCTACAGGGTCTGAGCAGGACTTTCTCTGCAGTTGGTCTTTCTGTGTGTCAGGAGATGCTGTGGTTCCAAGCAATGGACCTGAGAGCTGGGAGTCTGTCTTCTCTGTGCTCTCAGTGTTTCCCCTGGTGCAATGGACGGGAAGGAGGACGCTGGCTGACTCAAGTGTACAGAGTTGAGAAGGACTGAGGGAGCAGCCACAGAAAGAAGGGGCTGCCGGAGTCAGGAGAAAGCAGATGGGAAGGGGGACAGAAGTCAGCTGGGGACACAGGAGCAGAAAGGTCTATGAGCACTTGAGAACAGTCCCCTACAGAACCTGGAATTGAACCCAGGAGTCCTGAGTCTCTACATTCCCCTGTTGTCAGCAGACAGCTGTGGAATCCCTTAGCAAAGTGTATGTCTCATCCCTCCTCTAATAACTGGTCCATGTAGAGGATAACAGTCTACTGCTGCTATCATTTACTGTTAGTTCAAGTGGTAGAAGTCTGAGATTCCAAAGGGCTGAACCTCAAGCACTCAAAAGTTAGGAAATGCTAGACTTATGGCTTGCCATGCAGCCTTAATTTGGCCCCCTTTCTTGTATGCACTATGATACGATCTCTGTTTACATGATCACATACTATTTTTGCCTGTACTGATTAATTCAGAGGACAGAAGAATGCCACAGTAGGCAGATGGGGGGTAATCTGCCCCTCCCCCACCACATACATTAGGCCTAATCCTTATGTCTAGTTTTTAGGTATTGTCTTAAGCCCTGAAGCATGAAGCTTACATCCCTTCTGAAATTGCTGAAAAAAATGGTTACCTACCTTTCGTAACTGTTGTTCTTCGAGACGTGTTGCTCATTTCCATTCCAATTAGGTGTGCATGCGCCGTATGCACAGAAGCCAGAAGGTTTTTCCACTAGCTGTATCCTTTGGGTTGTTTTCAGGCACCCCCTGGAGTCACGCCTCCATGGCGCCTCAGGTGCCAGACTGTGGGGAGGGCGCCACTAGGACCCAGAGTGTAGAAAATTGTGTCTGTTCCTGTTGCATATGCATTCTCTCTGCTCTAGATGCACAGAGATGATGGAGTGCTGTGCTGGAAGAAGGAGGGCACAAGAGACATAACTGGCAGGCAGGAGAAAAAGGTGAGAGGGAATAACAGAAAGCAGCAGGAGCTGCAGGGAGAGAGAGGAGGAGGAGCCTCTTATGTACCTCTCTAGAACCCCCAGGAGCCTGGATTGATTAACATCAGATTCTAAGGGAGCTTCCTGTTTCCTGCTGCTTCCCTGAACCTGCTTGAGGAGAATAGGCAGTCAACTGAAGTAGTAGGAGCCAGTTAAACCCTTAAGATGCTGATATCTTCCCTCACTCAGGCCCTGCTACCAGCCTGCTTATTTGTCCACCTCAATTGAGTGTTGAGAGCCACTATAGCTGGCACAGAACAGCAGTCATGAGTGAAAGAAGAAAACACCTCTCTGGGGCAGCATTCAGAAAACAAAAGCAAGCAAAGAAGCTTTTCTATCTAAGGAGGAAGGAGCTCTCCTGAGATACATGGACACAAATGTTCACGGTGACCCTTCCAGCCACAGTGAGGATGTGAGTGGTGAGGAGATGCCTGATCTTCCAGTTAGTCAGAGTGCAGGTGACCTGGCAGCTACTGCAGCATCCATATCTCCATCTCAAATGGATGTAACCATGCACATTCCTGAAGAAAAGTGTATATCAGAGAAGAGCATGGTGGAGGCGCAAGAAACAGCTGCTGCCGAGTTTAGTTCCTTAAGTCTAGATGATCCAGGACTGTGGACCCACTTGAGCAGTAGCCTGAGGGACTTCCTTGTACTGCATGGGCCACAGCAAGTGAAAAACTTCCTGTTCCCCAAAGACCATGAAAATAGAAGTTTCCATCCAACACATTACTGGCGTGAAATCCCCAGTGGTGACAAAGTGGAGAGGCCATGGCTTATGTACTCAAAAACCCAGAATGCTGCCTACTGTTTTTGTTGCAAACTCTTCCAGTCTAATGTTCCAGCCACATTTGGTTCTACAGGAACAAAGGACTGGAAAAATCTGGCTAGAAATCTGGCATGCCATGAAAAGGCAGTAAATCACCAGAGAGCATTCCATAAGTGGAAAGAGCTTGAGATGAAACTAATGTTAAAGGCCACCACAGATGATCAGCATCAAGAGAAGACTGCATCAGAGTCTCTTTACCTGCAAAATGTTCTGAAAAGGCTCATTTCCATTGTGAGAATGCTTGCTACCCAGAACCTAGCACTGCGTGGCACTTCAGATCAGCTGTATGTGCCAAACAATGGAAACTTCCTTAAAATTGTGGAGCTGATAGCTGAGTTTGATGCTGCACTCCAGGAGCATCTAAGAAGAGTCACCACCCAAGAAATGTACACAAATGACTACCTTGGAAAAACAATTCAAAATGAGATCATACAGTTACTGGCAACAAAAGTCAAACAGAAAATTGTGGCAGATCTGAAGTCAGCAAGGTATTACTCTGTTATTATGGACTGCACACCTGACATCAACCATATGGAACAAATGACTTTAATGGTGCGTTTTGTAACAACAACAGAACCTAGTGAAAATGTCCCTGCAATGGTGACTGTCAGAGAGCATTTTCTAGAATTTATTGACATTGATGATACTACAGGAGCTGGTATGACAAATGTGCTTCTTAAAAAGCTGGAAGATACGGGAATTGCGATAGCATCATAGAATCATAGAATATCAGGGTTGGAAGGGACCTCAAAAGGTCATCTAGTCCAACCCCCTGCTCAAAGCAGGACCAATCCCCAAATAAATCATCCCAGCCAGGGCTTTGTCAAGCCTGACCTTAAAAATTTCTAAGGAAGGGGATTCCACCACCTCCCTAGGTAATGCATTCCAGTGTTTCACCACCCTCCTAGTGAAAAAGTTTTTCCTAATATCCAACCTAAACCTCCCCCACTGCAACTTGAGACCATTACTCCTTGTTCTGTCATCAGCTACCATTGAGAACAGTCTAGATCCATCCTCTTTGGAACCCCCTTTCAGGTAGTTGAAAGCAGCTATCAAATCCCCCCTCATTCTTCTCTTCCGCAGACTAAATAATCCCAGTTCCCTTAGCCTCTCCTCATAAGTCTTGTGTTCCAGTCCCCTAATAATTTTTGTTGCCCTCCGCTGGACTCTTTCCAATTTTTCCACATCCTTCTTTAGTGTGGGGGCCCAAAACTGGACACAGTACTCCAGATGAGGCCTCACCAATGTCGAATAGAGGGGAACGATCACATCCCTCAATCTGCTCGCAATGCCCCTACATATACATTCCCAAAATGCCATTGGCCTTCTTGGCAACAAGGGCACACTGTTGTCTTATATCCAGCTTCTCATCCACTGTAACCCCTAGGTCCTTTTCTGCAGAACTGCTGCCGAGCCATTCGGTCCCTAGTCTGTAGCGGTGCATGGGATTCTTCCATCCTAAGTGCAGGACTCTGCACTTCTCCTTGTTGAACTTCATCAGATTTCTTTTGGCCCAATCCTCCAATTTGTCTAGGGCCCTCTGTATCCTATCCCTACCCTCCAGCATATCTACCTCTCCCTACAGCTTAGTGTCATCCACAAACTTGCTGAGGGGGCAATCCACACCATCCTCCAGATCATTTATGAAGATATTGAACAAAACCGGCCCGAGGACTGACCCTTGGGGCACTCCACTTGATACTGGCTGCCAACTAGACATGGAGCCATTGATCACTACCCGTTGAGCCTGACAATCTAGCCAACTTTCTATCCACCTTATAGTCCATTCATCCAGCCCATACTTCTTTAACTTACTGGCAAGATAGCTGACATGAGAGGTCAGGGCTATGATAATGGTACCAACATGAGAGGAAAGGACAGAGGAGTACAGACACAGATCCGAGAGTTAAACCCTCGAGCTTTTTTTGTCCCATGCAGTTCTCATTCATTGAACTTGGTGGTCAGTGATGCAGCATCAGCTTCTACTGAGGCTGCTGAATTTTTTAATGTAATTCAAAGCATCTATGTATTTTGCTCTGCATCAACTCATCGATGGCAAATTTTGAAGCAACATCTGGAAACATCCTCTCTGACACTGAAACCACTGAGTGCCACACGATGGGAAAGTCGAGTGGAGGCGATAAAGCCTATCAAACACCAAACTGGGAAGATAGATGATGCCATAGTTGCCATTATGGAGGATAATGCTATGACAGGAACTGTTCATGCGAGAACAGTGGCAGAGGTAAATGGAATCACCAGAAACGTACATAACTTCAAATTTCTGTGTGGCTTACTGTTGTGGCATGACATACTGTTTGAAATAAATGTTGTAAGCAAGAGACTCCAAGGTGTTGACCTTGATATATCTGGAGCAATGGAACAACTAGACAAAGCAAAGTCATACCTACAGTCTTACCGGTCAGATGAGGGATTTCAAAACGTTCTGAAGAGTGCACAGAAGTTGCCAGAGGAACTTCACACTGAAGCTATTTTCTCACCCATTCAAAAATACAAGAGTCACCAAAGAAGATTATGATTATGAGGCATTTTGATTACGAAGCATGGGATAATCCCGTAAGAGACCCCAAACAACAATTCAAAGTTGAATTCTTTAACCAGGTGCTAGATTGTGCAATACAGTCAGTTGAAGAACGTTTCATGCAGCTCAAGGAACACAGCAGTATATTTGAGATGTTGTATGATATTCTAAAACTCCTCACTATACCTGAAGAAGACCTACACCAGCAATGCAGGGCACTAGAGACAGTGCTGACACATGATGACATGCGCAATATTGATGCGAGTGATTTAGGTGATGAACTGAAAGCCCTTTCAAGATACATTTCAGCAGGATCAACTCCAAAAGCTGTTCTGGAATATATGTGCACAAATAAGATGACCACCCTCTTTCCAAATGCTTTTGTTGCTCTGCGCATACTTCTAACACTTCCTGTAACAGTTGCCAGTGGAGAACGCAGCTTCTCCAGGCTAAAGTTAATAAAAACACATCTACACTCCACAATGACATAGGAGAGCCTGGTTGGCCTTGCCACCATCTCAATAGAGCATGAGCTGGCCCAGACTGTGGTCCTTGAAGCAGGAAGCAGTTCAAATCTTTGAAACCAAGAAGGCACGGAAAGCACCACTTTGATTATTCAAACAGATAAAAATGCCAGTGTCTACTATGCAGACAAGAAAAGTTACATTTGCTGTTCAGGCATTTGAAAATTAAGTTTTACTTAAAATTTGTGAACAAGGCATTTTAAGTTGTTCGTTCTCCTTTATTGGGGTAGGTAGCAGAACAGTACCATGAGAGGAGTAGAATAGGAAGAAGGCAGAATTGAGACCTTTCAAAGTTTTGGCCCAAGCGAGGGGGTAGGGGGGTGTCATTTGAGCTCCCCGCCTCAGGTGCCAAAATGTTGTGGGCCAGCCCTGCACACCTAATTGGAATCAACATGAGCAAGCACTCAAAGTAGAATTATTAATTATAATAACTCTGAATATTATGGATAGCCAGATAAATGTTCTCAGATATATTTTTAAAAATACACAGTTCATGTCTTCAGGTAATGACAATAATAAATAATACTTTTCACTTTTATAGTGCTTTTAGCCAAAGATCCCAAAGCACTCTAAAAAAGTATTACTGCTGATGGGAAAACTAAAGTAAGTAGAGGTTAGGAGACTTATCCAAGTCTACTCAGAAAAGCAGTGGGAAGGTGGAAAATGGAACACATTGACTGGCTCCAAACGCCCTGCACTAACTGCTAGACTGTATTGTCTTCGGGGAATGTTGTGAGTTATGAACAAAGAGGGTATCCCACCACAAAGTGAAGCTAGGTCCTCTTAATTTCATACAATTTAAACATTTCTCTATCTCAAGCATTCTCAACAACATAGGCAGCCAAGGAAGGTACTGAAAGAGAGTTCACACTTTTTGGTATCATTATCAGGCACAAAAGATATGTGATACTCATTGCCAAGCATGAGTACAATAGCATGCATGCACACACACATGCATGCGCATGTGCACACACACACACATACACCGAAAGAAAAAAGAAACATATACGTTTGGGTACCTGGACCAAACCACACCAAATTTGTCCAGTAAAAACATTAAAAGCACAATTCTAAAAGCAACCCTTAAAAGATTCCTGAGCATCAGTGCACCTAGTATAATTGTGTGATGGAGAAATATCAATCCATATCCAAAGTTCATGGATCATATAAAGTACATAAAACCATCTGCTTCTGGCTCCTCCCCATCATAGGTGATATGTTGGGGGTATCCTACGGCCAGAGGGAGGCGTGGCTGGAATTGACATAGCTCCAATCATACCCTGGTGGAGTGGTACCTAGCGTCCATTCTAGATGGTACAAGTTAAAACAGCTTTAAGATTTCTCTATCCCATGACAGTGGCAGGCATCAGGACATGGAGTTATGAAATGTGGTAGAAAGCCATCTATGCTCCTTCCCTTCCTTTTCCCTTTCTTTCTTTCCTTCCACATAAAGCTTTGGATCACCTGAAGGTCTAAATTGAAAGGTTTGTCAGCATATTATCTGTATGTTATAATTAATTATGGAAGTGTCATTTGTGGTTCCATACGTAGGTTTAGTTGACTTTTGTGCTTAAAATAGCAATTCACAATCTCTTCATTTTTTATGAATACTATGGTGTATTCTCCCCAAAATTACAGCACTTACTCTTTAAGTATAGGCTGAATTTTCTGATAATTTACAAGTAACTCTGTTATTTAGTTTAGGAGCTCAATTAATTTAAAAAGAAGTGATGGGTTGGATCACAGAAATCCCCTTGGGAACTGCCAACTGATATGCCAAGACTACTTCTGCCCTTGCTTTCCCTGCCCTCCCAGCTTGGGACTTCAGTGACCTGCCTGGTCTGAGCCAGACCCGCTAGCCTGCTGCAAACCCAGGCCCAGGGTCTGAACCACGTGCCCCAAAGCTGCATACTTAACTGAAAGCAGTTTAAGAAGTGTTCCTGTCTTTAACACACAGATGCCCAACTCCCAATGGGGTCCAAACCCCAAATAAATCCGTTTTTTTCTGTATAATGCTTATACAGGGTAAACTCATAAATTGTTCGCCGTCTATAACACTGATAGAGAGATATGCCCAGCTGTTTGCTGCCCCAGGTATTAATACATACTCTGTACTAATAAGTAAAAAGTGATTTTATTAAATACAGAAAGTAGGATTTAAGTGTATCCAAGTAGTAACAGACAGAACAAAGTGAATTACCAAGCAAAATAAAATAGAACACGCAAGTCTATGTCTAAGAAAACTGAATACAGATAAAACCTCACCCTCAGAGGAATTCCAGTAAGCTCCTTCTAGTCTGGGTTCAGCAATCACTCACACCCCATGTAGTTACTGTCCATTGTTCCAGTTTCTTTCAGGTATCCTTGGGGGTGGGGAGGCTATCTCTTGAGCCAGCTGAAGACAAAATGGAGGGGTCTCCCATGGGCTTATATAGACTTTCTCTTGTGGGTGGACACCCCTCCCTCCCCCGTGTAGAATTCCAGCTATAAGATGTAGTTTTGGAGTCACATGGGCAAGTCACATGTCCACGCAGAACTTACAGGTAGCAGCCATGGTTCACATGCTACCTTGAACATCCTCATGCAGACTTCTTATGTGGATTGGAGCCTTCCAAGATCCATTGTCCATTAAATGCTTCTTGATTGGGCACTTAATTTGCACATTCCTTTCTCAAGAAACTGAACAAATGCTTTACTAAGGCTACTTAAAAATCAAGCAAGTACACAGCCAATATTCATAACTTTGAATACAAAAATGATACATGCATACAAATAGGATGAATAGATTCAGTAGATCATAACCTTTACAGAGATATGTTACATGGCATATGTAGCATAAAACATATTCCAGTTATGTGATATATACATTCATAAGCATATGTCCATAAAGCCTTATGGGGTGCACCGTCACAGTATCTTTAGCAATAATTTAATTTAATCCAAGACCTAAAACATTAAAATGCCTTAATAATAATTATTTGCAGGGTTATTGCACAGCAAAGTTAAGCTTATTTGGTGCTCTAAATATGCATTTCTATATCTTAAAATGTTTGGATTTCTTTTAAATTTAACCTTAACTCTGAATTTCCTGTGTTTGTAAAATTTGTTTTTGGGTTAAGTACAACATCCCTGTAATGTATTTTACCTTTAATTACTGATATGTGGTCTTCCCTTTACTTCCATTTTAATACAGGTTTTGTCTGGGAAATCTCATCATATACAGATAAAATCCAAGAATATCCTGAAATCCTAGAAAAAACTGCCTTGACAACAGATCTGACATCAAACATAATTGCCTAGGAGGAGTTCTTGTCTGCCTACACATTCAGTATGCCCAAACACTCATTTGAATGTTGTGCATGTGAAAGCATTTATATCTTTTTAAATCTATACCAATTAGGTCTTGAAATGTATGTTCCTTCATTATGCATATCTTGCAGTATGATTGCTGCACTACCAATGAATGTATACCCATTAAAAATGTCACACATTTTTAATTCAGTGATAGGAATAAAAAATACCATAGCAAATAGGAGTGTTTGGGATTTCAAACTTAAAACTCTTCATGCCCCAGGTCAATGGATCTTGGCTTTATGTCTGCATTTGCAGCTCATTTAGCCGCACTCCCCAATGAAATCTCTAAAGATAAATGTTTAACCTTCTGACCATATCTAAAAGTATCCACACTACCTGTCTATCAGTATTTTTCTTGATCGTAAAGATAGGTCAGTTTCTTTCCCAAGGATGAAGAAAAAATTCTGAATATAGATAAGAATGTGCTTTCTGATTCAGGGGCACAGTGATAAATGACAAGCAAAACATATGGTTAAAAACATAACATAGACAGAAAATGTCTTAATGTGAAATGAGTAACGTGCATGACCTCTCTTATGCTAGTTAAGACTATCGATATAAAACAAAATTCCATGACAAGACTGCCTGTAAATTAAGGATTTCATTAAATGTGTTCCTAATCACAGACTTTTTTTAATCTAATAAAAACAGATGGGCGGAGCCCCCAGTCTATCACTTTTTGTATGCAAATTTGTCCAATTAAGTAATGACAATAGCTCACACAGATTTCCAGAAGACTATGTTAAAAGGAATGAAATTATCAAAGAATAGTATGCCAAACCTTCATGACCCGTTATAAAGGGGATTAGTACATGACATTGAAGGCAAAGAGAATGCTGCAGCACTAATAGATCACCTTGGTTTCCTGCTGTCAAGCTGATTAAACAAGTAGACAGAATAATAACCTATTCATGCAAATAAAGTTATTTACTTCATTAGATAAATGCTTGATTTGTTTCAGGGTTTTATTTTCTTTTGATTTTCTGCACCAACACATACTGATTCTTTAAATAATGACCTTTCCAAGTTCATAAACTCTCTCATGGAAGTACAGTACTCATATTAAAGAAACACCAGAGATCTGAAATACACTCATGCATACATATATGTGCACACACCATTGCATAGGCACTGTAATTTCACCAACTGATTTTTCAAACACTCGACCAGCCATTATGACAATATATTTAACAGTACCCAAGAGAACTACAGAACTTGATGTTTAATACAAAGTAGCTTGTTGAAAAATATGATTATTTCCTATTATTTTCCAAAGGAAGAAAATAAAAATGGAGCCTTTAGAGAGCTATTTACTGTATATTGATGAACTTTTAGAAATAGACTGAGTACTTAATAAGGGCTGTACTATGCTTTTAAAAAAACCCTACCTGCATTCTCAATAAAAGTATATATATATATAATCACACAATGTTCTATATAATTAGACGCATACTCAAATGCACTATATATCCAGAGGTAATATCCAGGTAGTACATTGACTGAGATATGTGAAAAATAAATTAATCATGTGCCTGTCCAATTTTAACCCATACCTATCACCAAATCAACTGCCTACAAATCTATCTCCCTGAGATTTATTCTAACATTCCAATCATTTGTTTTTGCACATATTTGGGAATTCTGTTGTTTATCCCTGCAACATAGTTACTTTGACACCACGACATCACATTTAGATATGATTGTTTCAGCATACCGGTGTGCTTATTATTCTGTGCTCTATAAGCTCACTTAACTCATTGGTTTAAAAAAATACTTCAAGGATGCTAAGATATCTATCCCTAGAAGCCTTTTGTTTTTTCAAGAGAGATATATAGCCTTCTAATAAAAAGTCAAACAAACAAACAAATTCCTTCACAATACCTGTTTAGATCTATATCATCAGTAGGAGCATTAATTAGTACAATTTGCCTTTGAACATGTCTTAAAAATGACAAGTCCAGGTTTATTTCCTTTCTGTATTCTACAAACTATAGTTCTGAAACCTTAAAATAATAAAAATAAAGAAAGCTTCCTTAGAAATAGCTCATGCCCAGAAAATGTATGGATTTTCAATTCAGCATTAAAAATAATCCCCATAGTAACACAATTGCAAATGCTAATTGCATTTCAGTAAATTACTTTACATTCATCAAACAACATAATCAATGAAAGACATAGCTAGCTTCTTTTATTATAATGATCCTGTTTGCAACTCCATAGATACGGTCGTGTCAGACTGTTACAATCCTCTCACTACTTATATTCAGGGGTTTATAACTCTGTGATAAAAATTTATGCTGAAATTTACCAACCCTGCCCAAGAGTCGTTCTTTTTAATTGAAAAATAGGTTGCAATATATTCGGTGGAAAAAAAGAAGTCTAGGCCAAATTCTCCTGCTCTGGTACCTGAATAAAACATCTAAAGCAATAAATTAGCCACATAAATTACCTCAATTTCAAAGGTGCTGAGGTCCCAGCTCCCTCTGAAATGTTAGCCTTTTATTTTGAATAAACTTCTCTCTGCACTTTTTTAATTACACTTTTATTTTTTGTCTTTGGGGCTGCGAATGTCACCAACCAAAGGGAAGCCATGACGTTTTAGTATATGTCTGTATCTATATCAAACTATATTTTGTTTCTGAGCACCATTTGGGTTGTAAGACTGTACTATCCCTTCCCTGTTTACCTGTATCGTAGACTGAAATTTCAAGAGATGTTGACAAAGGACCGTGTCCAGTATCTCCTAGACAGAATAATGGACAGTCATTAACCTATATAGCCTCCCAGTGGAGCACCTTAGAACAATGGGATAGCTCCAGCTTAGGGCAAACCAGTTCATCCAGCTTGTATACAGAGTTGGAGCAGTGGAAAATCACCAGAAGAACACAGGAACAGAAACCAGATGTTAAAAAGGGGCATTTTTAAAAGAAACAGACTCCGGGAGGTTCCAGGAACTCAAAGGGATATGTTTTCTGAGCTAGGTGGAATATTTTGACTGCCAGACCTAGGCAAGCTAAACAGAACACCTTGCAGGTGCAGAAAGGGAGAACCTAAAGCAGGGGTGGCCAACCTGAGCCAGAGAAGGAGCCAGAATTTACCAATGAACATTGCCAAACAGCCACAGTAATATGTCAGCAGCCCCCCATCCGCTATGCCCGTCCAACCCGCAGCGCCTCCCGCACACTGGCAGCCCCGCAAATTAGCACCTCCCCCTCCCTCCCCACGCCTCCTGCCTACTGCAAACAGCTGTTTTGCAGTGCGCAGGAGACTCTGGTGGGGAGGAGCAAGGGCATGGCAGGCTCAGGGGAAGGGGCAAGGGCCTTTGGGGAAGGGGTGGAGTATTGGAAGGACCTGGGGCAGAGCAGGGGGTTGAGCAGTGAGCACCCCACAGGACACTGGAAAGTTAGCATCTGTAGCTCCAGCCTCGGAGTCAGCGCCTATGCAAGGAGCCACATATTAACCTCTGAAGAGCCACATGCAGCTCTGGAGCCACAGGTTCACCACCCCTGACCTAAAGGCTGATCATGAGAATTCGGTCTGGGGACCTTGAAAGGGCTGATGAAAAACCATAAGGGTTCTAGGAGTGGTGAGGGCTAGGGTTGCCAACTTTCTACTCTAATAAAACCAAACACCCTTGCCCCTCCCCCTACCCTCCCCCTACTCCTCCGAGGCCCCATCCCCTCCTCTCTCTGTCGCTTGCTCTCCCCACCCTCACTCTCTCATACTCTTTTCACTGGGCTGGTTCCGGATTGGGGTGCGGGAGACGATGATGGCTCTGGCTGGGGGTGTGGGCTCTGGGATGGGGCCAGAAATGAGGAGTTCAGAGTGCAGGAGGGGGCTCCAGGCTCAGGCAGTGGGTTGGGATGCAAGACAAGGTGAGGGCTCTAGCTGGGGGTGTGGGCTCTGGGGTGGGGCCATGGATGTGGGGTTTGGGGTTAGGTATGGCTATTTTCCTGTGGATCTGTCAGTCTCTTATGCTTTCTCTATGAAGTATATGTGTGTTTAAAAAGTTACTTTGCCAAGTCTCTGAGTTCCTTGCTATAACTCTCACGTGTTCTCAAAAGGTTAAGCTGTAAACCAGAATACCCACAAGGATGGAGCTCTGTGGAGGGTGTATTTAAGTTACTGGGGAGTTTGGGGAGGTTCAGCACTGGTCTTGGGGTCTATGGCAGCTGGACCACAGTGTCCCACTTCTGAGAGCCAGTGAGTCTGTACCCTGGAGTGAACGGAGAAACCACAGGCAGTGTCTGGACTCGGCGGGCTTAGAATCATGCATGATCTAAGCACAACAGCTTGGTCATTGTCCAGCAGAGGGGGCTGGACTGAGTCCGTGACAGGGAGGACATGATGATCTCACTACATTACTTCAGATTTTGAAAGGCTCTTGCACAGCAAGGCATTTTGGGACAGGCAGCAGGCTGTAATGCCACTCTGCTACTATCCACTTTTTGCCGCTGTTGCTTCTCACATTCTTTTTCTTAAAGGTGGCTTTTGTTAGCTATACAAAATTTGAGGAATGGAATCTTGCAATATTTAAGCCAATTTTTAAAAAAAAGCAGTTTCTAAAACTGCAGGCACCATTTTCTGCATTCATGTTTTTTCCATATGTTAAGTTTTTTGCATGTGGTTTCTACATATGATTTTAAGGTTATGGGCCAGTATCAGTTAACTCAGTTACCCAATACACTCAGCAAAGCCCAATCTTGCAGAGAATGTAAGCATTTGCATAACTTTGTTCACAGGAGTAGACCCATCAATTCAACTGGACCCTTCAATTCAAGGTAGATTGCTAGTGTCAGAGAACAGAAAATCTTCCTGTGGGTCTAAATCACTGGTTTTCAACCTTTTTTCATCTGACGATCCCTAAAATATTTCGAATGGGAGGTGTGGACCTCTTTGGAAATCTTAGACATAATCTGCGGACTCCCAGCTATCCGCAGAGCACAGGTTGAAAACCACTGATCTAGATTAATTGGTTAAAAGAAAACTAGTACTTAATGCCAGATGCGATGATCAAGAGGGTGACCTCACCATTGTCTGACAGACTTTACCCGTTATTAGCAAGTTCCATACAAAGGCTTGTCATCTGAAGGAAAGAGAAAAATAGTACTGCTGTTATTACTGGTGAGACCACAATATCAGCCTTAGTTTAAACTACAGAATAAGAAGCTACACAGAACAAATTCAGATTCAAGATTGAGAGCTTGTAGAAATTCAGACTTTGTGTGTTGAGAGTACACTACGTCTCTGCACGTGTGCAATAGAAATCCTTATTTTAGTTATGACATAAAAGTATCCTTGCTTTTTCGCTCATTTATTTGCATGTTTATAAATGGTTCCCCTGGCACCTCATCACTTGTATGCCTTACATTAGAAGAATACAAAATTCACAAATGACAGGTCTTTAAAACTCCACAAGCAAACCTGCACATCCTGCCAATAAAACAGTCTGGAGCTCAACTCAAAGCTTGATTTAACAGAGGTATTTTAATAACCTTGAAACTCATCAAGCACTTGACCTGGTAGATGCTGAGCGCTCTGGCCCCCATTTAGCAAAATATTTAAGCACATGCTGTGACAGGGTCAGGCCAGATGGCTATAGGAGAGTAATAGAAGGCAGATATATTAGCCCCAGGCTAAGTAGGTCCCTTTTCCCTGGGTAAGGTAACAAGGAAGGTTCCAGAACAATCAGGAACCTTCTGGAGACAATTAAGACAGGCTGATTAGAACACCTGCAGCCAATCAAGAAGCTGCTAGAATCAATTAAGGAAGGCTAATCAGAGCACCTGGGTTTTAAAAAGGAGCTAACTTCAGTTTGTGGTGTGTGTGTGAGGAGCTGGGAGTAAGAGGCACTAAGAGCTGAGAGTGAGAACGCAGACTGTTGGAGGACTGAGGTGTACAAGGATTATCAGACACCAGGAGGAAGGTCCTGTGATGAAGATAAAGAAGGTGTTGGGAGGAGGCCATGGGGAAGTAGCCCAGGGAGTTGTAGCTGTCGCACAGCTGTTCCAGAAGGCACTCTAGACAGCTGCATTCCACAGGGTCCTGGGCTGGAACCCGGAGTAGAGGGCAGGCCCGGGTTCCCCCCAAATCCTCCCAACTCCTGGTCAGACACAGGACCTGGACTGTGGGTTTAGAAAAATGGCCAAGCTGAGGGCTGCCGTGAAGCTCCAAGGCGAGCAAATCCGCCAATAAGCGCAAGACCCACCAAGGGAGAGCAGGAACTTTGTCACAATGCTTAACTTTCAGCATGTGAGTGGTTCCACCAAAATTAAAGTTACGTGCATGCTTAAGTGTTTTGCTGGACTGGGGGCCATAGTGCTAAGCACCAGGCAGAATCAAGCCCCAAATACAGGATGTGACAGACAAGATGTCCCAGTTGCATTGGTTTTGTGATGCAAAAACCATGCTATAAGTCCCACATCATTCTCCCCTCGCCCCCAGTATTATGGGGGCACATTTACCAACTGTTATGCATCCTTTTAGTTGAAAAATTCCCATTGCCTTTATGGGAATTGTGGGTTTAAACCCCCACACCTTCCACTGCTTCAAATGACTATATATTTTTTTAAATTTTCTCTCTCATTTATAGAAATGGAGGAAAAGAATTACAAAAATACAGCTATAAAAGATGCTATTGTAATGAGCTGTGGAAATTTGCTTTTGTAGTGTCAGATTCAATCAGGGCAACACCAGTAGCTTAACGTAACATTTGTTAATTAGCCGCAGTTCATATTTCTTTTCTTGGGAGTTTCAGGGTTGTAATGTTTCCAAATATGGTATCAATTCACGCGGGATAAATCTGTAGGTGCTGGGAAGGCTGTTCGTTCTTGAAATCTGGACAGTTATAAATTTACAAGCTGGAAAAATCTCATATTTACAAAACGACGTGTTTTGAACTAGTGAATTGGAAAGATGAATGAAACTGGAGACAAACTTAGACTCAAATGGATCAGCTACATAGTCTAATAGTGTTGCTATGACAAAACCGGGGAATTTTCTCTAGGCAGAGATAAAGACAGACAAACAGAATGTGAGCCTAGTTACGTCAATCCAGAATCTTGCTACTGGCTACATAGCATAGCTCCAGTTCTCCCCTTTGCATCAGTAAGATTGAATGAATTAAAAGATTAATTCAAAATAAAGCTGAATTTGAAGCATGCAACTGTTCCCCTTAAAACTGTGTGAATGGCCTGTGCACAACCAGTTATGGGAGGAGTTCAGCAGTACTCCCCCTTTCCCCCACCCAGATAAGGACAGTGTTGCTGAAGAAGCCATCACAAAAGCAAAGACGACTGCTCAGAGTGGCAGCCTCAGCAGCTCAAGTGATTACACTGGTAACTGGTACTGGTTCTGACAAGGCCCTAAGGATGAGAGGGAGAAAGTCAGTGATTGCTAGACTGCGAAGTGCAAGAGCTATTACAATGCGTGTGTGACCTGAGTTCACAGTGTATGCCTGATGCATGTTCTTGTGCTGTCACAGAAATGTGGGGCTAGCTGACGAATCGCTGCCATCTGTTGTTACGATAACATGATTCCAGAATATGTTAGTTGCCATCAGGGCTGATGTCTTACAGGGATTGGCCGTACAGATTTCAGGCCTCTGTTATGGAGAATTCATTTTGTATAAGGCACAAGCTGACTGTATCCCTTGCCCAAACCCTGTCCTATCTCTTCGGATAGAAGCCTGCTGTAAGGGCCAGCACTGAGGAACACTGATTGCACACCTTCTCTAGGTGACCTGGATTTTGTGATTCAGCTTCCATCATTTTTCTTCTGGTGGCTATATGCTGTATGTCTATATACCTACAGATTGACCCTTGTGAGTCCCTCCCTGCTATAGAGCTCTCCTTATCTGGCCATTAAAAAACATTCTCCCTGGCCACCCCTAGCAAATAGCGTCAATGGCCATCAGTAGTATAGATTTAATGTGTCTGGTTCAGCTACACTTACACTTTTGTACATGCATCTTATGAAGAAACTTTGGGCACACCTTCCTCGCACCATGACATGTCACCTTTTACACTATGCTTTGCCTGTACACCCCTCCCTGCTATGACTATCCCTTCTCTAGACACAACAGGGGGATGAAAGCACACAGCGTAGCTGTACGTAAGGCATGAGCTCCAACTTTTTCAATGCACTGTAGTTCTTTCATCTATGTTGGGTGGTTCATAACTAGAAAATGAGCCTAGACTATCTATTAGATTTGTTGTCTGTAGGTTGATTTGCTTTAAAGACCCCAGTCTTCTCTACTTACAGACATGGTACACAGGATATGGTGACTGCGTGTCAGCATTCTCAGTGGGAAGGCCAAGAACTACATGAGGCTGGAGACTGCATTCCTTTCTTGTCTTTGAGGTGGCCCTTGCAGGAAGGCTGGACGACCCAGTGATTAGATGACAGCCTAAGACTTGGGAATTATTGGTTCAAGTCTCTGCACTGCCTGACTTTCTGCGTGGCCTTGAGAAAGCCCCTTAGCTTTTCGAAAAATTGTGAGGCACTCACGTACTACGTTGATGGGCGCCATATAAACACCTTAGGTAGTTAGGACAGGGCTGGGGTATGACATAATAGTTTGCACTGCTTCTAATTGTGCTATAACTGTTCAGGGGATGGCTCAAACACTCCAGAGCACTCAATATGCTACACAATACATGCATTTTAAATGTGTATACTTTTACGCATAATGTAAATAACAGCAGCTTCTGACTTTGTGTGTCTGATGTTTGCTGAGTCAGAGATGGAGTAAAGCTAAAGAGTAAGTACCATCCTGGAGGAATGCAGGCCAAGTGGATGACGATAACGGCAAAATGGAGTGAATACAACATTGGGACTGATGATTTGAAGGAGAAATGATTCAAGGCAGGACTTCGAAAGAATAATTCTTCAGAAAGGGAAGGGCTGTCATTTGCCCACAGCGGTGGGTGCAGGGATGTGGGAAGGGAACAAATGACTTCCGTACATTCTGTTTCTGTGTCACACACTCCGCTCACCTATCTCACTGATCTCATTCCTGCCCTAAAGCGCTCATCTCTGATTCCAGACACAGGGGATCTGGGGGCAGCCCAGAAAGGAGCAGGGGCATTAACAAAGAAATAGAACAAATTGAGAAAATAGTCAGAAATCTGTCATATGGAAAGTGCCCAGTGCAAGGTGACTGACTTAGCTATCATATCATCTAAAGCAGTGTTTCCCAAACTGGGGACATTGCTTGTTCAGGGAAAGCCCCTGGAGGGCCCAGCCGGTTTGTTTACCTGCCGCGTCCGCAGGTTCGGCAGATTGTGGCTCCCACTGGCCTCAGTTTGCTGTGCCCGGCCAATAGGGGCTCCGGGAAGTGGCGTGGGCCAAGGGACGCACTGGCCGCCATTTCCCACAGCCCCCGTTGGCTGGGCATAGTGAACCGTGGCCAGTGGGAGCCACGATCGGCCAAATCTGCGGACATGGCAGGTAAACAAACCGGCTGGGCCCTCCAGGGGCTTTTCCTGAACAAGCGGTGTCCCAAGTTTGGGAAACACTGATCTAAAGGGTCTGCATAGCCCGATATATTGAAGAAGTTGCTCTGGGAAGTTATTTGGGAAGCATTTATTTCCCACTGGGGGAAAAAAATCCCATTTTCCTCACCTGTAAGTCATCTCATTTTCCAATTTATAATGAAACTGAATTTCAAATATTTCTGGTATTTAAATGTTTTAAGAAAAAATACACTTTAACATTTTATTCAACTATGACTATTTTTGTTCTGAAATGTGCACATGGGGTTTATATTATACGGCTAATCATTTGGGAACATAATTGTAATAGCAAATTCAAGCAAAACCTCTGCATTTTAACACAAATTTTTTGATGAATGTGATTAACCTGTACATTGTAATTTTCTATAATCAAATTTTGTGATTAACTTGTGAACATTTTATATATTTATTGTAATTTGATAAGGCCTTTGGATAAACACTTAGTACCAAGTAATCATAGAACCATAGATTTTAAGGTCAGAAAGTACCATTATGATCATCTAGTCTTACCTCCTGCACAACGCAGGCCACAGAATCTCACCCACCAACTCCTGTAACAAACCCCTAACTTATGTCTGAGCTATTGAAGTCCTCAAATCGTGGTTTAAAGACTTCAAGGTGCAGAGAATCCTCCAGCAAGTGACCCGTGCCCCACGCCCCACGCTGCAGAGGAAGGCGAAAAAACCCCAGGGCCTCTGCCAATCTGCCCTGGAGGAAAATTCCTTCCCGACCCCAAATATGGTGATCAGCTAAACCCTGAGCATGTGGGCAAGACTCACCAGCCAGACACCCAGGAAAGAATTCTCTGTAGTAACTCAGATCCCACCCCATCTAACATCCCATCACAGGCTATTGGGCATATCTACCGCTAATAGTCAAAGATCAATTAATTGATCATGTGCCTGCACATCCCAGATTATAATCAACACCTAATTATCTATTTTCCTGACATAGCTAGCACCCTTGCAGTGCAATGCAAAAATATAATACCGCCATTTTGATGTGGTCACACCAAACTACAAGCTATGAGACGCTTCAGCCTCAGTTCAGCAGAAGTTAATTAAAAAACAGTCCCAAGAGCTGCACACATTAGCAGCTGTGATACACAGAAAAAGAGAAGAATTAAAATAAGCTGGTTTTGATGGAGAGCAAAATAAAGGGCCCAATTCTCTGTTGGCCTGCACCATGTACCATCATTGGCACAGTGAAAAATAAGTGTTAAAAATCTGTAAAATGCTACTCCGTCAAAATCTTAGCCCTGGTTTACACTATGAGTTTAGGTCAAATTTAGCAGCATTAGATCGATTTAACCCTGCACCCGTCTACACGACCGAAGCCATTTTTGTCGACTTAAAGGGTGCTTAAAATTGATTTCTGTACTCCTCCCTGATGAGGGGATTAGCGCTGAAATAGACATCGCCGGGTCGAATTTGGGGTAGTGTGGATGCAATTCGATGGTATTGGCCTCCAGGAGCTATCCCAGAGTGCTCCATTGTGACCGCTCTGGACAGCACTTTCAACTCAGATGCACTAGCCAGGTACACAGGAGAAGCACTGGGAACTTTTGAATTTCATTTCCTGTTTGGCCAGCGTGGCGAGCTCATTGCCAGAGGTGACCATGCAGAGCTCATCAGCACAGGTGACCATGCAGTCCCAGAATCGAAAAAGAGCTCCAGCATGGACCGAACGGGAGGTACTGGATCTGATCGCTGTATGGGGAGACGAATCCGTGCTATCAGAACTCCCGTTCCAAAAGACGAAATGCCAATATATTTGAAAAAATCTCTAAGGGCATGATGGACAGAGGCTATAATAGGGACCTGCAGCAGTGCTGCCTGAAAATTAAGGAGCTCAGGCAAGCCTACCAAAAAACCAAAGAGGCAAACGGCCGCTCCAGGTCAGAGCCGCAGACAAGCCGCTTCTATGATGAGCTGCATGCAATTCTAGGGGGTGCCCCTACACTACCCCACCCCTGTCCGTGCACACCTGCAAAGGGGGAGTCTCACACAAGAAGGATGAGGATTTTGGGGGCGAGGAAGGTGATGACGAGGAGGATAAGGAGGGTAGCGCACAACAGGCAAGCGGAGAAACCGTTCTCCCTGACAGCCAGGAACTGTTTATCACCCTGGAGCCAATACCCTTCCAACCCTCCCAAGGCCGGCTCCCAGACCATGAAGCAGGAGAAAGTACCTCTGGTGAGTGTACCTTTGTAAATATAATACAAGGTTTAAAAGCAAGCGTGTTAAATAATTAATTTGCCCGGAAGACTTGGATGCATTCGCGGCCAGTACAGCTACTGGAAAAGTCTGTTAAGTTGTCTGGGGATGGAGTGGAAATCCTCCAGGGATATTGTTGAGGAGACATTCAGAGATGGCCGTTCCTGCTGGGCTGTTTGCCTGTGGCTGAAAAAAAATCATCTCCACTTTAGCCACGCGTTGCAGATGGGGGAGGGCGTTCATGCTGAGCTGTTCGCATTTGGCTGGCAGGGATCTTCGCTGATACTAGTCACGTGGTGGGAGGCGGGGTGAAGCGATCATCCCAGAGAACTGGGTGGGTGGATGATGACGGTTAGCACTGGGCACATTTCCAGAGGAAGAACACACGTACCCGGGAGCCCATGACAGACAACATGGAGAAATTTGCTATTGAGACAATAACAGCAGAGCAGAGTTGCAGCGGAAGCGGTGGATGACGACGGTTAGCAGTCCTAAAAATTCACCAATATGTCTGAGGTGCTTAAATATTACCATGATGTCCCTTAAGTACTTTGAGAGAAAGATAGCAGCAGCCTGAATCCTGATATGAATAGCTTGAGCACTGGCTTCTGTTAACTAAAGCAGCAAGGTTGAGATCTCTGCAGAATACATTTGATTTCTGGATTTCCTTAAAAAAACAATTTTTTTATTAAAGTTAATAATAGAAAAGTAATTTTGATTGTAACATCTCTACATTTAATTCAGAATCTAGGCCTGAACTACAGCAGAGGAAGTGTGTTTGGGGAAATTTAAGTACAAAATGTATTACTCTGGCCCCTCCCTTCTATAAATTACAACAAATACTGATTTCACTTGCTTTAAAGCTTTTCTTTACTCTTTTTTGTCCCCAGTACTGAAGTTCCAGTGCAGCATAGGTAAACAGGATTCCCTTCAGTTGCACTGAGCCATACCAGTTATGTAAAACAAAGTTTCACATCTGAGTCTGAAAGCACTACTATCTGAATCTGGTGACTTAAGCATTTTTAATTTATCTATTTGTTCCAACATCTTCTCTTTTTGATACCTCAATCTCTGATAGTACCTCAGCTTTATTAGCTGAAAAGAGACTAGACTCCAAGAAGGTCTTTCTATAACATTTGCTTTGGTGGAGACTGAGGCAAATTGGAAATTTAGCTTCTCTGCAATATTCTTATCTTTCTTAATTGCTCCCTTTACTCCCTGGTTGTCTGCTGGCTCCTCAAATTCTCTTGTAGGCTTCTTGTTTTTGTGTCTGAGTATTTGTTTTTCCAATTCTAATTTAGTCCTCCAAATTTCCATTTTATCTGCCATAGTTTATATTTTCTTCACTTTGGGTTTGATTTCCAATTTCTGAAGAAAATCCTTAAATATCAATGTCAATGTCAAGAACAAATCATGTCAAACCAACCTGATAGCTTTCTTTGACAGGGAAACAAGCCTTGTGGAAGGGGGCAAATGGTAGATGTGTGTATATCTTGACTTTAGTAAGGCTTTTGATACTGCCTTGCATGACATTCTCATAAACAAACTAGGGAAATATAACCTAGATGGTGCTACTATACGGTGGTGCATAACTGGTTGGAAAATTGTTCCCAGAGAGTAGTGATCAGTGGTTCACAATCATGCTGGAAGGGCATAACGAGTGGAGTCCCGCAGGGATCGGTTCTTTTGTTTATCATTTTTACAGTGCAAATATTTGTAATAAAATCATATAAAGTGAGTACTGTACACTTTGTATTTTGTGCTGTAATTGAAATCAATATATTTGAAAATGTAGAAAAATATCCAAAATATTTAATAAATTTCAACTGGTATTCTATTGTTTAACAGTACAATTAAAACAATGATTAATCGTGATTAATTTTTTTAATCACGGTTAATTTTTTTGAGTTAATCAAGTGAGTTAACTGCAATTAAGTGACAGCCCTAGTTAAAACACAAATGTTGACCTCACATGTTAAAATATGCAACATAAATATCCTTAAATGAAACTCTAAAGTTCTCAAGAACGATTTTTCTCATTTTGCCTCTCTGTAAATGTTGACTATTATCAATGGAAATGTTTTTTCATTGGTTTGTGTGTGTACAGTGAAATTGACATTTATCAATAAAAATCTAATATTTCCAAACCTAACTATGTTGGATATTTACAAAGTAATAAGCCTTCATTCCTATTGCTATTACCCAAGCATAAGCCAGAATAAATTTATGCAAATTATTTGTCACACAAAGGACCACATTCATCTTTGAACATCATTCCTAAACTCATCCCTGACATATGAAGATCTTGTTTCTAAGAAATAAAATTAAAGTCAGGGAAAGACAGTGAGTCAAGTAAAGGCTGCAGTTCCAAAATCTTAGTACACCATAACATTGTCTGAAGGGGATCTGAATACTCATGATTAGTGATTTGTTCTTTTCTATTTTTAGTCTTCATCTTCAGAGACTGGCTGTTGAGACAATTCACAGTCCATCTTGTATTGGACGCCACATGTAATCTTATGGTTTAGAAGCTCATTACTATTATTCAGCGGTGGATAGACAGTGCATGAAGATCATCCGTGCCTACTTTAAAGTACCCCTCTAGAATTACTAATCAAGATCACACAAGGATCAAACTAAAGCAACAGGAAAGGATAAAAGAATTATATGTGGGTACTTTCTTTTTAAATTTAAGATTCATCTCCCCAGCAGCACTACCATGCAATAAAGCTTTCTGCTATAATGTTCCAAGAAAATTTCTACCTGATCCATGAGACAACAAAATTATGGAAAAATATGGAGTTTGTGTGGGTGAGATGCGCAAAATGTGGAGGAGTTAGTTTCCTAAAGGCAAAAAAGAAAAATACTATATTTTAATGCCAAATATGAATTTCAATCCAATGAAGCAATTTAATCCCACTGATACAAGTGAGTTGACAGCCTAAATGTGGGATGATGGGACTCCTCAGGTGCCTAAAGTGAAGTATTTGCTTCAGTTCTTACTGGATTAGTGCAAGGCTGTATGTCTCTTACGGAGCTTGAAGGATGTATAATCTGCTTGAAGTACTGTTTTCTAAACACCTTTGTGCAGCAGTTTGTGAGCCATGCTAGTCCATCAGAGAAATATATATTTAAAACACTTCTTAAAAATCTGCACTATTTACGATACCCAATAGACTGAATTGTTCCAGTCTATCATGTAAATCCTATTTGGAATGTGTGTTATGCATTACAAATTTTTGCAAAGCCTATGTCTTAATTCACTAGTAGGGCCTAATCCTACAGTTCTTACTCAGACAAAAATCACTGAAGTACTGTTCCCCCTTAAATATTCAACTATGCAATGTGCCAGGGCAGTGGGGAGGAGGTAGAGGGTAGGGAGCTCTGCTACTGTTTCTGCATTGCTGTCTGGAATGCAGATTGTATTGCATTTCTCTCTGGGGTTAACAGTTTTTCTTTTAAATTAAGGATTTCCCTCATTTTTAAAAAAATACAGCGACAACAAATATCCACCAGCACCAATTGCTTTTTAAGTGCTAAGCATGTAGATAATCTGAATGGTACTGTATCTCATTAGCATATAGTGGAGCTGGACTAATGTAGGCAAGTTCTGTCTGCCTTTATAATGGTACATGTATATTTCCATGAGTAAAGCTTTACAGGTATCCTAGAAAACCCTTTAACCTATTAGAAACTGAGAAGTCAGCTGACTCTAGCTCAGCAAAACCTGTTTTTTCTCTATCTGACTCCGTATCAGGGGTGCTGGAACTAGGGGTACAGGAGCGTGGCAGCACCCCCAGGCTTGAACTGGTTTCCATCCTATACAGGGTTTGTGATTTTATTCAGTGGCTTTCAGCCCCCCCCCCCCCCCCCACTATACAAATGGGTCCAACCCGACTGGTGCATATCATCCAGAGTTCATTCATAATAGCAAATGAGAGAAACAGCCTGTTAGCCGCTTTGGTTTCAGGGTTTCCTGGCTAATGCTAAGCAGTTTGGTTTTACAGGTTTTTTTTGTTCCATGTTTTCAAATTTCAACATGCTGAGACCCTGAGTCTTTAAAAATTAAAGGCCAGATTCTCATCTGGTATAAACTGATATAGCTTCCACTGAATTCAATGGAGCTCCTCTAAATTATTCCCAGCTGAGAATCTAATCCTAAAATACAAAAGTGTCTACATGTCCCTTATGCATCTCAATCTGCTCACCGAACTCAATTTTGGTTCCTCAAGCCTTCAGATGATGTCACACCAATACCTTTGTGTGCTGCATTTTCTCAGGGTGCAATATCTACTGTATAGGCCTAATTTCTTTTTTTTTTTCAAACTTGGTCACCTCCAAATACCCATATGATGATCCTCAATGGTGATTTGACATCCAACGTGGAGGATTTAGACATCATGGTAAGCTGCCCATTTTTGGGAACTGGGTTCTCCGGGTCTGCCAATATATCTAAATACACACATATCTGTATCTATGTACAGACACACTCAGACCTTTCTGGGTATAGTGGTTGCCATTAAAATCTTTATGATTTCGCCCTTTGCCTAATTAGCATAATTAACATGGGGATTCTGTGAATATTAAAATAATATTAATTATTGTAAATGGCAATTTAAATTTTTTAATGTAGCCCGTGTGCATATAAATGCCTAATAATCAGCCAATACTTGCAGTCCTAACTCCAACTGAGATCAATGCATTTTTTTCCTTTAGGACTTAGTATGGACTGCATTTAGCCCACAGTTTGCTGAAATTCAGAACAAATGAATTGCATGGTGCAGCCTTTCTATGGCTGTACATAATTATTGCTGCTGCTGAAAAGGATTTGAGTAGAGGCATCAGTCAGATGTGGAGTGAACAGAAGGAGAGACAGCTAGCCAGAAACCAGTATGACATAACTGGACAATGACAAAAGACAAGGAAAGCCAAGACACCTTCTCTTATTAAAGACTTTTTAAACAATCAAATAAAAGCTTTATAACTAACACATATACTATATTGGGCCAGATCAGCAGCTGAGCATTTGCTTGAAAACAGATACGCCAGCTTCCACTAGATGAGAATCTGGCCCAGTGTATATTATAAAGACAATGATAAAATTAAAGCAACAAAATAAACCCTCCATTCATATTTAAAGGCATGTAACTCCCATGGCTGAACCCTGGATCTATATTGAACCAATAAAACATTTGAACCTCTAGTGAAGTTTGCTCATGCCTGAACTCGTAGGACATCTTCAATATTACCAGTGATTGTAGTATTATTGCAGACAGCAGGATCGTATTTAGTGTAGCCAACACTGAACACATTGATTGTTTAAAAAATATAAATCTGGAAGTCATCCCAGATCACACATCTGCCCCTCTAACTCACATTTATTCAACATGAATGGACTTCTCTCTCCAATGCATGTGTGGGTGAGCTCCCAAAAAGTATTTGGCTACACAGTGGCTTGCTAACAAATAGGAGCTAAAACACCTACTGCATATTAGATACTGTATATAGAACAGAAACTGTGCAAATTGTCAATTCATGCGCATAAAATCTCATCTACCTGTTGTTTTATTTAGGGGCAGTTGGAAATAGATCCAATAAAAACAGAAAATCTATAGGAAGTAATTTTCTTTTTCTTTTTGGTTGTCTTGTATCTCCTTCACCCTCTCCTACCCATTCTGATGCTTTTTTTCATACTACACTCTTGAAACCTTTTAATTCTTCCTGTCATCATAGGGATTTCTTGTATTCTCGGTGTGAACTACACTGAGTTAGGTGAGCAGATTGAATAGCACATGGGACAAAAGAAGGGACATGTATACACTCTTATATTTTAGGACTCTGGGTGAACTAGCTGCAGGTGTAAATCAGTCAGCCATCCAAATGCCAAGATTATGGAAGCAAAAAATACAGGTACAAATTGTGCCCACAAAAATGTTACCCTATCAAAATAAAGGGTGACATTCTGTCTACACCTCTACTCACATGACCACATCAACCATGATAGGATTGTATGGTTCTTCAGATAGCATCTGGCACTGTTTTTGAAAAGTCACAAATTTAAAGGTGCCTTAGGAAAGCATCAAAAACTAAAAGGGGGTAAAGTAGAGCTGGGGCCAACACGCTAATTATAGATCATGAATAGAACTCCCCCAAAATTTAGGGAGGGAAGGACAGCATTAGAACCTGGGGTATTGGCTCAAACCATCTTTAGAAGGTGTTTATCTACCAGTATAAACACAAGAACAACCTAATGGGGCATATTCTGCCACTCATATTCATGTTGAGGGGTATCTTACTTCATGGATAGTTTTGGTAAAACAAAGGTACGAGCCATTGCAAAGTGGTCAAACTGGGCCTTATGTTTGGATGGTATTATTTCAGCAGGTTTCACCAGACACTATATGCTGTTAGGTTTCAGGCTCTCCAAAGGGATTGATTTTTGCAAGTCCCTCATTTAGCTGGAGGGCATTCAACTATATTTTGCTAGCAAAAGAGTTAATGGATTTAACCTTTTGAAAAATGTACTTCTTTACATGCATATGATATGATGGATAGTTAACTGCATACACAGTGGTAAACAGAGGTGAAAAACAAATTAATTGGAAGGTATAGAGTTTATTGTTTGTTCTCTGTTTGATAGATGGATCTCATTATTTTCCTTAGGCAGACAAAGCCATAACAGTTTCCAGAGAAAGGAGAAGTGGCAGCTCCAGGAAAGTGCTTACAGATGGACAGCCAGCAGGCTAAAAATATTACTTCTGTCCACTTCATCAATAAACTGACTCTATGCAGAATAGCAATTATTCTTCTCCTGCTTGTGCTGCCCTTTGTGAGGCATGAGGACTGTTATTGATAACAGGGTATATAGTGCAAAATATATACAGTAACACAAACTCATTTACTATAGTAAATCTATACTGGGTAGCAGTGCTGCTTTTTATGCCATTATTTAAAGAGGCAGTATGCACTCGTCAATGTCCAAGAGGATTATGCTGATCCTGTGCTTTGCTACTACCCTATTAATGATTAATGATACAGATTTATTATTTGCCTATATTTAGATACCATGTATTCTACACTCCCAAAAAGAGCACGACTGCGTTATCTTTAATAGATTTAAACGAAACAAGGAAAAGCCTTTATAGTCTTTGATACAGACAGGGCTTGATCCTAATAAGAGCCAAGCAACTCCTGGAGTTGCTGAGTTCCCTCAGATGAAATCAATGGGTCTACTTGTGTGCTCAAAGTTAAGCAGGTGCTTAAGGCACATTTGCTAGATCAGGGCCACAGTGCTCTGCACTAATGGAGCCATGAGTGTACCCCACTTATACACACAGTAATATTGGAATATCAGCCGTGACAACCGATTGCCACGTTTCCAATACATTAGAAAAAGAAATACACATAAAGAAAGATTTAAAGCTGCAACATTGAACTGGTTAATCTATAATCAGCAAAATACAGTGTAAATTTAAGGATTTTTGATGAAGGCATATGGCATTTGTGATATGGTTATGAGGATTTGGTTGAAAGGCCTGCCTATTTAGATAATAAGCTTTTGAGGGAAAGGACCTTTCATTACCTCCTTGTACAATGCCTAGCACGAGGCCCTGATCTTCACTGGGACCTTTGGGCACTACTGCAACATAAATATAAAAATTAGTTAATAATCTTACAGCTGAGTGAGACCGTCAGGACAGGGATAGTAGAGGCCTCCGGCTGGAAGTCTCAGGGCCTTGTCATGCCCTGCCCAGGAAAAGAGCTACTGAGGAGTCCTCCAAGCAGCCTAGAGTGGCTGCAGGAGAAGCATCCCCCAGGAATGACCAGCCCCTTATCCACCAGACACTTACAGAATTACCAGACCTGCTGTTCCCAAAGGGACCAGAGCTTACTAGTTCGCCTTAGAACACTGCTCTGCTTAATGCACTGCACTTAGATTTGTTTATAGAGAAAGCAAGTATAGGTTTATTTAGCACAGAATAGAGATTCCGATGATAGCTAACAGAAATAATGGAAACAAAGAGTTACATATAAAACAAAATCATAATACACCTTCTAGAGCCTAAACTCAGCTAACAAAATTCCCTCGTCTGATAAGGAACTGCTTACTCCAAAGTTCTTCTCACAGCTTTTTTCAACCTTGCAACTTTTCTTTCATGAGACAAAGCCCGCTAGCAAGTTGCCTCCCTTTGATGAAGGATGCAAGGGCACCTCTCTGTATCCCCAGGTATACCAGACCAGACCTTGGATTTCCTGAAAATAGGGATCCCCTGCTGATGTTTATCTCTTCCTGTTAATTTTCTTTGGACATCCCCTCAGGCTCTTCATTAGCATTTGACTCAGTTTGCTAACAGAATTCTATTGTAAGACACACAATTCACAATGGTTAGTTAGAGAGATAAGTGTCCAAAGCACACTACCTTTGAGTGAACTGCCTTCAACCTCAAGCCCTAAGACCATTATTCCAGTATATCAAAAATATATTTTCACATTATCTGCACACTGATTATGATGGCAAATGTGACAGGCTTTCATTAGAGATCTTTACATAATATTATTTGGTGGACTTTGTATGTAGACATTGGATCCAGGGGATCCCTATAACCCTTATGCACCCCTGTGCCTTCTGCCATATGGCACAAAGTGGTCCCTGGGCCACAATCACTTAAGCCCTTTTCCTGCAAACTCATATCCAGGGGTGGACCCTGTGCATATTCCGATTCTCTTCCATGGAACTACTCCCATACTTAAAGTTAGGCTTGTGCTTAAGTACCTACTAAACCAGGGCCTCAATCAGCAGCTGCTCTGCAGATCACTACAGACCTGTTTTATTGTCTGTATTCTTGTAAGCTGGTGGCTTTATCTAAAAGAGATCCTGTCCATCATCGTTTTGGTATCCATAATTAAGGCTGCGAGTCTGTTTTGGAGGTCACGGAAGTCATGGATTCCATGACTTTCCGTGACTTCTGCAGCGGCTGGGCCAGCAGCAGCAATTTGGGTGTGTAGGAGGGGGCTAGGGAAAGGGGGTTGCAGGTTATAGGGGGAGAGTGCTTATCTTGAGATGGGGGACTCCCCAGTTTCCACTGGCATGGCTCTGCAGCTCCTAGGCAGAGGAGGGGCAAGGGGGCTCCATGACCTGCCCACACCCACAGGCCCTGTCCCCACAGTTCCCATTGGCTGTGGCTCCCGGCCAATGGGAGCTACGCAGCTGGGGCTTGTGGCGGGAGCACCCGTGGCCCCCCCGCCCAAGTTTTAGTTAGGGGTATATAGTAAAAGTCATGGACAGGTCACGGGCCATGAATTTTTGTTTACTGCCCATGACCTGTCCATAACTAAAAATAACCGTGACTAAAACATAGCCTTATCCATAATCATTTTCATGGTATAAAATGAAAAATTCCAAAGACTGATACTAGCTGATGATGCTCATACCATTAACAACATAACACCTATTAGTGCCATTGCGAGTCCCAAAATAATTAAAAGGGCATTGCCCCAGAAAAGGCAAGGCAGAATATTTTTGTATATTGGCTATACTCTTACTATACTTTACATATACTTGCGAGTACTTTAGTATATTTAATTATTGTTTTTATTTTATAAAATATAAATAGAATTGTTGGCACTCCACGAGAGAGTGTTGGGTACAGAAGTTAAAACCTTGATCCTGCAGTCTGATCCACGTGGCTAGGCCTTTGAACATGCACTGAGTTCAGCTAGAAATCAATGGGGCTCTGAATGGTTGCAGGGATCTTCCATACAGATCAGCTTGCAGGTTGAGGGGCTAACCAAGTACAATGGAGCTGGGCCAACAAGCGTTGCGGATTGCTGTAAGTACTTTAATGTTGTAAAACTATATACATTATTTATGTTAATCAGTTCATCCCACCTGCTGTAGGTTTCTTCAAACAGATTAACTTTAGCCTGTAACAAGCAGTACCTCCTTTCATTTCTCTTAATTTTTTTTTATTCCTGTAACTACATAAAAAGCCAGCTAAAATCTTTTACACAATTACAAGAAAAATATACCAGAAAAACAGCATGTTTGTATCTTCAGGTTGCTATTATTTACAAAATTATAATCCTGAGGCACAGCTGAAATGGAAAAAAAAAGTTTTGAAATAATCAGGTTGCCTGTAAAAAAACAAATCAAAAGCCTAATAGGTATATTGAATACCCATTTTTCTAAAGAAATGCAGGGCAATACTGATAACATGAGGTTAAGCTGGGAAAAAAAGTAAGCCAACAAATCTCTCCAAAGGATGTAGAAAAATATAACGCTAACCTTTATAAACAGCACAAAATTTCTTGCAAGCTAAAAGTACAAATGGAAAATTATGACAAAATATTTTGCATATACCAGATTTACAAGAATAACAGATGCAAAATTCGGATAAAAGTATAGACAAAACACTGCCGCATAGGGACCCATTTTCATATGATATAAGACTTTCCCAAATTGAAGGAATTCTGGTGTGACATTAGAAAATGTATGCAAGACTTAGCTCAGGAACATCCGCAGCCAAATTCGTCTGATTGTGATATTAGAGAAATGTCCTTATCCAATTAAATTAAACAAAGATAGATACTTGTTTAAAATTCTTGTGACTGCAGCCCATAAGTTTACGTCAACTGCCTCTTAAAAGAGTGAGTGATATGCTAGCCAATCTACGTCCATTAGACATAGATTAACACAATGAATGATGCTATTGGACAATACTTAGCACAAAAGTGTTGAGGAATCTCTTTGAACTGAGTACTATGTACAGTAATTTTGGCCATAAGACTGTTTTCAAAATCATGTAGAGCCTGATCTAATAGCCACTAAAAGCAATGGCAGTCTTTCTATTTACTCCAATAGGCACCGGATCAGAACCTTCGTTAACCCAGCTCTGATGTTGAGAGGATAGATTTAATTTCAACCTAGTTACATACAAATACTTACCTTTAGATCAAATTTTTTAAAGTTCCCCAGCTGATACATTTGAAAGTTACATTTAGATAGGAGGCAAAAGCCAGATACTTTACAGTTTCCTTAAATCCTAATGGCATCATCTCCTTTGAACTGCATTCCAATACTGCTGGAAAGAAATTCTCAGTGCTTCTGTGACAGGAATAACTTGTTCTATGGTTCTGATTTTTAACAAGGGATAATTTAAATATTTATTAAGCTCATCTGGTTAAAAAAGGAAAAATTCCCATACAGTCACAAGAGGCTCCTACAAAGAATCACTTTTAATTAATCTGGTTTTGGGGGATGAGGACAAAGACACATTCAAGCACTGCCATTACTGATGTGTTTCTAGGAAAAACTAATTTCACAAATATTTGCCTTGTGCAACAGGAACAACAAAAACATACCTACTGTATGACACACATTTCTTTATGCACTGCAAGATTAAATAACCCAGATAATTACTTCAGCAAAGATGCAGTCTAAGATTTAGATGAATATCTGTCTCCTGTAGCTGAAAAATACATAAAACATTTCCAATATTGGTACATCCAAGTGAGCAGTTCCTGAAGCTAACTCCTCTAAAAGCAACAAGGAATTATCACACTTTTTGTAAGCAATGTTTGTTTACACAAAATGCTAACTGGCCACATGTGACATGACATTTCCTACCTTCTATAATTTAACAGTAAAAAATCTGATATAAAATATAATTGCATAATGGCAAGGTGCCAATTGCGACAGTCAGTTTTATGACATGTACATGTACCAGCTACAAAGCAGAGGGAGGCCATCAACTCATTTCATGCAAACCAGCCAACAGCTATCATATGCTAACCACTTTCAGTCACTATTGACTGCGCAATATTCAAACCAGTGACCCAGAAGTGAAATGTTTTGTATCTATTATCCATCGCCATTTGAAGCAACCACATGCTGGACCAGAGGGATCCTTCTTCCCTGCCCGGCTGAAAACATTTATCCAGTTTGCTGGGTTTTGAATTGAGACTATGTTATCAAATGCATTCAGCTCAGAAGTTTCATATTAAGATGTCTGGAATGAGCACTGGCATTTAAAACATTAGGATTAACTCAAAAACTAAGACAAAAAGTTAAGTCATTTTTTCCTCCTTTTAGACAAGAGACCACTAAGATCTAAAATTACATGGAAACATATTAGCATTATATAACTCTTAGAAGATTAATTTATATAGTAACTCTTGTAAGGCAACCTTTTAATCATAATTTCCTTCCTTCAGTGATTCGTGGTAGCACCTTTCAGCTTCAGGATGACCTTGCCAAAATATTGTTTCATCTAGTTCTCACAACCCCACTCTTGCATGAGAAAAGGGCAAATGCATCCTTAAGAATTTGTACTCTCCATAAATGAAAGGCTACACTGGTTTAATCTGAATACTTCTCATGCCCCTAGTTGTCCTTATGCTCTGCTAGGTTTTATGAGACTACTTGTCTCACAAGCAAAATCAGGTTACTGGTCTTCGCATTTCTACTGCTTTCTACATATGGTTTATCTTCTTTTTCTTTACAGCCTAAGGTAGATTAATTACTTGTGTTCACTATCTTAAATATGTCAGTGAACATCTGTATTTAATTTTATATGCTCCCTCTGCAGCCTCTATTATTCTTCTCAGTTTAAAGTGAATTATTGAGGAATAAGCAAAGAGTCCTTACTGCAGGTTTATCTACATACATGGGAAAAAGAATTAGTGTTTTGTCTCTGCTGCAAAGTTTTCTTGGAGATCTCTAATCACCCTTAGAATTATACTCTAATGAAAATCTATTAATCTTATGGCTTTTCCAACACTGAAAATGTAATACTACTTACCTAAGAAACATACTTCAGTCATAAAAACCCTCAACATTTCTAAATAAGATAGATACTGCAGGAGTGGCCAAAATATGTTGTATAAAAATAGATTAACTTCAATTTATAAACCAACTATTCTGTTTATCTGTAAAGAACAACAACTCATTATTTTTACTTATAGGTCTTCACTCATAAATAAAATAGGTGAAGACTCAGAAGCAAAAATAATGAGTTGTTATACTTTAACAGATTAATCCTGTTATTTATACTAATACTTCTTCATTTGGATTATGTTAAATCATTTAGTTTCAAAGGTACACAGAACAGAGAAAGATTTGTCTAAAAAAAAAAATCAGATAACCAGCGGGCAGCCAGCAAAATGAAAAAGCTATAATCTTTGTCTGAGACTTTTCATTCTCGTACTCCTGGTCTAGTAACTTTCCCAAATCCCAGACATGGTACAACAAAATAAGGTAAGGAGTAAATTCAGTTGCTGGTTTCAGGTTTCTAATCCCTTCCTGTTTCCTTGGAAACTATGACTGGCTCAGGAAAAACAGGCTGAGGATTAAAAAAATAATAATTTCTGTAAAAATGTATCCTTGTCCTGCTCTAGGACTTCGTTTCCAGGAGCAGAAAATCTCCAGCAGGCAACACGCAGCCAAGAGTTGTGAGTGAAAACTCCACGGCAAATTTCCCCAAACTAGCTTACAGAAAAGAAAGTGTGTAGCATTTCAAGGGTCTGTTCCAATTCCCACTGAAATCAATTGAAGTTATCCTGTTGACTTCAATGGGATTTGGCTACTACTCCAAACTCTCGGAAATATCTTATTAAAGTGGTTATCTGAGGGAAGACCAGCGAGTTTAATCCACGCTGTCTGGATGTACTAGATATGTATACAAACTGGAACATTCACTGGCCAGATTCTACCATCCAGACTGCTTGCAGTTGGATGAATATATTAAATATAAAACAAACTGTACGTGCACACTGTATTATCACAACACTTTTAATATGTTAATTTATATATATTGCATATTTACTAAAAGGGCCTGGGAGGAAAGGGTATAGCAGTAGTAACCCTGAATTAGGTTCAGTTCTTTTAAAAACTGCATGATATCAACTTTGATTTTTTAAAAGTGAGTTAAATGTAATTTAGAAAGAATGAGATGAAACACTATAATCACTATTACCATGAAATAACCACTTAGGCTCATTTTTAAGCCTCTGAAACAGACAAAGGTTACTGGGTTACCATCCCTATTCTCTATCAGTTAAGTATTAAGCGCTTATGCCTGAGGTTTGCAGTGATCATTCAGACAAGGGCAAACAAGAATGTGTCAGTGTTCTAACAGACTCAGCCCACAGAATGAATTTTGTTACTAATATTAATCTTTCAGCCAAGCTTGTGATAAACCATTAGGATCCCAATATATTTTCTTTGATTTCATATCTCATTGTTCATAGCCTGTATCATTGGATTTAGTCTAGCTCTCTATGGACTAAAACAGTGGTTGTCAGCCAGGGGTACATGTACCCCTGGAAATACTCAGAGGTCTTCCAGGGGTACATAACTCATCTAGATATTTGCCTAGTTTTACAACAGACTGCACAAAAAGCACCAGCACAGTGAATACAAACTAAAATTTCATACAGACAATGACTTGTTTGTACTGTTCAGTATACTACACACTGAAATGTAAGTACAATATTTATATTCCAATTGATTTTATTATATGGCAAACATGAGAAAATAAACAATTTTTCAGTACTAGTGTGCTGTGACACTTTTGTATTTTTATGTCTGATTTTGTAAGCAAGTAGTTTTTAAGTGAGGTGAAACTTGGAGATATGCAAGACAAATCAGACTCCTGAAAGGGGTACAGTAGTCTGGAAAGGTTGAGAACCACTGGACTAAAAGAAACACACATGCCTGTCCTGTCATTTAATTTGTAAAGCCAAGTAACTTGGCTATAAAATGATATGTGCATTTTACTTTTCACGGTAATGTGGGCATGGGAAAACAATCTTTTTACTTTTTTTGTGCCTAGTTGTGTCGTTATTTAGCTAATGACATATATTCAGCATCCTGTAGAATACCCTCAGGCATCTGTTGTGCAAAAGGTAGGTATGAAGGAATCCCATCTCTCATGCCTTTGCTATTATTGAAAAGTTTTTCCTTTACTTTGTGTGGCAATACTCTCACTTCCAAATCCTAAAGTGGTGGGCTATGTGCACAATGGGCCCGATCCAAGTCTACTGAAGCCAGTGGGAGTCAGAGAAACAGAAAGATTGTATCCATAAGGACAAAATCTAATTTTATGTTAAAGCAAAGAGAACTTCTAATGGGAAAGATCATCAACTGCTGTGCAACACTCACAGAACTTTGCAGAGGTGACAAAGCAAAGGAGACACATAAGGAACCAGATTCTCACTGCTATCAACTCATTTGGCTGCCTAAATTTAAAAAAAAAAGTGTTTGAGAAACTAATAGAAATGGGAAGTCCTTCAAAAAGAATACTGTCAAGGTTCCTTCCCAACTCTGAACTCTAGGGTACAGATGTGGGGACCTGCATGAAAAATCCCCAAAGCTTATTTTTACCAGCTTAGGTTAAAACTTCCCCAAGGTACAAACTATTTTACCTATTGTCCCTGGACATTTTTGCTGCCACCACCAAGCGTCTAACAAATATAACAGAGAAAGAGCCCACTTGGAAACGTCTTTCCCCCCAAAATCCCCCCAAGCCCTACACCCCCTTTCCTGGGGAAGGCTTGATAAAAATCCTCACCAATTTACATAGGTGAACACAGACCCAAACCCTTGGATCTTAAGAACAATGAAAAAGCAATCAGGTTCTTAAAAGAAGAATTTTAATTAAAGAAAAAGTAACAGAATCACCTCTGTAAAATCAGGATGGTAACTACCTTACAGGGTAATCAGATTCAAAACACAGAGAATCCCTCTAGGCTAAACCTTAAGTTACAAAAAGACACGAAAGCAGGAATATACATTCCACCCAGCACAACTTATTTTATCAGCCATTTAAACAAAACAGAATCTAATGCATATCTAACTAGATTGCCTACTGACTTTTTACAGGAGTTCTGACCTGCATTCCTGCTCTGGTCCCGGCAAAAGCAACACACAGACAGAGAAAACCCTTTGTTTCCCCGCCCTCCAGCTTTGAAAGTATCTTGTCTCCTCATTGGTCATTTTGGTCAGGTGCTAGGGAGGTTGTATTAGCTTCTTAACTAACCTGCCGGTTCAGGTTTGGTGGGGCCCTCTGGTGTTGGGGTTGCAAGTACGGGATTCAGTACTGGCAATGGGTCTGGTGCTGGTTGTTCCACCAGTTCCAGTTCTGGGGCTGGCTCTGTCTGGGTCTCTGGGACTGGATCCACTACTGCTGTTGCAGACGTTGGCATGGGGTCTGGTTCCATCGCCTCTGACCAGGTTCTGGTAGAAGTTTCCGGAACAGAGCTAGGAGGGACAGCTTTCTTAGCCTGGCTGCAGGTGACCATTCTCACCCTCTTGGCTCGCTTCACATGATTGGCCAAGTCTTCCCCCAACTGCATGGAGATGGGATAATCATCATAGACTGCAAAAGTCCAAGTTCCTGACCAGCCCTTGTGCTGGACAGGCAACTTGGCTGTAGGCAAATTGAAAGAGTTGGACTAGAAGGGTTAAATTGTCACTTAGATCTCTGGGTCAATTAAATTTGGGTCCACTAAGGAAGCATGGATAGCCGACACTTGTGCTCCAGTGTCCCTCCACGTGGTGACCTTCTTCCCGCCCACACTCACAGTTTCCCTCTGCTCTGAGGGTATCTGGGAGGTATCTGGGCCTGAGGACCTCTGGTGTGATTCCCGTGCAATGAACTGTAATCTGTTGGGGTTCTTGGGCAGTTGGCCTTTTCATGCCCTGGCTTGTTACATTTAAAACATCAGCCAGCTGACGGGTCACTGGGGTGAAGTGGGTTGCTGGAGAATGGTGTGGCAGAACGATAAGGTGTCTGGAGTATTCCTTGGTGTGTAGTTGGGGCCTTGGGCTGCCCCCGGTAGTAGGGTGTGGTCTGAGGGTGTCCCTTCTGGTATCCGCTCCAACTGCAACCAGGGTTGTTCCTCTCTCCTCCCTCCACCCGTTTTGTTCTGGCTTGCCCCGCCTCTCTGGCGGTCTGGGACTGCTCGTATCCATCAGCATAAGAAGCAAGACTTTCTGCTGAGTCCATTTCCTTATCCCATAAACACTGTTTTATTTCCTCCTTGGACATATTCAGGAATTGCTCCTGAGCTATCAAATCACACATTCTGTCAAAGCTAGTGACACCCCTTCCTTGGACCCATTTATTTAACAGATCCTTCATCTGGTTTAGATAAGTCACATTACTTAGTCCAGGCCCTCTCTTAAGGGTTCGAAATTTTACTCTGTATGTTTCAGATGTAATTTGAAATTGCTTTAAAACCAAATCCTTGAACTTATTATAGTCAGAAGCCTCATCAATAGGCATCTTATTGAATATGTCCAGAGCTCTTCCAGTTAATTTTGCGACCAATGTGGTCATCTTGTGAGCTTTAGGAATTTTATGGAGAGTGCACAGTCTCTCAAAGGTGAGAAAATATTCAGCAATATCACCAGATACATCATACTGTGGACATAGTCGCTCCCATTTGTGGATTGTTGGGGAAGGATGGTTAGGGTTATCCAGTAGATTCCGCTCAGCCTTTGCCTTCTTCATCTCCATCTCCAGTGCATGCTTTCTCTCTTTTTTCCTTCTCCGCCTCAGCATGCTTCCTCTCTTTTTCCTTTTCCTCCATTTCTTTTTCCCTTGCCTCCATAGCTCTCCTGTGGGCAGCCTCCCTTTCCTCCTCAGCATCCTTCCATTCTTTTTCCTTTTCTCCGTAGCTCTCCTGTGGGCAGCCTCTTGGGCTTTTTCCTTTTCTGCCATTTCTTTTTCCTTTGCCTCCTTAGCTCTCCTGTGGGCAGCCTCTTTGGCTGTTTCTGCCTTGGGTTCTGTCATGTTTGCCTCTCTGTTTTTAACTAACTTTACACCCGAGAGTTAGATATAAAACAAAAACAAACAAACAAACAAACAAAACTTGGCTTGTCAAAAAAAATAGGTTGTGCTGTAACTGGATACCTATGTTTTCTGATAGTGGTTGTCAGCCTACAGAAAAATCCTTAAAAAAAAAAAAACTAACCCCTTTGTCTCCAGGCAAATAGACAGAAAAAGCCTCTAGTTGCTCTTAGTTAAAACAAACAAACAAAAACAAAAAAAAACAAAAAAAAACCTCTTCCGGTCTCTGAAGACTTGTGAATTTCCCTACAGGAGGTTAACTACCCTGCCTTTAGGTAGAGAAACTCCAGCTCACAAAAGACAATTCCCTTTTGTCTCTGTTCTGGCCCCCAAGCAGAGACAAAAAAAACTCTAACTGCTTTCAGCTTAAAACCTACTTTCCAGCAGCCCAAAGGAAAAAATAATTCCTTTTTAAAATCTGTGCTTCTGATTCAAAAAATCTCAAATTGATCTCAAAATGATTTCAAGTTAATCCCACCTCTCTGCCACTATGTCAAGGTTCCTTCCCCACTCTGAATTCTAGGGTACAGATGAGGGGGCCTGCATGAAAAACCCCCTAAGCTTATTCTTACCAGCTTAGGTTAAAACTTCCCCAAGGTACAAACTATTTTACCTATTGTCCCTGGACATTTTTGCTGTCACCACCAAGCGTCTAACAAATATAACAGGGAAAGAGCCCACTTGGAAATGTCTTTCCCCCCAAAATCCCCCCAAGCCCTACACCCTCTTTCCTGGGGAAGGCTTGATAAAAATCCTCACCAATTTGCATAGGTGAACACAGACCCAAACCCTTGGATCTTAAGAACAATGAAAAAGCAATCAGGTTCTTAAAAGAAGAATTTTAATTAAAGAAAAAGTAACAGAATCACCTCTGTAAAATGAGGATGGTAACTACCTTACAGGGTAATCAGATTCAAAACACAGAGGATCCCTCTAGGCTAAACCTTAAGTTACAAAAAGACACAAAAACAGGAATATTACATTCCATTCAGCACAACTTATTTTATCAGCCATTTAAACAAAACCGAATCTAACGCATATCTAACTAGATTGCTTATTAACCCTTTACAGGAGTTCTGACATGCATTCCTGCTCTGGTCCTGGCAAAAGCAACACACAGACAGAGAGAACCTTTGTTTCTCCCCCCCGTCCAGCTTTGAAAGTATCTTGTCTCCTCATTGGTCATTTTGGTCAGGTGCCAGCGTGGTTGTCTTAGCTTCTTAACCCTTTACAGGTGAAAGGGTTTTTCCTCTAGCCAGGAGGGATTTAAAGGTGTTTACCCTTCCCTTTATATTTATGACAAATACCATGGTGGCTACGCTCAAAAACTTCAAAGGGATGCTTTACCCTCTGATCCATCCTCAATCCTAGCTAAGCAAATGGTGCAGAAATCCTGACCTCAGTAGTAATGCCAAGGATCAAGGGAACATGGATTGAAAATTGGAATGCCTACTAACTGTATGAAAATAGCAACTAAATATAATATATTATTAATACACTGTAATGTGTAATTTAAAGGATTAGAAAATGGAGTAACACTTCCTTCTCAGCTATACAGATTAATGATAAATGTCAATTTTTCCATAATACTGCTTTCCTGAATAAAACTGAAATAAGTGAGCATTGTCACTTTGCTAATTAGTCAAAAGAAAAAATATGTTACATGTATCAAGTGTGAATATTTTGCACCACTATGCAGCTAAAATTAATTACTGTGGATGATATAACTACATCATTATTGAGTTAAATTTATAAATATGTAAATTATAAGTCATAAAACTGTTAAAACTCCTATTTCTCTATTTTGGAGCTGTGGCACAAAAGAGAAATAAGTGTTTTAATGGTTTTTATATACACATGGCACAGCTATGTCACCCTTTTCAACAGTCACACAAAGCAATGCACCAGTAACCACTATAAATCAATAATCACCTCCATTACATATGCCAAATAGTTCTGGATTCCAGACTCCACTTCCTTCCCATATTTAACTGGTTCTAGTTTACTCAGCCTCACTCTTGGAACTTCCTAAATACATTGGTGCATTTCTTAGAATGTTCCCATTCTACGAAAATTGGTTTGAATATAGGCACTAATGTGTTTAATTGAATGTTCAATCATAAGTACCGTAGGTAAGGGGGCAGAAAGTTAGTGACTGCAGGAGTAGGAAATCACTGGTTCAAGCAAAATCAGTGTGTTAAACTCAGATACATACTTGAAAAAGTTGGGAATCTAGAAGGAATATCACAGTGGCCAGCCTGCAGCAGAGCAAGTCTCCGGGCAACCCACTGAATGCAGCTGGCCCCCATGGAAGCTGTCTGATTGATCGTGGCTGCAGGAGTCTGCAGGCTGATGCTTAAGCTCAGTAGCAGAAGCAGTCCAGTGGCTGTTCAATGCATTCCTAGCCTTCAGCTGCACTTGGTCCTGTTCCTTCCTCCACTATTGGATTAGCTTATACCAGGGGTGGGCAAACTTTTTGGGCCATGGGCCACATCTGGGTGGGGAAATTGTATGCAGGGCCAGGGCAGGGGGTTGAGGTGCTGGAAGGAGTGTGAGGTGTGGGAGGGGATGCAGTGTGCAGGAACGGACTCAGGGCAAGGGATTGGGGCAGAGGAGAGTTGTGGGGTGTATGAGGGGGCTCAGGGAAGGGGGTTGGGGTACAGGAGGGGTGCAGCAGGGGGCTCAGTGCAGGGGGTTGGGGTGCAGGAGGGGTGCAAGGTGCAGGCAGGGGGCTTAGGCCAGGGAGTTGGGGGGGCGAAGTGCAGGAGGGGTTTGGGCTCCGGCCTGGTGCCGCTTACCTAAAGCGGCTCTGGGGTGGCAGCAGCACGCACCGGAGCCAGGGCAGGCTCCCTGCATGCCTGTCCTGGCCCCATGCAGTGCCGCTCTGGGAAGTGGCCAGAACCACGTCCCTGCACGGCCCCTGGCGGGGGGCCCAATGGGAGCTGCGGGGGGCTGTGCCTGGAGGCAAGGACAACGCACCGAGCCCTCTGCCACCCCGCCCCTCCCCGTCCCCCGGGGCCCCAGGGACGTGGTGCCGGACGCTTCTGAGAGCGGCAGAGCCTGCGGCACCACGGGAGGCAGTCCCGCGGGCCAGATCCAAAGCCCTGAGGGGCCGGATCCGGCCTGTGGGCCGTAGTTTGCCCACCCCTGGCTTAAACCACTGACTTTTACAACAGATTGCAGCAAAGGGAAATGAAATAAAAAATATCTATAGTGACTATTTCTGGAAAATATTCCTGAATCACATTAATATTTTCACACTAACATAAACAACTGTTAATTCTGTGCAGATTATTTTAGTGGAATATCGTTGATTTATGAAATCTCTGAAATAATTTGAATTAAATAAAATTCAGTGAGAGACAATTTATTGATTTTAAATTCTTAAAGTCCAGGAACTAGTTTAAGATAATAGTATGATGCAAAGGTACTATTAAAAATAAAAGGAGAAATTTTGTTCTGTTTAATGAAATGGGTGATATCTCTGTTCAGGGAAACTGCACCTGTATTCCCCTTCTGTGGTTCCCCAAAGATACCCACTTAATGTTTATGTTAGTGTGAAAATATTAATGTGATTCAGAATATTTTCCAGAAATATTCACTATAGATATTTTTTATTTCATTTCCCTTTGCTGCAATCTGTTGTGAAAGTCAGTGGTTTAAACTAATCTCAAATTACTGCAGTAGTGTTGACTTCCTAGCTAAACAGTTATTTTGCTTTACAGAGTTTTCTGATGGAGTTATTCAGATGGCAATTCCGGGAAAACTGGCAAGCACAGTCTAAGATTTGTGTGGTAGGGGCACAAAATGAAAGATCAGAACTATATCCTCTCTGTTGATTCTACCTGCCTTCTGAATTCAAATTCTCTCTCTTTCATATTCATTGAAACAGTTTTCAAATACTCAGTTTCTCTTCCAGTGTCTCTGGGATGGCATCTGGCACTCTTGATTTTATTCAGATCTCTTATCTTGTACTTGAAGTCATGGGGTCTTTGTAATCTAACATTAAGATCCTAAGATTGCATCTCTACTTTATAAACACAAAGTCCTCTCACAAATCACATCTGAATATTATTACTCCTCAGGGAATTCTGTGCCAAAAAATTAAAAATTCTGCACTCAATATTTTAAAATTCTGCATATTTTATTTGTCAAAATTAACACAATATAATCATGCTCCGGTGTCAGCCCCAGGTAGTTGTGGCTCCTGCTGTCAGCCCTAGGTGGCTGACAGCAGCAGTCTCAGCTGCCCATGCCAGGTACGGGCAGAAGTGCTGGGGAAGGGGGGGGATCACAAATTCTGCAGGAAAAAATAAAATTCTGCTGGGAATGTTAATTCTGTGCAAATTCTGCATTGTGCAGTGGTGCAGGATTCCAGCAGGAGTAGAATATGCACCTTGACCTGGTTCAATGTACCACCATCGAATGGTACTCCACCTCCTTTCCAGTTTCTCTTAGGTTTATGATCTACTGAATACCCAACTAGCATCCACTGTGCCAGAACTCTTCCAACAGTAACATCCAGTCAGGGTTCAGCAATACAGGGGGATTCATCCTTTATTAAATCATGGATGGCTGACACTATTCACCATCAACCTGGCATTCACCAGCATGTTTGCTGAGCTGCCCCACCTTTAGCAGATGAAGTGCTACTTTCTCAGAGAATAAAGAGAGATGCACAAATGCCAGACATGTTTAGATTACAACAAACATAAGTGTTATTATCAAGTGAAAGCTAATATCAGTATTAACACAACTAAATGAACAGTATCCCCAATATTATTTAGGATTCCATAAGAAACAGCTACATCTTATGTCTGACACTAGCTTTGAGAAGTCAGGTTCTATAGATGTCATTAACATTCTACAGAGTGTGTGTGTGTCAAAGTGAAGTGTTCACTTATCTTAGTCTGGTATCAGCACAAACAACGCAATTTTAACCGACCTAGAGTGTGTGCATTGTGTGTTGTTTTTAAATAGCTAGTTTGCTTTCAGACAACAGTCACATTGTCAATTTATTGGCTCAGTACAAAGTTAACTGGGTGAAATTCTATGGCCTGCATTTAACATGAGGTCAGACTAGATAATCTAATGGTTCTCTCTAACCTTAAAATCTATGAGGATGTCACCTAATGCCTAACTCAAGCATGAGAAAAGAACAGCATATCAAAATATGGAGTGCAATATGAAATTTGCTTCAGTGCTATTGCTTACACTATGCATCCACTCCCATTTAAGCTTTCCATCATCAGTTAAATGAGCTCACTAACAGAGCATGATCCAACAGCATACAGGTAAAAGGACTGCTATCTGCTTTTGTATGCCTTTGGGACAATTCATTAGAGAACTCTTTGCATAAGTCCCAATAACATATAAATCTAAGACTGGACTTTCTTATACAGTTTAAGTGGATTCTAGCTGTTCCCCTCATTGGATGCACAAACCTTGCCTTACCTAAAAAGGTTTGAGGTTTTTGGACAGCAGAACTTAAATAACCCCGTCATTTGAAATACTGCAGAAAGAAGAACAGTTAATTAACGGAAGAACAGAGTCTTTAAACTAAATCAGTGATACTTAAACCACAACTTTTCTAGCCCTGCAGGTGGCTTTCTTCATGGATCTTAGTAAGGCACAGCATGCTGTCATCATGTCAATGCAGTGGCTGCCATGAGAAAACATGGCATTTAACACAAAAGCAAGAGATATAGGCAGACACACTCACAAAGACACAAGTGCGTGGAGGAGATATCAGTAGAACACAACTTCTCAAAAAGAAGTGGTGCAGTAAAAATGTGAGATCTTCTCCTACACTTATGAGAAATCAGGTGCCAGTTTTTCCAGGAGATTTAGGTACCTAAAGATGCAGATAAGTGCAGAGTAGGATTTTCAAAGGTGTCTAAGCAGGTTAGGCACCTAACTCCCATTGATTTCATTTCCCATTAAATGGGATGGATGGAGACTGAATGGTGGGAAGGACAGTTGTAACAGCACTGGGCTCAGATGAGTTCATCTATGTTGAAGGAGTAGAATGGTAGGAAGAACACAGGAATTGCCATACAGGACTAGAAATCCATCAGATCCAGCTGTGGCTGTTACATGATGCCCCAGAAGAAGGTGCAAGAAACCCTGTAGTAAACATTTACGGGGCAACCTGCCCACAATAAAAATTTCTTCCTAGCTCCCAAAAAATGTAAGAGCACTGGAACTGAACTTAGAATGATGAGGTGGAAGATGGGTGGTGGGTGGGGGTTGGTTTGTGGAGGGACTGTGAGGGAGAGGAACGCAAATGTAAATAATCAGATAATGCCTATCCTGATCTGTTTGTTTGTATATATGTATATATCTTCTCTACACCCCTTACATGGCTTTGTCTTTTCTCATTGTAGGCTTTTTGGAGCAGGGACTAAGTTATCCTGTGTGTCTGGAATGCACCTAGCTCATTTCGGGTGCTTCTAAAAACCAAATAAAATCACCATCATCTCAAACTGAGCTGTAAATACCATTGTTGATAATGCAGTCTTTATTAACTTCTCTAAATTGTAGCTCTGTTGATTAAAATATAGTATTATACTATATTTATATCAATTTTTGTATTCCTATTATATGTAATTCTTTGGTAGTTCTTAGCAACTGTTTGATAATAAAGTGACACTTCAGTTGTGAAGGGTCCAGTGTCACTAATCTAAACAATTACTATACAATAGAATAAATGGATGGTTTTACTACATGATAAGAGGGAAAACAAATAATCACCTACAAGAAGGAATTCTGTTGAATTTAATCCAGAGTATTTTCATTTTATATTCTCAAACTATCTAAAACGTGCTAGCTGACCAGTGTTCTCAAGTTGAATACCATGCGACAGGGTAAGAATGAAGCTTTGATAATTCAGATGCATTTTGATAGTGCATCAATAGAATTTAGTACTGAATAACAAAATGGGTAAATTTCTAAACTTTAGCTAGTGGCAAAGGAAATACCAAATGGAAAATAAATGAAAACCTTTTCCCTCTTCAAAAGCTAATCTTTGTAATGCTTTCATTAGCAGTTTAAAAATATCTCTTTGAAATAGACAAGAAATGGATTTGATTATACTGATTGCTATGGGCTGTAGTTTTACTTCTCAGTTTTCCCCAACAGGCAATGTCAGGAGTTTCTTTTACTGCTGTTACACTTGTAAAAGGTTTGCTTGTAAAAGAACCAAACAGTAATACAAGACAGATTATCTGAGTAATTGTTTGTTCAGTTTGTCCAGTAAAAGGGTAAGTAGCTTTCAGAATCAAACAGGAAAAGAGATTTAAAGCATTTTCTTCCCAAAGAGAAAGTCCCTGTAGCTTTGGGGTGAAGGCACCATTTGCACCTTAAAACAAATACAAAGTAACAATATTTGGAGGGTATTAGCATTGAAGATGCAGCTGGAACTACATCCAGGAAAGAACCTATTACTCCAACATAGCAAAGAAAATTCCTGTAACACAAAACACTCAGTAGGGGCTGATCCAAGAAATGAGGATGGTTTTGTTTCAAACCCAACTCCAGCAGTGAAATGCATTGCAATCCAAAGTAACTATGACTCAAAAGAAAAGGTTTATGTCTTCTGATAGCTTCCCTCCACACCAAGACAGCCTGAGCTCTTACTACGTCTGTCTCAGCTCAAGTCCAGACACCTTTCAGGAAAAAATCATGTCTGCCATCTACAATGAGGTGGTTCTGGTTGGAAGTCTATGGAAAGCCTAGCATATGGACTTAAAAAAAAAACCTAATGACTAGAGATGTACAATTTTTTGATTGAAGTGCATGAGTTTTTAAGTGTGATATGGAAGCAATTTTAGGATTTAACAGGTATCAGTGACATAAACATCAGTAAAATTAAACCTATTTTGAGGATAACTCAGAAAAAGACAAAGGCTGTTCTATATTGGTCCCAGATTGCATAGTATTTTTCTACTGTGTTAAAGGTAACTTGGGTTAATGTGGACTGCTTAAGACAGTTTTTAATGTCCCAATACCACATCTTCAGTGTTGGAACAGTGGGTGTTACACAAAGATTCAGAATTATTTTTTCCCCAATCAGTAACACTGTAGTCTAAGCTTCCTCTAGGATAGCTGTACTTATAGGTCTTCCTATAAAATGTAGAGTAACGAGACTTGGTCTGAGTGGATGACAAGCTTGGTTTTCTCCAACATGTTGAATAATAAGGCACAAAATTGCCAGCAAGAAACTCATAATACTGGTTGCAGAGTAATAAAGCCTTTAACCCACAGGAATAGCCTCAACAGTTCTCGGTGGCCAGCAATCAGTGAAGCTGCAACATTCCATGAGTGCAGACAATGGCAAACTGGGATTTGCATCTTTGAGTTAATTAAAATTCACCTCTTCTCATTATCAGTATAAACCCTGATTATCTCAGTGGTTGCAAACCCAACTGAACCTCACCTACATAGGTCAATATCCATGCAGCCACAGATTGATAGCCAATGAGTGAATTGGGGCTATTCCTGAATGTAGACAAGGCTTCAGGATAAGGGATCCTCAATGTAAAGCCATCCTCCTTTTATCAAATCACCTTCCGAATTAACAACCACTCCCTTCACAAATGCCCATGAAAATAAGCGACCTTACATCTAGGTGATGGTCAGCAAATCTTGGCTGTGATGAACTTGGCGTGGAGAGAGCTTGGAGAGTTCTACAGCCAAGTATCCCTTTTCATGGCCCCTTCCACGTACCACAGGCTGCTTACCTCTATGCCTTTATTGGTGTGAGAGTCTTCCCCTCTGCAGCTCCTGTGATCTAGAACTGTCTTCCTAGCTCTCCAGCTCACAGATTCTCAGTTCCTTCTCATTTCTCAGATGAACATATATCTTTTCTCTTGCCTGTGCCTCTTACCTTCCCTTTTCATATGATTGTTTTATCTAGCTCCAAGGGGCCAGAGCCTCAGCTGTTGTAAGTGTATGTAATTGCCCTGAATGTATTTACAGATCCGTAAGTCTAATGTCAGTACCAGGCAAATTAGTTGAAACAATAGTAAAGAATAAAATTGTCAGACACAGAAGAACATAAATTGTTGCGGAAAAATCAACATGGTTTTTGTAAAGGGAGATCATGTCTTACTAATCTATTAGAGTTCTTTGAGGGGGTCAACAAACATGTGGACAAGGGGGATCCAGTGGACATAGTGTACTTAGATTTCCAGAAAGCCTTTGACAATGTCCCTCAGCAAAGGCTCTTACATAAATTAAGTTGTCATGGGATAAGAGGGAAGATCCTTTCATGGATTGAGAACTGGTTAAAAGACAGGGAACAAAGGGTAGGAATAAATGGTAAATTTTCAGAATGGAGAGGGGTAACAAGTGGTGTTCCCCAAGGGTCAGTCCTAGGACCAATCCTATTCAACTTATTCATAAATGATCTGGAGAAAGTGGTAAACGGTGAGGTGGCAAAGTTAGGAGACGATACTAAACTGCTCAAGATAGTTAAGACCAAAGCAGACTGTGAAGAACTTCAAAAAGATCTCACAAAACTAAGCGATTGAGCAACAAAATGGCAAATGAAATTTAATGTGGATAAATGTAAAGTAATGCACATTGGAAAAAATAACCCCAACTATACATACAATATGATGGGGGCTAATTTAGCTACAACTAATCAGGAGAAAGATCTTGGAGTCATCATGGATAGTTCTATGAAGATGTCCACGCAGTGTGCAGCTGCAGTCAAAAAAGCAAACGGGATGTTAGGAATCGTTAAAAAAGGGATAGAGAATAAGATGGAGAATATCTTATTGCCTTTATATAAATCCGTGGTATGCCCACATCTTGAATACTGCATACAGATGTGGTCTCCTCATCTCAAAAAAGATATACTGGCATGAGAAAAGGTTCAGAAAAGGGCAACTAAAATGATTAGGGAATTTGGAACGGGTCCCATATGAGGAGAGATTAAAGAGGCTAGGACTTGGATATGATAGAGGTATCTAAAATCATGAGTGGTGTGTAGAAAGTGAATAAGGAAAAGTTATTTACTTGTCCCCATAATATAACAACTAGGGGCCACTAAATGAAATGAATGGGTAGCAGGTTTAAAAGAAATAAAAGTAAGTTCTTCTTCACTGAGTGCACAGTCAACCTGTGGAACTCCTTGCCTGAGGAGGTTGTGGAGGCTAGGACTATAACAGGGTTTAAAAGAGAACTGGATAAATTCATGGAGGTTAAGTCCATTAATGGCTATTAGCCAGGATGGGTAAGGAATGGTGTCCCTAGCCTCCGTTTGTCAGAGGGCGTAGATGGATGGCAGGAGAGAGATCATTACCTGTTAGGTTCACTCCCTCTGGGGCAGCTGGCATTGGCCACTGTCGGTAGACAGCATACTGGGCTGGATGGACCTTTGGTCTGACCCAGTATGGCCATTCTTATGTTCTTATGAACTCTATAGGGTTTGTGGATATAATTTGTATGAGTGAAGCCATCTAAAATGAAGTGTTATGCTGAAACAGTTTCATTGGACCAATTTGAACGTTGACTGTGTTTCTACACCTGGAATGCAAGTACTGTCATCAGCACAGCACCACTTAATTGCTTGCATTAGCACCAAAATATGTAGAAATCTTGACATTTGGGAACATTTGATTAGGATAATATTTAATAGTATGAAAAAAGGCAAAAATAAGTTTCATGCAAACTAAAATAGAAAGCCCACATATTATGAGTGCATATTTAGACAGCTGTCTGTATTAAACCAAAAGCATATTACATTTTTTCCATTGCAGCTAGTCTGCAAATCCAGCTCAGCTATTAGCAACCAAAAATATGAAAGATGAAACCATTTTACAACAAATCTAAGCATTCAGTTACATTATTCCTGTTTCCCTGACAACCTACCAGCATTCATGAACCAACAAAATTCCCAGCTGAGTTGCTGATCAGACGTTTAATAATTCAGAGGTCTCTCTATTTCTCTCTTTGTGTGGGATGGCATTTGTCACTAATGACACAGCCACCAGCAAACCCCTCTTTGTCCATTTCCCTAATGTGCCAAGTGTGATGTAATGTCAGCTTTGTTAAGCTAAGCAAATCTGCTCAAATGTCTTTGCACGGAACAACAATGAAAACAAAAGGATAAGAACACAACTCTGATCAAGAATGATAACCTCAACAGAACAATGGCTATCATTAGTTGCTATCTTTATTTTGAAACTATTGTTTTCTTTCAAAGGAGGCACTATAGTGTGCATGAAAATACTTGTTGTAGAGTTATCAGCTAATTGCTATTATTGGTGGGATATTTCTAACTTGAAAAACTCACCTCATTGATATCAGAGTCATTACAAACAGTGCAGCGCCTTTCTTTATTATGTAGTCTCCATTGCAGAAAAGAAAAACAACCAAAACACACAAAGCTAGATTGTGTGTTTAGACACAGCCCTGAGCAAGGTAGATACACCCTGGGAGTAACCCCAGGAGGCATTGTGCCTCAGAGACACCTCTTTAAGGGATAATTTGTTCCTTACTTTCCCCTTGTACTGGAGAGCTAGTGGTTGGGTGCTGGACAAGGCTCTGTCCAGGCCCCACCCATCTGCTCTGGATAGAGGGAAGGAAGTTGGGACACAGTGCCATTTTATTCCTGCATGCCTGGACCCAATTCCCAGGTGCCCACACAGGTATGTGGGGGGAGGGTGTGTAGTTCCGGTCACGATCTAACCCTTAATAATGTCATATACTCAAAATAATTCATTTAATCGGAACAGGATTTATAGAATTTAATAACATGTTTTTCTAGAATGTAGTTAAATGGCAATTTACTGGGTCCTCTTTTTGAATTCTGCAGCTATTTCAGAATCAGGTCCTTCATTAGCTTCTACTTATCACCTTGTGAGCATTCATTTCCTTTTACATCATCATCTCCCCAATAAAAGAAAAAAAATCATATATTAGTTTTCTATTTGTTCCCTACATTATCATAACATGTGCAATTTTACTTCGGCTCAAAATTTAAATAATCTGTTTCTCAAGTTTCACGACATTTTTAAAAACCTAATTTAAAAAGAAATGCTTTCATGATTCGTCTCTCCCCTTCCCTCCAATTTCAATTATTTTTTTTTATTATTATTTAAACATTAATTTATCCCCCTGCATTGTCGGGATCCTAAACAGTATAGGCCAGTACCAATATATATGAAAAGCAGAAAATGAAATTGGCTAGGAGTTGGTCAGTCTAGTTTTACTGTCTAAGCTAAGTGAAATGTAAACACTAAACATAACCACATACATGATTTAAAGTGAGTCACATATCTTAAAATTCGCTCAGATTTTTAGTAACACAACACGGATAGAAATATTTTCTTTCTGAACACTGGGCCCCAGGACTTGTGCTTAGAAATGTTTATTGATCTTGGAAGAATTTGTCGAGGCCTTCCATACTGAAGTTCACGTTATTTACTATCTTGTTTTAATTTCTCTTCTTCAATTCTGACATGATGTTAGTGCAGAGATCTTAATAGCTACAAGGGTTGGACGCCGATCCCATGAAGCATTACGCATGCGCTTAACGATATGCACTGTGAGTAGTAGCAGCAGCATAACAAGCGTGCACCGCAATGGAACGACTCACAGACAGTGTGTTAAGTTAAATGTGCACATAAATCTTCACAGGATTGGGACTTTAGTAATTAATGGCCTCATCTAATTTACTGACTTCCGTGGGAGTTGGTTCCAGTCCTATGTTTTAACTGAATCTCCAGATTTCAGGTGTTATATGGCTACAACACTGAGCTGTAGTGCTGCAATCATATATACCCTTAATTTTAAATAAGTGACAGGTTTCAGAGTAGCAGCCGTGTTAGTCTGTATCCGCAAAAAGAAGAGGAGGACTTGTGGCACCTTAGAGACTAACCAATTTATTTGAGCATGAGCTTTCGTGAGCTACAGCCCACTTCATCGGATGCATGCTTGTTAGCCACTAAGGTGCCACAAGTACTCCTTTTTTAAATAAGTGAGTAGATCATGAAACTGCTCATGTGTTTAAATTAAATTTAAATTAAATACAAGTGTTTGCAGGATTGGGGTCTTGGTTTCTATCACTAACAATTCTCAAGATAGTTTTGGAAACGAGGTAAGAATAAAAGCAAGATAGTAATCACAAAGACCTGATTGTAAGATTCGATATGATATCTCACAATTTGTTAGGACTGGAAACAATTGCTCAGTTGCTATTTACCATTGAAAGAGAAGGTTAGCATCTTCCCAACACCGATTAGCAGCTCTAATAGTTCATGATACATTTACCTTTAAAACGTTCACAAGGCCAAGATCTCAGATTAGTGCAATTTTCATTCCTTACATAGGTCAAAACATTTTTTTTTTTGAAAACTCATATACTACCACTGTAAATCTCATGTATCAAGCTGAATAAAGTCGGACTAGCCGTGTTGTCGTAGCTGTGTTGATCCCAGGATATTAGAGAGACAAGGTGGGTGAGTTAATATCTTTTATTGGACCAACTTCTGTTAGTGAAAAAGACAAGCTTTTGAGCTACACAGAGCTCTTCTTCATATCTGGGAAAGGTACTCAAAGCATCAGAGCTAAATACAAGGTGGAAGAGATTGGTTAGCATATTCTAAGGCAGTGGTTCTCAAAGCCGGTCTGCCGCTTGTTCAGGGAAAGCTCCTGCCGGGCCAGTTTGTTCACCTGTCGCGTCCGCAGGTTCAGCCGATCGCGGCTCCCACTGGCCGCTCCAGGCCAATGGGGGCTGTGGGAAGCAGCGCGGGCTGAGGGATGTGCTGGCCGCTCTTCCCACAGCCCCCATTGGCCTGGAACGGCAAACCGCGGCTAGTGGGAGCCACAATCGGTCAAACCTGTGGACGCAGCAGGTAAACAAACTGGCCCAGGCTGCCAGGGGCTTTCCCTGAACAAGCGGCGGACCAGCTTTGAGAGCCACTGTTCTAAGGGATCATTCAAGGTGAAGTAGCCAGTTAAACCCCTGTAGTCAAAGGGGGAAAAAGGGAGGGGGGGTGGGGGGAGTTAGTGGGGTGATTGTTGTAGTAAGCCATAAATCTAGTGTCTTTATAAAGATGATGATTTTTAGTATCTAGCAAAGTTATGAATTTAAGCTCTCAGGCTCGTTTTTTAAAAGTGGTGTGCATTTTTCCTTTGAGGAAAAGGTCTGAGGGGTCAGAAATTGAGTGATCATTTTGTGAAAAGTGTCCCCCCTCGGGTAATAGAGTGTTTTAGTCTTTTATAATTTTCTGTGAGAGTTCATTTGAAAGTGTAATCATTGTCTGGTTTCACCTACTCAGTTGTTATTAGGGCATTTAGGGCACTGGATGAGGTACCACATGTTGTGCTAGGCATGGGTAGGACCCATGGATCCTGAAAGCTGTGTCGTAGACGATATTAATCATCCCAACAATGTAGATACGTCTGCTGGTTTTGTATCTGTTGTTCTGGCAGGATCTGGTGCCACTTTGAGTTGGTGTGACCTGGTCTGTTGGGAGCTTGCTTTTGATGATGAGCTTGGTGAGGCTGCGGGGTTGTTTGAAGGCCAGACAGCTGGGACACTTTGAGTACCTTTCCCAGACCTGAAAAAGAGTTCTGTGTACCTTGAAAGCTTGTCTCTTTCACCAACAGAAGATGGTCCAATAAAAGATATTGCCTCACCCACTTTGTCCTCTAACGTTGGACTTGTCAGACTATAAAGAAAGCTCTATTTTTCGGCCTACAGGATATTTAGATTTTCAGTGGGATATTTATTTTAATGGATTTTTAAAACTGGAGTCCAAATGAACAGATTATTATTTAATATCTGAGAAATGGTTTACCTAGAATCATATAAATGCAGGCTGGAAGGCACCTCAAGAGTTCATAAAGTCCATCCACCCACACTGAGGGTATGTCTTCACTAGCAACGAAAGCACTGTTGCAGCAGCACTTTAATGTGGGTGTGTATAAAAAAACCCACCTCCACGAGGAGAGCAGCTCACAGTGCTGGAAGCGCAGCTACCAGCGCTGGTGCACTGTCTACACTGCCACTTTACAGCGCTGAAACGTGCAGCACTCAGTGGGGTGTTTTTTTCATACCCCTGAGCGAGGAAGTTGCAGCGCTGTAAAGTGGCAGTGTAGACCAGGCCTGAGGCATGATCAAGTGTAATCTATTCAACACCATCCCTAATGGGTGTTTGTCTAACCTGTTCGTAAAAGCCTTTTTGGGTAACCTGTTCCATTGCTTAACTACCTTTATAGTTAGAAAGTTTTTCCTAATATGTAACCTAAATATCCCTTTCTACAAACTAAGCCTATTACTTCTTCTCTTACCCTTGGTGGACATGGTGAACAATTGATCACCATCCTCTTTATTACAACCTTTCACATATTTGAAGACGGTTATCATGTCTCCCCTCAGTCTTCTCTTCTCTAGACTAAGAGTATGTCTACACTTACAGAGTTTTTGCATTGTAAGTTTCATCGGTGATAGGGAACCGGTGAAAGTAAAGCACTGGTTTGTGTACTCACTCAATTCCTCAGGCGTCAGAGAGTGTTTACACTACCAGCACTTCCATCGCCGATGAGAGCAGTGCTGTAGGTCAGCTATCCCACAGTGAAGCTCTCTCGATAGGTCTTGTGGGAAGGGAGGCGTGAGCGAAAGGCATTCTGGGTCCCTGCTCAGTGCCCTGTGCTGCCCTGCTTCATGTCTCAGGAGCCCCATTACTTCCTTGTTTCTTCCCTGGCATTTTTTTAAAATCCTCCTGCTGTCTGGCTGCTTTCCCCGCCACATCTACAAACAAAGGGAAAGGGAGTTTCAAACTTCCCGGGGCTTACAGTGGGAGGGGCGGACGTCCGTGCATCAGAGCAGCGGAGATGCTGGCCAGAGTGGTCGCTTTTGGAACTGTGGGACATCCTTCGGAGGCCAAAAGGTGTTTACACTGGTAGAACGTGTCTTCACTTTCACAGCAGCGCAAAAAGAACAGCGGTAAGAGCTGTAGGTGGTTTTCGTGAAGGTGATTTTCTTTTTGCAGTGAAACTTCTGAGTTTCACTGCAAAAAATCATTAACAAGTGTTGATGCTCACGCAGTTTAGCACAAAAAAGGGACTTTTTGTGCTTGAAATGTAAGTGTAGACATATCCTAAATATGCCCAATTCTTTCAACCCTTCCTGCTGGCACGCTCTAAAAGTTCCATAGTGTGCATCAATGTAGTCCTGTTTCAAACAGTACTACATTAATATGCACCAGGGAACTTTTAGTGTGTGCCAGCATGGTTCACACGGCTTAGTTAGTGTCCAGCATGCACTAACATTCACACCACTCTAGTGCAGACTAATGTAATTTGTAGACAAGCCCCAAGGAAAAATGTTTATATGCATCTTGACTGAATAAATATTTATTTATGTAGTGGGTGCTTTATACAATTGCAATTACAATTTATTTTATAGCAGTAAACCCTCCAGTCTGGCATGACTGTACAAAACACTAGACAGCTAGGCCTGATGCTCTGCAAAGCTGCAATGTGATTTTCATAGTCACTGCTGTTTAAGAAACACGAAAAGGCAGCCAAAATTGGTTTCAGTAATTTAGTATATTAGGTAAGGAGGGGATTCATTCAGGAAGGGAGAACACAGTCTTAGTGATGAATGGGAATCAACTTAAATCGCTGAACCAGAATATGCAGTCAAAGCAGAAATGAAGTGTGAAAATGCCTATTGCAGCTGATGCAGCAGCACTAGAAAGAGAGTTAATAAGAAAAATTGTGATATGGAAAAATATTAGAAAAAATTAAGTTTAAAAAGATGCTAAGAAATGAATTCTGGCCATGGTCTATGAGAAGCTGACTTTGAGCCTAAGGAGATGTACTTCATCTCTTAAGCAGGTATACCCCCTTGTTATATGACCCATGGAGCTAGCTCTAGAAGAAAAACTCCTAAGCAGAGATAAGTTATTGTAGAACAGGCATACAATAAAACGGTAGAATAACCTCAGTAACAATTTAAGTAGTTTCTATGTATTGATAATGAACTGCATGATATTGTTTAATGAATCAGTGTTGTGTCATAACACCATCTTTAATGTCCTATATTCACTGATCCCGTGTACAGTTACCTAGGAGCAGAACACAGCAGATGAGCTAAGATGTGAAGAATGAGCACATGAAGAGGAATTCTTGGAGTTTTCTTTAAATTAAACAACTGTTTGTCAAAAAGTTTGAGAACCATTACAAAAGCAACTCAAAACTAGACAGGTTTAAATAGAAAAAAGAATTTTGAAATATAAGAATAAAAAATGTAATCTTAAAAAAAGTTATAAATTGTTACACTTGACTGCTTTTATAAATCAGTTTTTGAGTTTATTCTCTTGGGTCCTGATCCAGCACAAACTGAAGCCAAAGGGAGCTGGATCAGGTACTTGGAGTCTATGAAATCATGTCATTCGAAATCTTTATGTATTATGGCAGAATCCAAATTTCAATACTCAAGATTTAAGAGACAAGGCTAGCTGAAAAATATGGCTCCTAATCCAGATTTTGAATCCTCCTGACAGTGGTGTTCAGCTGTTTAGGTTGGGCCCATCTATTTAATGGATTATAAATCAGAACCTGACAAAATCAAGTTAAAAGCATATTCTAACTGAACTATTTTTGTTCCCTAAAACCATGGGGAACAAAATAATATGCCTTTATAAATCCAGAAAACAGCCAATTTCCTAATATTTAAACCCACAAATCTACCTGATGGCTGTGGCTTGACTTTTTCTTATTGAAATTTTTTTGAATTGATTTGTGCCACCTGCTTCTGTTGTTGACATAGTGAGAGAAATTCTGAAACCACCAAAGTCAGTTGGAATTTTGTCACTGATTTCAATAGGGCCAAAATTGCATCCAGAAAGTTTATTTCATATTTCAGCCATCTTTGCTACAAAGAAATATTGATTAACTTTGTTTATGCTTTAGTCCATTGTTCATCTTTGGTCCTTGACTTTTTGTTTTTAGTTGAGTTATTGTCCCAAACAGCTTACTTGCATCATAGAGACAAAGGGCTGGAAGAGACCTCGAGAGGTCATCCAGTCCAGGCCCTTGTGCTGAGGCAGGACCAAGTAAACCTAGACCATCCCTGACATGTGTTTGTCCAACCTGTTCTTAAAAACCTCCAGGGATGGGGATCTCACAACCTCCCTTGAAAGCCTATTCCAGAGCTTACCCGTATAGTTAGAATGTTTTTCTTAATATGTAAACTAAATTTCCCTTCCTGCGGATTAAGCCCATTACTTCTTGCCCTTCCTTCAGTGGACATAGAGGACAACTGATCACCTCAAGACTAAACATGCCCAGTTCTTTTAACCTTTCCACATAGGTCAGGCTTTCTATGCTCTTTTTCATTTGCGTTGCTCTCCGCTGGACTCTCTCCAATTTGTCCACATCTTTTCCTAAAGAATTGGACCTGGTACTCCAGCTGAGGCCTCACCAGTGCGAAGTACAGCCTGAGAATAAGCTCCTGCATCTTAGGCTACATCTACAGTGTACCCATAGTGTAGCAGGCTACATCTAGCAGTATAGCCACAATAGCCCTGGTAGCAAGAGTAGAGGCACAGGCAGGTTTGTACTCAGCATGACTCAGCCATGTCTCCGCTGCTGCTAATGGCGTTACTGCAGTTACACTGCTATTTATATTCATGCTAGTTTGATGAGAGCTAGGGGGAGCATGTGTACACAAGCAGGGGAATCACACCTCTAGCTCATAGAGTAGACACAACCTTACATACAATACTCCTTTTAATACACCCCAGAATACCATGCTATTAGTCTTTTTTGCAACTTGTTTCAAGAATCATTTCTACTTCTGTGAAATCCCCATTGGTCTTCTCTTCTGTCTTGAGAACTAGAAGCCATGTCTGGTTTATTATTCTCCTTATTTTATGGCCCTATAACCCCCTAAATCAATTGTGGTTGTCTTCTGTCACACATTTTTCATCTCAGCAATATACTGTGGTCTTGGTATGCTAAGCAGTGTTTTTTTTTACATTGCTAGGATAATCCTACTGCTTCATTCTCCAAAACTCTGCATATTATCATATACAACTCCCCTAACATTATATATTGTTTTTGAAAATGTTAACAATGGATATGGATTTAAGTAACTCCTAGTATCATTTATATTATACTAGTATAATAATATAGTGCATAATTGAATTTCCTTTTTGCTATGCCATCTTGTGAATAATAGTTAAAAGATGTTTAAAAAATAGGGTCTACCTTAAAATCACAAAAGGAAGGGAATTCAACTCCACTCTATCTTTAACAGACTTTGCATGTCTGTGATTAGCATGATGTACTATAGTATGAAACAAGATGAGTAAATAATGGGATGCCATGACTGAGAATACTCTGTCAAATAAAATGGCTAAAGTTACTATAGTAACTATAATATAAAGGAAACTAAGCTTAATACTCTTTCCTTATGACAATCTACATGTTACAGTATGCCACTCCACCTTTATCAAGTTCCTTATCAGATACACTCCAATGTCTGCCCTATACCAATTTTTAATCCATTTAGAATTTACTTCATTGGTGGCCACTATATTTTTTCTGACTTTACAGTGTCAAAAGTTTTCCTGAAAAGTAGATAAATTGTGACATTATATTTGCTGTTTCCTTCTAGTCTGGCAGCTTTTTAATGGGGTCAAAATTTCAGATCAGAAGATTGAGAGATAAGTCTGCATCTCTGTCTTCATCTCATCCTTGTGTCCTTAGATATGTCAAAGGTTGCAGAGTAACACAGCACCGCAATTGGAACAAGGTAAAGGGCTGAATGCCTCTGCCTCAGAGAACTCCTCGTTGTCATTACTGAATATATATATTGCAGTATTGCTCAGAAAGCCCAAATAACAGTAGTACTTACTTCTTATATAGCACTTTTCATTAGTAGATCTGAAAGCGCTTTACAAAGGAAGTCAGTATCATTATCCCCATTTTACTGATGGGGAAACTGAGGCACGGGGGGACATTACTTGCCCAAGATCACCAAGCAGGCCTGTAGCAAAGCCAGGAATAGAATCCCCTTTTTTCTGAGTCTAAGTTCAGTGCTCTATCCACTAGGTCACACTGCCTCTTCTACACTAAAGAGTGGGTCCCCGTTATGCATGGCAATAAACAAATGCAGATCCTGCTCTAAAGAACTCCATCTAAGATCCCTATCTTGCAAACTCTTACATCCTTGCTTAACCTTAGTTACTTTCAGTTCATTGGAACTGTACATGTGCATTGTTGACCAATATATGCTGTATTATGTGCACCATACATACATTAGTATGCATTAAGCACAAATAGCACAAAGCACAAATAGTATAGCCTACATTAGCCTATACCTTTATTCTAATCCTGGTCACTTATGTTAAGTATCTCATAACACCTTACATTAGTTGAAGTAAACTTTGGTTTAAGAAGATAGGAAAGCTATCAGGAAATATGATTATTTTACCACAGCAACAGAAAGGGAGTTATTTTCACAGGCTTGTACTAGAATGTCCCAAAGAAGAGGACAAGACATATGATTGTTCTACCCTAGCGGAAAGTACCTGGAAGTACCTGAAATACATGTTTTCAGAACACACAGATAGGAGTACACCATGGTACCAGAAAAACAAGACAGAAAGCTGATTGGTTATAGCTAGTTTCAGATGGCATATACAGTACCTTTTACTGGTAAACAGGTAAGGTAAAGACAGATGTCGCCTATTTATATGTGTGTGTACACTCAAATTTGTCAAATGTAGAGCCAGTCCATTATGGTAAATTCTGGAGAGCAGTACTATACCAAGGCACTCCAGAGCTAAAGTGCCAGTAAGTATTCTTTATTAAAAGTACTTATGAGAATACGGGAAGGGAGATTTAAAACTTATCTTTCCCTTTCCCTTGTGATTGTAAAGCTAATGGTACGTCTGTCTGTTTTTATAAACAGCTTCTGGCCTGATGGCCTTGAGGTGTGTCCTCTCCATGGCCACAAAATGCCTGACCTTGATGAGTACGAGAAAGAAGAGGACTAGGGAGGACCTGTTCTATAAGATCCTGCAAGCTAGTGCTGCATCAGACCATGAACAAAGCGCGTGGACGGCTAATATGAACAGCATGGTGAAAGAGAGAGGTAGGAAAAAGTCCCAGGAGTCCCAGCAGGCCAAAGAGCAGGAAACGCACCAGGACATAATGGGTCTTCTCAGGCAGCAAACCCAAATGCTGCAGACCCTGGTTGACCCACGGATCCAAAAATGCCGTTGCAGTCCTTGGAGGATTCCATGGTTGGTGTTCCCAACACCCTACCCCCTCCCAATGTACCATGTGGTATCACAGGCTGCATTCTTACCCCTACCATTGCACAGTGGGGGACAAAAGGAAAAATACAGTTTCACATACACTGACCTGTGAGACCCACAGTTGGTGTATGTGTAGCCACAACACATTTGTTTACATTGTGAACATAAATGTTTACTTCCTTTTAATTTTAGATCCCCCCATCCCATTATATGTGTTTTTGGCACTTGGATTTTCTGCACTGTTTTTTTCCTCTCAGATTTCTGGAGATTCATATGATCTTTATTAGTTCACAACAAATATTACAGAATGCATAGCAGTACTCAAGAAAGCAAATACTGCTTATAAATGCACACCGAGCACCACCGAATCCGTAGGTTCAGAAAAACACCCACTCATATTTATTAATGTACAGCCAGCTCCACACAATTCATAGCAGCACCCAAAGCTCCAGCCCAACAGAATAGATACTAGTAGGCAAAGACTCACCAATACATAACATAGATTACACAAGATAGACATAATACCATGAAAGCAGCAGAGAACACTACTGTGGATGACTTTATAAAATGCTCTTTCAAAGCCCCCTCGTCCACATGGCTCCACGTTGGGGTCTTCTAATATCCCTTGTGTCTGGCTATCCAAAGTCGGCAGACGCCCACTCCACCACCACGCTTGGTGACAGCTTTCTCCCCCTTTGCCTCAAAGATATTATGCAGGACATAACAGGCAGCTATAATCATTGGGATGTTTTTCTCCCTGAGATCCAATCTCGTGAGCAAACAGTGCCAGCACCCCGTCAGTCTACAAAAAGCACATTCAATTGTCATTCTGCACCTGCTGAGCTGGTAGTTGAATCTTTCCTTGTTGTTGTGCAGGGGGTCAGTGTAAGGGTACATAAGCCAGGAGTTCACGAGGTTGGGTCCCACAGAATCACTACTGGCATTTCAATATTGCCAGTAGTGATCCACCAGTCAGGAAAGAATGTCCCTGCTTGCGGTTTTTTGAAAAGTCCTGTGTTCTTAAAATGTGAGCGTCATGCACCTTTCTTGAACAGCCCACACCGATATTGGTGAAATGTCCCAGGTAATCCACGAACACCTGCATGACCATAGAAAACTACCCCTTTCTGTTGATGGACTCTGTGGCAAGGTGGGTGGGTGCCAAAATAGGGATATGTGTGCCATTTATCACCCCATCACAGTTTAGGAACCCTATTGCTGCAAATTCATCCACTGTTTTTTGTACACTGCAAAGCAGGAGATTATTAATTGCTTTAAACTCTTGTAAATCCAAAATTACACTCTTTTCTAACTCCAAAATTATTTCCCACTGACAGGTAGCAATCCGGTATTGCAAGCTTCCATTTTGTATTCACCACTTGTTTCTCTTCTGTCAATAAGAAAAGGAGTATTTGTGGCACCTTAGAGACTAACCAATTTATTTGAGCATAAGCTTTCGTGAGCTACAGCTCACTTCATCTGATGCAACCGAAAGCTTATGGTCAAATAAACTGGTTAGTCTCTAAGGTGCCACAAGTACTCCAGTTCTTCTGTCAATGCAGCTCTCATTCCAGTGTCCCTGTTCTGGAGGTCTGGGGCAAGCTCGGCACACAGATCCAGGAATGTGGCCTTTCACACCCAAAATTTCTGAAGCCATTGCTCGTCATCCCACACCTGCAATCCAGTGTGATTCTACCAGTTAATGGTTTTTGCTTCGGCCCAGAAGCAGTGTCCACCATCTGCTGCTGTTCCACGAATGCCACCAACAACCTTGAATTTTTTTCCCTATGTCTATAAGCAAACTGTCCTCAAAGATATCCACACGTCCCTGGTTGTTGTGGTACTTCCTGGGGGGTCTACAAATACAGAAGAATTGTGTGTCCTATATTTGCAACATTCATGACAATAGTGCAATAGCTCTGTGTGCTACATGTTTCGTCAGAGATGCCAGACACCAAAAAGCGCTGCACGAGTTTGTGGTATTTTTAAAATATGCAGTGAAAATTATGGGATATGGACAGTATTATGAGATGGGGAAAGTTGCATGATGGGAACTTGACCCCTGACACCCAGAGATTCCTGGGTGAGTCATTACTATCCCACACAACATTGCAAAAATGTCATAGAATCATAGAATATCAGGGTTGGAAAGGACCTCAGGAGGTCGTCTAGTCCAACCCCCTGCTCAAAGCAGGACCAATCCCCAACTAAATCATCCCAGCCAGGGCTTTGTCAATCCTGATGTTAAAAACCTCTAAAGAAGGAGATTCCACCACCTCCCACCACCCACACATTCCAGTGCTTCACCACCCTCCGAGTAAAAACGTTTTTCCTAATATCCAGCCTAAACCTCCCCCACTGCAACTTGAGACCATCACTCAATGTTCTGTCATCTGGTACCACTGAGAACAGTCTTGAGCCATCCTCTTTGGAACCCCCTTTCAGGTAGTTGAAAGCAACTATCAAATCCCTCCCTCCCCCCATTCTTCTCTTCTGCGGACTAAATAATCCCAGTTCTCTCAGCCTCTCCTCATAAGTCATGTGCTCCAGCCCCCTAATCATTTTTGTTGGCCTCCACTGGACTCTTCCCAATTTTTCCACATCCTTCTTGTAGTGTGGGGCCCAAAACTGGACACACTACTCCAGATGAGGCCTCACCAAGGGGAATGATTACGTCCCTCGATCTGCTGGCAATGCTCCTACTTATATAGCCCAAAATGCCGTTAGCCTTCTTGACTCATATCCAGCTTAGGGTGACCAGATAGCAAGTGTAAAAAACTGGGACAGGGGATGGTGCGTAATAGGTGCCTATATAAGAAAAAGCCCCCAAAATCAGAACTGTCCCTATAAAATCAGGACATCTGGTCACCCTAATCCAGCTTCTCATCCACTGTAACCCCTAGGTTCTTTTCTGCAGAACTGCTGTCCCTAGTCTGTAGCAATACATGGGATTCTTCCTTCCTAAGTGCAGGACTCTGCACTTGTCTTTGTTGAACCTCATCAGATTTATTTTGGCCCAATCCTCTAATTTGTCTAGGTCCCTCTGTATCCTATCCCTACCCTCCAGCGTAGCTACCACTCCTCCCAGTTTAGTGTATCAGCAAACTTGCTGAGGGTGCAATCCATGCCATCCTCCAGATCGTTAATGAAGATATTGAACAAAACCGGCCCCAGGACCGACCCTTGGGGCACTCCGCTTGATACCAGCTGCCAACTAGACATGGAGCCATTGATCACTACCCATTGAGCCCGACGATCTAGCCACCTTGTGTCCCAAGAGGCTTTGTACCAGTTGATGGTGGATGGCACACTGGGATACCTACTCATGATGCACTGCACTTTACATTGATCAAGCACTCCAGATGAGTATGTACAGTGCCAACACAAGCAGCCAAGTATGCATGCACATGAGCGATATACGAACTGCAGCAGCTGTATGCCAACATAACTTGCATCAGCCATGGTCTGTAGTGTAGACATGGCCTGACTACCAAATGAAGGATTGTTTTAGTCTCTCCAAACTTTGCATATTTTTATTGCAGATCATCTAAAACATATTAAAGAGCTTTCTCTAGGGAGGTAGAAAGGAATATATGTATTTGCTTGTGATATGTTTTGATGGGTTCCAATGTGTACTAAGGGCTGTATTCTGCCATCTTTACTCAAACAGTAGTACGTTACTCTGCAAGAGGTCCTATTGAAATCAATGGGACTGCTTACAGGGTAAAGTACTACTGAGAATGTGGAAGTACCATAATGTTCTGGCTTAGAGTCTCATGGAACTTTCAGGCTGGAATCACTGAAAGACTCCAATAATTTTACCCCCAACCAAACCCCCAGTTCTCTTTGTTGTGCTGGGTAGAGTACCTCAGGAATATGATCAAATAATAGGTTCTCCTTGGTCCACTTAGTTACATAAGGTGAAAATCAGGCCAGGTAAACCATGTATGTTTCACACTTCAGCTGCAAGCACTGATAAGTACTAGCCTTACCAAGGCTGTGGCACGTGGTACTGTGGCAAGTGGTACTGACTTCCTGCAGGCAAAAGATTCATAGAATCATCGAACCATAGGGTTAAGAGGGACCTCAAGAGTCATCTAGTCTGCACCCCTGCCAAGATGAAGGATTTGTTGTGTCTAATCTATCCAAGACAGATGGCTCTCCAGCCTCTTTTTGAAAACCTCCAGTGAAGGAGCTTCCGTGACCTCCCTAGGCAGTTTGTTCCATTATCCCCCTGTTTGTACAGTCAGGAAGTTTTTCCTGAGATTTAATGTAAATCTGCTATGCTGTAGTTTAAACCCATTGCCTCTTGTCCCGTTCTCTGTGACAAGAGAGCACAACTTTTCTCCATCTTTTTATGGCAGCTTTCCAACTATTTGAAGAATGCTATCATGTCCTCCCTTCATCTCCTCTTTTCCAACTAAACATACCCAGTTCCTTCATCCTTTGGTCATATGGCCTGCATTCCCCATTCCTTTGATCATCTTTGTCACTCGTCTCTCCAGTTTCTCTACATCCTTTCTATACATTAGTGACTAAAACTGGACACAGTGCTCTAGCTGAGGCCTAACCAGTGCCGAGTAGAGTGCTGCTATCACAGAGAGTACAGCATGACCCAACTAGTGAGTACAAAGTAAGAACACGGAAAGGGTCTCATCAGATTCTGCAAGTAGCTTCAGCTAGCTTCATGGAAGTAGTGCATAAAACAATGCTAGAAAGCAGAATTGTACCTGGAAGAATACAATGAGTTCCTTAGGAGATTCACCCAGTATGTCCCTTTCGACACTAGGGACATTTTCTAAACAGTTCCTACTGCTGCTAGCAAAGCTTCAGCTCCACTGATTTTAGGAAGCTGGGAGGACGGATGTAGACAGCCTTACAACAAGTTGTTGTTTTACATCATGTCATGTAACCCTGAGGCGGGTCTTAATAAACATAGTGTTTAAAATGGCTGCAGCAGTTAGCTAACAATCTACCCTAGCATGCTGAAGGCTGCTAACACCTGTGCAGCAAAACTCATGAAATGTATAATAATCAGCGTGAAACGTTTAGAATATTTCCCAAGTGCAGATATGGATATACAGAGTGAAGACTGAAGTAGGTAGGAAACTCCTGCAGACTATATAAATTGGGAAGGGAAAGCTTAGTTGCTAGCCCATGGTCTGTATGAAAAAAAGGTGCACAGAAAAAAATACTGTAGGAATTGCATTGCTCAATAATTCATCCCAAATTCTGTCACTCACCAACAAGATAATCCTGGAAGACAGAATTAAAAGAAAATCTATTATTTTCTTATTAGTTGACTTTTTCTTCTTGTTACAATCTGATCTATAGCCCAAAGCTTCACATATTATGAATATACATATACAGAAAGGCAGTTGATGTCCTCTGAGCTAAGCAATATGTATATGCTATGAATGCAATGTTATAATTCATAATTATGCAGTCACAGTTAATGATTTTATTGCTTACCAAAGGCATAGCCAGTTAGGTTAGAAATACTAAGTAATATAGTTTCCTACAGCCCAATGATGTTTTCATCTGTAGCCTAACTCTTTTAGGGAACTATGAAATCAACCAGTAAAATATTTTAGCTCATGGGCCAGGCTGAATAGTAGCATGGTGATATATCATCTATACAAGAAGTTGTTCACTGCATTATGGCAGACTGAGCTCAGGTTGCTACCTGAAGTATCAGTCAGAAGAAGATTACCAAAAGATGCATTGTGAAGCAAATGAGGAGACTGGAGGGTGGATTTAAAGGTAGTTGTGCTCTGAAAAGTGACCCCGCAGAAAACATTGTTGGAGGTCCATGTTTATTGTCTTTCAGAGACTCTATAGGAACTTTGTTTAGTTTCCAGGTAAAAAGAATGGTTTGGTTGATATACTATTTTATAACTTCCAGCCCTAGCAATACAAACTTGGAATCTGAAAGCCAAGTTGTGTTCTTTCTGGCATCAGCATCTCTGAACCAACTGAAATATATTATAAGTGTAGTCAAGGTGTGTTTCTAATTATAATGCATGCTAGAGTTTCTGCAGCTGGAATTCAGAGCATTCAGAACCAATGCACTGATGTGCAAGCTGTTGATGTGATTTCATCTCCTCTCCTAGCTGTATTGGCTGTACGTTAGGAAGAGTAAATAGTTGTAAAAACTCAGTTTTCTCAGGAAATATTTTTGGCAGTTTTGTCCCCTAAAGGTCTGCACTCAGACCTGTGCCATTCAACATCATAACTGATCTGTAAAAAGAGTGAACAGTGAACTGGCAAATTTGCAAATGATACAAAATTACTCAAGATAGTTAAGTCCAAAACTGGCTGGGAAGAGTTACAAAGGTTCTCACAAAACTGGGTGACTGGGCCACAAAATGGCAGAGGAAATTCAATGTTGATCAGTACAAAGTAATGCACATTTGAAAATATAATCTCAACTATACATACAAAATGATGAGTTCTAAATTAGCTGTTATCACTCAAAAGAGAGATTTTGGAGTAAACATATAAAGTTATCTGAAAACATCCACTCGTACAGCAGCAGTCAAAAAAGGGTAACAGAATGTTAGGAACCATTAGAAAAGATATAGAAAAATAAGACAGGAAATATCATAATGCCATTTTATAAATCCATGGTACGCCAGCACCTTGAATACTGTGTGCAGTTCTGGTTGCCTCCTCTCAAAAAAAATTATTAGAATTTGGAAAGGTGAAGAGCAGGGCAAAAAAATGATTATGGGTATGGAATAGCTTCCATTACAAGGAGAGGTTAAAAAGACTGGGATTATTCATTTTAGAAAAGAGAGACGACTAAATGGGGGAATATTATTGAGATCTATAAAATCATGAATGATGTGGAGAAAGTGAATAGGGAAGTGTTATCTACCCCTTCACAAGAACTAGGGGGGTCACCCAATGAAATTAATAGGCAGTGGGTTTAAAACAAACATAAGGAAGGTCTTCACACAATGCACAGTCAACATGTGGAACATGTTGCCATGGGATTTTGTGAAGGCCAAAAGCATAACTGGGATCAGAAAACAATTAGATAAATCCCTGGATGATAGATCCATGAATGGCTATTAGCCAAGATGGTCAAAGACGCAACCCCATGTTTTGGGTGTCCCTAAACCTCCAACTGCCTGAATCTAGGATTTGACAACAGGGGATGGATCACTTGAAATTGCCCTGTTCTGTTCATTCCTTCTGATACATCTGGTGCTGACCACTAATAGAAGACAGAAGGCTAGAATGACAACTGGTCTGACTCAGTATGGCTGATTTTATGTAATACCCATTTCTGTAATGGAGCAGATTTGAGGAATTAGATTACACAGGCCCATTTCACTCATCTCTCCCTACATATTTATATGTATTTCTTCTTGTATAAGAAATAGCAAATTCTGAAACAAATTGACAATGCCAAGTATATAATGATATCATTGATAAAAAAGGAGTGGATGAGCTTCTTTCTCAGCTCTTTAGTGCATGAACAGCATCCTTCAGAGTGGCTTAGCAAGAATAAAAATATGGCAATGACGAGATGTTATTTAATTAAATTAAATTAACATAGGTATCATGATCATAGGAACAGATGCTCCTTCACCCCTTAAGCAATAGGGAAGGATGAAAGTGCATGAAGGAGTGGATCACAGGCCAATGAGAAAGAGCATGGTGATTACATGACATATTGTCCCATGCCTCCAAACCAGCAGTACATAAGCTTCATGCATTGGGGGTCAGCTGGACCATAGTTAGAGACACCATTCTCCCCTGGGCAGTGGGTGTAAAGTCCATGGTAAAAAGTTGTGAAGGTCAATGCTGCTCAGACCATCTCACAGATGGGACAGGAATGCAATGACAGCTAGCAGAAGAAACAAGTATGCTGTGCAGATTTTTTTCTGCTCTGCCTGTCTGCTCAGGGATTTATGGATATGGGCCTGTATTTCTTCCAGACTCCATCGTGTATGACCAATCAGCTGGTATGCCATCCCCAATTCCTTGCAGTAAGCTGCCACCCCTGACATTGTAACAGGATAATGCCACAGAAAAAGCTTGCAAGATGTTCCACCACTTCGCAAATCCACCATTATCAGCTGGTAAAGGGAGTGGCCGCCTTGTGGGCCCCTCAGAAGTAAAAGATAAATACTTTGTAAGCAAAGAAATCTTTATTTTCTTTCAGTTTTAAATGAAAAGATTTTCCAGGGTGGACTCCATAGGAATCTAAATCAAAACTCAAATGTATTATACATTAAGCAAAGACACAGTATCTTTATTCTATCTACTTTATTCTAGCCCTCTGAAATTCTGACTCTGCTCTTTCTAAACTAGTGTCTTCAAAACACTGGTTCCCTGCTTAGAAACTGATGAACATTTGCTCTTACTTGTTTTCTTGCACTGGACTCCATCCTGAGGAAGTTTCTCTAGACATGTGGAAGCAGGGTTTTTGTGATGGCTAGAAAATCTCGTTGCAAGATACTGGTGCCAGGTTATGCATTAACCTCTAATATAGCTGTCAGGGTTCCCTCCCCACTCTGAACTCTAGGTTACAGATGTGGGGACCCGCATGAAAGACCCCCTAAACTTATTTTTACCAGCTTAGGTTAAAAACTTTCCCAAGGCACAAATTTCGCCTTGTCGTTGAACAGTATGCTGCCACCACCAAGTGATTTAGACAAAGAACAGGGAAAGGACCACTTAGAGTTCCTATTTCCCCAAAATATCCCCCTAAGCCCTTACACCCCCTTTCCTGGGGAGGCTTGAGAATAAACAAGATGAGCACAGACCAGCCTTGGATTTTTAAGACCCCCCCAAAAAACAATCAGATTCTTAAAAAACAGAACTTTATTAGAAGAACAAAAAAAGATAAGAGAACAACTCTGTAAGATCAGAATGGAAAATAAGATAATCTTACAGGCAGTCAGATTCAAAATATAAAGAATCCCTCTCGGCAAAACCTTAAGTTACAAAAAGACACAAAAACAGGAATACACATTTCCTCCAGCACAGCGAATTTCACAAGCCAAAACAAAGAAAACCTAACACATTTTCTAGCTAGATTACTTACTAACTTTACAGGAGTTGGAGGGCTTACATCCTTCATCTGTTCCCGACAAAGGTATCACACAGACAGACAAAAGCCTTTTCCCACTCTCCAGATTTGAAAGTATCTTGTCCCCTCATTGGTCATTTTGGGTCAGGTGCCAGCCAGGTTACCTGAGCTTCTTAACTCTTACAGGTAAAAGAACTTTGCCTCTGGCCAGGAGGGACTTTATAGCACTGTATACAGAAAGGTGGTTACTCTTCCCTTTATAGTTATAACAATGGCCTTCATTTTCTAGAGACAAAAATAATGGAGGGAAACAGTGAGGAAAATAAAACAAAATAATGTCACTTATTTGATACATATTGAGAGCAGAAATATTGCTCTTAAGTGAAGTAATAGTTGTCTTTTTGTAATATCTGATGTTGTAGTGATTTTGGTGGGACTGTTTCAGAATGGATATAATCACCAGTGACTTTTGAAAATTTAGGCTCAGGTTTTCAACAGCTAAGAAAACTCACTAGTGAAGAGTCAAATTCTACCCTCCTTGACATGCTACCCCATCAAAATCAAGCTGTTTGGGTGGCAGCTTACAATTTAGTTCTGTGCACTAACCATTACAATCTACACATCAGAAACCTTCTGACCCCCCACTGGAATTAGTTATTGTAAAAGATGAAAAAAATGAAAGCTTCACTCATTAGGTACAGAACAGCCATTATTTCTGTTCTGTAGAGTAAGATTCTTTGCTTCCCGATTAGAAAAGTTTGCATGTGACATTACAAAAGGGCTACAGTGTATTCTCAGCATTAGAACAAAGTGCTCAAAGAGATGAAGTGTCCTATACTCTGAAATGTGACTGTAAAAATCGCATCATGGTGCTCTGTTTTTATTGTCTCTTAGTGACTTCTAGATCAAATGTGTTCACTTTACATATAAAAAGATAATTTTCCTAACTTCCAGCACTGAAAACTCAACCAGGGAGTCTATTCTACAGAAAGTCAGCAGAGATGACTCCGAATAGTCTCAGGGAGCAGAGCTATTAAGGTGGTGCTATTTTTACACAGTCACTTTACTGACTATAAACACATTTTAAATGTTGCTATTTTTCAAATGGGTAAGGTGGACTCTCAGCTTAAAGACAAGGTAACATGATCTCATTTACGGGGTGGCAGAGCCATTGCACCTACTGTATGTTTAGGCTCTCTTTTGATTGATTTGTGATGGGAAAACTAAGAGCAATAGGATCAGACATTAGGGGTCTCAAGAATTGTAATCTGCCTCACCAAACAACTAATCAGTTATGATGACTGCCACTGTGTTATGCACTTTTACAAACTCAGGGTCTCAGAATCAGTTCTGAACATGACACAGCCAGAAACAAACACTATGAAACACATTGATAAATAACTACAATGGACAGAGAGCTTGACTTCAGAGAAAAAACAGGGTTTAATAAAACTCAGAAATGGAGGGAAAAGTGAAAGAACTAAGATTATTATTGCTGCCTTGTTTTGGTTGGACATTAGATTAGTAATGTTAAATGTTCTTTTGCTTATAATACCACTAATAATTGGATCCAGCTAACAATACATGGAGAACTGCAAATTATAAAGTTTGTTTTGGACAAAAAGAAAAGGCAAAGTAGCTTATAAGAGTGCCAAAAGCAATCTGACGTTTGAAAATTGTTTTCCAATGATATCATAATGATTTTAGTCACCTTATCTCCATGGGACCTGCCCTTTGAGTTGACCTCTGATTTTATTTTTCTAAGAAATCTTTTTGAGGGATGCAGAACATCACATAGCAGCACTGACCCAATTGTTTCTGCAGCTGTGTATGTGAAGCTAGTCATCGTTATCATTTATTAGTGTTTCTGGCATAGCAATTTTTCAATCTCCAAAAATTCTTCCTGCCCTATTATATACCTGCACTGCATAATGACTGGTTTCAGAGTAGCAGCCGTGTTAGTCTGTATTAGCAAAAAGAAAAGGAGTACTTGTGGCACCTTGGAGACTAACAAATTTATTTGAGCATAAGCTTTCGTGAGCTACAGCTCACTTCATCGGATGCATTCAGTGGAAAATACAGTGGGGAGATTTATATACATAGAGAACATGAAACAATGGGTATTACCATACACACTGTAATGAGAGTGATCACTTAAGGTGAGCTATTACCAGCAGGAGAGAGGAGGTGGGGGGGAAACTTACTGACCGCTATTCCTACCTACATGCCTCCAGCTTTCATCCAGACCACACCACATGATCCATTGTCTACAGCCAAGCTCTACGATACAACCGCATTTGCTCCAACCCCTCAGACAGAGACAAACACCTACAAGATCTCTATCAAGCATTCTTACAACTACAATACCCACCTGCTGAAGTGAAGAAACAGATTGACAGAGCCAGAAGAGTACCCAGAAGTCACCTACTACAGGACAGGCCCAACAAAGAAAATAACAGAACGCCACTAGCCGTCACCTTCAGCCCCCAACTAAAACCTCTCCAACGCATCATCAAGGATCCACAACCTATACTGAAGGACAACCCAGCACTCTCACAGATCTTGGGAGACAGGCCAGTCCTTGCTTACAGACAGCCCCCCAACCTGAAGCAAATACTCACCAGCAACCACACACCACACAACAGAACCACTAACCCAGGTACCTTGCAACAAAGCCCGTTGCCAATGATAATATATATATATGGTTTATAATGATAGATAGTGAATGAGGTTGGATGGAACTATATCTAAGTTTTTGGCTGGCATATCTCTTGCCAATTTGTCTTTTACATAGGCGTGTTTAGATAATGGTCATTGCTGACAGGACAAAGGTGACGTTTTGTTATTGCATTGGAAAATTTAGATAAAAGGAAGTTAATTAGTATAATAAATACACAAACGTAATGCTAAGTGCCCCTGTGTTGGGAAAAACAAGAGCAAGGTGACATGGAAACATAATGACAGAAAATAGTATAAACAGCAAAACTGTATAAATTGCAGCTTGTACATGCATATCATACAGGTTATGTAAGACACAATGCTTAATGTTGATTGGAGGAAAGCTAATGACTATGTAACGTGGAAAGGTATGTGGAAACTAAGTGAACAAGGCCCATATCGGAGAAATACTGAACCAGAAACTGAAGGAACAAGACTGAAGGACAAGACTAGGAGTCAGAGATTAAGATGACCATCACGAAGTGGAGGCAGACTTCCTGGTACTCAGGAATTTGGTAACTTGATCTGTTTACTGTCTGGCATAAATATATGTCCAGAAAATATAAGTAACAATAATTCTGTTTGAAAATTTACAAATAAAGGTGAAAATAGCTTAAATGTGCTTGATCTCTGTATCAGAAGAATTTGTTGTTCTGCAATTCATTAAAAAATGGAAAAGGATGAGGAAATATGGATAGAGAGTAGCCTTCCGCCTTTCTATCTTGATGTGGGTAAGTGACCTTAGAAGGTTCAGTTCTGTTTGTAAGTCAGTCCTGTAACAGGAGGAGACCCAGAAGGAACTGCTCCCTGCTGCGGAGAGTAGTGTGACTGTTAACTGCGCCCCTTCGGGAGTTGCAGCATATTGCCACCACTATACCTGGTCAGCTCTGCTGACCACTGCATGCGGCCATGGTGGATAAAGGCATGTTCCGGGGTGTTGTGCACCCCAAAGGCCACATGGAAAGAGTGGAAGGACTGCTATTGTACCTGCTACATGCAGGGACACATGGAAGGAAAGACTTTTTTAAACCTCCCTTGCTCCCCAATACACAGGCACGTTTCCAAATAAGGACTTTAGTTCTGAGAACCGAAAGTTTTCTATACCTCCTACACAATTAGAAGAAAACACAAAGTCAGGATTTCTTTTTCTTCCATGGCTGTCAGATGGTTCCAAACAGAACCTCTTGTCATTTTCTTCATAACCAGCTTTAGAGCTCTCAGTGGAGCTGCATATAAGTAGAGTGGAAGCTCAAAGTAAAATGGAGACAGTTCAAAGCTAACCATGGTATATTTATAATCCAGTTGAATGTACCTTCTCAGCTATGGTGGGCTTGTGAATTCATATTCGGCATTGCTCTGCGGGCCTGTAACTCTTTCTGACAGAGATTCTTAAGATGATTCCTCTCTGTTTCTCACTACCGGTAATTCTTTTTTGCAGTAAAATTGAAGTAAAGAAATAGCAACATTTCACCCCTAATTGGTCAGCTCAACATATCTGAAGATGCTTTATATTATGGAGTCACTGGTCACAACTTCATAGCTAATGTTCAGCGCAACTTCTTTGTTATGTGTGAAATATATAGGGAGATATTATGTGCGTGTGTGTGTGTGTGTGTGTCAGAGCATGAATAATTATAATTACACAGATTCACATGCATATACTTTATGGTGCTCTAGAAGTAACAATGGAAAGTAGCTTTCCACCTAAAACCTCTTCTACAAAACCTAGCTAGCTCATCTCACTATTTTTAGAAATCTCATGGTTTTCAAACTCATGACTTATTAATATTTCAACCAATATTTCAAGCTGGAAATTTTTACACACTTTTTGTTTCCACCTAAGTAACTCTGGAGTTTGAGCAAATACACAGTTATCCACATAAATCTAGGTTTCACCAGTTCAAAAGTATTTTTCAAACCAGCATTCAGTTCACTGAAAAATAAAATGAGGAGTCTGGTATAAATCAGCTGACATTTTACATGTGAATCTCTATTCTTTCATATGTAAATTTCTTTTTTATTTTATAACGGAACTCAAGAGCTGTGCATTATACAGGAGTGGGGTGTCCTACGGTAAAACTGGCAAACTGTTGTACTGTTCCTGTGGGATTTCTGGGATTTCTGTGGGTATCAAGAGATCAGAGACATTTTGAAGGGATGCAGGGGCAAGGGTGCATCTGTTGTCAATCTGCAGGGGAAAAACAGAGCTGGTAAACAGAGGAGAGTGCTTGAGTAGCTGACAGGCTGGCTGTGTTAGGGAGCTTAACATCCAGCTACTATAGGCAGTACTCCCTCACGCTGGAGGCAGATGGTAACACGGTAACTCACCCCTGGATGCCATGAGAAGGGGCACAGCCAGCAAAAATGTTTTTCTTTGTGTCCTTCTGATGAAATATTCCACCCTGACTGTTCAACAGGGTGAAGAAAACAATAATTCTGCTACATTTTCTTTTTTAAAAATGACTCTACAATTGCCACATATTCTCAATGTATCATATGGTCAAGAATATCCTCTGATTCATTAGTTTCCAGAATTGTTCAGCCTTCCATTCCAGTTTTCTCACCCTAGCCATGAGATAATACTTTTAGGACCCACAGTAGGACCCAGATTTTCAAAAGAGTTCAGCTCACATTGAGACACCAAAATCGGTGGAAAGATTTTCATATTAGCTGCTTTCAGATTTTTTAAAAATCTGCCCCTAATAACACAAGTGAAATCCTCAGCAATATATATTAATCTTTATAGAAGACACCACCACACACAGGCTACTCTGGGAGGGTCCTCTTTCATTTATATAATGATACGTGTACTTGAATTAAAGCTCTTTGGGGCAGGGAACATTCTTAACTTATGCTGATGCAGCATTGTGTAAACAAACAGTAGTAATAATGACTGACGATTAGGAGTGAAATCCTGGCCCTAACATACTCATTGGCAAAACTTTATTTGACTTCCATAGGGCCAGGATTTCACCATACAGCTACAGTCATATCCTGAAATTGCCAGTTTTCTTATTTCTGAAAGTGCACAGAGATGGTAATTTTCTTCACAGATGCAAAGGATATTGAAATAACATTGTATCAGTGACAGACAACCAATACAAATAAACACAGCACACAAATTTCTTTCCTTTTGGGATTTGCAAAGTCAGCTGCACACTTCCTGAAGTCACTAGTTTGGATTCCCTCCAAAACTTGCAACTACTTAAGAAATTTTAAGAATTTATTGGTTTGAAAAAGCCTCTGAACATGTGCAATGTCCAGAAAGTCTTCCTTAAACAAAAGAAGTTTTCAAAAAGCTCTTTAAGTTGCATGGAGTGTAGAGGAAAAAAATCAATCAATGGTGGGCAACCTGCGGCCCGCGGCCTGTCAGGGTAATCCCCTGGTGGGCTGCGAGACAGTTTGTTTACATTAACCGTCCACAGGCACGGCCTCCCGCAGCTCCCAGTGGCTGCGGTTTGTCATTCCTGGCCAATGGGAGTTGCGGGAAGCGGCAGCCAGCACGTCCCTGTGGACGGTCAATCTAAACAAACTGTCTCGCAGCCCACCATCGGATTACCCTGACGGGCCGCAGGTTGCCCACCACTGATATAAAGGTATGAGGTGGAGGGTCCCAACTTGGGGCATTAAAATTCATAATTTGTCCTTTTCAGTTGATGGCACTCTAATATTTGGACACAATAAATTACCCCGTGAAAAGCTGTTGTAGCTATTGTAGCATGTGGAATCTTACGTTTCCATTTCAGTTATAGAATTCTTGGCTTTTGTGGCCTGTCTCACAACTTTTATGTAATTTAGAAACGGTTTATTTCTGTATTTCCTTGATTGTTACAGGGGGTTCTGATTGTCTTCTTGAAACACAGAATCATAGAAGTGTAGGACTGGAAGAGATCTCAATAGGTCATCTAGTCCAGTCTCCTGCAGTGAGGTAGGACTAAATATTATCTAGATCAACCTAATAGGTGTTTGTCTAACACTTTCTTAAAACCTCCAATGATGGAGATTCTACAACCTCCCCAGGTAATTTGTTCCAGTGCTTACCTACCCTTACATTTAGGAAGTTTTTGCTAATGTCTAACCTCTGGACTTTCTCCAATTTGTTCACATCTTTCCTGAAGTGTAATACCCAGAACTGGACACAATACTGCAGCTTAGGCCCTATCAGTGCTGAATAGAGAGGAAAAATTACTTCTTGTGTCTTCTTTACAAGGCTTTTGCTAATACATCCCAGAATGATTTTTTGCAACATTATTACATTGTTGACTCATATTTAGTTTGTGATTCACTACAACCCTAGATCCTTTTCTGCAGTACTCATTCCTAGGCAGTCATTTCCCATATAGTATTTGTGCAATTGATTATTTTTTCCTAAGTAGAGTACTTTGCATTTGTCCTTGTTGAATTTCATCTTATTTAATTCAGAGCATTTCTCCAGTTTGTCAAGATCATTTTGAATTTTAATTGTGTTCTCCAAAGCACTTGCAACCTCTCCCAGCTTGGTATCATCCACAAACTTTATAAGTGTGCTATCTATGCCATTATCTAAATAATTTATGAAGATATTGAATAGAATCAGACCCAGGACAGATCTTTGCAGGATCACACTTGATATGCCCTTCCAGCTTGATTTTGAGCTGTTGATAGCTGCTCTTTGAATACAGTTTTCTAGGCAGTTGTGCACCTTTTCTACTGATTTTCATCAGATCTAGTCACTGCTAACATAGCTGGATAGACAAGCAGAAACCAGCTCTAATCTTGGTGCTGTTCTCTAGGAAGTCAAGATTTTTTAAATTTTTTAAGCACATTTTGAATTCTATCCAGCCATTACTAAAAGAACTATCCAGATAATTGGAAACCCTGAGGTAGTAATGTTTTGCCAGTGAATTACACGGTCATTAGAGAAAGTAATTTTTGGTTTATGCCCGCTAAAATTCAGTGACAGCTCTAAATTTTTTCACAGATTTATTCTAGGCTCTCTACAGTTTGCACAGGTTTTAGACCTGGTCACTGCTAATGAATCAGTTTAGCTGTTGCTGTGCATGTTCAGTTGTCATATGGTAATTAAATGTTGATGTCTCACTTTTTAAAACAGCAAAATAAGCAAATTTTAACAGACCACACTAGTCAAGATGAAGAATAAACAATGATGCACCATATACTCAGCTTGTGTGTCTAGAAAATTCCACAATTGTTTTCTGTCTTAAAGAGCATACAGGGCAAACGCTTTATTGACATAAGCTATTGACTTCAGCAGCAGATAAACTGACTTTGATTTTTCAACATCAACAAAACAAAAAATAAAAATCTGATCTCATTTGAAATCCATATGCCAAATTTCATACTAACTGCCGTTTTTATTGCTCAATCATGAATCCCTTTAGATAGCGAGTTTGAAAGTGCTAACATTATTCATGTCTTAGAAACTAGTTTTCTGAACCTCATTCAGAGCTCTAAAATATCTGATTTACATAGGTTTCACTGCAGAGAAACCTATATAAGAAACCACCCTTATTATGCAACTTTCTGTCCTAAGAAATTACACCAACATATCCCCAAAAGTATTAAGTGCAATTCTTCTTATTAAAAAAACTATTACTGTTAGGCAACGGATTTTTGTCAGTTTCTTGGAGGGTCACGCGAGACAGGTTTCATGGTATATGAATACAGAAGTCTGTATAATGTATGTATTTTTGTGGTAACATCATATAGCACGTCACATGAGCTGAACTATACATAAAAGAACCATATTTGTTACAGAACTATTTAAATTTATGTATGCTAAACCTAGTTACATACAGATGTTATCTTGTATAAATTGGCATGTGACTTCCTGGAAGTGATAGACTCTATGGGTTTTACCTCAAGGGCCAAGGAGAAATCCCTCAGGGCTGGCCATATGTTCTACTTCATATTTTGGGCTGGTTTAAAATACATAAGATAATTGGATCACCCCACAGAATACTCCAACTATCATCATATACATTTAAATGCAAGGGGTAATTCACATTTATTAATGCTAAAGCCAATTAAATTCCTTATGCCTTAGAGACTAATGGATCCTATGACCTTTTGTACTCTCCTTACTGGTGCCGAGACACAGCTGACTTCCCTCTTCAAATCATGGTTTTGACACTAATTGCAATGGGCCCTTATCTTCCCTCCTGCCTGCCTTAACTAGGTTGTCTGACCCCTTAGCAAAGAAGCTGCCACAACATAATGGTGATCTGCGTGAGTTGAAGTAGGCTGGGTGCAGACTGGAAAGAAGATAACTGAGAAGCCACATGGAGAAGGATCTTGTACACCCACACTTTACACAGGTGTGCGTATCTCCTTTTCTTGCTTACAGAGAGGAATCTGTTACCTCCTTCATGGATGAGATAGTCTGCAGCCTGATCTCTCTTGGCCTTTGGACTGCAATAGATTACCTTTCTCTAGCTGGATTTGATTTATTTTTCAATCAGACTATCTATAGTTTTATGGATGCCCTGAGCCCCATTTTCTCAGGATTTGACCCCTTTCCATCCTCTTTGTCTGAAGCAGGTACTATGACTGTTGTACTACAATTTACAAACATTATTAACTCCTCATCTGGCAGGGGAAGGTGATGATCTTCCTCAGATATGCACAGATTTTCCCCCTTGTCAAGAAACGTTTCTTGATTCTGAAGCAATTGCTATTTGAGGTTCACTTTCAAGCCTTCCAATTTTTGGTAAAGGAGATTGAGAAGATGTCCTATACAGTCCCAGATGTATTTGCATGCCAAAGACATTCCACTTCGATTTCAGGGTTTAGGCTTTCCATTGAAGTCAAGATCGTGTTTCTTAGGCTACGTCTACACTTGAGCTGCTGCAGGTGCATGACTGTAGCGTTTCAGTATAGACATTCGCTACAGTGATAGGAAGGGTTCTCCCACTGCTGGGGTTAATCCACCTCCCCGGAAGGCGGTAGCTAGGTTAATGGAAGAGACATGAATGATCTCCTGCTGCTTTCAAATAGGGATTAGTTGTTCATTACTATAAATTCATATCCACTATGTGTCTCTGCATCTTTTGATATCATTGATGAAATTTTGCTGGTGTGTCTGGAACGGTTATTAAATAGTTCAAATCATACAAAGAAGAGTGACTTGGTGATGATGAACACCATGTAGTTCACACATGCACACAGGCCCTTTCCAAAATAGTTATAGATGATGTTACTGAAATTAATAGTTTGGAGGCTAATGAATCAGGTAAATAATCCTGATATCACTTTTACCCACGCCCTTTCTAAGAAAAAAACATATGTTGGCTGTAGCACAAAGATGTGTTTTTCCTCAGTTGCACTATTTATCATGTTTTTATTATTACTATTAATTATTTATATTACAGTAGCTCCCAGAGGTCACAATAAGGATCAGGACTCCATTGTGCAAAGAGCTGCACAAACATACAAGACAACTGCTGTCCTGAAGACCTTACTGTCTAAGATTACAAGCAATATCTGAGTGCTGAGGGAGAAGAATACAATCAAATTATGTATAATTTTTATAGTCTTATATACATTTGAAAAGTTAAATAAATTCCCTTTAACTGCACCCGGCTTCCCCTCAGCCTATTCTGTTCTAAATACACAGAAATGAGGCATGACCAGAGGATTACAAAACTAATTATTGTAGTTCCTCTTTACAGGACTTCCAACAGTGCTTCTCTATTGCTTGTAACTTATTTAGAATGCAGTAGCACTTTTGCTCACTGGCTTCAGCAATCAGGATGTCACACACACCTTGTGTTGCTGTGCATAAATGAGAAGACTGACGTTAAGGTGGCAGAGTTGATTTTTCAATCTCTTAGCAATGTGCACCTAGGCTAAATTAGGGAGTTCTCCGTGAGCTCCAACCTGATGGGGGATGAGATGCCATGTATCTTTTACATATTCCACTGTTGCACCGTAAGTCAGCAGGAGATCACACCATTGCTCTGGTAGACGTTAGAGGACTCCTTTAATATCCATCTCAGTTATTCTCTTCCTATGGAAAAAACATCTTTTCCAAGGGTGTTTTTAGTACAACTACTGACGGCCACACATTTACTGGTTTTCACTCCTCCATGCAATTGATTTAGAACGACCATGTCATCTAACCCTGATCTACAAGTGGCTTTTTTAAGTAACCAAATTAAAGCTCCCCTCCAGTTTCTTAGGATTTAGCAAGATCACTTATTTTTGTCCATTCATAAACTGCTAAAAATTTAAACAGGACCTGCCTTCCTTTCAATAGTCAGGATCCATCCATTCCCATTGGCTCGAATTACCTTCTCTTTCAGCTTGGATAGAGAAAAGTTTTACCTACAGGAGGCATGCCACATGCCTCACACTTGCACTTGGTGCAATCTTACGTGGAATCTCTCCATGAGAGAGACACAGCAGAAGAGGTAAATCAACTAGCATACTGTGGTTTATGGAATATTATATCATATTATATCATAGCTACTGATACATTCGATTTCTCTTGCTCTTCTAATATATGGCACCCTACTAAGGCGTGAAAGGAACCTTCATGTAACCAATAGTTGGCTCATACCCCTGATTTTATATCACAGAAATAAAATAATTAAGCATTCATCCTACCTGGATCTTTGGTTTCCAGATCACCATTTTTAGTAATGTTGGGGTAATATTACATGCATCCACATAATGAAGGGCAGGCATGCTGAAAATCCAGATATATGAAAGGATACATTACAGAAGCAAAATGTTTTCCAGAATTAAGGCTGCAATTCAGGAAAGCACTCTAGCACATGTTTAAGTTCCATTAAAGTTAAGCATGACTTTCCGATATAGTGACTGATTTACTCACATGTTTCAATAGTTCCTGAATCAGGACACAACATGCACTGATGTAACACATTTTTCTACAATTATCTATTTGTACATTTATAGATTTTTGTAATCTAGCAATATAGCATGTATATTAACTCTTATTTATGACTCAGGCAGACAGTAATCTTGGAAATGAAAAATGTTCAAATTTATCAAGATTGCATATTAATTTGATGAAATACACCAACAGGATAATTTGTGAGTGTTGTTGATTAGAAGTAAACATAACATAAACATTTATTTTGGAAATAAGAGAATTGATGGAAACATGCCCAAATAAAAAGGAAGACAAAACCTAAGCAGTCCATATTTACTCATTTATCTGATAGGCACATTTAATGGGCTGCAAAGCAACAACACAAAATAAACCTCAGGAGAGAATTCTGAGACTGTTTCTGACCCCAATCCTGTGAGATACTGAATGTCCTCAACTCCCATGTAAAGTAAGGGAAGTTGAGTGCTCAGCATATTGCAAGACCAGGTCCTCTCCAAACTCATAAAAGAATAACCAGTTCAAGAGATACATTATTGAACAATGCCTATTATTTTATTAAGGGAGATATAAGTGCATGCTAACTTTAAGGTTATATGATGTATCTTTTCATTAAAATGTGATAAAAGGGGTCACATGCTACTTGTGAGGAAGATGGCTGCCTAGTCCTGGACCTCCTCATTCCACACATATCAATTCATCTCTAATAATTACTTTCCTAGCAAATTGGCAATAAGTTTCTCTCATAACCGTTTATATTAATTCCAAGGTAAACTTCAAACTGTTGAATATGGATTCCAATGAAAAAATGAGAGGCAACAAAAGACCTAAGCCTGACTCACCTAAGCAGCTGAAGGAGAAGACTGCAAGGCCACAGCAGAACCTAGCCCAAGATATGGTGCCACTGAAAGAGCTCCTCACAGACCAATTGGATTCACTCTCGAAAGATATTCGTGGCCTTTCTAAAGATGTATGTGATGTAAAATCCCAAACGGCTCACTTGGAAAATGAGCTACAAGACACTGCCATTGAAACCAGTGAAATTAAAGAAGAAATCTCCTCCTTAAAGCTTAGACTAGACAAACTGGAAGAAAAAAAAAGACAACTTAAAAAACAGATCTTGAAGAACACCTTTGCCTCTTAGGCATTGCTGAGGGTCTAGAGGAGAAGAATATTGTCAGCAAGGCATATAGTGTAACAGTTTAACACTAAACTGGGGTTTATAGCACCATCTGATGACTGAAGTATTATCTTCACAACTTGCACTGCTAGACAGAATCTCTCCACTAGCTCTGCCTTTGATGGATTGTGTTATGGTAACCACAAGTACCTTGGAACAGTCAATACTCCTGACATGTAAAATAGACCATAATCTAAACCTTAAATAGCACTAGTTATTCAATTTGTGCAGGACATTTGGCAACTGACAACATACATTCATTCAAAGCTAACCAGTCTCTAATAGAGATAAGTACATATTATATCGTAGAGATGTGGTTTTACAGTATCAACAGGGAAACGTGTGCCTTCAGAATGAGGTTATATATATCAATGTATCATCTGAAACTTTGCCATGAATTTTCTTAGCATGCACCTAGAATTTCAGGGAAATTAATCAATCTTCGAAAAGAATTAAAATCCTGAGACACATCAGATCAAAAAAGTGTCAAGTAACTTGACTGCAGGAAAATCATCTAGCAAAATTAGATGCCCACAGAATCCAGAAGATGTGGGTAGGTGTTGAGTATCATTCACCACTGAATTCTAAGAGCAGAGGCACACCCATCTTAATTTATAAAAGTATAACTTTTCAATGTATACAGTCTTGGTCTGGTCCAGAAGGAAGACACATTCTTCTTGGAGGCTGTTTCAACTCAAAAAAGTTAATTCTAGGAAGCATTTACAATCCAAGTGGAGGTAATTCTGAATTTTTCAAAGACATTGTAGACATTCTTTCTAATAAAAAAAGACATTCCTGTATTACTGGGAGACAACTGGAATACTACACTAGATAGACATCTGGACAAATCCAATTACATGAGACCCCGCTCTTAAAACACAATAGACCAACCCTCATTGTTAATGAAAGAACTTGATTTAAAAGATACATGGAGACTGAGACATCTCAAGGAGTGTGATTATCCATATTTCTTTTCACTACATTCCTCTTACAAGAAAAAGTCAGTTCTGAATTATCTTCAGAACTGATTTCAGCAAGTCTAGAAGCAGCTATCAATAAAATATTAATTTCAGATCCTTCTCCCATTATATTTACCATTGACACTGGTTACACATCATTAAAATCTTCTAGGTGGAAACTGAATGCTCTTCTGTAGAAGATGTAAAGTTTTGTTCCACAGTTGATTCAATTATATTTAACTTCATAGAAGAAAATAAGTCTCAGATACCATATTTTGGAAAGCTCTGAAAGCTACTGTAGGGGTGAATGCATCAAGTATGCCTCCCAAAAGAAGAGAAGAAGACTCAAGTTAATAGAATCTCTGGACAAGGAAAGAGATGAGTTGGAGAGAATGCACAGGACATTCTCTAATCATTGCCAAATATATAGTGAATGCTTATCCAGCTAAGTTAAATTTACATTCAAACAGGTCAAACAAAGATATTATGAATGGGGAGATAAAATAGGTAAACTGCTTGCCAGAAGACTTAAGATGGAGCTAACCAACAACAATATTTCTTCCTCATTACAAGAGGACAGGAGTGCCATTCTTGAACCAATAGATATAAATGATCAAATTAAGCAATTCTATCAAGCTTTATATAAATCAGACAACCCATTTCACTCTAATAAATCTGATCATTCCATTGATGGCGTACCTCTTAATACCGTAACTTCAGAACAAATGTTATTTATGGAAAAGCTATCACAACATAAGTGATCGCATGGGCTACAAAAATATGAATTCTGGCAAGGCCCCTGGGGTGCATGGCTTTCCAACAGATGTCTACAAAACATTTTGTAATCAGCTATCTTCTATTCTTTCAAATATTTTCACTGAAACATTCCAAGAAGGAACCATGGCTTGTAATATGAGAACTGATTTAATTACTTTAAAAGAAGAAAAAAGAGGGTTGCAACTTTGTCAACTTCCACCCCATATCTCTACTGAACACAGATTGCAAAATAATTGCAAACATTTTAGCAACACGACTGAACACCATCATCCAATCAATGATACATACAGATCAGGTTGGTTTCATTAAAGGAAGATTGGGTGCAGATAATATGAGAAAAATCGCTTACTTGATCCAGGCAGCTCAGATGTTCCCTCCATAACCTTATCTCTAGATGCAGAAAAAGCCTTTGATAGGGTTGAATGGCCTTATCTAATGGCTGTCCTATAAAAATTCCGCTTTGGACCCATATTCCTGAATTGTGTCAGTGTATTATAAAACTCTCCCCTTGCTTCGCTTAATCAATTAATGGAATTATTTCTTCCACATTTCAACTAGAAAGAGGGACATGACAGGGCTGTCCCCTATCACCCTGCCTTTTTACTTTTTAATGTCTCTCTTGAACCACTGGCAATGTACGTACGTCAGAACTTAGCCATTGAAGGTGTGACTATAAACAGGAAAGACTACAACATGAGTTTATATGCTGATGACATTTTTGTACTACTAAAGAATCCATCCTCATCAATCACATCATTATTTAATTTAGTTGATATTTTTGGAAAGATCTCTGATTTTCACATTAACTGAAATAAAAAAAAAAGAATGGATATATCCAAAAGACCAGATCTTTCTCATGTGCAGCATTTTCTATTTCAAATATGCAAGGAAATAAATTATTTAGGTGTTAAAATTTCTCCTAACTTTCCCCCCAAAATTTCTATAACCATGGACTATATATTAAAAGAAATTTCCAAGGATGTAGAGAGGTGGCATCTCCTCCCTCTATCCTTACTAGGGAGAATAGAAATAGCCAAAATGAATATCTACCCAAGAATGACTTATATTATTAGCCCATTGCCTTTCAAGTTCTCTCCCTTGCTCTTTACTCAAATAAATAGGCTTATCATGAAATTTATGTGGGATAGAAACCTCCCTTGTCACATCAGGTCCTCACAAAGTCCTGGGCAAACAAGGGTTACCAGATTTGTATCTATATTATCAAGCATTTCAAATGTGTCCAGTAACAAAACTGGTCCCCTCCAGTAGCTCTGCATACACACTGGCCTGGTTTGATATAAAAAAAAAATTAGCTAAACCATTTGGTTCCCTCTCTTCTTCTATATACCCTAAGAGGCTACCGAGAATCTCAAGGAAAAATCCAATCTTTGCATTGTTGTGGAAAACAAGTCACACCATCTGTTTGGTTCAAACAGTCTGAGGTCCTTTATTGAATACAAGCATGCAGGGAGAGGGAAATAGAGATGGTCACACACAGGTGCCACCCTGGTCTCTCTCTGCCTGCCCCTATAATACCAGACTTATATAGGTCCAAATTCAAGCCAAATGATACATTTCCTTACCACTCAAGCATTATTAATAAAGCCTTATAAGGAATTAATGGAAGGGCAGTTTCATAATTAGCACAGTGCTGACGCACCACGTTATTATCAAGATCTTATCAAGATCTGCGGTTTGCTGTGGCAGCGTTTTGCCTAGGGACTTTTTCAGGGTGGAGGGTGCATATAATGGACAGCTAGGGACTTTTCTGGAGGCCCTTTGGTTCTTTTCTAGTTAGAGATTGGCCTAGTCCATTATCTGGGTCAAGTGACACAGCCTAGCATACGTAAATGCTTTAGCTTAAGCCAAGTCTTACAGGATACAAGCCTGTAGGCCTCTTGCGTTACAGCTCTTGCATATGTTGCATATAGTGCATAGATTTTTGCCGCAGAATGGGATCAGTTTCAACAGCAAGGTTAACAGCAATTTCCCCCACAGCACCTACATGGGGCATCCTACAATGCGTTAAGATAATTACAGCATCTGAATTTACTAATTATTTTCTCTTACCACTACAAGATAACCCATGCCTCAGGATTATGGCCAACTCCATGCATAAAACAATTTGGATAGAAAAAGGCTTAACAAAAATTAAAGCTATAACACAAGATGATAGATTGGCCTCCTTTGATTACTTGTGTAACAAATATTAGTTACTGCTGTCTCATAGTTCTTTCTTTCAGCAACTTTCTTTCAGGGACAATCGTTCTGTTTCAGCTCGCTCACCTATAGAAGAACATATTAAGAAATATGGAAACAAAAGTCACTTTGTAGGAATTACTTAAATGTGGCTTATGCTTTGCATTACGCTCTCAATCTCAGTCTCAAAAGAAAATGGGAAAAGTAATTTAGCTTTACCATCAAAACTGAAACCTGCGAGGATATCTGGCTTAATGTGAAAGAGAGCTCAAATTCTTTAGTCTTGCAATTCTTCCAAAACAAGACATTAAACAGGTACTACTAGACTCCAGAACATTTGTTTAAGACTAGATTGGCAACACACAGTGAATGCTAGAGATGCAAACAGCCACAAAGCAACACATCACGCATCCTCTATACCTGTCAAAAAAAGTGTGTGTTCTGGAACACCATATTCAGTGCTCTCTCAAAAACTTTAAGTGTTGCTATCTTTCTTTTTCCACACTTGTGTATATTAGGGCCGTGGTATTACCAGTTAACATTAAGGAATTTCAGCAACTAATTTTAGAGACCCCAAAAGAGTTATTCTGAGAAAATGGAAATCTACAATTCTTCCCTCATGCACAGACTGACTTAGTGAGCTCTCTACTACTGCATTAATGGAAAACAACGGCCTTCTCTAACAGAAACATTTGGAAAAAATATGAGGATGTCAGCTCACACATGAAACTATTGCATACTTTTGTAGTTTGGTATATATTAGTCCCTGATACTAATAGGTTATGTTCTCACTTATTATCTAGATAATCACTTTAATAATTGATGCCCTTCATGACCTCTAGGGGTTCAGGGTTTTGGATTTTGGGTGGGGAGGGGAGATGGGGAGCTCGTTATGTTTTGGGGTTTTTTGCCAGGTTTTACAAATAATGAACATCAAATTTTGTTATTTATATGCTATTTCCATTTTGTGCATGTATTTATATATGTTTTGTTTTGTTATATGTTTATAATTTATGTAAACACAAATAAAAATAAAGTTTAAAAAAACTTGATGAAAACGTATCTGCAAATTAAAAATGACTCAGTTTCTTGGCAAATAGCCATGGGTGTCCTGAGCGTGGCAGAGACTGAACAGACCCTTATGATGCTAATCATTTTCACAAACCTCATCTGAGGCCACATTTAGTTTGTTGCTTTAGGGTGTAAGAGAAACCCAGGAACTGCCATGCAGCATCAGACCAGAAGTCCATATATCCAGTATCCCACAGCGGCCATCACCGGAGACTTCAAAGGAAGGTGTAAGAACTCCTCTGTAGAAAGATGTAGGATAATCTGTTTCCCATATAGATTTCATCCCAATCTATAATAATTAGAGCTTGGTTTAAACCCCGCAGAACGAGGTTTAAATCCCTTTAAAAATTTAGTTAGCATTAATTATGATAACTGCCTATTTTTTAATATCTATACAGTATAAGTGTCCAAAAGCTTTTTGAATCGTCCTAATCCTAAATCCAAAACCCATTAAAATCTGGAAAGACTCCACATTCATAGTCATATGTTCCCCCCACCCCCCACTTGTTTTATTTCCAGAAGATTAGGTAATATTTATTTCTGAATTTAACTGTATCCCACAAATACAGCCAATTTCTCCAATTCAGCAAATAATCAGTCCAAAGGGCCAAATACAGGACTGCCAGCCATGCTCTCCCATCCTCTTCCACTACAGGATAAAGTCAAGAATGACTATATGTAGATTGCTAATGAACTCAAAAGAGCAAATGCAATTAATCTGCTATGGAAGAGACGAACACAAGCAAATATTGATGTTGTGAAGGCCAAGACATTAACAGGGTTCAAAAAAGAACCAGACAAGTTCATGGAGGATAGGTCCATCAATGACTATTAGCCAGGATGGGCAGGAATGGTGTCCCTAGCCTCTGTTTGCCAGAAGCTGGGAATGGGCGACAGAGGATGGACCACTTGATGATTACCTGTCTTGTTCATTCCCTCTGGGGCACCTGGCATTGGCCACTGTCAGAAGACAGGATACTGGGCTAGATGGACCTTTGGTCTGACCCAGTAAGGCCATTCTTATTAATTGTGTGCATCCATCGTTCATTGAGGAAAAACTCTTTTCATACTTATATGCAAGTTTGGTCCAGCCCTGAGGCTCCTTACCGAGTGCTAAGTGACCAGCAATAAAAACCTGCATTTGTTCAGCTTTCTCCTTATCATTTGGCTCAAAGCGTGATGCTGACCAGAGGGCACAGTCTCAGGTTGAATATGACCTTTTGGTCTTTTGTCACATCAGTACACCCCTCAATGCAGCACAGAGGATGGCCTCCTTGCCTTTTTGTTTGCATTGTTCATGATTTGTGAATTTTCTTCTACGTACTCAGTCCTTCACTAGTGCTTTCATCAAAGCTATCCGTTGAAGCCAAATTAACAGATTTACTTCAGAGTTCAAATGCTTTAAAGTTGGTTTTGCGGCTTTAATGTTTTGTACATAATTAACATGTACTGAAGCAGCTACTTGTTTCTATGTTATGTAAATATTTGATATGTTTTATCTATCAGATATTTAATAGCACCAGCATAAATTAAATTGTTAAAATATTCCGTCAACCTGAAAATCACATGATATCTAAGCATGTTGTCCCTACTGTTGTTGCAAATAATACCTAAGATTCCTGTGCCTGTAGACAGTAAAAGAAAATATTATTTGACGTACGATAGCGCAGTGGTCCCGATTCAGCAAAACACTTAAGCATATACTTAACTTTAAGCACACACAAGAAGTTCCACTGAAGTCAATGGGATATAAACATCTGGTTAAAATTAAGCATGTAATTAAGTACTTCTCTAAACTAGAGCCATAAGGAATGAATCTTACTAGAGAACCTTAGCTGCTTTTCTAAATAAAATTACAAAGTTAGGGAAGGAAACAGAGTACCATAGGTGATTTTACAAAGGAATGTGACCTAGTGTCTCGCAAAATTTAAATGGGCCGGGAATGTGAATTTTGAAACTGAATAAAAGAGTAAATGGAGGATAACAATAAACAACAATATTCTAAGCTAGGGGAGGTGTCTAGTGGCACATGGCAATAAATGGTGGCCCTGATCCTGCAATTGACTTCAGTAGGGCTGTGCATAAGAGCAGGAAAGGAGATTCCATATCAGTCGTTGTAGCACCAGGGCCTGAATTAACAACTTAATTGTTGTTGTAAAGTAACCAGCACGCTGTTGACAGAACAAGGTGCTCATCTGCATATATTATTGTACTGAGTGGCAATACAAAAGTATATCAAAAGTACAAAAATACAATTTAGAGTATTAAAGGCTACTGTACATTAAAGCAAACTAACACATATTTGTTTCTTTTATGACTTAGCTGAGGGAATTTATGAAGATGTGGGTTCATTAGCATTTAGTTATGCCTTTAAATTAAAAACAGCTAATGAATTGTAATTAATGTTATTCTACAGAAAGCACTGAAGTGAAAACGTCAATAAAAGAAAATCATCAGTTCTATGAAAATAAAGAGAAGACTTCAAGTAGCTAATAAATGAACACAATGTCCAGATCACTTGCAATTCTCTATCTCTGCACGGTGTATACAGTGCTCTTTAAACAGAACATCACATCTTTTTATTTGGAAGAGAAAGAGCCTCTCTCCCTGTAGAGATCACATTTTGTTGGACATGTGAAAACAGGAAGCCTTTGTATTGGTAGTATATCCTTCACATGTGGCTTTTCATTTTTAAATGTAACAGAGGCCATAAGAGGTGTTGGATATCAACACACCTAACTTCCCATTAAGGACTCTAGGTTGTTTTGTCCAATAGGCATCTCCTAGCACCAGAAATGTCACCAGAGGACATTCAAATCACTGAGAGAACATTACACTCATCTCCCTTACATTAGAATCCTGGGCCTGATTCCCATTTACATTTAGGTCACTTTACACTGGTCTGGCAGGGTAAAAGGGATCTTAGAGTGGTTTTAGACTACCAGAGTGCTATAAGTGGCCTTAGGGTTTGTCTTTATGCAAACCTTGTGCCACTTCACCTATACTGGCATAGTTAAAGTAATACAAATCCCCTGGTATGGATGCAGATATATCACATGAAGGTACTTTATATCAGAATAGCTATTCCCAGAGGGGACAGGGAATAAGCTATACTTGAATATGGCACCTTTATATCAGTATAATTGCATCTCTCCTGATGCAGGGTTCTACAAAATTCTATCTTGTTAACCCTCTATTTCAACATTGATATAATGTTGCTCAAGGAGTTCAGGAGATAGTTTTGACACCTCCAGCATGGGAATCAGCCTCATTCTGAAAGTGCTGTACAGCAGAGTACCAAGTGTCTGACTAAGACTGTGTCTTAGATACACATTAGCTGCCTGAGACTCATTCTAGGAACAGCAACAGGCAGAAGGGTCTGTGTGATACTTCCCTCCAGAGCTCGGAATGTAACCCAAGACTCCAGAGTCTCACCATTCTTCTGCTGACAGAAAATATCTGTGAAAACTACTAATGTTCATCCACACAGAGGATGACAACCTACTGTCAGTTACAGGACAGTGCTCACTTAATGAGCAGCTATTCAATATTTTGTTTTATTCTCATTATTCAATGTGTGGCCCTGGCTTTATATACTGCACACTATTCAAATGCTGCTCTGAATACAGAATTATTAATTTCCTCATGGACTTTTCTATGGTGCCCATCACCGTAGTATCTGAATGCTTCACAAATATTCATTTATTTTCACAACATCAATGTGAGTTGAGTGGTTGTTATCATCCCCATTCTACAGATGGGGATTGAAGCACAGAGAGATTAAGGTCAAAAGTATTCACTAATTCTGAGTGCTAAACTTGAGATACCTAGGACTGATTTTTCAGAATACTTAGCATTATATAACACTTTATAAGATCAAAGAATACCTCCCATTGACTTCAGTTGCATCTGAGAGTGCTCAGACCTTCTGCAAATCAGACCTCCGGGTCTCAGATCAAGCACCCAGAAAATGAAGAGCACACAATTAGTGGCCATCTGTGAAAAAATTGGTTTAAGTGACTTGCCTAGTATCACGTTGAAACTCTGACAGAGGCAGAGATAGAATCCAATTCTCCAGGGACAACATTCAAGTCCCTTACCTATGAGACTCTCCTTTCTCTTCTTGCAAACCCATGTCATTCACAACCCACCTTCCGCAACAAATGAAGCAAGAGTCCTACAGACAACAGCCTCATTCGCTACATAGCTCTGATTCATCCCCAATATATGATCCATCCCATGCACTGAAAGGGACAGGGGTCCTGTGGAAAAAATTGTACGTTATCATGTAATTAGATTATATTATAATGCACATGCACATAGGACCTGAATTAAGGTTTCACAGGCAACCACAATTCTGGCATTTCCTAACTTTTGCATGCTTGATTTTACAACCTAAATAATGTTCCTTTAACATAGATTTTTGTGTGTAATATAGTATTATAATTAGTTGAGTTACTAGAACCTACAGCCCTCTGCTTTAAACTGTTTTGGAATGATGGCACTTTCAGAGAAAAGAAGGGAACTATTTTGCCTCTTCGGGCCATCAAAGAATGGATTGTTCTGTATCATCTGTGTATATGTAATATATTCTATATTATAAAAATATGGGGCCAGAGCCTCAGCTAGGGTGAATCAGCATAGCTGCTTTGACTTCAGTGGAGCTATGCCAATTTACACAGGCTGAGGGGATGTGTGACAATATCATTTGCTATTTACTTGGTTTGCAGTCAAGTGAAGAATCCTGGTACTATCAGCTTGTTAGTCTGCTGTGGTTAATAAAACTTGCATTCAATTCTCTATTTAAAGGCCATTTTTTATTGGGAAGCCTTTTATTGGGAAGCCAGTGGTTCTCAGCTGAGTCTTTATGAACAATTCCACATTACTGTAGTTTAAAAAAATGACTGGTGCCTCTTTGAAACAATATTTAAAATAGAGATATTTCCATTTATTTGCAATTAGTGCTTATGTCTCTATTTCTAATCACTCCATTTTAAACAGCACTTGAGAGTGTTTATCCCCTTTGTCCCTATCATAGAACTATATTGCCACATTTATCACTTCAGAGCAGAAATTGTAATGTCATGGCAATGCAATACTATGGAGAGCTTCCAGGATCAAAGAATAGAATGATGGCTAACATTTTAAAATATTCATTTTAAACATGTTGCTTATCTGTAAACTAGCACATTCTACGCAATATTAATTCCATGGATAGAACAGTTGCTATGATATACATATATATGTGTATACATACACCCCCATACACACACACACAATACAAGACCACCATGGGAGAGTATCTGCTGCATATTACAACATTGTGGCGTTTTAAGTAAAATAGGATTTAAACTTTCAAAGGCTTCTATTTCTTCAGAATTTATATCCAGCTGTAGTTCTTTTGGCAGCAATAAAAATTACAAGATTAAATCCATGACCAGATACTTCTGATTAGCCCCGGCTGTGTGTCGGTTCTTAGATATGTGACTGATGACAATGAAGCAATACTTTTCCTTTCTTTCAAAGATTCATTTCTAGGTTTGTGCTTTGCATTCAAAAATCGTTATGTCATATTGTATGGTTATACACTGGGCCACGGTCTCTAGCTACCTTTGGACTCCTTGAGGACACATCAGCAATGTAAAAGGGCTGCAATCTAGTCACAGATGTCCAGCAGCATTCCCCTACTGGGCAGTAATTGGAGGCAACTGGGATCAAAGGGTTTTTTGTTATTTTTGTTGTTGTTTGGGGCTTTTTTTGAGATGGGAGAAACTAAATCTTTTGAGATGGGAGAAACTAAATTAGGAGTGGGGACCTAATCCTGAGCCCACCCAGGCCCAACCACCGGGGGTGGGAGCGGGGGGACGGGGCAAAGCCAAAGTCCCACTGCCCCAGGCCAGGGGGCCAAAGCAGAAACCCAAGCGCCTCAGCCCCAGGCAGGGGGCCTGTAACCTTAGCCCTGCCGCCCACCTGGGAGTGGGGATTTCCTCTTCTTGAAACAGGCTGTTGCGCTGGCTGCTACTACCTCACCCCCTTTCCTTTTGGAGTGAGATGTTCAGGTACAGCAGTTCCTCTCTGTGGAGGAGCATGTGCACAGCTAAAGGAGGCACAATCAGTCTCACGGTTATTTTGTATGTGATAAATGCATATAAGAACTAATACATATTAATGTTATTAACCATCAAAGGGAATATTCATACGTGCCCCTACATTGTTATTCACAAATACACTGGCACTGCCCTATCCCTGATTGTTTCGGCTACACAGTTGTTCATCTCTGGTTTCACTGCACCTTCAGCCAGTATTTTGTAAGCTGGATTACAAGGAGTCAAGAATACCTAGATTCTATTGTACTTCAAGAAAGAGCTTAGATAGGGAGAAAAGGAGTAAAATCAGAAGAAACCTGCCAGTTCTCACTCAAGTGAATCAGGGGATGGAGGGAGAAAGGGATATCAGCAAGGTTAGAATAAAAATGAAAGAAAGTACACAATCTTTCCTCGGCAATGAAAAGAATGAATGCAGCAAGCTTGCCAAACGATTTGTAAAAGCAACCGTTTCCCACGTTACTCTTTATCAACATTTCCTGCCATCAGAAGCATGATCATGACTTCAATCCAGCTATTACAGCAATAAACCATTTACAAATAATGAGCCAAATATATTTTCCTCTCATTTTCCTCTTCCCCTGACTCCCAAGGAATTTAAAAAAACACTCTATTTTCCCCTCTGTTCTCATGCTATGACACAGGACTTTCTCTGTACAAACTAAAGCATATACAGACCAATATTGCCATTATAGCAACAGAGCTATGACAAGTAGTAAGGGAAATTCCTGTGCAACTTAAGGTCCTTGCTTATTTTTCTGTATTGACATGCTTCCATATAAAACTGGAGAGCCAAAATAGCTCATCTGTGTGTGGGAAGAACCTGGAAAATTTGGGGAGAGCCACACTCATCCCAACATGAGTGTTTCTTTAAGTGCCCCAAAATGTGGGGCTGGATATTTGTTAGGGAGATGGGTTGTTTGTTTCTTTACCTTTTTTTTAGGTGATGTAGTATTAGCTTTCACATTTGGTGAAAACAATTTTGCCAGATGCTCCAAGATAATCAGCGCTATATACACTGACATATACATGAGACAAGCCACAAATGGTAAAACTGTCAAAGGAAAGAAAGAAACAAACAAACGAGCAAGCAAAAGGCAACTCTAGCAATCCAAGGAAATGTAATGAGATTCTGTTTATACTGTACATATAACATGTAAACTTCTGTAAATATCATACTTTGAGGAGCGGGGAATTATCAGATATGTGGCTAGAGCCTCTGGTGAGGCTGCACTGTGTTCAGTGGCATAGCACAGTAATGTGCGAGGAACGAAAAGAGCTTCACACCAACTTCCACAGCTCCCCAATCCCAGGGCCAGCTGCAGGGCTGCTTCAAGTTACCCTCAGCTGCAAGAGACTGTTGTGGCAGCTTTGAATCACTGGAACTTAGGGGCAGTCTAATCCTCTTTTCTCCCAGGAAGACGCCCCGCTATGCTGGGTAGTGGGAGGATGAACAGTAGGATGAGTGCATAGTGTGCTGCTTAAATGTCAATCATCCAGTCAGAAAGCTTCAACAATATGTGACACTGGCAGACCAGGTGCCACCTCCTGCCAAGGCCCCTAAGCCTCACTGAACACTGACAAATGCATAGCTGGAAACCAGGCTGGCTTACCTGTGTGGTAGCATTATTAAAACAGACATTAAGTTTATAAGAATGTGTTTAGTGTTCAGACTTGATGAAATGCCTGTAGAATGCTGCATGTATAGATCTCACTTATCCCATGGTATAAAGCTATATTGAGTGTTTGCATTATAAACCTCTGTGTAGTGTGTTAGAGGTTGTTCCCCCTCCCCGACTCAGTCGGAAGCCACTCCTCCTCACTACAGCACAGCAGTAAAAAGTCAATTAGCAGGGAAATTAGCAAATCACCCATCTATGGCCCGCTGGGCAGGGCCTAACAACAATCTTTCTTTAGCCTAGCCTCCTGGCTAAGACAGACAACATATACAGTCGGCTGCTCTGGCCTCCTGGGCAGGACAGAGCAAGGAGCAATCTTGAGCCCCACCATCTGGCTACGGCAGATAGCAAATGCAGTCTTGCTCAGCTCTCTGGGTGGGGCAGAGAGCAAACACAGTCAGGCTCAGCCCTTTGGACAGGACAGAGCAGCAACAGTCTATAGCCTGGCTGGGCAGACGGCAGACAGCAAACAAACACATGTCATTCAACCTAAGGTGGGTAGGCTGCCACCCCAGGAGTGGGGTTGGCAGCAGACGATAGGGGGACCCAGGCTCACTGTACTCCACCGGATCCCAGCTCAGGGCCCTAACAGTGGCGGAGGGGTCCGCCACTGAGTCAGCAGGGATCCCACCGAAAGATGCTGACCCACAATCTGACAGCAAAATAAGAGTAAAGTCTGGTTTCCCTGTTCTGCTTCCTACCACACTCCTGGGACAGGCTGCTGTAGTCCAAGCATCCTCCATCTCCTCAAGACACTCCACAGCCAACAGTCCCAGTAGCAACTTGGGGTCCTCCTGCAGGCCAGCGGTTGGCGCAATTCAGTACAGGGGCCCGTGGCAAGGCAGAAGCATCTGACTCATTCCCTGGCTCTGGCCCATCTGAGCCGGAGGCCCCTCCTCTTATACTTGCTGTTCCACCTCTCTGCTTCTGGCTCAGGGGGTAAGCCTGGTCTGGCTCCATCCACTAGCAGGCGGAGAGTAGTCCCTCCCCATCAGGCTCGGAGGGAGGCCACCCATCCTCACTACACTCTGTAACTGGGTAACTCACCAAACAGGCAAGAAGCATTAATTAATGCAAAGTGCTGGTCCTGTACACAAGAAGATCCATTGAAACCAAATGAATCATTGTGAAACATCAAAGGACCAAGACTTGTTGATTCCCCCTCCCAACCCCCCACCCTCACCCATGAAGAGAAGACAGAAGAAAACACTTGCCCCATTAGTTTGAACTCTGGGGAAAGGGAATAAAATCCCTGACCAGGAGGAATTGTATCACTATGCTGTTTGGAATTTGGAAAGGGCAATATTTCTAAGCATAAGCAAGGGATCTCCAAGCTGTTTGGCTTGGATTCGCTCTAGAGGACATAGAAAACTTGCATATCAGAGCAGTTTCTATCACTTTTAGAACCTAAGACTGTAACTCATTTGTGTGTGTATATTTATCTGCTTTAACCCTGTTATGAACTCTCTCATTTATTTTTGTTAGTTAATAAATCTTTAGTTAGTTTATTATAGGATTGGCTATAAGCACTGCCTTTGGTGTGAGGTGTAAGGTGCAACTGACCTGGGCTAAGTGACTGATCCTTTGGGACTGGGAGTAACCTGAATAATATTGTGAGTTTTGGTGTAAGGGATCGCCCATCATAATGGCAAGTTTGCCTGAGTGGCAAGATAGACTGGAGTACTCAAGGGGGCTGTGACTCCATGGTTAGGCTGCTATAGTGCTTGAGGAGTTAACACTTGTTACTTGGTTGGTGAAATCTAAGTATAGAACTCACAATCAGTTTGGAATTTGTGCCCTGCTTCTAGGCAGTATGTACTGAGGCTGATACACACACTCATGAGCTATTCCAGGGAGCTTGACAGATACTATGTAACTTTAGGTGATGAAATCAGACAGCCTGAAAGGAATAACTGAACAGCTTGCAAACACCATATACGCTGAAATTTGTTCACACAAATTATTTAGTGAATATATGTACATAATAAATACATTTGTAGAAAACAGGAATGGTTTGTGAGTGATTCATGAACAGAGAACACTTCCCTTGTCTTTTAGATTGTAAACTTGTTTGGGGCAGGGATTGTGTCTTCTGACTTGTCTGTACAGTGCCTAGCACATTTTGGGCACTTCTGTAATATAAATAAAGCAGCTCCAGCTGCTCCGTATGGGGAATGTGCATCCATACATTTGTGTTGAGAGTTTTCTGTGTTGCGCCTGATAACTATTAGCCACAGAATACTACACTGCTTGAACCTCTTGGAGATGAAGAGGGTGTTCTTAGCATTCATACGTGAGTTAGAATCTAGCTGTGCTCCTCTGATCCCTGAGCTATTTTCTGTATTGTAAATTTTACACTTGCACGATTCTAGGGTTTCAGTGACATGCGTTGGCTGCTTGTATTTAAATAGTATTTAACAGTGATGCCAATAAATCAAAAATAGAGTTTCAGCAGAGCTGAATACAGATACCGCCACGTCCCCAGACATGTCTTAACTATGAGTAATGTACATTGAAATCTTAATTCCCACAGACAGAGATAGAGTCAAGCTAACACAGAAAACAATAACGCTATCTGACATGCATGACCTTTTTGATTAAAACAACTTGTCTCTCTTACAAAAGGCAGTTACTACATCTCATTAACAGCTTTGGACTCTATTCTTTAAAATACTGCACCAGCCAATTCATTTTCCTTATTTCTAATGGCATCTGGAACTGTCTTCATTTCCCTTTGAAATTAATGAGCTACAAATATTCTATTGTAAATAATCAGTGGTGTGTTTTTCCTTGTTAATGACATAGACCTCCATTTGATGTGCAACATTTTGGGTCAATTTTCTAGACCTCAGAAGACATTTGTACTCAGTCCTTATTCAGGCAATCAAGAAAGGACCTAGGATCTGATCCTTCACTTGTAAAAGAGCCAGCCTAGAAATGACATCCGTTCATATGAAATGTGCAAAAACAGTCATGTTAAAAAAAGAACTGTACAGTTATGGGCACTACAGAAAACCCCAGGATAGAGAGAAGTTAAAAAAAAAACTAGTAGGACTAACTGGGCAGTCTTTCCCCAATTCTGTGCTTGTGCCCCGGACCCACCGAAGCAAACAGGATGCTAGATTGGAGCCTATGATTTACTGCAGAAAAAGGAATCATACATTGGCTTAAGTGTGTCCTATTTAAGTTGATAATTTTGAAGGGCTAACCCTCTTCTTAACATGGATGCATACACTAATGTACTATAATTTTTCTTAGCTTTTAATGCAATGTTATGTTTACCTTTAGATCACTTTTTTTTTTTTTTACACTAGGAATATGCTAAGACTTAAACTGTAATTTCATTGATGGAAAAGAGTGAAAGCACCATCCTATTAGGACTTGAATTTCAAATATGATGCAGTCATTCTCTCTATCAATTAACACTCGTGAGGATTTAGAAGTATTGTATAGGCCACTGAAAGGCTTCTATATTTTTGAAAATTGAATATGAAGTCTATAAAGTTTAAACAAAAAGTGTGCTTTGTAATTCATATAAAGACATTCTAAGAAAATTATTGCTCATAATTTTCAGTTTTTGTTACATAAAATAGACAATTTTTTCACTGTGAAGTCCTTGGTTAATATCCATGGTTATTTAGTTTTTATTTTGCAATATCATTATGTTGAAATTATTATGAAATATAAATAGTAAATAAAAACTGAGTATATGGTTTCCTGAGTGCATAGCATGTCTGTTCCTTAGTACATAGAATACACTCTATGTGTATTGTGACAGACCCAAACCAGTGGGGTCTAGGAGTCTGGTCTTATTGGGATCCAGGAAGTGGGCGGGCGAAGCTCGCCCACTGCTAAAGGATACCCCCCCAGCCTAAGGGAGAGATCCACAGGACCTGGGAAGCCAAATAATTACGGGGGACAACTAATGAACAACAGGGACGGGAGTGCGGTCAAAGGGTCAAACAAAGGGAACCGGACGGGGACACCGAGCAGAGAACCCTGGACAGCACCCACCGCTCCTCAAAGGCGTCAAGGGAGTCAGTGGACGCCGCCCAGAGGAACTCTGCCCGGAGGCGTGAACGGATGGAGGATCGGAAATAGGCCCCGCAGCCGCAGGAGACTCCATCGGCCAACCTCCTCACCCTGGTTTTATAGATGGCCACTTTAGCCAGGGCCAGGAGGAGGCTGACCAGGAGGTTCCGTGACTCTAGGAGTCTGGCAGAAGGCAAATATACTGGCCACTGGATGAATAGTTTTCTGTTCCCTGAGTGACCAGAGCAGGGGCTGCCCTAGAGCAATCAGGAACCTGCTAGAACCAATTAAGACAGGCAAGCTAATCAAGACACCTGGAGCCAATTAAGAACTTTCTAGAATCAATTATGGCAGGTAGGCTAATCAGGACACCTGGTTTAGTAGGGGGGCATGCAAGGAGCAGGGAGGGAGAAGTCGTGCTGTGGGAGGACTGAAGAGTTCAAGTGTGATCAGGCTTCAGGAGGAAGATCCTCAGTGAGGATAAAGAAGGTGCTGGGGGAAGGCCATGGGGAAGTAGCCCAGGGAGTTGTAGCTGTCACGCATCTCATACAGGGAGCATTGTAGACAGCTGCTATCCACAAGGCCCTGGGCTGGAACCTGGTGTAGAGGGTGGGCCCGGGTTCCCCCCACCCCCGCAACTCCTGATTGGATGCAGGAGGAGTTGACCTGGTCTGTGAGAAACACCAGAAGGAAGGTCTAAATTGAAAAGGGATCTGGCCTGTTCCTGACCCACTAGGTGGGACACAGAGACTGCGGGGATTGTTCTCCGTTTCCCCCATACTGGCCAGTGATGAGGTTAGCTGAATGGATGGCAGGTTTGAACTACTAGCAAAACTGGCCAAACTGAGGGCTGCTGGGAATCTCTGAGGCAAGCAAATCTGCCAATAAGCGCAGGACCCACCAAGGCAGAGGAGGAACTTTGTCACAGTATGCAAAACTCCATATATTCAACCTTAGGCCAGATTCACTAAAGCTGTTACAGAGAGAGCATGCAATTTTGAAAGGCTTATAATTTGGTCAAGTCAAAGTCACCAGAACATTACAGGGCACTTCTCAATAGGGTCCATTTTCATAGTCAATTTCAACTTTCCACCTCCTGACATTTTGGATACAGAGCTGTTCAAATACAGATCAAAAGAATTTGGGGAGGAGAATATATTTTTTCACTTTTTTAAGTGCTCAAAAACAGTAGAATCTCAGACTTTCAGCTACAACACAAAAATTCACCGTCAGGCAGAAAACATGCCTGGAAAACACAGCATGAAAGGTTAAAAACTTTGAGTGACAGAAATCAGGGGTTTGGAATGGATATACAGAATGGAATGGAAATATAGTTGAGACAACTTTGACTATAGCTATTGCACACAATCCTGCTTATAATTTATTATTTGTATTAGCATAGTGCCTAGGAGCCCAGTCATGGAGCAGGACCCCATGGTGCTAGGTGCTGTACAAACACAGAACAAAAAGACAGTCCCTTCCCCCAAAAGCTTACAATCTAAGTATAAGACAAGAGACACCTGATGGATACAGTCAGATGGGGAAGTACAAGGAAACAAGTAGACATTATTGGTCAGCATGATAGGCAGTGATCTCAGAACACCAATAGTCTAAGTGTTGCGAAATTTTTTGTAGGCATCATGGCAAAGGAGAGTTTTAAGGAGAGTTTTGAAGGAGGATAATGAGTTAGTTTTTCAGATTTTACCAGGGAGCTTCTACCAAGCATGAGGGGCAGCATGAGAGAAAGCATGAAGGTGCTTGTTTGAAAATCGAACACGTGGGTGATGCAGGAGGACATCATGGGCTGATCGGAGTTGAACTTTTGATTCTGAATGAGAAATTATAGGTAAACTGGGGATAGGCCATGAAAGGCCTTGAAAGTGAAGACATACAAATTATGTATTTATATTAGAGAGCATATTAGAATTACTTCTTAAAGTCACTCTTCCTAGGAAAATACAGTATAAAAAGGAATTCAGTGACCAATAACTGATTACATTTTAGCAAACAAAAACGTTTGTGCAGCCAAAAGACATGCTTTACCTGCAGAATTCCATACATATCAGTGAAGAAAGTATCAGTAGATTGGACAACTAATTATGATTTGCACAATTTCAGTGCCCTAAATTTAGGATTTAAAGAATTTTCCTCCATGGAACATTGCAGGATGAATCTTAGGATATTACAGTACAGACCACTGCTTAAAGTGAACTCATCATTCAAACTCAATTTAGTCATTGTGACAAACCAATAGAGATGCTTTGTAATAATTTATGAATACTATATATTGATGTTGTTATTGGGGTGTTAACCCTATGACTGTTTTAGGTTAATACTGGGATGTTTACTGTATGACTATACTGGTTAAATGAACAGGCTTGTTTGTAAACAAGCAGGCAGGCAAAACAATGTCTCTGAGGGGAAGACACCCCTTAGCAAACACATGCTTATAGTACTAGTAAAGCAGTCTGAAGTACTCTGGGATAAAAATGTCATTATTTGTTTCTTGTAGTTCCCATAATGTACTGAGCTCTCTGTAAACATGACAGTGGACAGGGTCCTTGTCCCAGTGAGTTTATAACGTAAGTGCCAAGTGACATTGTTATCTGACAAATATTATACTAAGTTCTGTACGACAGCAATAATGTTATCTGCTGAAGCACGATTTCAGTTTCTTTGTGTTAGTATTGACTCATTTCCCACTGCATTAGCACACTTGTACATGTTATTGTACAAAAGAAACATGATTAGATAGAAAAACTGCAAATTGTATATTTCCACACACAAACATCTGTTGGACAAAAACACAGTTGTAATACTAAGAGACTGGCAGTAGCATTGTTATTATGTGAATCCCAGATTAAAACAAGTTCCTCAAATGGATCAGTACATACTATGGATGGAAGAGTACCATTGTGTAAGTAAAATAGTATGAAGATTCACCCAGATTGAATCAGAAAAGCAAGCTGGTAAAAGGAGCTTTGCTAAACAGAGCAAGCAAAATGTACACAAATCCAGGTGGTTGGGCCTATTAAGATGAAAGATGGCGTTGTTAAGGCACTGGCTTGGGACTAAAGAGATTTGGGTTCAATTCCCAGTTCTACTACAGGCTTGTTGTGTGACCGTGGGCATGTCACTTAATCTCTGTGTCTCAGCCCTGCTTTTGTAAAATCAGGATAAGAGTGCTCACTTGGTCTTGACTGCTCAGGTTCTGTACCTGCAAATACTGATGTATGCACATACTTAACTTCAAACATGTGAGTAGTCCAAAATGTGTAAGTATTTGTAGGACCAAGGCCTTACATTGCAAGCTCTTAGAGGCAGGAACTTTCTCGTAATATGCAGATACACATCACCTAGCAGATGGGGCTCTGATTCTAGGCACTAGTGCAGGGCTTCTCAAACTGGGGGTAGGGACCCCTCAGCGGGTCGCAAGGTTATTACATGGGGGGTCATGAGTTGTCAGCCTCCACCTTAAACCCCGCTTTGCCTCCTGTATTTATAATGGTGTTAAATATATTAAAAAGTGTTTTTAATTTATAGGGGGGGGGGTTACACTCAGAGGTTTGCTATGTGAAAGGGGTCACCAGTACAAAAGTTTGAGAACTACCGCACTAGTGCAATAAAAATAATGAAGAATAGGAAAAAGGGTGCTAAGTGTAACAATCAGAGCAGGAGCCATTAAACTCTTACCACATTGCCAGAGAGTTGCATGATGTTTTAACTGCACAACTCCCATTAAAGTCAGTGGGATTCTCTGGCTAAAAGTCCATGGAAGTACTGAAAGTATAATACAAATGATAAAGATTATCCTTTTATATCATTTAATATCAGTGATGGGCAACCTGCGGCCCGTGGGCCACACGCGGCCCACCACTGTTTCATATACTCAAAGCACTGTACAAAAAGTCACTAAGTAATCCCCCATGTGAGAAGCAGGCTGGTAAGTATTATCCCCATGTTCCAGGAGGGGAAACAGACAGACAGAAAGTACCTGTCTGAGGCCACTAAGCAAGGGAGTGATAAAGCCCAGATTAGATAAGAACTCAAGAATTGCTCAAATCCAAAACTCAGGTCCTGGATCCCATTAGCTCTCTTTCCTGTATGAGGCTTGCAATAAACTGAAAAGATATATTGTATTTATCAAGCTGTATGATACAACATCTACAGATTCAAATTGTTTTATTCACATTAGCTCATAATGTACAATATACATTAAATGCTGCAGGTCTCTCAGGTTTGACATTTTTATCAAAGGGAATCCAAGGAGAGCAATTCCTGAAGCTGAAGAGAAATTAAATTTGCATAGGGCAGACAAGAGTATGAATGAAATGGCAAAAAATTAAAATACAGATATCCTATCATTTTATCTTTAATGTTTCTCTGTAATGAAGGTTTTCACCAGAGAATCATGGGGAATTTTGTGTAATTTAAGCAGATCCAGAGGGAAATTATAGGATACATAACACCCAGAGCTGTCAAGAAAAATGAGAATGTGGGTTCATTTACTATTTCAAAGCCCTGTAAATTATTACATATGTTTGGTGTGAATGCTCACACTGTTCAAAATGTGGAAGCTTCTTTACTAGAACTTCTATATTAGAAGTTTAGCCACCAGCAATGCATATATACATTTTATTAACTATATTTTCTAGTTTGCCGTATTTGACTAAAACTCATTATTATTTAATTTTTGTATAATCATATTATTATTTATAATACAATTAGAGATATAAATTAAGATCAGGGCCCCATTATGCTAGGCAGTGTACAAACCTATTCAGAGACAATCCTTGCTCCAAAGAGCGGAGGGTCTAAATAAAAAAAAAGCACATGGTAGCAAGGGAGAGGAGGAATTAATATTATCTCAATTTTGCAAGTGAAGAAATTAAGGCACAAAGGCCTAGATTCAGAAAAGTACTTAGGTGCCTAAATCTGACATTAGGTGCCTAAATCCCAGTTTTAGGCTCCACTGCAATTCCCAAAGCTCCCATTGAATTGGTAGGCACTGAAACTTGGTGCCTAAATTTATGCAGTAAAAAGTTCCCTAGGCGCTTATATTTCAGCCTCTGGGTATGAGTGCTGCTGCCTGCCTCCAGATGCCTATCTCCTACCTAAGGCCCAGAGCAATTCACAAACCGGGGAAAGACAGGCGTTCAGCCATCTAACTCATGTGAGGGTCTCAGATGGGTTTGCACAAACTAAGGCCATCCATCACAACCTTTAACCCAATGGTTAGGGTACTCACATGGGATGTGGGAGACCCCTGGTTCCAGTCTGCCCTCCCCTGATGAGGAGATGGGATCTGAACAGCTATCTCTATAGGAGGGCCAGGGCTTAGCACACACACTCCTGTCGTCAGCATCTCCCATTGACTAGATTAGGCAGCTCCCCACCTAATGTGCTGGCTTTTGTGAATCACAGTCTAACGTTCCTCTCTCTTTCCCCGGTCATTGTAGAGGGAGCCTAGGCACCTAACTCAGGCTTTGTGAATCTCAGTGTAGTTCTTGTGATTTTCTAGGTTCCTAACATTTAGGTATTGCAGTACTGAGCATCACAATGCCTTTGTGAATCTACCCCAAAGATTAATTGACCTGTCCAAGGTCACACAGAAAATATGTAACTAAGCTAGGAATTGAACCCAGATCTTCTGAATTGCAGTCTAGTGGATTAACCAGATGCCAGTGCTTTCACTTTTAGCCTATAGCAATAAATATCGTGCCTTATGTACAAAAACATTCTAAAATGCTTCATTTTCTGACCCATTTTCATTGATTCTGCAGACCACAGGGAGAATGTGCAATCTCTAGAGCCATGGGGAATTAGAATTAATTAGTTTTCATCATGGTTTTCTACAAGATAGGTGCATATTGGCCAATATCTTCCGTCTACATTCAACTTTGTTGTCCATTCAACAATGACCTCCATGACAAGGACTTCAAGAATATCCACCAGCTGGGTACCAATAATTCTGGACATCCCCCAAACCATGCACCATACATTTTATAACTTTCTTCTTCTTACCCTGCCTATTATCTGTTTCCTCTCCAGCCTCTTCTTTGTACTTTGTTAAAGTGGCGGGAAGGGGAAATCTACCTTACCACTCTTCTTTTCCTACTCATCCTGCTGTTCCTTTCAGAAATACATCTGTCAGGTGTTTTTCCATGGCTGCTACATTCAAAAGATGGTGTTTTATGTGATGTAGGTAACTGTGATCACTTTACTGGTACAGAGCCTTTGAGTTGCAGAGCTTTAAGTGGCAAAGGTCAAAACTGGTCAGTAAGTAGACTTTTGGAACTGGGACTGACCCCAGAGCAGCAGCTGTAACAAGGAGGCTCCTTTGTTTTATTATTCCTTCTTATTCAGTTAATGTTACTTAGTTTACTGAAGGTGCATGGTGCCTCTTATGTTATCTCGGGACACAGGGTGAAATCCTGGCCCGGCTGAGTTATGCCTTTGACTTCAGTGAGGCCAGGATTTCATCCATAATATATATGTCCTTGTCCATGTTACTTTGCTTGCAAGCCCACTGAAAGGTAGGGGAATTCAAGAATTCCTGCCTGAAACGTAAGAACATAAGAACGGCCATAGTGGGTCAGACCAAAGGTCCATCTAGTCCAGTATCCTGTCTTCTGACAGTAGCCAATGCCAGGTGCCCCAGAGGGAATGAACAGAACAGGTAATCATCAAGTGATTCCCTGTCTCCCATTCCCAGCTTCTGTCAAACAGAGGTGAGGGACACCATCCCTGCCCATCCTGGCTAATAGCCATTGATGGACCTATCCTCCATGAATTCATCTAGTTCTTTTTTGATCCCTGTTATAGTCTTGGCCTTCACAACATCCTCTGGCAAAGAGTTCCACAGGTTGACTGTGCGTTGTGTGAAGAAATACTTCCTTTTGTATGTTTTAAACCTGCAGCCTATTAATTTTGTTTGGTGATCCCTAATTCTTGAGTTATGAGAAGGAGTAAACAACACTTCCTTATTTACTTTCTCCACACAAGTGATTTTATGAACCTCTACCATATCCCCCCTTAGTCATCTCTTTTCCAAGCTGAAAAGTCCCAGTGTTATTAATCTCTCCTAATACGGAAGCCATTCCATACCCTTAATCATTTTTGTTGCCCTTTTCTGAACCTTTTCCAATTCCAATATATCTTTTTTTTCAGATGGGGCAACCAAATTTGCACTCAGTATGCAAGATGTGGGCATACCATGGATTTATATAAAGGCAATATGATATTTTCTGTCTTATTATCTATCACTTTCTTAATGATTCCCAACATTCTGTTCACTTTGTTGACTGTCGCTGCACATTGAGTGGATGTTTTCAGAGAACTATCCGCAATGATGCCAAGATCTCTTTCTTGAGTGGAAACAGCCAATTTAGACCCCATCATTTTATATGGATAGTTGGAATTATGTTTTCCAATGTGCATTACTTTGCATTTATCAACATTGAATTTCATCTGCCATTTTGTTGCCCAGTCACCCAGTTTTGAGAGATTCTTTTGTAGCTCTTCGCAGTCTGCCTGGGACTTAACTATCTCGAGTAGTTTTGTATCATCTGCAAATGTTGCCACCTCACTGTTTACCCCTTTTTCCAGATCATTTATGAATATGTTGAATAGGACTGGACCCAGTACAGACTGCTGGGGACACCACGATTTACCTCTCTCCATTCTGAAAACTGACCATTTATTCCTACCCTTTGTTTCCTATTTTTAACCAGTTACCAGTCCATGAGAGGACCTTCCCTCTTATCCCATGACAGCTTACTTTGCTTAAGAGCCTTTGGTGAGGGACCTTGTCAAAGGCTTTCTGAAAATCTAATTACACTATATCCACTGGTTCCCCCTTGTCCACATGCTTGTTGACCCCCTCAGAGAATTCTAGTAGATTGGTGAGGCATTATTTCCCTTTACAAAAAACATGTTGACTCTTCCCCAACAAATTATGTTCATGTATGTGTCTTACAATTTTGGTCTTTTCTATAGTTTCAACCAGTTTTCCTGGTACTGAAGTCAGGCTTACAGGCCTGTAATAGCCTGGATCACCTCTGGAGCCCTTTTTAAAAATTGGCGTCACATTAGCTATCCTCCAGTCATTTGGTACAGAAGCTGATTTAAATGATAGGTTACAGATTACAGTTAGAAGTTCTACAATTTCATGTTTGAGTTCCTGCAGAACTCTTGGGTGAATACCATCTGGTCCTGGTGACTTATTGCTGTTTAGTTTATCAATTTGTTCCAAAACCTCCTCGAATGACACTTCAATCTGGGACAGTTCCTCAGATTTGTCACCTAAAAAGAATGGCTCAGGTTTGGGAATCTCCCTCACATCCTCAGCAATGAAGACTGATGCAAAGAATTCATTTAGTTTCTCCGCAATGGCTTATCGTCCTTGAGTGCTCCTTTAGCATCTCGATCGTCCAGTGGCCCCACCGGTTGTTTAGGAGGCTTCCTGCTTCTGATTTACTTAAAAAAAAAAAATGCTATTACTTTTTGAGTCTTTGGCTAGCTGTTCTTCAAATTCTTTTTTGGCCTTCCTAATTATATTTTTACACTTCATTTGCCAGAGTTTATGCTCCTTTCTATTTTCCTCACTAGGATTTAACTTCCACTTTTTAAAGGATGCCTTTTTGCCTCTCACTGCTTCTTTTACTTTGTTGTTTAGCCACGGTGGCACTTTTTTGGTTCTCTTACTATGTTTTTTTAATTTGGGGTATACATTTTAAGTTGAGCCTCTATTATGGTGTCATTAAAAAGTTTCCATGCAGCTTGCAGGGATTTCACTTTTGCCACTGTACCTTTTAATTTCGGTTTAACTAACCTCATTTTCGTGTAGTCCCCCTTTCTGAAATTAAATGCTACAGTGTTGGGCTGCTGTGGTGTTTTTCCTGCCATAGGGATGTTAAATGTAATTATATTATGGTCACTATTACCAAGTGGTCCAGCTATAGTCATCTCTTGGCCCAGATCCTGTGTTCCACTTAGGACTAAATCAAGAATTGCCTCTCCTCTTGTGGGTTCCAGGACTAGCTACTCCAAGAAGCAGTCATTTAAGGTGTCAAGAAACTCTTTCTACATCCCATCCTGAGGTGACATGTACCCAGTCAATATGGGTATAGTTGAAATCCCCCATTATTACTGAGTTTTTTATTTTAATAGTCTCTCTAATCTCTCTGAGCATTTCACAGTCACTATCACCATCCTGGGCAAGTGATCGGTAATATATCCCTACTGCTATATTATTATTACAGCATGGAATTACTATCCATAGAGATTATATGGTATAGTTTGGTTCATTTATGTTTTTTACTTCATTTAATTCTATGCTTTCTTTCACATATTGTGCCACTCCCCAACCAGCACGACCTGTTCTGTCCTTCTATTTTGTACCCTGGTATTACTGTGTCCCATTGATTATCCTCATTCCACCAAGTTTCTGTGATGCCTATTGTATCAATATCCTCATTTAATATGAGGCACTCTAGTTCCCCCATTTTATTATTTAGACTTCTAGCATTGATATATATGCACTTTAAAAACTTCACTTTTCAGCTGTCTTCCATTACATGACATAATTGAATGGGACTTTTTTTCATTTGACTGTTTCTCATCAGATCCTACCTGTATTTTATCATCTTCCATCCTCTCCTCCTTACTAGGACATTCAGAATCTCCATTAATAGATCCTCCCCTAGGGGATGCCTCTGTCTGAACCACGTGCTCCTCCACACCTGTCGGCTTTCACCCAGCCCTTAATTTAACCTTTCCTAGAGCACAGCATTCTCATATAACTGCAACCACCCAATTGTCTGTAATTGTCACTGTCCATATTGACTTCAAGAAAGGCAGTCTTTCAACTGTTGGAAAGTCTCTCTCAACTAAAGAGTACATGTGCAGACCATATAAATAGCCTATTCACAGAGGAAATGATTATCTGGATTTCTTTTGCTGTTTTGCTCCCTCGGGCTAATACCTGCCTGGCATGTAGCTGATGTAGCTGTAATCTTCCCGTGAGTGATTGGACTGATAGGGAAAAATGAAGATCACTTTCTAAACCCCCTCATATTCGCCCTAGTTTATTTTCTATATGTTCTGAAGCAGCTTTATCTGTCCATGGGTGTTAGCTTTCCACAAAGGCAGTCTGCTGCCTCCTGAAAGTGGCATTTGATACCATAGCCCTAGATGAGATCTTAATTCTGACTAGAGAAGAATATGAAATGTGGAGTTGCTGCTAGGAAAATCTAGCACAGTACTGATAAACTGCTTATCTTTTGATATATCCTTTAATGGGTTCCGCCATAAGAGCAATGCTTGAAAGAAAGCAATGAATGGGCCTACACTGCCACTGCTGATGTTTTAAAGTTTCTCCTCAAGGCCCTCTGAATTCATCTACAAGTCTTGTCCTCAGGAACAAGTATCAGACTCCTTTTTTACTATCTGTATTTCCCCTTTGGCTTTTTCCTTTTGGCCTATTTCAGCTGAAGCTCTAAAGTTTTTATGACTCTTTTGACCACAGTATCAAAGAAATCCTGTGGGAACAACCTGTCCTGAGTTTCTTCCTATACGTGCTCTAGGTCAGACTCCAATACCTCTTCTGTAAAGACAGAGCTCTTTGAGGAAGAAGGTGAATACCTAAGCCTTGGTTTGTTTCTTAGTAACCTTTTTCCTTTTTTATTTCTTAGATATATTTTCTATTTCTAGTTCTGGAGAGGAGGAGGGGAAGGAAAGGCTATCCCTTTGCATCAATCACTTCTTTAACCGCATTTATAAAGACTTGACTAGATTCTTTATTGTTGGTTAGGCAAACATTCTGCCCAGAAGCTTGAGAATCCATTAGTTATCTCCTTGTTCCAAGAAGGAACCCTGTATTTTTCCTCAGGTCACAAAGATCTACCTTAATATCTTAGGTGGAAATCATTTAAAAGCCTCTGAGTATTTGTTAACTGTGAAGCATGTGCTGAGTAAATGAGGACATGAGCGTTCCTTGGCATTTTTTATATCTTTCTCCTGGGCTACATCGTCTATATCAGGGTCTAAGGAATAGGGAGGGGATTATAAATTTCATTCCACGCTGTATGTTGCTATTCACCATAGGAGATCTTCCTTCATTCCCAGTCCAGCTCCTTCTCTTTATATCAGAGTCCTGTATGCAGAGCTCACTGTATTGACAGACATCAAATTGCATCCTACTAAGTGAGGGTTTGCTTTAGGTCATTCTGGCCATCAGTGTTTTGTCCATCTGCTCATCTGCAATTTTACAACAGCCTGGGGGAACTGGGGACGGGGCTCCTTGTTGAAGCAAAAGGCTGGGAAATAATTTTGCTATACATGAGAGACGTTATCTTGCTTTCTTCTGCTAACAAGGTCTTTATTTTAGTGAAAGACAACAATTAAAAGTTGATGCCAGAGCTGTGCAGAGTATGTCCAGATTTGTTGCTGAAATGTTTTGCATTGTTTTGCTAACTCCATTTGATGCACTCACTCTCAGCCTCATCTAAAACAAGGTGATAAGAACTCCTGAATATCAGATAGTAGACAGGTTGCATTGTTTAGGATAATACCAGCATAATACCAGTAAAAGAAACAAAGAGAACTTCAAAAACAACGAGGAGTCTGGTTGCACCTTAAAGATTAACAGATTTATTATTTATTATTACAGATGATCTGTAATTTTCACTCCATGCATCTGAAGAAGTGGGTTTTTTACCCACGAAAGCTTATGCCCAAATAAATCTGTTAGTCTTTAAGGTGCCACCGGACTCCTTGTTGTTTTTGGGGATACAGACTAACATGGGTACCCCCTGATACTTGACACCAAAGAGAACTTCACATTTTTAACTTGTGGCTGGGAATCAGAACAAAAACTTCTTCTAATGATCCAACAGAGCACTTAAGCATATGTATGAGGTCAACAGATGTGAATGGTACTGCTCATGTGCTCAAAGTTACACATGTGCTTTGCTGAATCAGGACAACACACAGAAAATGTTTTATCGTCTTTAAAATATTGTACATTCTAAGCATGCAACTGTCTCCTCTCCCTCCCTCACTGGTAATGCTACGCTTTATCCATTCCTATGACAAAGCTAGCAGATCCTACTCTGTTTCACTCTGTTACCTGCATTAATATAGGGGAACACTACAGGTTATGTACACAGCAGAGACATCACTGATTTCACTGATGGAAAAATGACTTGTAAAATTTTGGGGGAGGAAAAACTTAACCTTTTCCCCCTACCCAAGCTCATGATGCCTGTGACTACACTCCAAGCAACTAAGAAGAATATTGCTGGAAAGTTTTCTGGCCCTTAACATGTTTCTTAAATGTACAATGACAGTTTCCTATCCATCCTCTTGCCCTTCCCACCCTCCCCCAATTAAACACATTACAATTCAATAAAATTCTGGAAATTCAGGGTGATTGTGGTGCTTTTAGATGCTCTGTTTTCCTGTGCTCTTTCACTAAATCCAGTTAATCATTCTGCACTTTTATTGTGTTCTAATCTTGTATTATTTTTTCTCCATAGTGTCATGGTGGGAGTCTGCTATAGACCACCAGACCAGGGGGATGAGGTGGATGAGGCTTTCTTCCGGCAAGTTACTAGATCGCATGCCCTGCTTCTCATGTGAGACTTCAATCACCCTGATATCTGCTGGGAGAGCAATACAGCGGTACACAGACAATCCAAGAAGTTTTTGGAAAGTGCAGGGGACAATTTCTTGGTGCAAGTGCTGGAGGAACCAACTAGGGGCAGAGATCTTCTTGACCTGCTGCTCACAAACCAGGAAGAATTAGTAGGGGAAGCTAAAGTGGATGGGAACCTGGGAGGCAGTGACCATGAGATGGTCAAGTTCAGGATCCTGACACAAGGAAGAAAGGAGAGCAGCAGAATACATACCCTGGACTTCAGAAAAGCAGACTTTGACAACCTCAGGGAACTGATGGGCAGGATCCCCTGGGAGAATAACATGAGGGGGAAAGGAGTCCAGGAGAGCTGGCTATATTTTAAACAATCCATATTGAAGTTACAGGAACAAACCATCCCGACATGTAGAAAGAACAGTAAATATGGCAGGCGACCAGCTTGGCTTAACAGTGAAATCCTTGCTGATCTTAAACACAAAAAAGAAGCTTACAAGAAGTGGAAGATTGGACAAATGACCAGGGAAGAGTATAAAAATATGGCTCAGGCATGCAGGAGTGAAATCAGGAAGGCCAAATCACACTTGGAGTTGCAGCTAGCAAGAGATGTTAAGAGTAACAAGAAGGGTTTCTTCAGGTATGTTAGCAACAAGAAGAAAGTCAAGGAAAGTGTGGGCCCCTTACTGAATGAGGGAGGCAACCTAGTGACAGAGGATGTGGAAAAAGCTAATGTACTCAATGCTTTTTTTGCCTCTGTCTTCATGAACAAAATCAGCTCCCAGACTACTGCACTGGGCAGCACAGCATGGGGAGGAGGTGACCAGCCCTCTGTGGAGAAAGAAGTGGTTCGGGACTATTTAGAAAAGCTGGACAAGCACAAGTCCATGGGGCCAGATGTGCTGCATCCGAGAGTGCTAAAGGAGTTGGCGGATGTGATTGCAGAGCCATTGGACATTATCTTTGAAAACTCATGGCGATTGGGGGAGGTCCTGGACGACTGGAAAAAGGCTAATGTAGTGCCCATCTTTAAAAAAAGGGAAGAAGGAGGATCCTGGAAACTACACACCAGTCAGCCTCACCTCAGTCCCTGGAAAAATCATGAAGCAGGTCCTTAAGGAATCAATTCTGAAGCTCTTAAAGGTGAGGAAAGTGATCAGGAACAGTCAGCATGGATTCACCAAGGGCAAGTCATGCCTGACTAATCTAATTGCCTTCTATGATGAAATAACTGGCTCTGTGGATGAGGTGAAAGCAGTGGAGGTGTTATTCCTTGACTTTAGTAAAGATTTTGATACAGTCTCCCACAGTATTCTTGCCAGCAAGTTAAAGAAGTATGGGCTGGATGAATGGACTATAAGGTGGATAGAAAGCTGGCTAGATCATCGGGCTCAACGGGTCGTGACCAATGGCTCCATGTCTAGTTGGCAGCCGGTATTAAGCAGCGTGCCCCAAGTGTCGGTTCTGGGAACGGTTTTGTTCAATATCTTCATTAATGATCTGGAGGATGGCGTGGACTGCACCCTCAGCAAGTTTGCAGATGACACTAAACTGGGAGGAGTGGTAGATACGCTGGAGGGTAGGGATAGGATACAGAGGGCCCTAGACAAATTAGAGGATTGGGCCAAAAGAAATCTGATGAGGTTCAACAAGGACAAGTGCAGAGTTCTGCACTTAGGACGGAAGAATCCCATGCACCGCTACAGACTAGGGACCAAATGGCTAGGCAGCAGTTCTGCAGAAAAGGAGCTAGAGGATAGAGTGGATGAGAAGCTGGATCTGAGTCACCAGTGTGCCCTTGTTGCCAAGAAGGCTAACGGCATTTTGGGCTGTATAAGTAGGGGCATTGCCAGCAGATCGAGGGACGTGATCGTTCCCCTCTATTTGATGTTGGTGAGGTCTCATCTGGAGTACTGTGTCCAGTTTTGGGCCCCACACTATAAGAAGGAATTGGAAAAATTGGAAAGTGTCCAGTGGAGGGCAACAAAAATTATTAGGGGACTGGAACACATGACTTATGAGGAGAGGCTGAGGGAACTGGGTTTGTTTAGTCTGCAGAAGAGAAGAATGAGGGGGGATTTGATAGCTGCTTTCAACTACCTGAAAGGGGGTTCCAAAGAGGATGGATCCAGACTGTTCTCAGTGGCAGCAGATGATAGAACAAGAAGCAATGGTCTCAAGTTGCAGTGGGGTAGGTTTAGGTTGGATATTAGGAAAAACTTTTTCACTAGGAGGGTGATGAAGCACTGGAATGCGTTACCTAGGGCGGTGGTGGAATCTCCTTCCTTTGGGGTTTTTAAGGTCAGGTTTGACAAAGCCCTGGCTGGGATGATTTATTTGGGGATTGGTCCTGCTTTGAGCAGGGGATTGGACTAGATGACCTCCTGAGGTCCCTTCCAATCCTGATATTCTATGATAGTGATTAACTGTAGCAAGCATTTGGAGCCAAAAGTCCTGCAGAATTCAGACAGATGTAATTAATGTCAAGCTTTGCAGCAAGTGGCATTGCTCTCCTGCTTCCTCCACCTGCTGACCGCCTGCTGTCACCTTCCTAACGCTGTGTCCATCTGTTGAAAAATGATTTCTGAAATTTGCCATTTTTTTTTCTTGGAGACTCCTGGACCCTCTTGTGCTGCTTAAATATGGGACCATTCAAATTACCACCACACACACACGGTCCTGATAGTATTTTGCTCAGTGATCCGAATTCAGAAACATATTCTATTAATGTCAGGATATAACAACCGTTTGTTTAGATCAAGGGCAACCCTGACATGAGACTGAACTATGAACTCTCTTTTCCATCATGAGGAAGATACACTTTTCTGGGCCCTTCTGCGGTCCTCACACACACAATGGAATGTAAGATAAGGAACAGGTCTTCTAAACCAGTGCCTAGCACAATGCAGCCTTGGTCTATCACTAGGGATCCTAGGTGTTACAGTAATATAAATAATACATAATAACTTCCGTAGTTGCTTTTGAAAATCCCACTTGGTCTTAAGTAATTCATCAACTAAGAATTTTCATATTTTAGCCACCAGAGGGAGCTCATATAGTCCCATTATATAACAGAAATGTATAGATAGGCAAAAATGTTAACCATCTGAGATAAGGAATAGAGCATTCAAATAAACTACTTCTTGCACAAGAACTACAAAATTTCAAGAAAACAGCAACACTTGATTTACTATTTTCATTCTGAAACAGCAGGGTGAAAACCAAAGAGTAAGTAGATCTCCTCTCCATGTACTGTACTATTCCATAATGGGAAAAATAAAGCATACTGTTTTGTGAATCACACAGCCAGTTTATCAACATGATCAGTGAATAGGGGGATAAAAAGAGTAATGAAGTTGTAATGTTTGGCAGTAGACTACGTTTCACATCAAGTGTGATCAAACATAAACAGCCATGCTAATATCCTTCTTTTAATTTGCCTGGAGTCAATACTATCTTCAGCTATAGTTAACCTGTTATTATTTTCAGTTAATAAATATTAGAGAAGGAGGATTTGTAGGTTTGACACCACAGGAAGGTGTATATATATCCTTGGTCTATTTAAATCTATATCTATATTTATATTTCTGATCATTCCATAGAGTTGTGTTCAGTATCAAACTGGGAGGATGAATCTAGTGGGGTTCTGAAGGGGTCTGCCTTGGGTCTAGGACTATTCAACATTTTCATTAATGACTTGGATAATGGAGTGGAGAGTATGTTTATAAAATTTGTGGATGATGCCAAGGGAGGAGGGGTTGCTAGAACTTTGGAAGACATGATTAGAATTCAAAATGACCCAGATAAATTGGAAAATTGATCTGAAATCAACATGATGAAATTTAATACAGACAAATGCAAAGTACTGCACTTAGGAAAGAAAAATCAAATGCACAATTACAAAATGGGGACTAATTGGCAAAGTGGTAGTACTGCTGAAAAGGATATGGGGGTAATAGTGGATCACAAATTGAATATGAGCCAATAATGTAATGTAGTTGTAGAAAAGGCTAATATCATTATGGGGTATATTAACAGGAGTGTTGTATGTAAGATATGGCAGGTAACTGCCCTGCTTTGCTCAGCACTGGTGAGGCTTCAGACTGAATATTGTGTCCAGTTCTGGGGGCCACACTTTAAGAAAGATGTGGACAAATTGGAGAAAGTCCAGAGGAAAGGTACAAAAATTATAAAAGGTTTAGGAAACCTGACCTATGAGGCTAGTTTCAAAAGAACTGGGCATGTTTAGTGTTGAGAAAAGAAGACTAAGGAGGACCTGATGACAGTCTTTGAATATGTTAAGCATGGTTCTAAAGAGGTTGGTGGTGAATTGTTCTCATGACCACTGATGGTAGAACAAGAAGTAATGACCTTAATCTGCAGCAAGGGAGATTTAGGTTAAATATTAGGAAAAACTTTCTGACTATAAAGATAGTTAAGCACAGGAATAGGCTTCCAATGAAGGAATCCCCCATTACTGAATGTTTTTAAGAAGGGTGTGGTGTGACAGTCGCCCCACCCTCTGAGAAAAGGGCTGGAACAAGCCTTTTGAGGCTGTGCAGACCGGCAGCCAAACAATAAAGGCCTGTGGAGGGCCAATCAGGGGAAGGAAGAGGCAGCCAATCAGGGCCTGGTGAGGCCCTATATAAAGGCGGCCTAGCAGAGAAGAAGAGAGTTTCTCTCCCTGACTAGCGAGGGAGTAGGACAGGCTTCTGAAGCAAGGAGCCAGCACCTTGGACAGAGCAGTGCTGGGCAGGCTCAGGGGAGCAGGAGAGGGCTCCAGCCCTGTTACCTGCCAGGCTGTAGATCCTGCTAGAAAGGGCCGAGAAGGTGCACAGGGCCATAGGGGAAGTGGCCCAGGGAAGAATTGGCGGACAAGAGGGGAACGAAGGAGGGCAGAAAGAGGCTGCCGCTAGAGGGTCCCTGGGTCAGGACCCAGAGTAGTGGACAGGCCTGGGTCTCCCCCTTCCCCCCCTTCAACTGCACCTGGCTATGGAAGACGGTGGCCAATATGGACTGCAACTTGCCCCTGAGCTAAGGGGCTAGACTTTGTGTTGTGGTTGGCCACTGAGGCAGGTGTGAGTCCCAAAAACTGCTGTTAACCCCCACCCCCGCCAGAAGGGGGTGAGTCTGGAGTAGTGGGCACTGCCCGAGGGCAGTGTCCTGAAGCGGACGCCGCTGAGTGGGGAGCAACGCGGGTCCCAGGGCAGCAGAACAGACAACGGGCAAGACACCACGCGCAGAAGTTGCTTCATGACTGGACAGAGCTAATTCCCGGAGCAACTAGCGGGAGGCGCCAGTGGTGGTGAGTCTCGACCCCGTCACAAAGGGTTGGACAAACACCTGTCAGGGATGATCTATGTATACTTGTCCTGCCACAGCACAGGAGGCTGAACTAGATGATTTCTCAAGGTCCCTTCCAGCCCTACATGTCTTTGATTCTATAGACATACACACACATACATATACACAAACATGAATTTAGTTAATCACCCTAATTTCCAAAGCATTCTTTTCCTGCCTCATACTTATTCTTCAGTTGAAATATTAATTTGGAGAGAGTTCTCTCTCTCCTGCTAGGAATTTAGCTGTAAAAGTAAAATTTTATCTCAGATCACGCATCATTACGACACCATTCAAATCTTTGCTCTCCAATATTCTAAAATAAAGGTTTTTATTTTATATTGTAAACACAGTTGCAGTTTTAAAACACACAATAGCAATTTACTTCTTCAAAATAACCTTTTTTTTAAAAAATGCCTCTTGGGTGCAATATATCTTTTAAATTGAACACGTTCGTTCCAAAGCCATGCAAAGGGGTATAAAGCTGCAGACATAGTGTTCTAAACAAACAATGTGACATTTCAATGACATAGAAACAGAAAATGCAGTCATCTAATCTTACAAGTAAACATATAGGGCGTGAGTCATTACTGCATTACTCCAATTGTATGTCTGTGCAGCTCAACTGAAACCAACAAAGTCACATTACTGTGAAACTAGAAGTAACTGAGTTGAGAATCAGGCCCCATATATTATATATTTGCTGCATGTGACTTTTGTTTTTCCTTTTTCAGAGATAAACATGTATGATCCTACCCAAAATTCCCCCTTTTTATTCTCCAGCTTTATAAATGGGATTCAAGTGACAAAGCTCTGTGGCAGGACTATATTTACAAATAGCTCAGCAAGGACCCTTGCCCAATTTGTCCTATTCCAAGGGCTTCTCCCTGGCTCACTTGCTGCCCCTTTCTCTTTCTAATGCTCTCCTGCCTCAGGGCACCAATCCTACTGTTTATCTAGCTGACTTGGTTGTAATAAAACCCTCCTGGTCTGGTAAATGGGGAAAATCAGCAAAATAATTCTGCATTCTCCATTAGAACTGGTTGAAATTCTTTGGTTGACTTATTCTTTCAAATTAAAAATTGCCTTTTTATTTAAATCCATGGAAAAATGTTAATTTCTTGTTTTTTAAAAAATCTGTTTTTTAATCATAAAACTAGAAAATTCCCCACAAAAATCTTGAAAAAGTTGAAAATGTTTTTTCTTTTGAAGATTGTCCAATCAGCTCTGCCCTCCACATGGGTTCCTAAAGGCAGATGCTCTGTTATATCATGATAATTCCATGATCTGAGCATAATTTAAGTGCTGAGTCCCACATTCTCCGCTTTCTATGCAAAAAACATGCAGAAGAGACAGTCTTACTTGCAAAGACCTGTGCCCTTTAGTAAGCCCCTATTCCACCAGAGTTCCTACCAGAGTGGTATGACCAGGAAATGTGTGACAATGACCTCTGGTGACCCCCAGGACAACCAGATACTACAGATACATCTCTCACTCCTCTCAGACATTTTGTGCTGCTCCCAGGTCCCATACAGCACAGGCAACATGACCACGTTCTCTGCTACTCTGACACTACGTGGCCTCATGGCTGCATTCCCACCCTGTGGAGTGTAAAGTGAATTTGCAGCACGATCTTACAGCTGGAGATTATTAAACATATGTCCATTCTTCAATTCCAGCCTGCCCTACCTCTGAGGTCATTCATCTGTGACCTTGAGATTTTGATTTTTCAGGGGCTAGAGACCCTACAAGGTGTGTAGAAGTGGAAGAAAATTCTATTTGGCTTTCCCTCCCCATAGCCCCCTATCCTGCATTATGTGGGGATTTCCATAATTTGACTCCCTGACATGACATACAGTGGAGAGAAGCAGATAGCCTGTGGTCATTTAAGATATGTTCTATTCTGAATAAGTCACACAGACAAATCATGTTTTATATTATGATAAATACAATATGACTGTGTCCAAGTGCTTGAGCGGCGAACAGGAGAGGCTAACAGAGGGAGTTTGCCTGGGATCTGTCTGAGAGGAGGTACGCTAAGGGCTGCATTAGGAAGGCTGTGTTGGTGAGTATCTGAGTGTCTGTTGTGGGGACAGTTTGACAGTTTCACCGTGTGCTTGACTGGTTGTTTGAAAAGTGTGAATTGGGAGTGCTTTGTTCCAGGTGAGCCTTGAGTGGGCCTGACTGTTATAAAAAGCCAGTCAGCTGCGAACCAGCTGAGCAATGAAGAGCAGAGAGGCAAACAGAGGGAGTTTGCCTGGGAGTTTGCCAGGGGAGAGCCCACTGAGGCTTACAACTTGCCGGCTTCTCTGAGTAGTTACTACAACTGCTGAGAAAGCTCGTAGAAGGAAGGTAATATGGATGGGGAGCATTCAGCTGTTGTGACCTGCACTGGATGTGCCATGTTTGTCTTTCTTCCACAGGACAGAAGCGACTTTGTCTGGACAAAGTGCAAGCTGGTCGCCATATTGGAAGAGAAGGTTCAAGGTCTCGAGAAACAAGTATCGACCCTGCGTTGCATAAGAGAAACTGAAGATTTCCTGGACAGACGTCAGGATATGCTTCTACGGGCACAACGTTCTGAAGATTCAGAGCAGGCTGCACAGTGGGGACAGGAGGATGGTGAAGAAATTTGGCAGCATGTGACCTCCAGAAGAAGAAAGGGGAGCGTCCAGGTACCAGCAGCGCAGATACAGGTAAGCAACCATTTTCATGTTCTCTCCACAGGTCCTAATGCGGAGAGTGGACTAGATGATACATCTGAGGGAAGGGAACAGAAGGCGACTCCGCCGATTGGAAGGCATGAGATGCACTGTCCTAGGGATGGGGGTTCCACGACCACCGCTCCCACGAGAAGGAGGCGGGTGGTGGTGGTCGGGGACTCTCTCCTCAGGGGGACTGAGTCATCTATCTGCCGCCCCGACTGGGAAAACCGAGAAGTGTGCTGCTTCCCAGGAGGTAGGATTCACGATGTGACAGAGAGACTGCCAAGACTCATCAAGCCCTCGGATCGCTACCCCTTCCTGCTTCTCCACATGGGCACCAATGATACTGCCAAGAATGACCTTGAGCGGATCACTGCAGACTACTTGGCTCTGGGAAGAAAGATAAAGGAGTTTGAGGCGCAAGTGGTGTTCTTGTCCATCCTCCCCGTGGAAGGAAAAGGCCTGGGTAGAGACCGTCGAATCATGGAAGGCAACGAATGGCTACGCAGGTGGTGTCGGAGAGCAGGCTTTGGATTCTTTGACCATGGGATGGTGTTCCAAGAAGGAGGAGTGCTAGGCAAAGACGGGCTCCACCTAACGAAGAGAAGGAAGAGCATCTTTGCAAGCAGGCTGGCTAACCTAGTGAGGAGGGCTTTAAACTAGGTTCACCGGGGGAAGGAGACCAAAGCCCTGAGGTAAGTGGGGACGTGGCATACCGGGAGGAAGCAAGAGCAGGAGAGCGTGAAAGGGGAGGGCTCCTGCCTCATACTAAGAAAGCAGGACAAACAGCAAGTTATCTCAAGTGCCTATACACAAATGCAAGAAGCCTGGGAAAAAAGCAGGGAGAACTGGAAGTCCAGGCACAGTCAAAGAATTATGATGTGATTGGAATAACAGAGACTTGGTGGGATAACTCACATGACTGGAGTACTCTCATGGATGGATACAAACTGTTCAGGAAGGACAGGCAGGACAGAAAAGGTGGGGGGACTTGAATTGTATGTAAGAGAGCAGTATGACTGCTCAGAGCTCCAGTATGAAACTGCAGAAAAACATGAGTGTCTCTGAATTAAATTTAAAAATGTGAGCAACAAGGGTGATGTTGTGGTGGGAGTCTGCTATAGACCACCAGACCAGGGGGATGAGGTGGACGAGGCTTTCTTCCAGAAACTAACGGAAGTTACTAGATCGCAGGCCCTGCTTCTCATGGGAGACTTCAATCACCCTGATATCTGCTGGGAGAGCAATACCGTGGTGCACAGACAATCCAGGAAGTTTTTGGAAAGTGTAGGGAACAATTTCCTGGTGCAAGTGCTGGAGGAACCAACTAGGGACAGAGCTCTTCTTGACCTGCTGCTCACAAACCAGGAAGAATTAGTAGGGGAAGCTAAAGTGGATGGGAACCTGGGAGGTAGTGACGATGAGATGGTCGAGTTCAGGATCCTGACACAGGGAAGAAAGGAGAGCAGCAGAATACGGACCCTGGACTTCAGAAAAGCAGACTTTGACTCCCTCAGAGAACTGATGGGCAGGATCCCCTGGGAGAATAACGTGAGGGGGAAAGGAGTCCAGGAGAGCTGGCTGTATTTTAAAGAATCCTTATTGAGGTTACAGGGACAAACCATCCTGATGTGTAGAAAGAATAGTAAATATGGCAGGCGACCAGCTTAGCTTAACAGTAAAATCCTTGTTTATCTTAAACACAAAAAAGAAGTTTACAAGAAGTGGAAGATTGGACAAATGACCAGGGAGGAGTATAAAAATATGGCTCAGGCATGCAGGAGTGAAATCAGGAAGGCCAAATCACACTTGGAGTTGCAGCTAGCAAGAGATGTTAAGAGTAACAAGAAGGGTTTCTTCAGGTATGTTAGCAACAAGAAGAAAGTCAAGGAAAGTGTGGGCCCCTTACTGAATGAGGGAAGCAACCTAGTGACAGAGGATGTGGAAAAAGCTAATGTACTCAATGCTTTTTTTGCCTCTGTCTTCATGAACAAGGTCAGCTCCCAGACTACTGCACTGGGCAGCACAGCATGGGGAGGAGGTGACCTGCCCTCTGTGAAGAAAGAAGTGGTTCGGGACTATTTAGAAAAGCTGGACAAGCACAAGTCCATGCGGCCGGATGCGCTGCATCTGAGAGTGCTAAAGGAGTTGGCGGATGTGATTGCAGAGCCATTGGACATTATCTTTGAAAACTCATAGCGATCGGGGGGGTCCCGGACGACTGGAAAAAGGCTAATGTAGTGCCCATCTTTAAAAAAGGGAAGGAGGAGGATCCTGGAAACTACACACCAGTCAGCCTCACCTCAGTCCCTGGAAAAATCATGGAGCAGGTCCTCAAGGAATCAATTCTGAAGCTCTTAAAGGTGAGGAAAGTGATCAGGAACAGTCAGCATGGATTCACCAAGGGCAAGTCATGCCTGACTAATCTAATTGCCTTCTATGACGAGATACCTGGCTCTGTGGATGAGGGGAAAGCGGTGGACGTGTTACTCCTTGACTTTAGCAAAGCTCTTGACACGGTCTCCCACAGTATACTTGCCAGCAAGTTAAAGAAGTATGGGCTGGATGAATGGACTATAAGGTGGATAGAAAGCTGGCTAGATCATCGGGCTCAACGGGTCATGACCAATGGCTCCATGTCTAGTTGGCAGCCGGTATTAAGCAGCGTGCCCCAAGGGTCTGTTCTGGGAACGGTTTTGTTCAATATCTTCATAAATGATCTGGAGGATGGTGTGGACTGCACCCTCAGCAAGTTTGCAGATGACACTAAACTGGGAGGAGTGGTAGATATGCTGGAGGGTAGGGATAGGATACAGAGGGCCCTAGACAAATTAGAGGATTGGGCCAAAAGAAATCTGATGAGGTTCAACAAGGACAAATGCAGAGTCCTGCACTTAGGACGGAAGAATCCCATGCACCGCTACAGACTAGGGACCGAATGGCTTGGCAGCAGTTCTGCAGAAAAGAAGCTAGAGGTGACAGTAGACGAGAAGCTGGATATGAGTCACCAGCGTGCCCTTGTTGCCAAGAAGGCCAATGGCATTTTGGGCTGTATAAGTAGGGGAATTGTCAGCAGATCGAGGGATGTGATCGCTCCCCTCTATTTGACATTGGTGAGGCCTCATCTGGAGTACTGTGTCTAGTTTGGGGCCCCACACTACAAGAAGGATGTGGAAAAATTGGAAAGTGTCCAGCGGAGGGCAACAAAAATTATTAGGGGACTGGAACACATGACTTATGAGGAGAGGCTGAGGGAACTGGGATTGTTTAGTCTGCGGAAGAGAAGAATGAGGGGGGATTTGATAGCTGCTTTCAACTACCTGAAAGGGGGTTCCAAAGAGGATGGATCCAGACTGTTCTCTGTGGTAGCAGATGACAGAAAGAGGAGTAATGGTCTCAAGTTGCAGTGGGGTAGGTTTAAAGTGTATATTAGGAAAAACTTTTTCACTAGGAGGTTGGTGAAACACTGGAATGCGTTACCTCGGGAGATGGTGGAATCTCCTTCCTTAGAAATTTTTAAGGTCAGTCTTGACAAAGCCCTGGCTGGGATGATTTATTTGGGGATTGGTCCTGCTTTGAGCAGGGGTTTGGACTAGATGACCTCCTGAGGTCCCTTCCAACCCTATTATTCTATGACCTCTGAACACTGAAACAGAACCTTAGCAGCCTGAATGCGAGAGAGAGAGAACTTGATTTTGTATATTTAAGATATCATTATGATCATCTAGTATGGGGTGGGCAAATTTTTTGCTCGAGGGCCACATTGGGGAATAGAAATTGTATGGCGGGCCATGAATGCTCAGAAAATTTGGGTTGGGGTTTGGGATGGGGTGTGGACTCTGGGGCGGGGGGGGCTGGGGATGAGAAGTTTGGGGTGCAGGAGGGTGCTCTTGGCTGGGATCGAGGGGTTTGGAGAGTGGGAGGGGGATTAGGGCTGGGGCACGGGGTTGGGACAATGGGGAGAGGCTCAGGGGGTGCAGGCTCTGAGTGGCGCTTACCTCAAGTGGCTCCCGGAAGCAGTGGCATGTCCCTCTCCGGCTCCAAGACAGAGGCACGGCCAGGGAGCTCTGCACGGTGCCCCATCCGCAGGCACCGCCCCTGCAGCTCCCATTGGAGTGCATAGGGGCCTCCTAAATAACATAGGCCAAAAAATTTCACGCAGTAATAAAAGCTTTTCTCTTTACTATGGTATTACACCATGTCTTCAATTGTGGTTCTTAAGATGAAAAAAATTACACCATCATCTTCAAATAATTGCCATTGGGGCCATGTCTTCCAAAGACTGGAACTCCTTAGCTGAAATTCCTCTCCCTAACTTGAATTCTTCATTGATCCTGCTCAAGTCTGATTGTTTCTAAGTGAAATCCCTTTCGTCCAGTTATACATTTCCCCCTCCCCTGCCACCTAAAACTGCTCCATGGTTCAGTCAGACGCGAAGACACAGTATAAAATTACCTCAAAGGCATCTGAAATCCGGTCCCCTCCCACTGGATCACTTACAATGAAGAGCGCATGAGGGGGAATTTTATAAGTTTATATTAAAAAAGCAGAGGGAGATTTATAGTAAACTGTCTGCAAATGCAAATATTTTTTAAAAGCACATCAAAAGCTGGGGAGGTTAAAACAGTTGGAATATTTGTTAAAATATTTTATATTTACACTTTTTAAAGGCTTTTTATTGGCAGAAATTGCTTGGGCCAGCAAAACACATTTGGTTTATTTTTTGAGAGATCCACAGCACATTATGATATGACTCATGACAGAGACAATCTTGCCATGAGAGTCACGCGTCGCTTGTAAGAATAAATCATATAGTTGTGGCTTGACAACATTATGCCATCCAAACTATACACCTAACCGTTTGGAAACAAACCTTCTCTTGAGATCATGTTTTCACATCTACACTAAAATCCCATACAAAATCTCTGTATGGAGAATGTGAAGATTGCCCATTTAAGCACTCAAAAGTCTTGAAATACTGGGTGAAATCCTAGCTCCATTGAAGTCAATAAAAACAACGAGGAGTCCAGTGGCACCTTAAAGACTACTAGATTTATTTGGGCATAAGCTTTTGTGGGTAAAAAACCCACTTCTTCAGATGCATCAGTGCAGTGGGTTTTTTACCCAGGAAAGCTTATGCCCAAATAAATCGGTTAGTCTTTAAGGTGCCACCAGACTCCTCGTGGTTTTTGTGGATACAGACTAACACGGCTACCCCTCTGATAATTGAAGTCAATGACAGTTTTGTCACTGACTACAATGGGGCCAGGATTGCACCCCACTGTACTAAGGTTTTACATGTGATCATAACACTCTCCCTGGTGTGCCTGCCCTATGACATATTTAATCACATCCCCATATTCTGTTCACAATAAAAATCTACAATTGTGGATGCACAAGTAACGTTGTTGGTTTTTACATCTTTTCATACTAACTACATACCAGTCAAGCATCAAACACCTCAATTCAGGTTCACTCCTTGCATGATATTTCTCCCTGCCTTATTTCCCCCTATTTCCTGCCTACTACAGGGATTGAAGGCTTAAGCCTTTGTAATGCAAACTGCTAATATCATGCTCTATCATATGTCATGCAATAGTATCCAGCCAAGAATCAGGGCCCTATTGTTCTAGGCACTATACAGACATACTGTCTCCAGGGTCCCCAAACCCCCAGTACATAGGAATATTGTTCCATCTATAAAGCACCCTAGAGTTGCCATCAAAGAGATGCAGCTCCCACCATAGACACTCAAACAGGGATCTTCAGAGCAGGCTGCAAGGTCTGTTTTAATAACATAATCTCCACCAACCATCCAAAATCTTTCTTATTGATCCACACCCCACCCTCTTCAGCCAGTTATAATACACTTTGCACAATCCCCCTTGTCAAATTAGCCCATTATACCTAGGGGAAAGGGAGTAGGAATATATCAACAACAAAAATGCTTAACCCTGTACTCCTCTCCTTAGGGTTCACTACCCCATCCCTTTCTGACACACTTCAAACCCCCCCTCCAAAATAACAAACACCATGCCCTTATGTCAGCCCCCCACACACATACAGGAAAATTATCTATGGTGATCTTAATCCAGCTACCCTCTTACACAGGCTTAGAAACAAGGGCCCTGAAGGGATAAGAGAGGGTTGAGGGAAGGAAGAATAACTCAGAATAGCAGCTGATCTAGTTTAATGTAAGCCACCCACCTAGGCAAATGTTTACTAGAGGTGATGAATACTCACAATCTTTTCTTAAACCCTCCGCCACTCAGACCTGCCTCAACACATAGGGTATGTCTGCACTGCAGAGTTAACCAGGGTTTTTATCCAAGTGTTGCCCCTGATCCACATACAAAACCCTTACACCTGAGATTGGCAGTGCTTTCAACCCAAGCTAGCTGGCACAGATAGGGGAGTGAGTTAGAGCACAGGTTCCACTTTCACTTAGACTGGTAACTCTTCCACTTTGCAGTGAGGACACAGACTAACCCACGCAAGTGCAGACAGTCCTTCGATACATTCCTACAATCCCTCCTTCTTTGCCCACTCCCGTACCCAGAAAAGCAGACACTGCAGCACAAAGAACCACGGGATATGCCCTAAAAAGTCCTAGCAACAAACATGGAGGAGTGCAGCATCAGTGAGGATGTCTGGTGTTTCTCAAATAGATGTTATAGAGATAGGTTCACACTGTTTCTATTTAGTAACAATCTGGAATATTTCTTTGTTGCTGTTCTTGTTATTAATATAAAATTATAGAATAAGAGGAATGGGGGCTGCCGCTTTAGGAATAAGGTGTGGGTACTGTGAATGAGCGCCTGCACTGGCAGCTGGGGTCAGGCGTTCAGAGTTAGTGCTCTACTTCTGCCACAGGAGGCTGGCTTGTAGCCGGGCACTGAGGGGACGTCTGTCTGCAAGAAGCACCTCAAGTAAAAGAATTGTATTCCCAAAAGAAGTTCTCTTGAAGGGCTGAGTCTTGTGATTAAGGGTGTAACCAATGCAGTATCTCAGGTAAGGGCTGATCACCCAGGCTAATTATCCAATAGTCTGGAGAAGAGAAGACTTAGAGGGGACATGATAACAGTTTTCAAGTACATAAAACATTGTTACAAGAAAGAGGGAGAAAAATTGTTCTTGTTAACCTCTGAGGATAGGACAAGAAGCCGTGGTCTGAAACTGCAGCAAGGGAGGTTTAGGTTGGACATTAGGAAAAACTTCCTGTCAGGGTAGTTAAGTTTTCAAATAAATTGCCCAGGGATGTTGTGGAATCTCTGTCATTGGAGATTTTAAAGAGCACGTTAGAAAAACACCTGCCAGATAATACTTAGCCTTGCCTTGAGTGCAGGGGGCTGGATTAGATGACCTCTCGACATCCCTTCCAGTCCTATGATTCTATTAGAACCTCCCAAACCAAGCAAGGAATTCAAATCAAGTCAACATATCACCCTCTCAAGCTTCTCACTATCTTCAACTTTGCCCGCCACATGGTCTCACTGCCACAAAGACGGTACAAAAGGAGCACAAGGTTATAACCCACACCCACAGAGCAATACTTGTCAATCATAAAAAAACCCAAACAACCCCTGGCATCCTATCAAACCATTATCCAAATCACCCAAACATATCTAGTATGCTTCACAGCCCCCAAGGTGTCACTTTCTGTGCTGGGTCGGAACGGTGTTCCCTTTACATGATTAACTCCCACTTCTGCTGCTGCCCCTGAGGTTTAGGGCTGGTGCTCCAGTGACCTGGTGGCTTCTTAATCTTGACTGGGCTGGGGAGAGGATGTAGTTTCCCTAAAGAGATTCCCTGCTCCTGTACTGATGCTGCCACTACTGGGGCATGAGCTACAGTTGCCTCGTGACTATTGGCCCCTGAAAAATCTCTTACTACCAGAGAGGCTCAGGGCTGTGACTGTGGTGGCCTGTTGACTCTTGAACCTTGGAGGAATCTCTTGCTGCCAAGCCACCAAAGACCTGTCCCTTTGCCCACCACAGTACCACCATTCTGTAATTACCCAAGAGGGTACACCTAGTTTCCCTTATTGCATATTCTGTCTGCAATCCTTTAAGCAGAACAGTGAGTGCTTATGAACATGTAAAATGTACTGCAGACACACTGCATTACTGTAGAAATCCCATGATGCTGATTAATAGCAATAATAATGCACAAGCAATTGTCCTTTGATTTTTCACATTTGTTCTATGGCTATTTTCCCACAAGTTTGATTATAGGAGTGAAAGTGTTTAATGGATCAGGAATAATAGCAATATAATACAAGAAAAGCTTTATGTACAGTTTTAAGAAATATTTCCCTTTGTTGAAGAAAATGGGACACTAGAGGGAAGTCAGTACGTTTATGGCACTATGTTTGTACTGCATTGTCTTTCCTTGCTAGAAAGTCTCTTATAGATTTACAACTGCCAATGTGAATTTTCAATTGCTGATAGTGACAGCTGCAGCCTGGGCTCTAGAACTGTGAAGAGGAGAAACTCATATACATCTAGCTTCACACTTCTTAAGACATAAGTCCCTGTGCATTTAATACAATTGTATTGCTTTGAAAAGATGCTCCAGCAAGGTTACAGCCTTCCACATAGCCTCTTTTCTTTTTGAAATATGAACCTCACTTGAAAGCTGATTCATTTCTGACTCCATTCCAAATGATCTTGACTTTACATCCCTGTGGAAGCAGGTATTTTATCTCAATTGTCTTGGATGGTCAGTTCCTGATCTACAGCTGCTGGATGAGATTCTCCGCTGTACAGTCAGCTCTCGTGAGGAAAGCCTGGGAACAAGCTGTCCTGTTCTCAGAGACTGCACTTCTGATCAGCTGTATTCCCACTTAGAGCTTTTAAGCTAGAAAGAACTCTCTGTTTTGGCCTTCTTAGAATGACAACATTAACCACTGAAAAGTGCAGCAGGATGAGATGTGAAACAATGCAATGAACCAGTAACTTGATAATTTATGGATGTATTTTAAGGTGTCTGATTTTTTTCTAAAGTAATATTCAATTTGCATAAAATACGAAGTATATTCCAGTTTTATTTAAATCACCATGCAATATAAATTCCAGTCTGAAGGTGACTAACAGTTATTATCCTGTTTTCACCTGGTATTTTATATTAGAGTTTAATAGAAACATACAATTTAAAAAATCTCAGCTAGTTTACTCAAGCATAAATTCATGTCAAGAACCTTTTTGACAATGACTGGTTTACTGCCAAACTGGACTGTTAAATTATTGTACATTATGTAAAATAATACACTAAAAACTGTCAGCTCTTTGAAACACTCCTTTAATCAAGAAATAACTTTAAAAGGATGGTTGGCAGGCCTAAAAATTGACCTAACATTTTCACATTATGGGTCAAATACTTTGGGGCATTCTGGACCCTTTTTTGTCACTCTTGCGGTGCACAGACTGGAAGGCAGCCGAATCTAGCCAGCTGAGACTCCACCCAGTATGGGGGGTAAGCTCTCAGCTGGCACATATCTAGCATACCCAGCTCCTGCACTATCCGCCAATCACCCACAGTGTAGTTAGCACTTTAGAGGAACAGCTGGAACCTGCTACATTCTAGCTGTGCCCAGTTGGTGTACATGCCCAGTTGCTGCTCTAGCCTGTGCTGGGATAGGGGCTAGTGCAGGGGTAGGCAACCTATGGCACGCGTGCTGAAGGCAGCATGCAAGCTGATTTTTAGTGACTCTCACACTGCCCGGGTCCTGGCCACCAGACCGGGGGGCTCTGCATTTTAATTTAATTTTAAATGAAGTTTCTTAAACATTCACTCTTCACTTAAAAACCTTATTTACTTTACCTACAACAATAGTTTCGTTATATATTATACACTTATAGAAAGAGACCTTCTAAAAATGTTTAAATGTATTACTGGCACACAAAACCTTTAATTAGAGTGAATAAATGAAGACTTGGCACACCACTTCTGAAAGGTTGCTGACCCCTCGGCTAGTGCATACCATCACAGGTTCCCTGATGGCCTCCACTCTCTGCCACATTGAGCAGAAATTTGTCACAGGTGAATATGTGGGGTTCTTTCTGTTCAAACATGTTTTAATTACTGACATTTCTGTGAAACTGTTACTAATAATGAGAAATGTAGTTTTAAAAATGAGTAGAACCATGGTCATTTGAACAACAAGCATGAGCTACTGCCAACCAGCTAGTACAGGTGTTTTATATGGAGCCACATTGCATTGGAGTATTTTAAAAGATTAGCTGCAGAGGTTTTTCAGAAACCCCAGGTGGCCTGGGTTTGGATTTCTCCTGTAGCTACCCAGTATTTGATTCACCTGCTCAGCCAGTGTGGTGTATTACTCTCAACAATCTAAAATTCTCAGGATGTGCATATATTAACCAATCAAAACTCCCTTTTCTTTCCAATGTCTTTGCTAGCTGCAGAATGATAAGCCATAAAATGTTAATTCTTCGCCCAGAGCTTCCAACAGGCACTGAAGATTATACAATTTAACTTCCCCCACTCGTGCACCACAGCACTAGGCAGTACATTCACTCTTCACTTATAATTCATCTTCGTCTAGAGCCTGTTTCTTTGGGGCAAGACAAACAATTCATTTACATATTACTAGCTCTGCCTGCTCCTCTGCGTGTAAAACAACAAACAGTTCCCAGGGATAAGAAAACAATATTCTTACTCATCGTACTGTCAAGCAAGGTGTAAACACATTCAAAACAATGACAGAAATAACAGAGCCAGAAAGCACCTCAAAAACACCAAGGATTGAGATCAGAATGGAAAATCAAAGTTTTAACACAAACTCCATAATACCCATTTCTCCTCTACATGAGGTTTTTCTGCCTCATAAACACTGGGCTATTTTTAGAGACTCTGTACTCTCAGCTCTGATGAGGTGAATTCTTACACTCATATTATTTATTCAATCAGTGTTTGTGAAAGCCGAATTCCAGACTAGACACACTTCTCAATGGTACAACTGGATAATATCCGAGGCACGTAAAATATGTTGTTGCTCTAACAAGTCATATACATAGCATTTTATAAATATAATCTGCCTCCATTCTTAATTTCTATAAAACATCCTCCATGCTGAAAAAAACAAATGTTAAATGTAAACACTTGACAGTTGAAGCATTAGGCAGGTTCTTAGGCTGAATTCATTTTTGTTCGGTCCACAGGTTGACCCTCTGCTATAGTCACTTGCACTTTTGAGTGCCACACCAATAAGTGTCACAGCAGATTTGAAACATATCTGCTTAACTCTGCTGTTTAAGCTTCTAACTTTAAAGGGACTATTAGTCTTTCAGTTACTACAAAATATCGAGAAGGAGAAAATGGCAGAAGGAATGGTTCACAAGTGATCTGAACGTTGGAAACCAGTACAAGGTTTGGTTCTGGTTTGAAAGTGGGTGAAGGACAGGGGCTTTTCTTAGTTTACCTGAACAATGTCACTCATCCTTTATTATTATGGACATAGTTGGGCACTATTTACTCCCATAAAACTCCCATTAGTTTGAGTGGAGGCCTTCCTGGGTTAGGAATGCAGGATTGGACTTTAACCAAACCTGTTACATATTTTATTACATTTATATACAATAACAGCTGAGTTGGTCTTTTCACACTTTGGAATGCATTTGAATTAATGTTGGACCAAATGATTTCAGTATGAAACTTCACAACAGCACAAAAATTCCAGGATAATGGAATCGTCTTTGAACCAACATATTTGGTGAACAACCTTCTGGAAGACATCTTTGAAAATCAAAAACTACCAAAGTAACTAAGAAAAAAGAAAACTGATGAGGGAGGGTGAATAACAGGGGTGAAAGTAAGTTGAGTGACTTACCGGTACTCTGGGGCCAGCTCTGGCCCCCGGAAGGGGCGGGGCCTAGGGCGGAAGGGGCGGGGTTGAGGGGGTCACAGCCAGCCCCAGCCACCCTGTAAGGTAAGTGTCCCCCCCAGCAGGGTAGCAGCAGCAGCCCGGGGCTCCGGGGGCTATTTAAAGGGCCCGGGGCTCCCCTCTTCTACCGCCCCGGCCCTTTAAATAGCCGCCGGCGCCCTGGAGTAGTGGCGGCGGGGCTCCAGTGGCTATTTAAAGGGCCCAGGCAGCAGAAGCAGGGGAGCCCCAGGCCATTTAAATAGCTGTAGGAGCTCTGCAGCTGCTACCCCAGGGCTCCAGCAGCGGGGCTCTGGAGGCAATTTAAAGGACCTGGGGCTCCAGCCACTGCTGGGAGCCCCAGGCCCTTTAAATTGACCCCTGGGGAAGCCGGGCTGCCCCAGTATGGTGCACTGGCTCTTGCCGGTACACCGTACCGGGGCATACCGGCTTACTTTCACCTCTGGTGAATAAGGATGCATAAACCATAAAAGACAGTGAGCTGTAGCTCACGAAAGCTTATGTTCAAATAAATTTGTTAGTCTCTAAGGTGCCACAAGTCCTCCTTTTCTTTTTAAAAGACAACTAGACTCTGCAAAGCTAGCTGCAATAGTGTCTTCATTTATATTCATATCCAGCTACCCTTGTGGAATATCTGTTATAATTACAAGTACTAAAGTCTGAATTAAAGGAAGCCGACTATAAACTCTTTGGATATAACTTATACAACACACATAAAAGAGAACAATATGCAATAAATAGTATGTCTTAAAAGAAAATAGTAGCCAGAATAGCCGCTGAAATCTAATAATGATTTAGTAACAGAAACTGACTCATTTATTACACAAATCTGTACAGTTAGAGCACAGAGCTCAGCTACAATTACCATGTACTCTTGAACAAAAAACAAATGTTTTGAGGTCCTGATTAAAAATCCACTAAAGTCAAAGGAAAGATTCTCATTGACTTTAATGTGGTTTAATCTGTAAGAGTAAGGTCTGATTGCTTTGAAGATATTGAGACAACTTTATTCCTGTAATTAGTACTAGATAGCACCAGTATTTAACAGACCAGTCTTCTTCCTAAATGACAAATCACACCTCAAAATTGCTTTCACAGTAGTGACACCCTAGAGCTATGCAAGACCCTGAACTGTCCTTCAGTTTTTACCACCAGAAACATTGCCAATACGTACTGTTCTGTTTCCACCTGCAGCATAGTCTAAATGAAGGTAAATAAGGCATTCATGCAAGAAATTAACACATGGCACAAAATAATACTGAGCTTCAGGGTGAAAGCTAGCCTTGTAGTCCAAGTGAAAATCAAAAATCTAACTTTGTGTGTGCAATCCCAAAACCGCATCTCATTAATACTGCTAAAAGCCCTAATAAATGGACTGGCTGGACAGGCACACAATCCCAAGCTAATAGTTGTTAGTTGTATCATGGTCTAAAAATTGCATACCAGATATTTTCCCAATTTTATCCTCCTCAGTTATTTTTTTATATTACAAAGTCTTCCAAGTGATGCATTTTTGAGTTGTTTACATCCTGTGTAAAACTGCCATGTCCAAGATACTGAATACAGATAGCTAAATATAATCTTCATCATCCATTAATAGTGCTATAATGCAGATCCTAGTTTTTGCGAAATGGATAGTTATATATAACTTTTCTTCTTCAAGGAGAATGACACCAATGCTATTCATAGGAGCCTAAGGGAGTGCCCAGCTATGAAATTTCAGAAGTGATGTAGAAGACACTATTTAAAAGGTTAAACTCTGAGTAAAATTCTGTGCTTCACCTTTTGTTGGTACAGCAAAGAACTCAAAGCCCAGGGGAAAGAGGGGCAAAGGTCACTTTATGCCACCTTTGAACCCTGCAGGCGGTTCCCAGGACTGAAACAGTCCACAGTTTAGGTATCTCAGCTCGTTGTTCAAAATTACTGCATCCTGTTTCAGGCTGACTATGTGTGGCAGTGCCACACAGCATACTTACAGAATAGAAAACAATGAAATGCAAGAGCCAGAAACCTTGAAACTAAAAGAGAGAATTTGAAAGATATTTTGAAATAAGCACAAAGCCAGTACGTGGGGTAAGTGGGGACTACTTACCAAGCAGTCCAATTCATTATGTCACTTCCACGTTAGAAAGGGATTGTTTGATTTGTTTTAATATACTGACCCATGTCCTGTGTTGGGAAGTTACATCAGAGCTCTCAGAAGTCTCTCTAAGGCTGAAATGATCGCTAAGGAGCCCTAATACACTATCAAAAAATTTGGCAGACCATTGACCATGTTGACTATGATACATAAATGAGAGGGAGTCCAGCTGAAGGTAGAATTTAAAAAGCACAGAGCTACAAGAAGCCATTATTATCTTTTGGTCACAGAAAACCAGAGAACGCCCATCAGAATATAACACATAAACAATTCCTCAGACCCACAGCCCTGCCTTCTTTCAGACAGTCTTTCTTCCTCTTCTGGGAGCAACTGCTTTCATGGTCACTCCCTGGAGCACCTATGTGAGCCTGAGTTGTTATTAATTCTTCATTTGCCTGGGACAGGGTAGGACCTCTGCACCATATCATTGTACCCATCTAGTCTTTGCTTTCTGTGGATATTCTAGTAAATGGAAAAACAACGAGGAGTCCTTGTGGCACCTTAGAGACTAACCAATTTATTTGGGCATAAGCTTTCATGGACTATAATCCACTTCAACAGATGCATGGAGTGAAAAATTCAGTAGGCAGGTATAAATATACAGCACATGAAAAGATGGGGGAGTTGCCTTACCAGGAGGGTCAGTGCTAATGAGGCCAATTCAGTCATGATGGATGTGGCCCATTCCTAACAGTTGACAAGAAGATGAGAGTATCAACAGAGGGAAAATTATTTTTTGTACTGACTCAGCCACTCCCAGCCTTTATGCAGGCCTAATTTGATGGTGTTAAGTTTTCAAATTAATTCCTGTCCTCGCTTACAGACAGCCCCCCAACCTGAAGCAAATACTCACCAGCAACTACATACCACACAACAGAAACACTAACCCAGGAACCAATCCCTGTAACAAACCCTGTTGCCAACTCTGTCTGCATATCTATTCAAGGGACACCATAACAGGATCTAACCACATCAGCCACACCATAAGGGCTCATTCACCTGCACATCTACCAGTGTGATATATGCCATCATGTGCCAGCAATGCCCCTCTGCCATGTACATTGGCCGGACAGTCTCTACGCAAAAGAATAAATGGACACAAATCAGACATCAAGAATTGTAACATTCAAAAATGAGTAGGAGAGCACTTCAATCTCCCTGGACACTCAATAACAGACTTAAAAGTGGCCATTCATCAAAAAAAAAAACTTCAAAAACAAATTTCAATGAGAAACTCCAAAACTGGCATTAACTTGCAAACTGGATACCATGAAATTAGGCCTGAATAAAGACTGGGAGTGGCTGAGTCAGTACAAAAAATAATTTTCCTTCTGTTGATACTCACACCTTCTTGTCAACTGTTGGGAAAGGGCCACATCCACCCTAATTGAATTGGCCTCATTAGCACTGACCCTCCACTTGGTAAGGCAACTCCCATCTTTTCATGTGCTGTATATTTATACCTGCCTACTGAATTTTTCACTCCATGCATCTGATAAAGTGGGTTATAGCCCATGAAAGCTTATGCCCAAATAAATTCGTTAGTCTCTAAGGTGCCACAAGGACTCCTCGTTGTTTTTGCTGATACAGACTAACACGCTACCCCTCTGAAATCTAGTAAATGGGTTTATTAGCAGGTATTTTCACAATAATTTTTAAGTGAAAATCAAAAGCAAGAATTTTGGAACAGATATAAAGCCTCATGCTTCAGGGCATAAGAAAACCTTTAATTAAAGGAGGCGAGGGAGAAACTTTTTCTTGTGGGCAAGTTATTGCACAAATGCCTATTCCAAGGTGTCTTGCACCTTCCTCTGAAGTATCTGGTAGTGGCCACTACTGGGAGATAGGACAGTGGAGTCGCTGGATCACAGGGCCAGTCTGGTACAGCTATTCCTGTGTTCTTATGGAAGCAAATTCTGAATGAATAAATGTGAGTTTTTTCACTGGAAAGCTGTTTCAAAGAGTTATGTTCATCCAATGGAGTGCTGTTGTTTCCTTTTTGCTATACATTATACCCTATTTCTCTACACTTCTTAAATGTACTTCTAGAACCCTACAGAATTACTAAGGTCACCATTTGTGATGAAGATGTGTGTAACAAACACGCAAAGATTCAAGTACTATATTTCTAACCACATCCATCGGTTCCTGAAATTAGTACTGTCTGCCCAAATTAATTGTAAACAAAAATAATTATATTTAAATATATTTTCCCAGTACTGAGCATCTGACAAGAGAGGCTCTCAGAGTGCTTTACAAAGATGGGTATCAAATGTTCCACGTGAATATTTTTAAGATAGTGGGGTATTTCTCTTCAAGTCATTTCTCATTGAAACTACTTTTTAAAACCACAGTGTGTTTTGAAAGGCTTGCTCCTTTGATAGGTTCTATGATCTCACCCAGTCACTCGTTGACTCATGTTGTGTAACATTTCTCACTGGGTTTCAGTCATAACAGAAGGGCCATTCCTTGCAAAGCGCACCTTCAGGAGAAAGCTAGGAAGAGTAAAGAAATAGTGTAGCTGGAAATGAAGCCAACATAAAATCATGTTTAGTATGTGTTTATTCTACACACCATTAGGTAACGGCAAATCTATATTTAAGAACATTGCAAATTTCTCCCAGATGCATCACACCTTTACAGAGGTTCCCACATTCAGAGCCTGACTCCAGCATAAACACTCATATCAGGCACAGAGCTCTCTCTCTCTCTTTGCTTTGGTCCCTCACTATAATGTTTATAAATGGCAGCATAAGAAGATATTTTTAATGATGTTCCCAAAACTCTGGGTATATTTTGAATTCATTTACATTAGTGAATTAAATATTCATATTGATGGAGCAACTCGATTCATTTTTTTTAAAGTGCCTTCTTTTCGGCCAGTGCAGCTTTTCATCGCCTGCAACAGTAATTTTAGATTTTAAATGCAAATGTTTTTTCCCCTCCCCGCTTCCTTGGCTCTACTCCCAAGATGTTTTTCTTCTTTCATCTTATCCCACATCTCAATATATAAAAGCAATAATAGGACTAATTAATGTTTAGCTGTTTAACTTCCATTTTATGCAGAGTAGACATCTGATTATCAAATCCACCAAATGTCTGCAATTTGACCACGTTCTGCAGCTGCGCTTCCTCTCACTTGCTATAGTGCTCTTCTCTTTTTTCTCTAAACTGCTTGCTTTGTGATACACGTGATATACAATCCTCTGTGTACAGCTTCGAAGTAAATGTGGGATATTATTCTATCTTCAAAGCCAAAACAGAGATGGGCTGTACCAAGCTTTTTGGGGGCGGGGGGTTGGGGGGGAAAGAGAGGCAATGATTGCAGATGTCCAGGCTGTATGCAGTAAAACTAGTCAGCATCACTGTCAGCTTGGCTGTCACTGTCACAATAAACTTCCCAGATGTTCTATCTGGAAATGTCACAAAATGTCATGGCATAAGTTGCTATATTTTGTTTTCTGCAGAAAGGGTGAACGATAATAAAACAGCCTCAGGAGCATAGGGGCTAGCCACCAGCAGCTTGTAAAGGTCTCAGTAAAAAAGTGTAAGAGTGTGTGTGTGTGTGTGTGTGTCTCTGGAAAAGAAGCAAACATCAGCAGTTTATTTTTTTAATTAATAGCAGTGCTCATGCTGATAGTCGTTTAACATTTGAATAAGAACAGAAAGAAAGGGCCTTTTGTCATCTCGTCTGATTATCAAAGCTCCTTTTGTCTATGAACTACAGCTCTAGAGTCAGATTAGTTATTGACAGAGCCAGTACAAATTTGTTCCTTGTTAATTTATCTTCTGGAATTTGATGTAGTGCCCTAGAATTAACAGCCAGCCTTCTGTGAAATAAGCTCTTCATTGGTGACATCCACCTGGAACAAGGCTTTACATTTTAAAACAAGTCCTTTAAAAGCAGGGATTTTGACTTCTCCATAAAATTATGAAGTTTCTTGTTCTTGAGCTGAAGTACAGCTTGGGCTATCTGGCTGGGTGCGTCATTCTCTCTCACATTATTTTTGTTTGGTTTTTAGAAAGCAATGTAGCAGCACAAACAACAATCATAGAGGCATATGCTCAACAAGATGCCCGTCACTTAGCCATTATTAGAAAGTGCTTTATGTTAAACACTGCCATCTACATATCTAAAGCAAGCTTCAGACAATTTGTTTATAAAGAAGTGAAATCAGAATATAGGAAAAGGAAATCAATCATCTTTCATTCCATCTTTTTCTCATTACTGTAAGGCTCAATGCATGTATAGAGGGCACAGTTAAAATCATCAAAATTTTGCCTTTGCAATAATTAACTTTACTGTGGAATGTTAATGTTTCAATAATATTATCTACTTGCAATGCCCAAATTGTCAAGTGTTTTAAAAAAAGCCAGTGGACTCAAATATTGGTTCTGATTATTATTTGTTATTTAGTGGAAACCCATCTCTGGTTTGGTCTGTAAAATTATTGTGGTATACATGATTTTTTCCACACAATATGTTATTCAGCTGGTATTGTAGCTATATACAGAGCTGAAGACAAGGTACTGAGCAAAAATAAATGCTTAGGCAAAGACACAACCATTTGTTTTCAAAGAAAGAGATATAGACCCTGTGACAATGATTTATTCCAATGACTATTTCAGTCATGTCAAATGATTCAGATGCTATAATTTAGTATTGTGGATTTTGCTACATTTAAATACAGTACCATTTTTGAACAGTTGTATTATTGTTTAGAGGACAAACTGCATCTATGCTTCAGCCAATTGGAAACCAGTTCACTCAGAATTCCTTTCCATTTGTCCTCACAAAGACACATTTTTCCTCTGTGTGAATATACAAAAAATCATCATCCGCAGATTCCAGGGGAAGAACAGTTCTTTCATAAACTATATCTTATATTAATTTACCTTTCTCATCATATTCTTAGTCCATTCAAGTCACGCAAAGAAAGTCAATGAGTGGACATTATGGCACCGTTTTTCCTACAGGGGCTTGCCATCATTATTCATGATTATCATACGATAGTTTATTTCTCAACTTTCACATTGCTGTAGAAAAATCACAAATACCCAAATGAATGAATGCAAAAAAAAAAAAGTTTAAAAACCTGCATTATAGCTTGGTGTAATCTTCTGATTTTTTAAATGTAACCTTTGCTTACACAGTACTTCTCTCTGGGCCACAAATGCAGATTGACAAGTGTGCTACTTGGAGCTAACAAGACAGGATCTTTTAGCTAAGACAGTAGAAGCTGATGCTTTTAGATCCAGAGATCCTTGTTGTGCTCCTTAGTGCTGACGGTGACCCACCTAGAAGCATTGCATAGCATAAAGATGTAATGGGGCTCATCGTTGTTTGGACCATCTGTTCAAAAACCATGAGTCAAATTCTGCTGGCAGTTATACTTGTCTATTCCCACTGAAGTCAATGGGTGTTGTGCAGCCATATAGTGATCATACTCTAAACATTTCTTGCCCTTTGAAAGAGCCTACCAGTTTGAGAAACACACCCCATACTTCAAATGTGGAACACTAGTAGAACCAGTAATATCTCTCAGTGTGGTACAACCTTTTAAAGTGAATGCACTGCATCTTTGTTAAAATTTTAAAATCTTGTATTCCATTAAGTAAAGACTTACAATAAAAATTTTGAATTATATATCAATGCAGTACAGAGTTCCAGAGGATGTCCAATGAACCAATACATGCAAGAAATATAAAGGTAATAAACCACTATAGGCAAAAATCATTAATAAGAAGAGAATCTAGCAAGCTAGCTTATATAAATTATGGGTATTTTCCTTGAACATAATAAAGAGTTATCCTGCAGGCAGAAATGGTCTCATGTTATCCCACAGAGAGTACTTAAAATAAAAGTGGGGATCATTAGATGACAACTAAGAAAATAATTCTCTCTTAAAGTGATATTTGATTATGCTTAGAGTCATAATATATTGTGCCTATAGGTATATTTTCAAAGAAACTTCTTGCAGAGGAAAAATGTGCAATATGATAGCAGTACAAAAAGTAATTCACTCCTCTTTCTCATAAAGATAATTTAGGAGTCTAATCTGCCCTTGCTATGCATGTGTAACTTCTGTTGGGATCAATGGGAATTACACAGCGGTGTTTAGGGAAGAACGTAGTTAGTTTACTCTAGATGGAAAAATTAGGTGACATAGGTCATGAGCACAAGGAATCTTAAAAAGAGGATGTGCTAACCGAAGGGAAAATGAAATAAGGTCATTCCACAGGCTACTAGACTGAATATACTGAGCTGACAGTTTGGAGCCACAGTTATTAGCCTTTTAGGGTGAGAATTTTAAGGCCACCAAGGGGACTTGGGTGCCTAATTCTCATTAATTTCTAATGTCTTCATGGTGCTGTTCACTTCTCCCTCGTTGGGATCTAACTTTTTAGACAACCATTATCAAAGGAAGATCCATAGAAAGTTAACTGCTGTGTCCTTCAGGTAAGAGGCTATGTATATACAAGGACAATACTAGTTACAGGCGCAAGGTGACCTAGATGAAAAAGAGGAGTGGAACATTGGCCATGGTATCCCTCTGGTTTCATTTGAGATCCCAGATTCACCAGCCTGAAAGCAGAAGTCCTAAATGCAAATAACAGTTTAAAAAGAGTTAAGGGAAAGTGATCACTTGTCATATAGGGAGAGTTTAGGAGCAGGTCACCAATGATTAGCTGTAGCTCACGAAAGCTTATGCTCAAATAAATTGGTTAGTCTCTAAGGTGCCACAAGTACTCCTTTTCTTTTTACTTAAGATAGGAGTATTCCCTGTAGAACCAGTTTGATCTTAGGGCTTGTCTACATGGTACGGTGATGCACACTATGGGGGTGTGATTTCTAAAGCTCAATGATATGCTGTACATTAATTTGCCCATGTAGAGCTGCTGGTATGTGCTAAATATCTGAAGCAGCACTACATTAAAGCACACTAGGGAACACTTAGTACACAGCAGCAGGATCTACAAGGACCACCTACTGTGCAACACATTAAGGCACTTTAGAAATTGCACCCCTATAGTGCACACTACCTCACTATGTAGACAAGCCCTTATTCTGAATATCAGAAGCCAAGAAATTCAGTTAAGGCTTGAACTCTAAACAGTTTGTCCAGTTGCACTTAAGTACTACAGATCATACAAAGCCACTACATCAGAGCTGAGAGAGAGTCACCTTAATTCGAGTTTCCTTGTTTTTATCAATGTATTTTAATTTTTAACAAATACTTTGGTTCCTTTTAATAGCAGCACACAAAAATATAAACAAAAGTAACATTTTATATTTAAATTGTGCCAGACGTGCCTTTAGTACTGATGTGAATAGAATCGTTATTGTTCTTCAGTGCATGTTTTACGAAGTCTTTGACAGAGCACATTTGCCACGATTTGTGGATGTTAAGGGCACAGTATTATAACTGCATTGTATTGCATTTCTGTTTATATTACACTGGTACTGAAGAGACTAGCCTATTACAGTTCTGTCATTGCTCTTTCTCTGGAGGCTTATATGACTTGAACTAATGATGTTGATCAGAAAGCTGATAAGCCCTGCCCCTGCCCCGAAGGCCCCGCCCCTGCTCCGCCTCTTTCCTTGAGACCCTACCCCTTCTCTGCCTCTTCCCCAAGGCCTCATCCCCTTCTCTGCCTCTTTCCCCAAGGCCCTCCCCTGTTGCTCACTCCTCTCCCCTCCTGCCCCTTTCACTTGCTGAATCATGTCAAGGAGCCTGCCTGCAGATATGATATACACCTGTATGTGTGTATATATATATATGCACCATATATACCTATATGTGTATATATATTATTTATTTACCTTTTTGAAAATTGCGTCCTTTGCCTCAGCACCTGGGTTCCTTATGGTAATTAAAACTAAATATGAAGTTCACAAAATATAGGTCTAAAGTGACTTAAAATCTGTGCATTCTGGATTTAACGGTCTGGAGGTCATTCAAAAGCTTGAACATAGAGGTATGTCTTGTAACATACCTTGAAGCTTGCCAAGCGTATGGTCTAACAGACTGCCAGAGAGAGTAGGTGCCAGAGGTGTTGGCTCCAAGGGTATGGCTACTGTCAAGGTTCCTTCCCCACTCTGAACTCTAGGGTACAGATGTGGGGACCTGCATGAAAACCTCCTAAGCTTACTTTTACCAGCTTAGGTTAAAACTTCCCTAAGGTACAAACTATTTTACCCTTTGCCCTTCGACTTCCACTGCCACCACCAAACTTTATCTGGGTTCCCGAGAAAACGTAGTTTGCAACGTCTTTCCCCCCAAAATCCTCCCAACCCTTGCACCCCACTTCCTGGGGAAGGTTTGGTAAAAATCCTCACCAATTTGCATAGGTGACCACAGACCCAAACCCTTGGATCTTAGAACAATGAAAAAGCATTCAGTTTTCTTACAAGAAGACTTTTAATAGAAGTAAAAAGGAATCACCTCTGTAAAATCAGGATGGTAAATACCTTACAGGGTAATTAGATTCAAAACATAGAGAATCCCTCTAGGCAAAACCTTAAGTTACAAAAAAGACACACAGACAGGAATATTCATTCTATTCAGCACAGCTATTTTCTCAGCCATTTAAAGAAATCATAATCTAACGCATCTCTAGCTAGATTACTTACTAAGTTCTAAGACTCCATTCCTGTTCTGTCCCCGGCCAAAGCATCACGCAGACAGACACAGACCCTTTGTTTTTCTCCCTCCTCCCAGCTTTTGAAAGTATCTTGTCTCCTCATTGGTCATTTTGGTCAGGTGCCAGCGAGGTTACCTTTAGCTTCTTAACCCTTTACAGGTGAGAGGATTTTTCCTCTGGCCAGGAGGGATTTTAAAGGGGTTTACCCTTCCCTTTATATTTATGACAGCTACACTGCAATCAGAGATGTGATGGCAGCATGAGCTATCAATCCGAGTATGTACCCAGGGGGACCAGGTGAGCTAGCACATCTCACACTGAAGCCGGTGCCACTACTTCTTCACTATTATTTTAGTTGGGCTAGCTAAATTAAAGCTAGCATGATTATGCCTTCCCAAGCTGCATTCACACCTCTAATTGCAGTGTAGACATACCCAAGAACACCTTGTTAGTTCTGCAGAGTTAAACCCACTCCAAGGAAGAGTTACTCAGGACACTCTGTTAGTCTATAAGGTGCCACAGGACTCTTTGCTGCTTTTACAGATCCAGACTAACACGGCTACCCCTCTGATTCAGGACATACAGTTCAGAGAGAGAGCAAACATCTCTCAATTAGATGGATCCTTCACCATATTAGCCTTTGCAGATTAACTCTGAATTAACACAAACAAAACAACAAAAGACTAGAGGGGAAATCTCTAGTGACCGCAAAGTGAGCAATAAAGGGCTGTCCTGGATTAAAATCAGTTAAGAGACAGGAAGCAAATGGTGGCAATCAGTGGCCAATTCTCAGCATGTAAGAGGTTAACATGCTGTACTAGGCAGACATCAAAGGCTGCACAGAGTAATAGGCTGGTTTTGAACTTGGACTCGTGACATCCTCGGAATCATAGGTAATGGCATTAAATGGGTAGCTAGTACGATTCTTCCACGATAATAGTGAATCAAATGTCCCAGTCTGGTTCAAGGGGAATATTGTGATTCTAGAGGTGCTATCTTCCACAGGAGATGTAAAACTGAGGTATTGTGCTGACCATTTTGTGGTCATTAGGGAGCCAGTGGCATTTTTTGCAAGAATAGCAGTGTTGACCTCAGGTTTCAGAATGGTAGCCGTGTTAGTCTGCATCATCAAAAACAATGAGGAGTCCTTGTGGCACCTTAGAGACTAACAAATTTATTTTATGTATGCCCAAATAAATTTGTTAGTCTCTAAGGTGCCACAAGGACTCCTCATTGTTTTTGGTGTTGACTTCAGTGTCTTGGTCAAATTCAATTTGGATAATTACATTCTGGCTACCTATATCCACTCCCCCCACCCCCAAAAAACACTTGTTCCCTAGTGTTGCTGAACACTGTTTAACAAGGTTCTGCATTTGTCCCCAACTCAGCCATGGATCTGCTACATGATCTTGGACACTGACTTTAACCTATTTGGCCTTCAGTGTACAAATCTATAAAGTGGAACCTACTCCCAACAGGATGTGGTGAGAATGAATTAATAGATATAAAATGATTTGAGATCTAAGGCACTGTATTAACCAATATTATTTTAATTTCAATGGATAGATGTAAACAATGTTAAGGAACAGATTTCTATATTTATAGTAAATTAACGCATATGCATCGACTAAAATTATTTATAATCCTAAAATGCAGTAATTGCCAATATAACTATTAAAGGGCAAGAGCTATGTGCAGAACACAATGCCATCCACAGCCTGAGAAATAACTCTGACATCATAATCAAAAAGGCTGACAAAGGAGGTGCTGTCGTCATCATGAATAGGTCAGAATCTGAACAAGAGGCTGCTAGGCAGCTCTCGAACACCACATTCTACAAGCCATTACCCTCTGATCCCAATGAGGGTTACCAAAAGAAACTAGGTTTCAGAGTAGCAGCCGTGTTAGTCTGCATCCGCAAAAAGAAAAGGAGTACTTGTGGCACCTTAGAGACTAACAAATTTATTTAAGCATAAGCTTTCATGAGCTACAGCTCACTACACCATCTGCTCAGGAAACTTCTTGAAAAAGCACAGGAACAAATCCGCACAGACACACCCCTAGAACCCCGAGCAGGGGTACTCTATCTGCTACCCAAGATCCATAAACTTGGAAATCCTGGATGCCCCATCTTCTCAGGCATTCGCACCCTGACAGCAGGATTGTCTGGCTATGTAGACTCCCTCTTCAGGCCCTACGTTACCAGCGCTCCTAGCTATCTTCGAGACACCACTGGCTTCCTGAGGAAACTACAATCCATCGGTGATCTTCCTGAAAACACCATTCTAGCCATCATAGATGTAGAAGCCCTCTACACCAACATTCCACACAAAGATGGACTACAAGCCATCAGGAACGGTATCCCCAATAATGTCACGGCAAACCTGGTGGCTGCACTTTGTGACTTTGTCCTCACCCATAACTATTTCACATTTGGGGACAATGTATATCTTCAAATCAGCGGCACTGCTATGGGTACCCGCATGACCCAACAGTATGGCAACATTTTTATGGCTGACTTAGAACAATGCTTCCTCAGCTCTCGTCCCCTAATGCCCCTACTCTACTTGTGCTACTACACTGATGACATCTTCATCATCTGGACCCATGGAAAAGAAGCCCTTGAGGAATTCCACCATGATTTCAACAATTTCCATCCCACCATCAACCTCAGCCTGGACCAGTCCACACAAGAGATCCACTTCCTGGACACTACAATGCTAATAAGTGATGGTCACATAAACACCACCCTATACCGGAAACCTACTGACAGCTATACTTACCTACATGCCTCCAGCTTTCATCCAGACCACACCATACGATCCACTGTCTACAGCCAAGCTCTACGATACAACCGCATTTGCTCCAACCCCTCAGACAGAGACAAACACCTACAAGATCTTTATCAAGCATTCTTACAACTACAATACCCGCCTACTGAAGTGAAGAAACAGATTGACAGAGCCAGAAGAGTACCCAAAAGTTACCTACTACAGGACAGGCCCAACAAAGAAAATAACAGAACGCCACTAGCCATCACCTTCAGCCCCCAACTAAAACCTCTCCAGCGCATCATCAAGGATCTACAACCTATCCTGAAGGATGACCCATCACTCTCATAGATCTTGGGAGACAGGCAAGTCCTTGCTTACAGACAGCCCCCCAACATGAAGCAAATACTCACCAGCAACCACACACCACACAACAAAAACACTAACCCAGGAACCTATCCTTGCAACAAAGCCCGTTGCCAACTGTGTCCACATATCTATTCAGGGGACACCATCATAGGACCTAATCACATCAGCCACACTATCAGAGGCTTGTTCACTTGCACATCTACCAATGTGATATATGCTATCATGTGCCAGCAACGCCCCTCTGCCATGTACATTGGCCAAACCGGACAGTCTCTACGTAAAAGTATAAATGGACACAAATCAGACGTCAAGAATTATAACATTCAAAAACTGGTAGGAGAACACTTCAATCCTTCTGGTCACTCGATTACAGACCTAAAAGTGGCAATACTTCAAGAAAAAAATTCAAAAATAGACTCCAACGAGAGACTGCTGTATTGGAATTAATTTGCAAACTGGACAACATTACATTAGGCTTGAATAAAGACTGGGAGTGGATGTGTCATTACACAAAGTAAAACTATTTCCCCTGTTTATTTCCCCCGCCTACTGTTCCTCACATGTTCTTGTCAACTGCTGGAAATGGCCCACCTTGATTATCACTACAAAAGATTGTTGTTTTTTTCCCCTCTCCTGCTGGTAATAGCTCACCTTACCTGATCACTCTCGTTACAGTGTGTATGGTAACACCCATTGTTTCATGTTCTCTGTGTATATAAAATCTCCCCACTGTATTTTCCACTGCATGCATCCGATGAAGTGAGTTGTAGCTCACTAAAGCTTATGCTCAAATAAATTTGTTAGTCTCTAGGTGACACAAGTACTCCTTTTCTTTTTGCGGATACAGACAAACACGGCTGCTACTCTGAAACTACATATAGTGTTTATCATCATTTCATTTTAAGAATATCTCTTTTTTTATCCTGACCTTTAAACGACTGTATATGACGCAAATGAGCAAATTACAGAACTGAATTGCAAGTGAGAATGTGTGGTATCCTGGTAATTTTATGTTCAGATGAGCTGGTGGGTTTCATTTGAGAAGCACAAAATGTTATTCTCTTTGGGCCACTGTCATGAAAATCAACTCAACTCTACTGAACTCAATGAAGCTATAGTAAGAGGACAAAAAATAAAAATATACCACCCTGGGTAAACAACAGCATAAGAGAGGCAGTTAGAGACAAAAATGCAATCTTTAAAAATTGGAAGTCAAACAGAAAATAGCATAAACTCTGACAACTCAAGTGTAAAAGTGTAATTAAGCATGCCAAAAAAAAGAATTTGAAGAGCAACAAGCGAAGGACACATAAACTAACAGCAACAAATTGCTTAAGTACATCAGAAGAAGGAAGCCTGCCAAAATATCAATGGAGCCACTAGCCAACTGAAGTGCTACAACAGCATTCAGGGAAGACAAGGCAGTTCCATAAAAACTAAATGAATTCTTTCCATTGGTCTTCACTGAGAGGATGTGAAGGAGATTCCCACACCAGAGCCATTCTTTTTAGGCGACAAATTTGAGGAACTGTCTCAGATTGAGGTGTAAGTAGAAGAGGTTCTGGAACAAACTGATAAATGAAACAATAAGAAGTGACCAGGGTCAAATGATATTCACCCAAGAGTTCTGAAGGAACTTAAATATGAAATTACAGAACTACTAACTCTGCTATGTAACTATTGCTTAAATCAGCCTCTGTACCACATGAATAGTGGATAGCTAATGTGACATGGATTTTTAAAAAGGCTTGAGAGGTGATCCTGGCAATTACAGGCCAGTAAGTCTAACATCAGTACCAGGCAAATTGATTGAAACTACAGAAAAAATCGGAATTATCAGACACATACATAAACATGACATGTTGGAGAAGAGTCAGCATGGCTTTTGTAAAGGGAAATCATGCCTCACCAAACTATTAGAATTATTTGAGAACTTCAACAAATATGTGGATAAGGCTGATCCCAGTGAATAGTTTACTTGGACTTTAAGAAAGTCTTTGACAAGGTCCTTCACCAAACGCTTTTAAGCAAACTGAGCAGTCACGGGATAAGAGAGAAGATTTTTTCATGGAACAGTAATGGGTTAAAAGACCGGGGGGAAAGGGTAGGAATAAATGGACAGTTTTCACAGTGGAGAAAGGTAAATATCAGGGTTGTCTGAGGGTCTTTCCTGGGACCAGTGTTGTTCAACATATTCATAAATCATCTGGAATAAAAAGGTAAACAGTGAGGTGGCAAAGTTTGGAGACAATACAAAATTGCACAAGATAGTTAAGACTAAAGCTGACTGCAAAGATTTGCAAAGGGGTCACAAAACTGGGTGACTGGGAAGAAAATGGCAGATGAAATTCAACGTTAATAAATGCAAAGTAATGCATATTGGAAAACATAATCCCAACTATACATACAAAATGATGGGGGTTTAACTTAGCTGTTACAACTCAAGAAAAAGATCTTGGCGTCATCATATATAGTTCTCTGAAAACATCTGCTCAATCTGCAGCAGCAGTCAAAGAAGCTACCAGAATGTTATGAACCATTAGAAAAGGAATAGATAAGAAGACATAAAATATCATGTCACTATGTGAATCCATGGTATGCTCACATCTTGAATACTGTGTGAAGTTCTGGTCACCCCATCTCAAAAAAGAAATATTAGATTTGAAAAAGTTACAGAGAAGGGAACAAAAAATGACGAGGGGTACAAAACAGCTTCCATATTAGGAGAGATTGAAAAGGCTGGGGCTGTTCAGCTTGGAAAGGAGATGACTAATGGTGGATGTGATCAAGGTCTATGAAATCATGAATAGTGTGGAGAAAGTGAATAACCCCTTCACATAACACACAAACCAGGGGTCACCCAATGCCATTAATAGGCAGCAGGTTTAAAACAAACAAAATGAAGCACTTCTTCACACAATGCACAATCAACCTATGGAATTTGTTGCCGGGGATGTTGTGAATGCCAGAAGTATAACTGGGTTCAAAAAAGAATTAGATAAGTTCATGGAGGATAGGTCCATCAATGACTATGAGCCAAGATGGTCAGGAACACAACCCTATTCTCTGCACATCCCTAAACGTCTGACTGCTAGAAGCTGAGACTGAATTACAGTGGATGGATCACTTAATAAATGGCCCTGTTCAGTTCACTCCCTCTGAAGCATCTGCCATTGGCCACTATCAGAAGACAGGATACTGGGATAGATGGACCATTGGTCTGAACCGGTATGGCTGTTCTTATATTCTTACTAGCTGAGGATCTATCCCTTTGTATTTTGTCTATTTAATGTAAGATATTTGTATTACTATAGCTTTGTGTCAATTAAAATAAAATTGCAATGTAAAAGAAAAAATTTTGGTGTTCCCTTGACCTGGACTACATTTATTAATTCCATTGGCAATCAGTAGGGCTAAAGACCAGTTGATTTGATACAGCTCATAACAACAACTTGCTGGTTAAAATACCAGAAAGTTTTTTGCAGGAGATTTTGAAAATCTTTTCTGCAGGCACACTGAATTGCTAACTAATTGCATTCACATTATTTGCCATACCATCAATGGGGAGCTTTTTATGTCTGGATGCAGCTAGATTAAAATCAATTAAATAGATGAGTTGGTTTTATCATGTATTTTTATTTTGTCTGACAGCTGTTTTCTGAATGCCACAGAAGAGTGCATAGGAAGCAGATATTTCCCCTCTGAATAAACCGATTGTTGTACACTAACTCTTTTATAGTAGAAGAATTACATAAAAATGAGGCAGTTTAAAGTGACATCTGAAACTCCCTCTATCCTCCTGCCTCAAGTCATCTCCAACTACTGCACAATCTGCGGTCTGTGCTACAATACTAAGACAGACCAGGGCACAGCAAGAATAGCGTTTGGGGGCTAAATTAAGGGGTGATGTAAATGGCAGCATAAGATACACATCACCACACACACATCACAACAGTAAAACATGAGCTATCAAACAAGAAGCAGTCCCACTGTGTCAGAAAATTTCAGTTCAACTTGTATCAGTTTTCTTGCAGAGCTCCTTTGCATGTCTCTACCTGTTTACTCTGCTACCCAGGAATATTTTTTGTCTCCAGTTACTTTGGTGTAAATTCAACCATGATCCCAACTGATGACACCAAAATTCAGCACAAGGGAGGACAAACACATGGGAAGACAAAACCAGATTGCAGAGCATCTGAAGAAAATAAAGCAGCATGGCTATGAACAATGCGGGTAGACTTGGAACTGATTAGGTCTGGTCAATAATTTTCCATGGAAACTAATTTATGACAGGAATTAGGTTTTCAGCTCAATGTGTTTTTATTTTTATATTTTTGTGAAAAGCGTTTGCTTTCTTGGAAATGTTCAACTTATCCCACACTGAAAACTTTGGTTTCTTGCCAAAAACTTTTTAAAAAAGGTCAGCTTTTCATTTTATTGACAAAAAGACACATTGTTTTCACAGCAAATTTCCACAGAGGAGGAAAAGCTCACACATCTCTAGGACTAATAAACATGAATTCCTATGTCACAGAAGAGAAGTAAGCAGCACAGATGCACAATAAGTGTGTTGGTGTATGTGTGGTGAGGGGCAGAAATGTAATCACTCCATCTCATCCTTCACATTAAAGCATATGTATTTTCATCTTGTCTCATTTATGGAGTTAATTTCTCTTTAACAAGGTCTATAGTTGCCACAGGGAAGGTGTGCAATTAGGATTGGAACTTTGGGAGGACAAGTGGTTCATGAGAAGACCTGGTTAACCTTAAAAACTGTGTATTATGTAACAGTTTGAGAATCATTCCTTGGTTACAGAATCATAGAACTATAGAGTTAAGGGACTGCAAGGGTAATTTAGTCTAACCCCCTGCCAAGAGGCAGGATTTGTTGTGTCTAAATCCAAGACAGAGGGCTATCCAGCCTCCTTTTGAAAACCTCTAGCGAAGGAGCTTCCACAACCTCCCTAGTCAGTCTGTTCCATTGTCCTTCTGTTCTTACAGTTAGGTATCTTTTTCCTGAGTTTTATTCTAAATCTACTGTGCTGTAGTTTGAACCCATTGCCTCTTGTCCTGCCCTCTGTGGCAAGAGAGAACACCTTTTTCCCATCTTTTTTTATGGCAGCCCTTCAAGTATTTGAAGACAGCTATCATGTTCCCCCCTAATCTCCTCTTTTCCAAGCTAAACATACCCAGTTCCTTCAAAAACAAAAGAGTACTTTTGGCACCTTAGAGACTAACAAATTCCTTTTCTTTTTGCGGATACAGACTAACATGGCTGCTACTCTGAAACCAGTTCCTTCAGCCTGTGCTTATATGGCTTACATTCCCAATCCCTTTGATCATCTTTCTTGCTTGCTTCTGGATCCTTTCGAGTTTCTTTACATCCTTTCTATACATTGGTGACCAAAATTGGACACAATACCCCAGTTGAGGCCTAACCAGCACCGAGCAGAGCGGTACTATCACCTCCCATGACTTGCATGCTAGACCTCTGTTAATGCAACCTAAAAATGTATTTGCTTATTTTGTAGCAGCATCATGCTATTGGCTCATGTTGAGGTTGTGATCCACAACTCCCACATCCTTCTCAGCAATGCTGCTGCAAAGCCAGTTATTCCCCATTCTATATCTGTGCATTTGTTTTTTCCTCCCTAAGTGTAGCACCTTACATTTGTCTGTGTTGAATTTCATTTTGTTGTCTATAGCCCAGTTCTCCACTTTATCAAGATCCCTTTGAATTTTAGCTCTATCCTCCAGTATGTTGGCATCCCCTCCCCGCCCCCTCCGGCTTTGTGTCATCTGCAAATCTGATCAGTATGCTCTTTATTCCTACATCCTGGTCATTAATAAAGATGTTAAACAACACCAGACCCAGAACAGATCCCTGTGGAACCCCACTTGAAACCTCCCTCCAATCTGACACTATTCCATTAACAATTACTCTTTGTCTGCGGTTGTTTAACGCCAATTATGTATTCACTTAATGGTAGTTCCGCCGTGCCCACTTTTCTCCAGCGTACTTTTCAGAATGCCACATGGGACTATGTCAAAAGCCTTGCTGAAGTCCAGGTATATTATATCCAGTGCATTGCCCCTACCCACCAAACCAGTTTCCCTGTCAAAGAAGGAAATCAAGCTGCTTTGGCATGATTTGTTCTTAGAAAATCCATGCTGGTTTCTAGTGATTACCGTAATCCTCCAGGTAAACACAAATTGAATGTTTTACAAATTGCTCTAGTGGCTTTGCTCGTATCATGGTCAGGCTGACTGGTCTATAGTTCCCCAGCTCCTGCTTTTTCCCCTTTTTAAAAATGGGCACTATGTTAGCCCTTCTCCAGTCTTCTGGGATATCTCCTGTCATCCATGAGTTTGCAAATATTATTGCCAGTGGCTCTGAGATTTCTTCAGCTAATTCCTTCAGCGCCCTGGGATTTATAGCATCAGGCCCCAATGACTTCAATTCATTCAAATTGGTCAGAACATCTCTGACATGTTTTTTACTTATCCTGAGTTGCATCCTTCTCCTTTATTGTCCATGGTAACTTTGCTAGTCATCCGGTTGCATGTTATTTTTTGTGAGAAGACTGAAGCAAAGTAGGCACTGAGCAGCTCTGCCCTCATATCATCTTCCAATATCAGCTCACTTTCTCCACTGAGCAGTGGACCCCCACAATCTCTGATTGTTCTTTTTTGTCTGACATATTTGTAGAACCCCTTCTTGTTGTCTCTAACATTCCTTGCCAGCTGTAATTCATTCTTTGCCTTGGCTTTCCTGATTTTGTCCCTACACACTCATGCTATTCCCATGTACATTTCCTTGGTGACATGCCCCTCCTTCCATTTCCTGTATGTATCCCTTTGGGGTTTTTTAGATAGCTAAAATGTTCCTTGCGCAGCCACATTGGCCTCCAGTGGCTCTTCTTTTCTTTCCTCTGAACTGGAATAGCCTGATGTTGAGCCTCGAGTATTACATCTTTTAGGAACTTCCAGTCTCCTTCAACTCCTTTTCTTCCTAATTGGTCTTTCCACGAGACCTGGCCTACTGTTTCTGAGTCAGTTGAAGTCTGCCTTTCTGACATACAGTGTCCTTGTTTTGTGGTTCTCATGCCCTCCTTTCCATAGGATATTGAATTCTACCAGATCATGATCACTTCCTCCCAAGTTCCCGACCACCTTCACATTCACAACTAATTCATCCCTGTTGGGCAAAACCAGATCCACAATGGACAACCCCCTAATTGTTTCCTTAACTTTCTGGATCAGAAAGTTGCCACCTACACATGCTAGGAACTTGCAGGACATACTATGCTTTGTTGAAATATTCTTCCAGGAGATATCAGGGAAGTTAAAACCCCCCATTAATATTAGCTTGTGTGTTAGTTAATCTTGTTCCCTGCTTGTAGAATATCTCATCCATCTCCTTTCCCTGATTTGATGGTCTATAATGGACCCCAGCCATAACATTGCTACTATTCTTTTCCCTTTTATCCTCACCCAGAGACTCTCAGTAGATCTGCTCCTCACTTCCTCTTGAACTTTTGAGCAAGTGTATACATTCTTGATGTACAGTGCAATGCCTCCTCCTTTTTTCCCATATCTATCCTTCCAGAACAAGCTATAGCCCTCAGTGCTGGTACTCCAATCATGGGCATTGTCCCACCAAGTCTCAGTAATGCCAATGAAGGCATAATTTTCTTCATATACCATCACTTCCAGTTCATCCTGCTTGTACCCTGTTGCTTTTCTTCTTGCCTCTTTAATGCACTCGTAGTTTCTAGTCCCTTCTTCAGTATTTAGCCCCTTTTCCTTGTCTTCATTACTTGAGCCTAGATGCGGTCAGTTACACTTCTAGCCTTTTACGGCTAGATGTGTAATGCTGAGCTAGATTGTAACCCTTCAATAAAGCCTGAATAATGGACAATGCACTAATGACTATTAAAAAGATATCACTGTGACTTGTATGAAAACTGAACAAATGTGATATGAAAGTCAATAGAAAAAAACAGATATGGAAAGTCATTTTTACAGTCAGCTTTCCAACTATAACCAAATTTCTAATGCTGAGTTTTTTTCTATAGAGTACATGCCAGAATCTGCTATGTAAGCTTCGTTATCTAACAATATGCAGACTTATTTTATGAGTCTTAAGTCAAGCCTGAGTAGAGAAAAAATAAGTACACTGGCATTCTCTGGATCTAGTAATTTTAACTGTCAAAATCCATTAGTAGAGGTATTCAAAGTCTCTGTAGTTCTCCTGTCTTATCTTTTCCCAAATATGTACAAGTGTAGTGGAGATACTAAGCGGCTTAATTCCTTCTTAATACAGACTTCCTCTTTATAAGGCAGCTTCAGCACCTGTCTTATCTGCTGATAAATTGTGTCCTTCACTCTGTTAATTACAAACATCCCTTTTAGAACTGAAGGCCATCACTGGAGCTGAACTTCTGCTGAGAACAAAACGATTTTGTAAAGGTCCTTATCTCCACAGGCTTTGCCACTTAACACTCTAAACAAAAAGAACAATGAATTCTAAACAAACTCTCTACCAGAATCTTTTATTGGAGTGTCATTAATAAGTTAGATAAACCACTCTCCTGTGACCACACTGACTTATTGTTATTGTAGGGTCTTCCAAATTGTGCAGGCTCGCTATCCACCGCCCAACACACACACTCCACTCCCCTACCCCGACTCTTTCAGATTTAGTACTGGGTCAAAAGCATTCTGGGGCCATCCTTTTATTAATATTTTCTTCCTGCAGCAAAATGGTACAGCTGGCACAAGGGAAGTGTGGCTACATAAGCTTACCACTTCTCAGTCTCCTGGAACATAAATCACATATTACCCCAAATGAAGGACACACTCAAATACCTAGAGATGAAGAGCTCTGATGCCAGGTTCATTGATTTTTAAACGTTTTATATATATAATAGAGAAGTTTTAACAGGTTTAGAAATCCTTGCCCTGTAAAGATTAGCGACATCACAATATTCAGTAAAACAGTTCCATGATTCAGCACCTCAGAAAGAAAGAAATGTCAGTGATTAGCTGTGAGGTAACCAGCAGCCAGAGAATGCCTAAGGAGAAAGCCAACATGACCTCAATAGGTAGGGATGAGATACAGTACATTTGGTTCTAAAATGAGGACCCATCCCTCACAATGGTCTAGCACTTTCAAGACTAGATTTTGCAATAAATATTTTGATTGTGGAATTGACTTTATATCTTATCCTGTGCAACTCAAGCTTGCTTTTTTTTATGCACCAGAGACTTATTGAACACAAGTCCCTAATGCAGTTTGTTCTATTGGCACTCACAATCATGATGTACACAAACTTCATATTGAATAATCCCTAGTATCCTGTAATTCAGACTGATTACTTCATTGACTTCTCTTGCCAATTAGCTCTCTTCCTTGTTCTTTGCCTGAATTTAACCATAATCCAAGCCACCACTGGGTAATTAAAAATGTATTCGTAATTAGCCAAACAGGCCAATGATAAATAAAGTTATGGCTCATTCAGTCTCCAAACCCTGAAAAGAATAGTGTTTATTTTTGGAGTGATGTTGTAGTTTGCTTAAAATCTAACATCTGGTGCAGCTACTGATCTACTTCTTGTAGCCAAGATCTAGAAAATCCTGCAGCAGAGGATTTTGAGTAATGTCAGGAAAGAAAATAATTGTGAAATAAACAGGGAGCAGTTTCAACTCCTGCCATAGCATTACAAAGAGATGTCAAAATTATGGATGCCCGTTGCAAAAAGTCTCAGTTTCTGACATCCTAACATTTCCAGGAACTGGAATATTCTCATTGGATAAAATCCTCAGTGGGTATAAACTGGCATAACTCCATTGAGGTCAATAAATCTACACCTGTGTACAACAGCTGAGATTCTGGCCTGCTATTTTTAGGTCTTCAATTTGTGTTTGTTTCCTGTAGCCCTGAACCATATTTTTCAAACTTCCTTACAACCAATGTTCAATAATGTTCAATAACCTGTTGAAACCAACAATTTATCAATATCAAACGGCTGACAGGCCTATCTCCTGCCCTGAGAAAAATTAGGAAATCAGCAAGTTGGAGCAGATCCCCACATTGGTATAAATCTACAGAGCTCTAGCTGAGGATCTGGCCCAATATATGGATCCAGCTAGGTCATTTTTGTGGCATTTTACAGTACAGTATGCCTACCTTTCCAGTAATTAATATAATGAAAACTCCCAAGCCAGCAATAACTACCGGTAATTCTAAAATTACAAAAGAGGAACTAAAAGTAATTTGCCACTAAAAGCTGTGGGCTGTCTGGACCTGCCTGTAGAAAGTTTCACACTTGTCTTGCTGTTGTTGCAAAAAACACGTGTGGCAGCCTGCATGACATAAGGTAGCAGACTCAGCCCAGCTCCCAATGGACAAGTTGCCATAGCAGAAAAGAGATAGTGCCACCTCCACAACTGGCACCCTTGATGTCTCAGCAGAGATGCCAAGATGGAATGTACCAATGGGACTGATGATTACAGTGGTCCACTTCAGATCCAGTTTGAGCAAATTAATGGAGTGGTGTGAGGGAAATTATTAATGCCAATGCCCATGTTACCCAGAGGAGCTCAGTCTCCAGGGATGCTAGGCAGACACCTTTCACCAGAGCTAAACTTCCCCCAGGGCTAAATTCAGCAACAAGTAGTAGTATGTACCTACAGTACATTAACTATGGAAAACTGCTCCAAAACGGTAAACTAAGCTGAAAAATACATCACCGTGCACTCCTCCACTTCAGCTGGAAAGCCATTCAGGGAAAGAAATGGTAAAATAATATTTTAAACCTAGTTCTACTGTGAAACAAAACTTGACATATCTGATATGATACACTCAGGGAACACAAACACAGTGAGTGTTGTTCCTTTGAAAAATAAAGCAAATCTAGAGTAGTTCTCAGCCTCTGAGTTGTGAACCTCAAAGGTAGCAGCCAGTCAGGCAGCGGCACAGACAGCTGCAGCGGCACAGGAGCCAGCAAACAGAGCTGTAAACAGGGGAGTTTGAGTGGGAGTTTGAAAGGGGAGTTTGGGGGGAAGACTAAGAGCCAGGCAAAGGAGCAGACAGGCTAGTGAAGGGAGTGTGGGGTGTTCTGGCAGTGTTTTCGGGCTCGTTGGGGGTTTGTTTTTGCTGTGGGTGCTGGTGTTTTGGTTTGGTTTGTGTTTCCCAGACTAACAGGACTTAGGTGAGAAGGCGATGACAGACACAGAGGCAGCAGTGGGAGTGACCCAAGTAGTGGAAGACACTATGAAGATGACTGGATGTAGAAGCTGCGGCATGTACATGATCCTGGAGGGGGCACCTGAAAAGAATTTCATCTGCATGAAGTGCCGCCTGACAGAGCTGATGGAAGAGAAGATCCTAGGATTGGAGATGCAGGTGGAGACTCTGGTTGAGTTTAGAAGGGGGTTCACATACAAGATGGAGCAAAGATATGAGGAGGTGAAGGGAAAAGCTCAGACTTGAAGATGGAAGTAGGACTGAAGAACTCTGAGAGGATACTGCTGGGTGAGGAAAGTGGACAGTGGAAGCATGTGACTAGGAGAACCAGGCAGAGGAAAAGATGGGGCAGTGAAGGAGAAATAGAGCGCAGGAACGGGTTTGCAGAGTTGAAAAATGAAGAAGGGGCACAGCAGATGGCCACTGAAGGTGAGAGGGCAAGGAAAATGAGAAGAGCAGATAGTCCTATTGGAAGAGGGCAAGAGTCAGTGGAGATATCAACACCAAATATGAGCCCCAGGAGGATACAGGATGGGTTGCAGATGATTGCAAGGGACAATAGGAATTGAGAGGACTTGCAGCCAGATGGAACAGGGGATAGACTGGAGAATCGCACCATCGCCAGGAAAAGGCAGGTCTACGTGACTGGGGACTCATTACTGAGAAGAATAGACAGGCCTGTAACAAGAGCTCATCCAGAGAACAGAAGGATGTGCTGTCTGCCAGGTGCTAAGATATGGGATGTGGACCTGAGGCTGAAGAGGATCCTAACTGGAGCAGGAAAGGAATCCACTGATTGTCCTTCATGTGGGAACAAATGATATGGCTAGAGTCTCGCTGGAACGTACCAAGGGAGACGCCAGGCTGGGGAAGATGCTAAAGGAAATTGAGGCTCAGGTGATCTTCAGTGGGATTCTGCCTGTTCCTAGAGAAGGGCAACAAAGGTGTGACAAGATTATGATGCTCAATAGATGGCTTAGGCAGTGGTGCTACAAGGAGGGCTTTGGGATGTACGGCCACTGGGAAGCATTCATGGACAGAGGACTGTTCTCTTGGGATGGACTTCACCTGAGTAAGGAGGGAAATAGACTTCTAGGATGGCACAACTGATCAAGAGAGCTTTAAACTAGGAATTCGGGGGAGATGGTTGGGAGATGTCCAGGTAATCTCCATGCCAGTTATTCTCTTTGAAAGGGAAGAAAATGAAGTAAGAAAGGATACAGCCATGGGTAGGAGAATGGACATAAGGCGGAAGGGCAGTGTACACACCAATCTAAAAGGTAATATTGGAGGTAGAATGTCTGTGCCCCATTGGGTAAAGAATGTGAGCAAAGCCAAACAGCAAAAATTAAAATGTTTGTACACTAATGCAAGGAGCCTAGGTAATAAAATGGAGGAACTAGAGCTACTGGTTCAGGAAGTGAAACCAGATATTATAGGGATAACAGAAACATGGTGGAATAGTAGTCATGACTGGAGTACGGATATTGAAGGGTATGTGCTGTTTAGGAAAGACAGAAATAAAGGCAAAGGTGGTGGAGTAGCATTGTATATCAATAATGAGGTAGACTGTAAAGAAATAAGAAGTAATGGAATGGATAAGACAGAGTCTGTCTGGGCAAAAATCACATTGGGAAAGAAAGCTACTAGAGCCTGCCCTGGGATAGTGCGTGAGGTGTGCTATAGACCACCGGGATCTGATGTGGATATGGATAGAGACCTCTTTAATGTTTTTAAAGAAGTAAATACTAATGGGAATTGTGTGATCATCGGAGACTTTAACTTCCCAGATATAGACTGGAGGACAAGTGCTAGTAATAATAGGGCTCAGATTTTCCTGGATATGATAGCTGATGGATGCCTTCACCAAGTAGTTGCTGAACTGACAAGAGAGGATGCCATTTTAGATTTGGTTTTAGTGAGCAGTGAGGGCCTCATAGAAGAAATGATTGTAGGGGACAACCTTGGTTCGAGCAATCATGAGCTAATTCAGTTCAAACTAAATGGAAGGATAAACAAAAACAGATCCGTGACTAGGGTTTTTTATTTCAAACAGGGTAACTTTAAAAAATTAAGGAAATTAGTTAGGGAACTGGGTTGGATTGAAAAACTTGTGGCTCTAAATGTGGAGGAGGCCTGGAATTACTTCAAGTCAAAGTTACAGAAACTATCAGAAGCCTGCATCCCAAGGAAGGGGAAAAAATTCATAGGCAGGAGTTATAGACCAAGCTGGATGAGCAAGCATCTCAGAGAGGTGATTAAGAAAAAGCAGAAAGCCTACAAGGTGTGGAAGATGGGAGGGATTAGCAAGGAAAGCTACCTTACTGAGGTCAGAACATGTAGGGACAAAGTGAGAAAGGCCAAAAGTCATGTAGAGTTGGACCTTGCAAAGGGAATTAAAAGCAATAGTAAAAGGTTCTATAGCCATATAAATAAGAAGAAAACAAACAAAGAAGAAGTGGGACCGCTTAACACTGAGGATGGAGTGGAGGTTAAGGATAATCTAGGCATGGCCCAATATCTAAACAAATACTTTACCTCAGTCTTTAATGAGGAGCTTAGGGATAATGGTAGGATGACAAATGGGAATGAGGATATGGTTACCACATCTGAGGTAGAAGCCAAACTCGAACAGCTTAATGGGACTAAATCGGGGGGCCCGGACAATCTTCATCCAAGAATATTAAAGGAACTGGCACATGAAATTGCAAGTCCATTAGCAAGAATTTTTAATGAAACTAAACTCAGAAGTTGTACTGTATGACTGGAGAATTGCTAACATAGTTCCTATTTTTAAGAAAGGTAAAAAAAAGCGATCCAGGTAACAACATGCCTGTTAGTCTGACATCTGTAGTATGCAAGGTCTTGGAAAAAATTTTGAAGGAGAAAGTAGTTAAGGACATTGAGGTCAATGGTAATTGGGACAAAATACTACATGGCTTTACAAAAGGTAGATCATGTCAAACCAACCTGATCTCCTTCTTTGAGAAGGTAAACAGATTTTTTAGACAAAGGTACATTTAATTTACCTCCATTTCAGTAAGGCATTTGATACAATTCCACATGGAGAATTATTAGCTAAATTGGAAAAGATGGGGGTCAATATGAAAATTGAAAGGTGGGTAAGGAACTGGTTAAAGGGTAGACTACAGCAGGTCACATTGAAAGGTGAACTGTCAGGTTACTAGTGGAGTTCCTCAGGGATCAGTTTTGGGACCAATCTTATTTAATCTTTTTATTACTGACCTTGGCACAAAAAGCGGGAATGTGCTAATAAAGTTTGCGGATGACACAAAGCTGGGGAGGTATTGCCAATACAGAGAAGGACCAGGATATCATACAGGAAGATCTGGATGACCTTGTAAACTGGAGTAATAGTAATAGGATGAAATTTAATAGTGAAAAGTGCAAGGTCATGCATTTAGGGATTAATAACAAGAATTTCTGTTATAAACTGGGAACGCAGTACTTGGAAGTAACAGAGGAGGAGAAGGAGTACTGGTCAATCACAGGATAACTATGAGTCGCCAATGTGATATGGCCGTCAAAAAAGCTAATGTGGTCTTGGGATGCATCAGGCCAGGTATTTCCAGTACAGATAAGGAGGTGTTAGTACTGTTATACAAGGCACTGGTGAGACCTCATCTGGAATATTGTGTGCAGTTCTGGTCTCCCATGTTTAAGAAGGATGAATTCAAACTGGAAAAGGTACGGCAAAGGGCTACTAGGATGATCTGAGGAATGGAAAACCTGTCTTATGAAAGGAGACTCAAAGAGCTTGATTTGTTCAGCCTAACCAAAAGAAGGCTGAGGGGAGATATGATTGCTCTCTATAAATATATCAGAGGGGTAAATACCATGGAGGGAGAAGAATTATTTAAGCTCAGTACCAATGTGGACACAAGAACAAATGGATGTAAGCTGGCCATCAGGAAGTTTGCTTTGCACTGCTAGTATTCTGGGCTAGCCAGTGGCATGCCTGGCCTGCAGTGCTAATCAGAGCAGCCTAAGGCTGCTGTCCTTCCCCTGACTCACCACATCCCTCTATTCACTCATTGTCACATCTTCTACTCCAGGGGCTGCAAGCAGGGTTGGCGTAGAACCCTAATGCTAGGTCTCAGTGGCTGGGAAGGCTCCTTGTCCAGCAGGTATTTGCAATTGGCTGATTCCAAATCCTTAAAGGTCCCAGAGCAGCATAAAGAGACCTAGGGTAACTGAAACAGGCCCATTGTCTTTGGCCTTCTACAGAGGTAGACTTACTCAGTCATTTGTCCTCAGACACCAAGAGTAACTCATTAACCATTGTGCAAGCTCCCACAGTACCTCCTTAGAATCAAGATGGGAACAGGGAGCCATTATCCTGCAATTCCACTGAGGTCCAGCTGTGAGTGGTTCACTGTGAGGACATGATACTAAAATGGTAGTAAACCTCTATTCTGCATGATTTTGGCAGCTCAACTGAACTCATGGAACTTTACTATCACATGTGATGGGGGAAGGGATAGCTCAGTGGTTTGAGCATTGGCCTGCTAAACCCAGGTTTGTGAGTTCAATCTTTGAGGGGGCCATTTAGGGATCTGGGCAAAAATTGGGGATTGGTCCTGCTTTGAGCAGGGGGTTGGACTAGATGGCCTCCTAAGGTCCCTTCCAATCCTGATATTCTATGATGGTTTGAAATGTCACAGGCAATCATTTGAGAGGATTAGTCTAACATCCTATTCTATAGCCCTGATATGGCTGTTTGTTTCCTATTCCCTGCGCAGTTGTCTCCATTGAGGGAAGGGGCTAAAGTGACTGTGAAAGGTGAAACTGATAAAGTTATAGCATTTTAAAAAGGCAACAGTGAGGAATTTTCTCAAAGCCTTGGTAACTGCAAGGAGCCATGACATGTAAGATTTGAGTTTAGATCTTGATAAAGTGTAACTTACTTCCACCAGAGATAACGTCTCTTAATCTTTGAAAAGAACAAGAATAATATCCTTCTTTACAACCAATATAAAGGCATGGCACAGCACAGCACTGCATGGTCTTTCTTTTTCCTTTCTTCCTAAACTGTCCACTGATGGTACAGCAAACAGTATGAATGCAATTAGTTAATAATTTATTAAGCCTTCAGAAAGTCTGGAGACATCCTGCTAATAACCTTCTGATCTCAAGTTTTTGGTAAGAGAAGCATCCCACCAGCTACCCTGCTTCTCACCACTGTAACTCAAAGAGATTTAGTATCTGTGCTCACTTGGAGGAAACTCCAGTTTCACTCAGAAATTGGCAGCAAATCAATATAATCTGCATTACAATCCATGGTTTTATGGAAGTGACAGGATACTTTCTAATGATCTCCCACTGTGTATGGCTTTTTATGTTTCATTGCTGAAATGTTATTTCAGGGCCAGTAATTTCTCCCAGAGAAAGTTGCTTTTGTTTCTGCCAGTTTAAGCTCTTCTACCTTAACACTGGCTGGCTTACTTGGCATTTTCACCCAGCTCTGCCTTCTCCACACAGGCAAAGATGTGTGAGGAGACAGGCAGTGGAACTTGTTTTAAGGGATGCCATTTAAGGTAAACAAGCCTCCCAGGAAAAAAATGGAAAATCTTCGGAAATAGGCTGAGGACCGCAAAGACCAAGACCAATAGAGACTTTGCACTGATAAATACAAGTTTAATTTGTAGCATTTCTGAGGCTTCCACAGAACACTTGAGTGCATAACAAGTATCTTGGACCCTCTGGCTTATTTTTATAATTATTTCTAAACTCAAGGATTAGGGAAATAGTTATTTTAGAGAGAATTTTAGAAAAAGAAAATATTTATTGCGTAGGTACTTGGAAATCAGTTATAACTATCATGCCAAGTTCTTAGCCAGCACTTCTAATCCATAGAGCTCAAAGCACTTTAAAAATAAGGACAAGTATCAATACCCACATGTTAAAGATGCAGAAACTGAGCTGCAGAGAGGTAAAATGGCTTGCCTGAGATCATCAAGCAGGCCAGTGGCAGAGCTGGGACTAGAACCCAGGTCTCTTGAGTCTCAGTTCTTTACCCTATTTACACTGCTTCTAAGAGAGAACTAGCAGCAACAGTGGAAATCAAATTAGATATGAGTTAGTGACACCATACAGAGAGGAAGAAGGGGAGATAGGAGGAACCAGTATGATTTTGGGCTATCTAACTAAAACATTACGTGATCCATGATCCAAAGATTTCTTTCTCTACAGAAGTTGATAAATCCCGAATACTGTGTTCAGTTCTAGCATATATTCTGAGTAGAGAATATTGCAATATATTAATAAGAATAAAGAGGAAAAAACCAGACAGTACATAAAAGGTTGAAGAGAAGATTAAAAGAACTAAATATCTATACTTCAAGGTACACAACTAAGGGTAACATGAAAACCACACACAAGTATTTGAAGTGTGTAAACACTCTCTGCAGCACTTCAGTGGTATTTTGTGAGCTTGTCTGAGGACAAATTTGTTCCCAGAATTTGTATCCTACTATAGGGTAGTACAAGAGTGTTTAAATAGGAACAATGTGATGAAATTACACAAAGAAAAAGATTAGATATAAAACATCTTAGTAATAAGAACTATTGCACTATGGAATAGCCTAAGGCAGAAGTTTTCTATCTGTGGTCTGTGGACCACTTTCTGGTGGTCCATGAAGAGCTGGATGGTCACATGGTGCTGATCTTCCTTCTTACTTCTTGATACCAAATGACATTAATAGACAGCAACAATGCATAAATTGCCTAATATTACTGTTCCACGTAAGCAATTGTTCCAGTTGCCCAATGCTGCTGTGTGACTATGAATGGGATGGAAGATGATCCATTTGCAAAGTAGTAAAGAGAAGGGAAGGGGGCCCCCATCTATTTCTTTAGGTTATTATATTGATGCCTACAACCATCATATCTGAAAAATGAGACAGTCTGTCCATTACAATAGAAAAGGTACAAAACCCACACTGAAAAGTTGGAGAATCCCTGGCCTACAGGAAATGACTGAAGACCCATTCCTTGGATCCTCTAAAACTCCACAAATCACCTGACAATGTATTGTAGGGAACAATCCTACATTGACAGTGGGTTGGAATAGAGGGATAGACTTGGTGACTGAATAGTATCTTTTCCCGTCTCTAAATTCCATGATTGTATGAAGAAAAGGAGTACTTGTGGCACCTTAGAGACTAAGGTGCCACAAGTACTCCTTTTCTTTTTGCGAATACAGACTAACACAGCTGCTACTCTGAAACCTATGATTGTATGAGAATTCATTTTGGAATTAAATGGAGAAACCTGTGTATAGCCCTGTGGGAAAATAGCATGAGTAGTTTTTCCAGTCCTGATATTTTAATGGCCATGCTTATTTTAGTACTGTTTTTCAGTTGGCTGACCACAAAGATACACAGATCAGGAAAGCACTCATTTCTCTGAATTTCTGTTTCCCTCCCTTTCACAATCAAATCATTTACCCATTCTTGATTCTACAAAGGGTACTAAAGGAAAGCCATTTTTGGTGAAACAAATGATTAAGGCTAATGGATTCCTAATGTGTGTTATAAGCAAAATCATATCAGAGTCAACCCCTAATTTCACATTACATGGTTAAAACAGGTGAAAACTGAAATGGAGAGAAAAATTAACATTGGAGATTGATTCCTGTGCATATATCCGTGTGAAGTGATTGCCTTTCGATATGATCACCAAAAGGTAGAGCAATTCACAGCCCACAAAAACAAAGTCAATCAGTCACACTGAACACTGCAAAAAAGCTGCTTCTGCTATATCTTTTATATATTATCACATAAGGGTTCCCATTTAAAAGAGTGTATTTATCAACAGTTACCATGCAACACTATCCAAAACACTACTTATACCCTGGGCTAAGTGTCAGGAAACTCTGATACAGGTTCTAGGAATCTGCATTAAGATATAGGGCTATTCTGCTGACTCAGCTTGGTAGGCAGAACAGGTGAGTCCTATTAGCACCAATTCAGTAGGATGAAAGCTGGAGAATCTCTTGGGTGTAAGACAAAATATCTCACAGAGAAAACACCAAGAGACAGCCAGCTCAGTAAGAGTCTCAGACTAAGGATTTAGGTGATTTTTTTTAAAGATTAGACTAAATGAAAACCAAAAGCAAGGAGGTGAGTTTAGGAAATTTACACAGTGTGTATGTTCTGTGTTCAGACTGGTGTGTGGACTCTGCCCATTCAGAAATGTTATGGTAATTATAGGTAAAAGGTTGACTTTTTAAATGGTGACTAAAATGTTTCTGATTAGAGGATGATAACTCTACTGATGGGCTCTAGAGAGAGTGACTATCAGACTCTTTTTAAAAAATATCTACCTTTCTGTCACTAAAAAAATACAGCTATTATAAAATAGTCTTTCTGTAAGAAGCACAGAAATGTTTTATGCTCTTGAGTTTCATTTGCCCATTTTACAGCACCAATTAACCAATATACCTAATCCAGGTGCTGCACTAATATCACTAATATTGTGACTGCACAAAAAGCAAACCAAACAAAAAAGCCTCAGTATGTACAGGCTTCACAGAGAAAATGTAATGCTTAAATATACAGTAAGTGTCTTACAAAAGATTTTTAGCAGGAACATTTTGCAAATATAGTGAAGCACGCTAAAGCTGAGATTTTCTAAGAGTATGTCTACACTGCAATTATAAACCCGTGTCTGGCCCATACCATCTGACTTGGACTCCCGGGGCTCAGGCTAAGGGACTGTTTAATCGTGGTGTAGACGTTTGGGCTCGTGCTGTCACCCAAGCTCTGGGACCCTCCCACCTTGCAGGGTCTTAGAGTCTGGGCTCCAGCCCAAGCCCGAACAGCAACACCACAATTAAACAGTCCCTTAGCCTGAGTCCCATGAGTCGAGTCAGCTGGTATGGGCCAGCCATGGGATTTTAACTGCAGTGTTGACATACTCTAAGAAGCCTACCAGAGTTGGATGCACAACTCCTAATGAAATTCCATGGGAATCCCAGTGGGAATTGGCTATCCCTTAACTCCCTTTGAAATCACATTTTAATTGCCTGCAAGCCAGAAAAAAAAGTTGATGGATGTTTTCTGTCTATCCAATGGCATGCCTTTAAAAATTTATGCATTACATACTGTAAGGAATATGAAATCCAATGAAAGTATTCTTGGAAGGAGTTTGAGATTAACATACATCTCTACCTTACCTCCCAGCCCTGTGGCTTGTTTAGTCAGTTGGATGAGAGCTATTTTTCACTGCAGATTTCCCATTTTTTATTGTTTTGTGTCACAGATTTCATGTTACTTAGGTGTAGTTTTTTGTATTTAATTTATTGCGCTCTCAAAAAAATCCATTACAGGCAATTACTTCAAGTCCGTGAAGAGGAAAGGAAATGTAGCCTTAATCAATAGAATTGCTTTTTTGTTTTCTTTATATGGATCATGGATTCAATTCTATCTTAGTCCCTTGCGTAGCACAAAAATAGCCCTGTGGGTGAAGGAGGAATTGCCTCTTAAAAAAAAAAGGAGAAATCTTTGGCATGTGAACATCTTGATGTCTATGCAGTAAAGCTTTACACAGCATTTCTTTAATCCATTTTACTTGGATGGGGATGGTTAACTGTATGCATAATTGTATCAAATGTCAACTTTCTGATTGTCCTGATCTAGGTAAGATTTGGGGGTTTTTTTAAACACCCTTATTCCGGCTGCAGAACCTCACAGTAATTATAGTTAGCACTTACACTTTCAGCACTTTACAACTTCAATGCAATGCCCAGTGTTAGCTAATGTTTATCCCCACTCCAAGATGGAGGACCAACCATTTGTCAAGTGGCAGTTAGAGAGATAACCCGGAGCCCTTACCTCTTTTAGGGTGCAATGCAAGACTGGCCTCTTAATTGCAACTTTCCTCTAAATTGCATTGCAGAGTTTTTGGTCATCACCTGGGTTTGGTTCAAGTAAGTGTATTTTGATAAAGGTAACAGGATAGTCTTTCCTTCCATTTGTGGAGAATTGTGTTTGTAAACTGTATCCAGATAGTTGGGTAATGGGCAGCTTATACATATGTGTAATAAGAGTTAATAGCTATACCAAATGAGATTTTATGAAAGTTTATTCAAATATTACATATATTATTTTTTAACTTTGAGTTGACATGGCAGTTTAAAGTACCTTCTGCTATTGCTCACATAACAGTCCAATATTTTCTAATAATGTGTTTAAGTCTAAGTAAAATAAAAACCTTTTAAATGACTTAACAGCAATTCAGCTATGTGTTGGCCTTAGAATAACACCATCCTGAAGTAGGCTGTTGGAAGACATGATCCTGGCGAATCAGATGCAGATATGCACAGGATGACTGCAACTTGTGATTGAAATGTTAATTTTTATACAAAACCATGCTAGAGATTTCTGTTCTAGAAAATAAATCTCTTCTAAAATGAGTACCAGCCATTTGTTCATGAGACATTACCCTTTCCTCAGAAAGTGCATTCATGTTACCAGGGAGGACAATTTCTATTAAGGACTGTGCTATCTACAGCCACTAGGGTCCCAACTTAGGAAGGAACAATCAGCTGCACTCATACAAAATGGGAAATGACTGCCTAGGAAGGAGTACCTCAGAAAGGGATCTGGGGGTCATAATGGATCACAGTGGTTGAACAGTGTAACACTGTTGCAAAAAAAGGCAAACATCATTCTCACATGTATTATCAAGAGTGTTGTAAGCAAGACACAAGAAGTAATTCTTCCGCTCTACTTGGTGCTGATTGAGCCTCAACTGGAGTATTGTTTTCAGTTCTGAGTGCCACATTTCAGGAAAGATGTAGACAAACTGGAGAAAGTCCAGAGCAACAAAAATGATTAAATCTCTAGAAAATATGACCTATGAGGAAAGATTGAAAAAATTAGGTTTGCTTAGTCTGGATAAGAGAAGACTGAGAGGGGACTTGATAACAGTTTACAAGTACATAAAAAGTTGTTACAAGGAAGAGGGAGGTAAATTGTTCTCATTAACGCCTGAGGATAGGACAAGAAACAATGGGCTTAAATTGCAGCAAGGGCTAAATCTAGGTTGGACACTATGAAAAACTTCCTGTCAAAGTAGTTAAGCACTGGAATAATTTGCCTAGGGAGGTTGTGGACTCTCCATCACTGAAATTTTTAAAAACAGGTAAGACAAACACATGTCAGGGATGGTCTAGATAATACTTAGGCCTGCCATGAGTGCAGGGGACTGGACCAGATATCCTCTTCAGGTACCTTCCAGTCCTACAATTCCATGGCAGTACAGACTTGAACTATACTATGGATTGTGGATTGTTCTGGCAGGTTGCTGCCTTAATTCCCATCCCAGCAGAAAGCTCAGAAATCACAAAGCCATTTTATATTGCTCAAGAACTTCACTGAAATCTCATTCAAAGTGACTTAACCAGTGCTTCCATTGGCTGTGAACTCTGATATTAGTAGAGATGAGACTTAATGGCAAGTGTAGGATTATTTACTTTTATTCCTTCTGTTTTAACTGAACCACAGATTTAATGTGAGTGCCACAGACAATAATTTAACTTTCAACCCAGGCCTAATCACACAGATGTAAAGTTGTAAAAGAGGGCAAAACTCCTCTCTGATTACTGATAGTTTGTTTAGACTGAAAGATTAAAAACTGTGACCCTTTCTTCAATAGAAAATACCTAATGACTGGTGCAATAACCTCACTAAAAGCAGAATACTGTATTTCTGGACACGGCATGCTAATGTGTTTCAGATAGGGTTGGTCAACTGAAGTCTATTAAAGAATGAGCTCAGGTCAGTTTAATGGCACCTTCCGGTTAAATTTTATGGCACAGAAAGCAGTTTAAGTGTATTCTCCCCTACCCCTAGGTAAATGTTTCCATGGTCAAACTCCAAAAGATGTGAAAGGGCCAAAGATCTTACAACTGAAAGGAGCAAAAACTTGTAAATTCCAGAGAACAGTGAAAATTACAATCTGCCACTGGAATTAGGAGCTGTCTGGAGGTTTACTATTTTGCTTTTTTAATTGGCTTGGTCTTCAGAGTTTTATGTTTGATGTTAGAATAACCAGATAAAACAGGGGATGGACTTCCTCACACATTTTATTTTTGTGTGTACTTTAGGGTGAAGAGAGAGCAAACGCTCATCCGATCTTGGTTAGGTCCCTGTTTTTGTTTTTTTTTATGGGGACTACACAAGCAAACCCTCCTCAACAGAACTAGCAATATCCATTCTGCAATGATCCTCATCTGCGCCAGCCTGAGCAGCAGGAATACAAGAGGCAGGACTCTGAGTGGCACTGCCATGTGCTACTAGCTGTGTCATCAGACTACTAACTTACCCCTCTTTTTCCTACACTTATGGTGAAATTCACCCCATGTATAGGGCCAGGTCAAGGCCTATGCACTACATAAATCCCACTTGAGCCCTTTGGAAAAGGGAAAATAACCCACCCCACTTTATTGCCACAGAAAGCAACTAAGCCCAGTATGAAGTGATAACTGTTGGTAAATGCTCATCTTTTATAGTGACCATTACATTTTAGATGACCATCACATGGCTGCTTTGCCATTGTTTGGCCAAGTAGTACACAACGGCAAGAGCCTCAGCTGTTATAAATCAATGTAGTTCCATTGAGTTCAAGGGAGCTACATGTATTTACACCAGCTCAGAATCTGGCTCACAGCATTCAGTACTTTAATTCCTCCAGCCCCTTAACCTTTTCTTAAAATTTGCTCTTCTCTGAATTCTTTCCAGTATGTTGACAAATTTCCCCTTCTTAGGTGCCAAAAACTGAACCTAGAATTCTGTATCTGGTCTCAGTGTTCTCTGTTTATGTATATCAAATTTCATTATGCTGCCAAAAAAAAAAAAAGCCCCCCCCCCCCCAAGTTCTGGGAGCCCTGGGCAATCTTATAGACTGTTAAAATAAAGAGTCTCCATCAATTCCTTCCCTATCACAACACTCCATATAGGGATGAGCTGTCATCTTCCTTGTCCATGGCATGACACTTCTATGTTCACTTCTATGTTCACAGCTCAAAAACACATTGCATTTTTCCTATCAAATTGAATTGCAACCCCATAGCTTATTTGCTGTCCACCATCACCCTTAGGTATATTTTGGTCTTGCTGCTTTCTTTGGAGTGCCCTCCGACTGGATAGCTATTTCAGTTTATTATTCCTCTTATTACCATTATTGCTTAGCTTTTCCCAGATTGAGTCTCATTTCCTTTGCATATTGCTAACCTCATTGTTTGTATTATTTTTCCCTCCTCGCTGGTGTTCACAACACCTCCCAGGCTCATATAGTCTGAAAATGTAATTAACAAGCTGCTTACCCATTCTAGGTCATTAATAAAGATGCTGGCTCACACAGTCTTACTGCCTAAGTTTCTGCTTGTTGGAGCAGAGAGGGAGGGCTGTCAGTGAGCCTGTAAGGGTATGTCTACGCAGCATTTTGCAGCCCGGGTCTACATACTGAGGTTAGTGGGGCTCGCACTAGTACTCTAAAACTAGCTGTAGAGACAGTGCTTTGAAGTTGCAGCTCAGCTGAAGCTCAGGGCCTGAAGCCCACTCCATTCCTCCTCCAGCAGTGTTTCCAAGTGACAGTCTACCAACTGTGCTCTTGTCCCACCCTCAAAATAATCCCTACTCTGGGTGTGTGTTGGGAGTAGCACTGAATGTGGTACACTGTGGGAATTCATAGCTGTCCCGATTCTGCTGCTTTCCAGCCCCTACGTGTCACCAGAGAATGCATCAGAGAATCTGCACCTTAAATTAAAACTTGGGTTGACATGAATCCCTGTGGCAACCCACTGGCAACCCGCCTCCAGCGATCTTTATGTAATCTGAGGCACACATTTTCCAGTCTTGATGATGCTCATGTAGGTGGCCTGTATTTAAAAATAGCCATATTTGCAAATCTGACACTTTTTATTCCAGCTTCTGTACTCTGACCATTTCATTTTACAACAGCGATAACACATCGTACAACACCTTACTCATCTTTTTTTTTTCAAATGCAGCAAAAGCTTTGTTGCTAGTTCTGCAGCTGATGAAGAAACCCATCAATGCAAAACTGCCAGTTGAGCAGGGTGTGATTGGGAGGCATATTTTAAAAAGGTGTTTAAAAATTATTCCATACTCTTAATCTCTGAAGATTCATATTATCAACTACAAAGAGAAATGGTTAGGAAGGTTGGCCACAATTTGCTATTATCCACTTGGCTGTGGAGTTAATTCCCCTATCCTACGTACAAGCCCAGCTTCTTTGTTTTGTGATTAATAGGTGCAAGGAAACTAGCAAACAGGTAGACCTCCCCTGCTGAGAATTCCCCAACTTTAGGAAAGCTATCAGGTGCTGTAGAGCTGACCCTGCCAGCCCCCGTACCATCCCCCAACCCAGTACCTGCATAAGGGATGGTCAGGAGCAACAGAGAATGTATTTGAGGGTGACTGGAGCATACTGTGCTCCTGGAATTTTCAGAATTGCCAGAGCCAGTGATGGTGCAAATGTATCATGAGAATCATAGAGCCAAAACTCGCTCTCTGTACTGAGGTGCTCTCAACTCCAGAGAATAGTCTGACTAAACAGGCTTTGTGCAGGGAAGTCTGAAAGAAGACAGACTCCTTAAGGCAGACTACAAGAAAGCTCAGTCTCTTCTCCACAGCTATTACTCCAGCCCTTTAGTTGGAATGTTGCCTGCACCCAGGTTTTAGACCACTCAATCTACGTAATGGTGAACTGACTGGCCATATGCTCACATCCTTCCCTAGTCCCTCCTCTAATCACAACTCTGCCGTATAAGTAGAATTGGAGAAAAAGGGCTGGGTTTCAGGAGGGAACTAGTTTGGAATGGCTTAAGGGGCATGGGAATGTAAGAGGAGTCCAAACTGTGAAGTGTCAAGACTCTGGAGCCCATCATGTAGCACTGACCACTAAGCATATTTAATAATTATAGAAACGTAGGGCTGGAATGGATCTTGAGAAGTCGTCAAGTCCACCCTTCTGTGCTGTCACAGGACAAAGTCAACCTAGACCATCCCTGAGAGGTGTTTGTCCAACCTGTTCTTAAAACCGTCCAATAATGGGGATTCCACAACCTCCTTGGAAGCCTATTCCAGAGCTTAACTATCCTTATTATGAGAAAGTTTTTGCTAATATTCAACCTAAATCTCCCTTGCTGCAGATTAAGCCCATTACTTCTTGCTCTACCTTCAGTGCACAGAGAGAACAATTGATCACTGTCCTCTTTATAAAAGCTCTTATCATATTTGAAGACTATTACCAGGTCCCCGCTAAGTCTTCTTTTCTCGAGACTAAACATGCCCAGTTTTTTTAACCTTTCCTCATAGGTCAGGTTTTCTAAATCTTTTATCATTTCTATTGCTCTCCTCGAGACTCTCTCCAATTTGTCCATATCTTTTCTAAAGTGTAGTGCTCAGAACTGGACACAGTACTCCAGCTAAGGCCTCACCAATTCTGAGTAAAGCACAACAATTACCTCCCATGTTTAATACACACCAGAATGATATCACAACTGCATCACATTATTGACTCATATTCAATTTGTAATGCACTTTAAACCCCAGATCCTTTTCAGCAGTACTATCACCTAACCAGTTATTCCCCATTTTGTAGGTGGGCATTTCATGTTTCCTTCCTAAGTGAAGTACTTTGCATTTGCTTTTATTGAATTTTATCTCGTTGAATTCAGACCAATTCTCCAATTTGTCAAGGTCATTTTGAATTCTGTATCGATTCTCCAAAGTATTTGCAACCCCTCCCCAACTTGGTGTCATCTGCAAATTTTGTAAGTATACTCTCCACTCCATCCATTATCCAAGTCATTAATGAAAATATTGAATAGTACTGGATTCAGAACTGACCTCTGTGGGATGGCACTAGATACACCCTCCCAGTTTGACAGCGAACCATTGATAACAACTTTTTGAGTACAATCTTTCAACTAGTTGTGCATCCACCCTATAGTCATTTCATTTAGACCACATTTCCCTAGTTTGCTTATGAGAATGTCATGCGGGACTGTATCAAAAGCCTTACTAAAATCAAGATATAGCACATCTACTGCTCCCTCCAATCCACGAGGCCAGTAACCCTGTCAAAGAAGGAAATTAGGTTGGTTTGGCATGATGTGTTCTTGACAAGTCCATGACGGCTATTCCTCATAGTCCTATTATCCTCCAAAGGCTTACAAATTGGTTGTTCAATCTTTTCTTTCAGTATATTTCCAAGTATTGAAGTTAGGCTGACTTGTCTATAATTCCCCGGGGTTCTCTTTACTTCTGTTTTTTAAAGACAGGTACTATGTTTGACCTTCTTCCCTATTTTGGTTTGCATTCCTTCCCCCGGTTGTTAATATTACTTGTGTTGATATCTAGTCACCATTAGCCTTTTTAGCAAAGAGTGAAGCAAAACAGGGATTAAACACTTCAGCTTTCTTGATGTCATCAGTTATTAGCTCTCCTTCCCCACTAAACAGAGGGCCTACACTTTCCTTCGTCTTTCTCCTAATGTATTTACAGAACTTCTTGCTATTGCTTCTTATGTCCCTTCTAGGTGTAACACATTTTACGCTTTAGCTTTTCTGATCATACTTAATAATCTAATTTTATATATCTTAATAAATAATATAACAAAGATCTCTTTCCAACAACTCTGTCTGCCTTTGCATCACTTATAGTTAATGAAACACCTTATACAACTCATTGGTGGCTTTCTGTGGCTCATTACTATAATGTGAGAATTTCACTCTTGGTGAGAATTTTATCATCTTGCTACTGTACAAAGTAGCTAATCTTTCTGTGCCACAGGAATTTGCATGTTGTGCTAAGCTTTTCTTTGTAAACTAGAGCTTTCTCAGAATTTCTGTACTTTTTCATTCCATCAAACATTTTATTACAATGTTTGTTTCAAAAGCTTTTTTACGTATCATTATGTGCAGGCTGATACTGAGAAACTGCAAATTGTATGCCTAAAGGAATTCTATCCATTAATGGCAACATACTACAAAAAGGAATATTTTAAAACCAACAACTGCTTGAGAACTTTTAATGCTATCTTACTGAAGATGATTTCATAGAGTCCCTAAACAGCAGCGTTCAGCACAGATTGACACAAATGACATCTGAAATGAAACTCTCTCTCTTTTATTAGCTCTGTTTCCAAAGAAAGGGGGTGGGGATTAAATGAGTTGGTAGAGAGGAAGGGGTCTGATTTTATCCATAAAGTTCAGCGAAAACTCAAGAACTGGAAATAAACAGCAGATTAGCAAAATGTTAGTTGCTAGGATAAAAGGTTTTCTATAATTTCTACTGTAGTGTATTTTGGAAAGGCATTTTGAATCATGGTATTAAATATAGCTTTATGTTGAACATACAATGGTTTTCTTCTTTTCCTATAAACCGTTACATTATTCATTGTTTAAAAAGAGCTGAACATGAGAATACCAAGATTTGAGGCTTGTTTTTAATAAGCGATGCATTGGGAGAAATCTCCTTCCATTGACTACAGGGGGCCCAAGTTTGCAGACCCTATGCTGGCAAAATTCTTATTATCTTCAATGGCACTGTCCACAGGCAATTTCCCTGCCACGCTCCAAACACAGTGCACATATGTTATAGTGAGTAAAAAAAATTAAGCTCTTCCTAGGATTTAGTTTTGTTTAATTAAGGAACTCAAATTGAAACAACAAAAAATACAGCCCAATGGCTGTTACTTAGATCCAAGAGCTAAACCTTGCATATAGGGACACACACGGGTACTCATAGAGGCAGTGGATTAGCTACACGTCCACTGTACACCAAGCTGCTAGGCTGTGGGAAAGGGCACATCCAGTGTCTTCTCAGACCCTCTCGGCAAAGTCTGTTTGGCTCTGAAAAGAGACAACATTTAGTCTCAAGATATATGAAATCCCCCATTCATCTCAATGAGATACAGACCTTGAGGGTGAATTATGGCAATTTAAATATCAACATTATTAACTACTTCACTGCTGATCCTTTTTACATAAACAAGCATCCAGCTCCTCTGGGATGGCAGGCAGGGACTGAGTTGAGTGCCTGCCCTTTTATTCCCTCCCTATCTACCCCATGCATATTGTTATGAGCTGGGTGAAACCTTGTTATGTGTCAAGTTACCTCACTAAGATTGATGAGTGTTCACTTATTAACATAAATGTAGGGATAAATTAGTCACTAGCTCTGTGGAACATAAAAGGGAGTTGTGAGTTTGGAGTGAGTGAGCAAAGCGCTTTTGATGAGTGGTGTTTTTGGGGTCGGGGACATCTGTATGAGAAACTGTGAACACACGAATCACGGGGAGGGGGGTGCAGGGGAGAGGAGAGAGAGAGCAGCAGAGGTGAAAAATGAAGCAATAGCCAGTGAGCATAGAGTGACCCTGGAAAAAGCTAGAAGAGAGTGCTTTTGGATCTGTTGGCTACAGGCTTTAGGATGCATGCTAAGAAACTGCTCCTTTTGTTCTTGGTACCTCCTGTATTTGGAGAAGCAGGCCTTTGTACACACCTGTAAATAAACAAGATTGCCTCAAAGAAAATACCAGATTCTATCTATTTCTACTTCCAACTGGAACATCCCCAGGGCCCCGAATGCTGACTAGCCACTCAGGTCAGGAAGGGGCAACACTGCTGTAAGGATCCAGTTTCCAAGGAGAGAGATTATGAGCTGGTATACCTGTTACCTGTTGAACCAATATGGAACAAATAATGGAAGTGCTTGCAGAATTCAAGACTGGATAGTGGGATCTAAAACAAGACCTAAAACAGGAGCTAGAGACTTGGCAAAAGGAATTAAGACAAAACCCTAAACAAGAACTGGAGCTTTCCCAGAAAGGGCTCAGAGATGATGTGAGAGCTGAGATGAGATCCCTGTTGGAGCAGCAACTACTAAGTGCCCATACAGATTGGGTAACCCAGTTGCAATACACCCAGACTGGAATGGTAAATCAGACTGATGAGGTGGCCAACAATCTGGCTGTCTGTAAACCACAGAGACCCAGAGGAGAGAGGTTGGGCTGTCCCAGCTCAAATGATGCAAAAGTCCACTGGGAGGCTTATTTGGCTCAATTCAGCATTATAGCTCAAATTAATGGCTGTCAGGATGGAGAGAAAGCGGGTGTTACTGCAGTGAATTTAGGTGGCCCAGCTCTGATGGTGCTGAAGAACTTACCCCTAGAAAAGAGACTGCATTATCCAGACCTGATACAAGCCCTTGAAAAGTGTTTTGGATCTACCCATCAATTTGAACTGATCAAGGCACAGCTAAGAGCTAGAAGAAGACAGAATGAAGAAATGCCATCTGAAGTGGCAGACGACCTGTGGAGACATGTTCCTGCCATACCCAGATATCACCAAGGCCTTCCAGGACAGACTGGCAATGGACCAATTTTTTCGGTGTTTAGCTGACTTGAACTTGCAGATCAAGATCAGCAAACGGAGGCCAAAGACAGTCAGAGGCTGTGAAACCTGCATCTTCCTTTGCAGCAATGCACCAGAAGAGGAAGCAGCCATTAGTAAGGAAGACGGAAATTCATCACCATGAGTTCTGTAAGTACAGCTGTGTGTCTATTATGTATAAGGGAAAAGAGGATTCTAGTCTGGTTCATGAGCTTACTGATTAGAAAAACTGATAAAATTGGAAGGGAAATTGGCAAAAATGCTAAAATTAAAGAAAAGGAAACAGTTCAGTTAAATGCCAGTACTGTGACAAAATTGTCCACAGAAAGGAGAGTTAGTTTAATGCAGGCCAAGACAGCATCTCAGAAATGTCTAGTAAAAGACCCTCACTCAGTTCATGAAACAGGGGAACATCAGACTGAGGGGGCAAAGCTTGTTGGAGGTACAAGGATCAGCCCCACTGTTTTTGTTTACATCTCGGCAACTTCACAACAATAATGGGAGTTTGGCTATTGATATGGTAATAGGATCTGTAAAAACCACAGCAGTGATTAACACAGGCTCCAACACAATAGTTATTAGACCAGAAACAATAAAAAGGTTAGGGAATAGGGAATCCAAAACTAAACCACCTAACTGGTCTTAAATGGAGACAAAGATTGGGGCAAGGGCACCCATACAAAAACTAGGAAAATTGGGCTTGAGGACTGGACCTCTGGAATTAGCAAGAAGCCTGGATGGCTAAAATAGTGAAAGCGCTACTGATTGGCTTGGATTTCATTATGGCTAATGATCGTGTAATCAAGGTCAGGAAAGTAAATGTCTTTACAAATTCAGTCTGTGGAAATTCCCTTTAAAGGCCAAAGTGAAACAAATGGTTTGTAGACAACTGGTTTGCAATGAACAAGTTGTCAGAAACCATTATAACTGCTACATGCTGTGGTAGTTTTCCAGAAAGGGAAAGATGGGGAGTTGTTGACACCTGTTTTGAGATCCAGGGTCTCGGGGGGGGCAGGGGGATCTTAGCTGCTAAAGCTCTTGTGATCTGATACAAGAACTGATCCCTGTTCATTTGCTGAATGTTTCTGACAAGCAGCAAATAGTCAAGAAAGGAAACCATTTCAGTGGTCAGGAGGGTGTGATTTAGCATTTTCACAGTTGAAAAGCGCTCTTGGGACTGCTCCTGTCGTATCCATGTTTCAAAACTCTTTTCATATTGGACACAGATGGTAGTGCTTACAGTCTGAGGGATAGAACTTCAGCTTGGCTGCCCCCTTCCCCCTCCAATCTGAGAATGTAGCTGTGGAATTTGAAGCTAGAAAAGTTGAGGTGAATCCCCATTCAAACAGAATGGGCAGGGTCTGCCTCAGCCAGGAAATTCCACAGAAACACTAGGCATTCCTGAGAGGCTGACTGAAAGGGCCACTCACTGCTGGTAGAAAGAAAGTCCATCAGGGAGCGAAAATCCCACAGGGGTTTGGGTGGCAATAAAAATCAATTTGGGTTGGTGATGTGAAAACATTTGGACAGGAAGATATTGTACAAAATAGTTAACCTTGTATCATTTGTAAATTGTTGAACTGTTTAGTCTCTTATTGTTTGGGATGGGCTATTGCAGAGGTGGGCAGACTATGGCCCACGGGCCACATCTGGCCCGCGGGACCGTCCTGCCTGGCCCTTGAACTCCCGGCCCGGGAGGCTAGCCCCTGACCCCTCCCCAACTGTCCCTACTCCCCCACAGCCTCAGCTCACCGCGCCGCCAGCACTCTGGCCTCCTGCTCCTCCCGGGCAGCGTGGCGGCATGGCTGGCTCCGGCTGGGCAACATGGCTGCAAGCTCCTGCTGCTCTGAGCGGCATGGTAAGGGGGCAGGGGTGGGGAGCAGGGGTTGGATAAGGGGCAGGGGGTCCCGGGGGGGCAGTCAGGGGACAGAGAGTAGGAGCAGAGGTTTGGGGGGGGCGGTCAGGGGACAGGGGGGTTGGATAGGCATGGGGGTCCCGGGGGCCTGTCAGGGGCCGGGGTGTGGATAGGAGTCAGGACAGTCGGGACAGGGAGCAGGGGTGGTTAGATAGGGGGTGGGGTTCCAGGGGGAGGTTAGGGGCGGGGGTCCTGGCAGGGGGTGGTCAGGGGACAAGGACCAGGGCGGGTTGGATGGATCAGGGGTTCTGAGGGGGGGGCAGGAAGTGGGAAGGGGCAGATAGGGAACGGGGGCCAGGCTGTTTGGGGAGGTACAGCCTTCCCTACCCGGCCCTCCATACAGTTTCGTAACCCCGATGTGGCCCTCGGGCCAAAAAGTTTGCCCACCCCTGGGCTATTAGGTGTCATCATTTTAGGCCTCATTGGGACAATGGCCAAAACTGAGTTGTGGGTCATTGCTATGAGCTAGGTGAAACTTTCTTATGAGTCACATTAAAACTTCACTGAGATTGATGGGTGTGTACTCACCCTTCAGTTAACATAACTGGAAGAATAAACTAATAACAAGCCCATACCTAAGACAAAATGGTTATATGGACCCACCCAGGAGTTTTGGACTGAGTGGGAGGAGGGCTTTTGCTCAGATGTATGTGTATGTCTGGGTGTGTATGAGAGAGAGTGAGGGTGTAGGCAGAACACACACAAACTGAGAACAAGACTGGAACAGAGAGGGAGGCAGAGGCAAAAAGCAAGAAAGCCAAGCAGTAGCTGGTGAGCACAGTGTAACCCTGGAAAAAGCTCTAGAGAGTGCTTTTGGGTCTGCTGGCCAAAGAGGCTAGCCGCTGTAAGCTGTTGGCTAAACAGTTCGGTCTCCATGTCCATTCAGTGGAGAGGACATTATATCTCTACTGAGACTGCCAAATAGTGCCTTTGGTAATGGTATTTTTCATTACCTACTAGTAACTGGTTCAAAGTCCAATCCATTTCACAATGTTACTTTTCATAAGTCCTTGCTTCTGTGAATAACAGACAGGAAATGTTTTATGTTGGGTGTTTCTAATGGCCCCTTTGTACACAGTATCACACCAACAAGTTAGTCAGATAATGACACATCATTACACTACATCATAAAATCAAAACTGAAGACATACTTAAGATCTGACAATGTTAGCTATTCCTAATTTACGGTGTATCCAACTTCAACATACATATTGATGTTACAGTCAACTCCTCATTCCGATTAGACCCTTGTCTCAGATATGCTAACAGATTGCTGCAGTTTAAGTTATCTTAATTAAACTCTCCATCTTGAATGCTAATATTTATTCTTAATCACAACTATTTTTCAAATTCATTCTTGACTAGTTTAAGGTGATTTCTTTTCTTCCTGTTTATCAACATAATTAGAGTATTTGGTTGCATTACACTTGTTGAAGGGACCTACGCCCTTCCCCCTCATAAAATGACTAGTTAGTGCGCAATGGAGAGGGAGATAATTTGTTTTTGTTTTGAGCAACTGAAAAGACTCTGGCTCACATGAAAAAAGAAACAGAAATATACCCACTTCTCAGTCATCAGATAAATATGACATATCTGCTTTCACCTAGTTAGCTTTTCATGCCCACAATCTCTGTCACTTTTACTCTTCATATACAATTGCTCCGACATATGGGTACAGCTGACTATATTTTAGAGAGGTTCAATGACATTATGAAAATGAACGCTTTGATCTCCTGGCCCTAAAATAAGCACAGGAATACCACATATGTCTTCACAAGTCTGTATTCTCCCCCCTCCCTTTCACTATGGAAATGGTTTGTTTAAAAAATTGATATTTACCCTCAGCTCAGAGCAAGGAGAAGTATAAAGGGAGTTCCTCTGAGAACTGATTAATTTCTTCTCCAATCCCCACACCACCCAACATGACTAGAATCCTTATGCCTTAGCCATTCCTTGTTTCCTACATGCAGCTGCAGTCCTGAGATTAACTTAGATAAAACTGGAGTATTAGCATTCTTCTAGTCCAGTACAGCTCCTTTGAGAGCACAGGCAAGTGTCTGGAGAACTTAGGCAGCACCAGGATCTTTTTCAGCCCCCAGTGGCTCTAAAAATATATATAACTCCAAATGACTCATCACGTAGTGAAACCAGGAGGGTTTTATGTTTTTTTTAACTTGTGGTTTTTATGTCTTCTCTGGACTATCTATTTCTTTAAAGTAATGGACCATCACGTGTAGCCTGAATGGCTGGAAGAGTCTTGTTTGAATGCATCTTTTGATATGTGTTGTTCCGCTGTTTATTTTTACTGGTAGTAAAGTACAATATACTGGACAAAGATACTGTATCTCATGCTGAAGACTTAACAGAAATGATTGTTAATCTTGGCTGTCTTTTATGTAGAACTACTACAAGATTTTCATTTGGCGTAAACTGAACATAAGCTGTAAAATCAGATTTTAAGCTTTTTTTAAAAAAAATAAAAGCAATCAGACCACCACCCACTAGCTGATTTTTCATTTACTTCTCCCTCAACAGACTCAAACCTCTCCCAAAATTCAAGATTCCTGCCATCTTCCTATTCTGGAAAGTATCCCAAATTGATCTGTCTTCATGAAGATGATTTCCTGCCCCTCCAGCCATTCTATCGCCATATCAGTTCCCTCCCTTACGTGCCTCTGCCTGCTGGCTTCTGGCCTAGGGCACGAACCAAAGTCTATTGAAGCCCACAGGTGTCTTTCCATTGACTTCTGTGGGCTATGGATCAGGCACATAATGATTAGGTCTAGGACAGAACTTGCTAAATTGGTCATGGGGGGGAAACACATCACTGAAGACTTCCAGCAGTGGGAAGGTGAGGTGGAAAGGAATATACTTCAGGCAAAACTCTTGCTCTGCTCCTGGGAATCTCCCTGATCCCTAGCATGGTAGGCCTTGCTTAGCCCTTGAAAATCTCTTAACAGCAGGTTGCTTAAACTATGATTGTTACTAGTGTTATTAGCCTAATCTTAAAACGTCAGTATTTCCATAAGGTTCTATAGGCAGATCTCTATATCTAGAGATTTCCAACTGAGATGCAGCAAAAAATAAATCTGGATCAAATCTTGGCATGCACAATCTCAGCCCTGAAATAAACAAGTTATTTACTTAACAACACAATCATAAAATTAAAATAAAAAACATCCTAAATCTCTAACATTCCCAAAGAACTTTTGTTTAACGTTTTGACGCTTCCCATAATAAGGAACAACTGCTTTGCTGTTACAAACAAAAGTTAATTCCACCATTCTCTTTTTAACATGGAATTCTAGGCATGTAGACTTCTGCACAGCACCCCCGGTAAACAGCACACATTGGCTTCAAAGGAGCTATTACACAGTCTATAGGTTCAATGATCTACAAAGTAATAAAGAACTCCTTCTGGAGCTCTCACAGCCTATTGAGTAAATAGTAACTGTTTAGAAAAACTCCATAATTACATGTTTACACATTGCAGCCATTATGGGCTATCTAAAAAAATTACATATATTTTTTAAAAAATTCTATAATTACGTTTTTTACATGATTACAGCTCCTTTGGAGCCATTATAGACTATTAACTAAAGAACACACAGGCAGAAAAGCCCACAGTTACGGAATGCATTTATTTGCAGTGAAAACAAAATGAGACTTACACCCAAAATATGTTACATTAATAGTAAGGATCAGACTGAAATCCTCCAGCAGAGAGGAAACTGAGAGGTAAGCCACACCAGGGCTCGGGCTCATACCAAAGCATGATACTTCACTTTAGGCCCCAATTAAGCAACGTATTAGGTATATACCAAAACACTTTGCTGAACTGAAGCCTTAGTGCTTACTTGGTGGGGGGAATCCAATCGCTGCATTCTAAGAGGTACAAAGTTTAAGTTAGAAAAGAAAGGGGCTTAACCCTGATGTCCTGGCCATCATTCTCTCTTAGGATTCTCAGCTATGACTGTAGCTATTCCAGGAGATTACCCCCCGACCCAACATGACCTAATGTCTTTTTATTAAAATAGCCTATTAAAATCTCCCAGATTGCTTTCAATAGTCACCGGGGGTTCGATTCCGATTCCAGGAGACTCCAGGCCAATCCTGGAGGGTTGGCAAACCTATTCTCTCTTAGCAAAATACACACCAATGCTCAAAACTGTGGGTGAGCAATCCTGAGCACATAACAGATGCCGCCTTTGGCTTTATAAAGCTCTTTAGAATACTCAAGTATGGATGGCAATATAGTAAGACAAATTAAAACATTGGCTATCTTGAATACTACTTTGACATAACTGTGTCTGTTTATATGTGTAGTAAGTAATACAACAGCTACCATGGTGAATAAGGAAAATTGTGTATTTTTCACTCACAAAAACCTGATGGGGCAGATCCTCAGCTGGTGTAAATCATCATAGCTCCACCAAAGGCAATGTGTACTAAACACAATCAAATCCCTTACAAGTAGAAGAATATTCTGAGCTAGGAATCATCCTAAGCAAGTGGAAAAATATGATTGATTTCAGTTCTCTTCACCATCATTTATATTCAATGTAGACCATGTTAGGGTTGTGATTTGTTCATGTTCTTAAAAGAACAACAACAACAACTTGCTTCACAAACCTACTTAAAGCTTTATTTACTATTAAGTTTTCTAGGAACATGCCCAAAAATCTCAAGAAGAAATCAGGGGAATATTTTTGGGTGGTACAGGAAGTGCACTTGTGGCTTAGTGATCAAAAAGGTTTTCTTGTACAGCATGGGAATAATATGCAGTCCTTACACTTTTTGGTCTTGCTGTCACATTCTGAATGTGGGGGAAAAATTACTTCCGGGTCCGGCTCAACACTTATATGACAGAAATTTGACAACTCTTTAAAAAAAATCTATCAAACTAACTAGGTTAAAGAAATTGAAGACTCATTCTGAATGTCTGAACGTGAAGTTGTAATGGTTATATCTTTTGTGACTTGGTGAGTTTAAATTACAGGTCACTTGGCACTTTTATATTATAGTAAAATCTCAAAATATATGAGGCGGCACAATATACTTATATCTAAACTTCCAGAACTATATATCTTTTGTAATTTCTTATACATACATTTACACTCTTCAGGGTACAAGTAATAAATTAATCTTACTGCTTCTCTAAAACATCACAGTAATTATAATAGTTTTGTCATAACTCTATGCAGAGCAATTACTTCTATGGCATTTATATGAACATCTACTTAGGGTAGGTTCACATGAATTTAGATATTGCCATATAACATTTACACGTTAGATACACAAATAGCTAAGTTGTCAGGCTGGAGCAGTGTTTAATGCAGAACCACAAATGTATATGTCTAAATTCAGTCACATCAGACATGTCATATATAGCACATGCCACTCAGTGACAGAAACACTATCGGAACCCTGGATAATCTATAATAGCCTGACAACAAAGATGGATGGTAAAGTTGAATTCTAACCAATATGTCGATGCTGAACAATAGAATTATCCAGTGTTGAATAGTACTCTTAGTCATACATCACTGCTGGGTAAAAATATAGAGTAGGAGGAAACAAATTACATTGGTATCAAAATGCAATTCAACTAGATTTGCTGGTTAAATCAGTGTCTAGCATGGGTGTAACAGGTCTTGTTACCTTGGCAGCATTATTTTTTTTTATATATAACACCCATTTTCCAAATGTCACTTTTATAATGAATGAGAATATTTTCCTTTACTGTGTCTTTATTTGCACAGCCTTTCTTACCAATTAAATGCCTGTGCATATAGAACCAGAACACAAGAAGAAAGCTGAAGTGCAGTTTTCATTATTTTCCACGTTAGCAGAATTGCTGTCCTCTTGAAAAGAAAATTGTTCCACTCACGTAAAGATTTTACTTTTACTTTTTCTTTATGGAACATCAAGCTAGAGGAAACGAGAATATGGATTTTTATATATGCTGTTGATATATACATATGGAGAAAGTGACAGAACAAAATTGAAGAATAAGTAACTCCCAAGATAGCAAGTAATTATGCCTTACACCTTGTTGATGTGTCATTACACAAAATAAAACTATTTCCCCATGTTTATTTTCCCCCTCTACTGTTCCCCACACGTTCTTGTCAACTGCTGGAAATGGCCCATCTTGATTATCACTACAAATGGTTTTTTTTCCTCTCCTGCTGGTAATAGCTCACCATAACTGATCACTCTTGTTATAGTGTGCATGGTAACACCCACGGTTTCATGTTCTCTGTGTATATAAAATCGTCCTACTGTATTTTACACTGCATGCATCCGATGAAGTGGGCTGTAGCCCACAAAAGCTTACACTCAAAAAAATTTGTTAGTCTCTAGGGTGCCACAAGTACTCCTGTTCTTTTTACCTTGTCCTAAGTTTCTTATTTTGTAAGATATATGACTATCTCCTGTTCAAAATTAGCCTTAAAAAAACAAGGCTTCATTAAAATAGCCTGGAGTGAAATTCTCCTTTTAGATGTTTTGAACAGCTAATAACAACATTATTGAAATTAGGTTTGGATAGGTGGTTTTGGGTAAACCAATTTACTTTCTTTACATGCTATGCCAGGAGCATATTATTGGACAAGAAAGCACTATACATACATTTATTTAAGTAAGAGAGAAAACAATTTATGGATGGCCAAGATTAATATTAAAGTAAAAAAAAATCCTAAACTTAAAACAGTAAAATTTAATACATGATTCTTATGACTTTCATTTCCATTTACCTTGTAAAGTGCAGTGGGATAACTTGAGTAGGGAAAACACTCTATGAAAACAAGTTTAGTTCAAAAATACTATCAGGAGAAGGGTAACCACTGAAGTTAGTAGAAACTTTCCCACTGACATCAACAGCAGTTAGGTCAACACCAAGTGCTTTTGAAAATTTTACCTTTAATATGTGGCACTGATCTCATAAATGTGTAACCAAGGACCAAAATTCAAAGCAATAATTTTCAAATGTATCAGAAATATAAAAAATGCACATGAAACAGAACATGCCAATATTCAAAATAAACTATGTTCTTATAACTCCTAAAAAGTGCCCAGTCTCCCCAGAGATTGATCTAGCTCCTATTGAAAGTCAATGGCAAAACTTTTACTGGCTTCAGTAGTGCAGGACTGAGCTCTTAATCAGCCCTAACCAACAAAACACTTCCATTTTCATCTGCCAAACCCCTTCTCTCTCCTCCCTACCCTTTTTATTTTATCCTCCCTGTTTACAGTCTCTCTTTTGATGATCCCATGACTTTCATTCTTAGGTTCTTTCTATATTCTCTCTAATGAACTTCTCCAGTTCATTCATTCTACCATCAGCTCTGTGTCATTCAGTTTCCTTTAATAAGTACGACTCGTGTAATAACCCCGCCTTTCAATAAGGAGGAGATAAGGAAATGTCAGTTTGGAGCTAGCATTTGGCTATAATGCACATTAAAAAATTGTAGAGATGCAGAACTAACCAAGACAAAAGTGAAACACAGTTTTGCAGAATAATTTCCTACATCAAAGCTTTATATTTGAAGAAAATACATCGCCTTTAGTAATCAAACTTCATGTGGATTCTATCCAAAAATTGAATAGCTTGATAAATTGAATAGCTTGATAACCAATACAAATAACTGGAATATGATGCTTTGCTGTTCAATTCCCTCTCTCCCCACTGTTTTCCATCCCACTAACAATGTATCTGATACAGTCATTAGCTTGAGTATTTAGGCTGACCTATCCCTTACTTTTCCCTAATCTTGTTACAAAACAACCAGGAAATTGATATTCTTCCCAATTTAATCCTTTGTTTCAGTGTCTCTTTTGAATGCAATTACTGCAAAGATCTAATGATAGTATCAGCTCTAAATCATTATAGGCAGTGCTCACAGAAAAGGTTGCCTAACATTTCCCATTATAAGACCTTGTTTTCAGTTGCTTATAATTTTGCAAATTTTAACTATTTAAGTGAAAATTTTCCATACTGTGCGTCTGCTTCAGACTTGGGGGGGGGGTGTTATTTGTTTTTAAGTTTCAGCAAAAATGGTTCAGCAATTTCTGAGAAAGACATTAGGAAAAAATAAGTTTTGCTCATGTTAAAAAAAAATCATACAACTGTTTTGTTGAGAAGCTCTGGTGCCTCCATACTTTGGAGCAGGGACTTGAAATATGGCAAAGGCTTTGCCTTGGTATCAGGGATGTGCCTTTTGCTGTCCCTGTGAAAATCCATCCAACTCTGGTCAAGTTATAAGACTATGAAAAATCTCAGTTTGTGCATGCTCAGTAGAGACATGTTAGAGTTTAGCAGCTAAATTATCAGAAGGTTCCATCTATACTGAGCATACTTCAGCACAGAACTGCATGGCTGAGCAGGATTTTTCCTTGAACTGCTGCTCCCAGTTGCTGCAGGCCACTGTGACACACTGGGTCTCCAACAAAGCATGAGGAAACTGTCTCTTCTGTGCTGTCAATGCTTCCCCTACTGGCACCAAGGCAGTGGGGAGGGAAAGCATTCATGGATTTTAAGGCCATAAGGGACTGTTGTGATCATCTAGTCTGACCTCCTGCATACCACAGGCCATAGGTCTTCCTTGAAATAATACCTGCTTCAAATCCAATAGCTTCATGACAAGCTGGAGGGGCCAGGGGCAGAAGGATCTGTAACCACTAGACCCACTCCCCTCAGAACCTGAAAGAACACCTAGGATTCCTGAAACCCTATGTTCTGCATTCTAATAACTGTAAAACCTGCTAGCAAAGTGTGCGCCTCTAATGGCTGGACCACATACAGGATGAAAACCTATTACAGCTATCAGTTACTCCATTAGCTCAAGTGGCAGAGGTTTGTGCAGATAAAATTTTCAAACCTACTCACGACCCACCAGGGTGTCAATATGGTTTCACATTATAGAATTTCTTGGTTTTTTCGTTTGCTTTTTTAAAAGCCTAGGAAATTACACACAAAAAACTCTGTTAAAAGAACATCAAGTCCAGAACTCAAAAGTTAGGAAATGCCTTTGAAACCTTAATTTGGCCCTCTTGTGCATATGCATTATGATACAGTCTTTAATTACATGACCACATGCTATTTTGTTCATAGGAGCCCTGCCTCATTCAGTGGACAGTATAAAAGGTGTCCATTCATGCTTTTAGTATTTAGCAATCTTTATAAGGTGGGATTTGAGATCTGTAATCCAGGTAGCTCACTTGTACACTGAAAGTGTTTCTGTACTTGCACTGTTGATTTATAAATTAAGTAGAAAACAGAGATAAAACTTTATTGAACCTTACACATAAATATGCATCTGAATAAGACCAAAAAGTTATGAGTCAATTAAATATTTCATGGTGAAATCAATACCTTAATTGTGCATTTTAGCTATAACTATTCAGTTTGTTTATACAGTGGGGCTGAGTAGCCCAGTGAGCTATCCAAGGTCAGCAATATGTGGCTGACCACTGTGATAGTATACTTCTCAGCAAATAAACTGACTTTCAGATAAAACAGATTCCTTTCTGGGTCATTTGGTTGAAAATTGGCTGTGCTGTATATTTCAGGATCTATGATAAGTTAAGAATAGTGTAAAGCTGACAGCCTAATAACAGTATGTCTCCGGCTACTTGTCTACTTTTTTTTGTTTGTTCTTGCAGTATGATTTTACATTGTTTATTCTGCATTTGAAATGAATACATATGGTATAATAAAGTGAGCAGACTATTTAAAAACACTTAACTGAATCCATAATTGCTAAATATACAATAATACAAAGACGTGAAAGGGATGCCACTGAGAAGAGGAAGTATGTTTTAGCTAAGGGCCCAACTGTTCCTTCCACTTCCCTCCATCTCTGCTTCTGGATCCTACCCAATGAGGCACAGAGGAGAAGGGTGCTGAAGCTACCTCATTGCCACCCCTTAAATCCTGTGAAAACCCTTCTTCTAGAGCTCTATGAAGACAGGACTCCATAGATTCTGAGGGTCAGAGAGAGAGGGAGGGAGGGGAAAGGGAACAAGCTGCTTTGTAGCATTCTCCTTTTTAGTGGAGTGGATAACTTCACGCTGAGTACATGCATTCATGGTAGAAGAGAGGTACTTTTGCACAACTGAGAGATGACTGGCCAATGGCAGAATTCCATGAGCCATCACAAAGAGACAGAAAAGGTATTGAACCACAGAATTATTACCAAATCTTTGCCAGATTCATGGGTGCTTCCATTTGTGTCCAGTGTAAGCTGGTCTTCTGAGAGCATCAGCAAAACCTACTCCCCAAAAATAAAGAAAAAAACATAGACCAGATCCTCAGCCAGTGTAAATCCAGTGTAGTTCCAGGATCTGGCCCCTTATTTGATCTATTTGTCTGTCAAATACATAAAAGGTGGAAAGATAATATCCAAGAACAGCCTTTCTTTCAATTGCTATTTAAATGTTTTCCAGTTCATATATTAAGGCACAGTTCTACACTAACTTTTTTGTATTTTAACTCCTTTGTTCAACACATCCTGTGCCACCCATTGTTTTGATTTTATTCTCGTTGTAAGAGAAAAGGTTGAGTTAGCCATAGGCTTTTAGTTAAGATTGAATTTTTAGCCTGTTTATAATAAGTCACCAACGATTCCTGTTGAAAACTGCAGAACTGTAATTCTTTTCCCACTTCCTAGACCAGAGGTTCTCAAACTGTGGTCCGTGGACCATCAGTGGTCCGCAATCCCCATTCAGGTGGTCCGCGGATAGTTCCTTGTAAGGTGCGCACCTGGGCAGCTGCACACAAGAGAATGAAGGGCCACCCACCTAATTAGTGGAGCTGTGCAGGCATGGCTCCACTAATTAGGTGCCTGGACCCTGGAGAAGACGCACATGTAAGGTGAGGTGGTGGCCTTGGAGGGAATAGGGTGTAGGTGGGAGGGGGCAGTGGGGTGAGAAGAAGGGTTGGGGGGAATTTGGGACATGCAGGGCTGCAGTGGCCAGAGAAAGGGTCGACTTTCCCCAGCTCCAGGGATGTGGCTGCCGGGGAGAGGCATCCCCCTCCTTCACAGCCCCAGCTTGGGAGCTGCTACGGCAGGGGAGAGAGGGAGACACCCCCCCTCCTTCCCAGCCTAGCTCGGTGGCTGTTGCAGCAGGGGAGAGAGGGTACATCCATCGTATTAGAAAGGTAAGATTACTGATATTAAAATATGAGTTGTGTGCTTTTATTTGTAGAACAAAAATGTTAATTATTATTAAGGTTTTTTTTAATATAGCGCTTTTATCCAAAACGGTTTACAATAGTTAGCTAACGGTACAACCAACCTTTGGAAAGATCATTAAGTGGTCCGCCAAGACCCGCAGCAATATTCAAGTGGTCCACTTTCCTAGACTGTATGAAGTATATGTGTGTACACACACACCACAGACTCAGAGTCTTGCTACAATCTGCTGATGTGGTAAACTACTATGCTACCAATACTGCTCCTATATTTTTTTATTTAATACATGGTAAGTTCTGGATGGCTTGTGGTGAAAGCACAGGGACTGAAGTCTAGAGATGTAGCTCCCCCCCCTGCCCCCCAATCTGTGCCACAATGGCATTATGCAAGTCTCTTAGTAGTGGCCACTGATTCTGAGGGTCCAATTTGAAATAAACTTGTAGCTGATTTGCACCCAAAATTCCAAGTGCAGCCCATGGAAACTGTGCATGCTTAGCATTCCAGCACATACATACACCATTCTTATTTCTTTTCTTTCTTTCAGATGCAAGGTGCTCCACGTATCCTCCCTTTCCCCCTTCTAAGTTTAATCATCAAAATCAACAGGGTTCTGCCCATTGAGGCACAGAACACTCCCTGAAATTTTGGAATTGATTGGAAGCAGCATTAAAAACAACACACCACTTATGTTACAGACAGACAGACAAACAGAAATGCCACTGAGTTCAGAGTAAGACTTTGCTTCACTTGGTCAAATCAGCTTTGCAGTTGTTCAACACACTAGCAAATGAAGACTCTTTTCAGAATTGAACTTTGGCTCAGTATAAACGTCTGATTGACAAAGAAGCACCCATACGTCAGGTATGATCTAACAAAACAAAGCTGTGTTTTCTTCTGTGATGGGCAAGAAATAGTGCTTTTGGCCAATACATTACTGATTCATTTGCCAATAAATTATAGTCAGTTCTGATATATTGTGGCCACAGGTTTCATGGTTGTTAATTAAATTTGAACTCAGGATCTTTCTTTCCCAAAGCACAGGGCCTGATGATTCAGCAGATAGACTCAAGTATCAATGAAACCCTCTATCAGCTACAGTAGTATTAAGTATCTTGTGAGATTGATACTGCAGGGCAACAACTACAAATATTCAGTAGGTCTGACATTCCAGTCCACTAAAAGGCAGTGGCACATGGGCATAACGACAACAGATGCTACTGTGACCACTAATAGCCAGGAAAAATTGCACAAGCTTTAAAGAAATGTGATAAAGTAAATTATAAAGCCTTATTTTCCATTTGAATAAGAATAGAGCATTTACAAAAAATTATGTTACCCAAGTTAAAGTGGTACTATGTATAATATGCAGTGAATTCACTAACACTGCCAGCATAATGGACACAGAAACTACCAAAAAAGAATGGTATCAGATTTTCCAATTTTATATTTAATTTATTTGGAAAATGACAGAACAGCCTTAATTTCAAAATGTGGGATTTAAAGATTTCTTAACATCATATAAAGTCATATAAAAATATAGGCCAGCATTTTTATTTTGTCCACATGCTAGGCATGCAGTACAGAATGTTCACAGCTGAAATTTATATGTGTTTCCTGTTATAAAGCAGCATAGTTGCACTTGTCAGAGAAAGAAATAGTGTTACCAAAGACCATTGTGCCACAAGAGAAACTATTTCTCTCTTCTCAGCCAGTGCCTCATCAACATGAGAAGACTAGGTTTCTTAAACATAACATAGGGCTTGTCTCACCCTTTAGTGACTGGTCCATAGAATGGAGGATAACAGCCTACTACTGCTACCAGTTACTCAGATCGGACTCATAGTAGAAGTCTGTGCTGTGGATCTAAAGGTCCAAATGCCAATGATGAACCAAGCTGGGGGTTAACTTGGGTCCACATGAAGGACATTCTGGGTTTGTTTGTTTTCATATTTTCATTAAGAAATCACATCCAGAAAAACTGCATTAAAACAACATTAAGGCGACAAAATCAAGCTTTCAAAATTTAGAAAATAACAGAAATCATATTACCTGTGCAGCCTTAATTGATCCCCTTGTGCGCATGTATTAGGACAGTCTTTAATTATATGATCAAATAGAATTTTACTATATATTTCAAAAGGCATAAACAATACAAAAAGACATAAAAATTGTGCACCCACAAAATTAAAAGCAGAAATAATTGCCTTACTTGTGGACACTTGTGTTTTCTTTACACATTCTAAACAAATTACAAAAGTTCATATCACCTAGCACTGTGCACTTTACTTATGTACTCTGTATCTCAGACAGCATGTATACCTTGTGATGGAGGGAGGATTCTGGGCCACTGCTTCAGGATGCCATGGAACCCATTATTACTTGCATTCTGGAATGCCAAAGGCTCTGGCTACTTTAAATCAAAATCTTATTAGGAAAAAATATGTCTTTACATGACAAATGTAACTTAGAGGAACTCATTGGATTTAAGTCTGTAGAACCTTGCATTTTACTGGTACATTTAAAGCAAAGTAGTTCTTTAATCCTGCACTGAGAACTGCATCCATGGGCAGTCCCATTGAATCCAATGTGTGAGTGCAGGGTACGCTTGCAGGGTTTCATCACAGGATTGGGGCCTTTATGCTAATAGTAAAACTAAAAGATAAGGAGTCTTTTCTCTGAATTGTCTCTTTGTTTTATCTTTCACTTCTGCTGATGTGGTCACTAACGTAGAGCAGAGAATAATACCTAATAATAGGACCGGATTGATTTCACACCAAACAAATGAATAATGTGATCAGAACATATCAAAAGCCATTTTCAACGTAGTGTTCACAAAATTCTAAGGGACTCTCACCTTCTGGAACATAGGTGGGCTCATTTTTTCCAACAGCATGCAGAACAAACATATATTTTGAATCTGAAATGCGGAACATTTCTGCCGATGTGGAACACTTGAGAGGTATGCTTGCAATAGCAATTTTGTAAGCTTCCAAAGCTGGTTCTGGTTGCATGGCAAATCTATGGATTTGGGTTTGGGGTGTTTTTTGCTGTGTGTTCTACAATTTTTTGAAGGAAGAGATGTAATTTACATGTAAATTTTTACTAAATACAACCCTTACAGTTCAAAAAGTAAATATTTTAAGAACAGTATATAATCATATGGTAAGAATACCAACACTTGCCTAAATAGAATTTAAAGAATAACTGTAATTAAAAAAGAACACAACATTAGTCAATTACAATTCCTGCAGTGTGTTATTAAATCTTCTAAGACAATTTGAAGAAAGAATGAAAATATTAAGGAAAAACATTCAAAAATAAACACATACATTAGATTGAACATGATAAAGTATCTAATAAAATTCACTCTACCTACTATAAACTTTCAATTTTAATTAAAACCCAGGAAAAAAACTAATATTCTACATACTGGCAATTTCATATTTATATTCTTTTAGATAGCAAGCACTCTTCAAAAAGATGGATTGAGTACAGTTCTAAATAAAGTTGTTATTCCAAAATGCTATTCCAGCTTCTGAGTTTGATTCCTATGAGTGATAGTCAAATGTGTGTGGTGCTGGTATAAAATTCTGTTTGCAAAAATTTAACATATTGGGCCAAAGTCATAGTGATTTCATCAGAGTTTCCAGATTTTTAAAATGGTGGGCATATAGTTCTTCACTTTGACTCTGTTAACGGTATCAATATTTGAAGACTGTATATGAAATCAAATTAAACATGCATCAACAAGTAAACTGTTTTTGCAATGGAAACCTGTTGGATGCTGAAATCAATGAACTTGCAAACATGTAACTGAAAGCAGAATTCAGCACATTTATTACTATTTTATCAGTGGCGGAATAGCAATCTCAGTTTTTTGATTGCAAAGATCAGAGATGATATCTACCTCGCAAGGTTGCAGTGAAATTCAGTTAATGTTTGTAAAGCAGTTTGAAGATGCACCACACTATGTTCTATTAGGACATTGAAAATGGAAAACTGATATAATACTTCCTTAACCAATATAGGAAGAGCCAGGTGAGCAGTTGAAATCTTTAATTTTCCTAATCAGCCATGGGAGGTCACAGTTAAACACCACAAGTCAGCAGAAATATTACTTATGCGGTAATAAATCAAAAGCATTTAAAATTAACTCTAAGATTAGAAATAATAAGCTGGGACCCTTCCGCACATTTTTAGAGAAAAATATCCATGTAGTAGGACTGGCAGGATGATTGGTTGTGCACTGGAGCTTTACTTCAAAGTATCACAATTTTAAATCCTAGTCACCTTCTCAACTTTAATTTCAATATGTTTAATACTAGGATCTGAACTTCCATCTCTGCAGGCATTATCATTGGCAGCACCAATTCTCTTTAGAAACCTCTCGGCAGTGTGAAAAAACAGATCCTCAGCATGTATAGTTTGGGCCCAGTCCTGTTTATTTCTCACCCGAGGCTCCAAAATGAGACAACACTAGTGCAGACAAAGTAAGAATGTGTGTGTTCTCCAACTAATTCTTCACATCTGGAAGCTCTTTTGACATTTTGGACCAGATTCTCAGTTGCTGTAAATCAACATAGTTCTAATGAATTTAATGGAGATTAGCTGTTTCCTTATGCTCACAAGATCAATCATCTCTGTTCTCAGAGTAGCAGCCGTGTTAGTCTGTATTCGCAAAAAGAAAAGGAGTACTTGTGGCACCTTAGAGACTAACAAATTTATCTGAGCATAAGCTTTCGTGAGCTACAGCTCACGTCATCGGATATCTCCTCAAGTGGCTGAGGACTTTGGAAAATTATATGACCCTTGATATCTTATCCAAAGACTTGTGCCATCACAACCAGCACTGGACTGTAAGCTCTTTTGAGCAGGAAACTGTGTTATCTGATGTGTTTAAACAGTGCATTGCACAACTAAGCTCGAATTCTGATTGTGTGATACAGACATAAAAATGACAATAATGATATATATCAGTGACGGAAGACCTGTCATGTTCTGATTATTTTATCATTAGCATAATTTCTCCCCCCAAAATACACTATAACTTAATTTTTGCATTTTTCCCCCTGCATCAATGTGAAGTGCAGGTATGCACCAAGCCAGCTCTGGTGTTAACATCAACAGGTTTTGTATTTGTACAGGCAGAAGGAAAAGAAAACATGGATTAAATATAAACAAACACTTCAGGCTTACAGATTTTTATTTTTAATTGCCTTCAAATGGAAGTTGTTATAGCAACTATTCTTGGTCATCAGTGGTTCTTAAATGTGGAATAACTGCAGGGACTAATAGACATTTATATTATGTGTGCATCTAACAGCTAGAGAGGCATCATAGGAAGTTATCTGATGTTCAGAAGTTATTTTTTCACTTTGACTTTGGCCCAATATGTTGTTTGTTCAGATGTCTGTCTGATTCCATAGAGTATGCTTTACATACAATTATTTCCTCACTTTTTACAGAAAAATGTGTATACTTTAAATTCACATGCTTTAAATGCTCTTGGGGTGGGGGAACCTGACAAGTAGTACTTTTAATTACCCAAACTAGAAAAGCACTAGCTAGTTCCCAGTATTATATTCCATGTTGAAATGGCATTTATATTTGTGTATAGGCCAAAAAAAATACGTCAATATTTTAGAGCAACATTGGGCGGGGAAGAAATTGACTTATATTCAGGTAGTCAAACAGGTTAAATACAGTATAATAGTAGGTAAGTAATAAGGGTTCTGAGGCAGGAAAGGGAGAAGTATGTAAAAAAAAAAGTAATTCAGAAGTGAAAAAGTTCCCTGCCTTACGCTACCTTTACATTGCAGGTTAAATATTGAGCATTATCTGATGAATTTTGTGTATGTAAAAAAATAATTAAGCCCATCCCCCCAAAATGGAAGAGCTGCAAGAAGCCTAGTAAGCAAAGTCATCCTCCCTCTTTACTGTTACAAAAGCATATCTATATAGTTTGGATTTAAAGCACAGCAAAAGTAGCAGATAGGTATAAGTCTTAAAACACTAAAAATGGAAAAAAGAAAAACACAAAGTGGCAGCTACCGAATAATATCCTGACTTATGTACAGATTTCATGGACTGTTATTAGGACAAAGATTACAAAAAAAGCTTCCAAAAGATTAAGGCTGAGATTTTAAAAACTGTCAAGAAGATTTAGTTGCCCAGTTCCCATTTTAATTTTAATGGGAACTGGGTGTCTAAATCCCATTGACACCTTTGAAAATCTCGGCCTTAAAGCAGACAGTTTTCACAAGTTCAGAATCAGGCTATACAAAGAACATGTGTATGTATTGCAGCAGACTTCTCACAGGGATGTGACACCAATGAACTCTGAAAATCAGACCATCCTTCTAGCAGTATAAAAACTGTACAGTATTTGTGAAGATGACAAAAGGTCACATTTTGCTATGCTTTTGTCAATCCTGGCACATGGCAGGAAGCTTACAGAAATAATAATCAAAACATTATCAAAACCCATAAACTTCTCTTCTGGATTCATTGTGCAGCACACAGCCGAAAGGCTGGGTGGATAAGGATTGGATAAAAATGGCACAAAAGACCTAGAACAGTGCTGTGCAAAAGCTCTATACTTGTATAAGATATGTCTCAGGCACATTTAACTGATGGTGTAAAAAGGACAGTGAAAGAGCCAAACTTGGATTTCAGAGTAACTTCAGCAAGTCTGACAACTATCTGAACAAGCCGTTCACAGGCCAAGTAAGAAATATTGGGCTGCATAGGAGTATTCTGGATTGTCCTCAAAGACTAAAGGCAGCAAATTTAATGAAGCCACGGTGCTTCTATGACTGCCCCTGAGTTACCAATGTCTGGGATTCAGTTAAATTTGATAGTCTCTAAGGTGCCACAAGTCCTCCTTTTCTTTTTGCAGATACAGACTAACATGGTTGCTACTCTGAAAACAGTTCCTGAAGTTGATTCTAAGGTCTTCAAGGTGGTATCAGCAATGAGCCACAAACAGTTGCACTCAAAAGAATGAAGATGATGAAAAGATGAAGAAGAAAAAACTAATACAAAAAGGATGATCTTTTATGACAACAGCCACAAAGCAAGATTCAGACTTATTTGATATTTCTAGCAGATACTGAACATTTTAATTTTTTTTTCAAACCTGGGCTAGTTTTAAACATCTCAGTGGATGCAAATCAAGCCATGAACAGTGACTTAGTATGAGAAATGAATTTAAAGAAATTCCATTTTGAGTTATTCATTTTATTTTTGATGATATAAAAGAGAGAACATACTTTAAGACACAAGAAAAAGGAATCAGAATTACACTTGAACTTTGAATCCTAACGCTGCATTTTCCCTTTGTATGAAATTTTCTTAGAATTTTTTTTATTTATTTATTTTAAAAAATGCAATTGCCAATGGCACTTTTAAGTTATTTGATATGCAGGTATTTGTTCTGGGGCTTCCTGAATCCAGACTGAGATCATCTGGAACCCAAATTACCCTTGGTCAAGAAACAAGCTGCTTTAAACAATAGGCCAAAAGCTTACTAAAGATCAAAGTTCAATCACTCCAGAAACTGAGAGCCAGTGTGGTCTTTTGGTTAAGGTGCTGGATTCAGGAATTATGGTTTCAGTTTCCATTTCTGCCAGACTTCCAGTGTGACTTTAAGCAAGTCATTTAATTTCTACGGCTCTGAATTGTGGCCGTTATGTCTCTGTGCCCCATCTGTAAAATGGGATAATAATACTTCCTTTCTTCTCCTTGTCAGTATTGTCTCTTTAGATTATAAAATCTTGGAGACAGGGATTGTCTCTTACTCTTTGCACATACAGCACCCAAACACAATGGGGGCCTAGTCTCAGTTGGGGCCTCTGTTGGCTATTGTTATATAAATAATAATAAACTCCCTGTCATAGTTATCTGCTCTCATTAGCTGGAAACAGATAAAAAAAGAATATGGATAACAAAATTCTAGTGGCTACATACAAATATTTCTAAAAATTGTATTTCTCATGGCTTTAGAATTACTGGGCCAATCTTATGCAAACTAGGATTATTCATTAATTATGAATAATACCTACAAAATAAGTCATGTTGGACGTGCCCACACACAGCTATGTTTGAGTTATGCATGTGTTTGTGATTGGAAAATAAGAACATGGAGTACTTTTTCATGTCCTCGTGACTTAAATGGTTCAACTGATTTTGCTCATCCTAAAACATTCCTAAAACATTCATCTCAAGCCTTAGGTGAAACAGCCCAAAAGAAGAAATCAGTTTGAGAAAGCTACGAAGATGGGAAAGAACCTGCTATACTGTGACACTCTATCTCAAAGCAGCACCCTGGAACTCCCATATTCACCACTGTTGTATAATTATGATATGTTTTGTACAAAGTATTCTTTGCAAGGTATCATTTTAAAAGTCTTGATCTGTTGAACATAATTATCCTGCTAGATTGTATGTGCTATCATTGTGTGTGAAGTTATGAAGTTTTGTTATGTGTATGTTATTGAAATATGTTGGGAGGTTAGGAACACTCACAACCAGCCTTTCAGGTAAAATGGAGTAGCCAGACAGCGGTTAATGCAGGGGCGGGCAAACTTTTTGGCATGAGGGCCACATCGGGTTTCTAAAATTGTATGGAGGGCCGGTTAGGGGAGGCTGTGTCTCCCCAAACAGCCAGGCGTGCCACCCACCCCCCGCTTCTCGCCCCCTGATGGCTCCCCTGGGATTCCTGCCCCATCCAATGCCCCCCTGTCCCCTGAGGGCCCCCCCCCCCCCCCCGGGACTCCTACCCCATCCACCACTCCCTGTCCTGACCGCTCCCCGCCGCCCCATCCAAACCCCCCCTCTCCTTCCTGACTCCCCACCCCCGGGAATCCTGCCCCATCCAACCCCCCTGTTCCCCACCCTCTGACTGCCCCGCCCCCTATTCACACCCCTGCCCCCTGATCACCACCCCCAACTCCTCTGCCCTCTAGCAACTACCCCAGCTCCCTGCCCTCTGCCCCGTTATCGCGCTGCCTGGAGCGCCAGTGGCTGGCGGTGGCTCTGCAACTGCGCTGCCCGGCCGCCCAGAGCACAGCGTGGCACGCTGCGGCTGCAGGGGAGGGGGACAGCGGGGGAGGGGCCGGGGGCGAGCCTCCCGGGCCAGGAGCTCAGGGGCCAGGCAGGAGGGTCCCATGGGCTGGATGTGGCCCGCGGGCCGTAGTTTGCCCACCTCTGGGTTAGTGGCTCATCAACACCCATCAAGGAAAGAATCCACTATCCCAGAAACTGTATACAATGGAGACTTCACAGAGAGAATATGTAGACAATGGAGACTTTTTGACCAATGGGGACTGCCTGATCCCCAGGTCACTGCAAAAGATCTTTCCAGAAAGCTGGAAGAAACTATAAAAGAGAGGAAGTGACATCATCACTTGGCCTTTCTGCCCCCACCCCAGCCCAACTCAACATCTGGAGGAACATCTGGAGGACAAAGACTTTGAGCTGGGGAAGGGTGGTCCTGGGCTGGAAAGCAGTTCCAGCCTGTGTATTGAGGATTTGTGGCCTGCCTGGGTAAGACACTGCTTGATTCAAATCCCCTTTACATTTGCAGAACTCAGACGGATCTCTACACTTGCTATTTATAATCACTTAAAATATTTCCGTAGTTAATATTTCTGTTTTATATTTAACCTAAAACAGTGTGTTTTGGTTGAAGTGCTTGGGAAATCTCAGCTCAGTTTACAAACGATAGTGACCTGACACTGACCAGGCTTCTGACCAGTGCAAGATGGTACAGTTCTGGGGTACAAAGCTGGGGAGCTGGGGGGAATTGGATGGAGCCTCCTATTGATGGTTCATGAGTAGCTGGGAGATTATTCATATAACTCAGTTGGGTCTGTGCCTGACTGTGGATGTCTGTCTAGGTGCAGTACCTGTCAGAGGTTTACAGCTTGACAACAGCAACACAGTGTGAGATGCAACCCAGATTAGTGGGTTTGGGGGACTTAGCGGCCCCACAATCAGGTTGCACCCTGCGGACCCTATCACAGATACATACATACAGTACAGTGTCTGCAGTCTTTTATGCAAGACCACTATATATTTGAACTCTATAAGCAGATTAAGGTCCCACCATGCCTTCAATAGTGTCTCCATTTGCCATACATAGTCCAAATTTACCCCCTTCCTGGGGTTTGGCTTTATTGGTGATTCAGATAACAAAACAAAGCCCAGCATAAGTTTTCTCTCCTAGTTTCACTGTTCCCCATTTCCATACAGGCCTCCCTCTGGCCAAGGGAGACATTCTAATTCCTTTTATAGCATGGTTGGAGCCAACAAGGTTCATTTACAATCAAGAGTCAGCAGTGAATGCTCACCATTTGAACTCAGCGTTCTGGCACCTGTGTTTATAGTGACTCAGGAAAGGAGTCTTGCATACCCAGCATCCTGGAACCCTGCTACATACCACTTACACTAACTTTTATTTTTTTAATTAATGGTCTAATCATAGCATTGCAAAGGGGTAATGTGAAATTATCGCTATTCTTTTAATTTGATTGAGCAGAAAAAAGTATGAAACATTTATCACTTATTCTGTCCCTAATAGACTTCTAATGATGAGTTCACTAACAACACATGCTTTAAAGTAAACTCAGATCTGTTCCTAAAGGTTACAGCAATATACTTTCATCAAAAACAGATTTACTGTTCTTTCTCTTAAAGCTTTGAGCACCACCTACACTCTGTGGGAGAACCTGATTCTATAACTAGAAATACACTAATAAATCCATAACAGATGTGAACTCATTCAAGCACAATCTCTGACCTCAGTTTCCACTTTGACTGTTACAATATTTTGCCTAAAATGCATCTGTAACCTACCAGTCAGGGTATTACATGTCCCCAACTGTGCCTGATTCACAGAAGACATGGCTCTGTTACAGCTTTCAGCTTGAAAAAATGGCTCTTTAGCTCAGACTGTAGAGATTCACATGGTTTAGCTCTGGGGGTCCCTGAATCCTTAGAATATCAGCAAAGATGATGGTTGTCACACATGCTCTTTGACATACCCGAGGCTCCAGAGGGAAAGGTGCCTTGGAGACTCAGTCCAGCCCCGGTGTAGAGACCTGCAAATCTGGAGAATCTGCAGATAATTTTTGTGGATCGCGGATTGGATGTAGATACACATTTGTGTATCTGCGCAGGGCTCTACCCATCAGTTGTGTCCCCATCCAGCCCTTTCCATCAGTTCAATCCCTCCCCATCACCCCACCTCAGTTCAGTCCCTCCAACCTCTCACCTCTGCTCCTCTTGCGGTTCTTCAGGGGTAGGGGGACGGGCTGCAGAGGGTCCACTATCTCCCATCCAGGCTGAGGGGGTGCATCTCCAGGGGCTCTTCACCCCTCTCTGCCCCTTCCCAGGCCAGGTGCTGGGGGGAGGGGTGGGAGAGGACCAGATGACCCATCCCTGTTGCTCACAGCAGAGGAGGAGGGAGGAGGAGGCAGAGCTGTGTTGAGTGCTGGGCTCTTTGCTTGCTTCTTCCCTCTCCTCTACTGTGAAAACAGCAAGCAGAGGGCACAGAAATCTGCCAGCTTCTGGCAGAGTTGAACTTGAATCACCAGATGAGCTCCAGCCCCCTGTGAAACCCCATCTCTCGCAAAAAAAGTCATGAGAGTTGGCAACACTGCAGTAGTATGTGTGCTGTGTACTCTCTACTTACAGAAAGCCCCTTTGAGTCCGTCATTCATTTTGCATTGCTGGCTTTCAAAACAATAGAAAAGAGGAAAAAACGTGAGGTACGAGGAAAAAAATGCTTTGTGATGCTAAAGTTCCATAAACGCAAGATCAGTTCCATTCTCATCTGCACTCCCCTGCCAAAAAAACCTATTATAATGCTCTCTTAACATTTCAGCAATCCAGCTCTTCTTTCCACAACTGCACTTCTTCAAATTAATAATCCCTAGTGTAATTCTAGCCACTTAAATCAATTACTAGATTTAAATTTTCTCCTAAAGTGTGCAAAATTACATTGTATTTCTCTGCTACTTTTTGTTCTGTTCTGCTGCAGCAGGGTCCATCCAGTGTGTCTGTGTCATTATATGACATTCCCTTGTATTTTTAACTCTCGTCTTAAAGGAGAAATGAAAACATTGGCCACTGCAATGTCTAAAATATGAGAGGTTATTTGGGAAGAGAGTACAAATGATCTCATGACTAGATAGGTTACTGATTTAAGGAATCTTAATGATTTTCAGTAACACTTCATGACAAAGGCTTGGCCAGAGATATGAGTTTCAGTCTAGGTTGTAATTACAAAGGCCCTACATTTATTTTCAGCTAGCTGAAGCATCTGTTATAAGTGGATGCAATCCCAAAAGCAGACGGCTATTTAAGTTTGGCCCTTTACTTCAACTTTAGGAGACAATCTGTTACCATATATGTAGCCAATGAGATAGATTCTAAGCAATGGCTCAGTCTACCTTTTTGTTCCTAGTAAGTTTTAAGGAAGCAGTGCACATAAGCCCTAAGTAGTTAAAAGATATGGAGGGTGGCAGAAGTGAGGCTATGAAAGAAAAACACTGACACATACTCCATCACTGCCTGTCAGCTCTTGAAAAGCAGGAACTCAGTCACCATTATGAGCGTAACTAATCCTTGTAAGGATGGATTTCATTAACTATATTTCACAGCTTTCCTATTTACAATTATATCCATCTTCTTTAATAAGTGAGCCTGGAGAAACAGCCTATCTTATTTTGTTTTTTTCAATGCATTCTCTTGCATGTATTTTTGGTTTTTTATTGTTTGCTTTATATGTTTTATTTATTTTTTTGTGGGTGACATAAGAATAGCCATACTGGGTAATACCAATTGTCCACCTAGCCCAGTATTCTGCCTTCCAGCAGTGGCCAGTGCTAGATGCTTCAGAGAATGAACAGAACAGGGCAATTTATCAAGTGATCTATTCCCTGTCATCCAGTCCCAGCTTCTAAAAGTCAGATGTTTGGGGAAACCCAGAGCATTGGGTTTTTTTCCCTCAACATCTTGGCTAATAGCCATTGATGGACCTATCCTCCACGAAGTTACCGACAGTAGAACCTCAGAGTTATGAACACCAGAGTTACAAACTGACGGGACAGCCACACGCTTCATTTGGAACCAGAAGTATACAATCAGACAGCAGAGACAAAAAAAGCAAATACTCTGCCATACAATACGGTGTTAAATGTAAACTACTAAAAACAAAAGGAACATTTTAAAAAAATGGACAAGGTAAGGAAGCTGTTTCTGTGCTTGTTTCGTTTAAGATGGTTAAAAGCAGCATTCTTCTTCTGCATAGTAAAGTTTCAAAGCTGTATTAAGTCTATGTTCAGTTATAAACTTTTGAAAGAACGATACCATTTTGTTCAGAGTTTTGTTCAGAGTTACGAACATTTCAGAGTTACAAACAACCTCCATTCCCAAGATGTTCATAATTCTACTGTAATTCTTTTTTTAATCCAGTTATACTTTTGACCTTCACAACATGCCCACAGCAATGAGTTCCACAGGTTCACTGTGTTGTGTGAAGAAGTACTTCCTTATGTTTGTTTTAAACCTACTGCCTATTAATTTCATTCGGTGACCCCTGGTTTCTATGTTACATGAAGGGGTAAATAACACTTCCTTATCCACTTTCTCCACATCATTCATGATTTTATAGACCTCTATCTTAGTCGTCACTTTTCTAAGATAAACAGTCCCAGTCTTTTTAATCTTTCTTCATATGGAAGCTGTTCCATACCCCTAATCAGTTTTTTTCATAGAAGAATCATAGAAGATTAGGGTTGGAAGAGACCTCAGGAGGTCATCTACTCCAACTCCCTGCTACAAGCAGGACCAACACCCACTAAATCTTCCCAGCAAAGGCTTTGTCAAGGCGGGCCTTAAAAACCTTTAAGGATAGAGATTCCACCATCTCCCTAGGTAACGCATTCCAGTGCTTCACCACCCTCCTAGTGAAATAGTGTTTCCTAATTTCCAACCTAGAACTCCCCCACTGCAACTTGAGACCATTACTCCTTGTTCTGTCATCTGCCACCACCGAGAACTGCTAAGCTCCATCCTCTTTGGAACCTCCCTTCGGGTAGTTGAAGGCTGCTATCAAATCCCCCCTCACTCTTCTCTTCTGCAGACTAAACAATCCCAGTTCCCTCAGCCTCTCCTCATAAGTCATGTGCCCCAGCCCCCTGATCATTTTCATTGCCCTCCGCTGGACTCTGTCCAATTTGTCCACATCCCTTCTGTAGTGGGGGACCCAAAACTGGATGCAATACTCCAGATGTGGCCTCACCAGTCCCGAATAGAGGGGAATAATCACTTCCCTCGATCTGCTGGCAATGCTCCTACTAATTCAGCCCAATATGCTATTAGCCTTCCTGGCAACAAGGGCACACTGCTAACTCATATCCAGCTTCTCATCCACTGTAACCCCTAGGTCCTTTTCTGCAGAACTGCTGCCTACCCATTTGGTCCCTAGTCTGTAGCGGTGCATGGGATTCTTCCGTCCTAAGTGCAGGCCTCTGCACTTGTTCTTGTGGAACCTCATCAGATTTCTTTTGGCCCAATCCTCCAATTTGTCTAGGTCACTCTGTATCCTATCCCTACCCTCCAGCGTATCTACCTCTGCCCCCAGCTTAGTGTCATCCGCGAACTTGCTGAGGGTGCCATCTATCCCATCATCCAGATCATTAATAAAGATGTTGAACAAAACCAGCTCCAGGACCAACCCTTGGGGCACTCTGCTTGATACCAGCTGCCAACTAGACATTGAGCCGTTAATCACTACCTGCTGAGCCCAACAATCTAGCCAGATTTCTATCTACCTTATAGTCCATTAACCCAATCCATACTTTTTTAACTTGCTAGCAAGAATACTGTGGGAGACCGTATCAAAACCTTTGCTAAAGTCAAGATATATCATGTCCACTGCTTTCCCCATATCCACAGAGCCAGTTAGCTCATCATAGAAAGCAATCAGGCTGGTCAGGCTTGCGCTTGGTGAATTCATGTTGACTGTTCTTGATCATCTTCCTCTCCTTCAAGTGCTTCAAAATGGTTTCCTTGAGGACCTGTTCCATGATTTTTCCAGGGATTGAGGTGATGCTGACTGGTCTGTAGTTTCCCTGGTTCTCCTTCTTCCCTTTTTTAAAGATAGGAAGATTGTTGCCCTTCTCTATACTTTTTCCAATTCTAATATATCTTAGAATCATAGAATATCAGAGTTGGAAGGGACCTCAGGAGGTCACCTAATCCAACCCCCTACTCAAAGCAGGACCAGTCGCCAATGTTTGCCCCAGATCCCTAAATGGCCTCCTCAAGGACTGAACTCACAATCCTGGGTTTAGCAGGCCAATGCTCAAATCACTGAGCTATCTCTCCCCTAATCTTTTTTGAGATTAGGTGACCAGAACTGCACACAGTACTCAAAGTGAGGGTGTACCAATGATTTCTATAGTGGCATCATAATATTTTCTATCTTATTATCTATCCCTTTCCTAATGGTTCCTAATACTCTGTTAACTTTTTTGACTGCTACTGCACATTGAGCAGATGTTCTCAGAGAACTATCCACAATGACTCCAAGATCTCTTTCTTGAGGGGTAACAGCTTATTTAAACCCCACCATATTGTATGTATGGTTCGGATTATGCTTTCCAATATGCATGTATGGAAATGCACTGAATTTCATCTGCCATTTTGTTACCCAGTCACCCTGTTTTGTGAAATTCCTTTGTAACTCTTCGCAGTCAGCTTTGGACTTAACTAACTTGTGTAATTTGGTACCATCTGCAAATTTTGCGACCTCACTGTTTATCCCTTTTTCCAGATCATTTATGAATATGTTGAATAGCACTGGTACCCGTACAGATCCTTGCGGGAACCCCTCTATTTAGCTCTCTCCACTGTGAAAACTGAGCATTTATTCCTACCCTTTATTTCCTGTTTTTTATCCAGTTACTGACCCATGAGAGGACCTTCCCTCTTATCCCATGATTGCTTAGTTTGCTTAAGAGCCTTTGATGAGGGACCTTGTCAAAGGCCTTCTGACAGTCCAAGTACAGTATATCCACTTGATCACCCTTGTCCACATGTTTGTTGACCCTCACAATGAATTCTAATAGATAGGTGAGGCATGATTTCCCTTTACAAAAGCTGTGTTCCCTCTTCCCCAGTAAATTATGTTCACCTACGTGTCTGATAATTCTCTTCTTTACTATAGTTTCAGCCAATCTGCCTGTTCTGGTTAGGATTACTGGCCTGTAATTGCCAGGATTGCCTCTGGAGCCTTTTTTAAAAATCTGTACTACAATCATCTGGTACAGAGGCTGCTTTAAGTCATAGTTACATACAGCAGTTAGTAGTTCTGCAATTTCACATTTGGGTGAATACCATCTGGGCCTGGTGACTTATTACTGTTTAATTTATCAATTTGTTCCAAAACCTCCTCTACTACCTCCTCAATCTGGGACAGTTCCTTATCTTTGTCACCTAAAATGAATGCTCAGGTGTGGCAATCTCCCTCACATCCTCTGCAGTGAAGATCAATGCAAAGAATTCATTTAGCTTCTCTGTAACGGCCTTGTCTTCCTTGAGTGCTTCCTTGATGCTTCCTTTAGCATCTTGATCACCCAGGGGTATCAGTGGTGATGGTGTTTTGGGTATTCTGTGTGTTTGTTTTTGTCTTTAATGGCACTGTAAATAAATGCTCTAATTTAACAACTCTGGGCCAGAACTCTGGGTCTGGCTGAGATGTACTCACCACAGGACCCAGAGAAGAAGGATGGGGGGAGAAGTTTACTCTAAACGTTCTTCTTCCCTAAGCCTCACCCTTACTGGGGACCCAAACAGCCTGGCACAACATAGAGCAGCTTAGGAGCTGCAGTAAATGACACAGTGCCAGCCAGGACTCAAGGGATTCCCTCATGCTCCCACTCCATCACAACAGATGGTGTAAAGCCAGTGTAGGCAAATATGTCACTACCTAATAAGTCAGGGTATCCAGCCCTGTTGCATCAATGGAGTGATTTCTATAATAAAGCCACTTTATTATTAATTATTTTTATTATATCAGTGGTCATAGGACTACTTATTATTATTTATTTGTGTGTGTACCAGTAGTGATAGGACTGCTTCAGGGACTAGGACCTTTGAGGAAAAACCTTTTTATTGTTGCTAAATGTATCTTAATATATACATTTTAAAGTTTGCCTATTAGATGCAAAATTCACTATAACTAAGGGGTCATTAGGGAATGTAATTTCAACTGTAGCACAAAATACAAGACAACCATTGCAAAAATTAAGTTCTGAAGAATTGAAGCTGCTCTGGTTAAGACAGTGAAGAGCAAGTGTGGCAGGGAAAGCAGCTTCTAGTGGATAAAGTAAGGGAAACAGGTAAATAATGTAGGACCCCAGTAGTAAAAGTTCTGACTAACTCCATGAGAAAAAATAATTACAAGATTATACTAGCTGGCTAGTCAAAGGATTTGTTGTGCTTCTGCAAGAGTGGACAACCACCTCTCTCCTGTTAGGCTTATAAGACAAAGTAAGAAAAAACACAGTACTATTGAATGATCCTTCACCATATCCCAGGTGTGAAGATTTTGTTTTGTTTGGCACTAAGTAAATAACTTTGTAGACATATGTCTTTGGGAAGCCCTTTCTGAGTGATCTTAATGACATGTTGAATGCAATTACAGTATTTCAAGACAACTTTTTGGGGGTACATCTTAAAGATATTTAATCCCAATGGGAAAAGATTCTACCTTCAAAATTCACCATGCTATTTCCTCCTTATGATGTTTGTCAAACAAACAGCATGCAGAATATTTTCTTTCTAACATTGTGGGAACTCAAATTAAGTTGCTTAGAAAATTATCTGTGGAAAAAGTAAGACTTTCCATGTTCCTGGAACACTAATTCAAATCTAAAATGCAGAAAGTGTGTCTTACGCACATCATTACTTTGAAAGGAACTAGTATTGAAAAATATTTGTGTAGACGTGGACAATATTCACAAACAGCTGGGGTTGACACAATTGTTGATCTAAACACATAAATAGCTCTCAAGTTTTAATTCCTTTTCCCTTCACCCTAACCCCAGACCTGGCGAATTTCAACTGAAATAAGTAAATCGTCTTCACTTCTTGACCTTTTAAAAATACAATTCATGAACTATGCTTTATCTTGATCAACTTTAACATTCCCGAGGATTCAGGTGGCTGAATGTTAATATACTGACCTTACACTTATCTCCATTTGGGTTTTAGCATAGCTTTGGTGACAGATAGAACAGTTTTAGTAGAAATGAACCTAATATTCATCCTCATCACTGAGGACTAGATTGATCCTTTAAATAAGGGGTCACATGTATGAAAGACCACTCCAGGAAAGAAGTCACAATTCCTTCCCTCTTCTCCTTCTTGCCCTGGGGCAAAGAGGAAATAGGTTACTTCACCTTTTCAGGCTACAGCTAATTCCCCTGGATTGGGTCAGACCATTGCAAGAAGTAAGGGTGGTGCAGTCCTGGCTCCACCCTCGTTCCCTCCCATCATCCACATACTTAAAGGGAGAATATTGGGTGTGTAGCCCCTAGTCTACCCCAAGCCCCAGACAAAATCTGAGTTGTCCTACTGTGAGCACAGATGGGGATGGGGCTTTACTCTCTTGTCCTGTCATCATATGACTAGTCAAAATTGAGTCCTAAATTGTAGGGATGGGCCTGGATGCAAAGTTTGGCATCAAACTTTCCCAAAGTTTGGAAATACTAAGATCCAGGATGTGGGGTTGGGGCCATGTCACCTAAGCTAAAGTAATGCGTGTCTGTTCAAAGACAGATGCAGTAATGTGACGACAGTGTTCTACACTCAAGCTTTAAGTACATTGGTATAACTCTTTGAGGCAGGTTGCATGGCCTCTGCCTAATTCTTGCCAGCATTATCAATTTTTACTTTTGTCAGGCACGGATTTCTTTTAAAAGTGACTTTTCTTTGGAGTTTCCAACCGGCTGTATTTTTATCTCCCAATTCCCACCTGATCACCTTACTGAGAGAGCGATTGCTATTGAACCTGTTCATAGTAGTGCTGACTGTTCAATGCTGCTGGGGCCTTCTATTCTTCCATCCATTCTTCCTCCAGAGGCCAAAAAAACTTATGATAAGAGGATCCCTATCATAAACCCAGGCTCTCTAGTTCAAATAAAAACATGCTACCAGGGTGTCAAAAGCCAACAAAACATCCCTTTTTCAATGGCAAAATTCTCAAATAATGAAATACAAAAGCATATCCATTCAATCAGTCCATTCAATCCATTCAGTACAGAAGTTTTAGATCACTTTAGACCACTGAAATCCTCAACAAAATTGTCTGGAATAGTGGTCACTGTCTTAGTAATAATTGTTCCTGCTCTCATTAAAGAGTGTTCTATTCTGTTCAGTGTTTAAAAACATGCACCTCATTCCAAATATGGTATACAATCTTTTAATCGGTTTGAGGGTTTTATATAAAAAAAATAGGAAACATTTACATAAACATGGGACTACATCTCGCTAAATACTCTAGTCTGACTGAGCTTCACTCTGCACAGAATTAGGGGAGCACTTTTTAAAGGAGAGCTCTGTGTCTGCATGTGTAAACAGTTAGTTATTAATAGATACGGTGTCAGTAGATGGCTCTCTCAAGAATATATTCCTGGACACCTCCTCCTGGCTGGTCTGGGGATTAGCGCCATCCAGGTCCGATGCCCCTGGCAGCTTTGGATTTCTGGGTCATAGGAATGCCCCAGCCACACCTCCTTTATTCCAGGAATGCCGCTTATGGTGAGTGTCAGTGTAGAACTACTATGCTGGCTCTATACAACTCAGATTTCCCTTACACAAGGAGAATCCTCAGGGAGCCAGTTAAACCAGCTTCCCACCTGCTTTGTGCTGTTGGAGCACCTAAGAATCTGATCCTTCTTTTCTAGTGAAGGCAATTAATATGATTTTGATGTCCAAATATACTCTATTTTCCAGCACATGCCTTTTATAAGGGTCTCCTGTATTAAAGTCAAGATCAAGGAGTCTTATCCAGCATATGTTACCACTGGCCTTTTATTCTCTAACATCAGCACTGCAAACACACTCTAACTATACAAATATAAGGGTCTAGTCTCCATTGAATAATTTGCATTGATTTGGTTCAGAATTGTACTATTCCTGTTTTATATCAGTGTTTAATTGAAACCAATAGAGTTATATAAGCATAAATTAGAGTAATGCTGTGGTAAATTACACTCAGAACTTTATTATCTGTGGGAGTTATATGCATGTTTTGTATGGAGAGGAATAGTTGACCCCTAACAGAGAGCTAGTCATGACAGATATAATACTGACATGGGACCCACATGATGATATTTTTATGTATACTACAAAATAAGAATGATTGCAAATACCAGCAACCACAAAAAGCATTTTTATTCAAATTCATGAGAAAAGCACATGTGTGCAGCAAATAGGACTCATTAAACTAGCTGCCTTTTAGTACTGTTCATATGCCTATCTGATTTTGTACAACAAATGCACACTGATAAAGTGGTATCAATAACTTTCTTACTCTGAATCTGGAAAGGAACAATTGAGCATTATACAGCACAAAATCTCTTTCAGAACTTCTTCTTCTTTACCTACTATAATAGCCCCAACTATGGGTTATAGCATTCATTACAAGTAAATGCATTGCACTAGATGGCTGAGCCCCTAACTATTCTTAGAGGCTGCCAAAAATTGAAACAAAACATTATTGGTGTGTTCCTGGATGCTACATCCAGCTGCAGTTTGTTGTGGTTTCTTTTTGCAAGTCCCAGTTACTGTCCAGTTTTACTGCGAGTTATCATGAGGGCTTTGCTTACCATGGAAAACACAAGACAATGAACTCTCTTTTCAGTATACAGTAAACTTGAGCCAGAGTCTTACAATCAACGCTACTAGTGCCATCACCTGGCTTATCACGAGTGGCTGTCGTGACTAGTAACTGATAATGTCAAAGAAACTAAAAATATGATTGGCCTAAAACACATGGGATGGGAGTGGTTGTGCACCTTGTTTTTAAAAGCTTTACAACATCATTAACAAGAAATGCAGCATCTGTATTTAAAATTATTTTCCAGATCAGCCTCCTCCTCTTTAGTAGTCCCTTAACTCCTAATGTTTTCTTGTCTTTTGCACTGCCAACTTGAATAACGATGCAATGACATGACTGGCCAGTAACTAGTGTTATTCATAAAAACCCATGTCACTGGTGGTTCCAATGAACATTGAACAGGGTCTTCTTAGGCATAACATATTTGTGGTTTTATTTGTGAAAGCAGCAATGATATACAACTGGCTTTTTCTCTCCTTTGTTTCAATGCTTTATAATAGTTTCTGTGATAGTCTGTTCAATCTGTGACCAGAGAATAAAGGAAAACTCAGGGCCATTGTTAGTCATGGCCAACATCTGTAAGCTTCGCATTTTGTTATGAATGATTGGATAACTACTTTTCATACCCCCATGCATTGTTCTAAAGAGACATCATAGTATCTATCTTCCATTTTGCAGTAAAGCTTTTTATCTTAAAGTTAAAAGGAAAATAATTGTTGAGAGCCAATTAGTAGGCCCTTCTGTGGAGAATGCTAAAAGAATTTTTAATTAGTAAAGTGAACCATAGTATGAGTCACCTGAGAAAGAATTACTTTAATTCAGAAAGCAGTTAAGAGTTCAGATACAAATATTAGCCAACATTTGTCTCTAAGCCAGATTCACTATCCTTCCTCTTAGTGAATAGTATCTTATTCTATAAACTCTTTTCTGTGTGAGAATTTGGGAAGGTGTAATATACTACTCCAGAATCTGGCCCTTTTGTTAGGTCTGCAACATTACTTAAATATAGGACAGATGAAATTTTACGTACTATTTATGCTTATGTCAGCGAAATTCCAATTAACAGTTCTATATTCTGCTCTGTCTCAATTTCCATTGTAGTTTAATAAGAGAAATTATTGTTCACTTCTTTCCTACTCTGCTGTGTCTTGCTGTGCTGTTAAGAAACAGCTGTGACAATGCTACCACCAGAAGTGGCTGGACTTAAGAAGAAAGTGATGTGATCCTTATAGATGCAGAGTCTGCAAAGGATTTTGTAGTAATGTCTTCTGAAAGAAGAAGATGAATACCTACCTGTTTTATGAAAAAAGAACAGGAGTGCTTGTGGCACCTTAGAGACTAACAAATTTATTAGAGCATAAGCTTTTGTGGGCTACAGCCCACTTCATCAGACATAAGAAGGTGTATATATACACATACAGAGAAGGTGGAAGTTGCTATACAAACTGTAAGAGGCTAATTAATTAAGATGAGCTATTATCAGCAGGAGAAAAAAACTTTTGTAGTAATAATCAAGATGGCCCATTTAGACAGTTGACAAGAAGGTGAGAGGATACTTAACATGGGGAAATAGATTCAATATGGGTAATGACCCAGCCACTCCCGGTCTCTATTCAAACCCAAGTTGATGGTATCTCGTTTGCATATTAATTCAAGCTCAGCAAGTTCTCGTTGGAGTCTGTTTTTGAAGCTTTTCTCTTGCAAAATTGCCACCCTTAAGTCTTTTACTGAGTGGCCAGAGAGGTTGAAGTGATCTCCTACCAGTTTTTGATGTTATGATTCCTGATGTCAGATTTGTGTCCATTTATTCTTGTGTGTAGACACTGTCCAGTTTGACCAATGTTTTAAACCTGTTTTATAGCATTTTCATCAATAGATCTGAAAGTGATTTTCCAAGGAAGTATGTATCATCAAATCCCAATTTTACAGATATAGAAACTGAAGCATAGAAAGGTGATATGACTTGCCCAAGGTCATTGCAGAAGGCCATGGACAGAGCTATGGATAGAATCCTGCTCTTCTGAGTTCCAGTTCAGGGATTTGTTTACTAGGCCGCAATCACACACACACACACACCCCCTTCCCACTAGAGCATTGTAATTCTATAAAGGGGATACAAAATATAAATGTGGTAGGTATTGTTATATTGGAAGAAACACTGAGTTCCCCTTAGAAGTGATATCATTAACTTCACGTTGGTGTCTTCTCTACTAAACTCTACCATCAAGACCTTGTGATGTGAAGGGGAAAAAAAAGAAAGAAAAAACGAAACAAAACCCTGAACCTTAACCTACTCAGGTGCAAATAAGTGATATGATGACTCCAATCCTTCTCCCACTGATGTCATTGGTCATTTATTCAGTTCCTTCAATAAAAGCAGAATTAAAGCATATGTAGGTAAAATGGCCTAAAAAGAGGAGCACTAGAAAGCTATCAGTGTAAGAAACATAAAACAATGTAAGAGTAAATTTTTTTCAACATCAGTAACATTTTTCTGACTTTAGTTTCCCACTCCAGTATTTCTCATTTAAAAAACGTACAATTACATATATAGAAGAGCAGCAGGTTTGTGCATGAAAGGTAAATATGAGTTTAAAATGAAGGACACTTGTGAGGTATAGTATATGATGTGCACATTTTAGTAGGAATCAACAGATAGTCTTAAACTGATAAACATTTCTCATAAGTTATTTATGAATTCAAAGCAATATTTGAAATTAAAAATGCATAAGTATGATGTCTGTTGAATAGAACTATTAGATATGCATGTTTACTTTCTAGTGAACACAGAGATCAGTAGTTTCCCCCTCTAGATGTCATTTCTAGAGAGTTATAGAATGTGAAATATTTTCAAACACCATCAAGACAATGGTATATTACATATTTTTTTAAATAAATTGGGTAGTAGCTTGGGACCTACTTGTTGGCTCTGGCAAGGAGGTGTCCATTCAAGCCACTATATTTCTTTATCACTTTACAAGTTAGAAGGAACTAGATCTTCCATCCTCTGACTCACCAGATATTGAAAGCAGTATTATTTCCCTCTAGAAGAGCGATGTTAGTCTATCCATATTTAAAACCAACAACAACAAAACTTCATTAGAACAAGAATAAAACATCTTTCATGGTTAAAAACTTTTGTACCTTCACTGAATTTCTCTACATATTCACTACTACATGGAACTCAACCCATTACAATCCAGTTACATAACAGCTCTTACTTCTAGTAATACTGAAGTTCTGTACCTGTTACCATGCATAACCTGAAAAATATTAAGAAATAAAGATCTTAGTTATCAATTTGGAGTATTTCATCTGAATAACAGCACAGAAATATACTGTGTATCCCCCACCCCCTCAAGTTTTTACTCATCTTACAGATTGGCTACACATTTCCTCCATTGCAACAAAAGATGTTAGTTCTTTGAATTCTAGCTCAAATCCTTGACTTATATAATCCTGACAACTCCTCAAATGCACTCTGCAGCATTACACAGCAGCTTTCAAAAATATACATTTGTTGAATGTCTGCTGCAGGTAAATCTGTGTTTACTTCCTTTGTAGAGTTAGTGCCATCAGAAAATTTTGGAACATAAAGAGGCTAGGATGCTCATCTACATCCATTCAATGTTTTTCTCACAAAATTAAAACAAAACTACAAAGAATTTTTAAGAAGAAACAACCTGTTTTTAACCCAAACACAATTTTGAAGGCATCCAGAGACCCAGTTCTAGAAGCAAAAAAAGAATCTTTGTACTTTTAAAAAGCCTATGGATTTGTGAACTAAGGACCACACAAACCTAACACCTTCCGCTCTAAGTACAAGGCACATTTCTCTGACATGGCCTCCTCTAACATAAAAATATAGCAACATATGTGTCATTATCAAAAGAATTAAAAAAAAAACAACCACTACCCTGTACACACCTCCCAGCTGGGGAGAGGATGAAAGAACAAACACAAACGTGATGTCAGTTAACTACCTTAATGCACTGCTGGAAGGCAGTCAGATATTATGGTGAAGGCATGGTGTAAGAACACATCTAGAATGGAACGTTAATTATTCTGTAAAACTATCTGGTAAATATTGCTTAGGCACAACCCTGTGAGTTTTCTGATACTGCTCTGTAAGTGACCTCAGCTATAACCTGGATAGCCATAGCTCCCTGGAGGACTGCTGATAATTCAATCTGCAAGCTATTCAGACAAGGATTTCTCTTAAAATAAGGATACTAATGATACAAAACTGTGCAAAATCAAGTGGGGTAGAATTGTGATATAAACTGCTACAGACCTGAAATCACCATTCCCATTTCAGACATTAAGCTGGTGTTCAACCTCAGTTTCTGACATGAAAAGCCTACATCACAATCCATGACAGAATCTACAAGTTTTCCAGTAATGATGATTTAAAATATTCTGTTCATGACAGATAAAAATGAGCATAAAGATTGCTTGCTGTTCAAGCCGAAGTTTGATAATTTTTTGTAAAAAGTAAGAAATATAACCTATCACTAAGGCACACTTGTTCTCCAAAGAATAAAGCTCTGGTTCTGCGTGGTTAAATGTATCATTGTTTTACAGTTTATGCAATAATTGGAAGAGAAAATTCTGTAAGTATGAAGGCTAGCACTGTAGATTAGTTGTACTTCTGACCATGAAAGGCATACTGCAGATATTACTTTCTGATTCTATGTAATTCATTTCCACCATTTGAAAGTTTACAGGGCTTTATTTCCAGCAGAACAAATATGTTCATACAGGTGCAACAGTATAACTAAGTATGGGTTCACATACAGTACATCAATATCACAGATAAGCATAGAAATTACCCCAATTGGTGTTGTTTCTCAAATAAATTGTTTGAGTTTTCTCTACACTCATGTTAATAATTTGTGCAGGGGCATGAAACTCAAGGGAGTTTTTGAAGCAAGCTGTCAGAATCCATTAAGTATCTGATCACTACTTTAACCAGCATAAACCACAGATAAGAATTAAAGCCTACATCAGGGATGGGGAACCTACAGTCCGCAGGCCAGATCTGGTCCCTTGTTCATTTTCATCCAGCCCGTGGGCCACACACATTAAACTCACCTGCCCGGGGGAGGAGGGGCACAGAGACTCCTCCTCCCACAGTGGGACAAGCCGGCACTCACAGCTCCAGCCCTGCGGAGGCCAAGCCAGCACTTGTGGTTCCAGCCCTGTGGGGGAGGGGGGGTGCTGAGGCTTGGAGCTTCTCGAGGCTTGGGGCTTCCCGCCCACGGCGGGCGAGCCAGTGCTCGTGGTACCCCCCCACTGAGGAGCTGGAGCCACAAGCACCGAGCCTCTGCGCCCCCCTGGGCACGTGAGTTGAACGTGCGCGGCCCGCCATTGATTTTTTTGGCAGGTCAATGGCCCCTGATACAAAAAAAGGGTTCCCCATGCCTGGCCTACATTTTCAGAAATGACTAGTAATTTTGGCTGTATCAGTTTTTTTGGGTGTCTTGACTTTCAGAAAGTCCTGAGTAAATACCCTTTGAAAATCAGGCCCCTTTAAAGCAACTGAAGTTGAGCATCCAAAAATTGCGGTGCCCACAATGACTAGTAACATTTCAAAAACTTGGTGCCTATTTGTTAGGTGTATCTATAAATTTTCTGCCTAACATTCATGAGTATAATTTATTATAACCAATCAGCTATATGTGACGAGGTGTCCACCCCACACAAGGGGAGAGTCAGGGATTGAAAAGCTGATGGAGGATGGAGTCCAGCTGGAAAGAAACAGGCAGGGTTGGTATAAAGCCAGGAATCTGGCAGCAGGAAAGGGCTACAGGGGAAGTAGTTTGCAGTCACACCTTGAGAGAAGGAAGATGTGTTTAAGACTACAGATTAAGGTAGTCTGCAGAGAGTTTGGATTGATAAATCCAGAGTGGGGGAGAGTGTGTGTGTGCAGAAGATAAGAGCAGAGAAGTAGGAAAGAGTCCAGCGGAAACAGCAACAGGCTCTGGATGCAGGCAGATCACAGTTGCTAGACACGGGTTCTGGACTGGAACTTGGAGTAGAGGGTGGGGATGGGTTCCTCTACCAACCGCTGAAGTGGCACAGACTGGGACATGGAGCAGAAGACTGCTTGGGATTGCACCTGAGGACTTTGCTACCCAAGAAGGAGAGGACCTAGTGACCTGGCTGGAGGGCTGAGTCTCTAAGAAGGGGTAGCTGAGTCCCAGATTGAGAGGGGTACCACGATGCGAAGAAAGGGACATCGGACTTGGAAGGAGCTAATCCCCAGACCAGCCACGACAAGGTGCCCTAGCAGTAATGGACCTCATGACAGTATAGAACACAAATTAAAATGTAAATAGTGACATATAAAAATAGTATAAAATATTGCATGAGATGGAGAATACCATTCACCTACTTGCCTCTGGGAAGTGAGACCCTTTCCACAGTGAACAGAAGTGGAGTGATAAGCTATTAATTTCTGAAGAATTTTAAATTCCACTTTAAAATTTCTAGCCTTTGCTTATGACGATAACTTCCAAGTTTGACAAAATGAAGTACCGTCTTCCTGAATTTCCTGCTGACCAGCTCAGTGCTTCTGCCATTGTTCATAGTTTTCCCTCACAGCAACAGAGGGAAACCGAAAAGGCTGTGGCCAGTTTCATTACTGCTCTTCTGACCTTTATGGACAGCACCGAAACTGACAATAAGACTGTCAGTTTCATTTTTCTGCTGGTTGAGAAGACTGTAAGCAACAGCATAGGCGGCCAGTAGAGCTATTAATGGGAAAGGAGACCCAAAAGAAAAAAAGGCCGAGAGGTTGGGGAAGAGGTAGAATAGTGGAGACTCCCTCTGAAAGCAACATGGAATCTGGGTCAGAAGTGAAAGAAACAGAGACCACAACTCACACACATCCATGCTTGATGGCCTCTTGAGGAGGAGGAGATAAATTTACAAAGAATCAGTTTAATATCTTTGAAGAATTAAGAGGTATACTGGGATTATTTTCATATACTAAATTAATTAACAGTTTGGACCTGACATCAGCAAAATTAACTCTTACCTGCTACAGGTTCACAGATTCTAAGGCCAGAAGGAAACATTGTGATCATCTAGTCTGACCTCCTGTATAATACAGGCCACAGAACTTCCCCAAAGTAAATTCCTGGAGCAGATCCTTTGAGAAAACATCCAATGTTGATTTAAAAATTGTCAGTGCTGGAGAATCCACTATAACTCTTTGTACATTGTTCCAGTGATTAATAACTCTCACTGTTAAAACTTTGCCTTTTTTCCAATCTGAATTTGTCTAGCTTCAGTTCCAGCCATTGGATAATCTTGCCTTTCTCTGCTGGATTGAAGAGCCCATTATTAAATATTTGTTCCTCATGCAGGTACCTATAGACTGCAAACAAGTCACCCCTTAATTTTCTCTTTGCTAAACTAAATGGACTCAAGGAGCTCAAACTATTTGGCATGCTTTCTAATCCTTTAATCATTCTCGTAGCTCTTCTCTGAAAACTCTCCAATTTATCAACATCCCTCTTGAATGCTGGGTACCAGAACTGGACACAGCATTCCAGCCTCAGTCACAACAGCATTAATTTTTCTTATTGGTTAATAATGCAGAAGAAAATGAACGGTCAGAAGCTGCTTTGCATAATACAAGTGAGAGCACAAATAGGAGGGACTCTGTATGTTAAGCAAGGGAGCACTGATCAGTGTGCAGTTGGAATTCTGTGTTTGAGCAGGTGCTCTCAAGTGTATCTAACAGCATTCCTGATGCATTCTTTGAAAATTTAGCCTTTATGGTCCATTTCGGAGATTGGCCATACACTGTACAGATAAGCCTGCAGCAACTTTTCTAATGCTCAACAATATACCATTGTATTACATATTTTGCCAATCCTGCCAAGACTAACTAAATCACTACATCTATACTAAGCAAATATGCAAAAATTCTTCTAACAGAAACACAAGTGCAAAACCCCTTTCCTTTCTTAAAATCGGAAACTTTTTTCCTTAAAAGTGTATTTTCTATATTTTATAATTGTTTTTAAAATTAAACCATTGGTTTTTCAATAAAAATGTTCTCTGTTAAAAATGTGGACAAAAAAATTATCAACAGTCAAGTAATGCTGCTTCACAATATCATGCCAGTTGACTTTTCTTCATTTTTTTACTATCTGCATCAACATGGCTGCTAATTATGGGCTGAATCCTGAAAATTTAGGCCATTCAACTCTACAGAGATTACAGTGGCATAGCTCTGGTGCCACAGCTATGCCAGCACAGACATGTATATAGACACAGCCTAGAGCAACGGAAGAAGTTTTTCCATCACTGTAGGAACACCATCTCCCCAAGCGATGGTAGCTAGGGACTTGTCTACACTCGAAATGCTACAGTGGCACTGCTACTCCCCTGCACCTGCACTACTGTAGCTCTTCAGTGCAACTTTCTCATTGGCGTAGGTAATCCACCTCCCTGAAAGGCAGTAGGTAAGTCAACAGAAGCAGTCTTCCATCGACCTAGCACTGTCTACATAAATGTTAGGTTGGCTTAACTACGCAGCTCAGGGGTGTGGATTTTTTACGTCCCTAAGCAATGCAGTTAAGCCAACTTAATTTTCTAGTGTAGATCAGGGCTGACGCCTAATCAGTTACACACTCACACCAATCAATCAATGGAAGTACTCATATGAGAAAGGGTTTGAAGGCTCATGACTTATAGCAATGCGACGGCACATAAAGTGGGGGGGACAAGATCTTTGTAAAATAAGAAGAGTATTCTTGTATGGCCAACTATATTTTTGATCTACTGAAATGTCACTACGCAGATACAGTATAATTGAGGTTTGGGGGGGGGGGGGGGGTTAGTAGTAATGTGCCACTTCTTGTGCAGTAAAGAAATTAAAGCTTTCAGGTTTGTCAGGACACTATGTAATGGTATGAGCTCGCTCAAATCTAGTTATAGTCAAGTTAAAAACCCCATGGAGATTGACAGGTCTGAATATATCTTTCAATTAGCATAACTGTAAATATAAGCCCCCACTTAAGACAAGGAGTATGTGAACTCACCCAGGAGCTTTTGTTGAATACTGTTTTAGATAGGGCTGGGGGTGGGGAGAAGGCAGAACAAAAGAAAAAACTGGGATAAGGACAGGAGACAGGGAGAGAGCCTGAAGAAACAGCTGACAAAGGTTCACCCGGAAAGATATATGGGGAGATGTTTTGGGGTTAGGGGTGCAGGCTAAAAGTACTCTTGGTGCTGTGAGCAAAAGAAGCTGTTTTCTGCTATTTGATTCCTTCTGCATTCAGAGACACAGGACTTTGTACAATCCTTGTAAACAAACTAAACTGCATCAGAGAAGTACCTATTACCCTTTCTCCTCCTAACTGGACCAACCAACTAAACGCTGATTTTTTGAGTAGCTCGGGTCAAAAAGGGGAACAGTAGTGCCTTGCAGTCTATTTGAAATATATTGATTCTCAAAGGTTTTGTAAGCAATGGTGGAATACAGTACTTAGATTATATTTTACTTATTCTAGGACCCTACCAAGTTAAAATAAAAAAGTAAAATAATATGAAACAAGATCTTGCATTATTTCACTTACTCACATATCCCTGAGAGGTGTTTTTATTTGTTTGTTTTTACACACACATACACACATGGTTAGCAAATGTGCAGACCCTAAGAACAAGAAAGTTTTTACATCTCTGCACCTTCAGAAGCTAATTCACTCCAGCTAATATTTCTTCAAAGGGATCTTTTGTCCATATGAAGTACATTTTAAACTTTTTGTTGCCTTTTCACAGAAAATGAAAAGCATGGGTCTGAAACTTAAATAGATCTGGAAAACTTAAATGATGTGTTTTATGTTTCCAAATTGCTGGGAAAAGATTACATCCCTCATGTACTACAGACTTCTATTCAAGTTTTTCTTTTTAGACTGCATATGAATAAATGAAATCTACTAAAATATACCAAATACAAAGCCTTGCATAATGACAGGTTTCAGAGTAGCAGCCGTGTTAGTCTGTATCCGCAAAAAGAAAAGGAGTACTTGTGACACCTTAGAGACTAACAAATTTATTTGAGCATAAGCTTTCGTGAGCTACAGCTCGCTCATGAAAGCTTATACTCAAATAAATTTGTTAGTCTCTAAGGTGCCACAAGTACTCCTTTTCTTTTTACCAAATACAAAGGATCAGATAACTTCTGAGAACACCATTTGTACAAATAGAAGGCTTCCCACAACACAGAAGGATGAAGGATTAATCACAACATATATAAAGACCACAGACATTTGTGCTTCAGTTCTACTGATAGTACATAAAAAGTAGGTTTGATTTAGGACTCTGAAATCCATTGTTTTCTTCTGCAGTCTTCTTAGTACCTATCTCCATTGGAAGAATTGGTGGTAATGCTGGTTGCCATTGATACCAGCTCAGGCTTTTCCAGCAAGACTATACAATAAGAGATACAGGGGAGTAGGTAATGTTAATTATTTCATTCCTGATCAAGGTTAACTGCTTAAAGAAGTCCTCTACCACATGTTCCACACTTGGACAATTGAAATTCAGAGAGGTGGCATTTTTTGTGGCTGGGTCCTTAGTGATGTGTACTTGCATCGCATTTAATTTGAATTCTACAAATTCCACCATCCTCTCAAATCAGACAATACTCCAGATGGAAATTCTCATATATAATACAGAAAAGGAAATGGATTTTCTTTAGCTTGGTAGCAGTTCATTAAAAATGTGCAGTCACTTTAGAGTGCCACGGTATGTTTACCTATTCCATATTTTTGATAAATAGATCTATCTTTAAGCCTTTTCTAAGTTATTGTACCTCTCTTGCATACTTTCTAAACTCAATACTGTTTCTATGTCTGATGGCTATGAATACAGTATCTGCAACGCATTCTCGCATTTGTTTTCACTTCTGTAACAATGCAATGCAATTAAACATCAGTTAATAATACTGAAAGAAGAAACATAACTGCAGAAAAAGTCAGTTGTAAATTCACTCACACCTGTGTGGCAAGCTGTTCATGACTAATAACAATGGCATCCCTGAGTGCGAACTAAATATCAGTTTGTTGAAAGAAACCAGACACCAAGTTTAGCCAATGCCTGTCAAAACTGTCCTGAGGTTTTGTTTTATTAACTTTACTGTATGTACAAAACTCTATAGCTGTCTAAGCAACATCTCTAACGGACCCTTTTTTCCAATGCATATCAAAGGTACCACCAGATCTCTCCCATTTCAGGGAGTTCCCTCGTTTGGGGGGTTTATCTTAAGACAGCTGGGACAGTAGCTCCATGTGATCAATGATACCTTGTGTCAATGATCCACTGAAAAGTCTTTTCTTTTCTTTTTCTTTTTTTTTTTTTTTTATCTTCCACCTCCCCCTTGCAGCCCATGTGTCAGCCTCTGCCCTGCACTTCTTTGCCACTATTGCCGAGAGGCACCGCACACAGCGCCGTGTCACTTACCAGTTGCATGCCACAGACAAAGATCAGCGTGCACCTGCCGCTGCAATAACCCATGGTTTCCAAGAGCCCTCGCCACGTAGAGCCCAACTTGATCCAATCAGATGGCGGGAGAGGCCAGGCACACCTGAGCGGGGCTCCGGGGGCTTTCGCCTGCTGCCGCCGCCAGCGCGTCCCGGGAAGTGACAGGCATTAGGACCCGCTGCGCCGGGTTAGCAGCCGCTGCCCCCTTCGCTCTCCCTGTGCACCACGGAGCGAGCCTCCAGCGAGCGCGTCGGCGGCAGCGCGGGGGGCAATGCTGCGCCAGGTGCCAGCAGGAGCAGCCGCGCTGTGCTGCGAAGCCCCAGAGGCATCTGGGCTTCAAAGCCTGCCCCCCAGCTCAGCTCGCAAAGCCTCCAGGGCGGCGGCGCTGCTGTGCGGGGAGGCGGCGGGGCCGAGCTCAGTTCATGCTGGGCAGCAGCGCGCCCCCTTCCTCCTCCTCTTCCCCAGCCGGGTCTCGGGCAGCGCCAGCAGCGGCCGCCCCTCTGCTGGGAGGCTTAGCCGGGTCTCCCGACTCCCCTGGGCGAAGGCTTCAGCGGCTCCATGCGGCGCCGGCCGGGCTCCCCGCGCAGCAGCAGCGGGAGGAGAGCGTGGCACTGAGCTGGCGGCGGCTGCTCAGCGGCATGGCACGGGGCTGGCTCGCAACGTGGGGGCTGCTGCTGCTCTGCCTGCTCCAGCGCAGCCCGGCTGAGGCGCGGGGAAGGGAGGAGGGGTGCCCACTCCCCTCAGGGCTCGGGCTCTGCAACAGACTTTGCTGTCCCCCTCCCCCCACCAGCGGTGAAAGCTTCACTTCCCCGAGCTCCCCCTGCCCGCGCAGCCGGGCGGCCTTGGCGATGGGCGGCGGCGGGAGCTGCTGTGGCTGCCACACGCGCTCTGGCGGCAGATGCTCGGGGGGACGCTGGGGAGGAGGGGGCTGCTCTTTGGGTCAGGTACCGGGGCGGGCGGAGGTGCCGGCTGCGGTGGGGACGCGGCTCCTCTCCGGGAGCCGCGGGGGCATTTGAGGCTGCGAGGTCCCCGCTCGGCCAGACCGCCGCCCCCGCTCCCATTTTTGGAAGGGGCGGCGGCGGCTGCCGCTCAGAGAGCGAGCGAGGGACTGGGCGCGGGAGGAGCTCTCTGCTGCCGCCTGCCGGGGCACCGCGGGACGAACGGCGCAAAACGCGGGCAGTGCCACGGGGGGCACCTGGCTGGGACCTGGCCCCCGGCGCCTCCGCCCCACGCCAGCTGGAGGGGCGCCGCCCGGGAGCGCGTCCCAGGTCCCTGCAGAAAGAGAAGCCGCTTCCCTTGGGGCCCCCAGCTCTCCTTGCTCAAAAGCGATGGAAGGGATGAGCGGAGGGAAGCCCCGGGGAAGGTTGACTGGAAGGTGACTTGTGGGGGGCGGCTGTTGGAAAGAGAAGAGGGGCTTGGGAAATGGGGAGTGGGTTGGATGGTGGGGCAGATCTGGTGGAGGGAGCAAAAGAATGGGAAATCTTTCCTGAACCTCCTCCCACTTCCCCCCTCCCCCCCCCCCCACACACACACAGAAGCAAGCTCCCCACAGACCAGGGCACATCAACTGAAAGCAGCACCAGATCCTGCCAGAGCAGATGCAGGATCTGCAGATATATCTCTACTGCTGCAATGATGGACATCTCCCTGCACAACACACGTTTCAAGCTCCATGGATTCATACACATGCCTATCACAACATGTGGTGTAGCCTAGCAGCAACTATGTGGGTGAAACCAGACAATCACTATGATCTCAGATGAACTCACAGGAAAATGATAAAAGACAACAACACCCTGTCCCCTATGGGTGAACACTTTTCACAAAGCAATTATTCCACATCTGACTTGTCAGTCCTCATCCTGAAAGGAAATCTGCACAACACTTTCAAAAGATGAGTCTGGGAGTTTAAATTCACAACTTTGCTAGACACTAAAAGATATCGTCTTAATAAAGACACTGGATTTATGGTTTATTATAACAATCTGTAACCCACTAACTCCCTTTTTTTGTCCTATGACTGGAGGGGTGTTAACAGGCCACTTTACCTTGAATGGTCCCTTAGAATGTGTGCTTATGGTAAAGAATCTCTTCAATCTTGTATTTTGCTATGACAGTCTGGGTACCTTTCCCAGACCTGTAGAAGAGCTCTGTGTAGCTCAAAGGTCTTTTTCACCAACAGAAGGTGGTCTAATAAGAGATATTACCTCACTCACCTTGTCTCTCCAATATCCTGGAACTGATACAGCTATAAGCGCACTGCATACAACTTCTGATGTTACTCAAAATTGCTTCAAGAATGTTGGAAGATATAAATTCAGTGTCTTGTGAAGCACTATGGAAAATATTTGCATTGGCTGGTGTGTTCCAGTCTTTTTGATTTCCAAGGTGTCCAAAATATGTGGGTAAAGTTTGTGGGGGAAATTACAGCATTATGTCATTTAAACCATCCAGTATCTGTAAGACTGCAAAGCCATTTACCTGCTGTGTCATCAGAAACACTCGACACAATGTTCCAGGGAGGTCACTCTTTTGGCTGAGTTACTGATTAATGATGTTGTTTTAGCAATTATACCAACAATTATGAATGGCAGGAATCTCACTAGGTTTACTAATCAAATTTAGACAGTGACTTGCACAATGGATATGCAGTGCCACTAGATACTCACTGTGAATGAATGCCTCACTCCAGAAAAAAGAAAAAGAGTACTTGTGGCACCTTAGAAAATAACAAATTTATTTGAGCATAAGCTCTCATGAGCTACAGCTCACTCCATCGGATGCATGCAGTGGAAAATACAGTGGGGAGATTTTATATACACAGAGAGCATGAAACAATGGGTGTTACCATACACACTGTAAGGAGAGTGATCAGGTAAGGTGAGCTATTACCAGCAGGAGAAAAAAAATCCTTTTGTAGTGATAATCAAGGTGGGCCGTTTCCAGCAGTTGACAAGAACGCGTGAGGAACAGTGGGGTGGGGGGGAATAAACATGGGGAAATAGTTTTACTTTGTGTAATGACACATCCACTCCCAGTCTTTATTCAAGCCTAAAGTTAATGGTGTCCAGTTTGCAAATTAATACCAATTCAACAGTTTCTCATTGGTGTCTGTTGCTGAAGTTTTTTTGTTGAAGAATTGCCACTTTTAGGTCTGTAATCGAGTGACCAGAGAGATTGAAGTGTTCTCTGACTGGTTTTTGAATGTTATAATTCTTGACGTCTGATTTGTGTCCATTTATTCTTTTACGTAGAGACTGTCCAGTTTGGCCAATGTCATAGCAGAGGAACATTGCTGGCACATGATGGCATATATCACATTGGTAGATGTGCAGGTAAACAAACCTCTGATAGTGTGGCTGATGTGATTAGGCCCTATGACGGTGTTCCCTGAATAGACATGTGGACACATTTGGCAAAGAGTTTTGTTGCAAGAATAGGTTCCTGGGTTAGTGTTTTTGTTGTGTGGTGTGTGGTTGCTGGTGAGTATTTGCTTCAGGTTGGGGGGCTATCTGTAAGCAAGGACTGGCCTGTCTCCCAAGATCTGTGAGAGTGATGGGTCGTCCTTCAGGATAGGTTGTAGATCCTTGATGATGCGTTGGAGAGGTTTTAATTGGGGGCTGAAGGTGATGGCTAGTGGCGTTCTGTTATTTTCTTTGTTGGGCCTGTCCTGTAGTAGGAAACTTCTGGGTACTCTTCTGGCTCTATTAATCTGTTTCTTCACTTCAGCAGGTGGGTATTGTAGTTGTAAGAATGCTTGATAGAGATCTTGTAGGTGTTTGTCTCTGTCTGAGGGGTTGGAGCAAATGCGGTTGTATCGTAGAGCTTGGCTGTAGACAATGGATCGTGCAGTGTGGTCTGGATGAAAACTGGAGGCATGTAGGTAGGAAAAGCCGTCAGTAGGTTTCCGGTATAGGGTGGTGTTTATGTGACCATTGCTTATGAGCACTTTAGTGTCCAGGAAGTGGGTCTCTTGTGTGAGCACTATCAAAGCCTAAATCTACAAGCCTGCTGAGATCATATGTGTCTGTAATAGTAACCTTGAGTGAGTCCTGACACCTCATTCAGTCATACAGCTTAAGGCCAGAGGGGACCACTAGATCATCTAGTCTGATCTCCTGTATATCATAAGCCACCACCCAGCAGCTGCACACTAAACCCAACAACAGAAATTAAACCAAAGTAAATGAGACCCACAAGAGTCTCTAGACTGTTATGTGCCATAGACAGAGAATAGGAAGGACCGAGGTGCGCCAGTGCTCAAGATCCTTGCAATGGCAGGGAAATTATTTAGTGAGATATATCCAGATAATCCTTATAAGTAACCCTGTCACAGGGTTCACTCCACTCACTGCTGTGACACCTTCTTGTGCCTCATCTGGGGATTATCTCACCACTGGTTTTATCTCTCTTCTTGCAGTTCCCCAGACCCCAATTGTCCCAATCCCTCACGCAGTGGATTCTCTTACTCTCTGTGAGCTGCAGCACTTCCTCTTCATGGCTTGGCCTTCCAGCCAGGTCACTATAGTCTCCCCACTTCTGGGGTATCCAAGTATCTCCAAACAAACTGCCTCAGGCAGTCTTCAAAGTCCACTGCCTTGTCCATGCCACTCCCAGTGGCTGGTAGGGGAACCCAAGCCCACTCTCTACGACGGGTTTTAGTCTAGGGACCCTACAATAAGCAGCTAAGGGCCCTGTGGTCTCATCCTTGCTGCAGTTCTCGCTAGACTTTTTCCTGCTTCTTTCTCTCAATCCCAAGATTGACTGCTAACTCACTCCCCCTGCAGCCTCTTTCTGCTCTCCTCTCCCTGGCTTTATACAAGCCTAGCCTTTTCCTGCCAGGCTGGGGTTCAGGTTCAGTTAGCACTGTATATCCAGCCTACACTTCACCCATGTGCAGCTCATCCTGTCAAGTAGCCCCCTTCTGAGCCATTTTAACTTCTTCAGGAGTGCTGTCACGTGAACTCCCCATCACAGACCTGTAGCCACACACTACAGAGGAAGGCACTCCCCACCCCCAAAGTTCATTGCCAATCTGATGTGGGGGGAAATTCCTTCACAACCCCACTTTTGGCAATCAGTTGGACTCTGAGCATATGAGCAAGAACCAGCCAGCCAAGCACCTGAGAGAGGGAATGCTCAGAGCTCTGGCCAGCCCTACCCAGTGTCCCATGTCCAGTCACCTGTCATGTAACTGGGCTCATAACCCAGTCAACCTCAAACCAAGTCAACAGAAGTACTATAGGGCAAGAAACTAAAACAGAAGAAACATTTCAACAAGAAGCTCAAACTTTTACTCCCACTGCAAGTGATAGACCCTGTCCAGTTCTGAACACAAAATTGCTGGCAGCCTGCCAAAGTAACAGCTATACCATCCACAATGTCATATGGTATAACTGCCATTGAGGATCAGCCATGCGGGGAACAGAAGACATCTAAATAAAACCAAAAAGTCAGATTGGTTCTTGAGGACACCCAGCATGCTATTGATGGTGCTGACAGAAGTAACACATACTTGCCAGTCACTGATAAAAGACACCAAGAACAGCAAACAGGCTCCAGGTTGAAAATCCACCTCCGCAGCTGAGGAAGTCACTGCAGAAAGAGCTATTTGGAGAACAAGAAGAGGCCATGTGATCAGAAAGCCATGGAGATTCAGAGACAGTGATTACAAATGCCCAGCAAGAAGTAGAATAGTTCTCATCTACCAGAGAACTCTGGTTGTCTACCTTGAGCACCACCCTTGACATCTCCATATGTGTGTTTTATTAACTGATGTCATTGATTTGTACTTGTTATTTTGGTTCATATTATGTTTGATTTTAATTTGGTTTTCTTTTTAATAGAGACAATGCAACAGAAGCTCCTGGAATTGCTGGAGACTGACCATTGTCATGTGATGGGGTAGTAACCTTTGTGACTCTAGCCCAAGACAGATGACTGGAAGACAGTTACCTCTTACTAGAACTCCTGTGTGTTACACATTTATTACATGGTAAATTTTTTACAATGAAAATGATAACAGAGCCCAGACAGAGTACAGTCCTTCATGGAGCTCTGTACCTTCCACTTCCTACCCCTCCTTTATTACAGTTCCCTCCTTCCCCTGATTCTTCTGTTTCCATCTGTCTCCGTTGCTCTGTTTTCCCACTTCCCCTTTTCTCCCACCTCTCCTCCTTCACCCCCTTTGCCCTTATCTTGTTCTATCCATTCCATGTTAATCCTTTGTGCTTCTTTCCATGCTATTTAACTCCCTTGGATCATTCTCCTTCTTGCCTTCTCCACATTCCCCGGAACATGCTTCTTCCCCACGAGCTCTGTAGCCTGTTGCTCCCTGCATCACCACGCTAGAGCCTACTCTCTGCCTCTGCAGCCATTCCCCTCCATTTCTGCCCCAGCTGCTCTCCACCAGCAGTTGCACTGAGGAGGAAAGAAAATCAGCTAGCAGAGCAGAAAAAAGGAATATAAACATGCCAGTTCAACTGTATGTCTTAGCTTTGGATGACTTGCTTGAAATCCTTATGTCTGTCTCATCTTGTGAGTATTCTTGAATCCTTGGGGCACTGCTGTGCAGTCAGATGAGTAGTTAAGGTCAAGTGAAGATCACATGACCTATGTATTTGTTACAGAATCTCTCCAGTTTTCTGCAAACAGCATGGGGATTCCTATTCTCGTGCAAGCTGGGATTTGAAGAGCTAGGCACATGTCCCTCCTTCCTAACCAATGCCAGTCAAATATTGTTAATGATGTTGACTTTTACATTGTCCTCCGGAGGGAGTCTGTTAACCCTCACTGAGATGGTTGTGAAGAGTTCACACCTCGTTTAGCTATGTAGTCTGTAACAGACTTGGCACAGCATAGGTTTGCTGTTGTTTCATCTTTGGAAGGTTTTTCCTTACAATCATAAAATATTATTTCAAAAAATAAAAAAGCTTATGCTCTGATGAACCTCATGGAGTGAGGGCGAACTATATCCTTGGCCCCCATCCCCATATCTAACATTGTGAGGCTCACTTCTGTGCACTTTACATTAGCCAGGGTGGAGCTAGTCTGAAAGAGCTGTAGAGCAGACACTCCGGTCTTTCCCCAGGCCAGTTTGGATCCATTCTATGGCCCATGTGGTTTGTTGTACAGAAAAGTCAGCTGTGCACATATGTACAGTGTATTTGTTTCTTTGGTTCAAACATAATTAACTTAGGATCTGTTGTGTGTATTCAGCAAGCAGTTTTCAAATGCTTAGATCAAAACTGATTTCCTTGGAAACTAGGCTGGAGACTGCTTTCCACTGAAGATCGTACTACACAAAATGTTAACTTTCAGACATCAGTGATTCCACTGAAAGGTTCGTAACATAAAAATGATCACAAGGGGGAGGGAGGAGTGTGTTCTTTCCCCACTCTCCTTGCTCTAAGAAATAGCTTAACCGATTATACTCATATTCCCAAAAATCATCTATGGTCATGGGCAAAGATGAGGGCTGTCAATTAATGGCAGTTAACTTATGCGATTAACTCAAAAAAATTAATCGCTATTAAATTGCACTTACAACAATAGAATACCAATTAAAAATTATTAAATATTTTGAATGTTTTTCTACATTTCCAGTATTGCTTTTAATTACAACACAGAATATAAAGTGCACAGTTCTCACTTTATATATTATTATTTTGATTACAAATATATGCACTGTAAAAATGATAAACAAAAGAAATTGTATTTTTCAGTTCATCTCATACAAGTACTGAAGTGCTTTATTGTGAAAGTGTAACTTACAAATGGAGATTTTTTTTGGTTACATAACTGCACTCAAAAACAAACAGTGTAAACGTTAGCGCCTATAAGTGCACTCAGTCCTACTTCTTATTCTGCCAATAGCTAAGACAAACAAGTTTGTCTACATTGATGGGAGATAATGCTGCCTGCTTCTTATTTACAATGTCACCTGAAAGTGAGGTCAGGCGTTCGCATAGCACTTTTGTAGCCGGCATTGCAAGGTATTTACATGACAGATATGCTAAACATTCGTATGCCCTTTCATGCTTTGGCCACCAGTCCAGAGGACATGCTTCCATGCTGATGATGCTCGTTAAAAAAAAAAAGTCTCAATTAAATTTGTGACTGTACTCTTTGTGGCAAGAATTGTATGTCTCCTGCTCTGTTTTACCCGCATTCTGCCATATATGTCACGTTATAGCAGCCTTGGATGATGACCCAGCACATGTTCGTTTTAAGAACACTTTCACAGCAGATTTGACAAAATGCAAAGAAGGTACCAATGTGAGATTTCTAAGGATAGCTACAGCACTCGACCCAAGGTTTAAGAATCGGAAATGCGGTCCAAAATCTGAGAGGGATGAGGTGTGTAGCATGCTTTTAGAAGTCTTAAAAGAGCAACGCTCTGATGCGGAAACTATAGAACCCAAACCACCAAAAAGGGAAATCAACCTTCTGCTGGTGGCATCTGACTCAGATGATGAAAATGAACATGCGTCAGTCCGCATTGCTTTGGATCATTATCAAATAGAACCCATCATCAGCATGGAAGCATGTCCTCTGGAATGTCCTCTGGTTGAAGCACGAGGGACATATGAATGTTTAGTGCATCTGGCATGTAAATATCTTGCAATGCCAGTTACAACAGTACCAGGTGCATGCCTGCTCTCACTTTCAGGTGACATTGTAAACAAGAAGCAGGCAGCATTATCGCCTGCAAATTGTAACCAACCTTGTTTGTCTGAGTGATTGGCTGACCAAGAAGTAGGACTGAGTGGACTTGTAGTCTCTGTCGTGGGAAAATTAACCACTCATTGTGTTTGGATCAGAACAAAGCCTGAGGCTCCTTTATTCAAGCATGCGCATACAGGGAGAGTCAGCTGGAGCTGCTCTGGCGTAAACAGAAAATACAGGAGTTTACATAGCTGAAAACCACAATTGGTCAAGCACACTTCCACCAAGGGAGCTTTCCCTTATTTGGCATATAATGTGAGCCTTAATAGTAGTTTTGCCTTATTTGGAATATAGCAGAACAAGATTTTCCTGTTATTGACAGGTTGTTCTTTGTGGTTAATGGGTCTTTCCTAATTTCTAGCTCTTAGGGTTACATTTCTTAAGCTATGCTGTTGCAATTGCCCCACAATGGAATATTCCTCACTCTTCTCTTATGCTCTATATGCACAGTTAGCTTGACCAAAGTTTTAGGTCTACTTGGGAAGTTTAGGCCTACTTGGGTCCACTGATTTTTTCCTCCACAGCTCTAAAGTTTTATATTGTTTTATTTTTGAATGCAGTTTTTTTTTTTTTGTTTTTTTTTTTTAACATAATTCTACATTTGTAAGTTCAACTTACATGATAAAGAGATTGCACTACAGTACTGGTATGAGGTGAATTGAAAAATATAGTTTTTTGTTTTTTACAGTGCAAATGTTTGCAATCAAAAATAAATATAAAGTGAGCACTGTACACTTTGTACTCTGTGTTGTAATTGAAATTAATATATTTTAAAATGTAGTAAGCAAACAATAGAATACCATTTATTTTAAATATTTTTGGATAACAGCATGACTAATCGCGCAATTAATCGTGATTAATTTTTTTATTCGTGTGATTAATCGCTTGACAGCCCTAACAAAAACCAAACTGGGGAGATGTCAGCCCAAATGGTGAAGCTTCCAGGTGAATGAACAGAAACAGAATTTTGCTACTTTACATTGGTTACTATTTTCCTTGGTAATATTTCTGGACATGTATATCACAAGCAATTTTGCAAATGTACACAACATTCCATCCATATCTAAACATGCCCATCCATTAACATCATGTCTATACAGTCTGACACAAGTTTAGGCAAATCAGTATAGATACCTGTCCACTATACTTGTCCTAGTTTCAAACTAGTTTTGGCAATATATAAAATGCAGCAGTGGTGGTGGGAGAAGGAAATGTCACTTCAGTTTCACTAACACACTTGTTAAAATCATAGACATTTTATGTATTACCAGGGGATGGGGGGGGGGGGGGCGGTTAATCAATGAGGAGAAAAAACAAATGTTATACATAACAGAAAATTATTCTAAGCTTAAATACCTTTCACCAAGAACTCTATTGAAACCTGAAAGGCTGTAGTAATTTTAAACTATTTTTTGAACCTCATCCCTACCATGAAGATTGAATGTCAAGCACTCTTTTTCCCTCCTGCAGGATTTCAAGACTTGATTGCCCAAATGACAGTTTACTTATTTTACTGTCACATACTTTTTTGAAATGCCATAACACGTTGATTACAGGTTTCACATTTTGCATAGTGACAAAATCATGTGTCATATAACCGTCTGATGCCTGAAATCCATTTCACGAAGAAGCAGTTTCTATTGAAATTAATGCTATTCAGAGCATTGCAATGGATTTAAATATGTAAGTTTCTTAAGCAAGGCTCTGTTTTAGCTAAATGGCAAGAGCTATATTATCCCACTATGCATGGAATCAAAGCTTGTAAAATTCATCACATTAATTTGCCAGAGGCTGATCCAAAGGATGAGTGGGATCATTCCATCAGTGAAACAAAGAGTCAGTGCTCTGGTGTGAAGCCAAGTGACACTCCCAGCTGTTGCAGAGAGTAAGGTGTTTGCTGCCTGTCACTAGACCTTCTTTGGGGAATCCCATCAGCATATGACCTAGAATTTAGAGTCTCCTCATACCACACTCTGGCTGCTGGGAGGGAAAAAAAAAAGGAGCTTTTTCTTTCCTCTGCCACCTAGAACCATTTGGCTGTTGGGAGTAGGGTTCCACTATTCTGGCCTTACACCTACCTTCTGGCTAACGTAATGGGGATTTTCTATTAAACCACCTCCTGCCCAACCTGCAGGTTTTGATGAATATATAAAGTTCTTTATAGTAATAAGAATAGTGTGTTTAACATGTGACATCCTTACCTATTCATTTTCTTGATTTTGAGCAATCAGGCTTTTATAAGTGATGTGATAGGTAAACTACATGGTTGTTACTTAGCAATCTTAACTGGTTTCTGAAATAACTTTTTTGTTGTGGGAATTTCCCAAGTGTAGGTTTTGTTTTGTTTTTAAACACACATTTTTCTTCTGTGTGGTAACTGATAATACAGGTTTGAAAATGGTAAGGAAATGGAATGAAATAGAGCACCAGATTATTAGATTATATTGAAGGAGTAAGTGGTGCTTCCCAAGAAGTTAATGGCTCCCATGGAGACCTCGATGCACACCTGGCAATCTACATATGTTTACTAGGTAGGTAACTCGACCATGTATGCCTGCACCACACAGCATACCAACATTCAGAATGCTGGCAAAGAGTCATAATAAGTTAACTGCTAGACCCACATCTAGAGCCTAATCTGTTTGGTATTACCGCTAGGGCCTGATCCAAAGTCCACTGGAGTCAATGGAAAAACTCCTGCTAAGTTCAGTGGGCTTTGGAGCAGGCCCTTAATGCATACATTATTAGACTGCTGTGCCTCAAAGTGAGTCCCTAAACCTGTCTGTGCCTTAGCACATTTGAAAGATATAGCAAATAATAATGCTTTCCATTAAACTAGGTCTTTTCCATTTGTAGCTCTTAAAGCATTATACAAAAATGGGTGAGCATTATTGGTCCCCTGTTTCACCTCGTCTAAGTGCAGAGATTTGAAGCAATTTGTATGAGAGACACTTTGGTCTAGTGAGTAAAATATGAGTCATTTAAAGGATTCAAGATGAGGTTTGTTACTAGGTCTGTTATAATCCTCCTCTATAGCCTTTGGCAAGTCATTTAAACATTCTGGTTCTCAGTTATCTCATTGAAAAGATAGCAGTTTAGTATGTCATGATCTGTTTTCCATAAAAACATGTGGCAAGAATAGACTGATACTTTTTCTGATCAGATTACAAGTTTGGTTGATAAAGTTAACAGTGTTGCTATAATATACTTAAACTTCTGTAAGGTATTTGACATGGTACCATGCAACATTTTGATTGAGAAACTGGAATGATACAAAATTAACATTGCACACATTACAAAACTGGCTAACTGATAGGTCTGAAAATGTAATTGTGAACAGCGAATTATTGTGGAGCAGGTGTGCATCTAGAAGAATTCCACAGGGACTGGTTTTTGGCTCTACACTATATATATATATATATATATATATTCTTTTTGGTGAATTAATGATAACATTTGAAGATAACGAAAAGATTGGGGTAAATAAGGAAGAGGATAAGTCATTGACACAGAGCAATCTAGGTCACTTCATCATATAGACACAAGCAAACAATATGTGTTTCAGTATGGCCAAATGTAAAGTCATACATCTAGGAACAAAGAATGCAGGCTATAATTACTGGATGGGGAACTGTAGTCTGGGAAGCAGTGACTCTGAAAAGGACTTGGGGGTTGTGGCGGATAATCAGTTGAAGATGAGCTCCCAGTGCAACACTGTGGCCAAAAGGGCTAATGCGATCCTTGGTTCTATAAACAGGGGAATCTCAAGAAGGAGTAGGGAGGTTCTCTCACTCCTGTATTCGATAATATTTACTTTGTATCTAACAAGAGCGCTACTGGTTTACTGTAATCTGCTGTCCACAATTCAAGAATACTGATAAATCAGAGAGAGTTCAGAGAAAAGCCAGAAAAATAATTAAAAGATTGGAAAAAAATGCCTTATGAGAGGAGCTCAATCTGTTTATCTTAACAAAGAGAAGGTTAAAGGGTAACTTGATTACAGTCTATAAATACCTGTATGTGGAACAACCCCCCTCCCCACCTCCCCGAGTAATAAAGGACTCTTCAATCTGGCAGGCAAAGGTCTCACAAGATCCAAAGGCTGGAATTTGAAGCTAGGCAAGTTCAGACTGGAAATAAGCCACACTTTTTAGACAGTTAGTTAACCATTGGAACACCTGACCTAGGGATTGTGGTGGATTCTCCATCACTGGAAAATTTTAAATCAATATTGGATGTTTTTCTAAAATATATATAACCATCATCATGGAAAAATCCCAAAGGGATGTGACCTCCTTGCAGATCGAGTGCCACCTGGATCTCAAGGTGGCCTGGCTGGATGTTCAGTTTATGGCCATCACTAGCAATCTCATACCACGAAAGCATTTGGCACTCATGTGATTGCCAGCCATATACTGGTTCGGTTTTAGCAGCTTTCTTGGTAAGGGCCATTATCAGAATAGAAGACCAACGAATTCTAAAATATATAAGATCTAGTTCAAACACCAGTTAGTTCAGGGAAGTCCTATCATCTGTCCCTTCCACAGAAAGCCAGACTAGATGGTCACAATGGTGCCTTCTGGATTTATAATCTATGAATTATATTATACTGTTTTAATTCTTTATCAATTAAGTCTTGTACCATCTGTTCCATTATTTAGCTCAGGATTGGTGTCAGGCTGCCAGGTCTATAATTACCTGGATTATTCCATTTAAATGTTGGCACAACATTCACTTTCCCCCAGTTCCTTGGAACTTCCCCAGAGTTCAAAGACTTATTGAAAAAAAAATCAACATTAATGGTCCAGATAGCTGTTTGGCCAGTTCTTTTAAAACTCTTGGATGCAAGTTATCTGGGCATGCTGATTTGAAAATGTCTGACTTTGGTAGATGCGGTTCAACATCCTCCTGAGTTACTATTGGAATGGAAAGAATTTCTTCATCAGATGATTGACTATACCATCTGGCTTTTTTCCCAAATGTAAAACAGAAATATTTATTAATCACTTCTGCCTTTTCTGCATTATTATTGTAAATTCTACCATTTCTGTGTAGCAGTGGACAAATGCCATTGTTATGATTCCTTTTGTTCCTAGTATATTTAATAAACTCTATTGTTCTTCATTCTGCTGGCTATAGATTGCTCCTTGTGTCCTTTTGCTTCCTTTATCAATTTTCTATCATTTCTAGCCTCTACTTTATATTAATTGGTATCAGCATCCCTTCCCGCACCATTTGTTATATATCTTTAAAAAGTTTTTATAGCTACTTCCATTTCCCCTCTAAGCCAAACATTTTTAAACCAGTGTAGCCTTTTTAACTGTGGTTATTTGGGCATCTAGTACAATGTTCCTAAACAGTTCTCAATTTTCATTCACATTTTTGTTTAAATTCTGTCTCTGACCTGATTTAGTTCATAATTGTTTTCGGCTTTGCAAAGATGACCATTTTAAAGCACCAAGTCTATATATTACTGATTTGGACCTTATTCAATTTGCACATAACAGATGTGTCATATTCACTTGCACCTAAGCAACCACTAAGTTTCAGTTCTGTGATCAATTCCTTTTTGTCTGTCAAGATCCGGTCTATTATAGAACTGGATGCAACCCTTTTTGAGTTAGAAATTTGTCATTTAAAATTGTTAGGAATTCTGAGGATATTTTAGTACTGACAGCTTGAGACCTCCAGTATATGTCACTCAGATTGAAGTCCACCATGATAACACAACTTCCCTCCCACCATAGTTAGGTGCTTAAGGAGATGGTCATCCTGTTCTCTAGTATGATTTGGTGGTCTGTGGCAGACACCCGTCTGTGTTTTATATGTTAGGACACTGATTCATAAGCATTCAAAAATCAATTGCTAAGTCTGAGTTGTCAGTGGCTTGGAAATAGGTAATGTCACTGTTGACCTAGTGTGCTATTCCCTCTCCCCTTTTGACCAATCAAACTTTCTTCCTAAATAGGTTGAGACTGCTGATTTTAACATTCCATTCATGCAATACTTCCCACCAAGTTTCAGTATCACCAAATAAGTTGAATTTATGCTCATAAGTGAGCAATTCCAACTACTCTTTCATTACCTAGGCTCCTAGCAGTGCTGTACAGGCAATTAAAGAATTTCATCCTTTCGAGCTTTGATTAATTTTGTTCTGAACTTCTTGTTTTTTGTGCTAACCAAGTGCTCATTAGTTCCCCCTTTTCACCCTCCCCATTTGTTGTTAGTTTAACATAAGGTTGCCACTGAGACACAGAAAGAGCGAGACACTGCCCCCTCCCCCCACTGCTTGACCCTCTTCTTCCCTTCTCAGGTGCCCGCACACTAGCAGACTGACACCCCCTATGCACCCCTCATGAAGGCAGCAGTGCAGGTGGAGGCTGGGCACAAATGGTGGTTCAAGTCTTCTTTGCCTCTTACCTTCCTATGACTCTCCTATACCCACCCCCTCCCAGGAGCCTCAGCCCCCGAGGGAGTCCCCGATACCATCCCTTCTAAAAGCTCTTGACTTCCCCATCTTGGTCCTCACTACTTACCTCTCCCTTGGGTCCATCCCACTCCCCAGTGTCGAGAGGTGCTGCCACAGCTTCAGCAGATTGAGGGCCCGGCATATGGAATGGGACCGGGGTGCTGCACCGGCCATGCTCCCCTCTCAACCACGTGACATGAGCGTGCTGGTAGTTACAAGATCGCTGTGCGGCCTCTGCCATGCATGCACGTAGCTCAAGAGGGAATGTTGATGCTGTGGGAAAAAGACAGGCACATTTTCACCAGCAACTTGCAACCAGCAAAGCACTATAAAAACTGGCCAGACCAGTTAAAATCCAGCCAGCTGACAAGCCTAGTTTAAACACTCTGACTAGTTTAGCCAGCCTGTCCCCTAGAAGACTGGTTTCTCCTCTACTGAGATGGAGGTCATCCAAACTGCACAGCCCTCTCTTATAATCCAACGCTTTGTACCAAGTTGTCATAGGGTCCCTCCCCAGAGTGAAGGGACTTTGAAGAGGCCAGCTGCGAGATACAGCTTGGGTCCCAACTCGTTACAACTGGACCTGGATACCCCAGCCAGGGATTGAACTTTCAAGTAGCGTGGCTGGAGGGCCAGGCCACAGAAGACCCAGGCAGAGGTAACCAAAAGGAGGAGGTGACTGGGAAAAGACCCTGCAACCCTGTACCAAGCCACAAAGGGGTGTGAGCCAGTGAGCTGCTTCTGTGCATGTCCCGTGAAGCAGCATAATTAGGGCCATTATGCACCATCACCAGTGGATTCTTGTCCACTGACTTCTGAAGCCATTTTAGTCACATCTTGTGTGTTAGCTTCAGCAAGACAGCACACCATACTGTTGTCCACTTATCCCTTGCAGCATGTCCTCTCTATTCTGCTTAGTATAGAATTCCCAAAAAAGGATTATCTGTCTTCCTTGGATTTTCATTTTCTTCACAGGTATCTGGCATACAGGATTTGAAAGGGGATTTAAATATAGATATAGTAGTAAGAAGTCATTTGTGAGCTAGAGACAGACAAAAATGTTAGAGAAAGAAATTTCAGATCAGTAATTTTTAGTGACCTATAACTCAAAAAACAGCGTGATGAATTTTCTTCAGTTTTTACAGAACCATTCTCCTTTTCTTTTAGAGTAAAATACAGGAATGTTCAAGTCAAACAATTTACCAGGTCAACATTTCAGGGGAGAGGCACAAATAAGTTCTTATAATAGAAGCTGGTTGCAATCATAACTTTGGAGCGGCTACTACCTTCTCATAATACTTGTGAAGTAAACTTCTCAACTGGTAACACTAACTGGTAACACAGTGAGCCAGGGAATCACAGCAAGCTTTGATCCCTCATCATGATTCTTTTGTCTTTAGAATAATAGACTCCTCTAATGTCAAAATGATCAGATCTGCTGAGACCAGCTATCTTGACTTTAAATTTCTTTTAGAGACTCATGGAATATTTGAACCATTGCATGAATCTTCTCATATCCCCATTCCCCTCTGCATCCATGGGATACCTGCTTTAACCTCTTAATTTTAGTCTCGCCCTCATTCAAATCACTCCTCAAAACTAATTTCTGACATTCTCTTTACAGGATGCAAGTATAACTCCCTCCTCTTGAACCATTAAGCTGTACACAAGCCTATACTGAGTAAACACTGGATACTGCCTTTTCCTTTTTTCAGTCATTCATTAACATTTATTTCAGGTTTTTCGGTTACTTTTAATATTCACAGATTCTTTCAAAGTGATTTTATGTGCATTTTTCTTCAGCAGTGGCAGGCATCAGTACTGTCTAATCTGCTGCAATTAATACTCTTTCCAATTTTTCATGTCCTGCCTTAAGGTTAGATTTGAACTGGAAAGGTTTGTCAATTCCTGCAGCCACCAGAGCTGAGCCTTTATTAAAGTAGTTTCTATCTAGTTATCAATAATTCCATGGGATTTTGACACAATTTCTGATTCTTTAGCACTTCCTTTATGGCTTCTTCCCTTCTCTTGATACAGATTTTACTGAAGTTCCAGTGTATGCATCCCCAATTGCTATCCTCTCTAGAGGCAGCCATCCTCAGGTGAGGATGTCTCATTTTTAGTAGCCTCAGAATCACCTAGTTGTCTCCATTTTCCATAACTATATCAAGATGCATTTGTGCATAACAGAGTAGCCCCTATCAGCAGGGGAGAGACTTTAAAGACTCTAGCCAGACTTTCCCATCCCAGGATTCAGAGAGCTAGCTATATTATAATATTCTTCACACATGTACTGTATGGAATATTATTATATCAGTGCCTCAGTATGCTAGGTGCTCTACAAACAAAGGCAGACAGTCACTGCCTTGAAGAGACTTCAGATGAATTTAGCCAGGAAGGGATTATAGCAGTAATTTTAATTTCACCAGTATTTCCCATTATAATACCCCTGAAATACTTAAGATACCTCAACAGGCCTTTAAAGTTCATTTAAAGGCTGAGACTAACTGAGTATTAATGGCAAAGGCAGGAGAACAGATTATTGATTGGTAAGGATGAAAAGTGCAATTCTATTTCTTATATCTTCTTGTGTTATACACCACAGAATTTTCATTCAGTCTGGACCCTGGAATTATTTTGTCAAAGCCTGGTGTGTTCTTTCACTAATGAAGAAGATTCCATTTCATCAGGTAGTCCTTAGTACCACCACTCTTCTTCTTCTTCTCCTCCTCCCCTCCCCCCACCCCCTCCCGGATCGGCAACCTTTGGCACGTGGCCCATCAGGGAAATCCGCTGGCGGGCCAGGACAGTTTGTTTACCTGCAGCATCCACAGATTTGTCTGATCACAGCTCCCACTGGCCGTGGTTCGCCGTTCCAGGCCAAAGGGGGCTGTGGGAAGTGGTGTGGGCTGAGGGATGTGCTGGCCGCTGCTTCCTGCAGCCCCCATTGGCCTGGAATGGCGAATCGCGGCCAGTGGGAGCTGTGATCAGCCTAACCTGTGGACGCTGCAGGTAAACAAAGCGGATTTCCCTGACGGGCTGCGTGCCAAAGGTTGCCGATCCCTGGCTTAGCCGAATGGTCAGCCAGAGCGATTGTTCATCATTTGGTCTGTTTCTATGCAGCTGCAGAGGCTTGACGGGCCAAGAGTCCAGTGCCGGAACAGATTTGATCCACCCATGTAATAAGGGTGCCTCTGGGCATCCTCCACTCCTCAGTTGGTGGAACTTTCTCTTCTCTCATTCTATTCATAGAATCATAGAATAACAGAGTTGGAAGGGACCTCTGGAGGCCATCTAGTCCAACCCCCTGCCCAGAGCAGGACCAATCCCAACTAAATCATCCCAGCCAGGGCTTTGTCAAGCCTGACCTTAAAAACTTTTAAGGAAGGGGATTCCACCACCTCCCTAGGTAACGCATTCCAGTGTTTCACCACCCTCCTAGTGAAAAACTTTCCTAATATCCAACCTAAATCTCCCCCACTGCAACTTGAGACCATTACTCCTTGTCCTGTCATCTGCTATCACTGAGAATAGTCTAGATTCATCCTCTTTGGATCCACCTTTCAGGTAGTTAAAAGCAGCTATCAAATCCCCCCTCATTCTTCCCTTCCATAGACTAAACAATCCCAGTTCCCTCAGCCTCTCCTCATAAGTCATGTGTTCCAGACCCCTAATCATTTTTGTTGCCCTTCGCTGGACTCTCTCCAATTTTTCCACATCCTTCTTGTAGTGTGGGGCCCAAAACTGGACACAGTACTCCAGATGAGGCCTCACCAGTGTCGAATAGAGGGGAACGATCACGTCCCTCCATCTGCTGGAATGCCCCTACTTATACACCCCAAAATGCCATTGGCCTTCTTGGCAACAAGGGCACACTGTTGACTCATATCCAGCTTCTCGTCCACTGTCACCCCTAGGTCCTTCTCTGCAGAACTGCTGCCTAGCCATTCGGTCCCTAGTCTGCAGCGGTGCATTGGATTCTTCCGTCCTAAGTGCAGGACTCTGCACTTGTCCTTGTTGAACCTCATCAGATTTCTTTTGGCCCAATCCTCCAATTTGTCTAGGTCCCTCTGTATCCTATCCCTACCCTCCAGCGTAGCTACCACTCCTCCCAGTTTTGTGTCATCCACAAACTTGCTGAGGGTGCAAACCACACCATCCTCCAGATCATTTATGAAGATATTGAACAAAACCGGCCCCAGGACCGACCCTTGGGACACTCCACTTGATACCGGCTGCCAACTAGACATGGAGCCATTGATCACTACCTGTTGAGCCCGACAATCTAGCCAACTTTCTACCCATCTTGTAGTGCATCCATCCAGCCCATACTTCTTTAACTTGCTGACAAGAATACTGTGGGAGACCATGTCAAAAGCTTTGCTAAAGTCGAGGAATAACACATCCACTGCTTTCCCTTCATCCACAGAACCAGTTATCTCATCATAGAAGGCAATTAGATTAGTCAGGCATGACTTTCCCTTGGTGAATCCATGCTGACTGTTCCTGATCACTTTCCTCTCCTCTAAGTGCTTCAGAATTGATTCCTTGAGGACCTGCTCCATGATTTTTCCAGGGACTGAGGTGAGGCTGACCGGCCTGTAGTTCCCAGGATCCTCCTTCTTCCCTTTTTTAAAGATTGGCACTACATTAGCCTTTTTCCAGTCTTCCGGGACTTCCCCCGATCGCCATGAGTTTTCAAAGATAACGGCCAATGGCTCTGCAATCACATCCGCCAATTCCTTTAGCACTCTCGGATGCAATGCATCCAGCCCCATGGACTTGTGCATGTATGTGGAAAATACAGAAGATGTTTTTTTTTGTTTGTTTTTTTTTTGTTGTTTTTTTTTACACACACACACACACACACACACACACACACACACACACACACACACACCATGAAAAAACGGGTGTTTATCACTACAAAAGGTTTTCTCTCCCCCCACCCCACTCTCCTGCTGGTAATAGCATATCTAAAGTGATCACTCTCCTTACAATGTGTATGATAATCAAGGTGGGCCATTTCCAGCACAAATCCAGGTTTTCTCTCCACCCCCCCAACAAACCCACTCTCCTGTTTGTGGGAGGGTGAGGGGGGAGAAAACCTGGATTTGTGCTGGAGATGGCCCACCTTGATTATCATACACATTGTAAGGAGAGTGATCACTTTAGATATGCTATTACCAGCAGGAGAGTGGGGTGGGGGGAGAGAAAACCTTTTGTAGTGATAAACACCCGTTTTTTCATGGTCTTTGTGTATAAGAACATCTTCTTTATTTTCCACAGTATGCATCCGATGAAGTGAGCTGTAGCTCACGAAAGCTTATGCTCAAATAAATTGGTTAGTCTCTAAGGTGCCACAAGTACTCCTTTTCTTTTTACATGTTAACCTGTTTCCTTTAATGCTCACTATCTGTAGAGCCTGCTGCTGTTGTTGGACTTCCTTCACTTTGCTTCTCCCCACTTGCTAAAATCCATTCTATTTCCCAAACTTTTTGGGAATTCTCCAGCTCACTCTCAGCTAACTCCTGCAGTCCTTATTCTCTTAATTTCAATTACAGTTATTTATTTTCCTAGCCCACAGACATAATTCAAAAGTTTCTGGTTGCTGTTCAAACACAATTTGAGAAAAAATTCACTCCAGTGTATCCCGCACATCTTTAGGGGATAAAGCATAGGGTTAAGAGTCAGGAACCCAGGGTTATAGTCTCATTTTGACTATTTGCCCACTGTGTGACTTTGGGTAACAACTAAGGATCTGATCAAAATTTCCATTTAAGACTATTGAGGATTTGGCTCCATAAAAGCTGACTATTATTAAAACCTTTACTTACAACGTCATAATATTAAGACCATAATTATAACCAACAAGAAATATCTTACGTTATTTTCCTTTCAACACTCTGGACTAAACGTTGCCCAGTTTCCCTGATCTAAGCACTTTGAAGCTTTTAAGGGTTTTCATTTTCATGATTTTGCTGTCATTTTAAAATTGTGATGATCTATCTTGACCCTTCAGGGGAAGTCAGCTGTCTTAAGAGGATGCCAATAGATATATTATAAGCACTCTTCTGAATTTAAAAGGTTGGTTATCTATTCCTGCCATTTATCTATAAAACATATGATACAGGAAAGTACAATCATGAAATGAAGACGCTCTGACCATGCAGTTTTTGACATTGCCAAAATCTCCAACCTTAAGTGCTTCTTAGATCATGTTAGTTGATTTTATTTGTATATTTTTAAAAAGGAATTTAAAAATCCTATGGGACGTGAAATTTAAATTCAATAAATTAAATACAAGAAGTTTGTAAAATCTTCATTTTCCCTACTTATAGTGAGGAAAATTTCTTATAAATATTCCATGAATAATAAGGTATAATTTAAGAACAAACACATTTGTTCTCTATGCCCTCCATAAACTGTAACATTAAAGCTACTTTATTACATCAAGCAAGAGTCTAGGAATGGGCACATCTGATGAGTATAATGCAAATCATACTAGATAAAGGAATAGGATAACACCTACTTGAATGGAAGTGATTGTATGCATTCCTCTTTATCTTCATCTCCATGCACAATTCAGGTCCTTCATAATGTCTTTCTCTCCCCCACTCCCCAGCAAATGCACAAGGGGGTTCTTAGAGCCAACAAACAAAAGTCCTCTCCCATCTTTCTTCCCTTATGGGAGTGGGGAGCCCATAGGAAAATAAAGAGAAGGAAGGGTGACCTGGATCTCAGACAGTCTTGCTGGGTCAACCCTTTGGGCTTAGTCCAAAATGGGGTCTACCTCCAGCCCCTCCTCGTTGGGCATGCTGCTCCGAGGCTGCATTTTACAGTTTGGGGAGCAGTAAGACTTATTGCTGTCTCCCTCTCAGCAAGCTTGTCTCAGCTGTTTGAGGCAGGGCAGCCTTCTTCCTATTCACTGCTCCTCCCTGAGGCAGGTTTTCTCTTTAAGCTCTCCTTACCCCAGCCAGAACAAGTCTTGCAGGTGCCCTCATTGGTGTTGAACTGGCCCAGAGGAGCTCATTAGTGTCCTCTCTGCCTGTGTGAGCGCCTGTCCCAAATAATTTTATATTTAAAAATACTAAAAATAGTTAGTTTAGAGAAATAAGAAATGATAGGTTAGCTCTAACTGATTGTTTCTCTAACTGCTAACTCAGGATTGTGACTCCCACTATTTTAGTAACAGGGGTTGTTTAACAAACCTGAGGGGACACCATAATTAAAAGAAAGGAAAATAATCACAATTATTAACCAGAGTTATTTTATTACAGAAAGGAAAAGAAAACATTAAACAAAACAATACAAATGACAGAATACAACTGATAAACTGGTTATTTCCATTACAATCTTGTCTGTATGTCTCTCTGTGGAGAGCTTTCACCAGAGATTACACCTCTGAGAGTGGACTGCCTTTGGGGGTATTCTTTCATTTGGCAAATCAAGACAAGAGTATAGTATTTCCCAAATTTATTGAGAGTCATTTTAGTGTATCATAGATTCTGAAACTGTTTATAATTGAGCAAAAGAATTCACTGAAGAGCAGGTAGGTCCTGTTTGGTATATCATTGATAACCTAAACAGTTCATAATTGGGCAAAGTAAGCAATCTTAATTAAATCCTATGAAATTGAAGAAAACATTTACATCATTTACTTAAAAGAAGCCATTTAAGGAGCTGCCTTGAGACAGGCCAATTTTAAATATTAAGAAACTTAAATTCAATTAAATCTCGCTATTTCTGTTTGCCAATGTTTAGCCCCTGTCTCCTCTCTAGGAATACATAGTCTAATCATTTGGTGATTAACAGGAGAAACTGTTAGTATCTTAGGTTACAACAGTATTTCCATATGCCAATAAAATCATTACAAGAGTTTTAAAACTAATCCCTTGACAGTGTCTTAGTTAATTGCCTTTTACCAATCCATGTTGAAGTATTGGGAAAGTTTTCCTTGGGTTGGTTTCTTCTTGAGTCTTCTCTCTTTTTCTTAACTGTCTGTGGTAGCTCGCTTACAGAGATGGACAGGATGAGTTTTGGAGTGCTTGCTGTTTAAGCAAGATAGCAGAGAGAGAGTGAGAGGGCTGCTGACTTCAGAGTTTTATATTATTCTCCTTCCTATTTTCATGAAATCAGGAATCTCTTTCAAGCTTATTTAGATTCAGAGATGTTTGCTGTCATCCTTCATTGGCTCCAAGCTGTTGTGCGTTGGTTTAGGGTGACACCTTCAGCTTCTGAATATGCAGTATGTTTCATGAATATGCAACATTTCTAATTGGCTTTGTTTTTGTGTCAGGAAAATCCCAGAAAACCTTCTAAAGTTAGTGAATAATGTCTTCTTTTTTATTGAATTCCTTCAATTTTATTAGGGTTCAATGGGAAATTAAATTCTATTTTCATAGAATCATAGAATTGTAGAACTGGAAGGAACCTCAAGACATCATCTAGTCCAGTCCCCTGCACTCCCGGCAGGACGAAGTATTATTGAGACCATCCCTAACAGGTGTTCGTCTAACCTGCTCTTAAAAATCTCAAATGATGGAGATTCTACAACATCCCTAGACAAATTATTCCAGTGATTAACCACCCTGTCAGCTAGGAACCTTTTTGTAATGTGTAACCTAAACCATCCTGTTTGAAATTTAAGCCCATTGCTTCTTGTCCTAGCCTCAGAGGTTAAGGAGAACAATTTGTCTCCCTCCTTCTTGTAACTCAAAAGGTAATAACAAAATGTTTTTTTAAGTACATCAGAAGCAGGAAGCCTTCTAAACAACCAGTGGGGCCCCTGGACGATCGAGATACAAAAGGAGCACTTGAAGACAATAAAGTCATTGCAGAAAAACGCAATGAATTCTTTACTTCAGTCTTCACGGCTGAGGATGTTAGGGAGATTCCCAAACCTGAGCCATCTTTTGTAGGCGACAAATCTGAGGAATTGTCACAGATTGAAGTGTCACTAGAGAATTAATTGAGAAACTTGGAATTAATTGAGAAACTTAACGGTAACAAGTCACCAGGACCAGATGGCATTCCACCCAAGAGTTCTGAAAGAACTCAAATGTGAAATTGCGGAACTATTAAGTATGGTTTGTAATCTGTCCTTTAAATCAGCTACTGTACCCAATGACTGGAAGATAGCTAATGTAACGCCAATATTTAAGAAGAGCTCTAGAGGTGATCCTGGCAATTACAGACCGGTAAGTCTAACACCAGTACTGGGCAAATTAGTTGAAACAATAGTAAAGAATAAAATTGTCAGGCACGTAGAAGAACATAAATTGTTGCGGAAAAATCAACATTGTTTCTGTAAAGGGAGATCATGTCTTACTAATATATTAGAGTTCTTTGAGGGGGGGTCAACAAACATGTGGACAAGGGGGATCCAGTGGACATAGTGTACTTACTTTCCAGAAAGCCTTTCACAAGATCCCTCATCAAAGGCTCTTACATAAATTAAGATGTCATGGGATAAGAGGGAAGATCCTTTCATGGATTGAGAACTGGTTAAAAGACAGGGAACAAAGGGTAAGAATAAATGAGAATTTCAGAATGGAGAGGGGTAACTAGTGGTGTTCCCCAAGGATCAGACCAATCCTATTCAACTTATTCATAAATGATCTGGAGAAAGGAGTAAACAGTGAGGTGGCAAAGTTTTCAGATGATAATAAACTGCTCAAGATAGTTAAGACCAAAGCAGACTGTGAAGAACTTCAAAAAGATCTCACAAAACTGAGTGATTTGGCAACAAAATGGCAAATGAAATTTAATGTGGATAAATGTAAAGTAATGCACATTGGAAAAAATAATCCCAACTATACATACAATATGATGGGGGCTAATTTAGCTACAACTTATCAGGAGAAAGATCTTGAAGTCATCGTGGATAGTTCTCTGAAGATGTCCACACACTGTGCAGTGGCAGTCAAAAAAGCAAACAGGATGTTAGGAATAATTAAAAAAGGGATAGAGAATAAGACGGAGAATATATTATTGCCCTTATATAAATCCATGGTACACCCACATCTTAAATACTGCGACAGATGTGGTCCCCTCATCTCAAAAACGATATACTGGCATTAGAAAAGGTTCAGAAAAGGGCAACTAAAATGATTAGGAGTTTGGAATGGGTCCCATATGAGGAGAGATTAAAGAGGCTAGGATTTTTCAGCTTGGAAAAGAGGAGACTATGGGGGGATATGATAGAGGTATCTAAAATCATGAGTGGTGTGGAGAAAGTGAATAAAGAAAAGTTATTTACTTGTTCCCATAAGAACTAGGGGCCACCAAATGAAATGAATGGGTAGCAGGTTTAAAACAAATAAAAGGAAGTTCTTCTTCACTCAGCGCACAGTCAACCTGTGGAACTCCTTGTCTGTGGAGGTTGTGAAGGCTAGGACTATAACAGGGTTTAAAAGAGAACTGGATAAATTCATGGAGGTTAAGTCCATTAATGGCTATTAGCCAGGATGGGTAAGGAATGGTGTCCCTAGCCCCTGTTTGTCAGAGGGCAGAGATGGATGGCAGGAGAGAGATCACTAGATCATTACCTGTTAGGTTCACTCCCGCTGGGGCAGCTGGCATTAGCCACTGTCGGTAGACAGGATACGGGGCTGGATGGACCTTTGGTCTGACCCAGTATGGCCGTTCTTATGTTAACGACCTTTTATGTACTTGAAAACTGTTATCATGTCCCCTCTCAGTCTTCTCTTCTCCAGCCTAAACAAACCCAATTTTTTTTCAGTCCTCCCTTAGAGACCTTTAATAATTTTTGTTGCTCTTCTCTGGACTTTCTCCAATTTGTTCACATCTTTCCTGAAATGTGGCCCCCCAGAACTGGACACAATACTCCAATTGAGTCTTAATCAGTGCAGAGTAGAGAGGAATAATTATTTCTTGTGTCTTGCTTACTGTAGGGAGCCAGGGTGGCTTCCCTCCGAACCAGAGGGTAAAGAGCCACCCTCTCAGCCTGAGTGGGCGGGGCCAGACCAAGCTTACACCAATCCCCGGAAGGGGAGGGGTGGGACAGGAAGTACAAAGGGCGGGGCCCTTTGCCCAGTGAGAGGAGCACTAGGGAGGGAGATAGACACAGGCTGCTGGCTGCTCCCTCCAGACCCTGCTGCCGACCCAGGGGAGGCCCTGGGCCAGGAAGAACCTAACGGAGAGGAAGGCCTGTGGCGACCAGGACTGCCAGCCGCTGGGTACCTGGAGGACCTGGAGGGGCCAGGCGGTAACCTGGGCCAGCGTGAGCCCGACATAGAAGGGGAGCTGGAGCTGCCAGCAGCTGAATACCCGGATGAGCTGGAGGGACCAGAGAGGCCTGCTTGAGAGACCGGTTAGGAAGTAGCCCAGAGGCAGAACTCCACCGTGCGGTGGATGTATTTGGTCAGCGGGGCGCGGATGGCCCCCCTGCTGACCCAGCGGCGGGACCTTTGCCTCCCGCCACTGTCAGGGCCCTGGGCTGGAACACAGTGGAGTTGGGTGGGCCTGCGTTCCCCTACCGCGGCCAACCTGCCTTGGGTAGCAGAATCACGCACTGCCGACTCGTGCCGGCACACCCTTTCCGCTAATTCCCCAGTGCCCGAAAGGTGTGACTAAGGCCTGCCCATGGGACCATAGCTCTCCATCGCCCCCTAGGGGCTCGGTGGACCGATTGAAACCTGTCACACTTACAATACTCCTGCTAATACAGCAGAATTTTTGCTTTTTTTGCAACAGTGTTATACTGTTGTCTCATATTTAGCTTGTGATCCACTATGACCCCCAGATCCCTTTCTGCAGTACTCCTTCCTAGGCAGTCATTTCCCATTTTGTATGTGTGCAACTGATTGTTCCTTCCTAAGTGGAGTATTTTGCCTCCATCGGCCCTCGCCGCTTCCCGCAGCCCCCATTGGCCTTGTACGGTGAACCCCGGCCCGTTGGAGCTGCGATCAGCCGAACCTGAGGATGCTGTAGGTACACAAACCATCCTGGCCCACCAGAGGATTTCCCTGGCAGGCCGCGGGCCAAAGGTTGCCAATCCCTGCACTAGACAGACTGAGGTGGAAACAATGTGTTGCCTCATGTGTCACAAGGTACAAGAGTATCAAATCTTATCTAATTTGCATTTAAACAATACTTGCAACTATGACAGTAGAAATAATTTGTCATTTTAAGAAATAAACAAAAGTTTAAAACATTTGCAACTACACATGTTTTTCCCCAGAAGCTTTTCTGAAGGAAGTTTTTAGAGTAATTAGAAAATTCATTTCAACTATGATATTTCTAGAATTGTTTGTGTAGGTTTACTTAAGTTTTTCTCAGGAGGGTGAAAAGCCCACTTAACACATATATTTATTGCTCTGATAAATACAACTGTACATTCTTTTTCACAGTTGGGTCTTTTTCTAAAACATAAATGTTTTACGTACTTTGTTTTCTTGAGATAAGGATTACATTTGTACCAAACTGGTATTTTATACATAAGGAGATGTCCTGGTCTAGATAAGACACTCTTAGGGGTGATAAACATGGTTTCATGGCTAAGAAGCGTCTTCCTGACATTTGGCTTGTGTTTGCATGACGCAAAACAGAAGCCTCCTGCAATTTCCATAACCATCCTGAACCTTTTATATCATAACTAACTTTTACATACATAGATATTGTTATATTTCAAGCATCCTGGCTATAACATACATGTAGCTATATCTTAATATTTAGTAAAGGTGCAAACAAGTTTGTAATGACATAATATTAAAATAGTAATAATAATTTTATTAATATTATTTTGCATTAATGTTGAGGTCTGTACACCACACCTGTTTGGTGAACTTTCTGTAATGTATGTTTGGCCATCTTGGTCAACACACTAGGAATTGAACTGAGACCCTTCACCCCCAGAGCTGAAAGCACAAATCTGTACAGCTTGAGCTTTGTAGGTGGAGTTTATAACGGACTCATACCTTCTATGGATCAAACACAAACACACATTGACCAGGGAGTGACTTATTTGTATAGTTTAAAACTAAATTTTGACCTGAACTATGGACCTTCACAAGGCAGTAAGAATTCCCCCACTTTCACAAGCTATCCTTGGCTCCAGACATGTAGGATTAAACAGGTCTATGTACCTACTTATATTCTTCCTGGAACAGGTGGGTGGGGACAGAGTGGAGTCTTGACTTCCCCATTTTTTGGATAACTTATTTTCCCAAGGAATGGGGAAAGATTGTGTAGCAATTTATTGGCCAGCAGTAAATTTCTAACCCATTTCTCCTGGAGGAAAGAGGAAGCAGGGAGGGAATTTTGACTCAGAGGGGTATCTCTGAGGTACAATATTTCCTGGGGCTGCTGCTGGTTTACTGTGGTTTATCTTAGTCAGATCTGTGCCTATACTCATAATCTCACTTCAACATGCTAGTTTTCAGCCTAGTTTTGAGTATGTTCTTTCCTTTTTTGTTAACACCAGTACAGTATGCAGATACAAGCTGGAATATAGAAACAAACAGGCTTCTATGTATGTAGCTTTTAATAATGTCCTGAGTTAATTTAGGTTGCAGCATTTAGAGTCATATACATTCCATATACCAGATTTTTTAAATCATCAGACATCCAACTGACATGGTTTTAAAATGTAAATGGCCAACAATACATAAAGATGTTGGGCCTGCACTTTCAAGCAGGCAGTACACATATCAGAAACACGAGTATCAGTAAATGTGAATAGAACAATTTTTACAATTTATTTTTTGATGTAAGAGCTCGTCCTCTACCTGCAAAATGACAGTGTTAAAAATACTGTACATATTCACTTGACGTGTTTACATTTGCAATTTGTTCTTTTATGTGGAAGAAGAGAGACAGAATGAAAGGAGAATCCTTCTTTAGTAATGACTATTTCACTGTGTCTGTCCAAAGCTCTGTAAATATGCAGTGCTATAAAATTCAGTTATAAGAAGTAATCATTATTTAAAAAAAACAGAATATTTTTTCCTTTTCACCTGCCATTTAAATGTCTGTAGCCATTAAATTTGTCTTGAAGACCAGTTTGTCTATTGACCAGTTTTTCTATTTGTATCCTAATAACAGTAATGCAACGATTCAGAACATCTCAGAAAATTATGCTTTAATGTCTCTTTTCCAGATTGCAAAAAGTAAAGGAGTACTTGTGGCACCTTAGAGACTAACCAATTTATTTGAGCATAAGCTTTCGTGAGCTACAGCTCACTTCATCGGATGAAGTGAGCTGTAGCTCACGAAAGCTTATGCTCAAATAAATTGGTTAACCTGAAGTGAGCTGTAGCTCACGAAAGCTTATGCTCAGATAAATTGATTAGTCTCTAAGGTGCCACAAGTACTCCTTTTCTTTTTGCAAATACAGACTAATGTGGCTGCTACGAGATTCAGGGTTTGGGTTTTTGTTTGTTTATTTGTTTTATATTTTAATTCAGCCCCGTTGGGCAAAAGACATATTTAAAAGAATCTTTGAGAGGACTTTTGTGTTCAGGAGTTCTTTCTGGTGGGGAATGTGAAAACAAACATGCAGCTGATTATAAAATGAATGTTATATTATGCAAACCTCAGAGTGATAGGATGTCGTTAATGACTTATGTATTGTTGAGGTACTTTATCTTGTGGTTAATATGTTGTGTATTTTCCCAGGCAGTTATGTGGCCATTGGAATGTGAAGATGCTACTTACCCTATGTGTCTTCCTCAAAGTGTGATGCTCTTTGAAATGGAGATGTGACCACTGGCTTCTTAGACCTGGGAGGCAAATATGAAATTTGCCTTTAGACTATGTATGCCTTTTGGGAAATGTAGGTTAGTAATTTGGTAGCCATTTTTGCCAGCATTGTTGGTTGTGTTTAGTTACATTAAATAAATACGATGGGATTTCTTGAATTAATGAGGGCAAAGGTTTACCTGATCTATTTTAGTCATGTGAAGTTAACTGGTTTTTTGGAGGGGAAGGAAGGAAGGTACTTTGGGAGTGGAAAGAGGAGGTTGATTGGGATTTAATTGTTTTTGGTGGTATAAAGACACAAAGAAGGCTACAAAGGTAACATGGGATCAGATAGATATCTGAATCTGGTTGTAATCTCTAGGGCAGAAGAATTTAGTCTTTTTAGTGTTTTTAATTCGTACATAAGGCCAGATTTTTAAAGATATTTAGGTGTTGCTGCACTCTGTGCTACAATGCCTACCTATTTTATGAGCCTAAATATCAACCGTCAATGGAATTTTGACTCTTGAGGGTCTAAATCCCTTTTGAAAATGAGATCTACCTTATATTTGTGTTTGGCCATTGTTTTTCTTTTTATAAACATTCCCGGTTCTTCAAAGAGTTTATACTCTCACTGCTGGTTGCTTCCACTGGCTGGAAAACAGTTTGTCTCTTCCACCAATTCCAAGAAGGGGGTGACAAGTTGGGAACTCAGCGTTGTAACTCAGAGTGCCCTGTGTGCTGTTTTTGCTTCTCTGATAGATTTTTTTTTCCAAAGGAGGCCATGTTCTAACAATGAGGAACAAGTACAATGGGTTTATGAAGAGCCGATAATTCCAGACAAAAAAGTTGATTGCTTTTGTGATAGAATTATAATATTACTGGATGAAGGGAATGCAGTAGATGTGAGACAGGAAGAAGAGTAAGGTAGTTAGAATGGTAGCCTGAGACTTGGAAGACCAGTGTTTGATTTCCGGCTCTACCATAGACTTCCTGTGTGGCCTTGGGTGAGTCACTTAGTCTCTCTGTGCCTCAGATAATAATACTCCTCTAACTCACAGGATAAATACATTAGAGACTGTGGAGATGCTCAGATACTATTGTGATGAGGACCACACAAATCACCATATAAACTTAGATGGATTGGGTCTTAGTGAAGTGTTTGAGTCAGTGTTCACAAAATCCTACACAAATTAATTCAAACTCTTAGATAGGATTATCACATGGATTGAAAACCAGCTGAATTACTGCAGAAAAAGGGTGATGGCAAATTGAAATGTACCACGTGGGGAAGAAGTGAGATTGGAGTTAGTGACAGGTTGTTCTGCTTTAACTTTCTCATTCAAGATCTGGAGTAAATGGCATGTTAATGAAATGCACAGGACTTGCAAACACTAGTGAGGACACATAAAAGAGAGACAAAAAGAGGTCTGAAATATGGGCTGAATTGAAATTCATCTTTGAAAAATACAAGCTAATCAATACAAAACACAGATATTAAATGGAAGGGAAAACTCTGGACAATAGTACTCTTGCAGGGACTTAGCAATGATAGTGGGCAGCAAATCAGACAAGTATTTGCATTAGTGATATAGCAGTTAAATGGGACAATACAATATTAAGCTGCATATGTGGAGTCAGCCTATAAATGAGTAAGGAGATAACAGTTCCTGTCTATGAAGCTCTGGGATGACCACACTTGGAACATTGTGGTCATCTCTGGGCATCTCAACACTAAAAATATATTGTGGAATTGGAGGCAGTTCATAGAAGAGCAATGAAAATATCCAGAGGACTTTGAAAGACTGGTCCATGAGAAAAAAAATTAAAGATGCCTGTATACTATGCTTATGGGAACAGGGCATCCACATTCCTCAGGCAGGTTTGAAAATCCTACCCTGAATACCATTAGCATGGCTAACTGAGGACCTAGAGCGGGAACCTAACCCAGTCCTGATCCAAAGCCTATTGAAATCAATGTGGGTCTTTCCACTGACTTCAGTGGGCTTTGGATCAGGATGGAGAGGAATAATGTAGAAACAGAAAAATGCAAAGTTTAGGTTGAATATTAGAAAAGAAATCCTGATAGTAAAAGTTTGAAACATTTAAAATAGCACAGGTCAAGGAAGCTTGAAACATTTAAAATAGCACAGGTCAAAGCACTCACAAATATATTGGCCAGATTGTCAGTAATGTAAATTAGCATAGCTTCATGACTTCAATGAAGCTACTTGCATTTAGACCATCTAAGGATCTGGCTCATTTAAAGGAACAATCCTTTAGAGGCAGGATGGATAGACAAAATGTTCAAAGTACTTTCCATATTTAATTCCTACAATGATTCTGTGACTGTCCTACAGGTTGAACTTAATGAGAAATGAGTGATTATGAGACAGGCTAAGAGACCAGTTGTATAATTGCCCTAGAGAGCTGGAAGCCAAATTAAGAGGCTGAACCTAGGAGGATAGCAGCAGTATGTGTTAGGGATGGGGAAAGAAAAGCAGACTTTATTCATGTTCTCTGCTTGAGAGCCAGGCAAAAGGAAAAGTCAAGGAAAACGATCATGAATGAGAGTATTTAAATGCCTGTCAGTCAGTAGAGCAATAGAACCAATATATAAAACCTTGGATGTTTTTCTTCAGGTCAGTTGGCTGCAATCTGGCTTCACTCAACCTCTCACTGTTGAGAAAAGTTATTCTTTCTAAATATTCTCAGGTCAGGCTTGTTTCAGCATTGTATGTGAGGGGATGTTAGGACATGTGATTCTTTGCACTGTACTATTTAGGGCTAATGAACAGAGTACAAATGCCTAGACAGAATTATATTATTTTAGATAGATGCATTGCCAAACACTGAAGTGTAAACTCCACTGGAATAATCCAGAAAAACGTCTGGTTCTTGAATCAGGATTCGACTCAATAGCAGCCAAATTGTAAAAGCCCTGTGGGGCGTCTGTGTCCAAAACTGCAGAAATCGAATTTAAGCTTGAGCAGATAGCTACAGAAGTAAGTAAGTTATGCCATAATGGTCCATTAGAATATAACAATATGTTGCCTTTTAGATAACTTTCAGTTTGCTAATTTGAAAATTGCTACCCTATGAAAGCTTTCAGAATGACAGCACATACATTTGTTTATATTCTGTTATTTGAATATGCCTAATATTGGCTCTGTTAAGCCATTATAAAGCTGCAGCAACTACATGATGCACATTTTCTTTCTGTAAGAATACAAAAGCATAATGCGCCAGGATTTGCTGAAAACTGCACGATTAAGTACATTTGTTTTCTGCTTACAACAGAAAGCTGTGCTCTTGAAAACCTATTTAAGAACATTGAAGCTTTCACTCAGGGATGTTTCTCCCTGTCTAATGACCAAAGACAGACAGCTATATAATTCTTGGATAAAAAGAGCAGTATATGTCAGTAATCAAGTGTCTCTAGAGACCCCAATTTTTACAGCCTCATTAGCAGTGTCTAAATTAGATGTCAACCAGGTTAGCATTGACTTGTGAAGCTGATACAAAATGTGGTGAAGGGCAACCGATGTGCTCTCGAAATGTCACGTAGAGCATCCATCTCATAATATATGATACATTTGTTAGAAGAGGTTGAAATAAGTGTGTGTGGTGTGTGTGTGTGTATGGGGGGGCTTTTTGTTTCCAGTACCTTCAACTCTCTCAGTAAACCTAATTGGCTTTCTTTTTATAGTTTGGGAAAGGGGAATACCATGGTTTTGAAAAAGAATGTTCTAAGACTATCTAATTTGATAAAAGCAATTTCTTTGTGCCTAAATGGGTTTATCACTATTGATTATATATCCCAACAAAATATATAAGAAGATATTGGGGGAAACATTTATGTTTGAATGAGAACTGAAAGGCCAGTTTGCAGAATTTACTTAATAGTAAACTATCAGATTATTTAGATGCCATAATTTATGTCCATTCAGATTTTTATATTTGACTGTAACTTGTACTAATGATGATTGAAATGAATCAAGAGAATGTTTCTTGCTCAGGAGTGAAAATGTATATGTGTCTTCATAATCCAGAGAATTGTCCTTATTGCATACAATCCATATTCATTTATTGAAATGCACAACTTAAAGATCAACATTATTAATTAATTATTATTTTATTATTATTAAATTCTGTGATATCTATGCCTAAAGACCTCTGAATGCCTTAAAATATGGACTCAACACCCATTCAAATCAGTGTGTATCTTTCTGCCAAGTTTAATGGGTGTTTGAATCTGGCCATAAAAGGAAAATTGCCATCACATAGGGTGAAAGTTCGGTAAAGAATCCAAGAGCCAGCAAACAAAAACCCCACATGCCACCCTATATTCCATTAACATAACCCAAGTAATCAAAAATGGAAACTAAAAAGTTCTGAGCCTTGCCCTGAATGACACCACAAGATGTAATGGATCCAAGGCAAGAGCAATCCAGAATTTTGGCCCCATGAAAAAGAAGGATCTTGATTTTGTCCTATCTGGATAACAGTGAGAATTTCCAACCCCACCGATTTTAACGTCCCTGATGGCACATGGGTCCCTCAAATAGACTAGTCCTGAAATTTTTAAAGGTTTAACTACTACTGATAAAATTTACTCTGAGATCGAAGCACTGTGATAAGATCAGACAGCAGTATAGATCTGGTCATCATACAGGTGATATAAAAGATCATGTTGACATATCAGTTCTCCAAGTGGTTTCACATACACATTGAACAACACTGACAGACACCTGTGGGATTCCATGAAGAAAGGTAAGAAGTAATTAGACTTGCCACTGATTTAACGTTACCTGATGAAATTAATAGAACTCCCCTCCAGCAATTTCAACCACATCTAGCTGGTTGATACACTTGGGCAGCAATGCCCAGTGACCATAAGTATCAAAAGCATTTTATTGGGTTGTTGATCTCATAGAATGGTAGTGGCTGGCTCCAATAAGACACATTTTCTCAGTAAAGAGGAAGGAAACCTCTTCCAGGGCTGCAGTAATGCCCTGCTAAGATAAGGGGAGTAAAAAAAAAATCTTTCTTACCCTGCAATAAACTCTTTGCACCAGAGGTGCTTGTTCTTGCAACAAGGAAAGGTAAGAGATTGGTTTGTTTTCTCCCTTAGACAGAAATATTTTCTTACAAGAATAACCAAAGAAAGACGCAACACTACTTCATAAACAAACAGATTAAGCGGCAGTAAACTGAAAATGTTTGCCATAAGGTTTGATCCAGAAAATATACCTAATATATTGATTTAATACCATTGTGTTCATCTTGTATAATTTGAAAGGGCAGGGTGTGCAGTGAAAACACTGTGGAGAAGTCTGGAGTTATCCTTCATGGAGACTTTTTATTTTTAAAATACCAGTCATTGGGTGCAATCTGGTCCATTCCAAAGATGATAAAATTTGCTTTTCACAAGTATTTTATGAGCTCTCTGGCAGGGATGACTTAGTATCCAGAGAGGGAATGACTCAGTATGAGGCAGGGCAATCATCCAAATCTTACCTTCAAATTGGTGGAGACATGTTAACATGGATCTTCTGGAATTGCTCTCCAGTACAGGACTGCCATGCATCAATACAGTGTTCAAAGGAAACAAGTCTGGTCGGGGTCAGGAAGTCTGGATCAGTCCACACCCTTCAACCACCCATAGAGCTCTTACACACAGGTTTTTTTTTGTCTTGAAGTATGAGAAAATGCTGTTAAAGCACAGTACTGAAAGCAGTAGATTTGAGTTTTATTCCTGGCTTTGCTGTACACTTTTCGTGGAACCTTGAGCAAGCCACATAATCTCTCTGTGCACCAGTATCTTCCACTGAAACAACTGGAGAAAATAATAAGTATCTACCTCAGAAGGGTGTTGGGAGGATCAAGGCCCTAATCCAGCAAAGCACTCAAACCTTAAATTCATGAGTGATCCCCTTGAAGTCCCTTTCCCTGGGAGTAAAGTTAAACCTATGTTTAAGGCCCAGATTTTCAAAGGTATACAGGCATTGCTACCCTCAGCGTTGCAATGCTCAGCTGATTTAGGAGCTTAAATCTCATTTTCAAATGGGATTTAAGCACCAAGAAGCCAAAATCCCCTTGACACACCATGGGATATAGGCTCCTAAGTGCCTAAATCCCTTTGGAAAATGAAACTTAGGCACTGAGTGCAGCAACACCTACATATTTTCAAAAATCTGGGCCCATGATTTTTGTTTTGTTTTTGTTTTAAGATGGCTTAATTCATTAACATCTATAAAGAGCTGTAATATACTCACATGGAAAGAGCATGTTAGATAATTTAAGTCTGCAATGCTTTGGTTTTCTTCCACTAAAAGCAAAAAATAAACTTTCTGTCTCAGCCCCAATACTGCAAGCAGTTAAAGATGGTCATAATTTTCCTCATGGGAGTAGTCCCATCAAGTCTATGGGACTGTGACGTTGCACCCCATAATGCTTTATGTGAATATGCTTATGAATGTATATATGACATAACTGGAATGTGTTTTATGCTACATATGCCATGCAACCTATCTCTGTAAAGGTTATGATCTACTGACTCTATTCATCCTATTTGTATGCATGTCATTTTTGTATTCAAAGTTATGAATATTGGCTGTATGCTTGCTTGATTTTTAAGTAACCTTAGTAAGGCATTTGGTCAGCTTCTTGAGAAAGGAATGTGCAAATTAAGTGCCCAATCAAGAAACGCTTAACGGACAATGGATCTTGGAAGGCTCCAGTCCACATAAGAAGTCTACTTGATGATGTTCAAGGTAGCATGTGAACCATGGCTGCTACCTGTAAGTTCTGAGTCATGCATGGACATGTGACTTGCCCATGTGACTCCAAAACTCCATCTTCTAGCTGGAATTCTACACAGCGGGAGGGAGGAGTATCCACCCACAAGAGAAATTCTATCTAAACCCCTGGGAGACCCCTCCATTTTGCCTTCAGCTGGCTCAAGAGATAGCCTCTCCGCACCCAAGCATACCTGAGAGAAACTGGAACAAAGGACAGTAACTACAGGGGGTGTGAGTGATTGTTGGACCCAGACTAGAAGGAGACTAGTCTGTAAAAGGAAGCCTACTGGAACACCTCTGAAGGTGAGGTTTTATCTGTATTCAGTTTTCTTACTGTATTAGGCATAGATTTGCATGTTCTATTTTATTTTGCTTGGTAATTCACTTTGTTCTGTCTGTTACTACTTGGAACCACTTAAAGCCTACTTTCTGAATTTAATAAAATCACTTTTTACTTATTATTTAACCCAGAGCATATATTAATACCAGGGGCAGGGGGAGGCAAACAGCTGTGCATATCTCTCTATCAGATTATAGAGGGCAAACAATTTATGAGTTTACCCTGCATAAGCTTTATACAGGGTAAAACGGATTTATTTGGGGTTTGGACCCCATTGGGAGTTGGGCATCTGAGTGTTAGAGACAGGAACACTTCTTAAACCGTTTTCAGTTAAGCTTGCAGTTTTTGGGATGTTGTTCAGACCTGGGTCTGTGTTTGTGGCCGGCAAGCATGTCTAAGACAACCAGGCAAGGTTCTGGAGTCCCAAGCTGGCAGGGAAAGCGGAGGCAGAAGTAGTCTTGACACATCAGTTGATGCCCCAAGGGGGTTTCTGTGATCCAATCTATCACAGGGAAAATTCACATGTAAAGTTACACAGGTGCTTAAGTATTTACAGGATCAAGGGCATATATTTTCAATTTAGATGTCTTATTTTAAGAAAGGAAGAAAGAAAGAAACCGAACCTCAGTGAGACAGTAAATTGTTTCTCCTTCAAGATTCATCATCTTGACTTCCCTCACAGTCACAAACTAAACTAAACTAAATTGAAGAATATGGCATGTTCTTTACGCTGCCATTCAAACATTAGTGTGGCCTACCTGTACTAGTATAGTTAATTGTATTACATAGTAATGTTTATAGTAACAGAACACTGAGGCACAACGAGAACAGTAAGATATACTATAGAATTATAGCTCATGGTTACGTAATTATGGAAATAGTTCATTTTTTGCAATTCTTCTAAGCCAATACACTATAGATGAAAATTGACAACGCTGTCCCCTGTTAACCTACTATTTACCAGTTTTACTATACTGCATCTGCACTGTTATTTAAGTTTTATTATTGTATTGTTTATATTTTGTATCAGTGATGTATGTGTTTTATTTCTGTTTACCTTCCGACATTAGTGCACAGTCCTCTGCTGTCCTACATATTAGTCTAAGCTTGATGATATAACTGTCATCTGAAAAATATTATATTATATTCTAAATGAAGAATGTATTTCAATGCTTATGTCTGGAATAGAGTTAAGGATACATGCATGACTTTTATTTTAGCATTTCCTTACTTTTGAATGCTTGACTTTACCATTTTAATGTTCTTCATTTTTTGTATATTATATAGTTTGTTTATAATCCTGTAAAACACATTGAGGTTTATATAAATAAATTATTTTATGAAATATGCTGTAAAATTAATTCATTTTGTATACACTTACTGGTTATTTTAGGGATGGTGCAAATCATTGTGTTTAAATGTGCATTGATGAACACAACTACTTCTTTAATTCTTGAGTTAATTCTTGAGTTATACTTTTTATCAGTGTATAGTGCATAGCACTTTGCTTTTTCTCAGTCTCACATCTTGGCATCAGTCAACTCAAACCATCAAGGTTTAAATTTATAATTCATGTATGAACAACAGTGACCTCATGTGGCTATTGCTTCAGGGATGCACATTTATCAAAGAATGAAGCATTTCTTCATGACAGGATTATAGAAGAGTTCAGAGGAAGCCCATTGTGGTGTATTATAGCTTTTGTCTTCAGACAACATTTGCTACAGTATTGCTTACAAAGAACTCAATTCAATAAGAGATGCCTTGAACTGGCCAACAAGCACTCCTGGACTGTAAAACTTATCTGTCTATCATCTAATTTTAATAACACTTCCCATAATTTCTGAGAGCTCCCCAGACAAATTAGGTTTGTATAGCATGGTATTTCATAGACTCATAGGTTCCAAAGCCAGAAGGGACTGCTATGATCATGTAGTCTGACTAGGGTGACCAAACTTCCTGTTTTGGCCAGGACAGTCCCCTTTTTAAGCCCTGTGCCAGCTGTCCCGACTTTTTTTGTAAAAATGAGTATTTGTCATCCCAGTTGCTCTTGCCAATTGATTATCAGTTGGCAAGAGCAAATGGAACAAATGCCCAGTTTTGCCAAAAAAGTGGGGTGCACCTCCTTAGGGGGTGTGTGGAGGAACATTTGGGGAGGCAGTGGTGATGCAAGGTGCCGGGCGGTGGGGCTCTGGCGAGTGGTGGCACCAGGTGGCTCGAGCCAGCCCCACACAGTGTCTCGTTTTTACTTTGGGAAATGTTTACTTTGGGTCACTCTAAGTCTGACCTCCTGTACAACACATGCCATAGAACTTCCCCCAAATAATTCCTAGAGCAGATCTTTTAGAAAAACATTCAATCTTGAGAAAAATTGTCAGTGATGGAGGACTCCACTGCAAATATTAATAAAATGTTCCAATCATCAATTAGGCTGTGTTTTGGCAGGCAGTTCTGGGCTACTGAATTCCTACTGCAGGGAAAACTTTTAAGTTGCTGTATCTGCCTTTCTATGTAGCCAAACACACAGTAAATTTTACCAACACAACACCTTGTCTTTGTTTGCCTATTTCTGCTTCTGGGGCTAGCACTTTTAAACAGGAGGTCCCACTAGATGATCACAGCGGTCCCTGCTGGCCTTATAATCAATGAATCTTGGTAGAAAAGATGTAATGTGACTTATCACAAAAAGAAGGAAGACTCATACATTCCTCATTCTGTCACATTTACACAACCCATCAGTTAAATCCTTCAAACCTCATTTAATTCTTCAACTGAATAATGGGAGTTTTGCCCAAGTAAGGACCAAGTTAGGACTGCAGGATTTGATCTCACTTAGGCCCCATTCTAGCTTAACTTTAAGCATGTGAGTAGTCCCATGTGCCTAAGTTCTTTGCTGGGCTGGGATGTTACACAGGTGAGTTTTCAGCATGTTTTATTCCCAAATTCAAATACATTCTTATATTTCACCTAACTGTATCAACAATGGAAATGTTAAAACTCCAAGGAAGTCAATATCATTATGTCCCTGTTCTTCAATATATCCCTGTTCTTGTAAGTGGTGAAGCCTTCCTATTTCCCAGCCTTCCCTTCCATAATTAGCAGCTAAGTTGTCTCATCATAAGGGTTTTAACTGATGATTAAGGTAAATAAGAGCCTTACTCACCTGTCTTGCAAAACTCCCTTCTCAGAGCTTTTACATTCAAGTACAAGCTGCTACATTACACCTTAAAGGATAAGAAAAAAGTCTCAGCAATACATGTATATAAATATATTTCTCTGCAAGGATGTTAGTGCTATTCCCATAATCATCCATTCTCTACAAAGGATCTTTACCAGTTCTTTACCAGACTTTGTGTCACTCTTTTGTTTTAATACACAAACATACAATATATGCAATAATATTGGCAGAACAGAACTTTTTGTTTATTCCTAAAAAGCTAGGACCTGAGTCTGCTCACACTGAAGTCAATGGCAAAACTCCCCCATTGACTTTAATGGGAGTAGGACATAGCCCTTAGTTATAAAGATACATTTCTGAACATCAGTGGAATGTAAATTTAGGTAATGATTTGGAACCTTTCCAATTGCAGCTTAAGCCTTGGAAACAACTGATTCCCTCTGAAAGTCATTGTAGCTGAACATTAAAATTCTTGTTATACTATAGCAAACTGACATCACACAAGCATCAGTAATGACTGGTGCACCAAAGAATCAAATACCTGTATTTACATTCTAAGGACAAGGAAAAATAAAAATAAAAGGCTTGGAGTAACTGAATTATGAATTAGAAGTTTGTAAGTTTGGTTTATTTTATTTTTTCATTTTTATTTGCAGCTAATTCAATGACATATAAAATTACCAAAAGAAAAATTGGCTGTGCTGTTTTACAATGGTATACAAAAGGAATCATAAAAGATATCCTGATGATAGCCAATTCTATATTTGTGTGAAAATCATGGCTACATAAAGCTTGAATACAGATGTATCTGTCTCTCTCCCTTTTCCTTTCCAGTTTCATGGTGAGAAGGAAAAGAAATAATTAAGCAGTGTAGACATGAATTAATTATCCCACCCATCCTCACAAGTGAAGATAAATATCATAGCATCAGCCTGCATTTATCAGATGTAGGAGCACAGAATTTAGCATATTGAATCAGCTCACTTGTCCATCAAATCCAAAATCCCATGTCTGCTGTGACCAATACCTGAAATCTTACAGGGATAGACACAAAAGACTCAGTACATCATGTTGTTCATAATGCTGCTTATGCAGATTTTATTTTATATCATTTTTACTTTCTCATACATGTGGATTGCTACCTAATATATTATAATAATCAGATGCTCAAGAAGCTAGCTGCTTTTACAACCAGCAGCCATGGCAACCAATCCCTTGCTGGGTTGGCAGCCTACTCCTCAATTTACACTCAAGTCTATTCTTTTCTGCTATATTTTTCAAAGATGGTTTGGCACTCTGCAAAATCTTTAAGCTTCCTGGAAACACATCAGTGTAAATTATATCAGTTTACAGAAAGATAGATAATCACCTATCTTCATTATTCTGAAAGTGCCTACCTAACTCCTTGATATTTAGCTACTGAAATACCCTTCCCCAATATGAGTATAAAAGTTTATAGTGAAGAATGCTTTTTATAGAGTATAGGTGGATACGAAGCTCAAATTTTGATTCTAGATCCAAACTTGCCCAAAATTTGAGGGACAACCTTTATAATAAGGCTACCTGTGAAGTTCACGTATAGGATGTTCTGGTATAAGGTTTTGGTTCAGGCCCATCTTTAATTTAGAGGAAAAGATTAAGGTCCAGATCCTCAAAGGTATGTAGGTACCTAACTCCCACTTAAGTCAACGGGAGTTAGGTGCATAAATCTGGGCCTAAATTCATTGAAGGAATTTTGATGCAGTTGCCAGGGAAATTAGAAATGGCACAGTCTACTCATGAATCCATATGACTCCCATTCACTTCAGTGGGAGCAGAATGTGTTCATTCAAAGGGCGAATTTGGCTCATAATTAATATACACTGTAGATTCTTGAGATAATTCACAAGGCAAAAAACCATTGATCTCTTAAGTAAAATATAATTTGGCAGGGTTTTACAGTTAAAAACCTTTCATTAGTTATGAGACTTATTACAGTTAATATCAAGTAATTCATGAAAACTGTTGGGGGAAAATACCCCTAATATGTGAAGAAACAAGTTTGTTTCTCTAAATTTCTTAGTAGTTAAACATAAACTCTACAAACCATAAAATGCCCAGCTGTATATTGGGACAATTGAAAGAATAAAGGGGCCATTTTCCAAGACAAAAAGGGCAGGTAGTTGCCCAACTTCCTGTCCTTCGCGCCTTCAGAAAACTTCCCCTCGAGAGTAACTTGCCAAATGAAGTTACACCAGTGTAAGCACCACTTTACACCAGGTTAGCATGTCTACCTTAGCTGGTTGCATTGCTGTAACTCCATTAATACAGTTATGCAGATGCAAATTTTCTTAATTTTAGACAAACTCTTAAATTCTGGGCTTGATTCTCCAATCTGTTATGCCATTTTATACTGGTGAAATTCCACTGAAGTGCATGGAACTAACCTGGTATAAAGGTGGTGTAATGGCATGGAGAGTTAGGCCCAATACAGTCTAAAATTATAATAGTATATTATACTATTAATATTATAATATTAATATATATTAATTATAATATTATAACAGAATTTAAACCAAATCCAGATTTTTACTCTAGCAAGCAATGATCTCTGATTTATAAGGAAACAGTTACTGGAATGTTTATATTTATTACATCCCTGCTTTATGCAAGTGATTAGTTTAATAAGTGTCTGAAATTCAGCATACATTAATTTAATTAAGAGATAATATGAACTGAAGAGAACATTGTCACAGGATAATGGTCTCTTGCTTCTACATGAATGCTAAGACATTTATGGAAAAAAAATACTGAAGGCACACACATTTATTTTCAAGGAAGATACCTTACATAGTTTTATGTAAGAGCATTTATTTCTATTATGCCTAATGATTTATGTAGATCTAGAGCTTATTCCTTGCTGACTTACATCTAATGTAGTCATTTATATCTGTGCAAAGTGGCTTACTAGATGGTTTTTACACAAATCTGCACTGTTGTAAGTAACTTCATGAGCTGAAAGGGAATAACATTATTTTCAGCAACTTCACTTCCACCCTTCCAAAAGATTACTCCACCTTCTTTTTCTCCCTACTTAGAGACTATTTGCTCCAACAGACTTGCTTCTAGCCTGGCCATATTTCTCCTACACTTACTCAACCCCACCAGATGTGAATAAGTTATGGTTGGAAGAGAGTGCCATGTTTTAGTCTTTCCCCTAAAAATACTTTCCCCCCAACCCTAATCTTATTTATTATTCTTTGAACTCAGTAGCTGTATTTGGATCTATGCCTCACTGGGCTATGTACTGTACGCACATATATAATCAAGACAGTCACTGTTCCAAAGACATGAAAGTCTAAGTATATGATGAGATAAAACAGGACAAGGTAACAGTGAGATGATTATGATTAGTGCAATAAACAGCACAGTGGCTGACGATGCTTCATAAGCATCATGAAAGAAGAGAACTTTAAGGAGGGATTTGAAGGAAAATAATGTGGTGACTGTGGATTTTTACAAGGAGCAATGCCTATGCTTATGGGGCAGCACAGGGGAAAGCACAAAGGTGTAGGAGGGAAAACTTGACTAACAAGCAATAAAGGTTTCCATGATTGGCATAATAAAAACTGGGGACTATGCATGTGCTTAAAGTTAAGCACACATATAAGGACTTTGCAGGATCAAGGTCAATATGCAAGCCACATTATTCTGCAACCACTTCAGCTTCCAAGTGTTCTCCAGATGTATCCCTATGTAGAATGCACTACAGTCTATTTTCTTTGGGTGGATTTTCAAAGGCACAAATAGATGTCCCAATTCCTTTGAGTTTTAATGAGAGTGTGACAGCTATGGCAAGTTCCTGCAATATCCAGGACAAACCTTATTGAATTAAGTTAATCATATTGATTTAAGATTGATCATTCAAGCCTCTTAGGTGCTCGTTGTATTAACAATGCAAATGTTTATGTGTTGTTGTGGGATTATATGTAACTTGGGTGGGAGATGTGACCAATGTAAACCTTGGGAAGTGTTATGAGCTTCAACTCTTTCAAACAATGGGACAAGAATGAATTGTTAGTTTCCTAGGAAATATGTGGGAGGAGTGGATGCAAATGCCCACCTCTGGATCTGATCTTTAGAAGCTTCACTCTGGGAAGAGGACCTTTGTCTATGAATTACCTATTCCCAGGATCAAAAGGCCCAAATGGCACAAAGGAGTATCTCATAGATTCCTAGGGTTTCTTGTTCTGAGCCAAAGGAGTTATGAATTTGTAACCACAGGAAACCCCCAGAGAGTGGTTTGAAGGACTGTTCAACAGCCAGAGCCCTTGTTGGAGTTGGGGTGATCTCTGGTAAGCTTATTAGCGTGTGTGTAGGTTCTTTCAATGGTTTCAATAGGTTTCCCCTGTAATGCTTTACCTTAAGAATAAATGGGTTTGCTTAGAACTAGGTGCGTGGTAATTTAAAGTGTTGGGAATTGCCCTGTTAACCATTGCTGAGGAGAAAAGTAAAGAAGGACTGCTGAGGCAGTCTGATTTTGCCAGGGATATTCAAAGCAAAGCCAGAGAGCTCTGAAGCCTGGAAATAACCTCGTCAGGAGGGAGAGAGACACAGCTGGGGAGCCATAAGTGTAAGAGTGGGTGTCTTTCTTGGACCATAGCGGGGGGATACAGGGGCAGCTGCCCTGAACTCTGACAGGAGGTTGGGCACTTAACTCTCTTAAATTCTGAAAATCCCATGCAAGCTGATAAAAACATGGTCCACACTTGAAAGAATCTTTCTTCAGAGCCAAAGTCTTTATGAACAGAATTTCTGTCACCATTCCCTAGTCTATATTTTGTGCTTATTCTTCCATATCCTAGTAGATTTGTGCTAATATTTGATTTAATTATGTGAAATCCATAGCTTACATTTTTTTTTAAGTTTTCTTTGTTCTTATTCTGAGAAAAGCATCTTATTCAGTGTTGCCATTATGTTGCCTTAAAATATGGAATCCTCTAGAAGTCGCTTAATGGAGCTACAATAGTTTCTGAATCCAAGCTGCCAGCCAAATGGCAGATCAGCGTGATATTGAATAGCTGAGATCTGAAACCTAAAAACTGGAATTTATAATGAAGATACCAACTCAAGAATAATTTTAGCAGGATTTACTGGCCTTATACAATAAGGAATATAATAAGCCCCAAAAGCTAAATTTTATAAATTAAAAAGAGAAGAACAAAATAGTCTGCTCTTCCACTGGTTATAATCCTGGAAGACACAGGGTAATTAAAGTACTACTATCCTTTTTTAACTATAGAAGATCATCTCCTGACACTGCACCAATTCTCCTTTGCATGGCTTATCAGCCACTGCTGAATTGATACTCTTTGGTCTAACTGTTCTCTGTCCAGTGAATAGAGAACCATGCTGTGGTACAGCGAGGAGGGGGTGAGGCCATGACCCTACCTGCTTCTTGTCCTTCCTCAATCCTTTAGTAGCTTCATGCTCCCCAGGAGCTCAGAGGGGTCGGGGAGGGAATGAGCAGCCCCTGATCTCAAATACAATGGTGTAAAACTAGAGTAACTCCACTTTAATCTACAGAGTTACACTGGATTTACACCACCATGACTGAGATCAGAATCCAGCCCCATGTTACTAGTTTACCCTTGCCACAGAATTCTCTGTTACTTTCCTTGTAGCAGAAATCAATCCTGAAATGCTGCCAGAATCTCATGGGTTTTTCTTATAACTTAAGCTCCTCAGTGTGTCAAGAATTCAGAAGTAAATAACATAGGTTAGATGAGGTAAGGAATAAAATAAGAAACTCTACCCTCCTCCTTCTTCTCCACATGTGCTTTCCCTTGACTAGATTATAAAACAAAGATTTTGGATTAATGTCAGCTCCTTCAAGCGTTTATGTTATGCAATTAAAATGCACTGAGCAATAAAAAACTCAGGGCATATCCAACAAAAATAGCTAAAAAGGCTAATTGGAAACCTGGCTGCTACAATGACAAATTGCTCCATCTCTTGCTTTTGAGTCATATATCATTATATATCAATAAGGACTAATCTGTAAAATGCCTCACAAACTTTGATTGACACTAACTAACTGGCTAGCTGTTGCTTCACTAATGATAAGACAATCACCACAGTTTCAAGGGTAGAAGAGTCAACATTCTGCAACCTTTGATACTTTTCCCTTTGGATCTGTGAAGAATAATGATTTTGAGCCATAGAATTTAAATTGAATTACCAGCCCTGCTGCCCATCTCACATGCCCATTAGAACTATTTACTTTTACAAAAAACAATCTCACTAGAAATAAAGGCATTCAATTAGTTATTATCCTTAAACACAAATTCCCGTATTAGTGGTTTCGGTTGCCACTGTAACAATCCCAATTAGCTTACTATGCAAACACTGTGACAGTATGAATATTGACTAAACAGATATTGTTACACCACTACCATATAGACAATTGTCAAGCCAATTTATCAAGTGGTTTGGAGGGGCTTTTTTTTAATCTTAGCACCAGGGTTTCTATCAATCTATTCTCTTACATTGGCAACCACCACTGTAGCATCTGAGCTCCTAAAAGTTCTTTGTAAGAAAAAAGTGACATTGAATAACTTTAATAATGTGCTGTATATGAATTAATCCTATAACATGTGCATTAAAGTTTTTCAAACTGCAGTACCTCACTGTCTTAATAATTCTACCAATATGTGTTTTCTCTTATCTGTTCCTTGCAAAGTTTTTAATTACATTTGCTTTTCTAAGTATATCAGAATTATAACACCTCTTTCTACAGGCCTCTGTCCACCAGAGATGGAAAAGGTTTTAGTATATCTAGATGCAGCGTATCTATTCCACATGCCATCATTTTAATCTATAAAATTGTAAAAGGCTGATTTTCAGTAAAGTTTCAGGATTTGGAGGAAGCACTCCTTAGTCTAAGTCAAATAATTACCAAACTCAGGCAAGCACAATGATTATGGAATTGATTATACATTATATACATAACTATCAGGAAAGCAGTAAGATTTCTAACAAGACATGCGTGGTAATATCACTTTAAGTCTTTCTGGAGTTTCATGCATGTGAGTGGATGTCAGAGAATTAGAATCTAAAACATCTACTGACTGGGTTCATAGACATAAAATTTGGCTATATTTTGCTTCTGTAAAGCAACCAGAAAAAGCCACTACATTCATTTCTGAAGTAAGTACTTTAATGGAAAAAAAGTGATTATCCTTAGGGAAACAAAGAAGCTGGGGAATAGTGATAACACTTAGGGTCTACTGTTATCAACTCTTATCAAGCACAATTAAATGTAATACTAAGCCAAAACGTTTAAAGTCGACCAAATGTTTGCATGAAAGAAGTAGAATTGGGCTATTGAGTCATTCTCCTTATTTTTCTTGTCCAATTAACATTTAATTAAAATATTTAATTAAAGGGAACAACTTCAATAGGAGAGATTAAAGAGGCCCACCTCAGAATATCCCATAGATCAGTGGTTAGAACACTCACGTGAGAGGTGGCAGATCCCTGTTCAAATCACTCCTCCTCATGAGGCAAATGAGGAACTTGAACCAGTGGTTTCCCACATTGCAGATGAGTGCTCTAACGACAGGGCAAAAGGTTATAAGGGATGTGTGACGGGTTCGGTCACAGAGACCCCCCTTGGGACTGCCACCTGATGTGCTGAGACTGCCTCAGAGCCTGTTTTCCCTGCCAGCTTGGGACTTTAGAACCCTGCCTTGTTGAGCCAGACACGCTAGCCTGCTGCAAACACAGACCCAGGTCTGACCCACGCCCCCAAAGCTGCAGACTTAACTGAAAATGGCTTAGCAAGTGCTTCTCTCTCCAGCACCCAGACACCCAGCTCCCAATGGGATCCAAACCCCAAATAAATCAGTTTTACTCTGTATAAAGCTTATACAGCGTAAACTCATAAACTGTCCGCCCTCTGTAACACTAATAGAGAGATATGCACAGCTGTTTGCTCCCTCAGGTATTAATTACTTACTCTGGGTTAATTAATAAGCAAAAGTGATTTTATTAAATATAAAAAGTAGGATTTAAGTGGTTCCAAGTAATAACAGACAGAACAAAGTAAGTTACCAAGCAAAATAAAACAAATCATGCAAGTCTAAGCCTAATACATTAAGAAACAGATTACAGATAAAAGCTCACCATCAGAGATAATGGCCCACACTGAGCATTACCTAAGTCCCTGTTTGGATCCGGGCCTAAGAGCGTACTCAGAGGCACATACCAGTCAGCTAGACTGATATTCTGGGCGGAGATGTTTTGCAGGTATGGTTCCTAACCTCTGTAAATTCTATTAAAGTTAATGCAAAATATAGTTTATAAAAGGCTTATATTCCTTTAAAGTTTATACTAGCTGACTGGAATGTCGGTAGCATACAACTGCATTGCTACAAGGTCAGATAGGAAAGAAGTGTTTTTTTCTGCCTTTTACCAGCATGTAAAAATAAAACCCTGAAGCGAATAGGAACAAGTGAAGTAGCTTAGCTCCTTGAGATAACATCCAGTGTAAAACTAGAGACTAAAATCCATGCCACAAATCACTAGGCAACAATGAGATTCTCTGAGACCAGCAGTTAACAAAGTAAACACAAGAATACACTCAGCAAGATATAAGTGAAAAATATAGAAGGCAGAGGTGGAAAGACAAGTGATCTACAAAACAGACGAAAGGTTTAAAATCCAGAGCCCTGCAGCATCATCCTTCCTGCTGATGGGAATGGTTATTTATTTGGTGTATGCAATCTGGTCAAGCTAAGCCACAGCATTCTTATCAACAATGTTCAAGCCATGAAGACCTCCAGGAAGTTGAGTCATTTTGCAGACTTCAACAATGTGTGTCATGGTTTGTGGCTGCCCACATTGACGTAGTGGACTGTCTCTAAAACACCACTGAAATTCTGCTGCAGCACAAATTCCATGTCCGGTACGAAACCGGTTCAGAAGGATCCATTGCTTTTGCAGTAAATCAAACCTGGGTTGATTCTGCATGGGGTCCAAGACAAGATAATTATTTGTCACTTTCTCTGCAGACCATGATGCTCGCCATAAATCCCTCACCCAGTAAACTTATTCACAATGGGCACCATGACAGCAGATGACCAGGTGATGAATTAATCAAGTCTTTAACAGCAGATGTGGTATATCACACAATTTTGTCACAAGCTTTGCTACACTTTCCTCTCTGTGAACACTGGGTGAAACAATATTGCAGAGAACTGGTAACCAAGAGGAGTAGATTTCAATGACAAAACGACCTGACACAGCACAGGTCTGGGCAGTAGTCCCTACTCCAATGTGCTGAATGGAAGGTACCATGCTACTTAGTCATGGACCAGTACGAGATCATTATTTGTTGCTCGCTCCAACAGTTGTTCACTGGTTGAGTCTGCAGTCACACTAATTAAAGTCGCCAACGTACACTGCAGGACGCTTAATCCTTGGGAGAACTTGTGGACCCAGTGTTTCACTTGATGGCTTATATACATTTGTTATTTGAAGCCCACCAACTTCAATCATGTTGCAAAAGGGTGAAGATTCAATATGACATCTGAAATATCACTACAGATGCACGTGGCTCAGCCATGTTTCACATAAAGATCGTGACTTAATAGAGCAAAACCAATTATTTTAAACTGATGAGCTTCATTCAGTGTGATGTGAGTTTCTTGTAGACAAATAATGCCAGCTAGAACTTCCTTTGCCAGAACACTAATAAATTCTCGCTTGACGGCAGACAACCCTTCAACATGCAGCTGGAGGACATCTGACTAGAAAATCATCATCTGGAACCTATTTGACTGGTTGACCAAGATTCGTGGTATGTAAGACCTTGTCTTGTTTTGTTGACAAAAGTCAGCTTTCATCAACAAAACTGTGACGGCGTACACACTACACTGTTCCTCCTGCCAATTTAACTCTCCTGCTCCACTGACAAAATAAAACCACCTTGATTAGAGGCATAGAGCTTTTTGTGAAAAAGTTAGATTGATGAGTGTCAGTGTAGACACTTTTCAGAGTAGCAGCTGTGTTAGTCTGTATTTGCAAAAAGAAAAGGAGTACTTGTGGTACCTTAGAGACTAACAAATTTATTTGAGCATAAGCTTTCGTGAGCTACAGCTCACTTCATCAGATGCATTCAGTGGAAAATACAGTAGACACTGCACTTGCTTATGTCACTCAAATTGGCCTCTAGGAGGTGTATCACCATGCCCATCATGACTGCTTTGGTCCGCAGTTTGAACTCCATTGTCCTGAAGGTACACAGGCATGTGCCCCTCCCCCATTTAAAGGCCCAGGAATTTTTGAAATTCCTCTTCCTGTTTGCTCGGCATGGACAGTTCATGCAGCATCTTCCCAGCTGACTGTGCAGGCTTTCTGCAGTAGATGTGCTCCTGCATGGAGTACACTGGAGCTGTTGAGATACTGCAGGATCAGCTGCATTGTGTTAATAATGCTCAGCACCAGACTGGTCAGCAGCTCAGGATCCATGTTTTCAGGAGGAGATGGTGGGCGCACAGTTAAAAAGGGCTGTTGAAAAATGGCACGAAACGAAGTTGGAATCCCATGGAATGATGGGACAGAAAGAACTGCTTAATGGGATGGTGGGGGTGCCCCCTTGATGTACCATGATCCACACCAAGAGTTCCCAGCAGCAGAGGGTGGCAGAGGGTGGCGAGTTGCACAGTGGGATAGCTACCCACAATGCAAAGTTCTCTCTGTTGATGCAAGAGCACCAACTGTGGACACGCTCTGCTGACACAAAACGTGTTTTGTGGATGTGCACAACCTAAGTAATTAAAGTGGCTTATGATTGTCAACATAACTTAAGTCAGCTTAACTCTGTAGTGTAGACATGGCCTAAGATACCATATTGCTTCTCTACAGTTACAACTGTGTGATAACTAAATGGCAAATGTTGGAAGATGTTGACTTTTTATGGCTATTACCGTATTATATGTTTACGTACACTAGGAAGGGACTGTGCACATGTTAATATTGCTGCGTGCTTTTGTAATCATGAGTTTGGTGGATGCTATGAAGCATTTCTTGCCAAGTTTTTATTGTTAATAGAGAGGCTAAGCATAGTGTGCCTTCACATTAACACTACTTTCCCGCTTTTGTGTTCCCTTCCTGCTTTTGCTTAATAAATGTTGATTTGTCCAACCCACAATGTTCTCCAGAAGAATTTTTTCATCCCCTGAAGACTGGATTTATTGAAATAAATGTATGTCGATGTAGTGCTTCCCACAGTATGAATGCACAAGAGTTAGTTGTGTATGAGTTCTTGTCTTAACAAAAGGGAAACAAACTGCATGATAACAAGTTAGCATTCTTTGTGGTTTTGCCTAATACGTATATTGGGCCCAAATCTACTTTCAAGTACCAGTGTGTAACTTTCATTACACACAATGAATTGAGAACAGAATGTAGTCCATTATGTGGTCCATAGGAGCAGCTGAGAGGTAAACCTGGTGAACAACCTGGTCTGGAAAATCAATCAGAGTTAGAGCTGGTTGGGAGTTTTCCGATGCAACAGGTTTTTGTCAGGAAATGTGCATTCGTCAAAACCCGAAGTATTTGTAAAAATGTAACAGCCTGGGATTCCAGGGTCCACGGCTCCAGGGAAACCCCACCATGTGGACTGCCCCAGGGCCAGGGATCCCAGGCTTCTAGGGTCCAGGGCTGCAGGGCAGACAACCATGTGAACTTCCCAGGGCCCGGGACCCCAGGATTTCCAGGCTCCCTGCCATGGTGGCGGTACCCTGGAAGCCCTGGGAGCCCTAGCACCTGGAAATCCTGACCACCCTAGTGTAAGTTGGGGCTCTTAGGGCTTCCAGGCTCCCTGCTATGGAGCTGAGAGCCTGGAAGCCCTCGGTTGAGACAGGCATCTCAGGGCTTCTGTGCTCCCTGCTCTGCAGCAGGAAGACTGGAAGCCCTGAGCTTGAGCCTGAGCTGGGAGCCTGGAAGCCCTGGGACCCCAAATCTAATCAGAATTTTTTTCAGTAAGAACAATTCTTAGCTGCAACTATAAACTATAATTTTAAAAAGGTGGAAAGAATTACTCACCACAGTCTTAATGAAACCCAGGAAACTTAAATGAAGAGCCTAGAAAAGAGAAAGTAGCCATCAAAGAATCTTTAGTTAAAAGTCTACCACTGAAAGGTTCTATTGCTAGATGCAGTCTTGTCATTATAGCTAAAAAAAAACCTCATATGTGTCTGATTAACTGAGGCGTTGGGATCCTTCTGTGTTTGTGGTTTTTGAGTCACGGGGCATATATACGACATACAGAGGATGCTGGTGAGGTCTGCCTGTGCTCAACATTTTTTGAAATCGGGCCCATTAATTAGAAAAGTGGAGGTGAAGTGGACAATAGAAAATAAGGCATAAAGAGGAATCGGGCGAACAAAATGACTTGATTTTCAGAGAAGCTGAGCACATACAGCTCCCAGGAATGTCAATGGAAGCTACAGGTGTTCAGCTCCTCTGAATATAAGGCTACTTGTTTAGGTGCCTATATATGGCTTAAGTGGTGTGATTTTCCTTCTGCCTGATTTTGGAGCACAAGTCCCAGTGAAAGGCAATGGGACTTGTGTTCTTAAGTCACTTTAGATACTTTCAAAAATTCCACCGTAGATGTTTAAGTCTGAAAAGTTGGGGCTAATTCATGAAAAGAGTTGGCTAAATGTATAACAGTGTGGGCTCTTGAAGGCATCAGGTGTGTGTATAATATCCAGAGTTATAGATATAAACACACACAGGAGTAAATAACATTATCTGGTGCTATGTACTTACAGAATCTTGTTCTGTACTACTTTTATACATACTCTTTATATATACACACAGGGTTAAATGTAGGGATAGATATAGATATATAGATTCATTGATTTTAAGGCTAGGAAAGCCCACTGTGCTCTGTTAATCTAATCTGACCTTCTGAATAACACAGACCACTGCATTTTGCTCTGTAACTCCGTGGAGGGAATTATTCTTTCCTACTATGTAATGAACACTATGCAGCCCTATAGTGTGTGGTTGAAATAGAACATATCTCATAAATATATAAACTTTTGTCAGTCCATGATACTGAATAATGATACTGAACACTGTACAGAATGTGGAGGACCTTCCTCCTGTTTTCAGGAGGAGAATATACTCTGTGCATAATGTTTTGTGTCGGAAGGCAATTTAATATCTTTTTTTTTAAAGAAGGAAATATCCAGACAATCAATGGTTAACTTTAAGTCAAACCTGCTATATAACAATCAATACTGCCTCCTCTCATGGTGTATGTGTGTGTGTTTGTTAGCATGCCGATGGCTGGATCCAGCAATCCTTACTCTGGCAAAAGTCCCACTGAAGTGTGAATAAAGACTGCAAGATGAGGTCCTGAGCGTAATTATAGGAGTATATTTTTGCAAAGATTATAGTCAAAAAATCCCCACCATGCTGTATGGCCACATCCTGAAAATAATAGTATGATTGCTCAAATAAGAAATTATTCAGTCCTAAACCTAAAATGTTTTCAAAGTCTGCAATGTTTCCAATTAGAATCCAATGAATGCAGGTTTCCATGGTGATTTGCTAAAATGTGGAATGAACTTCATTTCATGATAATTGCTACGTATTTGCAGCTGAAGTGTATCTTTCAGTTTCAGCCCAAGACTTTGAGACCCTAATCACAGCTCTGGATCTGAATCTACTGATGAAACCTATAATAAAATGCAGGCTATCTCCATATTTTTGGGGGAGGGAGGCGGAGTTATACAACCAACGTAATTTTTTTTAATGTGTCTCATTATTTTGGCTTTTGTGCAGTTATTTGTGTAATCTGTAGGGCAGCAGAACATACTTATTCCAGTTCATTAAAAAAGAAGCTTTAATAAAAATCCCCTTCTATGACATTGGTCAAAGCAGCACAAGCTTTGATTACCTGTAAATTCCACAGTGCCACATGTTTCAGAGTAGCAGCCCTGTTAGTCTGTATCCGCAATAAGAAAAGGAGGACTTGTGGCACCTTAGAGACTAACAAATTTATTTGAGCATAAGCTTACTTCATCAGATGCTCACAAAAGCTTCTGCTCAAATAAATTTGTTAGTCTCTAAGGTACCACAAGTCCTCCTGTTCTTTTTACAGTGCCACATGTTCCTATTATTTTTGAAAAGCTAGGATGTATGCTGTGGTAATTTTACTACAGTTATTTCATACCCTATATTTCTGTACATCTTACATCACAATGAACTTGCCAGCAGAACTTAATGGCATGCACTTTAGGTCACTGAGAATGTTTGTAACAATTAGACTGTAATAATAAGATGTCAAATGCTACTTGAAACCAATTATTTTTTAAAAAAATCTTTTTTTCTTAGCAGACTGACTATCTTATAAATTCTGGGACCAGTCCAGCTGACATGTTGGCCTGCGACAGAAACTCCTCCCACCAGAAAAAAATAAAAAGGCCACCCCCTCTAGGGAAGGGAGTTGCAGAATTCCTCAAAATAGGTTATATGGAGTATGGGGAAATCTCAGTTGACATACTTTCTCATTGTAGCAAGCTGAGCTCTGAAACAGCCATAAAGAGCCCTCTCTGAGCTCCTAAAACTCTTCTTTGGACAACTGGGTGAGAATCTATTCACTCCAACATCAGGATGTCAGAGAATTCATGTTTATTCACTCAGTATCATTCTTATGACCCTGGTTGCCATAGATGAAAATGAAGTTGAACACAGGCACGGAATCTGACCCTAGGACATGAGAGACCAAATCTGGCAAGGCCTCTAGAAAAGGTTACTTCCCCCTTGGAACAGAAAGTGACCTCTGTCACTGCTGAGTACCAGAGCCAGGTTCAATATATCCAAAAAATCTTCATGAGCATAATAACTACATGTGGACATATGAATAACTTTTCCACCAGGTGTAGATTATATTGATATTTTCTGAAACTAAAAAGTGTCCTAGGAAAATAAATAATATTTTATAGTATTCTATCTACAATACCTTGGTGCATCTTGGTATCTGCTGGAGGATATGGTCATATATGATATGTCTTTGTACTTCTCATTGGAAGCTTTACATTTCCCCCATCATTTTATAAAAAAGGAGGATAGCGATCCATGGTTAATATACACACTCTGTCCCCAAATATGTTAAGAAAATGAATTGCTGTCAACAATAGGTTTCCATAGATTGCGACTTAGCATTGGTGGAGTTAAACTGTTTTCAGCCCTCACTACAGAAAATATACTACACAACATATTCCATCAGCGGAGAGTCTAGCACATGTGCTATAAAACAGTGGTACGAAACAGGTATGCAGAGATCTTCCAGGGGGTACATCAACTCCCTAATTTTACAACAGGCTACATAAAAAAGCACTAGCAAAGTCAGTACAAACTAAAATTTAATACAGACAGTGACTTGTTTATACTGCTCTATACACTGAAATGTAAGTACAGTATTTATATTCCAATTGATTTGTTTTATAATTATATGGTAAAAATGAGAAAGGAAGCAATTTTTCAGTAGTAGAGTGCTGCGAGGCTTTTGTATTTTTAAAAAGAAAAGGAGTACTTGTGGCACCTTAGAGACTAACCAATTTATCTGAGCATAAGCTTTCGTGAGCTACAGCTCACTTCATCAGATGCATCCGATGAAGTGAGCTGTAGCTCACGAAAGCTTATGCTCAGATAAATTGGTTAGTCTCTAAGGTGCCACAAGTACTCCTTTTCTTTTTGCGAATACAGACTAACACGGCTGTTACTCTGAAACCTGTCATTTTGTATTTTTATGTCTGATTTTGTAAGCAAGTAGTTCTTAAGTGAGGTGAAACTTGGGGGTACACAAGACAAATCAGACTCCCGAAAAGGAGTAGTCTGGAAAGGTTGAGAGCCACTGCTATAGAGGGCACTGAAAATGGAGCAGTGCTTCCTAGCAGTCAAATCAGTTTCAATACCAGCATAGAGGAGCCAGCCGGGACAAGTTATCAACAACAGGTCATTTTCCTAGTGTCAACAAGCCTCTAAAAGGAAAATATCTTGCTGCCAGGAGACCATCTCTTCTGACTTTTTTTAAACATATTTTTGGGAATAGGAGGAAGCTAAAAGGAAATGTGTTGTTCTATGGTGAAAATGATGAATGACCCTTTCTGTGGAAGTGGAAAAGAACTGCTAAGCTATTTTATTACGTTTACTGGCATTCTTGCAAGTTGAAGGGCAGCAAGTGTGTTGCCTGAGCTGGCACCACTTTGCTCAATTTTTATAGAAAACCACTGGTGCCCATATTACAAACTACCAATTTGTGTAGCTACAGCTTAGTAAAATGGCCCCCGAATGAGATAATGGCTCTCTTAATCATTAAACTCAAGCAGCAATGGCACTGCCTGGTGGGTTTTCAACAAATGAATTTTTGGGGTGGTGCAAAACAATGAAAGACTGATTGAAGTTAAGTGGGTGTGTTTGTGACAGGAAATTATGTTCAACCGCTAACATCCTGTGATTATTTAAATTTATTTTTCAGATTATTGTCGAATTGTTTTCCTTCACAAATTAGAAGAGCAACTGAATATGTGCATTAAAGAAAGTACAAATGGAAATCACCTGATTGTGGATTTGGCCCTGATTCCCACTGGTATCAGTGAGAACTGGGCAGGTGAAGGGGCTTAACACCATAGAGGAGAAACCCCTGAATGAGTTTCTTCAAAATATTTAATAAAAATTGAGAAGACAGTTGAGAAAGGAAGTGTGGCTTACTGGAGAGAGCTCTGGACTAGGACTCAGGAGTCTGGTTTTTATTCCCTTCTCTGCCACAGGTTGTCCTTTGGCAAACCACTTAACCTGTCCATGCCTCAGTTTCCCTATCTGTAAAATGGAGATGTTGATGCTGACCTCCTTTGTAAAATGCTTTGAGATCTACTGATCTATATAAGAGCTAGGCATTATCCTTATGTTTATTTTCTGATACTTGAAATAAAATAAGAGGCTGCTCACACATTTTTTGCAGCTGATCACTTTTTGTTAACCAAGTATCCAAAGTAACCTAGGTTTCCTCATAATAATAGCTATGTGAATTCTGTGGCCTGAAGCCTCAGAGAAGGGCACACATTCTCACCTGTTGATGAAATGGGAGAATGTGACCCAAGAACCTCTTAATGCCAACTGAAAAGGGGATGCAGAGGTACTACAGGAATCTCCCGATTCTGGTATGTACATTCTGGTTCATGAAAGAATGCCATGTGGGGTCTCGGATAAAAGCTGGTGTCACACTAGTCATCAATATCATTGTGGAATGTATGTACAGATAGTATGTAAGGAGTTGTATATACATCTCTCTCTCTGACTCTCTCTCTACCTACCTACCTATCTCTCTCCCTCTCTCTCTGTGTCTACCTATCTCTCTCGCTCTCTCTCCATCTCTCTCCACCCATCTTCTCTCTCCCCCTCTCTCTCTCTTTCTCTGTATCTAGATATATACTGAAAATAATTTCAAAATGAAACACAAAAACCTATCTGAAGGTAAACACGAAAGGTTTGCTCCACTATATTTTGAAGACAAAGAAAACACCATGGCACCCTTCCATGAGGAAGAAAAAGGACATCGTTTTTGCTTCATGAAAATGTGGTCTCAGCTACGCGTGGCTGAAAGTGCTGAAGAGAACTTTGGGTGAGATGAACTTCTTAAGGAGGAGGTTAACCTGTTAGTTTAGTCTCTAGAAAGGATGTTATGACTTTGTTTTACATGTAACCATTGTTTCCAATAGTCTTATTCACTATCACTTGAACCTCTATTCTTTGATAATAAGGTCATTCCTGTTTTCACTACAAATATATGTAAGTGCTGTGATGTTAAGCAAACTGCTGGTCCTGAGGTGAATCTTACAAGCTGGTGTGTACTGTTGCTCTGGGAATAACAGGCATGATAATTCTGCGAGTGTTCAATGGATAAGAGGCTGGAAGCTCCAGGGAACACGCTGAGGACTTGGGGGTTGGTGTGTGCCTGTCAGAGAGAGCGAGGTCTGGAAGATAGTAGCGGTAATGATAGCAGCTCCAAGGTGATGGACAGTGCGGAATGGTGGCAGTAGCAGCAGCAGCTTCTTCCAGGTAATGGACAGCGCAGAGTGGCAGCAGCATTTTCAAGGAAATGGATGGTGCAAAGCAATGGCAGAACTAGTCAGCTTGGGCTGAAACCTCATAGAGAGGAGCAGCCTACCCAAGGGACTCAGGTCTGGACTACCTAACCCAGCAATTAAAGCTAAAATCACTCCAGCTGGGTTAGGTAGTAGAGCACCCAGAGGTGTCCAGGTAGCACTGACCTGCTAGAATCATTGGACTGCTCCAACGCATGACAGCTAACTGTGAGTGGGTAGCGGGTGAGGAAGGAAGTGGCCAGAACACATCAGCCACTCAGTGACCGAAGAAGTACTGAGGTTGGGACTACTGATAAGACACCTTGTGGGGGCGGAGAGTCTTACATCGTAAAATTTGTTAATTTCTGGTTTTCCAAATTCATTATGCTGTCTTCCTTCTCCCCCGCAACAAAGTTATCGTTGTTGTAATCCCCGATTCAGTGCTTGCAAGAGGCGCCCAGGGTGGTGTATCTAGTTTTCCAGGTATCTGGTTGGGGGCTGGAGCTAGTGCTAGTGAAGTCTTTAAAGAATCTCCTAAAAATGGAACCTGGCACTTTTTGGTGCTGACAAAACCTGGCAGAAGGGTAACAGTTAAATTGCAGCTAGACTTGAAACAATATGTGAAAGATAGTTTTGGGATGGCCTTCTCTTCTGCAACCAAAGTGGAACATTAGAATAGGGAGAAGTAGCCTTCATTAATCTGACACAACTCTCCTCATGAATGAGCTCCCTGTTTGTGGGGGAACTTTCCAGAAAGTAAGTGGGACTACCTATTTCATGTCACTGCATGCATCAAATCTAAGTAGGGAGATAACTCCAGGATTACTGAACCCTGTCATAGTAGTATGGTGTCTTGAGGAAATAAAGACTGTCCCTGATAATAAGCACTTAGACATATGTAAAGCAAGACCATATGTAAACCACATGCTTTATATTGCAACATTTGATTTTGTTTGGCCCAAAGAAAGGGAGACAAGCAGAGGGAAGGAGGAGGAGACTGGGATTTTAGTAGATATTGGATCCAATTTAAATATGTCAGGGAGCAGCTTATGAACAAAGCTGATAATATCTTTTTCCTCTAGACCCTCAATAATGCCCAGGAGGCGAAGACTGCTCCTCTGAGATCTATTTTTCTTTCAGTTTGTCTAGTCTAAGATTTAAGAAGGCAGTTTCTTCTTTAATTTCACTGATTTCAAGGGCAGTCTTTTGTAGTTCATTTTCCAAGTGAGCCATTTGGAATTTGACATCATGTACACCTTTAGAGAGGCCAGGAATATCTTTTGAGATGGAATCCACATGGTCTGTGAGAAGTGCTTTCTGTGCCACAATATCCTGGGCTACATTCTGCTGTGGCCTTGCAGTTTTCCCCTTTAGCTGTTTGGGTGATTCAGGCTTAGGTCTTTTGTTGCCTCTCATTTTTTCATTGCAATCCATATTCAAGAGTTTGAAGTTTATCCAGGGGATTATTTAAACTTTGATGACAGAAACTTATTGCCATTTTGCTAGGAAAGTAACTATAGAGACGCATTAATATGTGTGGAGTGAGTAGGTTTGGGACTAAGCAGCCATCTTCCCCACAGGGACCATGTGACTGATACTGCCTTTCTTAAGCTCTGAAGAATCCAGGTAGCATGCACAACAGTCTATGGCCACACTAATAAAAACAGGGAAATCATCTCCGAGAGAAGATCAGAGGGGAATGAGTTATTTAGATGTCCACATACCGTTAATATAGCCAAAAAACTTCGCAAGCATAATGAGCCTGGCTCTGGTACTCAACAGTGACAGAGGTCGCTTCCTGTTCCAAGGGGGAACTATACTTTTCTAGGGGCCTTACCAGATTGGGTCTCTCATGTCCTAGGGTGTCTGTGACTGTGTGCTTGCAAAAGTATTGAAGTATAGAATGTCATGTTGAAACCTTATATTTGAACGTATGTTACAGTTACAAAGTAGGGGGATTTGTATGAAGAACAGTAGTAGATTACAATCTAAGAATTTTTGTTTAAGAGTCATCCATAATATTCCAAATACAGCTTAAAGAGATTTTTTTTTTACTGTTGACAATGTGTTCTGGGAGCATTATGTGTTTGTTTTATTAAGAAACTGTATGGCACTCTGTCTTTGAAATTGACTGGTAACTATTAACACTTCTTTATTAGGGTCTTATGTACAATAGGCCTGAAGTTGAGTCCTAAAAAGACATAAGTCTGGTCTGTGCTTCAGCAAAGAGTTAAGCTAAGCTAGAGGAAGAAGGAAAATGCAATGAAGTTGTACATAACATTGCCTCAGCATGCCCATGCCCCCTTACACAGAGCACCATACTGCTGAGGTGTCCCATTTTGTCATCCCCTCCTCCCAACATGTATGTATGATCTCCTTCCCCTAAAAGTTGTGTTTGGCAGTCCAAACATACATCGGAAACAAGCACCACTGACCTGCTTGCTTGCAACAAACCCCCCTACATCTCTCTAATGACAACCACCTCCAACATATCCAGTTGACAAACTCCTTTCCCTACCCCACCATATTGTCTAAATCAGTTGAAATCCAACACATCTTACATAACAGCCCTATGCATTGTTCCGATAATAATAACCCGTCTCATATCTAACACTTTGTAGCAGTAGATCCCACTTGTTTTACAAAACTGGTAAGCATCATTATCTCTATTTTGCAGACAGATAGATATTGTGAGGCACAGAGCACTGAAGTGACTTGCTGGAGGTCATTCAGCAGGCCTGTGGTAGAGCTAGGGAAAGAACTGAGGTCTCCTGAGTCCCAGGCTAGTGTGCTCTCCACTAGCTGTTCTGATAAACCTAACTAAGAGAGAAGATATTTCTTCCACTTTGCGTATGAAGACATTGATGTGATTTTCTGCAACACCAATTCTAAAAACCTATTTCAAGATTGGTTAAAAAAATGGATTTTCTCAGTCAGTCTCTGTAAAATCTATTGTTCAGTCCTTGTGTCTGTAATCCTGCTCATTTTTGAGAAGGGCATCATGGATATTATCAGGATTGCATCCCTTAAGAACTGCACAGTGATAACACTGAAAATGAATGTGAAAATCAGTCTTTAGCACTTACTATTATGCTATTTATAGCCTGGATTAAAGACCATTTGGAAAGGGAATTATTATCATGTGATAATTGCACTCCCTGTTGTGTTTTATTGCTTAATTATTTTTCCCTTTCTGATATTTAAAGTGAATGTATTTCTCCAAGGGTTTTTTGCATTCTCATTTTCTTTTTTTTAACGTCCAGACTTCAGATATTTCCCCTAGCCTTCCAGATTTCCCTACATTTGAATGTGTATTTTTTCTTAATTAAGAGTTAATATTAATGGTGCCTGAGAATGTGTGGGTCAATACATGAATGTATTAGTGATATCATGCCACAGCAAAGCTACGCTACTTAATTACTATGAAAGCCAGGTTTGGGGTGTATATTTCAGTGCTATGAACAATACTCCTTCCATGCAACAAGAGAAAAGAAAATTCAGCCAAGCAAAACAGACAGGAAAAAAACAGATCTTTAGACTTTGGGGTGAATGTCACACATCCACTCTTCCTTTATTCAGGGCAATAGGGCTGCAGTGGTATAAAGGGGCTCTAAAAGCCTCAGATCCTACAGGGGAAGAATTCCTGTAGTGCAGGTACTGACGAAGACAGACGTATTTCAAGGACTCCCATGCAAGTACCAGTGTAGTTGGGAAGGGCATGAGGTATGTATTGGGCATGTTGGGGCAATGGCACTACATGCTTTGGGGATTGATGGGGATGGGCTGCCATAATTTAGGCCACGTTCCAGGGCTGCCTAAGTTATACCAGTGACTATTTCAGGTCCCATCACAACCCAGAATTTGGCAGGTGCAAAAGTAGCCTCCCCAGAATCTGGACCACAGCAGCAACAAGCATTTCAATAGCTTTTGTAATATTAACAGGTGACTGAATTAGACATAGAACAGTATTTCAGAACATTTACTACTAGCAGTGGTTTTTTAAAAGAATGTTTTGGTATAATAAGAGCTCTATGCAGCTCAAATTACTCTCTGCTAAACAGCTTGCAGCATCTTCATGAACATGGATGCTGTGAGAGTCAGCCAAGCACTGACTCAGTACCTGTCACTCAAATCCCCAGCAATATAGGTTAATTTGAACCTAAATAGAGAATCAACTAACAAGTGGGGCCTCAGCTGAATGCCTAATTAGTGAGGGGAAGCAACCCCAGCTGCTGGGAGCTGATAAATGCAGAGGGGGAGGAGGAGAACAAAGAGCCCGAAGGAAGGCAGACCTGGCTGCTACTAATACCACTCCCTTTCTTCCCAGAAGAGGAGGAACTGACTGGGACTTGTAAATATATTAACAGTACTACAGACAATGGTTTGATAGAATGCTATAATAAACCATGGTGGTGGAGTGGCCTGGAATGGATGTGGGCTATACTTGTGGCGAGAAAATATGCGCAGGGGACCACCCTGTGACAGATGCTGATACCTATTCCAAATGGGAAGGACTACTTATCTCTCCAAAGGGATTGTATATGTAAGCGGGGGAACAGGCCTGCTCTTGTGGGGAACTTTCCTGGCTTCTGCACTGCCCTGGTGAAGTGGGCTAGCGAAAGGATCTGAGCCCTCGCTCCCACTTCCTTTACTTGGTGGCCTCCCTGCCCTTGAGGACTCCCCTTCCACTCTCCTGTCTGGCAGAGTCCTCGTAACCCCAACAAGGCTGGGCCCAGGATTCCTGGGGGGCTCGACCCCCAACCCTGCTGTGGTCATCTAGGACAGGGGCTAGGGTGTCCCCACTCCGGGGTACTCTCTCTGCACTGGGCGCTTCTCTGACCCACCGGCCATTACATACAAGTTAAAGCAAATGCAAGTTATTTAATCAACAATTAATTTTAAAAAGAATAAGGGAAAATGGGAAAGGTTAAAGGAAACACATCACCCCACTCTGTGGCAGGGAACATCACAAACAGTGTCTCTGAAATGTCCAGGCAGTTCACAGTCTGTTCCTTTTAAGTCCCAGGCCTTCTTCTCAGGCCTGGCTGTGCTGTAGGGATGCTGTGGGTTGGACACTTGCTCTGGTGGTGGCCACATGCTCTCAGGCTCTAAGTGGTAGGACCCTTCTTCCCAGTGTCGCCCCCACCCTGTCGGGGTTACGATCCAAGCCTAGCCTGCAGAGCCTCTTGGCTGAGGCGTCTCCCTGTGCTGGGCCCACTGCCCAGGGTCCCCCTCGCTCTCCCCAGCTGCTCACCACACCCAGCTCCGGACTGCTCCAGCCCCAGCTCCACCACTCTGTCTCAGCACTGCTGCTGCTCTGCCTCCAGCTCCCTGGGCTGCTTCTTTGGCCCCTCTGCCTCTGGTTGCTACAGCTCTGCTGCCAGGACAGGTCTGCTCTGCAGGCTGCTTCTGTGACTCTGCTCCCAGCACTGACCTGCTTCCTGGGGTGCTTTTCTGGCCCCTCTGGCTCTAGTTGCTGCAGCTCTGCTCCCAGGGCAAGTCTGCTCTCTCTGGGCTGTGCCTCTGGCTTTGGGGCTGCAGCTCTGCTCCCAGGACAGGGTCTGCTCTCTCTGGGCTGCTTTTCTGGTCCCTCTTGATCTGGCCCAGCTCTGCTCCCCAGCTTAGCTTGGGCCCCTGCGTTCTCCATAGCTCGGCCCCACTCTGTCTGACCCAGGCAAATCCAGCTCACACGGAGGACGGGACCTCCCTGGCCTCCTGACTCCCTGATTAGCCTGCTCGTCCTGTCATTCAGGCTGACCTGGAGCATTGGCCTCTCCCCATTGCTCCTGGGGGCTGTCAGTCTCAGGGTCCTGGTTCCCCTTCCACCCTTCCCCCTTTTTAGTACTGGGAGCTAGCAACTAAAACACCCCCACTGAATGTTAGTAAGGGGGCAACAGTCCCCTTACATATAATTCTATTATTACATAGATCCAATTCCCCCAGGGTCATGGGGCTGACCAAGTGCTGTTCTAAATTATGCCAACAGGAGTGGTTCCCTAGGGACCACTCTGTTGGTTGGGAACCACCAGAGCCCAGTACATTCTAGCTACACCCTCAGCAAGGAGTAGGGAGAGCAGGTGGCATAGAGCTACCTATGCTGGATTTACACCACCCAGGGATTCCCAAACAACAGAGGAATCTGCATATGAACATCAAGGGTTATTTAATTAGTGGTTTATCTGCATTGCTAGACTGTGTGCAGGATGGGACAGCTGCTGAGGCCTAATAGTCTCCATCCCATACTCCCCTTTCTACTAGATTGTGATGGTCAGTCACTGCTTCTTCTCTGTGCCAGCTCAGCAGCATTGGTTGGCATGTTGAAGGGATTTAGCCAAGGCCTTGCCCGCTCCTTGCCCACTCCTTGCCTACCTTTGCAGTTGAACTGGCACAGCGGGAAAACAGTGACTGAGTGTCAAAGTAATAATTTGGTCCTTGGTCTGGTCCTGGGGCAGTGCAACTATATACTGATCCTTACTCAGCTCTTGGGAACTCTTATGTTCTAGCTCTGAATGAAACCTTTAGAAGATATATGTACTAACTTAAATTTAATGCGAAAGAAACATTTAATACTGAAATAGTTTTAGAATTTAGAACTCTGAAATCATCAGCAAGCAAGAGGTCATATATACAGAATATTGTTTTATATTCTTCACTTTTTACCTTTTCTTTTAGTCACCTGATTCCTTAGAACTAGACTTTGTATCTGAGGGCAGAATCAGGCCTTTAATTACATGATTCTTGCATACAGGATTTTAATGGCCAAGCATTTTGTAGCTAGAATTATCAAAGGAAGATAGTGCTGACAAGTTGTTTAATATAATAGAAAAAGGATAATAGGAATTGTGTGTTTTGCAAAAGCAAATGGGATTCATAAAATGAATTCTAGAACATTTCCAGTTTCAGTATCCAGATATAGTTCTATCGCACCCTTATATATGCTTTATAAAATGTTTTCTATTTTTGTTGTATCAGAAATACAACTGACAAATGTATATCAAAGAAATATTGATTTTCATGCAAAACAACAAAATCAAGGGTGTTAAGGATTTGTGTAAGTTTCTTCACTCATGTCATTGTATCTTCTTGTTTCTTCAGCTACATCTGAACATCTGGTAGCCACTAGCAAATGAGAAATTAATTTCTCATTACACAAACTGTAAACATTTTTTTTACTGGAAAATCGAAAAATATCACCAAAATGCCTGGTGGAAGACCATAATTTGTAATCTAATTCATGATATAAAATAATTCACTTTGGAAACACCTGGAATCTCAAACCATATGTGAGGAGCAGTAAAATCTTCCCCTTAGATCCATCCTAACAAGTGTCTGACCCTCGTGCTCCAGTATATATTTTCAGAATTTGCAGGCATGAGTTATTCTTGGTAAACAATTTTAAAATGGGCTTTCTCTAATGGAAGTACAGATGGAGGATACAGCACCTTTCTTCCAAATTGAACTCTCATTGCTCTCCGGTTGTTGCATTTCCCATTGGTACTGCCCACTGTTTTCTAAAAGTACACTTTCTGTGTGATGTCTGCTGTGTAATTACTGGTACACTGAAATAATTTATGTTGCCCCACTTTACCCCAGTACTGCTTTTAAACACACAACTGTCCACTTTTAAAATACTTGAGAATCATATAACTGTTACTTTAAAATATTAATTGGGGCTCAGGGGAAGTGTCTTTTCCTTTTGATGTGTACCTAATTCCTGTTAGTGCTAATTTGAGATAAGTCTGAGCAGTTAGTAGTGAACTGACCTAACAACTAGTGGCCAGATTATCCCCTGCCATGGTAACACCCGTGGAAGAACATCTCCATTACAGCCTCACAGAGTTCCCTGCAGTGATTCTACTGGGAATATGAGGAGTGTTGTGGTTTTCCCTCACTAGGCCCCAAATGTAGGAGCTGAAAGAGACCTTGACCTTCTGTGAGGAGGTACGATATCCCAGCACCAGTTCTGTACCCCCAACGGCAACTCCACGCCAGCCTGGCTCGAGTGTAGCCCAACTTCCTGGGAGTGCCCCTGCCCAGGGACCTCACCCTCAAATGGGATTTCCACCATGGACGGTGCTCCTGAGGAAAGGAAATACAGCCCCCAGGATGTATATTTTCTGGGTAATCTTAGTACGAACACATGGAGGATGATGTATATTTCTCTAGCCTCTTTTCCACCAATTGTGAGACCTCCCATTCTTTCCCTCACCCCACTTAGCTTCTGTTCCCTCCCTCTACATGATTCTCAAACCCTCTGTGGGGTCTTAAGTGGGGGTGTGGGAATAGTGTTACAAAGGTAACTGCACCCCAATTTCTGCACAGGAGGAGTGAGAGCTGTGCACAGCGGTCCCTCTGTGCATGGGTCAGGAGGATCCTATGATCTGGCCCTATAAATTGTACCAGTGAGAATTAAGAAAATATTTGTAATTAGATTCTGAAATATCGCAAGTTATTTTGGTCAAATGATCTTTGTGAGAGTTTAAGAGGGAAAATAGAGAGGAGTTGTAAATTTTTGTTTTAGAAAGTTGCTGTCAAAGTCAATTTGGCTTACAAAAGCATTCCAAATCAGTGGAAATGAATGCTTGTCAGGTCAAAAACACCTATTCATTCAGCAATGATAGGGGAAAAGCTACCATAATATCTAATAAAATACTATATGGATTCAAATAGGCATCTTGTCAAGATTAGATTTTTCAGTATTTTCCATTAATTGTCATAATCTGAGTTATTGGTCAACAGTGATGAAGCAGACAACTCAGAGAAGAAGATTTTACATGAAGAGGGAGAAACTCATGAATATGTTTTGAAGGGAATCTTTCCATCAACAAAATTCCTCATGAAAGCTTGTGGTATTCCTTCTAACCCAAATGACTGACTGCACCATAAGAGTGGCAAAGGTAAACTATTGACATTACTCATCCACATTAAAGGGAAGAGTTATTTTTAGCACTCCATATCAAGAACAGCAGAAGGTTAATAGGTCCCTTTGGTGAAGTGCAGTTAAATGGGCATGCAAAGTGTTGTACATTGCAAAGAATAAAATGCAGTCAGATAATGAAATGGAGGAATTAGTATAGCTTTGCACAGTTGGCTATCGTTATTAGAAGGAGTGCAGAGATCACCTTCCTCTGTAGTAATACATGTTGGCCTCTACCCCAGGCAGCATGGCAGATCTTTAATCTTAAAAGATTTTTTGTTTATTCTGAAAGGTGGGGGGTTTTTTTGTTTCTTTATTTTTCCATTTTAGACTCAATTTTGAAACATGAGGCAGTACCAATCTTTCATTTTTATGTTTAGATCAGCAATGAGGTGAATAAAATGTGCTTTCTCTGAAGATATTTTTTGACTGAGGTGTGCTGAAGCAGCACAGTAAAAATTACAGAAGTACCGAGGCCACTGCCTCCTAAATTAGGCAACCTACTAAACTGACTGGAAATGGGTTAATGTGAGAAGATAATAAAAAATGCGTAGTGCTGGAGGAGTTTGTCATCAGTGGTATAGTGGTAAAGAAAGAAGTGATAAACTAACCTAAACTAAACTGTATATCTCCAAATGAGAAGTGGGTAAGAGTTTACCCATGACTACACTACTGATTGTGACACTAGAAGCTCCTTTTTCAACAGCCTAGAAGGCTATGGGAATGGTATTTATCTGCAGCTTTGCTCATGTTCTATGCCACTGCTGTACTCTCAGGGCCAAAATTCATTAGAGCTGAAAAGGAAAGGTTGAAAGGAAAAGAAAGTGCTGTATTGCCCATGGCCCGAGGGAGATTGGCTCAGGAGGGAGCTGACGGCTGCAATGCGTATGAGCAGCAAAGTTAGGTTGGAGGCAGCAATGGAGGAGCTGCCTGTGGAGAGAAGGCCAGAGGTTAGCGGTAGCTATGGCAGGTAAATAGCCAGGAGTATCTTGCAGTCACAGGGGCTGTGTAGGTAGGTTTGACTGAGACTGCAGGTGCTGAGCAAAGAGACTGGTGTATCTGCAGGGCAGTGCATGATTACGTCAGGGAGATGACTAGCTTAGAGTGCGTATCCCTGGCAGTAGGTCTGAGGAGCCCAACATACTCCCCAAGTGAGCTGTCTTTGGTGGCTGGATTGGGACCCATTGTGTGCTGTTTATCGTCTTTTGTTTAAGCAATCATGAATAGGGTAATTGCACTGTTTATTTCTGGCAGCCCTAGGAAAGCAACCCTTTGCTGTGCATTAGCATCTGTGAGTGTTTGTGGGCACCCACTAAGGGGCAGAGCCTGAAGGGCCTACTGCTAGGAACACCCACAGTGCTTGACTCTGAGAGTGTGGTGCATAATACCAGATTTCAAGGGTGTGCCACAGCACTCCCAGCGACCTATGGGGTCGGTTACAGTACCTCCAGAGAAGCAGAGGTACAGGTAAGTAATTTTCCCTTTCCAGCAAACTTAAATGTTGAACTGAGTTCTCAGATGTCCTAATTAGACACTCATGTTGGAAAACTGGGCTTCCCATCTTTACCTTGAAGAAGCTCCTTGGTTACTGCTAATCAAAATAGAAGAATTAGCAGTGAGTAATATTTATAGTTAGACTAGGCAGAGTTTGATTTTATTTTTGTAAAATTTCAATGATAAAATCAATGTTTATTTTTAAACACCTTTTTTAATTTTATCAATTTTATTTTTTACAGTTGTGGGAAATTATGGGGGGGGGTCAGGCAATGAAGGGCTCAGACCATAAATATTTAGTAACAGTAAACATTAAGATTTAAAAATTATCACTGTATAACTGTTAAAATACAAATTGTCAGCATCAAAGGTCAAAATATACAAAGTAAATAACCTTAAATCAAACACTAATAAGCTCTTAAGAAGCATTTTTCTTGCTTTGACTATTTGTAAATTTTGATGATCATCTGTAGAAATATTTTTTGTCAGTTTGGGTGTGTTTGATGCCATTGACTTTTACTAACATTTACTGATAAAAATCTAATCCTTCAAAATCTAATCCTATAGTGCTTTCTCTGGCTCCTGGGTCTAAGATAACTTTTCAGCCTTTCAGTCAGGTTCTGACTAGGACCAGAAGCTTGGTATACCATATTTCTAAGAGAGAATTTCTTAGGTGGAGATCAACATGGGAGCATTGAGGTGACAAAGTACTGCTCAAACTCAAATGAATAGAAATTAATGTGATAGTGTAACAATTCAGGAGAAGTTTGAAGATCTGGGAGACTAAGCAAGACTAAATTTGAGAATGGTGAGTCTTCCTAAGGAGCAGTATAGGTAAGGTCATCACAGCCCCTGCTGGAGGCATCACCACTCTGCCCACCTCTGCTTGAGGAAAACCAGCGTAGGCTGGACTACCAGTAAGATTTAGTCCTGGAAGGGCCAGGAGGTGACATAGACCAATAGGAGGCCAATTAAGAAGGCTTTTAAGGTAGGATGGCCTGGCAGCTGTTAGAATGACAAGGTGGGAGTGATAATATCTTTTATTGAACCAACTTCTGTTGGCAAAAGAGTTCTTCTGCTGTGTAGCTGGAAACTTGTCTCTTTCACCAGCAGAAGTTGGCCCAATAAAAGATATTATCTCACCCACCTTGTCACTCTAATATCCAGGGAGTAACACAGCTACAACAACACTGGCAGCTGTTAGGCAGGCAGGCACCGTGTGGTTGTTGGTCAGTGACCAGGTGGCAGGAGGTGGCTGTCTGAACATTGTGCTGTTTGGAGATGGAGACTCCATCACTGAAATAACAGGGCTGGCAGCCTCTCTGCACTCCTTCTCCATACATCAGGTGGGTCAGGGGCCTATACTGGGGCTGGGCAGAGTGTGGGAGCTGCCTGGGCTGGCCTGGGCATGTTGTGCTGAGGGCCACTGACTAGTTGCAGCCCCAAGAAACACAGTTTCATATGACACCCTTTCCCTACACCCTGCTGTCCCTGTCCCATATATGCTCCTCTGCCCTCAGTTTCCCATATACAACCTCATACACTCAATTTCCCCACATCCCATATATGCCCTCCTGCTATCAGATGAGACGTGTCAAAGCTTGTGTTTTAAACATAATTATCTTGCGCTTCTCTGCTGCTTGTTTTGGGCTTGCTTCGAGACCCAGTAGGTCTTGTCGTTCTTGAAAAACCTGTCAACACTGTCAGCTTGCCTGTTTCTCCTGATGGGAGTGGTGGATGAGTCTGGGACAGAGGAGGTAGTCCCAGTGTTAACCCAGAATCCTAAGGCCAGGTTGGGTCCTGGGTTTAAAGCACTGCAATCAACCGCCTGCTTTTACATTTGATTGTTTGTCTAACGGCGCAGACTTCTGAATTCTGAGTTGGTTATTACTTAACTGATTAATAACTATGCCAAAGCTTGAGAATGCCGATACTGGGACAAACCAATGGTCCATCTAGCCCAATATATTGTCTTCTGACAGTAATTGGTGCCAGAAGCTTCAGAAGAAATAAACAGAACAGTGCAATTTATTGAGTGATCGATCCTCTGTCATCCTGTCCCAGCTTCTGGCAGTCAGAGGCTTTGAGACACCAAAAGCATAGCGTTGCGTCCCTGATGATCTTGGCTAATAGCCACTGATGGACCTGTCCTCCAAGAAATTATCTAATTCTTTTTTGAACCCAGATTTACTTTTGGCCTTTACAGCATCCTCTGGCAATGAGTTCCACAGACTGACTGTGCGTTGTGTGAAGAAATACTTCCTTTTGTTTGTTTTAAACCTGCTGCCTATTCACTTCATGGGGTGACCCCTTGTTCTTGTGTTTTGTGAAGGGGTAAATAACTGTTGCTTATTCACTTTCTCCACACCAGTCATGATTTTATAGCCCTCCTTCATATCTTCCCCCTTGTCATCCCTTCTCCAAGATGAGCAGTCCCAGTCTTTTTAATCTCTCCTCATATGGAAGCTATTCCGTACTCGTAATAATTTTTGTTGCTCGTCTCTGCGCCTTTTCCAGTTCTAATATATCTTTTTTGACATGAGGCAACCAGAACTATATGGTGTATTCAAAGTGTGAGTGTACCATGGATTTAGATAATGACATTATGATATTTTGTCTTATCTATCTCTTTCCTCACAGTTCTTAACATTCTGTTATCTTTTTTGACTGCTGCTGTACGAGCTGATGTTTTCCGGGAACTATCCATGATGACTCCAAGAATGCTTTCTTGAGTGGTAACAGCTACTTTAGAGCCCATCATTTTATATGTATACGTCAGCATGTCTGTTCACCCGCTCAGAGAATTGTAATAGATTGACGAGGCATGATTTCTGTTTACAAAAGCCATACTGTTCACCTAGGTTTCTGATAGGTTGTATAATTAAAACCAATTTTCCTGGTACTGAAGTTAGGTTTACTGGCCTGTAATTTCCAGGATTGCCTCTGGAGCCTTTTTAAAAAATCAGCATTACATTCACTACCCTCCACTCATTTGGTACAGAGGCTGATTTAAGCGACAGGTTACATACCACAGTTTTGAATTTCATAGCTGAGTTCCTTCAGAACTCTTGGTTCAATACCATTTGGTCCTGGTGATTTATTACTGTTTCATTTATCCATTTATTCCAAAACCTCCTCTATTGACACCTCAGTCGGTGACAGTTCCTCAGATTTGACACCTAAAAAGAATGGCTAAGGTGCGGGAATCTCCCTCACATCCTCTGCAGTGAAGACTGATGCAAAGAATTCATTTAGTTTCTCTGCAACTCCCTTGTCTTCCTTAAATGCACCTTTAGCACCTTGATCAACCAGTGGGCCTGCTGTTTTGCCTTTGTCCTGCTTCTGTTGTACTTAAAAAATATTCTGTTAGTTTTTGTGGCTTCTGCTAGTTGCTCTTCAAATTCTTTTTTTGGACTGCCTAATTATACTTTTAGACTTGCCAGAGTTTATGTTCCTTTCTATTTTCCTTAGTAAGATTTGACTTTCAATTTTTAAAGGAAGTCTTTTTGTCTCTAATCTCCTCTTTTACTCTGTTTTTTAGCTAAGGGGACATTTTTCTGGACCTTTTATTGATTTTTTTAAAAAATTCAGTGTACATTTAGTTTGAGCAAGTGTTATGAAGTTTTTAAGAAGTTTCCATGCATCTTTCAGGCATGTCACTCTTGTGACTGTTCCTTTTCATTTCTATTTAACTAGTTTCCTCATTGTTGCGTAGTTCCCCATTTTGAAGTTAAATGCTGCTGTGGTGGGTTTCTTTGATGCTTTTCCTCCCACAAGAATGTTAAATTTAATTACATTATGGTTACTATTACTGAGCGGTTCAGCTATATGCACCTCTTGGAACAGATCCTGTGTTCCACTTAGGACTAAATTAAAAATGCCCTCTGTCCTTCTGGGTTTGAGGATTAGCTGCTCCAAGAAGCAGTCCTAAATGATGTCTAGAAATTTAATCTCTGCATCCCATCCTGAGGTGACATGAAACCAGACAATATGGGGATAGTTGAAATCCCCCATTGTTTTGAGTTTCCCATTTTTGTGGCCTCTTTAATCTTTCTGAGCATTTCACAATCACTGTCACCATCCTGATCAGGTGGTTGGTAATGTATTCCTACTGCTATACTCTTATTATCTGAGCATGCAATTTCTAGCCATAGAAATTCTATGGTGCAGTTTGATTCATATAAGATTTTTACTATATTTGACTGTATGCTTTCTTTCACATATAGTGCCATTCCTCAACCAGAGCAATCTACTCAGTCATTGCTGTATATTTTGTACCCTGGTATTGTCATGTCCCATTGATGATCATCATACCACCAAGTTTCTGTGATGCCTATTATATCAATATCCTCATTTTAACTAGGCACTCAAATTCATCCATCTTAGTATTTAGACTTCTAGAATTTGTCAATATTTAATTGTCTGCCCTCATGTGATGTGATTGAACTGGACTCTTTTTCATTTGACTGTTTCTCTTCATTTCCTTGCTGTACTTTATCAACTTCTATTCTCTCCTCTTTACTGGACTATTGAGACTCCTCTTTTAATAAATCCTCCTCACCTAAGTGATGCCTCTGTCTGAACTCTGTCTAGACCTATCAGCTTTTCCCCAGCCCTTAGTTTAAAAACTCCTCTATGATCTTCCAGAGTAGCAGCCGTGTTAGTCTGTATCCGCAAAAAGAAAAGGAGTACTTGTGGCACCTTAGAGACTAACAAATTTATTTGAGCATAAGCTTTCGTGAGCTACAGCTCACTTCATCGGATGCATTCAGTGGAAAATACAGTGGGGAGATTTTATATACACAGGGAACATGAAACAATGCACACTATAACGAGAGTGATCAGGTAAGGTTAGCTATTACCAGCAGGAGAGAAACAAAACCTTTTATAGTGATAATCAAGGTGGGCCATTTCCAGCAGTTGACAAGAACGTGTGAGGAACGGGGGGGTGGGGGGTGGGAAGGGAATAAACATGGGGAAATAGTTTTACTTTGTGTAATGACCCATCCACTCCCAGTCTTTATTCAAGCCTAATGTAATGGTGTCCAGTTTGCAAATTAATACCAATTCAGCAGTTTCTTGTTGGAGTCTGTTTCTGAAGTTTTTTTGTAGAAGAATTGCCACTTTTAGGTCTGTAATCGAGTGACCAGAGAGATTGAAGTGTTCTCCAACTGGTTTTTGAATGTTATAATTCTTGACATCTGATTTGTGTCCATTTGTTCTTTTACGTAGAGACTGTCCAGTTTGGCCAATGTACATGGCAGAGGGGCATTGCTGGCACATGATGGCATATATCACATTGGTAGATGTGCAGGTGAAAGAGCCTCTTTATCCCCCCCCTCAACCCCCCACTGTTCCTCACACCTTCTTGTCAACTGCTGGAAATGGCCCACCTTGATTATCACTACAAAAGGTTTTTTTTCTCTCCTGCTGGTAATAGCTCACCTTACCTGATCACTGTCATTACAGTGTGTATGATAACACCCATTGTTTCATGTTCTCTGTGTATATAAAATCTCCCCACTGTATTTTCCACTGAATGCATCCAATGAAGTGAGCTGTAGCTCATGAAAGCTTATGCTCAAATAAATTTGTTAGTCTCTAAGGTGCCACAAGTACTCCTTTTCTTTCTATGATCTTTCTAATTTTACATGCCAGCTGTCTGGTTCTGTTTTGGTTTAGGTGGAGCTCATCCTTCCTGCATCAGCTCCTCTTTCCCCAAAGGTTCCCTAGTTCCTAATAAATCTAAATCCCTCCTCCCAACACCATCATCTCATCCAGGCATTGAGACCCTGCAGTTCTGCTTGTCTAACTGGCCCTGTGTGCGGAATTGGAATGTTACCACAGCGGTCATGGACTTTAATCTCTTACCTAACTGTCTAAATTTGGCCTCCAGGACCTCTCTCTTAACTTTCACTATGTCCCCAGTACCTATATGTACCATGACCATGGGCTCCTCCCCAGAACTGCACTTAAGTCTGTCTAGATGTCTCGAGAGGCCTACCACCTTTGCATCTGGCAGACAATTCACCATGTGGTTCTCCCAGTCATCACTAACCCAACAATCTATATTTCTAATAATCAAATCCCTCATTAGCATTACCTGTCTCTTCTTAATAGTTATGTGCCCTATCCTGGAGTATCTTCCGTGTGAGAGGATACCATGACATCATCTGAAAGGAGGGTCTCGTCTATGTACCCCTGCCTCACTTAGCTCTTCCAGTTCAGCCACTCTGAAATCTGAAGACCCCATACTTGGTTTCTGAGGGTCATAAGGTGCTTGCACCAAATAAACACATGCCACCTGCCCACAAGGGAGGTAATAATACATGATGCATTCAGTACAATAAACTGGATAGCTCCCAGTCTGCTGATGGACTTCTGACTGTACTTTTTTACTCTTGCATGGTTTGTTCTTTGTCTTTGAGGGGGTGGGTGGGGTTCATTGGTCTAAGTTTGGAGAATGTTTGTTAGGTGTATCTGGCTCTCATACTTCCTCAGTAAACTCCCTGTTCACTAGCTCCTTTGGTTGCTTAGAAGCTGGCTTTTTAAAGCCCTGTTCTTCTGAAGTTAACCCCACCCCTTATCAAGGGATCCTAAAGAGATTAGGGAGCTCACCTGGGTTGTGCTCCTCCAGATTGGCTGCCTCACATGTAAACAGAAGCAGGGAATGCATGCAATGCAATATCCTGATGCAAGGGGATACAACGGTCAGAAGAAAAACTTACAGGAAGAAAGGAGAAGATGTGCTGTCATTTATAAGTAACTTAGCAATAAAGGACCTCTGAGCCTGTCTTTGAATTAAAAAGAGCCTGTCACCACCATTTCCTGCTGACAAATTTAGAGAAAAGAAGGTTTTAAATTTAGCCAAATTTAAATCTATTGGGCAGATTTTAAAGTGCCATGCTGTCACTTTATGCTGGTAGAAGCTGGCTATAGAATTGGTGTATCCACCCCTGGAAAGATCATCTCAATCAGAGGAAATTGTAGTGGTATAGAGCCTTTTTTTGCTATCCTCCTTCCTCTGCTGACACGGCCAGAGGAAACAGGGCATAGCCAGCACTCCCCTGTGTTGTGCAGATCTGCTGCTGCAGCTTTGCCTCTTGGGCCTATTAGCATTTTAAATAAATCCTTAAGGCTGTTCTCACTTATGCTGAGGCACCAGCTCTGTATGCAGCAGCCCTACAATTGAAGGAGTGCAAAGGTAGGCTTTACATTGTCATATATGTACACACATCTTGCACCGTATGCTTCTCAGCTGGGGCCAAAGTACAATCTCTACAACTTATAAAGGGAAAAATCTAATGTTCTTCCCCAGGTTCTGCACCATTACTGAGAGACACAGACTCAGTATTGAGAAGGAAGAAATAATAGAGCTCCCTATGCAGACTGTCATTTTCTGTTTTTTTAATCCAATTTTATTTTAAAGCCTTTGCACTTTCTAAATAGCGGAATACAATGCACAAACAATATGTCCTAAACTAAGTTGATGATAAACATAGTTCAAGTCCTGTGAAGGTTCTGCCTTCCATGGTCTCATGAGTCTTCCTCTGTGGGTTGATGGTTATATTTTTCCAGTGGAACACAGCTGTTGTGACAAGTCATGGTCACAGGAAAGCCACCTCAAACAACATTCTGAATTCAGTGGGGAACCAGTGCAGAGAGCAGAATGTTGGGGTGCTTTGATCTTCATTGGTGAGCTCCTGGGTGGCTGCAATCTGAATAAGCTGGAACTTGCTGAGGGCTTTCTTCCTAGCTATAGAGAACTGCGGTTTTCCAGCCTACACATACATGGCTTAATATGGCCATATCTTTGTTCATTAGGATCAGGCCAGCCACAGAGGTTTTTGGCAACTGTAGCTACTTGAGTATATTGCAGAGTATAAGGGATTGTGTATATGGGGAAATTAACCAGAATAGTTATTGCATAATAGCTCTCTGTGTGGAAACTTATTCTGGAATAAGAGTGTCCACATGGAGAGCTGTTCTGGAGTAGCTCTTCTGCTTTAAATTCACGCCATACCTGATCAAAATTAACTTTCAAGTATAGATGAACCTGAAAGGCTGTGAACCAATTTGACAATCTGAGAGTAAATGTCTATAATGAATGGAATAGATATGAAAGAGAATTCCCCAACGCTGTTTTCCCCTTCTTCCAACTAGCATCACATAAGTCTTGTCCAGTTTCAGTCATCTGCTCTTCATTCAAGTGCTGATCTCAAAAAGGCAGTCAGAAAGCTTGGAGAAGGTGGTGTTTTCAGTTGACATAAAGGAGATGTAGAATTGGTTGTTGTCTGTGGTACTGATGAGGCCTCACCCATGCTGTCTCATTAGCTCTCTCAGTGGATTTATGCAGATGTTGAAAAAAGAAAGGGGAGAGAACAGAGAGCCTTGCATATAAGGAGTCTGGAGGAAAGGGAGCAGTTTCACATGGGTTTGGTCTGAAAGGAAAGACCTGGGTCGCTGTGGGGGATTTCTGTTAACTGCTACCTCCTCTTGGAATTGGTGCAGGAGAGCTAGGAGATCCACTTTATCTCTTGAAAAGTCCAGGAGGATTAGTATGAATATATTTTCCCTGTCCGGGGACAGAGGGAAGTCATGCACCAGGGTGATCAGTGCTATCCCAGTCTTTGCCTGAAGCCAGCCCCAGGATGGTGGCTGCAGAGATGTGGTTTTGAAAATTATATTTAGTTAACTCTGTGATTAGCTTGCTTAGAAATGGAAGGTTGAAAAAGTGGGGGGTGGTTTTCAAGGTTGCTGGCATGAAGTGATGGCTTCTTTGGAAATGGACAGAATCACTAATTTTATCGCTGGAGCTTAGGCAACCTTCTTAAAAGGAGTTGTTGATGATATCTATTAGCATTGATCCTGGGTGTTTGCTACTCTCTTTCCTGCAGCCAGAAAGGGCAAGGATCAGATTTGCAGGTGACAGAAACACTGACAAAATCCAGAATTATCACATCTTATATGAATGGACAGGAAAGGCAGCATGGTGTCCCCAGTCCTGGGCTTTATTTGCTTGTAGAGATCTGTGAGGTGGTCTTGAATGCAGGTAGGAAAACAGGAGGGCAATTCCTCATGAAAAATGCTATATTCTGGGACTGAGTGAAGGCCTTCTGAGTTTACAGAGTGGTTTACCGTTCAGAAGAGCTCTGAAAGGCAAGACATTTCTGCCTCTATAGCTGATGAGAAATAAGCTGTTTTAGCTTCTAGTAGAACAGGAGCATAAATTTGGAGGGAGAAATCTTTGTGTCAGTGTCAGACTGCAGTTTTTTCCCCCAGTTCTCTTCCTTCCTGCTTATTTTGTCACAGGTGGTCAGAGAGCCAAGGAGATCTGTGTGGGCATGTGGTAGAAGGGGGTGCTTTGATGCCAAAGTATCTATTGCATGTGATTGTATTGCTTCTTTAATTCTCCCTGGGGTGAGAAGAGGATTCTACTAGTCAGTTGTGAAATTTGGCAGGGTCCAGGAGCCTTTGGGGTGAATCATGATGATAGCTTCCCCTTCTCTAGTGATTGAGGTGTGTCACTGACTGGCTGGCCCTTTAAGGCAAGCTGGGCTTCCCCTTGCCTGTAACCTAGAAGTTGCCCCTCAGCTTTGCCCATGATCCAGCCATTTAGGGGCAATTAGTGGACCCAGCTGGGTGAGATTGTGTTAGTTGGTCCAAGCTGTGAGAATGACTTAAACTCAGTCAGAGGGAGGTAACCCAGAATATAGAAACAAGGAGGTGTCTCTCTCTGGGAAAGGTTTGGGAAAGTCAGTCTGGAAGAGACTAGGTTAGCTGGGGAGGTGGGATCCTGAGATAGGGCTTGTAAAGTGCAGGGAGATCTCTGCGGTAAATTTCCTTGGGGAAGGAAGGTGGTACGGGGAATCCCACTGCGGAAGAAGCAGCCGAGGAGGAACTCTGTATGGCCCAGGAGTAGAGGACTTCAGCATTGTCTGAAAAGGCAGAAAAAAAGTTATTTGAGATTTATTTTGGATTTACAAGGGGATCGTTTGTTACCGTGGAAGGGGATTGAACTTTTAAGTGGTCACGGAAGACCGAGACGCAGACAGGCCATTGCAGGGCCAAGGAAGCATGCACCAGGGCGTGCCATTGATGATGACCCCCTGCAATGCTGCCTCTAGGCCCCAGGGGGTGCCCACAAAGTGAAGACCCACCATAAAAGGGTGGCAGAGTGGATTACTGACATCAAAGGAAACTGCATAGGTGCAATAAAAATTTCCTACAGGGACTCTTCACACATTCTCCTACACCTGCCATCCTTCCCAACAAACTGGCTTATTATGTTAGTTCTCAGTCAGCTTACAAGAGGTTTAGCTAAACTAACAACTAGGAACAGCTAAATACTAGGTTTACTCCTGAATCATTTGTGTGCTAATGGTCAGCAGCAGTCCTAACATCCAGTAACATTGCAGTTGCCTGGAGAGTTCATCCGTCTCGAACTGCATTACGGTATATAGTTGTCTAATATCTAGAAAAGGAGTCTCATCAGTTGCTACTCTTAACAGGGGTCTGTAAATGCATTCTTACTCTCTGCATATAATAAATATGGACAGTACAAAAGAACCATCTATATATACACCTGTTTAATCTTGTTCTGTGGGGCATAGAGTAAAAATAGCAGCTTGATTTGAAAGGAAAACCTTTTTAAAAAAACACTTTTGGGACCAAAGTGTTCATACAAATCACTGGGTTATTTATACATTCCAAAAATTATGCAAATAATCACTTTAATGGTGAATTAATCAACGTTAATCACTTGAAAAATAGCTGTTAAGTGTTTTTATAAAAATGTATGAAAGTATTTTAAATTATCATAGTGAGCTTCCTTTTTAATAATCCTGTTTTTTTTAAATACTGGCAGATGAATACTCTCTATGTTATTTTAGTGTTGAGCAACAAACACAATGGGTGATCACAGGTGTAAAATTCTGAAATTCGGTCCCAGACTCTTCCCAGGGTTTACAAGATGATTGTGTGAATTTCAGTTCTTGAGGATCTTGAGAATTTCAGCCATAGATTTCAGATGCCTCTTGTTCCAGTGGGAGATTCCTATTTCATGCAATAATATTTAGAGAGGTACATTAAATGAAAGATGCATTTAAAAACTGAAGGGCTTGAAGGCTTTGGACACACATTGCTGTCTAGCTTGAAGAGATGGCTATTGCTGTTGGATACACAAGCAACACGGCTATGTCTAAAAGATAAATGGTGAGGTGCACCCACATACATCTGAGTATTGAAGAAATCATGGCCAAGATTTCTAAAAATCTATATATGCCTATAGTTAGATTCTTAAGACCACATTTAGTCACCTAAATAAGTGGCCTGATTTTTCAAAATTGCTGAATACTGAGCAGCTCCCATTTGCTTCAACTGAGGTGGTGGGTTTTCAGCCTCTGACAATTCGGCCCTAACTGGTTGTGCTTTATGATCAAGTCTTAACCAATTAAAACGCCAAATCCTGTCCTCTGGCGCATGGGGCCACTAAGTAGGTAATGAGTAATAAGGAGCCTCTTCCATCTATGTGGTGAAAGTGCAGGGATCATATCCTCTGTAAGATCATGGGGCCTCACTACATTTAGAGCGGGGTGGGGTGGGGTGTGACCTGCAGCTTGGAGACATACTTGTGCTAGCTCTCATCAAGCTAGCCTGCTAAAAATAGTGTGTGGCCATGGCAACATGAATGGTGGTACGGGGTAGCTGCCCTGAATATGTGCCTAGGATCTCTGGTGGCTATGTACTCTGGACTGCTAGCCTGTCGTCCTGCTCACATTGCCATGGCTACACTCTATTTTTAGCACACTAGCTGGATGGCAGCTAGCACTAGTGTGTCTTCTCCGGCTTGGAATTACATTCCCCAGCTCCAGCTGCAGACTTACCCCATGCTATTTCGTATACTTTCACGCATTTTGTTTAATTGGGTGCAAAGGTTGTTAGAATTTGAAAGGAATGCTGTGTTGGTAGTGTGGTGTTGACAGAGGCTATGACATCTCCTTTGTGAATTGTTTTCCGAAGACCAAGGAATGATTGCCACGGATACAACACTGATAATTTCCATTGATGGGTACTCAATGGAGCAAAAATATGATCACGTTAGTAGCTATTGTTCCCTGTGGAAACCAGGTAGATGTTGCCAGAACTAAAAGAAATAGGAATTAGATTTTCATAAATTCTTTATAGTGTCCTTTTCTCAGACATCATGGCTACTGATTTACTGTTTGTGTGCTAATAACACATAATGTCCATTAGTACCTGGCAACATTCACAGCTAAATTACAACTGCCATCAATTGAAGTTCTCCAATATAACCTATGAAAGGTCTTTTCTGCAGCTGGTGCCTTCCAGGAATGGATTCACCTCAGTTCTCTGAGATATTGCATTGACTATTACTTCTCTTGGGCCCTCAGTTGAACATTTTGTAGGATCAATTTCTGCCTTCTTAAGAGGAGATTTAAACCATGACCTTATGATCTCTAACTCAAGTAGGCCGTATTCTTTGGGAGTGGAAATGAATATTTAATAAACATTTCTCTGAAATATTTTTGAACTTATGAGTTTCCAAACAGGAAAGAACCTTTGTCTGAGTTATTGCAGATCAAAAAGAATAAAGTGAAAGTATCTACAAGTTGGGTTTTACATCTGGAGATGAAGACCTCATAACCTGATGGAAACCTTTTCATCCGGGGTTCAGAAATACTGATAAATTGAAGCTCTGCCAAGCAAAGACACAGATGTTATTTTTGCAGATAACAGTCTTATGGTACATGAAACATTAGTCATATCTCTTAAATAATTCACGATACTATTAATATCCCATAACTTCCTTGTACTTAGGAGTGACAGTTGTATTTAAATTAATCTTCCTGAAACAGACTATTCCAGTCATAATTTGACTTCAGGAAAAACAATTTTTAAGTACCTGATCCTTCAAGCTGCTGAGCATCCTTAGTTCTCTTTGACTCAAATTGAAGTTGATGGCTGCTCAGCACCTTGCAAGATTGGGTCCTGCATTGTAAAAGGTAAAAGCCTTAATTTCCCCCTATGCTGCAGTGGCACAAAACAACCGGAAATCCAGCTTAACTGACCCAGTTTCAAATGGAAATATACTTGATTATTAATAATAGGTGTCTGGGTCAATATACTCTTTCTCCCACCACGTGCAGTACACCATGAGAACAAAGAAGCAGCTGTCCCTCTGCTCTACATTTTTACCCAGGAAAGGAAACAATGGACTATTATATATCTGATCCGCAATTTTAATTTGCATTTGGTGATGTTTGAAAAGTGCACGTATGACTGTGTGTGCTTCTAGTCTTGGGTTTGTGTAGTCTTGATGATGCATTGCTGCTGCTATTAATGCAGCTGAACCCAAGGGTAGAGCTTTAATTGGCATGTGCTGTTTCTTATTTGCACTGTAGAGAGTGAAGTTTTGTTCTTTGTTTCTATTTTGACACTTACATTGTTGGGTTTATGACTGTGTATCACACCTTCATTCCATAGATCCCAGTTCAAAACTTTCATATCCCCCTCATTCCATTTATAAAAGCTTCCCATCTCAATCACCTGTCTGTTCAGAAAATGAATAAACATGGCTTTTAATGTGCTCAGAAAGTCACCAAAAAGTGACTCTGTTGGACCTTGTGGAAAACAAATACCAGAGGTTAAGGGCTTTCTCTGAGAATGCCCTGCCCTCAGACATATGTCAGTTTGAGTTGCCCAGCTCATCTAAACTGTTACCCTAAACACTAAGAGAGGGGCAGTCTCTAAGGTACCTGGGATCCAAAAAGAGATTTACAGATCAAAATCCACACTTTGAGTAGTTTCCAGGAATTTAAAACCCGTGCAGTTTATGGAGCGCAGATGCAATACGTGGAGAGACCCCCATATGTGAGCTAAAGATGATCCCAAACTAGAACACCCAGATCTGTACACCTGCAAACATAGTGAAAGTTCATATCCAGATCTGGATTTTGTGGCTCTGGCCTGTCATAAATTTGAGTACATTCTTGGCCAGAGCCTTCTGTGCAATGTGGATGCCTTGCACCACACAATTGGCTGGTTCTGGCTGTGTCTGTCATACGTAGCCCCAGAAGGATCACCCCCCCTAGGGCAAGGGGAATGGTGTTGGGGTGCCTCCACCACTATCTTTCCAACTTCTGGTGTAGTGGGTATGGTTGTGACACCCTAACATTGTGTTGATCCCTCTACCATTTCCGTCCCATTATTATTTGTATTGCAGTAGCACTTATAGGTCCCAACCAAGGTCAGGTCCCCATTTTGCTAAGTAGTTTGCAAGCACATAGTAAGAAACACTGCCTGCACTTTCAGAGCTTAAAATCTAAATAGAAAAAAGGTGAGAGGGAAGGGGAGACACAGACTTACCCAAGGTGACACAGAGGTCAATGGAAGTGGCGAAAATAGAACCGAGGTCTTCTGATCACCAGTCCAGTGACCTGTTCACTAGACCTACTGCCTTAGGGCCATTAGTAGTCAGCATCTTTTGCAGCTGTCGTTTGTACCAGTGTACCAATCACAGAGTATTCTCAGAACCTGGGGAGTGCAAAGATGAACTTTGCACCACTTTTGCATTCTCCCTCCATCTCCCTGCTTTGCACTCTGGGTGATCTTTGAGCATAGTTGAGGACTTGTTTCTGTGTTCTCCTGACTGCTCGTTTTGTTGGTTTATTTAAATTGTTAATTAAGAAGTGAAAATGTTGAGATTTGCCCTTTAGGGTCATTGCATTCCATGTCACCCATTTTTAGGGAGGTGGGGAGGAGAGTGTGGAAAGGGCAGGGAGTCTGGGTAACTGCTGCATATACAGCAAAATACCTTTTTGGTCTGCATTAGAAAGTTGACTTTGTCTGGACACATGTTGGAGCATGGATAGGAATTTAATGTGATTGACACAGACAAGTGGTGACATACTGTTCAGGGAAAACTAATGTAACAAATCTGCTGAGTGGCAAAGCCATTAATGCTCCAACCTTTTTTCCTTTAAAAAAATCCTTTGTTTTTTATTCGTTCTTTTTCAGAGCAGTTGCAGCTGTCATCTCTGGCTCTCAATCTACTAATTCATATCTTCCAGTCATACTCTATGAAGAAACTAGATTGCATAATGAAAAAGCTATCCATTTAGATTTTTCAGAAAGAACACTGAAAATAGAGAAGTATTGTTGGCTCTGACAGCTACAATTCTGACTTGATTGGTTCAGAAGTGTTGCTTGCATTCAGACCAGGAAAAATAATAATTATAATGAGGGAAAATACTATTGTCTTGTTTTTAAAATGTACCTTTTCAGAAATTTTGTTGCTATCAAAACTGGTTAAAAAGTGACTTTCTTCCCTAATTAATAACCACTGAAATTATTTTCATGCTTTATGTCTTTTTCCTTTTCTGTTTAATTTTTCTCTGTGCATGTTATTGAAGTTTGACGAGCTAAGGATCTGTGACACCAAGGACTACAAAAGGATCACAAAAAACCTAATTGTAACCAGTCATGGGTATAAGCAGGGACAGAATTCCAATCCTATGGCTGAAAAACCCAGGACCTGGAGCTAAAGGAAAATCTTCTCTATTTGTAGCAGTACTTCTAGCAAAAAAACCAAAACAAAACCTCACACACATACACAGTAGGTTTTTAAAGTTGAAAGCCTATATCACTGAAATCCAGCTAATTCTCCAAATCAGTATTTTTTTTCTTTACATTTTTTTTCTAAACCTTCTAGAAAACTCAAATGTTAGAAAGTCAGGAAATGAGGAGTGAAGGCATCTAATCAGTTTCTTTCTGCTGTATATGCATTTACCACTTACTAGTGTCCCTCCCAATGTACACCACCCACCTAACCCTCACTTTACTCCCCTTTTGTGTTCAGAATGAACATATACTGTTTTTTGTATACATCCTTGACTAAGTGTGCAGTAAGACTTTGATAATATAGTCCCAGGGTCCATCAAGTTACACCAGTTCTGCAAGTTTTCCTATAGTGCAAATTTGGAAGCATGAGCTGGGGCTAAGGCTTTTGTCTCTGACCCTGCTGCGTTTCTGTGCATTTACTGCAACACAAGACACTTTGCTTGACCTTAGTTTCATTTTGTAGAATTGGGTTTTCAGAATTCATCTGCTCCTGTTCCTTGTTTACAGGAAGGCCTAATCCTGTGTGACATCACTATAAAATACTATGGAAATTGTGATATCATAAATACAGGATTATAATTTGAGGAAGAGAAGGAAGAGGGGAAAAAACTAGGGAAATTCTCCAAATGTGTAATTTGTTAGCAGACAATCTAAAACCCTATTCTGTATTTCCTTGTTAACAAAAACTGACTTGAATGGCTCTCCAGATGTTTCCTTTAATTAGTATGAAAGTCTCTTCTCCCTTCTCCCAATCCCCACCAATATAATCTGAATTATTTTTTGCCTCCACCCCCTCCCTCATCATTATTGTCATGACAACCTGGAAATCAGCTCCTGAAAGATGTGTACTAGTAATTTGACTATATGAGCAATAAAACTTGTCATGTGAAATAGGAATTAATACTAAAGCTTGTCAAATAGTAAAAGCCCTTGGTTTTGCAAATGAAGTACCTACCTTGATTTGTTACAACTTGCTGCTCAGAATCTCACTTCCAGCGAAATTGTGATCTGTAGTATGTGGTCATGCAGGGGCCAATGGGGCCATAGAGAGCCTCCTTTCTCCCCTGTGCAAATGTATCCCTTACTCGCTTCTCTTGGACTGCTACTTCCCCTCCAATGCAATGGGTGGACAGTGGGCAGAGCCTTGACTTTGTTACCCTGTCTCATGCTGGCCAGTGCAGTTCTAGGAGAAGTAAGCAGGTATGAGGCTGGGACAGCTTGACTCCTCTGGAGTCCTCACTTACTCATTCTAAATCATTTGCCTTCCCTTCTGCTTCTCACCCACCATGCCAGACTTCTTTCCTTGCACCTTGCCACATAAATAGGTGCTTACTTCAGGTGCAGGGGAGATGAAAAGTGCAAATGCCAGCCCTTGCAATAGAGATGACTGTAGATTCACCAGTCACAAGGCTGATAGAGTCAGTTTCTGATTTCATGTGACTGTCTCTACATGCTGAGGAATGCTGGTTCCAGGACAGTTTTTTGTCAATTTCATGTTATCGCCCACTAGTATAATCCTCCAGTTTTGGCATTTCAAGCACCACAGTGGATAGTGTATTTGTTTTTTTTTAAATAAATCCACTAGAACTTTTTAAAAAATATATTGATATTGAGTTTTGTAAAAGTTTGTTTCTAAACACATTTTGCACCAAATTTGACTTGCTAGAGATCCTGGAATTAGGCCTGGGAAATAAAATCTGATCTGCTTAATAACTGTGGAGGTTAATGGATATAACCTATATCTTTTAATCCAAGTATTTTATTTACAAACATTCTGTAATGCTTCAAATAACTTTGGAGGTGAGTGAAGTAATTGAAGAAAAAAACAAGGTAAAGTTTTTAATGGGTGAGGTGCTGTGGGGAGGGATAGCTCAGTGATTTGAGTATTGGCCTGCTAAACCCAGGGTTGTGAGTTCAATCCTTGAGGGGGCCATTTAGGGATCTGAGGCAAAAACTGGGGCTTGGCCCTGCTTTGAGCAGGGGGTTGGACTATATGATTTCCTAAGGTCCCTTCTAACCCTGATATTCTATTCTATAAAATGACTTTACTGGTTGTGTCTCAGTAACTAGGATTGGGAATCAAAGTGGAGAAAATTACCTACATTTACCCTCTGTTGTTGACTGGGAGACATCATAGGACCCTCCCCATTCCTAATAAGGCCAGGAAGAATGTGCCAAGCATTAAGTGTGCTAAGAATAAATTTGAGCTAGGATAGGGATAAGGTTACTTTGAACTCTATATTTCATGTTTTCTGACCTACCCCCGCCCGCCTGCAAAGAACTGTAATTATATTAGAGAAGCTGCAGGGGCTTTAAACAGTTCTTTCCAGTTCCTTTGCTTTTTGCTGCCTTTCCCTGCTCTGCTGTCCCCTTTGGATCTTGGAATTTTTATTTTTATTTATCGGGTGTGTGGTTCTCGTGCTGGGCTATTTTTGTTAGAAGCTGATACTTTAGTCTGAGCTGTAGGCATTGCCTTGAGAAAAGCTTAGGTTGTTCTGGGGGGCCAGGACTCTACAGAGAATACAAGTTCAGAGAGGCACCAAAAGAAGAAACAGAATAGGAAAAGAGGAGGGCCTCCTACCTTTTATTTCTGCATCTCCTGATAGAGTCAGTGACCCAGAAGTATCTAAGCTGCCAATATAACTTGACCTGTTTAGAATATCTCTTACCATCACCGCTATGGCTGAGATTACAACAGAAGGTACTGTAACTATTTTCAAATATAATTAATTGAAAACAATTTGTACTTTGACAGTGTGATTGAGTCAGCACGTCAGTGTGATTTATTGCTTTTTTGGGAATAGCAGTTTTCCTGAAGGGTGGGTTTTTGTGTGAGAAGTGTTTGTCTGGCAGCTGGAGACTCCACTGCTAGTTAGTGAAGCTAGATCACCACATGCCTCTAAAAATAGCATTGGTCATGTAACCTGAGCAACCATAGCTTAGACAGTGATCCTAAAGTGATACAAGAAGGGGAATGCATACTGAACTGGAGCTATTGAGTTTAATATCAATAGGTCCAGTCCTGAACTCCTCACGCAGACAAATCTCCCATCAGCAAAATTGACAGTGAACTCTGTCAGAGTTTCACCCATGTCAGAACATCAGAAATCAGCTCTGTGGTGCTGATCCTGCATCTGGCTCAGTGGAGGCATGGGTACACTTGCAGGATCAGGGTCTAAATTTGTAAGCTATGTTTTAATATTAATTGAAAGTAAACAGTACTGATCCTGCAAGCCTTATCCAGGTAAAGCTCCTATGGAAGCCCATGAGAGCATTGTTTGGATGACTATTCCAGGGTTAGGCCCAAAGAATGAGAAGTAATCATATAAACCACAAAACATTGATCCTAACACATGAATATTTCATATTCTTTAATATTTCCTGGCCATTCATATTTAAATAACTTTTAGATGCACAACAATATTTTATCAACAACTGCGCAAGAAGGAAGCTGTTTTAAATTCCACCTTTTTTACTCAAATATTGAATATTTTTAGTGGAATTTCATGCCAGCTTTTTTCCATTGTGCATCACTCTACTGATCATCTTCAAGTTTAATAATGACTTTTTTTAAAAAAATAGGCTTATTGACAGTCTTCCGAAAGTTTATTTGTATTTTGTTTGTGATAGTGTTTCAGTATATTAAACTTGTACTTTTCATCTTTCAGTTTTAACCATTCTGTTTGAGAGGATTGGCATTATTCACTATTGATGAATGAATCTATTTCCCATAGGCTGCAAAATTAGCAGTGTCAGAACTTGCAGTGTTCTTGCTTGATGTTAGCAATAGCAAACGTAAGGCTGATGTGGGTGAGGAGCATGTGGCTTTTTTTTATTTTATCTTCAGTGCTTGGATGAGTGTATATATATTGCTCCTGGCAGCAAATAGTACTAAAACAGGTGACATAGCCAGACAGCTCTATCCCAAATGCTGGGGCTAGTTCAAGTAGGAATTCTTATCCAAATTTGGTGAAAACACTGCTCATTTTGTATTTGCTATCTGGAGGATTATATTTGTCCTCAGACATGTGCTGGGTAGTACTGCAGGTGTTAAAGGGACTTGTATGCATGAGGGCAGAATGTGCTTAGGTCTGGTTGAGTGCTTTTGATTTGTTTTTTTGTTCTTGTGGGAAGTTCCTTGCATATGGTAGATATTCCTAACTGACAATCTCTAATGAAGAATGGCTCAAAATTAATATGAAATACACAAGGCTTTTCAATAGCATAAGTCATTTCGTGGTATTACACATCTATATAGCTTTTCTGTGTTGCTGAATCTGGCATCTGGTAATTGAAATGAAAAGTTCTTTTAAAAAAATCATACCTAGTACTGTTAAGAAGACTCTAAACATCCCTGTATCAAACTTAAAGACTCTATTCAGCTGTAATGATGTGTATCTTTTGGCCCTGTGTAAGGCAGTGGCAGCTTCAGGTGGTAATAGACGTCAATTCCATAGCACACTGACCTTAAGTAGGTAGGTTGATAGGGCTGTGGAAGCCATCTTCTCCCTTGTGTGTGGAGGAGGGTTATACTGATCATCTGATTTTTTACAGCTGGTTCATTAGGTGGTGTAAAGTTTTAATCCATGACAGCATACTATATTTTGAATTTGAGGGTATAATTAAGTTTCATGGTGGAGTATATCTCTCCTGAGTTGTTACTGTTGCAAATGAGGGAGCTTGCAAGTTCAGTGCAACAAAATCTTACAACTTTCCAGTGCATGAACTGCTAGTGACTTCCTGCCCTTAATAGTATTAAACTTTCTGCTCCTTTTATCTTTGTTATACTGACAATCCCACATCATCCAGGCTGTCAGTCAGAACTTGCCTCATGGAATATCATACATACATGTTAGCATTGCATGGCAACCAGAGAGCATGGAACCATATGTTCTATGACTGAAGAGAAGGCCTTAATGCTCCCTTTGCCGTTTTGCCCACTGAACTAAGGAAAGGTTCTCTAGATCTGGTGGGCTGGGGTCATGTCATTTTGATGCAAATATCTAGACATCTTTTCTGTGACACTCCATTTCAAGATAATGCCCTTCTTAGCGTTAATTATGTAGGATGTTTAGGGCATGATTCATCACTATATAACTTCAGTTTTACCCCAGAAATGTAATGCTGTTGAAATTAATAACATTTATCTGCAATATTAGAAACAGAAATGCACTTTATAAAATCTATTATTTAGCAATACGTAGGTCTGATTCAAAGCTCAGTACGAACATTGACTATTTCATCCTCACAACACACCTGTGTGCACGGTAAACCTTACGTTTCCAAATGGGAAAATATACTGACAGGTTAGGGGCTCAGTTGTGAGCCAGACTATGAGCATGCTCAGGGGAATAATAAAGGGGATCATACTCCGGTGTGCTGACTAGTGTGACATTAAAGGTCATAAAATGGGAGGGAGAGAAGCTGCCACAAGCTTAGTCCCTACCTCCCCAGATGTTTAAAGAATGAAGAGAGCTTTTGTTCTGGTCTCCCAATGCACTAGCTAGCACAGCTGATCCAACACAGAGGGGGAGTAGTCTACGCTGGGTTTAGGCACGCCACGGAGCTAGTAAGAAACCGGATCTGAACTGTCTCTCTGATGGTATGTCTGTTGTTGGAGTTGGAGGTGTAATTCCCAGCTTGAGGAGACATACCCACACTAGCTCTGATCTAGATAACATGCTAAAAATAGAGTGTAACTGCAGCGGCTGAGGCACTAGCTGCCCTGGGTATGTACCTGTCTGAGATGCTAGAGGCTCAAATGCTCAGTCATAGTTCAGTCTCTAGTGTCTTCCTGGTAGCTATGCATCTGTACATTGCCCGTTAGTCAGGGCAGATTGCAATGAGCCAGTTTAGCCTGAAGTGATTTACTAGAGGTTCCACAGTTTATCAGTGAGAAAATCAGGATTAGTTCCTGGATTTTTGTTCTGTGCTCAGTTCAGCAGACAAGTAAGAAAAGTTATATAGTCATAAAGCATTTGAAAAGGCAAGTTTAACAAGGTTTGCACACTTTAAAAATAATGTAGGTCATCACAGTGATACGTGAGAAATAACACATGAGGGGCTGGAGTACAGAGCCATAAAGATGTGCAACACATGCTTTGGGTGTGCTTACGCCAGAAGCTACCCGTAACCTTCAATAGCCCAGAAGTTCACACACAGGATACTCAAACAACTGCTCACTCAGAAGTGTTAAATGCATAAAAGACATTTCTAAATGCTCTCAGTTCAAAACAAACAAGTTTAACAATATTTTATACCATGAAAGAATGGCTTCCTTATTCATTTGGCTAAGATCACAAGAAGCGCAATTGGGAAAGTAACTCAAATACTTTCCTGATGGACTGTTTTTTCTCTAAATTATCCTAAATTCTCAATTACTGAGGGGCAATCTTCACTCATTGATATATTTTGCTTTCCGCCACCAACTCTCTGTGTAACTTTTTTCATGAGTAATGTACCCGAATGCATGGATGCTAAATATCTAAACTGTATTCTTAGATTCATTCACCTAAATTTGGGTTATTGCTGATTATGCACTATCTGTGTCTTATGACTTTAAAAACAAACTTTGTATCTGTGGATAATCTAAGCACTATACCCAGATGTACAGACACTTGTTTCTCAACCTATGTATGATATAATTTTTTTAACATTAGCTTTATTAAAATTTTCAATTTACCTGATATATCCTTGATCAGGAGGCAAAGGGCATATCCTGCCCATGCAAAGGGATGAAGCAGATATTTCTGTCTGACTAATCAGATTGTAACATATATATTACTGAATAATATATTTTGGAATATTGGGCCTGATTCTCAAAAAGAAAAGGAGTACTAGTGGCACCTTAGAGACTCTGCCTCCCTTTTTGCGAGGGAACAATTAACTTCCTTCCAAGCACCTAATAATGCTTACAAACTAATTGTAGCTGCAAACTTGAATCTGCATTTTGTGGACAGACAGACACACATAGGACAGTGTTTCTACATCTGGCCTAGAGTTTTTAAATTTTATATTTTAGTTTAAAATTAATTGAAAATCCCTAGAGTTCTTAGAGCTCTTTAATCCTGAAGCTTTCCATGTTCTTTCTATATACCAGCAATGTATTTATGCACTGTAAAATTGTCTGTACTGTTAAATTCAGAGTAGTAATCAAAAATAACTAGCAATAAAGTTTTAAAGAATTCCTTTCCCCAAATGTTAAAAGCTATAAACTTTATCCAACACTAAATCTACTCTTTCTGGGTGGAAACATACTGAGGATGTATCCAGCTTGTTTTTTAAGGCATTGCCTTACACTAAGGACACTAAAAAAAGTTCCACCACCAACTGGCTGTAGATACTCCCAGGTGCCACATTACTTTAAACACAGTGGGTGAATATGTTCAAAAGCACCTAAGTGACTCCAGAACCTGAAACCGTGTCTACACTAGGAGCGCTTTACTGGTATAGAAATACCAATATACTATTCCTGCAAAATGCTTCTACTGTGGATGCAGCTTTACCAGCAAATCTGTATTTTGCAGTGGTGTAGTAAAACTCCCCTCCACCCCCCCACCCTTAGTGAAACAATACTGGTAAAAGTGGGGTCACCTGCTGGCATGGCTGTATCAGTTAGGGATCACACTTTTTATTTTTACACCCTTGATCAACCTAGCTATGCTGGCAGAAGTCTGAACATGGAAGTTGGGCTATTACAAAAGGGAGAGAAAGTTGATGGGATTTCAGTGTTTAAGTAACATAGGTGATTTTGAACATTTTACCCTAGGAGCTGAGGAGACTCATTGAAAATCAGTGGAACATAGTGCATAGGCTCTTTTGAAAACCCCCCTAACAGAATCTCTTGGTGCTTAAATACCTTTAAACATTTGTCCATTAGGCATTTTTAAAAAATGATTACCCATTGCCCCTAGCATAAACGGGTTTGAGACTGAAGCTGATCCATGCTGCTTTAGTGACAATGTTGAGAGCTAAAACCTGGGAAAGTAAAAAAAAATCAGTTCTGTTTTAAAGCAGGTTTCATAACACAGGGCTGGCTTCAGTCCAGGCTGCATCAAAGTCAGAGAAACCAGAGTTGCCCTAGATGAGGCAGGTCAGCTGCTTACAGAGGGAAAGAAGCTTTCTCTTTCTTTTTGAGGCTAATGTTGCCTAGTTTCTGCTCTATTTAAGCAGATTGAAAAGTGGACAATGTTCACTTTATCAGCTAAATGCTTTTTAAACACTCCAGGTTAATTCCTGGCCCCAATGAAAGTAAAGGCAAACTTCCTTTGACCTCAGTAGGACCAGAATTTCATTCCTACTTTATATTTTTTTGTTTATTCATTGTTTTATGATTAAAACTCATGGTCTAAATATAGAAAGTTAATTCCTAGGAAATAACATAATAGTAATAACTTTTATTTAGAAACCCTTCACCCTGCCAACATCCCTGTTGAGTTGTTCTGAGGGTTTCGCAGTTTGATAAGTTCAAATAGCATAAAATACACAACCAAATAGTAAAACCAAAAGGTAGCATCTTTAGAGAAGTGCATGAAGGAGGGTCAAATCTGTGATTCAGAGGTGTCTCCCGCAGTCTTTTAAAACTGAGGAGAATGCAGAGATGGATGAGCGACAGCAGCAGTGGTTCCATGCCCTAAAGACTTTAGAATGATGAGCTCTTTGGTGTTTTACTAATTTGAAATCAATTAAAAAGTACGCCAACAAAAGCTAACAGAGGAGAACAAACCTAATGTTCTTTATACTTTTTTAGCTGTTGGCTTTACATTGACCTGTCAAACTGGTAGCGGAGAACATGACGTGAGTAAGCAGATATGAACTGTGCATCTAAAGACTTAGCTGGAAACTATCAGCAGTCAGTTATATTCTTCCTTTGTTTTATCCCACATTCATGGTCCTTGACCTGCTCTAAATATTTTTATTAGGGATCATGATTATTTCAAGATTATGTATTAGTCCATTAGGCAAGAGGATAAATCAGTAAATGTTTGCATCCAGTAACTTGCCTCCGTGCATTCGTTCACATTTGTGTGGGTTTAACCCACCCCTTGTTTAACACCACGTGCATTTTAGGGTATGTCTTCACTACCCATCGGATCAGCGGGCAGCGATCGATCCAGCGGGGGTCGATTTATCGTGTCTAATCTAGACGCAATACATCGACCCCCGAGCACTCTCCCATCGACTTCTGTACTCCACCGCCAGGAGAGGCACAGGTGAAGTCGACGGGGGAGCGGCAGCAGTCGACTCACCGTGGTGGAGACACGGCGGTGAGTAGGTCTAAGTATGTCGACTTGAGCTACGTTATTCACGTAGCTGAAGTTGCGTAATTTAGATCGATCTCCCAATGTAGACCAGGGCTAAGGGTGGAATTTGATCTAAAAGGATGTAACAGAAGTTACATGCAAGCATCCGCAGAACTAGAATGTAATGTGTGATTATGTCTTAAATTTCTTCTGGATACTGAGACTAATCCTCAGCCAATCAGTACAGCTTCATGGTAGGCAGTGGGGGTAGAAAGATTTACACCAGTGGAGGGTCTGGCCCTATATTTTTCCTTTTCCTCTGATCTCTTTTATAGAAGATTCTCCCATTTTTTGCTCTGTAATCTAGACCCGCCATCCAGGATTTGACAGGGAGTAGTGCAACTCCCTAAACAGAGGAAAGACCACAGCTGCATGTTGTAAATACAGGGATTATCAGGGAAATATGGTTGGGCAAGTGGTAGTCAATTGAATAATTCTTCAAACTCACTAGAAACTCTGAGGAATAGAGGTGATCTAACACAAGGAGTGGGACCCCTCTCTGTGGGGCGAGGGAAGGCTAATATACTCATTCATTGGGTATATCTACACAGCAGTTGGGAGGTGTAATTCCCAGCTAGGTAAACATACATATGCTAGCTCCTCTTGAGCTAGCATATTAAAAGTAGCAGTTTGGCGGTGACAGCTTGGATAGGGTTGTAGCTGTAAGCTAGCTTGAGCCACCACCATGGCCACACTGCTATTTTTAGTGTGCTGCCTTAAGCGGAGCTGGCACATGTACGTCTACCCATACTGGGAATTACATAGCCTTTGTCTACATCAAACTGTCTAATCTGGTAAAACCCATTTAGGACCAAATTCAGCCCCGGCACAACTCCATTCAAGTGGAGTTGCTTGTGTTTACAACTAGTGCTGGATTTGGCCCTTAGAAACCAGGTTTCAGGAAGTCTCTTGTCCTCTTGGTTTAAACCCCCAATTGGGCCAGGCAATGAAAGAATTAGTCCTAGTTCAGTTCTGTAGTTTGCCTTCTTGAAGTCCGCTCTAGAGCTCAGTATGAGTTTGTCTCTAGACTTAAAGTTCCATTTAGTGCTACTCGAACCCATTTTCCAAAAAAAGATAATATAAAGTAATGGAAATGTACTCAAACTTTCTATCTGGAGAAGCCTCTGCTTTCTATCTTCAAAGATAGTTTAAAGAAATCCTTTGCATATGTGTAATGAATAAAGACTGGCTACTCCCTGTACATGTGTGTGTTCTCTCAACATCAAAAGTATCCCCATACCTTTGCCTGGAGTCAAATTCTCAAAGGCACAATGAATCTATGCCTTTGTTGGATCCTTTGGTATGTAAATGAAATATCTTTCCTATATTCTACTACCTAGACTTAAGCTGTGGTTTTCTATGCACTTCAGAACAGCTGAATCTCATTTCAATCCTTGCAAATAGTTATGTTGATTGTGAGAAACCTATCATAATGTTTTCTCATAAATATTCCATTCTTGTTTTCTAGATCTAATTTTATATCTATATATCAAGTTATGGCACTCATATGGCCTGTAACTTGCACATGTTTTACATATAGGACCCAGTTTCACCTTTAGACTCACCTAGGGTGACCAGACAGCAAGTGTGAAACATCGGGACAGGGGGTGAGGGGGTACTAGGTGCCAGTATAAGACAAAGCCCCAAATATTGGGACTGTCCCTATAAAATTGGGACATCTGGTCACCTGCCAATTCCTGCTACAACTGCTGTGCAAGCATATCTGAAGGCAGAATGGGACTTAAAGCTGTACATTTAACAGTATAACTAGTAATTTAAAAGACCACATGTATGATACGATGTGAGCATAGGTTACTCACCCTTGGTAAATCAACTGGAATGTTTAAAACTGCAACCATGCATATTAATATATCTGTTTTTAAGAAAAAAGTGAAAGTAAAAAAATCATGCTCCTAGAGATTTTGTGCACTTCACAGTAGCAGCCAAAAATGTGTACAACTATGGATTTCTACAGTGCAAAAGCAAAGCCACACCTACACAACATCACTCATGCCTTTTACTGTTTATGTTGTTGTTTTGTCTTTTAAATAGTGTTGTAATCCTAATCCCAGTGGAAATTTCCGAATGTGATGTATTGACAGACCATTGTGCCGCAGCCTGTGCTGCCTGGTGAAGCCCAGTGGAGAAGTACCCTTTTGCGGGTAGAGATTGTCTTGTCAGGAGAGAGTCATCTTAATATAGAATGTTTGTAAACCTACTATAGGCTTTTGTAGCAAAAGGTATTCATGAGCAAATTAAGGAATTCTTTGTTTTGTGGCTTAGGTGGAAAAAACTAACACCACAAAAGCATTATTTTTATGGACTCATGTCCTGGCTACTGCGACCCTGCAACCAGATCCCAAAACAGACACAATCAATGTGAGATAGGTGCTTGCTGGCTCAAGGTCCATAAGCATATATGCTAAAATGTACCCTTTACACCAGACCTCACCAGACCCTTTAGACCTTTCAGAGTGTTAGCTGCAGTATGAAATACATAGACTTTTAAGCAGTCTGAATTATGCTCCACTTGACCATCTTTTTTGGCAAGGATTTATGGGGATGAGGTGGTATGATTTTAATCCTAAATGTGAGAGCTACTGGCTAACTGATTGCTATAGACATTATATGCCACTCATCTATACTGCAGAGATGGCGATATATTGTGCTAGGGCCAAAGATGTAATAAATGACAAGCATGTTTTTTCAACAGATCATTTCCTACCTGAGTAAACATGTAAAAGGGCATAAAGCAAAAGGATTTTCATATTTTCTTTTGTTATTTCATAAACTTTTCTGTGCTTGAAGTGAAAAAGATTCCTTTCTTTTTTTTTCTCCATACATTATTTTGTTGTTGAATTGCTCAGGAAACCTAGGCAGCTGGTGGGATTATTTTTGTTTTCTTTTAAAGACCAGAGAAGTATGCTAAAAAGGATAAGTTTATAAATATAGGACTAGGAAGATTTTGCAAACAACTATTTAAAAAACAAAAAACAATTCAGTCAAATAGGGACCCTATTGATTTTGAAAATCCCTGTAAGAAAAGAACTACAAATAAGTCAGACCTTACTTCAGGAAAACATCTGTATTTTGGAAGGGCACTTAAAATATGCTTAACTTTAAGCACATGTTGCCAATAGGGACTAAGTTTTTAAGTGCTTTCCTGACTCCGGCCCTAAATGAGCACCAGATTTTTAGCTAAACTAAATTCAGGCTAAAAAAAAATATGATTTTCTTACGATGATATTTTTAAAGATAATTTTAGTTTTAAGAAACAAAGAAGTGATGTGGATTAGTTTTTTTTCTCATTAAACTGAAAAAAAAGTTTCCTGCTAAATTACATTTGCCATACTGTATTTGTCATCTTGTGTAGGCTAATGCATCTCACACTGAGAAGTGCTGAAGGCATCTGCATATAAAGATATAAACAGTCTAACTGATTCAGTTAATTGCACTTCTCCATTTCCACCCATTCATCCGCATTCTATATTCATTTTTTAAAAATAAGTAGAAATAACATTGCCTGGCAGAAATTGCCAAGAGTACAAAAACTACTTGATCCATTTCAAAATTATTATTATATATTATTTGTATTATGTTGGTGCCTAGAAGTCCAGAACTCTGTTGTGGTGGGCAGATATATATCAAAGACAGGCTCTGCCCTAAAGAGCTTAAAATGTATTCAACTTGTTGTTAATAAATACCACACTTCAGAGATCCTAAAACAGGCCACGGCCATATAGGGCATCGTAATTAATTATGGTAGTACTACAAAACCAAACTTCACTGTGAGTATTCATTCAAAATTTTGCATAGATTTACTTTAACTCTGTTTGCATCCCTCTTGTATTTAATTTTCTTCCTTGGTATCCTAATGAATAAACTTTGTACATGCATACTCTTGTGAAAGGTGAATTTTAAGCCTGAATATTCTGTGACAGCAAACTTTGAATTGCAGAATTAGCCCATGGTGCAAATTGTAAATTTTGAATTTTATAATTGAATCTGATATTTGTGGTTTGAGCTGTTGCTCATTCTATATATGTTGTTTCAGAGTAACAGCCGTGTTAGTCTGTATTCGCAAAAAGAAAAGGAGTACTTGTGGCACCTTAGAGACTAACCAATTTATTTGAGCATGAGCTTTCGATGAAGTGAGCTGTAGTTCACGAAAGCTCATGCTCAAATAAATTGGTTAGTCTCTAAGGTGCCACAAGTACTCCTTTTCTTTTTATATATGTTGTGTTACTCTTACTGTCTGGTGATTGGATGATTTTTCATACATCATCCAAACAAAGACAATATCATGTGACATGTAACTAACTAGTAATGCACAAATTTTAAATATTCATAATGAACTGTTTTGGATGATGAGGAAAGCAAAAGAACCTTTCAAGAAATGTACATATAGCTTTTTTTAGTGATTACATTTCAGAATTTTGCTATTTTTGATCAGAGGCAAAAATCCTCAAATTTTTATAAATAGTTTCCTCAGCTGTAATCAAAATGCTTCTATGTTGGGGTACATCGGAGTCCTCAAAGATGTAGTGTCAGGCTCACTCAAATTCCATTGTGATTTTTTTGTTTTTAATTGTATTGCCCACCCAAGTGTTCAAATATCATGGGGGCACCCTCCCTTCCCCCAAATAATGAAATTAGCTTAAAAATTGTGATATTTTCATAGAATCATAGAATATCAGGGTTGGAAGGGACCTCAGGAGGTCATCTAGTCCACCCCCCTGCTCAAAGTAGGACCGATCCCCAATTAAATCATCCCAGCCAGGGCTTTGTCAAGCCTGACCTTAAAAATATCTAAGGAAGGAGATTCCACCACCTCCCTAGGTAACGCATTCCAGTGTTTCACCACCCTCCTAGTGAAAAACTTTTTCCTAATATCCAGCCTAAACCTCCCCCACTGCAACTTGAAACCATTACTCCTTGTTCTGTCATCAGCTACCACTGAGAACAGTCTAGATCCATCCTCTTTGGAACCCCCTTTCAGGTGGTTGAAAGCAGCTATCGAATCCCCCCTCATTCTTCTCTTCCGCAGACTAAACAATCCCAGTTCCCTCAGCCTCTCCTCATAAGTCACGTGTTCCAGTCCCCTAATCATTTTTGTTGCCCTCCGCTGGACTCTTTCCAATTTTTCCACATCCTTCTTGTAGTGTGGGGCCCAAAACTGGACACAGTACTCCAGATGAGGCCTCACCAATGTCGAATAGAGGGGAACGGTCACGTCCCTTGATCTGCTGGCAATGCCCCTACATATACATCCCAAAATGCCATTGGCCTTCTTGGCAACAAGGGCACACTGTTGACTCATATCCAGCTTCTCGTCCACTGTAACCCCTAGGTCCTTTTCTGCCGAACTGCTGCCTAGCCATTCGGTCCCTAGTCTGTAGCGGTGCATGGGATTCTTCCGTCCTAAGTGCAGGACTCTGCACTTGTCCTTGTTGAACCTCATCAGATTTCTTTTGGCCCAATCCTCCAATTTGTCTAGGTCCCTCTGTATCCTATCCCTACCCTCCAGCGTAGCTACCACTCCTCCCAGTTTTGTGTCATCCACAAACTTGCTGAGGGTGCAAACCACACCATCCTCCAGATCATTTATGAAGATATTGAACAAAACCGGCCCCAGGACCGACCCTTGGGGCACTCCACTTGATACCGGCTGCCAACTAGACATGGAGCCATTGATCACTACCTGTTGAGCCCGACAATCTAGCCAACTTTCTACCCATCTTGTAGTGCATCCATCCAGCCCATACTTCTTTAACTTGCTGACAAGAATACTGTGGGAGACCATGTCAAAAGCTTTGCTAAAGTCGAGGAATAACACATCCACTGCTTTCCCTTCATCCACAGAACCAGTTATCTCATCATAGAAGGCAATTAGATTAGTCAGGCATGACTTTCCCTTGGTGAATCCATGCTGACTGTTCCTGATCACTTTCCTCTCCTCTAAGTGCTTCAGAATTGATTCCTTGAGGACCTGCTCCATGATTTTTCCAGGGACTGAGGTGAGGCTGACTGGCCTGTAGTTTCCAGGATCCTCCTTCTTCCCTTTTTTAAAAGATGGGCACTACATTAGCCTTTTTCCAGTTGTCCGGGACTTCCCCCAATCATCATGAGTTTTCAAAGATAATGGCCAATGGCTCTGCAATCACATTCGCCAACTCCTTTAGCACTCTCAGATGCAGCGCATCCGGCCCCATGGACTTGTGCTCGTCCAGCTTTTCTAAATAGTCCCGAACCACTTCTTTCTCCACAGAGGGCTGTTCACCTCCTCCCCATGCTGTGCTGCCCAGTGCAGTAGACTGGGAGCTGACCTGGTTCGTGAAGACAGAGGCAAAAAAAGCATTGAGCACATTAGCTTTTTCCACATCCTCTGTCACTAGGTTGCCTCCCTCGTTCAGTAAGGGGCCCACACTTTCCTTGACTTTCTTCTTGTTGCTAACATACCTGAAGAAACCCTTCTTGTTACTCTTAACATCTCTTGCTAGCTGCACCTCCAGGTGTGATTTGGCCTTCCTGATTTCACTCCTGCATGCCCGAGCAATACTTTTATACTCTTCCCTGGTCATTTGTCCAGTCTTCCACTTCTTGTAAGCTTCTTTTTTGTGTTTAAGATCAGCAAGGATTTCACTGTTAAGTTAAGCTGGTCGCCTGCCACATTTACTATTCTTTCTACACATCGGGATGGTTTGTCCCTGTAACTTCAATAAGGATTCTTTAAAATACAGCCAGCTCTCCTGGACTCCTTTCCCCCTCATGTTATTCTCCCAGGGGATCCTGCCCATCAGTTTCCTGAAGGAGTCAAAGTCTGCTTTTCTGAAGTCCAGGGTCCGTATTCTGCTGCTCTCCTTTCTTCCTTTGTCAGGATCCTGAACTCGACCATCTCATGGTCACTGCCTCCCAGGTTCCCATCCACTTTAGCTTCCCCTACTAATTCTTCCCGGTTTGTGAGCAGCAGTCAAGAAGAGCTCTGCCCCTAGTTGGTTCCTCCAGGACTTGCACCAGGAAATTGTCCCCTACACTTTCCAAAAACTTCCTGGATTGTCTGTGCACCACTGTATTGCTCTCCCAGCAGATATCAGGGTGATTGAAGTCTCCCATGAGAAGCAGGGCCTGCGATCTAGTAACTTCCGTTAGTTGCCGGAAGAAAGCCTCGTCCACCTCATCCCCCGGTCCGCTGGTCTGTAGCAGACTCCCACCATGACATCACCCTTGTTGCTCACACTTCTAAACTTAATCCAGAGACACTCAGGTTTTTCTGCAGTTTCATACTTGAGCTCTGAGCAGTCATACTGCTCCCTTACATACAGTGCAACTCCCCCACCTTTTCTGCCCTGCCTGAACAGTTTATATCCATCCATGACAGTACTCCAGTCATGTGAGTTATCCCACCAAGTCTCTGTTATTCCAATCACATCATAATTCTTTGACTGTGCCTGAACTTCCAGTTCTCCCTGCTTGTTTCCCAGGCTTCTTGCATTTGTGTATAGGCACTTGAGGTAACTCGCTGATCATCCCTCTTTCTCAGTATGAAGCAGGAGTCCTGCCCTCTCACGCGCTCCTGGTCATGCTTCCTCCCGGTATCCCACTTCCCCACTTACCTCAGGGCTTTGGTCACCTTCCCCCGGTGAACCTAGTTTAAAGCCCTCCTCACTAGGTTAGCCAGCCTGCTTGCAAAGATTCTCTTCCCTCTCTTCGTTAGGTGGAGCCCGTCTCTGCCTAGCACTCCTCCTTCTTGGCACACCATCCCATGGTCAAAGAATCCAAAGCCTTCGCTCCGACACAACCTGCGTAGCCATTCGTTGACTTCCACGATTTGATGGTTTCTACCCAGGCCTTTTCCTTCCACGGTGAGGATGGACGAGAACACCACTTGAGCCTCAAACTCCTTTATCCTTCTTCCCAGAGCCACGTAGTCCGCAGTGATCTGCTCAAGGTCATTCTTGGCAGTATCATTGGTGTCCACGTGGAGAAGCAGGAAGGGGTAGCGATCCGAGGGCTTGATGAGTCTCGGCAGTCTCTCCGTCACATCGTGAATCCTAGCTCCTGGCAAGCAGCAGACTTCTCGGTTTTCCCAGTCGGGGTGGCAGATAGATGACTCAGTCCCCCTGAGGAGAGAGTCCCCGACCACCACCACCTGCCTCCTTCTCGTGGGAGCGGTGGTCGTGGATCCCCCATCCCTAGGACAGTGCATCTCCTACCTTCCAATCGGCGGAGTCTCCTTCTGTTCCCTTCCCTCAGATGTATCATCTAGTCCATTCTCTGCATTAGTACCTGTGGAGAGAACATGAAAACGGTTGCTTACCTGTATCTGCGTTGCTGGTACATGGACGCTCCCCTTTCTTCTTTTGGAGGTCACATGCTGCCAAATTTCTTCACCGTCCTCCTGTCCCCGCTGCGCAGCCTGCTCTGAATCTTCAGAACGTTGTGCCCGTAGAAGCATATCCTGATGTCTGTCCAGGAAATCTTCAGTTTCTCTTATGCAACGCAGGGTTGATACCTGTTGCTCCAGACCTTGAACCTTCTCTTCCAACATGGAGACCAGCTTGCACTTTGTACAGACAAAGTCGCTTCTGTCCTTGGAAGAAAGACAAACATGGCACATCCAGTGCAGGTCACAACAGCTGAACACCCCCCATCCATATTACCTTCCTTCTACGAGCTTCCTCAGGAGTTGTAGTAACTACTCAGAGAAGCCGGCAAGATGTAAGCCTCAGCGGGCTCTCCCCAGGCAAACTCCCTCTGTTAGCCTCTCTGCTGTTCACTGCTCAGCTGGTTCGCAGCTGACTGGCTTTTTATACAGTCAGGCCCACTCAAGGCTCAGCTGGAACCAAGCACTCCCAATTCACACTTTTCAAACCACACGGTCAAACTGTCCCCACAACAGACACTCAGATACTCACCAACACAGCCCCCTTCATGCAGCCCTTAGCGTACCTCCTCTCAGGCAGATCCCAGGCAAACTCCCTCTGTTAGCCACTCTGCTGTTTGCTGCTCAGCTGGTTCGCAGCTGACTGGCTTTTTATACAGTCAGGCCCACAAATAATAAATTCTGGGTCTCTTCTCTTGCCCTCTCCCCCTACCTGGTGTTTGAGCTTATAAAGTTCACATTTTCAATCTTTATGCAACAGTGAGGCCTAGAAACTTATTGTGAAAGCTGAGATGCTCATATAATCACAGAACGCCAGGGTCTGAGTCTCTAATAAAAATAATAATATATAACAATATTTGTTATTCCTGATCAAATGACATGACTTGGCAGATCTGCTGTTAATAACCACTTTATTACTTATGAGATTCAGACGTGTGTCCTATCAACTTCCTGAGTCTAGCTCCTGTTCTCATGGAAATCAAAGGGAGTTTTGTTTTATTTCAGTGGGAGCATAAACTGGCCTTTAGTGTGTAAATCACAGACTTTTATCAGTTTCCACTGCTCCCTGATTTCAGTAGACCTGGAAATATCATGAGAAGAGGTGGTATGTGAATTCAAGAACGGGGACATGGTTTCAGTTCCTGAGGATTTATGCTAACTGTAAATCAATGCAAAATTATTAATCTTGTAATGATTACATAACCTAGAAAGCTGCAGGTAACATCTCCTGGATCACATCCTATTAATAGAAACCTACCACTAACAATAAAAAAATAACTTCATATATTTGTCAGTCCTGCCATTGGGAAGTCAATCCTTCCAGCAGAGGGAAAGTGTGTATGTATGGTTATCACCAGGTGCTTCAATTCCAGTAGTTAATGTCGTTTTTATTCCAATCTTAAATCTCAAAAATCTCCATATCCTAATGCAATCACTTTGTTCTTCCTGCTGCACCAAGCTCTTCCTCAAATGCTCTTTTGTTTGTCTTTAATTAGAATTTAGAAACTTTGGCCCTGATCCTGCAAATAATTAATCAGTGGGATTACTCATGTGCTTACAGTTAAGGATATGCATGCATTTTTGCAGGATTAAGGCCTAAAACTTCTTTCATGCTGTGCCCTGTTGTTCATAGACATGACAAGTTTTGTATGATATCTGCAATCTAAGGTAACCTGTGTTGCCCTGTAAAATAGAACCACCACAGGGAATATGAAAGGCATAATTTCAGCTTTAATTGCAAATTTTCCTGGACTGAATCATCATCTGTTTTCCAGTTATTCCATAGTTGACTTTAGCCACTTAAATCTGCTCTTTACATTTTCATCATATTATTTTAATTTGCTTTTCTCTGTATCTATGCAAATTCACAATGAAAACACAAGTTTGCTTATTAATGAATGTCTTGGCTTTGACTGCTAAGCACTTGGATTTTGACTGATTGGCAGTTCTTCAATGATAGCTAGAACAAGTGTTCCGGTTTCTTTGATGACCACTGTGTGGAACATAAACCTAAGATGTGTTTTTGCAAACACATTGATAAGAAGAGGCACCAAATTATGGTTTCTTTTTTCATAATACTGTATAGTAAGTCAGATGAACAAATATAATTTTTCTCCCATTGTAGAAAAAATCCATTTGAAAACATTGATAGAGAATATAACAGCTTTTAGCTGTTGGGAACTGGTTTGAATGTGGCTCAAATTTCTTTGATAGTAAATTTTATCCATCTAGATGTTTGAAAATCACTTTGTGAAATGTATTGATTCTCATTCAAGTTCCTATGGACAGGTGTCCACATCTCAAACCATGACTTGGCTATCTTGTCTGCAATCTCAGCTGGGAGAACAAGGGCCAAATGGATGTAGAAACTGAATTTATCCTCTCATCCCTGGAAACACTGCTTCTGTAGTCACAGTTAAGCACATTTAAGAGGAAGCATAAAGAAGGTTGGACTGTCACGGACACAGAAGACTTCAGTCTAATGTGCTTTCAATTTTGTACCTTTCATTCTGAATTCAGTTTAAATAAAATACTAGTACATTTTTATGTACTCTTAATTTACACCTGAGTTCTAAAAATGGACAGATATTAGAATATATTTAAACATTTTAAAGACTTTAATCAATAACTTATTCTTATCTGGGTGTTAACATATGATATGATCAAATTAAAAAAAACAGCACCAAAACAACAGAAATACCCTGCTAAGTCATGGGATAAGAGAAGTTACAGATTCACAGCTAGCTCACATGTGCTTGCAGACCTCATTGTAATAAACGACCAGAGAACAAGACTTTGAAGGAGGCAAAACAGACGTAACACTTGAAAGTGAGAGAGAAAAACCCAATGGGCCAGACAGAACAAAGACCTGAAAAAGGCACAGCTATCAGAGTAATCTGATCCAACGCAATTGTGGTGAGTGAGTCTGCAGTAGCCAGCACTCAGCAGGTAGTATTCTATTACTATAAAGAATCTAGGAACAGTTCTTTAAAGGCATTGAATAATTATGTGCTACTGCTTTCTGTGCGGAACTCAGCAAATCAGTTAATTAAAAATCATCTAAAATATACTTGCCTAAGCCCTACATCTTTTTTTAATGTTGATATTCCCAGACTTTCTTAAAATATGTAACTATAAATTACAAATGGTGGCACTCTATTATGATTTGCTATACTCAGATACCTTGATTACTTCTGTATCAAAATCTTCCCTGTATGCTAGTCGTTATTTGTGTTTTTATTTTTATTGTAATTGTGCTAGGATTAATTGATAAAAGAAAACACAATGGCTTGGGAAATAAATCCCCACCTCTTTAGTTATTTTACACTGTACCTATTGTACAGATCACTAGTCACTCAGTACTTTTGCTTCACACGTGTTGTATATTCCATGCAGCCACTGTAAGACTCATGTATCTGGTGTGTTTGTTAGTTCCCAATTGTTTTCCTTTTTAGGAGCAGTGATGAAGAATTGTATTAGTGAGAGAAATTGTCAGTGATGTAACTGTATGGTTATAGTCAATGCAAGAAAAGCTGCAATAACAACTGTAGTGTAAATGCTCAGCTTCAATAAAGTTGGAAGTATGCATTTTTTATTTGTTATTAGCACTTATCTAATTACCATTGGAACTGCACTCTATTTATATAATAGAAAAGGAAAAGGAAATTAATACAGAAAGGTCCGATGATGAATAGTCCCTTGACCAGACTATAACAGGCTGTGAAATCTTTTAGAGATGTACATTGAATAATTGAATAACTTAGTATCTCTCTGAAGCTTTCTTGAAAATTCAGAAAGGACTATCAACTTCTAAATCTGCAAAGGATATATCTATCTGTTTTCATTACACTGGCAAAGATATGAGCCTGAGACTGCTATATGAATATTAAGGAAACTTCAGAGAACTGCTTCAAACTTTGCTGAAACAATGAAGTATACATGCCAGTATCTTTGATATTTTAAAATCCTAAAGATAGAAAGTTTAAGGATTGCTTCTATGCATATTAGTAAAAAAAATGGGGGAGCTACAAATGGTTTGAGATGTGGGGGGATAATGACAGCCTTCCTTTGTGACCTTGGACAAGTCACTTAGGGCAGTGGTTCTCAACCAGGGGTATTTACAGGGGGTACATCAACTCATCTAGATATTTGCCTAGTTTTACAACAGGCTGCACAAAAAGCACTAGCAAAGTCAATACAAACTAAAATTTCATACAGTCAATGGACCTGGTTATACTGCTCTATATACTATACACTGAAATGTAAGTATAATATAAGTTGACTGATTTTATAATGGTAAAAATGAGAAAGTGAGCAATTTTTCAGTAATAATGTGCTGTGACACGTGTGTATTTTTATGTGTGATTTTGTCAGCAAGTATTTTTTTAAGTGAGGTCAAACTTGGGGTATGCAAGACAAATCAGACTCGTGAAAGGGGTACAGTAGTCTGCAAAGGTTGAGAGCCACTGATTTAGGGCTTGTCCACATGGGGACACTCTGGTAAGTTAATTATCTAAAGGTGTGAATTAAAAGCAGATTAGTTAAACTGCATTACACTCCTGTGTGGACTGTGTGGACTTCTATTTAGAAAGAAAGTGGCCTTCATTCAGTTTCGCTTAATTTTAAAATAGTCTTAATTCAGTTCATTTTAGTTCTGAATGAGTGTGTGCACACAAAGTTTTAATGCAGTTTAATCCACTTTTAGTTCACGCCTGTAGTTAGTTTGGATAAACTTTCCAGAGCGTCCCTGTGTAGACAGGGTCTTAGCCTTTTTGTGCCTTAGTTCCCCATCAATAACGTGGGGGTAATAGTACTTCCTTACCTCACAGACTCATTCAGTTTGTGATTCACTATAACCCCCAGATCCTTTTGAACAATACTGCCACCAAGCCAATTATTTCCCATTTTGCAGTTTTCCATTTGATTTTTCCTTTCTAAGTAAAGTACTTTGCATTCGTCTTTGTTGAATTTAGACCAGTTCTCCAATTTGCCAAGGTTGTTTTGAATTCTAATTCTGTACTCCAAAAGTGCTTGCAACCCCTCCCAGCTTGGTGGCATCCACAAATGTAAATCATGGCACCAGTATTGCCTCTGAAAGCAGTAGGAACTTTGGATTAGCAGATGTATATATGCAAACATGTAACTCTGTACATCTTCTTCATGGACTACCCATCTGATGTAAATGTAAAAGCCATGTTACTCCTTTCAGGTTCAGCTGCATCATGTGCATTCAAAAAAGAGAGGGGGGCATGATGGGCCATAATTTGATAGATGACATTTGGAGAAGTCCAATTTTTTTCCTTTTTGAAGTTCTGAAACTACTGATTTAGAAAGGTTACACAAATGGAGTTTTATAGTGACGCCAACTTGACTGAGAACATGTGAAAAATAACCTGTGAAAATATGCGTGGGAGATGCCATTTTATGAGAAATCATTAGAAATCAGCTTCTTGCCTGAGATTCACAGTAGAATTTGGTCCATAATATATACATAAAAAGCATAAAAAGGCACAGAGATGTTTCATCTCACTCTTTCACATTGTAATTTTAATGTAGACCACTTTTTGAGCTACACTAGATCAAGTCCTTTGGATCTATAGAGAACATGACTAAGGTCCTGGACACAGAGCCATATTCATGCTTGGTGTAACTCAGTGGAGTTACACCAGGCATGAATTTGGCCCAATTTATAACGCCGCTTGCTCTTTCATAGCTCTGTCAGAGTACATTCAAATCTAAAAATAATGTATTTTTCTTTACAAGTTTCTGTCACAAGACATTATATGCACATATTCTACAGGAGGTGTTGTGAGGATAAATATATTAACAATTATAGGGCACGCCAATACTATGATAATGGGAGCCATATAAGAACCTAAAATAGAAACAGAATTTGAGTTTCAATATGAATTTGAGATTATATGGGAGGTCATTAAATAGAACACATTGTCTGTATATGGTATGCTTGAGGATCACCAGAAGATTTGCATAATGCAGCAAGCAGGACTCTGAGATTAGTATATAGATTGAAAAATGCTTCTTTCATTTGACGTCATTTGTATTTCACCTATGTGGTACAAAGTGAATCAAGGAATGAGGGAAATTTTGAGGGGACGAGGGTTGAGGGAAGTAAGACAATTGTGCAAAAGATCTTTTACAAAATCAGCAGGTTTGAAGAAAGGAAGGAAGAGTAGCCTTATAGTACAAATATACATATTCAAATCCTGTTCTTCTCTTTCCTTTCCCCATTGGGAACCAATCGCCTTGAACACAGCAGAATTGGCGTCGTCACGCAAAACAGGGGTGCTGCACGCCAGAGGGCTCATAGTGGGGTTCCCCCTGTGAGTCACTGACAAGAGCTCTCAAGCCTGGAAAGCACTTAGAAGGGCTTCTTGGTGTGGATCTGAGACTAGTCGATCTGCCAGTGCACAGATCCACCATTACAGTACACACAGGACACTACATCCTTGAGGCTACATTAGAAGCAGCAGACTGGCTCTGCAGCAGATAACTTTTAGCCTGAAGGAGTGGATTTATTTTCCATCCCCCATGGCATTTTCATTTTCACAGTTTGAGGCAAAGATTGGTCTTGTAGTCAGTGATATGAGGAAGATGGAGGAACAGGCCTTTTCGTCAAGGTAAACCATCTTCAAACGATCTACTCTTTCAAGACTTTAAGTCCTGGCCTTCACTAGGAAAATAGGTTGGTATAACTACATTGCTCGGGGGTATGAAAAATCCACACTCAGGAGCGATGCAGTTAAACTAACCTGAGCCTGGTGTAGACAGCACTAGGTCGACAGGAAAATTCTCCCATCAATCTAGCTATTGCCTCTTAGGGGAGTGGACAAGAGAAGGCCTCCTGTCAATATAGGTAGCATCTTTGCAGCTGTACTGCCGTAGCATTTCAGTGGAGGTGTAGATGTGACATACCAAGGGTACAATCTAGACTAGTGAGTAGCTGTATCATCCCCACCCTCTAATCTGGGGTGCCCTTTGTACTGTTTTGCTGCTGTAGCCTCCAGTCAGGACTCAAAACAGCCTCCAGCATGCAAGTCACACTCAGTCCCAGATCAGAGGGCAGGGATGGCAGAGCTATTCATTAGTAAGGCTGCGTGTCTGTCACAGAGGTCATGGATTCCGTGACTTTCTGTGACATCCGTGACTTCTGCAGTGGCTGGTGCCGGCTCAGGGGCAGCCCTTGGGCCACCAGCAGCAGTTTGGGTGTGGGAGGGGGCTCAGGGCTGAGGCAAGGGGTTGAGGTGCGGGTGGCGCTTACCTGAGGGGGGGATCCCTGGCTCCCATGGGCATATCCCTGCAGCTCCTAGGCGGAGGGGCCATGGAGCTCCATGCACTGCTGGCACCCGCAGGCACCACCCCTGAAGCTCCCATTGGCTGCGGTTCCCGGCCAATGGGAGCTGCAGAGCTCACGCTTGTGGCGGGAGCAGCACGCGGAGCCACCCTGGCTGCCCCCGCCCCCACTAGGAGCTGCAGGGACATGTGGAGCTGGGTAGCTGGGTAGGAAGCCTGGGAGCCCTGCCATCCCTCTCCCAACGTACCGGGGGGGTCCCAGGTCTCACGCTGCTGCCCCCCCACCAGCACCAATATGGGTCCTGGGCTGTGCACCGCCGCCCACCACCCCCGCAGCACCAGTGGGGGGTTCCGGGCCATCCCCCCATCACCCACGGCATCACCCCCCCCCCCCAAGTTTTAGTTAGGGATATATAGTAAGTCATGGACAGGTCACGGGCTGTGAATTTTTTTTTACTGCCCGTGACCTCTCCATGATTTCTACTAACAATACCTGTGACTAAAACAGTCTTACTCATTAGTCTAGACTGTACCCTGGGTATATCACAGTAGACAGGCCCTAACATTGCAACTGCCTTTCAGACTGACTGAGTCTCTTAAATTTGGAAGGCAGTCAAGCATTATTTTTATTATCCAAGTTAGGTTTGCAAACCACTTTGCTGAAGTCCACTCAGTAGCTATTCAGTCTTTTGGACTTATGTAGAATGCCAATCTATTTTGTTCAGGGTCTTATTTTTTTATTCAGGTAATGGAATCTAGGGAGGCTATGGATTTCAGAAAAATGCATGTAACTAAAGTGTAAGTAAGTGGATGCCCCCATTTGTGAATAGGGCAATTACAGCCAGGTGTTGTTGTTTTAAGCATGGAGTTAAAACATGGAGTTAAGCATGGAGTCGTTTTAAGCATGGTCTATGGCCTCATATGCATGCTAGTGCAGTTTAGATATACACCTGATGAAGTGAAATAATTAAATAATAATTATTTGGTAAGCTCTCTATTCTGCATAATTATGTAAGGTTCGGATGTTTTCAAATTTTTAAGTAAATCAGTTACTCTTACCATATGAACACTATTACATGAGGATGCCATGTATTTGGCATTATTTACTATACCATGTATGTTGAGAACTTTCTATACATTTTAGAATCTTAATTCAAGTACTGTATAGAAAGTGATGTTTTAGATATGATATAATCATTAAGATATTCAAAATAAACCATCTTCTATTTTAGATATATTTGAATTCAAAGGATTTTTATCTTACCTTTCACTGAATGTGTTTAAAGCTTTGTTATCCTACCAATAAATCTTCCAGATTAATCTCTTTCAAGATTAAAATGTCACTCTTCTGAGTCACCCCTACAATTAAACTGGATCATAATCTTTCTTTCCTTTCAAAGGACTGAGTACTGTAATGAAAACTTCTTCCTAAGGTAACACGCCTTTTAAATAGATAAATATTTAACTGTATTTTGGAGAAAAAACATACATTGTTTACTTTCTATGATTCAATGAGTCATGACTTTTTGAGAAAGTGAAGATGTTAGTGAAAAAAATTATATTTCTTAGTAGTTCATTGGAAGTTCAGAAGTGTTGCTTTATAACTTTGGCATTCTATTACTTGTAGAATATGTGCATATAATGTCTTGTGACAGAAACTTGTAAAGAAAAATACATTATTTTTAGATTTGAATGTACTCTGACAGAGCTATGAAAGAGCAAGCGGCGTTATAAATTGGGCCAAATTCATGCCTGGTGTAACTCCACTGAGTTACACCAAGCATGAATATGGCTCTGTGTCCAGGACCTTAGTCATGTTCTCTATAGATCCAAAGGACTTGATCTAGTGTAGCTCAAAAAGTGGTCTACATTAAAATCACAGCGTGAAAGAGTGAGATGAAACATCTCTGTGCCTTTTTATGCTTTTTATGTATATATTATGGACCAAATTCTACTGTGAATCTCAGGCAAGAAGCTGATTTCTAATGATTTCTCATAAAATGGCATCTCCCACGCATATTTTCACAGGTTATTTTTCACATGTTCTCAGTCAAGTTGGCGTCACTATAAAATTCCATTTGTGTAACCTTTCTAAATCAGTAGTTTCAGAACTTTAAACGGGAAAAAATTGGACTTCTCCAAATGTCATCTATCAAATTATGGCCCATCATGCTCCCCCTCTCTTTTTTGAATGCACATGATGCAGCTGAACCTGAAAGGAGTAACATGGCTTTTACATTTACATCAGATGGGTAGTCCATGAAGAAGATGTACAGAATTACATGTTTGCATATATACATCTGCTAATCCAAAGTTCCTACTGCTTTCAGAGGCAATACTGGTGCCATGATTTACATTTGTGGATGCCACCAAGCTGGGAGGGGTTGCAAGCACTTTTGGAGTACAGAATTAGAATTCAAAACAACCTTGGCAAATTGGAGAATTGGTCTAAATTCAACAAAGATGAATGCAAAGTACTTTACTTAGAAAGGAAAAATCAAATGGAAAACTGCAAAATGGGAAATAACTGGCTTGGTGGCAGTATTGCTCGAAAGGATCTGGGGGTTATAGTGAATCACAAACTGAATGAGTCAATGATGTGGTGCAGTTGAGAAAAAGGGTAATACCACCCTGGGATTTATTAACAGGGCTGTTGTATGTAAGACACAGGAGGTAATTGTCCCACTCCAGTCAGCACTGGTGAGGCCTCAGCTGGAGTAGTGTGTCCAATTCTGAGCACAAACATTTTAGGAAATTGGACAAATTAGAGAGAATGCAAAGGAGACTAACAGAAATGATAAAAGTTTTAGGAAACCTGACTTATGAGGAAAGGTTAAAAAAACTGGGCATTTTTAGTCTTGAAAAAAGAAGACTGAGTGGGACCTGATAAGTCTTTGCATATGTTAGTGGCTGTTATAAAGAGGACAGTGATCAATTGTTCTCCATATACACTGAAGGTAGGACAAGAAGTAATGGGCTTAATCTGCAGCAAGGGAGATTTAGGTTGAATATTAGGAAAAACTTTGATTTTCAGGATAGTTAAGCTCTGGAAAGGGTTCCAAGGGAGGTTGTGGAAGCTCCATCATTGGAGGTTTTAAGAACAGGTTTGACAAACCTGAGGGATGGTCTAGGGTGACTTAATCCAGCCTCAGCGCAGGGAGCTGGACTTGATGACTTCTCAAGATCCCCTCCGCAATGTTATGATTCTATGATTTTTGAGACTGGCCAAGAGTGAAAGGGAGTATTTAAAATCCTGTTTCGGATCGGACATGGAAGTGAAGACTATTTTCTCTTCTCCATAATGACATCCAGAAATCTCCTCTATCTAAACTGTTCCAGTTCTGGATAGCTTAGTGAAACCAGGTCATCATTTTCCAGTAGCATAGATGAGTATCTCATTGATATGGATTTCCTAAATCATTCAGAATTAGACTGGGTTAATATCAGTTAGGGCAATGTGTATGGAAGGAACAAACACAAGAGCAGAGGTATTCACACCTCTGTGGTTCAGGAGCCAAATTAGTGATCAGCATTACCCAGAAGAGCCACAGTAGTGTGAATTCATTGTTTCATTTATTATAGTACTATATGTTCATATTTAAACAATATGATGGGAAATATTTAGTTTTTATTTATATATTATTCTCACAGCAAAATGATTTAGTTGGGGATTGGTCCTGCTTTGAGCAGTGGGTTGGACTAGATGACCTCCTGAGGTCCTTTCCAACCCTGATATTCTATTCTATGATAGACCAAGTATTGTTGTTGTTTTATCAACTACAGTTGGTTAATAACATAGTAAGAGCATCCTTATTGGTTAATAACTTAGATTGGTTAATAATTAAATCACAGTGTTTTAATATCATGTGCTGCAAAGAGCCGCTGGAGACGCATTAAAGAGCCACTCGTGGCTCATAAGCTGCAATCCGAGTAGCACCATACTAGGGCATCTTTTTGTTTTCTCCAGTTGAATTTACTGGGATGTTAAATGTGCTGGAGGAACTTCAGATTGCTAATGGAGTGGGACCTATGCCCCAGTAAAATCAAGTGAGGAAATATTGGGGGTGGGACACAGGTAACAGCAACCCTGAAATGAGTGTTCTTGAGGCCACTGATTTTTGGTAACTCTTGCACCAACCGATCCTTTTGCATAAGTTTATTGAGAAAGTGATGCAACTCTCGCAATATCTGAATTCCTTAGGTTTCAGGTTTGAATAGGACACACATGGCCTGGTAGTCTCATTTGCTGATGATCTCTTAGCAATGGACAAAGGTCAGATGTCCACTGTGATTCCTTAAATCTGTTCACAGCCCTCTATTGCTGATTTTGTACTGTTACCGGGATGGACATTATTTTTTTTTGAGTGATTCTGCTTTATTTCCCCCATCAGAGGGATCCCATAGGGTCCTGCTGGCAATTGCTCATCTCTCTTAAAGGTGTTCTTGTTTGGCATTCTGAAGCAAGTGGGGAAGAAAGTGAGATGTTTTGGGCTGTGTGGCACTGTACCTGCATGGTATGCAACAGTCTTTTTTCCCCATCAAACCTGGATTGAACAGTGTTTCTCTTTTTCTAGCATGTGGCCAAGATAAAGTCTTGAGTGAGATGGGCTGAGGGTCAGCGTAGGCAAGACTGAATTGATGCTAATTGATTCAGGGATGGTTCTAGAGAGAATAGTGGGGATAGTGGGTGTGCCCCTACTGCTGAGAGGTTTTGACAAGCTTGGTTTGTAATATAGTTAGTATATTATCCTTGATTGTTGCTGCAGTCTCATGTAGTTTTGTTGCCCAAGAGTTCTGTTACACTTCCCAGGGATATCCAGGGTTGTGAGGCACTTCACCACCACCTGCCCTTAGAGTTAGGTAGCCTTGGTCTATTCCTGCCATGGGTCAGATCCCCAACTCCTCCAGCTACAGCAACTCGAGCACTTTTTGTTAGGGCTCTCAAGCCCCACTGTCACTTACAGGTTAGCAATTGGCACAACCCAACCTTTGAGCCTTCCGAGGGTCTCCCTAGAATGTCCACCTTCTGATCCAGTAGACACACTCAGCATTCACAGAATCATAGCTTCCAAAGAGGTAGTACACACAAGCTTACCAGTTCCACCTCAGATCACCTCTCTGCTTAAACACACAGCACTTAGATGCTTATAGTGAAATCAAGTCTAAGTTTAGTTAACAAAGCCTAGAGATTCAAGTAGTACCAAGCAACAGTACTGGGAATAAATGGTTACATATAAAATAAAATCATAACAGCCATTCTAGAGCCTAGACTTAACAAGATACTCATATCTTGTAGAATATTGCTCACTCCAAATCCTTGCAGTGCTTTACAGCAGGGCTGGCTGCAAGAGGCAAGCACTCTGTCAGTTTGCCTCCTCGATGAAGAATTCAGTGTCCCATTGCACTCCAGGATATACCAGCCCAATCCTTTGTCTTTATTCATAAACAAGACAGCCCCTTGTGTTTATTTCTTCCTGCAGATTTCCACTCTTTAAGATTTCACAGCCATTCCATTCACACCTGGGTCAGTATGCAACAAGGCATGCAATACACAAATGGCCAGACAGGGAGATGGGAGTCAGTTACCTCCTGCCTGAAGGGAACATCTTTGAGGTATGTCACTTCCTGGTAACTTGCCTTAACTCCAAGACCTTACAACCATAATTTTATCTATCTGTCTCCTTAAATATTAACTGTACATACCTTTTGCAGTGATTGATGACCAGTGGTTCTACTGACTCAGTAAAGACCACCCTTTTAACTATTATGCAGATATCTGACCCAGGGGATCCCTGTAAAACTCTGTGCACCCCTGGGTACTCTGTCTATTGGCACCAATGGCCCCCTGAGTGTCACTGTGCCTCAGTGGGTCAGAGCTGAAAATGCCAAATTCAGGACAAACTGCTGAGACATAGGGCAGACTTGCCCCAGACTAGTGGTTATTCTATCATTAGATTATACCAAGCCAGTAACAAAAGTGAACTTGTTCTCACCACACTGGTTAACAAGAGGCCCAAACTGCAGTCTCCTTAGGCATCCCAGCCCTTGGCTCACCACCCAGAAACTGGACTACATGATGAGTGGTTACTGAAAACCAATTTAATCAGATATAGGTTCCTTCCAATCCCAAAAGATCAGCTACTTAAGCCAGGTCAATATATAACTCAAAGATATAATAATAAAAGAAAAGAGTTATTAATGGTACATATACATACAAGTGACTTTTTAGTGTTCATAGATCAGGATCACAGCAGTGATGTAATCAACTGCTATCTTGCAAATGTCCCTCAGGAATTACCCAAACATATGGGGGGACAGGAGGACATCAGTCCTTGTTCAAAGCTTCATTGTTAAAAATCCAGTCCATAGAAATGAAGCAGGAAATAAAGACACCATAGAGATGTCTCATGTGTCTTTTTACATCCTCTGCCATGAGCATGGAATTTTACTGTCCCAAACAAAGTCCACAGCCTCTGTTTGTGGAAAGATACTGGCCCCAGATGAACTCCAGGGTCACATGAACATATCACATGTCCTTACATGCTTTGATGACTCACGGGGGCAACCACTGCCCATATTCTTGCTGAGGCATCCACAGGAAGGCTTACTAGGTGGGATGAGTTTCTTCTATGGCCATTGTTAGAGTGAAGTGTCCTTAATGGGCCATTAACACATAACTGTCTGGCCTTGATGCAAATCTAAGCTGGTGGGTGTTACCCAGGAATACAACACATGTATAAGATACAGGTCCAGGGCCAATATTCATAACATTAGACACAAAGATGATACATGCATATACACACACTTAGCCCTGGTCTACACTGGGGGTGGAGGGAATCTATCTAAGTTACGCAACTTCAGCTACATGAATAACGTAGCTGAAGTTGACGTACTTAGATTGACTTACCATAATGTCTTCACCACAGTGAGTCGACTGCTGCCGCTCCCCCATCGACTCCACCTGCGCTTCTCGCGGCGCTGGAGTACAGGAGCCAACAGGAGAGCACTCGGGTCAATTTATCGTGTCTAGACTAGACGCGATAAATCGATCCCCACTGGATCGATCACTGCCCGCCGATCCAGCGGGTAGTGAAGACATATCCTTAGGAAATCATAACTTTTCCAGTGACATCTTACATGACAATTTGTACAAGATTTGTTGCAATCATACAGCATCACACTGGGTCAGAAGGGCTTTTTTCATCTGTACCTAGTGTAATAATTTATGACCATTTCTCTCAAATATGGAGTTTCCACAGTTATCCATACATTTGTGACCTCCAGATTTAAGTGCTATAACACATTTTACATGGGGCTCTGCATGAAAACTCCACATGGAAGCCTCAACAGGTACATAGTATGTTAGACCAACTGCTTAGTGGTATCTGATGTGGAGAGTCTATTATATCAGCAGACCTTACACTGCACTCAGTTACTTTTGGATGTAATTCAAGGTGTCAATATCGATCTTTAAAGACATACAGTTTGGATACTAGTTTCTTGGAAGGCCGCATCTCTCCCCATTTGCTTCCCCAATAGTGGAAATCAAGTGACCAGACCCTGTTGTCAGTCCCTACATCTGTATGTCTGGGGACTGGTGGCAGAATAGTTCCAGCAGAGGATCCTTGTCTCTGAAAATCTCTTCTCAGTGTTTCTTTACACTTTGGCTTTGTATTATGCCCTATCTACTTGTCCAGGCTGTTGCTGAAATGTGGAGAGTGATATTTTTAGACTACTATTTATTCTGACTCATTTAAAGTAAATATTTGCACTCCGAAACATTATATGGACTTTAGGAGTTATATAGAGTTTAGTTTCCAAACACACATTAGTAACATAGGGAATATATACAGTACCCTGTTCCAAAAGATTTCATGCTATTTAAAGATGAATGAAATCCACTTTCCTCCAACATTCAGTTTGACATTTCAAAAGATACAAAGTGAGATACATTTTATCATCTCACAAATACATCTGTATATCCCTTTGGCTTCCTCAGAAATGTCAGATATCCTAAGATCTGCATTAAGAGAGAGTATTCCTGTTAGTATTTCAGAACTTCAAAGAAGGTAAAGTATGCATATAGAAAATATAAAGAATGCAGGTGCACAAAAATGAAATAAAATACAATGATCAAAGGTCACATACATATTTCCTGCCCCAAAGTGCTCATCCGTTTGTATCTAACAGGTACATAACATTTCTCATTCTGATCAGCTCAACCTCTTTACAGAACATATGCAGGGATCACTTCATCCATCGCTGAAATGCATCCATGTCTAGCCTGGAATGAAAAGCTGTTTAATATAGTTTAGCTATAGAGTGAATTTAGACAGACAATGCGATAATGCACATTGGAGTTTGTCCAAGAATTTGAAGCTATAAACTCCATTCTTCAGATCTTAAATGAAAAAAAAAAATTGGTCAAGTCAGGAGTTTGCTGACTTAACAGGAAGAACACCTCCAGCAGCACAGTGCCACCTAGCACCATACTTGGGCAGTTCAATATTTGCAGTAAGTGGCACCCTTCTTACTCAGTATAATCAACCTCACTTACTACAACACCTTGCCTTTTCTTAGAAAGTCTCTGCTTATGTATTGAGCACTTATTTTGTTTTGATTGGAGCAGTGTGAATAACTGATATATTTTTTTTGTTCACTAACTGATCCAACCAAATGCAAAAATGTGGTTTGGGTCAAACTAAATGTTTTGTTTTTTGAGTTTTAACTTAAAATGAAATTGAAGCAAATTTCAAAAAGAAAAGTCATTTTCAATCAGTGTTTCACTTAGGAAACGTAAAAATGAAACTTTGACTTTTCTGGAATTTTTTCCTACCAAAATATTGGTGGTGCATTCAACATAAATTTGCAAAATGTTTTGGGCAACCTGAATCTGCACTTTTTTTGTTGGAAGAGTTTTGGCTTAAAAACTTCACGCAGTTCTAGTATTGATATTCTTTGGAGGTCTCATATTCTATATTGGTCAACCAAGAGTTCTGCGGGAACTGAAATATTAAATTGTAGAACTACTCGCTGGTGTATGTAACATATTGCTTAAATAAGCTTGGAGGAGATGCTGGCAATTACAGGTTGGTAAGTCTAACTTCAGTACCAGGTAAATTGGTTGAAACTATAGTAAAGAACAAAATTATCAGACACGCAGATGACCATGGTATGTTGGGAAAGAGTCAACACAGCTTTTGTAAACTGAAATCATGCCTCACTAATCTATTAGAATTCTCTGAGGAGGCCAAACAAACAAGTGGACAAGGGTGATCTAGTGGATATAGAGTACTTGGACTTTCAGAAAGCATTTGACAAGGTCCTTCACCAAAAGCTCTTAAGGAAAGTAAGCAGTCATCAGATAAGAGGCAAGGTCGTCTCATGAATCAGTAAGTGGTTCGAGGGTAGGAATATATGGTTAGTTTTTACAGTGAAGAGAGGTAAATAGCAGGGTTCCCCAAAGATCTGTACTGCGGCCAGTGTTGTTCAACATATTCATAAATGATCTTGAAAAAAATGGTTAACGGTGAGGTGGCAAGTTTGCAGACAATACAAAATTATGCAAGATAGTTAAGTCCAAAGTGGACTGTGAAATTTGCAAAGGGATCTCACAAAACTGGGTCACTGGGCAAGAAAATGGCAGATAAAATTCAGTGTTGTTAAATGCAAAGTAATGCACATTTTAAAAACATAATCCCAACTATACATACAATATTATGTGGTCTAAATTGGATTTATCACTCAAGAAAGAGATCTTGGAGTCGTTGTGGATAGTTCTCTGAAGATGTCTGCTCAATATGCAGCAACAGTCAAGAGTTAACAATCTTAGAACGATTAAGAAAGGGAAAGATAAGACAGAAAATATCATAATGTCCCTCTCTAAATCCATGATATGCCTATACCTTGAATACTGCATGCAGTTCTGGTCACCTCATCTCAAAAAGATACTAGATTTGGAAAAAGCACAGCGAAGGGGAACAAAAATGAATAGGGGCATGGAACAACTTCCATCTGAGGGAAGATTAAAAAGATTTGGACTGTTCAGCTTGGAAAAGAGATGACTAAGGAGATACGATAGAGATCTATAAAATCATGAACAGTGTGGAGAAAGTGTTATTTATCCCTCACATAACACAAGAACCAGGGGTCACCCAATGAAATGTATAGGCAATACATTTAAAATAAACATCCGAAAATACTACTTCACACAATGCATAGTCAACCTGTGGAACTCATTGCCAGGATATTGTGAAGGTCAAAAGTATAATTGAGTTAAAACAATAATTTGATAAATTCGTGGAGGATAGGTCCATCAGTGGCTATTAGCCAAGATGGTCAGGGATGCAATCTCATGCTCTGAGTGTCCCTAAACCTATGAGTGCCAGAAGTTGGGATTGGATGACAAGGCATGGATTACACTATAAATTGTGTTCTTCTATTCATTCCTACTGAACCATCTGGCATCAGCCACTATTGGAAGACTGAATACTGTGCTAAATGGACCATTGGTCTGTCCCAGTATGACCATTCTTATGTTCTCATAGTTAATATTGCTGGTCTTTTGAATTCTCAGAAAATTACTGTATAAAGGGATATGGCTGTAGATTTAATATGCTGTATAAAATATCCCATTAAAATCCACTACCTTTTTCTGTAAGAATTTGAAATCTGACCTTTACAACTTTCCCTACTTTCCTTCTTTCTGCAGTGACTTAAGGTATAAATTACTGTGTAGGATATTACAATGCAATCTCAATCACACACGACTTATTTTGACAGGATCAACAATATCATCTGAAGACTTTTCAATGCTAATGCTTTCCTTAGTTATAATGCTTGAATAAGCTGCATCACATAAAAGCTTTCTTTAAAATTACGCACAATAGAAACAACCACACAAGGAGAAGGCTAAATGTTTTGAAGGCGTAATGGCCTTTACAAACAAATTCAGAATAAAGGGAGGGTAGGGGTTTTTTTTTATTATTTTTTAAAATTTTTTTTACCATCACTTGCAAGACACACAAGACTTCTTTTCCCATAGTTTAAATTGAGACATCCTTGTAAATCATCTCTCTGAGTTAATATGTATGACCTATTTTCTAACAAGAAAACATATCAGGGTTTTAAGGGTTTATGAATATACGCTGGATTGGTGATCTGTTGAGAATATAGGATGCTACTAGGCAAGAAAGAGTGGTGAATTAGGGCAGAATTTTCAGAACACTAGAAACCTGTCCAATTTTCAAGAATTGACTTTCAGAGGGATTTCCTAAATCACACACACATTTGAAACTTTAATCTGTACTTCATCAGCTGTGAAGCCACAATGTAGATGTAGGGTGGGATTTTCAAAACTACTCAGCATTGACTTAACTCTGCTTTCATTTAAATAAATTATAAAACTCCTGTTAACTCAGTGGGACCTGAGTTAGTTAATGCTGAATACTCTTGAAAAATCTCTCTGTAGAGTCGTCTTCCCATGGGAAACTGGTGCCAATTTGGGTTTCTCAGACTGCCCCAAGACTCTTCTTTGGGTCTGGTCTATTAGATAATACAGTTTAAGTTTTGTCTTAAACCAAAACTAGTCTTTCCCCAGCTTCACAGTTTCTTCAGCTCCTGGCTGGTAACCGGGGTGGTGGAACAATTTTTATAGTGGGGGTGCTGAGAGCCATTGAACCAACCTGTAAACCCTGTATTTGATGGAAACCACTTCAAGCCAGGGTTGTGGCAGTACCCCTGCAATGCTAGTGCCAGCACCTATTCTGGTAACAGATTTTTTTCCAAAAATACAAGATCTGCTGCTGGCATTTCCTCAAGCGTCTTCAGGTTTCTATTCCTCTTACACCTCCTTCCCTCCAGGTAGTTCCAGGCAAGCCTTATTATTTGCTTGCTGTGGAGAGCAACTTTCCTGGTGTTCTGTGATTCCTGGGTCCACCGCAGCTTTCTCTCCTCAGTTATCCTTGTATCTGGGCTTCAGACTCCAGCTTGCTCTCAATTCCCCAGATCCTTCTAAGCAGGGGATCTCAACCAGATCCACTTTGGACTTCTCTGGAGAAGCCTTCCCCCTAACTACATTCTAGCTCTTTGTCTTCCCCTTTGAGATGGAACTGGCTTGAAGTCTCCTATCTAGGCTACCATCATATGCTTCCAGATCACTTGACCTCAGCCACTGGTGCAAACCAATGGCCTGGGACAACATGACAAAGCACAGGTGGGGCTGAAGCCAAATCCCTTAAAGGGCTAGCCCACACTGTGACACTCACCCATTCTGTATATGCCCCTATGACAGGTATGACATTTTTATGCAATATTCTGGGCAAACCTTATTGAATAAAATTTATGTATCATTGTGGGCCAGGGACTTTATGTAATTCCATGGGGAAGAGGGACCACAGTGCTCCAGGAACTCAGAACAGTGGGCAGTGGTTAGGCAAATTAACTCAGGCTGTAACATGTGCACCTGGAGAGAAACTTGCATACACTTATTCAAACTGGATTCTCCGGGGACCAACAGACGAAAAAAAGGACTTTTGGTTAAAGAGCTTCAGTTAAAACTGGCTCCAGGCCTTTTCTGCTGCAACCAGTGGATAGGACCTTCTGTTCAAGCAGGGCCACCCAATTCTTCCTGGGAATGGTTGGAAACCTTAGAAAAACCACTTCGTAGGGGCTGAAGGACTGTTCATAGGCCAGAGCCCTTGCTGGAGTTGAGGTAATCTCTGATAAGCTTATTAGCAAGCGTGAAGTTTCTTTGATTGTTTTATGTTTTCTCTGTAATCATTTTACCTTAATAAATGGGCTTATTAAGAAAGAGCTGGGTGACAACTTAACTATGGCAATTGCTCCATTTACTATCTCTGAGGAGAAAAGTAAAGAAGCCCTGCTTAGGCAGTCTGACTTTGCTGCGGGATTCATGGGGTAAGCAGGGAACTTTGCAGCCTGGAAATACCCCAGTCAGGAGGGAGACTCACATGTCTATGACCAAGACAGGCAACATTTGGGGAGCTGGAAGCCGGGGCGAGAGTGCCCTTGCTGGACCATGAGGGGGAAATACAGGTGCAGTTGCCCTAAACAATGATTCTCTCCCCACCCCCCAAAAAAAACCCAACCAAAACTCATATGGAGATGCAGACAGATGGAATGTTCAAGTTTTGAGTTGTATTTTATTTGTCTTGACAGTCTTGTGAATGGAAAAGAAGATTTCAGAGTAACAGTCGTGTTAGTCTGTATTCGCAAAAAGAAAAGGAGGACTTGTGGCACCTTAGAGACTAACCAATTTATTTGAACATAAGCTTTCGTGAGCTACAGCTCACTTTATCGGATGCATACTGTGGAAAGTAGAGAAGATCTTTTTATACACACAAATTATGAAAAAATGGGTGTTTACCACTACAAAAGGTTTTCTCTCCCCCCACCCCACTCTCCTGCTGGTAATAGCTTATCTAAAGTGTTCTTGACGGCTTGTAGAACACTATCCCCGATAATGTCATGGCTAACCTGGTGGCTGAACTTTGTGACTTTGTCCTTACCCATAACTATTTTACATTTGGGGACAATGTATACCTTCAAATCAGCGGCACTGCTATGGGTACCCGCATGGCCCCACAGTATGCCAACATTTTTATGGCTGACTGAGAACAACGCTTCCTCAGCTCTCGTCCCCTAACGCCCCTACTGTACTTGCGCTATATTGATGACAGCTTCATCATCTGGACCCATGGAAAAGAAGCCCTTGAGGAATTCCACCATGATTTCAACAATTTCCATCCCACCATCAACCTCAACCTGGTCCAGTCCACACAAGAGATCCACTTCCTGGACACTACAGTGCTAATAAACGATGGTCACATAAACACCACCCTATACCGGAAACCTACTGACCGCTATTCCTACCTACATGCCTCCAGCTTTCACCCTGACCACACCACATGATCCATTGTCTACAGCCAAGCTCTGCGATACAACCGCATTTGCTCCAACCCCTCAGACAGAGACAAACACCTACAAGATCTCTATCAAGCATTCTTACAACTACAATACCCACCTGTGGAAGTGAAGAAACAGATTGATAGAGCCAGAAGAGTTCCCAGGAGTCACCTACTACAGGACAGGCCTAACAAAGAAAATAACAGAACGCCACTAGCCATCACCTTCAGCCCCCAACTAAAACCCCTCCAACGCATTATTAAGGATCTACAACCTATCCTGAAGGATGACCCAACACTCTCACAAATCTTGGGAGACAGGCCAGTCCTTGCCTACAGACAGCCCCCCAACCTGAAGCAAATACTCACCAGCAACCACATACCACACAACAGAACCACTAACCCAGGAACCTATCCTTGCAACAAAGCCCGTTGCCAACTGTGCCCACATATCTATTCAGGGGATACCATCACAGGGCCTAATAACATCAGCCACACTATCAGAGGCTCATTCACCTGCACATCCACCAATGTGATATATGCCATCATGTGCCAGCAATGCCCCTCTGCCATATACATTGGTCAAACTGGACAGTCTCTACATAAAAGAATAAATGGACACAAATCAGATATCAAGAATTATAACATTCATAAACCAGTCGGAGAACACTTCAATCTCTCTGGTCACGCGATTACAGACATGAAAGTTGCGATATTACAACAAAAAAACTTCAAAACCAGATTCCAGCGAGAGACTGTTGAATTGGAATTCATTTGCAAATTGGATACAATTAACTTAGGCTTGAATAGAGACTGGGAGTGGCTAAGTCATTATGGAAGGTAACCTATTTCCCCTTGTTTTTTCCTACCCCCCGCCCCATCCTCAGACGTTCTTGTTAAACCCTGGATTTGTGCTGGAAATGGCCCACCTTGATTATCATACACATTGTAAGGAGAGTGATCACTTTAGATAAGTTATTACCAACAGGAGAGTGGGTTTGTGTGTGTGTCGGCTGGGGGAGGAGGAGAAAACCTGAATTTGTGCTGGAAATGGCCCAACTTGATTATCATACACATTGTAAGGAGAGTGATCACTTTAGATAAGCTATTACCAGCAGGAGAGTGGGGTGGGGGGAGAGAAAACCCTTTGTAGTGGTAAACACCCATTTTTTCATAATTTGTGTGCATAAAAAGATCTTCTATACTTTCCACAGTATGCATCCGATGAAATAAGCTGTAGCTTATGAAAGCTTATGCTCAAATAAATCGATTAGTCTCTAAGATGCCACAAGTACTCCTTTTCTTTTTGCGAATATAGACTAACACGGCTGTTACTCTGAAATCTGTGAATGGAGGCCAATAACAACTGTTCTTCTTGTGTTTAAATAGTTCAGAAAGTTAATTTCAAGATAAAATTAGTTTACATAAGAACTCACTGACTAGAATGTGAGTCTAACTAAAAAAAAAAAGTTGTGAGCCTTCTCTCTGAATTTTATTGCTTTTATTTTAAACAGCACCTGCCATTTCAATGAAGGCTTTGAAAAATATTCTTTTTAGAAAAATGCCACCCATATATTTTATTTTTCTTTTTATTATGAAGGCCATTTGCATGAAAATAGTATATTTTGTTTCTTAAGAGTTCATCTTCTCTTGCTGCTTCCTCCTCATTTGAAGTCATCATAATCTTCACAATAGATTGATGTGGAAATCATTGTGATATCACAAAAGAAGGATTATGACTCCAGTGGGGTATAAGCAGCAGGAGCTGATGAACTCTTAAAGAAGAAAGACACTGTTTCCATGCAAATATGTTTAAAAATAAAGTATAAGGGAGAAGCAATACTGAATATAAAGTATGTAAAAAAACTTTCAGAATTTCTGCTATGGGCCAAATTGTGATGTGATATTACTCACACTGAACAGTATCTTAAACCATGAACTGTCCTGTTGAAGTCAGTGGGGCTACTTGTGTAATAAGGTACTTACTCAGTGTAAGGAAAGGTGTCACAATCTGACCATAAACTATTAGGAAGTGCTTTGCGGGTCAGTGAAATACTCTTTTTTACCTACATTTTTGTATGGGTTTTTAATTAATACTAGTATAAACAATTATTTTGGAGAGAATTTTTTGTTTCTTCCCCTCTGCTCCACATAAAGTGATTGATTGTGTAATGACTCTGCAGGAGTAGTCATTACTACTTTGTGGGAAGCATCACCATTGTTGGGATCCTTAAATGTACATGTTTAAAGGATCTAGAATTAATAACTGTGCCAATTCATAACATACAGTACATGTAGCTCTGTTATTAACATTGTACCTGGTTCCCCATTTCCTTTGAACTGCATGTCTTAATGGAATGCTTAGGAAAGATGTCACTTTTATTCCACAAACTCCCATTGAAATCAATGTGATGTTTTTAAAAATTGATGTACATTATCTCTGAGTCTGAATGGACAAGATAAACAATACAATTTTTATGCCATTACATATTTTATATTGATCAAAAATAAAACCAATGCAGGAATAATAAGAAAAATAGGAAATTGAGTATACAATACAGTAGACAGTTGTCACTGCTTTTTTGGTATTCAGTTCATTTAATTTTCATGTACCATCTTCTTCCATGTTCTATAATCTTGATTCTATTTCTTTTGTTATTTAGAAATTGTCTCTTCATCCCCCCCTTATTTTATAATGAATTTTACATGTTTATAACTGTCAGTCACTGATAAGTCTGTAATTCATTCCCTCACAAGCAAGCCCACTACCTCTTTCTATTATTTTAATATTTATGCAGCTTTTTTATGCCACTTTCTCTGCTAACAAACATTTCAGGTGTTGGGGGATTTTTCTCTTGAAGCTTTTGTTAAACTAACTGTGAGTAGAACACCCCAGTATTTCTATTTTTTTGACAGTTCCAGAACAGACCTGAAATTTCCATTATAATTTGAGCCTTTCCATTCTAGATTGTTCCCGTTCCTTCATTTTCAGCCTATGTGCTATGTACAGCATAGGTAGTGAGATTCAAATGTGATATATGCACCTCTGACACTACAGTTGTAGAGGCGGGTATGGCAGAAGTCAGGGAGAAGCACAAGTCTTTGTGGAGACGCTGTGTTGTGGGTGGCAATGTGCACAGATTGTCAAAGAAATTCCATTCACAAGGTTGCACTGGTAACTTGTAAAGCAAAGTACCATTCAAAGGGAAGAAGTTCAAGTATAAACACCATATTCTAATTACTTTATCTTTAAATTATGGATAGATTAATTATTTCAAGATGTGTTAAGATAATATAGAAATTTCAGCAATCAATACATCTTGCCCAATGTGCATTTAGGGCCCACACAATATAGATAATATAGTATTTGACTCAGTATTTTAGATAGTGTTACCAATCATCTTGCTATTAGATATGTTTAGTGGGAGTCCACGTCTTGTCCAGAGGGGCTCAAGCTTCTTTAATTTCCTCCATTGTCTCCTCGAGCTGTCAGCCAACCCCACTTCCTTCCATGAGATTTTCACCACTTTCAGCCACCTTCCTATATATAGTAGGAAAGTTGATTTATTGCCACTATTCCCAGCTGCACTGTTCTCACATTCCTAGGATGGACTCTAGGTGAACCCCCATGGGGGCAAAAACCACACAGGCAGTTTCCTGACTCAGAAATCCCAAGCGACCCCTCCCAGCCAGCCATGTACCCAAGAAGAAGCTTCTAACACCCAGTGCCTGCGTCAGGAATCTTCTGGGAAACCCTAATGCTGCATGTAGCTTAGCTTGCAATGCTGTGATGGCTGTGATGCCAACCCGGATCAATAGTCACACAATACCCCTTTAATAGCTCTCTGGCTGCAGGGTTGTATGACATCTCTGCTTTCTATGGGGTTCTTACAGTGGGTAACAACAACGACCAATGAGACTTAATGTAACCATTAGGCCCTTTCATAATAACAACTGTAACTGTACTAGCTCTGGAAGGCTCACTAGACTGATAAGTTTTGATAACCTATTTTGTCATTAAAGTAAACAGATATGATTCAAATACAAAAGGTGTAGATTTATTGAATTTAAAAGGTGCTATTTTTACATGGTCACTATCCCCAGTAAAACAGTACTTTATATAGTAATTATATACTATAAATATATAATAATATTGTGGGTTATTCTGGGGATTAGCTCTTTTCCAGGTCAGAAACCTACCCTTGCATATCTTAACCCATTATCCTCTTTCTCACTCCAGGGCTCCTCTCACTCCAGGAGCTGCAGCTTCCTCTCCGTGACTCAGGCTTCTGGCCAGATCACTATATGGTTTCCTCTTCCAGGGTATAGTGTCTCACGGGACCTATTGTCAGTAGCTGGTAGAGGAACCCAGGTGCACCCACTCTTCCAGGGTCCAGCCCAGGGATCCTACAACACACAGCCAAGGTCTGTGCAGTCCCAAACCTGAGTGCTTTCTCCCTGGGCTACTTCCTACTCCCATGGGCTTTCTTATCCACCCTTCCCTCAGGGCCAGGGTCCCAGGGTTCTACTCTTTCTCTGGATTCTCTCATTCCCTCTCCAATGCACAGAGGATGACTGCAGACTTCCTCACTACCACACTTTCTGTTGCCAGCTTCCTGGCTTTATACTAGTCCAGCCCACACCTGCTCAGCGGAGCTTCATCTTCAGCTTCACCAGGGGTTGCTTCTCCAGACTAGTCCCCTCACGTGTTGCCTAACTCATTCTTTCTCAGCTTCCTTAACCTTTTCAGTGCTCATATGGGGTGACCACCCCATTACAATGTAGTTTTAATTGCCTTTGCTTTTACTGTGCAAATGTCTTTCATTAGTATGTCATTTGAGTTATGTTATGATGCCAATCAGACTTGTCAAGATAAGATAGTACCTTTCTGTTCTCTCCCTTACATCATAAACTCCTACTGGTCTCCCCAGAGGAAAGAAAATGCATAATGTGTCATTTATGACTTGTTGCATGCACACGTTCGTTTATTTTTGTATGAATGAATTTGAATGTTACATAACATAATGCTATTGATTTGGAATTTGATTTTAGGAAGCTGATCTTTGTAACTTGATTTTTCTCTCCTGCAGTGTGATGTTTGATCCAATATTTATGTTCAGGAAAATGGAAGCAGTGATGTTTTTAAAATAGAAAAGTGTATAACTTGCATCTTAACAGATGACACTCTTCATTAACTGAACACATTATCCATAAATGAAACCAAATTTCATGTAAGTTACAAAAATCATGTAACATGCCAATTTTGTGCTGCTTATACAACATTACTATGTAACAATGCAGGTTTCTAGGGCTTGAAATGAGACACTTGATCAGTATAGGGATGTTTGGAGTGAATGCAATCTAAAAAGGGGACAAAAATAAGGAAAATTATATACAATCACAATGAATAAAAAGTGTAGAACAGTCAAGGGTGTGAATTATTTTAGTTTCTGTTCTAATGTATGGTGTTTGAGTGTAAATCATATCACTGCTGAAGCTGACACTGACCTTGCTCACATTACAAATCATTGCAAGACATGTAATGATGATTTCATTATCACATCACTCTTGGACTGATTTTCCATTATACAGGGAACAAAAGAGTTTTTTCATCAGTCTCAGGCTTGTGAGAGTTTGTGCTCCATCTCGTTTTTCTAATTTTAAAAAAATATAAATTGATGGACAAAACAAAAGATCTCATTCACCACAACCTATGTATTTATCATTTCTGTAGGTATCTCAAGATAGACTCTGAAATAAAAGCTACTCACAGTGTGCACAACGTCTGGGGTTCTTAAACTCTCTCTTCAAGATTCTTGTAACCTGTCTCTAATGGTAGAGATTCCAGATCAGTATTTGTCAGAAACAGACTGAGTTTGCTTATCATTGTTTAGTTAGAGCTTCATCACATGCCCCTTTCTCTCTTACCTGACTGTTCAGTGACCCAACCAGAAAGGCAGCAATTTTATAGCATCAGAAGTGGTTATTATGAGCATCAGCATGAGAAGACCCAGACAGAGGCAGCACTACTGTACTCTGATATAAAACTCACTTTGCTCTTGCTTTGGTGATAAATAGGGACTGAGTACAAGTTCACTCTCATATTTGCATTGTTCTTTAATTCTTTTAGCAATAAAAGGGATTCTTTGGAAATTCAGAATCATACAGGGCCTGATCCAATGCCCCCCCTGAACTCAGTGAGGACCCTTTAATAAGAATTGGATCAGGATGAATTTAACCAAACTATGCAAATATGTAACATCTGTTTGGATTCCTTTTTTTGGTGACCACTATAAATAATGCATCAGTTTAGCTGCTAGAGAAGTTACCCCAAAGATGATGTTACAGGTACAGATTAGTGTATGTCTGTGTATGTCTATATCAATCTGAAACACTGTTCTGAACTGTCTTGTGCCCTTCACTTTTTCACTGTAGCCTCCATCTTGAGCTGGACACCTGGGAGGTATTAGATGAAATCCTGACACCTAGCAGAGGAGCTAACAATGGCAAAACCATCAACTTGCCTCAGCCTTGATGGTCCATCGTTCAAATGAATACACCCTAGAACAACAGACTGGCTGTAGTCCAGGAAAACTAGTTTTCCCAGTTGGGAACATGGCTGGGTGGGAAAGCAGGAGTCGAGTAACTGATCTGATGTTTGTGGCGGGGGTGAAGCTGCTCTGGCAGGGGGCACCTGACATAGGAGGCCAGAACTCTATTTAAGTCCCGGATCTTCTTGAGCCAGCACCCTCTCACCAGCCATCCATCAGCTTACAATAGGAAGAGTGGGGTGCAGGTGGGGTCTGGGACCCTGAAAGGTCACTAACCAAAACCCAAAAGGATCTTGAAGCATTGAAGACACTGAAGGGAGGGGTTTTCCATGCAGCTGTTTGTTATTTTTGCCTAGGTCTGTAACTCTCGTGCTTGGTCTGAGTAAAGTGTCTGGTGTAGAGGTTCCTTGGCAAAGTCTGTGTGTTCCCCTGATTTAACTGTCATGAGATTCTTGAGTGGTTAAATAATAAACCAAAGTCCCCACAAGGGTAGAGCTCTGGTGGACTTCAGTATAGGAGAGACCATAGGGTCCCACTTCCCAAGAAAGTGGTGCTAGACAGGAGAATGGTACCTCATAAGTGAAAGGCTCAGAAAGGCTGGACTTCGAAACAGTGTCTGCATACAAACGCTGATCCCGTAGGCTTAAAAGCATTTGGAATGCAAGGGTTAGTTCCCATACTGCAGCCTGGTGTCTCCCAAAAGAGGGAGCTCAGCATGTAACAGTGCCATTTGACTCTTGGTGACTAGGGAGGAGTGAATGATTTGATTTTTTGCAGCTTCATATCTGGATATCAGACAAAAGCAATGATTATTTCGTTTATTATTTGTTTGAGTTCAAGAATTTCTCAGATATTTTCAGGTTTTAAATTTCAGCAATTTGAAACATAATATAATGAGATCTTAAGCTTCTAAAAGCTGTTTTGAGCTGTGTGCAGTGTAAGATGTTCTTAACAGCCACAGAGAAGTAAGTTAAGTAGTTTGTATTTAAAAATGCAGCTATTCACCAGTAAACAGGTGGTATCTGCTGAATGAGAATTGACATAGGTGTTCATCTTGCTCTCTGTTTCCTACTAAAGAGCCTTTAGCTTTCAGTGTTAAGCCCATTTGACACTGCAACTCTTGGGAGAAAAGACGGGCTTTTAGAAGGCCATCTCATGAAAGTGAAAATGCTCAAAACAGATTTATTTACAAAAATATGATTCTTCACAAATTGTAATGACACTGTCTAGAAAAGACATGGCACAGCTATAGAACATTTCTTCTGCTATTGACTGGTGAGATGGAATATAGTATAAAACACACTCATTGTCATGTGTCCTTGACAGCAGAATTCAAAGCTGATACTCAGCTGGTGTAAACTGACATAGCTCCATGGATGTAGGTTGTTTTACTGTGGATCTGGCACAGTGTCCATGTAACAGGGCGGGGACTCACCACCGTGGTGCCATCTGCTGGGGAATTATTTCAGTCTTTTCACAGGGCGCCCTCCTCCAGTGGTGTCTCACCACTGTCACTTCTGTTCCAGACCCATGTTGCCTCAAAGATCATGGCATCCTCTTCAGGACACAGCCCTCCAGCCATTTCTTTCCGTTCTCCCCCATTTCCGGGGGAACAGCAGTCCTCTGTCCAGCCACTCCCCTCAGTGGCAAACTGCAGCCCTTCACTGGCCACTCCCCACAGTGGCAAGTGGGGGTGAGGCACAGTGGAAACCCAGGCCCGCCCACTACTCCAGGTTCTGACACAGGGACCCTGTAGGCGGTAGCCACGTGCTGAGTCTCCTTCAACCCCTGCCGTCTGTTTCCCTGGGCCACTTCCCCGTAGCCCTAGCACCTTCTCCGCCCCTGTATCGGGCTGCAGTCTTTCAGCCAGTCAAGCTGGAGCTCTCGCTCGCTCGCTCGCTGGCGCTGGCTCTCTCTCTCTCTCTCTCTCTCTCTTCCCCCCCCCCCCCCCCCCCCCCCCCCCCCGGACCAGGCCCAGCACTGCTCTATCCAGAGTGCTGGTGGTTCCCTCAGCCCTTCAGGCACCCAGTCGTTTCTCCCTAGGCTCCGAAGCGGGAACTACCTCCTCTGCCCTCCAACTCTCTTTATATATGGGTCTGCTCTGACCTGATTGGCTTCTCATTGCAGCCCCTCTCTGATTGGCTGTCTGCTGTGCAGCCTCCCCAGGGCTGCTTTTCTCCACCAGTGTGGGGCAGACGCCTCATCACAGTCCATAACAAGTCAGTCTTTTAGAGGGCTATTATATCAGCCACTGTTTTAGGTGTGTAGCTAGTCACAGCAAAGTGGCTTGTGGTGAGCAATGAAGCTATATATTGGGTTTTTTTCTGTGGTTATTATATGTTTTCTCCTAACTTATTTTGATTGTGTCCTCAGTTCAGGAAGGCATTTTTATTCAGTTAAAAGCAAGTGCTTAAATGAAAGAACAGACGTAAGTCCCATGGAAGTCAGTGTTAACCACTTGCTTAAGTGTTGTACTGAATAAGTATGGATTTAAGAATATGTTTAAATGATTAATTATGGGCCTAGTTCAGGAAAGCAATATAAGGGCTTTTCTAAACAGTCTGAGGCATGCTTGGGTGTGAATCTACTCTGCACTATCCTGCCATGGACGAGCTGTCCCTGTGGGCCCTGCTAATGTGCATTAACAGTTCATGTGCTTTGATGTTGTCCTGTTTCAAAGAGGATTAGCTCACCAGGATGCACGCACACAGTCTGGAAGGCTAGTGTAGGTTGGACTCACCCCCCCACTCATCTTGTTATGAACTAAAAATGTTTGTGTAAACAAGCCCTGTTTTAGGATTCAATGTAATTAACTCTGTCCCTGTTCAGGTTAGCATGTAAGCAAAGTAAAGTACATGTTTAACTACTGTTCTGAATAGAGGTGCATTCCTGAATGAAGGCCTAAGTTGTTAGAAAACTTGACAGCTATAACAACTGTAACAGACCAGAAGCTACATACATGTTCTTTAGCTTAGACTGATAGGTACCTAGCTTAATATATTTATTTGCTCTCTTTTTTTTTTTAATGTTTTACTAGGACATATGTCAACCACCACTACAGTAATGGACAACAAGAATGGGTCAGTTCTCACGCCACCAGTGAAAGTGGGAAAGAAGTCAGTTACAGAGGACCTAATGACGACATTCAGCTCGCCAGCAGCATGGCTTCTTGTTGTTGCTCTGATTGTTACCTGGTCAGCAGTAGCTATTATCATGTTTGACCTGGTGGATTACAAAACCTTTGCAGGTAAGGCCACTCAAATTCTGTTTAACATCTCATATATTTATGACCAAAATGTGCTGTTTATATTTTATGTACACTGTATATTATATACACTTGGATGCACCTCAGCTTCTTTGATCCAGTCAGGTGAAAAGAGAAAGCCCTGATCTTGCAAGAAATGCTAGACTATATTCCATATATTCAATTTATATTCCATACAGCTTTGCATTTTTAAATTGCAAGGAGATTAAATTTTAAAAAGTAATTGTAATCTTTAAAAGTCTTGTTTGTCATTCTCTTAGCCATCTAATTTATGCTGAAGTACTCATCCTATGGGCATTTGTAAACCTTGTTTTTATGGAGGCTTTGCTAGCAATGATAGTGTTAAAGTTGCATTGAGATTTGCATTTAAAGCAGGACCCAGACCCCTCTGGTTCTTCAGCATGAGCATGGGTATATCTGAGCTATGAAACAGTGTGTAGCCTTAACTCTGAGCATAAATGCAACACATTAAAATTTCAGTTCTACATAAAAATTACTACTAAACATAGAACAATCACTAACAGATCATTCATTCACATACATTTTCCTTAATATTACAGAAAACATAATATAGCAATCACATGCAATCTGACACTTAGAGAAACCAATAAAAACACACATATAATATAATATAATTTATGCAAGCCATGTAAACTTTAATACTTTACCATATAGAACCAGATCCTTGGTTGGCATAAATTAGAGTAGCTACATGGTCTTCTATGTAGCAACTCTGATTTACACCAGTTTAGGATCTGGCCAATAACCAGTAAATGTGGTCCAAGCTCAAGAGTATTGGTCCAAGTATGGTCCAAGCTCAAGCTGGTTGTACAAGATGAGGGTGGGGTTACATGACCTCTGAGGGTGGTGGAAGAATGGTAATTGAGGTTGAGAAGAGGAAGTGAAGTCTAGAAGAGGTATTGAATTACTGAACTCATTACTTCCTGCTATTTATGGTTTGTGCTTAGCAATTTAATACATTAAATTTATACAGACAACTCTTGTAATATGTTGTTAACAAAGTAAAAGTTTTTTGTGTTCTAAAGAGTCCCAGTGATAAGTAAGCTACTACAAAAGTAAGACTTTTAGGGGTAAATACAGTGGTGTGGTTGGGAAACATAAGAATAAAGAAAGAAAAACCAATAAAGGTGAAAGAATTATTTTTCTTAAGTGAGAACTCCAGTTCTAATGTTACAACATCTGTCTTTAACTAGGAGTTCAAATTCAAACTTGAGCCTTTTTATTCAGAACAAATTGAGTTAAGATTCAAAGTTAATTTCCCAGAGTTTATTGGTTTACTGACAGATATATTGATGTTGCCCTGCTAAATATCAATATTGATTTACTGACCTAAAGGTTTTGTGCCTCACACAAACCTTCCAATGTTGGATTAATGGATGGCAAATAAGCTTAGAATGTAGAGAAACTGTATTTTGCTCTTTGGAATCCCTTGACTGTCATCTGGCCTCCTTGGTTTCCAGACGGAAACAATGGCAACCTCAATCCCAACAAGTATCTTTATTGAGTGATTTCTCTAAAGGATACATAACAATTTGATTGTCTCTATATTTAATTTCATCTAAACCTAAAAACTAGTATTATCTATAAAGCACTATTTTACAATTTTTTTTTCTTTTGCATAAATCATCAATTAAATATACCTAGTTGATAGTACTTAGCTGTCCCGATCCTGCAGTCCTTGAGCATATCTCAGTCCAGGCTCTCGAGTAAAGCTGAAGGACTGAACTGAAGGATTTAGCTGCCAGTTTGTGCCTACTGGGGGAGGGGGGCAGATTGGTTGAAGAAACATTAAGACATGGATAACTGTGTTCATACTGGAAGCTGAATCAGTCAAATGAAAATCTGACACTTCTGCTTCACTGATTAAGTGAGTGGTTCCAAATGAATTAATGGAAAATGACATCTTCAGGCAGTTGGAATAAAATAATGTAAAATTTTATTTGAAAGGTGACTGCGTATATTTTGTGCAATTCTGTGAAAAATGGTACCTTAGTGTTTCCAGTTGATGAGTCTTTCTCTTTTCTTCAGAAGAGACTTGGTGTTCTGATTCATTAGCAACACAAGTTTTAAACTGGATGTTAGATGGTGCACTATTAGAAAGAGGAATCCTCTCCTTCCTTTGCTTCTTCTCATGGATTTATTAACCAGGTTTCTTTATTTACAGAAATGTAACAATGGGTACATATTTCTCCTCAGCCGGAGCTGGGGCTTTCAACTAGTAGACTCCTAGTTAGCCTGGTTCTCTAAGTGAATCATGCTGCTTAATCTGTGTGTAATAGTAAAAAGGGTGTCACATAGTCCAACCTGCTTGCCTTCACAGAGCTGAAATGACTTACCCCGCTGAGGATCTGGCCCCTTGACTTCAGTGGGATTATTGTACTGTGATTTGGCTCATAATTTGGCACCACTGACAGACTTCTTAAGGAATATGCACTATATTTTCCCTTTGGTTTGAGGCTGTGCCTGAAGCATCTAGGCATGGGTATAAAATGGGAATTGTTATTTTCAGTATTGTTGCTTTAGCTTTGCAAACATGATCTACATTAATTTGCTACCACTTACATATGAAATGTAGAGTAGAAAATGGAGTTAATTCTACAATTGCCTGTCTTTTTTTCCTTAGTACCTTTTGTGTTTTATAGATTTTTCCCTCCAATTTATTTCCTTATCCACTCGAAGATTGCCTTTGGGAGTTGTGCACAGCTTACAAATATACAGCATCTATCCCAAAAGATGGTTTAAACTATCTCTTTGCAGCAAAAGCCCTATTAAAGCCCTTATAATGTCTTTATGTGTCTTTTGTCCAGAGGTCTTAGTAGAAGCGAGATTCTCCCACCATTAAACATCATTGAGTGAAAAAACTGGCCCCATTGACATCAAAGGGAGTTTTATCGTTGATTTTAATGAGACCAGGATTTCTCCCATTGTGTAGTACATTATGAGCAGTTCCGTTAGTTTCAGTGGGATGATATATTTGTTTTAGTGGGACTAACAGAATCATAAGAGAATCTAGCCTCAAAGGAGTAGCAGGCAGTTTAAATTTGAACTAATATGACTTCTTATTTGAAAGATTAACTTGAATTTTGCTTTCATGATATTTTTTTAGTACCTTGAAGAAAAATAACAGTGAGATTCTGAAAATGTCAGGGCATTCAGTTTAATAACATTGTTTTTATTCACTTTTCAAACAAAATCTTTGTTGCAACTCTCCAAAAAGAATGCCCATAGATCTTTGTTCTTGGTTACCATGGTCTCGAATCCTTGATTAGAGGACAAAGTAGCAAGTTTTTGCTTTTTTGGAATTTATTACACAAGTCCAACACATATCATATGGATCAGGTGTGCATGTATATGTGTATATTGTAATTGTATACATCCAGAAAGACTAATTTTGTTGTAAATTCTACAAAGTCAGAAGCCGGTGGTTTGGTTGGAAATTATTTTAGGTCACATCTACATTGCGAGGTAAAGGTGTCATTTCCCTGGCTCGTGTACACATACGTGCGCTAGCATGAGTATAAATAGGGGAGCCGCGGTATCTTGGGGAGCTGCAACAGAGGCACCGCTTAGCTGTGCCACATATAAACCCACCTGAAATCAGTGGGTGTGTACTCTGCATGGCTAAGCTGAGCCTCTGCTGTGGCTACCCATGCTCCTGAGGCTCCACTGCTCTTTATATTTGTGCTAGCTGAATGAGAGCTCGTACAAAAGTGTACACGAACAGAGGAATCCCACCTTTCGTTTGTAGCGTAGCCATAGCCTTAATGGGGGCCAATACGGCAGTATGTATGAATAGAAGTGCTTACCCTTTGAGTGTATGTGTACCAGTGGGCTTGTGCAGGGGCTGGAAAATAAGAGCCACCTTCTAGTCAACTGTGTCTGGCTATGTGATTTGAGAATCCTGTGATGACCCAAGAATTTAGATCAATGGTAAATTCTTTCTTCCAAATCCTTCTTTCCAAAGGTATGGAATTCAATTTTTTCAGTCTTTCAGATTCATTTCTTACACTCATTCATGTGAAAGGGAAAAAAATGAAAGCTTATATTCCTACTACATTTTATAGTACAGTTATAAACATGACTGAAAAATTTCTAATGCAATATGAAGCTGATGTGCTACAAGAGTCTGAGATAAGACACTACAAATTTCATGCATTATGTAGTGTGTGAATAGGATATGAATAAGTGACTAGCGTACTGTATTAGGAATTGCCTTTCATACTTGTATCTTCAAAAATGTAAAAAAGATTATTCATTTTTGGTTTGATCTGAGCCTTGCAGCACTGTCCTGCTTGATTTTTGCAGTCTTTTAAAGTGCAGTTTGCTGACTTGTTTTACAAGTCATTAATGTGTGTTACACATTACAAAACAAAATAATTGGTTATGGTTTTAATTGGTCCAGTTGACCACATGATTTAAGTTTGTTTTAACCCTTACAAAGATGAATTGGCCAAAGATCCAAATTTATAAATGGACTACTTACAACATGTTTGAATATTTTCAGCATTCCTAATAATAACAATAACAATGTATGTGACCAATCACAGCTAATCAGCGCAGCTCTGATTTCAACTCCTGAGTGTCATATTCACAGTGAATTGGTAGTGATTCAGGCATCCATAAAGAAAACAAATAACCAAAAAGAACCTCACAAAATAATCTCAGTAATTTCAAGAAGCAAAACATGTGAAGAGGTTTCAATCTTCTTTTGGTTGTTTCATGACCAGAAAAATAGTCTATCGTTGTTGAATAAATTATTCACAGTGAATTATTCATTCATTGCTGGTACAAATGCATGAGGAGGCTCTTAAGAAAACTACAGCACAGATTCATTTTCTCCAGTTCTCCTGTGTCTGTGTGACTGGCATGGGTGAAGAGTGGGCTGTGGGTGGAGCCATGAAAAGGCATCAGAATGCTGGGGAACCATGGGAAATACCCAGGATCCCAGCCAATCACAGAGGGGACTCTTCTGTGTTTCCTGTAGTACAATGGCAAAAGCAGCTGAATCCTGGCTGTGCTACTATAGGATAGCAGCTGTCAGCTGCTGACTCAAAAACACTTTGAAGTTAACATCTTCCTAAATTAGTTCACAATCACTGCTGGTGCTGCTGTTTAGTCATTGACAGTTTTCTGCAGGCCTGAGTTTATCCCGACAGTGGATAAGGCAATGAGGGGAGAAAAAAAGAAACAAATCTAGCTTTTTCTAACCAAAGCATGTATTCCGCAAAAAAACAACAAAAATTGCAGAAAGACTAAGAATTGTGGAATCCTCGGTTTACATGTGTTCATAACAGGACAACGTGTAGAAGCTGCTTTCCATAAAGTGTCCTTTAATATAAGATATGTTGAATTCAGCAGTAAATAAAATGAGTATTTTTCTTTGGTAAGTATGATTGGCAAATTGTGCATTTTCATGAGCATAGAATGGGCTTTCTTTGGGGGCAGAGCCTGCAATCATTGATTGCATTGGGCTTGTCTACATGGGAAGGTTCTACTTGTATAAACTAAGATGTGAATTTATAGTTATACTGGTATAACACTGCTTGTACACACTCTTAATCTCGTAGAAAGGACTTTTCTTTCTTTCTTTTTTTTTTTTGGTTTAGCTTAAACCTCTTCCCAAGTAACATAAGAAACTGGAAAAAGTCACATTTATACTGCAATAAGAGGGTCCACACAGGGACTTACACTGTTATAACTGCACTGGAAAAACTGGTTAAAAAAAGCACACACAAAAAAACCTTTGCCATGTAGAGAAGGCCTTGGACAATTTTTCCAGAGTAAGGATTGAGTTAGAACAGTAGGGTTTGGCCTTATTTGTGTGCAGTAACTTTAAATCACAGTATCACAGCCTATTGAAAGACCATTTTTACTGTACCCAATGTCACCAGTCCACATCATGAATGAACAGCCTACAAATATCCAAGTTCTCAACTGAAACAGTTTTGAGTTATATGGGAACTCCACAAATGTCCCCTAAATCCACAAAAATTACAGCCCCCCCCCCATAAATCTAAAACCAGTCAAACTGATTTAAACCAAATTCAAGTTTAAAAAAGGGCTGCCCAGCTGACATGTTATTTGCCATGTTTCACCCTGCAGCAAATTTTACAGCTGAGTTATAAGCCCCTGTAAAATGGAGTTTATATTGGAAACAATGACAAGACCATGAAGTACTGTTGTGGTGCTAGCTAGTATTGCTATTATCCCAGTTGGTCTGGTGTACAATATGATAAATTGTGACAGACCTCATGAAGTCGAAAACATGAAATTTCAGAAACTGACTTGGATAATAGGGAAGGCTCTAAGAAGAGAAACGAGTCTTTCATGCTTAAGTGTTTCAGATTACTACAAAATGCCAACCAAATTTCAGGTCCTTGATCATGCTTATTAACATTCTAATTTTAAACAAATAATGGTAAGTCACACTGGTAACAACTGCACAAGGTATCATCAGTGATATAATTTTTTTGGTCTTTTGATGGTGAGGGAACCAAGAATAATTCAGTAGAATTAATCAATTGTTTCTTTTGAGCAAAAGAATGTTTGCATTTTGTAATCTTTGTGAATAATTTTGTACAGTAGTATTTAATTGTACCTTTACACTGGTTGGCTCTTGCTGTATTACCTTACAGTGTATTTTTTTTCTGTTTTCTGAAATCCAATTTCTACTTCATAACGCAGGGATGAAATAAATCCTCATGACATAACTGCTTTATTTAGTCAAGTGCCATCCTATAATGTTCATTATTGCTAATAATGTTTCTTCACTTTTTTTTTTTATTGGCCATTCCTTGGTACATCTTGTTGTCATCCTTTATAGCCACCTATTCACAACATTGTGATGATCCCTGTTTACCACCTGGTAAAGACATTTGCCTGCAGTATTCTAAATATGTGTGTGTGTCTGTGTGTGGCCTACTTAACTAGGATAACAAAGCATGGGCAATCGCTGACCGCCAGCAAGCAGTAACGCCACTTCTTTGCTAACAACTAAATCTAGCTGACTATAATGAATAAAGTTAATTACAGTAGCATCCGGTCAAAGCAGATTTGTCAGTTTAAGACATTGTCCCAATCAACAGATTCTCAGGAGGCTCGGATATGCTGGGAGATCTTCACTTTTGCTTCATGAATGGCTTCAAAAAAGAAGCTTTGTACAAATCATTAGCTGATAACTTTAAAATATTATGCAAAAACATGTGTGTATTGGTCCCTCCATATCAGGCTTGTCCATTGTCTGACTCGCTGTGTCAGGCAATAAATAGAAGTTAATTAGTGGTTTCTGGCACAAGCCTCCTGGCTGGGGCAGACAGTAATCACAGTGTGGGCTCTGACCTTCTGGGCGGGGCACAGCAATAAGCAATCTTTGGGCTCAAGCCTCCTGGCTAAGGCAGGCAGTAAACACAGTCAGTGGCTCTAACCCTGTGGGCAGGGCAAAGCAATAAGCAATTAAGCAGTCTGTAGCCTAGCCTCCTGGCTAAGGCAGACAGCACACACCGTCTATGGGCTTGCGGCCTGCTGGCAGGGGGCAAGCCACAAACAAGGCACAGGCCTTTCACCCTAGGGTAAATAGGCTGCCATCTGAGGGCTGAGGTTGGCAGTAGGGGGACCTGGACCCACCCTACTTCACTGGGCCCCAGCCCAGGTCCCTAATAGTGCCAGGGGATCCTGCCTGTGGGTCAGTGAGGATCCTGCCAAAACACACTGACTTGTAAGGTGATAGCACAACCTGACTAATGTCTGGTTCCGCTGGTGTGGCTCTGTGGTCTGCAGGTTCTCAGTCTCCTCAGGGTAAGTGGTAGACAGCAGCTCCAGCAGTTCCTCTCCCTCTCAGTCTCCTCCAGGGTCAGGGCATGCACAGCTCATGGGTCTGATTCAGAGTTCTGCAGTGGGCTAGATATATGTGCCTCCTTTGCTAGCTCCAGCCCAACTGAGCTGAACAGCCTGACTCATACTTCCCGTCCCTCCCCTCTACTTTTGGTGCAGGGGAGGAGGTCAGCTTGGCTCCACCCACCAAGAAGAGTGTAATGGTCCCTCTGTCTCAGGCTTGCAGAGAGGCCACTCTGTTTCACTACAATGTGACTAATACATGACATGTTTCAGAGTAACAGCCATGTTAGTCTGTATTCGCAAAAAGAAAAGGAGTACTTGTGGCACCTTAGAGACTAACCAATTTATTTGAGCATGAGCTTTCGTGAGCTACAGCTCACTTCATCGGATGCATACTCTGGAAATTGCAGAATATCATTATTATATACACAGACACCATGAAACAATACCTCCTCCCACCCCACTCTCCTGCTGGTAATAGCTTATCTAAAGTGATCATCAAGATGGGCCATTTCCAGCACAAATCCAGGTTTTCTCACCCTCCGCCCCCTCACAGACAAACTCACTCTCTTGCTGGTAATAGCCCATCCAAAGTGACCACTCTTTTCACAATGTGTATGATAATCAAGGTGGGCCATTTCCTGCAGAAATCCAGGTTCTCTCACCCCCTCACCCCCCTCCAAAAACCACACACACAAACTCACTCTCCTGCTGGTAATAGCCTATCCAAAGTGACCACTCTCCTTACAACATGCATGAAAATCAAGGTGGGCCATTTCCAGCACAAATCCAGGTTTTCTCAGCCCCCCCCCTTTCCCCACACACAAACTCACTCTCCTGCTGGCAATAGCTCATCCAAACTGACCACTCTCCCCACAATGTGCATAACAATCAAGGTGGGCCACTTCCAGCATAAATCCAAGTTTAACCAGAAGGTCGGGGGGGGGGGGAGGGGGGTAGGAAAAAACAAGGGGAAATAGGCTACCTTGCATAATGACTTAGCCACTCCCAGTCTCTATTTAAGCCTAAATTAATAGTATGCAATTTGCAAATGAATTCCAATTCAGCAGTTTCTCGCTGGACTCTGGATTTGAAGTTTTCTTGTTGTAAGATAGCGACCTTCATGTCTCTGATTGCGTGACCAGAGAGATTGAAGTGTTCTCCGACTGGCTTATGAATGTTATAATTCTTGACATCTGATTTGTGTCCATTTATTCTTTTACGTAGAGACTGTCCAGTTTGACCAATGTACATGGCAGAGGGGCATTGCTGGCACATGATGGCATATATCACAACAGTGGATGTGCAGGTGAATGAGCCTCTGATAGTGTGGCTGATGTTATTAGGCCCTGTGATGGTGTCCCCTGAATAGATATGTGGGCACAGTTGGCAACGGGCTTTGTTGCAAGGATAGGTTCCTGGGTTAGTGGTTCTGTTGTATGGTATGTGGTTGTTGGTGAGTATTCGCTTCAGGTTGGGGGGCTGTCTGTAGGCAAGGACTGGCCTGTCTCCCAAGATTTGTGAGAGAGTTGGGTCATCCTTCAGGATAGGTTGTAGATCCTTAATAATGCGTTGGAGGGTATTTAGTTGGGGGCTGAAGGTGACGGCTAGTGGCGTTCTGTTATTTTCTTTGTTAGGCCTGTCCTGTAGTAGTTGACTTCTGGGAACTCTTCTGGCTCTATCAATCTGTTTCTTCACTTCCGCAGGTGGGTACTGTAGTTGTAAGAATGCTTGATAGAGATCTTGTAGGTGTTTGTCTCTGTCTGAGGGGTTGGAGCAAATGCGGTTATATCGCAGAGCTTGGCTGTAGACGATGGAACGTGTGGTGTGGTCAGGGTGAAAGCTGGAGGCATGTAGGTAGGAATAGCGGTCAGTAGGTTTCCGGTATAGGGTGGTGTCTGTGTGACCATTGTTTATTAGCACTGTAGTGTCCAGGAAGTGGATCTCTTGTGTGGACTGGACCAGGCTGAGGTTGATGGTGGGATGGAAATTGTTGAAATCATGGTGGAATTCTTCAAGGGCTTCTTTTCCATGGGTCCAGATGATGAAGCTGTCATCAATATAGCGCAAGTAGAGTAGGGGCGTTAGGGGACGAGAGCTGAGGAAGCGTTGTTCTAAATCAGCCATAAAAATGTTGGCATACGGTGGGGCCATGCGGGTACCCATAGCAGTGCCACTGATCTGAAGGTATACATTGTCCCCAAATGTAAAATAGTTATGGGTAAGGACAAAGTCACAAAGTTCAGCCACCAGGTTAGCCGTGACATTATCGGGGATAGTGTTCTTGACGGCTTGTAGTCCATCTTTGTGTGGAATGTTGGTGTAGAGGGCTTCTACATCCATAGTGGCCAGGATGGTGTTATCAGGAAGATCACCGATGGATTGTAGTTTCCTCAGGAAGTCAGTGGTGTCTCGAAGGTAGCTGGGAGTGCTGGTAGTGTAGGGCCTGAGGAGGGAGTCTACATAGCCAGAAAATCCTGCTGTCAGGGTGCCAATGCCTGAGATGATGGGGCGCCCAGGATTTCCAGGTTTATGGATCTTGGGTAGTAGATAGAATATCCCAGGTTGGGGTTCCAGGGTGTGTCTGTGCGGATTTGATCTTGTGCTTTTTCAGGGAGTTTCTTGAGCAAATGCTGTAGTTGCTTTTGGTAACTCTCAGTGGGATCATAGGGTAATGGCTTGTAGAAAGTGGTGTTGGAGAGCTGCCGAGCAGCCTCTTGTTCATATTCCGACCTATTCATGATGACAACAGCACCTCCTTTGTCAGCCTTTTTGATTATGATGTCAGAGTTGTTTCTGAGGCTGTGGATGGCATTGTGTTCCGCACGGCTGAGGTTATGGGGCAAGTGATGCTGCTTTTCCACAATTTCAGCCCGTGCACGTCGGCGGAAGCACTCTATGTAGAACCCCCGCCCGCCCCCGACCTTCTGGTTAAACTTGGATTTATGCTGGAAGTGGCCCACCTTGATTGTTATGCACATTGTGGGGAGAGTGGTCAGTTTGGATGAGCTATTGCCAGCAGGAGAGTGAGTTTGTGTGTGGGGAAAGGGGGCGGGGGGTGAGAAAACCTGGATTTGTGCTGGAAATGGCCCACCTTGATTTTCATGCATGTTGTAAGGAGAGTGGTCACTTTGGATAGGCTATTACCAGCAGGAGAGTGAGTTTGTGTGTGTGGTTTTTGGAGGGGGGTGAGGGGGTGAGAGAACCTGGATTTCTGCAGGAAATGGCCCACCTTGATTATCATACACATTGTGAAAAGAGTGGCCACTTTGGATGGGCTATTACCAGCAAGAGAGTGAGTTTGTCTGTGCGGGGGCGGAGGGTGAGAAAACCTGGATTTGTGCTGGAAATGGCCCATCTTGATGATCACTTTAGATAAGCTATTACCAGCAGGAGAGTGGGGTGGGAGGAGGTATTGTTTCATGGTGTCTGTGTATATAATAATGATATTCTGCAATTTCCAGAGTATGCATCCGATGAAGTGAGCTGTAGCTCACGAAAGCTCATGCTCAAATAAATTGGTTAGTCTCTAAGGTGCCACAAGTACTCCTTTTCTTTTTGCGAATACATGACATGACATTTAAGCAAACTTTGTATAATTAGAACCTGACCCACTCCAAGTGAAGTCAATAGAAGTCTAAGTCCCCTAGGGTCAATTAACTATTTTTGTAGAGTCAAGGCTAAACATATATGTATAGTTGTGCCAGTGTGAGCCAAGTCTGTGATAGTTGAAGTTGCATAGCACTTTGTAGGATTATTTTTAGTCTCTTTTCAATTTCTGGCAAGTATCCCAATTAAGCAGATATACTATTTAGTTGGGAAATTAAGTGTATTTTACTGTAATAGAACTGTTTTTTTGCTTGCAATTCATTTTGGATGAAAATGCCTCTTTCTACATTCAACTGAGGTTTTTGCTACATCCTTGAGCTGAACCTCTTTATAATTACTGGGCAATGGTGGTAGGAAAGGCAAATAATGTAACCAGAGAAGGTTTTATACTGTAGACTGTTAATTTTATATTTACATTTTCAATATCTATAAATTGGCATGTAAGGGAAATGGAGGGTCTGAGTTTTCTCTCCCAGCAGCTTTATATTAGTGTAAATCATTGATACATACCAGAGTTTATCCTGACTCACACTTGAGTAAATGCGAAGAAAATCAGGGCTCTAGAATACCAAAGTGATCCATAAGGAATCCTGAGTTGAATGGATTCTGGTGTTAGTGTTGGGAAACAAGGTGTATGTCTCATCTGCTATATTAAGAGTTTATTTGATATAGTTTCTTTTTGGTCTTCAGAAGCAATAGAAGTATGCAGTAGCAGCTGAAGTTAAAGTTCCCTTCAAAGACAACTAGCAGTCTGGAGACCCTTAGGCAATATGCAAACTCTGAAGTCAAATTACAGTACTTTCTGACATGTACATATGTTTTACTCAAACTAGAATATGTTTTATGAGCATTTAAACTAGTGTGAGGCTTTTATATATTATCAAACATGACAGAAATTCTAAGTTTTCACATCCTGTACCTTGTCATTATCAATGAATTAGATATCTCATAAATAAATCAATCTTTACACCAGATAATTACCTTTATTTGTACAGTGATTTCAAATTACATTCAGTATGTTGTTGCCATCACATGTAATTGAATTAAAAACACAACTGGTAAACAAATCCATTAAATAGGTTAAAATATGATTGGTACAACTACTTGATAGCAAAAGGACTGACGACAGACCTTGTTATTAGCATTGTTATTAAAACTAGACAAACAACTGAAGTAGGAAGTAGTTTAGCAACCTGCACAGACAAGTCAATTAGTACCTTTTGTGTGCTTTACAGCAATAAATAGTAACACCAACCATAAAATCTAAACAAATATGCTCAAATCATTACTGCAAATCATATCATACACTTCATTCATATACTGAAAAATCACTATTACAGAACTTAGTATCTGTTCAGATAAGAAATAGGGTTTTATCTATTCTCAAAAGCTTGTCTAAAATTTTTGACACAGTTGAAATTACTTCAACACTTTCAGGTACAGCATTTTATGACCAAAGGATATATAGAAAAGATATTGAGGGACATGTAAAACTCCAGTGTCGGGTTGATTTCAGAAAGCAAAAGATTTTTCATCAACTTCAAAGTATCATCATGGAAGTTTCATCATATAGTTCAGGCATGAGCTACTAATTACCTTAAAAGACACAAGCACAATTTTCAAATCAATGAGAGCAGAAATTGTAAGCCAAAGAGAATTCAGAGTTAGGTAAATCTGTTGATTCCTATGAGTAAAAGCGATAATTCTTATTCTTGCATTTGGACCAAACTGAAATTCCAGCAACACTGATGCTGGAAGGCTACAAACAAAGAATGATAGTAATCCAGTTTGGATGCAATAAGCATGAAAACCAGTTTCCAAATCTATGGGGGGCTCAGCAGGATTTAATACTGCAACACTTCTTAGAGGATAAAACAAGCTATTTTAATCACATTTTAAATGTGCTTATCAAAGAAAATCCAAGCAAATTCCCAAATTTCTTGTAGATATATAAAACGGGTATCAAAGACCCTCCTAGAGAATTCAGTTGGGTTTTGGTTAGATAAGGTTTTACTGCTAAGTAATGTATAAAATCTTCCCGTTTGACTGGGATTTAGCTTCAGTCACCTGGAAGTCATCCAGCTTTAAACATCTGCAAAACAATTTTGCAAGTGATAAACTGCTTCATAAGGGTCAGTTAGAGAGAAGATAGGTGAAATGGGCTATTATTCTCATAGCAATGGAGATGTAGGTACCAGCAGTACTAAGCTTTCAATGAATTGAAAGGCAGCCTTTATACAGTAGCAAACAATAAATGGACAAATGCTGTGGTTTGCTTCTATTTGAGGTCCCAATCTTACAGTCACTAAGGTATGAGAGTAATTTACTCATGTGAATAGTCATATTGAGCTCTGATTACTCCTATGTGTAAAGTTACTCAAAGGTGTAAGTGTTGCAGGATCAGGACCTAACAGGACAAGGATTAAAAGAGAATTTAATGTAAAACAAAAGTCACCAAGTTATGTGTGCGTGTGTGTTTTTCTTATTAAAAACAGCAGCAGATATCAATAAAAACAAGCCTCTACACATTTAATTGTATTTGCTTTTCAGACAAAGTTCAGCTACAGTACAGGGTTTGTTTTCCCCTCAACAAAACAGTTGGAAAACAGTTGTTCCAGTATTAAATTGTCTTAGAGAAAAATGTTAGGGCTTTTTTTGGCCCAGTTTGTAAAGTGTTCATCAGCTCAACAAAATGCCAAATTTCAAAGCATGCCTCTCCCTGAGCAACCTTCCAATCCTGTAAAGACACCATGCAGATTAAATTCAAGGCACTCACACTAGCTATTCTCAGTACTCAAATCATGGTAAGTCTAGCAACTGACCTGAATCTAGAGGATGACGCCTTCAAATTCACTCTGCCACCCACTCAGCTATTAAATTGGCTTCCTTTAGGGGATAAGAGAGGCCCATGATTTGGTCCCTATCTGAGATAACCAAGAGTGTGACCATGTGAAATAGAATGCAGAAATGTTCAAGCTGCCTAATGATATTGGCCAGGTTTTTTTAAAAAAACTGGATGCCTGAAGTTAAGCTTCTGAAGTCCTAGTTAGCCATTTAAATAAGTGACCCAGTTTTTCAAAAGTGCCGAGCACCTAGCAGCTCCCATTGAGGTCACTGGACATTCTGTATTATGTAGTGTGCTGTGTAGCACAGGTTTAAAGCATGAGTATATTCTGTGTGTGGCCAAAGAGAAAAGTTCCCAAGTGATATGCAGGGGGTAGTTATTCCAGTTTGAGTGTACTTGGTTTCAGATGTATTCTAATAAACTATCAACATATTCTCTCTCGCTAGACCGAAAAAAGACAGAATGGTCTAAATAATATCAAAATAACAAGCTTAAGCTGTTTTGCGAGCTTGCATTTTGTCAGTCATGCTCAGGAATGCAAGGAACACACTAATCCACTGAAAACAGACACAATTCTTTGCATGTTCTTGAGGCAAACAGCATCTCCCTCTCTGTTTAATTCACCCTGGATTGCTCTTCCTTTCCTTATTTCATATGTATTTTATTCTAATAGGAAAACACCAGCCTGATATTGGCAAAGTTCTGGGGAAAGCTGAGAGCAAGGATTTGATCAGTAATTTCTTTATACTTCATGAATATCTGGCATGGGATTTTAAGTACATTAAGATGCATAATTACCGCTAAAACTGTTTTTTTAAATGACAGAGAGCATAACAAAAGGTGTATAGGAGGCTAGTTGGCACAATTGTGTCAAAAGCATCACACTGCAAGGGATATTAGCGAAACTTGCAGTGGTTCCCCCCCGCCAGCCCAATTTCAGATTTTTACAAATGTCACCAAAGGAACATCTTTGCAAACCCAAATAGATTTTTTTTTTTTTTTTACACACCTTAATGTAAGGAGGATTTGCAACATGTGCCTCATAGTGGAGATGAGATTGGGGAATTTTGCCTTTGGTCTCTTAAAATTTTTAGTCCATTTTCACAGCATTATACAAAGGTTTTCTAGAAAAATGTGCTTAATTAAAAACCAGGACCTGATTCTCAGGTATGCAGTAACCTCTTTACACCACTCTGGCGGTGTAAATTGTTTACTCACTTGCAGTCTCTTGTATACTGCCAGACTGGTACAAAGTAAGTCTCAGTGTAAATGACAATAAGCCCCCAGAAGTTTAATTACATTTCAGAGGCTACTATATTTGGAGGCAGGTTGGTGTTTATTTTTTGATTGTCTAGAAAAAGTGTTAAAACTATTGAGAGGGATGTTTGTGATGATTCATTTGAAAAATCTCTGGACTTGGCAGATGGGGCAGATGCAAGAAATTTTTGTGAGCAAAAGTAAATACTTTGTGGTTCTTTATACCACTAAAATTCGCTCTTAAATCTTTTATATTGGCCCAGGGTATAAAACAGTACTGGGCAAAAAGTGAAAAAACGTTGCACGTGCAATACCATGTCAATGTGACGTGTTGAATTTATAGTATGATATGAGCGATATAATGTAACTTAGATATATCTCCAAATATACTTAATCTTCTAACTACTGCTCAAACTCAAAAGCTTTTTTTACACATTGTTCACAGGCAAACTTAAAATTATAGAAAGCTGTCCTGGTCTTCTATGTGGTATAGCGTGTTTTTAGATTAATTCATTGGTAATAAGATAAATATAATAAGGGGGGAAAGCTGTCTTATTTATGCATCAAATAATTATTTTCCTCGTACATTTTATTTGTAGCACTTATAGATCATTGTTCAGATTGTTGCCAGCAATGAGGTTGCTTAAAGCCTGCACTTAGCCTACCTTTGTAACTGAAATGTTCATGTAAGTCTGCTTCTGATTGTGTTTTGCAAGCACAAACCTTACCAGCAAACTCTGCAGTTAGAAACGGTGGTAAACAGAGTTGTATTAAATTTAATTTGACTTATGAAAATACTTACATAATAACATTATAATTCTGTTAGAAAAACAGGTGGTGATAACCAAGGCTATGGTGCCTAGTCTTTTTACAATAGGAGTCAATTGCAATACTTCTGTTGAACTCAATAGGAGCCGGATCGTATTATACAAATCCATTTAAATGGCATAACAATCCTGTTCATGATTTAACTTTGACTGTCTTAGGTAAAATATATTAAATAGTCTTCACTAGTGCCAGGCAGATAAGGGGAACCTTTCAGTCTATCAGTTAATTTGAAATAAAGAGGACAATAGCTTGGACCTGATTTCTGTCCATCTTAATTGGACTGTGGCTACACTCCTAATGGAAAAGTATGTTTTAGCATAAAACACTTCTTTCTTTCTCTTTCTTAAACAATACTTTGATATAGATCTTAGGATAATGCAGGTTTGCTGGAGAGACTAAGAAGGTGGAATGATTTGTAAGAGGCTGAAAAGTTCTCCTGAAATAGATCAAAAGGACAATTGTGGGTAAAGAAAAAGAAAGCCAGTGAAAGCTTAATTGGATGAACATTTAAAAAATATTCTTATTATCCATGTGTGATTCCCTGCACACAAGTGCATATGGCTAGGGGAAGTACTTTACATCTTCATAAAGTGACATTAAGAGTGTGTGTGCATGTATGTATGTATGTGCCAGAAGCATTTGGGGCTTTCACTCTCCTCTTTATTGTAATCTCCATTTTTCATCCCATTTATGTACATCCTTTCTTCCTTGAGTCCTCTCTGTGTACTCCACAAGAACGATGCAACCAGCCTGCACTGCCACCAAGCCGCAGCAAGTTCCTGGGCCAGTATTGCAGGATCCTTGTGGTGATGTACGGAGGAAGAAGTGGAGACAGATGGAGCATTGAGTCAGGCAGAGTAGCAGGTGGAAGCACAGCACACAACTGATTGCTGTTGATCAGCAGACTGTGAATTAGTGCTGAATTTCCACACTGTAGAGGCAGGTTATGGACTTGGGAATGAGAAGGAGACAAAGATCTTGTATGGTATGGAGGGGATGCCTATGTCGGGGTGAGGCATTGGAAGAGACAGTCTGAGGGGAAAACATTTTGTAGATCCAGATCTAAATTTAATCTAATCCGCACAAGCACAAGAAGCGGGTGTGAAAGTTGAGTTATCCTCCTGGCCCTGAGCCACTCTGATAATTGAAAGTATTGCTCTGAAAGTGTTCAGAACATAATTCTTCAGAGGAAAGAGAGCTATGCTTTAAGCTCTTGAGCAATACAAAATTAACATTCACAAGCTTTGTTTTTGGTGAAGAAATTGGCATAATTAGCATTGTATTTGAAGAAATAAAGCAGAATAACTTTAACCCCCAGAAAAATATCTTTTCAAATGTTTTCTGTTTTAACTTATGCACTCAGGAAGCTCTGTTAACAAGCTCAGCAAGGAGCCACTGAGAATCATACATCAGACCGTAGAAGAATCCACTGATTGGCTTTATGGTTTTATTTCTTTACTGTCTGACATCGTATCAACTGATGATGATGACAGTGATGAAGGTATTTGTGATATACAGACTTGTGTAACTGTGCTAACTCATGTTTTACTTGCATAATGTTGACTTACTTAACTTTTAACCTCACAGTCAAAGAAGTCAGGGAAAGCAAATAGAAGTGAACACCTTTGCTAATAAGGAATCAGCTGGCTACTAGGGTTAGAAAACTGATGTCTTTTGATAGCTTTCATCTCTCATTTCATAGGCAATTACAGAAAATATGTCAGATTTAAATGTTACTAGTGGTGTTTCCAAGTAAAGAGGACTAATTTAGGCTGAGATGATATTTCAAAGAATGGCAGCAGCTCTTCTACATTGTTTCTCTCTACTCTATAAGAATGGAAGGATCTAGAAAATGTAAGAATTAGACGTACAGTCAAAACTTGAGAAATCTAAGACGACACGTTTTTATTTGATATTTGAACAGTAGGGGATAGTATTGGTGGACAAAACACTGTAACTGGACTGAAGGGAAGTTTGGGTAACAAACATCAATAATTTAACAGTATGGTCTTGGAAATGCTACTAATATGCATCATCTCATGGAGCAGTCAGATACCTTAAACCAAACACCCAACAGTTAGTCTATTTTTATAGTTTTTGAAAGAACCATCTTTTTGTAAACAGATAATCAGTTCAGTAGCAAGTGGTGTGGTAACAGATGCACAAGTACTTCATATTATGTTTATCATCCTGTACGCATATATGCAGTTAGGCATGATGCTCATAACAGTGTCATAGCATATTCCTATTGCTTTGTGTAGCATTCCATCATAACAAAGACGATTAAAACCCAACAGGAACTTAAACTGAATCATTCACCTACTGTATTCATAAACTAGAAGTATCACCTAATTTCTGCCACTGCAAGATGTCTGCATGGGCTTTCATATTAGTATTGTGTACAAATACTAACAGATATGCTGTTATATGTAGCTTTATGACTTGGGGACCCTATTCTGAGATGTGATTTACAACCACCATAAGGTCAGTTCTTTGTGTTGTTGAGCAATAAAAAGGGTGCAGTGTTGTTTCTTTGTCAATTTTTTTGAAATTGTGCTGGTGGTCAAAACCATGCAATGAGAAACATTTTTGAGTACGAGAGTGGATTGTGTCAGAGTGGACACACCTACATGAGGATTTGAAAGGATCATAAAATGAGCTAGCCTATACCAATTCCTATATAAAAAGTTAAATCATTTAAATTGCAAGGTTCTGAATGCCTTCTGAGAGGACCTCGGCAACCCTAACTCCATTGACAGTACTCAGGGTGGAGAACAGTCAGCACCTCCCAAGAATCACAGGAGGGACTCAGCATCTCACAGTATTAGGCCCTAAGAGTCTGGTGTATGGGTCTGCTTCTTTGCAATGCTTAAAGCCACGTCACAAGTGGAGCCACAGCATTAGACTTTGGCAACAGACTGTTCCTGCTCCCACTGAAGTCAATGGGACTTTTGCCACTGACATCATTGAAAGCATTATTAGGTTTCTTTTGTTCTGAACTTCGCAAGAAGTGTCATTTGGAATGTTTTCTTTGTGGTCAATGAAAATGGAATCCCTGTGGCCCATTTTTAAAATATGGATTCAGGTTTATAACTAAACAAATTCCACTCCCATGTCAGTATCCGGCCACATGTTTAACTATAAGTTCTAGAACTTTTTCTGGTGTCTACAATACATTTAACGTATCCGTCCTTCTTCTTAGAAAGCCCACATAGAAGCAGAAGCGTGGGTGTAAATCTAAAATCTCAGAATAGAATTCTTGTTACTCCACATGTTCAGTATAGAGTTTGAATGCATTTAAAAATGAAAATAAACTAGCATGGAAAAAATTAGTGGCATTGCTACCAGTTAAATCTGACTGTTGTGTTTTTTACCATCTAGGTGAAGTGGAACCTCCATTGAAAAAAAAAGGTTGGTTTTCATTGTTATAAATAACACACGCTTTGATGTGTTAAATGTTATTAGGTACTTTTATTATTAAATTTATTAAATTAGTACAAACCTACTGTCTCTGTACCACTGTTTCTGTCACTAATTGCTTGTTATTCTACTAACTGTATATGCTGTATGGAAATTGAAATTGTTAGGAATGTCAAATTACAATACGGTTTGAAGTATTGTTTGTTGCTGTGCAGCGTGTTTAGGAGAAGTCTTAATTGTTTCATTATGCTGTGCATCTAAAAATAAAAACCCAACAACACTACTACAGTGTTATTTTAAATGTATTCTCTGCCTATTGACTTGTATTAATGTTCATTTGTGTTGCATACATGCCTGGAAAGAATAGACACCTGTTAGGAAGCAGTAGGGAATATAAAAGTATTCACCTCTTGGCCAGGTTTATAGTAAAAGCTGAAGTAAGGGCTGTCTGTATACTTCTGAAAATAACTTGTATAGTTACCACTGGAGTTTGGTAGAAAACAAAGAGGAAGCAAGTAGAACTGTGATACAAATCTTTCTAAATATTGCCATGTAGAAACACAAAACTTAAGTTCAGCTTCTGTTAACTCAAAAGGAAAATCTGTTGGAAGACCCAGGATATTGTTAATAGGATATAGAGCCCCTCATTTCTAGTTTACTGTTCAGACTGAGCACAGTTTGGTAAAAATAACAAAAGTCGTTACCACCTGTTGGTGTTTCCGTGATCTACATGATAAGAGTTTAATATCTATCAAATTTCCAATAGATAAATGTCGATATCACGGAAACTATCACTGCCACACTAAGGGTGCAATCCAGCTTTCTCTGAATTACCTGGAGTTGTATTAAGCCCTTAGCACCTTTTTTGGCAGGCTCAGCAGAGAGGTCAAGAACTGAATGGGCATGAAGAACAGGATCATCTACTCATCCTTATGAGCGATCCCTTCCTGTCAAAATTGTGGCAAACTGGTAGGCAGTGTGGGAAAGCTTGCTCTCCTATTACCTATGATTTATGGGTGGGATTTTTTCAGCATTGGACTAACTCAGTTCCCAATGAAACCATTGGGAAGTATTCCATTGACTTCAGTTGAAGCAGTTAGGCCACTAATGCACAGCATTACTTATCCTTCAACTGATATGACTATAGCGCGACCACCATTGCCTTTGATGAAGAACATCTGATTGAAGCTGAACCCCAGCAAGACAGAGGTAATGCTCGTGGGTGCAGAAAAGCATTGTGAAGCATTTGCACCCCATCAGGCAGTCCTCTTCGGCTGAAGGGGACATATTCACAATTAGTTAATTCAGTCCATAGTTTAGGAGTGCTCCTGGATTGCTCACTGACACTAAGCTTTCAGCTAGCAGCATCCACAAACAATATTTTCTACCATCTCCAGCTCGCTAGGAGACTTTGTCCCAGGTGGATGTTGACCTGGACTTTGTTATGTACCCCTTTGTCACTTTCCGTGTGGACTACAGCAATATAATATACCTGGGACCAAAGCCACAAGCCCTTAAACTCCAACCAGTGCAGAATGCTGCGGCATGTCTCCTCAGCAACATAGTCTACCAAGAATACATCGTACCTGTCTCTGCTGTCTACACTGGCTTCTCGTCTGGAATATGGAGTCACATTAAAGGTTTTGATCCTTATCTTCAACATGGTCAATGACCTGGGCCCAGCATTTCTGAAAGATTTGCCAGAAGCTCTGGCATGAAGACAAAGGCAGACAATTCTGCTCCTTGGGCATTAGGGAACTTTGTATCATAGCTATAAAGCTCATCTCAACAGGAGACAAAACAGTCTTGGGGGCTGGCCTGAGACTATGAAATGAACTCCCCCAGGAACTAAAGACCATCAGAAACCTACTCGCCATCTGCTGCAAGTGCAAGATGCGCTTCTTTGACCTGCTTTCTCTAACATAAACACATAATAGCATGTACTTTTAGAAACAAAATCCCCAAACTCTACCAAAATAAAACATCAGCACACACATGTCCCCCCTCAGTCTTCTTTTCTCCAGACTAAACAAACGCATTTTTTTCAATCTTTCCTCATAGGTCCTGTTTTCTAAACCTTTAATTATTTTTGTTGCTCTCCCCTGGACTTTCTCCAATTTGTCCACATCTTTTCTGAAATGTGGTGCCCAGAACTGGAGACAGTACTCCAGTTGAGGCCTTATCAGCACGGAGTAGAGTGGAAGAATTGCTTCTTGTGACTTGCTTACACCACTCCTGCTGATGCATCCCAGAATGATGTTTGCTTTTTTTGCAACAGTGTTACACTTACAAATTTGTGATCCACTATAACTCCAGATCCCTTTCCGGAGTATTCCTTCCTAGTTACATCCCATTTTGTATGTGTGCAATTGATTACTCCTAAGTGGAGTACTTTTCATTTGTCGTTATTGAATTTCATCTTGTTTAGTTCAGACCATTTTTCCAGTTTTTCCAGATCCTTTTTAATTTTAAATCTATTCTACAAAGCACTTGCAACTCCTCTCAGCTTGGAATCATCCACAAACTTTATAAGTGTACTCTCTATGCCATTATCTAAATCATTTATGAAGATATTAAACAGAACCAGATCCAGAACCGAACCCAGTGGGAACCCACTCGATATGCCCTTCCAGCTTGACCGTGAACCACTGATAACTACTCTCTGGGAATGGTTTTCCAACCAGTTATGCTCCCATCTTATAGTAGCTCCATCTAGGTTATATTTCCCTAGTTTGTTTATGGGAAGGTCATGCGAGACTGTATCAAAAGCCTTCCTAAAGTCAAGACATACCACATATACCACTTCCCCCGCATCCACAAAGAATGTTTGTTACCCTGTCAAAGAAAGCTATTAGGGTCATTTGACATGATTTGTTCTTGATAAATCCATATTCACTGTTACTTATCACATTATCTTTTAGGTGTTTGCAAATTCATTGCTTGATTATTTGCTCCATTATCTTTCTGGGTACTGAAGTTAAGCTGAATGGTCTTGTCAAGGTTCTTCCCCCACTCTGAACTCTAGGGTACAGATGTGGGGACCTGCATGAAAAACCTCCTAAGCTTATCTTTACCAGCGTAGGTCAAAACTTCCCCAAGGTACAAAATATTCCACCCTTTGTCCTTGGATTGGCCGCTACCACCACCAAACAAATACTGGTTACTGGGGAAGAGCTGTTTGGACACGTCTTTCCCCCCAAAATACTTCCCAAAACCTTGCACCCCACTTCCTGGACAAGGTTTGGTAAAAAGCCTCACCAATTTGCCTAGGTGACTACAGACCCAGACCCTTGGATCTTAAGAACAATGAACAATCCTCCCAACACTTGCACCCCCCCTTTCCTGGGAAATGTTGGATAAAAAGCCTCACCAATTTGCATAGGTGACCCCAGACCCAAACCCTTGGATCTGAGAACAATGAAAAAGCATTCAGTTTTCTTACAAGAAGACTTTTAATAGAAATAGGGGTAAATAGAAATAAAGAAATCCCCCCTGTAAAATCAGGATGGTAGATACCTTACAGGGTAATTAGATTCAAAACATAGAGAACCCCTCTAGGCAAAACCTTAAGTTACAAAAAAGATACACAGACAGAAATAGTTATTCTATTCAGCACAGTTCTTTTCTCAGCCATTTAAAGAAATCATAATCTAACACGTACCTAGCTAGATTACTTACTAAAAGTTCTAAGACTCCATTCCTGGTCTATCCCCGGCAAAGACAGAATATAGACAGACACACAGACCCTTTGTTTTCTCTCCCTCCTCCCAGCTTTTGAAAGTATCTTGTCTCCTCATTGGTCATTTTGGTCAGGTGCCAGCGAGGTTACCTTTAGCTTCTTAACCCTTTACAGGTGAGAGGAGCTTTCCCCTGGCCAGGAGGGATTTCAAAGGGGTTTACCCTTCCCTTTATATTTATGACAGGTCTGTAATTCCAGGAGTTGTCCTTATTACCCTTTTTAATAGATTGGAACTATGTTTGCCCTTTTGCACTCCTCTGGAATCTCTCCCGTCTGCCATGAGTTTTCAAAGATACTCGCTAATGGCTCACATATCTCCTCAGTGAGCTCCTTGAATATTCTTCAGTTCTCAGGTCTATCAGCCAGTGTATTTTGTGTGCACTAACAGCCTACACAAAATTCTCACTATCTTGGAAGTGCCATAATTGCAAACACGCTAAAAGTTGGTTGATACCACAGTCAAGTTATTTACTGAGAAAATGTTCAAGGGAATAGTAAGGACACCACAGTAATGATAAGGAAAGAAGAAGAAAGGAAGAATAATAATGATAATTATGAGCCTGAAGAAAGCAAAGATAACCTTGACATGGATGCAAATTGCAGGCAAAGATAATAGGGATATAAATAATGACAATGAAGGTGGTACATGTAACAGGGCTAATATTGGTGTCAGTAGCCACTAGAAAGGCTTATCATAGTACATTCTTTGCCAAAATTAATTTCTTCAGCATTATCACTGATATTTATATTTAGTCACTGGAGAAGACTGAACATTTATATTGTGCAGAAAAAAAATTGTAACCATCAGGTGACATGGTGAAAAAGTATTCTGTAAAGAGCTTTGCAATGTTTAACAATGTGTACTCAGTGCATGCTAAAATTGTTCAGCGTTTCCATGAAAACTATTCAGAAGTCTAATAATGGTTTCTACAAGACTTAATATGTTTTAGCTTTCATTTTTCTAAATCAATGGTTATAGTTGATAATGTTGATTTATGTTTCAGGGTTAGTAAAACATTTATGGACAAATCAATTTATTTGACAACTGTATGTTTAGTTTTTTTGTATGCTTCTTTTATTAAAATTTCTTGTTATAACAGGAGAGTTTTATTCATCGCATTTTATATGCTTATGCCTCTGCAGTCTAAGCCCAGTATCATAGTCTGTTTCTATGAGGATATTTATTGATGAAAGCAAAATGAGACTGATAATCTTTTGAATCTTTGGGATGGGGGAGAAAGCAATGTTATTACTCTTCAACATTCTAGAACTGTAGAATAGAATAATAGTTTACATAAGGCTAATTTAAAGTTAATTTTCGAATATATAGATTAGTGATTCTATGTACAAATTAATATTTTTACATATGGAAGTTATTCTCAATCTTTGGAATTTAGGATATGACCAAAGGCCATTGAAATCAATAGGTCTTAGATCAGGGTTTATTTTATATTTCACAGTTTTAACTTAACATTCTTCCTTTGTTTTAGTTGAAATTCACCCTGCGAGCAAAAAAAAAGGTGAGTGAATTTTAAAGCAATCTTAGTTTAATAAAAAAGAATGAGCTTAATAATAAATTAAGTTAGAAATATCTATGCAAGTAAAGCATTGACATGGCAGTAGATGCTGGCACTGGCTGAATATTATTTAGTAGACTTTTATTGGTGTAACAGATGTTGATATGCATAAAAACAGAGGAAACTTGGGATTTCTGAAACACACAGAAGCACTCAGATATACTGTGGTAATGGAGGCTACATATACCTAGACAGATACATAAATGCAAGGGCCTGATCCTATTGTTCTTATACAGACACAAACTCACATTAGCCCTGTCTTTCTAAAAATTAAATCACATTCCACCTAGTACATTAAAAATAGAAATTTTAGATATCAAATAGAGGAAAATGGCAACGTTTCTGTTTCATATTAGTCTTCAGGGTGTGATAATCATGTGATTTCCTAGTTTGTAGAACCTCAAATTCTAGGCAGTGATTTATCTGGAGAAGAAGAAAAGATATTGTTTAGGGATTTTCACCCTCCCTGTTCCCTACACATATTGATTTTTCACAGTAGTGAAGCAAGAAACACTAGAACTTTCCCATGAAAATTGGGAGAAACTAGCCTAATTATGCAGATAAATAAAGCTCCTTGACAACCAGCTTAGTTGGAATTCTCCAAATTCAAATGAGTTAATGAAATAATATGCTTTTTTGGGTGGTGGGATAGAAGGATAGTAGGAGACTAAAAACATACTAGAGAACTGTCTTAGTAATTATGTGCTATATGGATACAGTCTGCCTGCCCACACACTATGAACTGCAAGATCAGGGCCAAAAGTTCAATGTATAAATATCAGTAGGTGAGTGAAACTACTATCTCATTAGATTGTTGTGAACAGTTAGTTTTCATATCAAGATTTGAAAGCAGACATTTTGCATATTTCAATCTTTTTTCCAAAAATTTCACATAGCTATAACTGATAGTTAACCATGCTCTTTTGTCTTTCCCTCTTCTAAGAGCTTATCGACATAAAAAAAATTGTAGACTCATTTATATGCAATAAAAGTGATATATCAATATAGCTTTGTCATACATATAAAGGGAAGGGTAAACCCCTTTAAAATCCCTCCTGGCCAGAGGAAAACTCCTCTCACCTGTAAAGGGTTAAGAAGCTAAAGGTAACCTCGCTGGCACCTGACCAAAATGACCAATGAGGAGACAAGATACTTTCAAAAGCTGGGAGGAGGGAGAGAAACAAAGGATCTCTGTCTGTCTATATGCTGCTTTTGTCGGGGATAGACCAGGAATGGAGTCTTAGAACTTTTAGTAAGTAATCTAGCTAGGTATGTGTTAGATTATGATTTCTTTAAATGGCTGAGAAAAGAACTGTGCTGAATAGAATAACTATTTCTGTCTGTGTATCTTTTTTGTAACTTAGGGTTTTGCCTAGAGGGATTCTCTATGTTTTGAATCTAATTACCCTGTAAGGTATCTACCATCCTGATTTTACGGAGGGGATTTCTTTACTTCTATTTACCCCTATTTCTATTAAAAGTCTTCTTGTAAGAAAACTGAATGCTTTTTCATTGTTCTCAGATCCAAGGGTTTGGGTCTGGGGTCACCTATGCAAATTGGTGAGGCTTTTTATCCAACATTTCCCAGGAAAGGGGGGGTGCAAGTGTTGGGAGGATTGTTCATTGTTCTTAAGATCCAAGGGTCTGGGTCTGTAGTCACCTAGGCAAATTGGTGAGGCTTTTTACCAAACCTTGCCCAGGAAGTGGGGAGCAAGGTTTTGGGAAATATCTGGGGGGAAAGACGTTTCCAAACAGCTCTTCCCCAGTAACCAGTATTTGTTTGGTGGTGGTAGCGGCCAATCCAAGGACAAAGGGTGGAATATTTTGTACCTTGGGGAAGTTTTGACCTACGCTGGTAAAGATAAGCTTAGGAGGTTTTCATGCAGGTCCCCACATCTGTACCCTAGCGTTCAGAGTGGGGGAGGAACCTTGACAAGTTTATTCCAGTTCAGGAAGCAAAACAATCCAGACCAATATAAGGTACCTTTATGCCAATATAAGTTCATCCACATCAGAGTTTATACTTGTAAAAATTCACACTGCTAACCAACTTACTTATCATGGTATAACTTTTCTAGTATAGACTTTTGAGATTAGGACCATAGGCTCTTAAGTCATATAGTGACTTTTTAAAATGTTATCCAATAGCTCATCTGGAAGAATATTGAGGATGGGCAAGAATCCTTTGGATGATATTCATGCTTCATAAATATTTAGACTAGAAAATAAAAATATTTCTAAACCTAAATTTCTTCCTTCAAGCTGCAAATAGGCTAGGAAACCAAATATTTGAATAGCATGAATGCAACCTGAAAAGTATGGCCCCTTATTGAATTTGCCTATATGGCTGATGTTTGTGATTTGGGAAATTAATTATTCCATGCACTCATCCCTAGAGTATATACTTATTTGCATCTTTAGTGTTTTCTTTTGTATCTCCATATGGCAATATTCATTTTTCTGCATAAGAGTTCTTCTTTCCCAGCTCTGTAAAGTGTTGTCTATTTCTCTCTAAGCTTCTTCTCACTATAAAGTGTTTTGTGAATTTTGTGTAAGGAGCAATGTCTTTAAAAAATATCTTCAGAACTGGGTGAATGCCAAAAACACACAAAAAAACTACTTAGTTTTTTATTTGATTTTTGTTATCATCAATTTCTGTTATGAATGTTTTCTCTTGACAATGCCATCTTGCTATTTATACTGATCAAAACAGCAATAGCATATCCACTGTAAGGGGAACACTTTAAAATATGAAGAAAATATTTTTCAGATTATCTAAAGAAAACACAACTACCTACCCTTAGGCACGAGTGAATTTTCAATTCCAGGATTTTCTTTTTCTTTCTTTCTTTTTTTCTTTTTTTTTTCTTTTCGCTGTGGGAAGAAAGGTTTTTAACTTGGCATTCCAATCCAAAATGTACTGCTTTCTTGTGAAAGATGCACAAAAAATGAGTTCCTGACTCCAATGGTCATGAAAGATCCTTTGGATAGAAGTGAAGTAGCACTTGGTGTTTCAGAGCGTTTAGCTTCCCTCCAGCATATCACAGTCCAAATGACGCTACTGAGCTCTTTTAATTTGTGCTCCTGCCCCAGCAGAGGGTAGCTGAGTTTGTTGCTGTTAAAGAGGGAAGAGGAGGATATGAGTTTGATCTCTTTTCTGGTTGGGGGTCCATTGTGCCACAGTTGGAATGAAGAGAACATGAAAATCAGACTTAGTAGGTGGGAGTTAGGGGAAGACATGAAGAAATGTCTTACTTTTCATAAGAATAACATGTGCGTCCTTCTGATCAAAATCCTCTCTCAGGAGATCCCGGGGTCCTGTATTTTTTCTACAGAGCAAACCCAATGGCTCTTCTTCGCCTCCTCCTATTGATTTCAGGGGTAGGAGAGGTGGCAAACAGTCTCTCCAGATTTTTGTACCCCAGAATGCACAGCATATATAGGTTTCAGAATAACGGCCGTGTTAGTCTGTATTCGCAAAAAGAAAAGGAGTACTTGTGGCACCTTAGAGACTAACCAATTTATTTGAGCATAAGCTTTCATGAGCTACAGCTCACTCCAGTATGCATCCGATGAAGTGAGCTGTAGCTCACGAAAGCTTATGCTCAAATAAATTGGTTAGTCTCTAAGGTGCCACAAGTACTCCTTTTCTTTTAGCATATATAGGAACTTTATTCTGCACATCAGGCCCCAAGAATGAGGTAAGTGAATCCAATAACAGTGGTGTGTTTACATTGACTTTCCAGTTGAGTAGCTGCTGCAAAACAAGGACCCTGCCAGATGTCTGTACTCTTATTAATAATCTAAGAAGGATGAGATATGGTAATACTCCGGATGGTATTTGGTAGAAAATTGTTAGGGTAGGACAAATGTTCTTGCTGTTTTCAAAAGACAGGAGCTTGAGAAATATTCTTCAAGTTTGGTCCTATATTTTTATATAGCACAGAAGATTGAATGGATTTATAATGGAAAAGCAGTCCTTGATGGTAACAAAACTTAGCAGCTATTTTATTAGCACACGCGTTGTTTTACCTCAATCAGAGTAAGATTTTTTTTCATCTGCAATAGGGTAGGTAATAGAGCTCTGGCACTGATGCTTAACTGAAGACCCTCCACCATTTCTTCCTCACTTTAAGTATTGTAAAGAAAATAAAGCTGACATTTTTAAAGCCTTATCCTCCCCAGAAATGCTCTCAAAAGAGACTTTTAGACAGAATATAATGTTAGATGTAATTAACCACAGACCATGATAAAATAGCCTCTTTATTTCTAGATTGATTACAAAACCCATAATTTGTAATAACTTGTCCAATCTCTCTTCAGTGAGATAGAATTCATGAAAAAGAAAAGACTCTAAATGAACTTTACTTTCCCTGGGAAAATTTAACTAACTTTTGGTTGGACCCAGGGTTCCATCTCTGACTCATTAATTCTTCATTTGAGAGGCACAGTGCAAAATTCCTATAGGAATTTTATTCCTCTTCCTGCCCTCTTCTGTTTGACACAGGTTCAGAGTTTATTAGTGTTAGAACATCAGGAAAGTACTGAAAGCATGCCCAGAATGAGGTACATTGCGTTGGACATGTTGAGCGGGGTCCCAGAAAAAAAGATTTATATATTTTTGAGTTGGGGGGAGGAAGAAATCTGTATTAAAAATTAATTGGGGTTAAGAGGTCTTCTAGTATCCCCCATTTCTCCCTAATTTATCCTTTCAAAGCCCTCAATCACTGTGATGCTCCTTCACATGAGAAAGGTTACATGTTTCTTGCTGGACATCAGAGCTCTTGAACATCTGCCAGAAGGGATTACTCAAGTCAGAGACAATGTAAAATGCTGCCTTCCCTTAGATGAAAAATTGCCCTATATATTAGAGTTGATCAGAAGATTTTTTCCTGTTGAAAAATCAAAAATTGATTGGCCAAAAAACAAAATAGTTTTGGAAATGCTACAGTGGTGCCTCAAGCTGCATCCCCTCTCTAGGCCAGGCTCCCTAGTTGGCCTACATATCAGATGATGCACCATGTTCTCACTTTGTGATGTGGGGGGGGCGGTACATCATGATGAACCACAATTTCCACGAGACACCAAGGCGGTATAGCTGAATCTAATATTTTCCATGGAAAGTAGACACTTTGAAAAATTGTATTTACTCAAAATCCCAATGTTTCATGGAAACCATTTAGAGTGGAACATTTTTGACTGACCTACTACTATATATTCTAAAATGCCCAGGCACATCATTACCATGGTAAAAGATCAGTGCCAATGTTCCATGCCTTAATAATAAAATTCTCCTTTCATGACTAAAAATAGCAATGTATTGCTTTATCACCCCATCTGTCCTTGAGACCCCAGAACAAAAACATTTTATTTTGTAGCAGAAAGAATATGATTTGAGTCATAGCAGATGGAAAAAGGCATATATTTCATTGATCCCAAAGTAGTAGCATATAAACAGAGATGGTCATATCAAATTTAGCTTTAGTTTCTCTGTAGGTATGCAGGAGGTTGTGGGGAATGGGGATAATTATGTTTCTCTCGCCACAAGCTGGAAAATTTGGCGATTATCAAAATATCACCTCATGATCAAAACTCTTTTGGGTTGATGATAGGGATGCTGCTGGTCAGTCTATGCTAATGTTTTTACCATGGATAGCTTGGGTGGAGCTCCACCAATGCTAAGAGATTACTTAAAATGTGTGGGGTCAGATCCTAATCGATGCTAAATTTGTTTTGCACTGTTTCTGCAGCACAAAGCAGGCCTAATTCTGATTTCAGTGGCCATCTGAAGATTTGCTTAAAGTGTACAGTAGCACAAAGCCTCTCGGTCTGGCCCTACACCACTCAGTGGAGGGGACTATCTCAAGGAAAGGAGGCATAGCTCGATCACTACTGCATTCTGGCTATCTCCAGCTGCCATAAAAGCCCTCCAGGAGTTATTGTCTTTCGCTATAAATTAGAGCATGTGTGAGGCAACTTCAACTTAATCCTGGCAGCTCCAAGGATCAGGGGAGCATAAAAGATATAGCTTATTTTAAAGTCTACACCATCAACTCTTTGGCCAGTCCCAAAAGCTAGGCCCATAGGGTAGACGTAATCTCAGAGTTAATTCTCACAGTCAGAAATATTTGCAATTTATTTTTTTGTATTGTGGCTACTATAAAGACTTGGTGTTTTGCATAGACTGTGGCTCCATGAAATGTTAACATTTTGTTGGGAATGAGTCTTTTGTACAAAATATTTCCCCCCTACCCCCCGATTAAAATAGCTTTCATCCTAACCAGCCTCTTCCACCTACAGTAGAGCTAGACCACAGCTGTACAGTTTTGAATGTCTGCTAAGGAGACTAACAAGGGGAGAATTGACTACAATTCTCTATAAAGACAATGTCTAAGAGCAAGTTAAAAACGACCCCTCTGAAGCTCCTAACCCAGCTCATTCCAGCTCTCGCTTTGTGGTTCGTTTACACCCCCAGCAACTTGCCAGGTTAATCATGCACCTGATGCTAGGTAGGCTAGATAAACCAGCAGGGATATAGTCCAGCTTAGTTGTGGGCAGCAGCTATAGGGCATCTGGCTGCAGGAGGCAGAGTAATTAACCCTAATTTTAGCAGGCCCTTTGGGTGGGGTCCATTCCCCTTTTCACATATGTACATTTTTGAGAAACTGAAGGTTTTAAACACTCAAAGGACCAGATCCACAAAGATGTTTAGGCTCCTAACTTCCATTGATTTCAGTGGAAGTTAGGAGCCTAAACACCTTTGTAGATCTGGGCCAAAATGTTTACCCTCACTGCCTGTAAAAGCATTTTTGTTTTGTATAGCAAAAGGTATGGGGGGAGAACAAACACAGCCTGAAACCAGGATCAGTTGGTATAGTTTACTCAGCAAAAGACACATACAAATATAACCCTTTAAAATCAATCCAATCTCTACTGATGAAATTTAAAACAATTGTTGATATTAAAACCCCAATTCACTCTCAGAGTGACTGGCTAATATTAAAGCAGAGAGATGGTGGTTAAGGGACCAGACTAGGCTTCAGGGGATCAGAGTTCAGTCACCAGCTCTGATATTGGTTTCCTGTGTGACCACAGGTAAGTCATTTAATCATAAAGCTCCCTATTTAGGAAATGGGAACAATAATATTTCCTTTCAACCATATTCTTCTTCTTTGTTTTTGTTTGTTTGGTTTACATTGTAAGCTCTTTGGAGAAGGGACAGTCTCTCACTGTGTGCAGGTACAGTGCCTAACACGATGGGCCCTGTCCTCAGTTTGGTCCTTTAGGTGGTACCATAATGCATGTTATTACAACTGAATACTTATTAACAGTGAGCAGCCAAACAAGAGCACAGTAAAATAAGCAGACAGGAAATGAACCATTTGTTGATGGAAGAGTAAAAATCTCCTCCTGCCTCATCATGAAGAGGCTATGGGTCTTTATTCATACTAATGTGAGGCTGAACTGTGCTGAGAGGGCACCTCTAGTATAAAGTGCTTCAGGAAACTATAATTTACTTCTCTTTCCCCCTCCCTCCTCTTACTAATGCTTGGTCTTTGTAGTGCACAGGGAGAGCAGGGCTGTTAGTAGACACTGTAAACTCTTGATAAAGAAAATTAACATGGTAAAGGCTGGGTGGGGAGGAAGCAAGGAGGGACGAGAAGCAGAGCTTCCAAAACTGCTTGTTCAGCAGGGATTTTCAATCAAGCTGCAGATTTAGCCCATGTAAATCTGACTGTCATCAGACTATCAGCTTCTTTTGGGTCAACAGCATACAGCTGTGCAGACCTCCTAACAATATAGTCAGTGAATGTAGCTCCTGTCAGAGTTTGCAAATGGTTGGCGAGCAGGCTGCTAGCTTTTCTTCTCGGAGGCATTTAAAACAATTGTACTGCATGTTCTGTATATCCTCAGAATGCTAGATAAGTCAAGCAGTGCCCACATTTTAGGAAATAAACTCTTTGTCCCTTCTAAAAGCCAGCAACATGGGGGAAATGATAATTTTTAAAGCCTGCTTGATAACTAGAAAAACCTAACAATGAAATAAATCTTTTAAAATACATATTCCTTTGCAATAATTTAATAAACTGTGCTGGCATCTCATCAAGAATCAGGATGGTTGCCTTGGTGACAAAGATTATCCTTGCTGCTGCTTGATTCTGTCATTTTTCTCAACATGAATTCATAATATTTAGGATTTATTAACAGTATGTCACATTGATAGAGATAAATTGTGTGCTTTAAACTGGCCATGTAAGTCTTCTATGATATTACAGCTGCTTTGTCAACTCAGAAATAAGATATGATGTGATTACTAGAAAATTAAAACTATTTGTCATAAAGGGAAGACACAGAGTATCAAAACGGCAGAGAAAAAATCCTCAATAGAAAAATCTGATGTTTCGCTATTTTAAATATTTGGAGTTAGTTAGCTGTTACCATTTTATGGCTTGTAAATTAATCAAATTCAATCAACATAGAAACGTATACTTGTTTCTGCTGGTAACATTTAACTTGTAATGTGCAGAAATAATGTATTCTAGAGTGTCATATTTTCTGCTGGCTCCAACTGCCTACAGAGATTAAGGAAAAAATCCTAGTGAAGGCAAATTTTGCAAGTTCAGAGTGTATTTTATATATTCAATTTCTTTAAGGACTTTGCATGATATGTTGTGTTGTAAGCGTTGCTGTAGGTTAGATAATCCATTCAGAAATCTTGAATGTTTCTGGTTGGGAGTTATCTCAGTTAAATAGTTTGTTCAGAAATATTCATGTCAGATTGGATCTGCCTCCGATATGTCATGGGGTCAATTTAGGTTATCTGCTGTATTTACCATATTGGGTATATGAACATTTTTGAAATAAATTACTGTGTGATCCACTTAAACCATTACAAGGGGAAAACCAAACAAAGACTATATCTGAAACACAAGAATTTCCTTGGATTTTGACAGGGATGGGATGGGGAGGTAAGCAATGTATTTGAATAATTTGAAGTCAGTGGAGCTATGGTAGTTTACACCAGTTGAGGATCTCCTAACAGTCCGCAATGTTTGAACCTGTGTGCATGATTCTGCTAATAGCATAAAATTTATGAGTCTATGGGCCCGATTCAGAAATGCTATGTGAAGCTACGTAAAATATGCTCTCCTTACACTGCTCTAGAGCTACGTACACATGCTGGCTCAGATCTACAAAGGGATTTAGGCTTGTATGGCCCAGTTTTAGGCACCACTGTAATCCACAACTGCCCCATTCAGCTGCTGCCTAACCCTGTAGGTGTCTAAACTCACTTGTCCAGCTATACCGAAAAAAGGACAGGAGACGTTTGATGTGGTTTGAACAGGTTGCAACTTTATCATTAGATGGGACTATCTGGCAGATAAAAATGCACAGTGCAGGTAACCCCAAGTTCATTCAATAACCACTTAGGGGGCTTTTGCCACTGCCCACTTTTTCCATCCAGGTAGCCCAGCCAACCCATTCCTTGGACCTTACCATCCAGCTGCCTTGTAGGAGGGTTAAGGTGGGCTATAAGAAAGGGGAGTTGTTTCACTGCTGTACCATTCATAGGAGCCCTAACCTCACTGCTCCTCATCTCCATTCCTTTAACCAACACCTCCTTTTTAAGTCCTGAACCAAGCCATATATTTGGTCACTGTATCCCTTCTCTATGGAGTACCTGCACTGGACATCTGCCCTACACTTACATCATGAGTTGTGACATACAGTCTACCGCTCTTCATGCCACAAGTCAACAAAGCCTTCCCTAACCCACCATGGTGAAGGTCAATCTGGTGGTAAGGGAAAAATTCCTTCTCAGCCCCCCTTGAAAAAAGGGGTGGCTAATGCAATGACCATAGCAGGTCTTACCAAACCTGGTATTTCAACACCTAAAGGGGAGGGAAGGTGGGTGCTGCCTTGCCTGCTCTGTGTAAAATGGGGCTTCACACACAGGGCTGCCCCTTTTAAATACTGGCCTCTTTTCCCCTTTTGCATCAGTTTGACCTCTCTCCCACCGCCTGGCCATAAAGCCTGTTCCCTTCATTTGGCCAACCAGAAAAATCCCCCGCCCCCTGCTTAAAGGTGCAATGTGGTCATTGGTATCTTAATTTGTGCTGTAAATGTTCCCTGGGCATATAACTTCCTGCCTCTGGGTGTGCGCACTGGTGCCTTACTGGAGGGATCCAAATTCCTATCTCAGGCCTAAGCCCCAGAGCAACCACAAACTGGGGGGAGCTAGGTGGAGGAATGCCTATCTTCCCTTCAGGGCCCTGTCAGGTAGTCATGCTCAGAGGTTGCCTAACTCCACACAAAATGACCAGGGAGAGGAGGGGTCCTCCCTTAACTTCTAGCCTAGTGCTTAGGGCAGTGGTTCAGAAAGTTTTTACTAAGATGACCCACCAGCTGTGTTTCATCTCTTTTTGTGAACCACCATTACGTACATGCATCCTTTACAACTCTAATCTTATCCTGGTGTGGAGGGGAGGCCCTGAATGGAGGGGTGAGAGGGAGAAGTTGGAGAGTGAGCCTGACTAGCAGTCACCCCACAGTCCTGTCCTGTCCTGTCCTGCACGACTGGGCCTGCCTTCCAATTTCAGGCATTGAGACCTGGCATACAGGTCACAGTGACACTCAGATTTGGCTTGGCCACCTCTTCCTCATGATAGAGGGAGTGGCTGGGCTAAACCTGAGTGGTACTATGGCCCTGTGCACCAGGTCACAATACTTAGTGTGTGGAGCTGGGCCCAGCCCCATAGTTCAGAAGCCGCTGCTTAGGGTTGCTAACTGTCTGATCACACAAACACCCCTGCCCTGCACCCTGCCCTTCCCGTTCTCTGAGGCCCCACCCTGCTCATTCCATCCCCCTTCCCTCCATTGTTCGCTCTCCCTCACCCTCACTCACTTTCACCGGGCAGGGACAGGGGGTTGGGGTGTGGGAGGAGGTGCGGCTCTGCTGCACTGCCAGAATTTTGGTGCCTAAAATCTCCCAGTTTGGCTTCAGTAGCTTCTGGGAGTTAGAGCCTGATTCCCGGAGACTCCCAGTGAAACCGGGAGGGTTGACAATCCTACTGCCTCTGAAGGGTGGGTTTGCTCTCCAACTGGCTCTCCTTGCCCTGGGGCTTCCCCTCTGCACCGGGCTGGGAGACATGTATGTTTGAACAATGATGGGTCAATCCAGCAACCCTTCTAGAATTTCCCATGAACCACTGGTAGGTCCGGGCCTGCTGTTTGGGAAACACTGGGTTAGGGTACTCACCTGGGATGTGGAGACCTGGTTCAATTCCTCTTTTTTCTTGATGAGCAGAAAGGATTTGGATAGGGTCTACTGCTTCTCAGGTGAGTGCCTTAACCACTAGGCTACAAAGCATTCTCACACTTTCTGTGGCCCATATAATATTTAATTAAAGTGGAGAAGCTTCAAGAAGAGAGACAGAGATCCACATGAGAGTGTCCCATAGTGTAGTGCAGTGTTTCTCAACTTTTTTGTGCTGGTGATCCCCTTTGAACTTAAAAAAAAAAATTGGGACCCCCCCCCCATACTAAGACTTGAAAAAATTGTGACCCCATACCTTAAATGGCATTAAGTAAATTATGAATAATACTGGCCCACTAGTGTTAATAAACTAATATTTAAAACCTATGCAAATAATTGAAGGTTAGAAAACAAATGCGTGTGCCAGACAAAGTTTATTTTTACATAGAAAGAAACTATAAATTCACTTTTTACAAATGACAGGTCTTACAGAGTCCTTCAATGAAACACTTGTGCTTCTTTTATACCAGCTAAATTTTTATGGTGGGTTGAATTAAAGACACTCAGCAGCAGGTCATTCTCCACAGATTATTTATTTAGTTGCTTTTCTTTATTGCAACCATCGATGGGAATCACAATTCACATAAAAATGACGTTGTGAACAGGATTAAAACTTTCAAAGCTTCAGTTACAAATTTGAGAAACTTATGGTTCTGTGCCATCCAAAATATGCACATGTCTTTTGAAGGAAATGAACACTGAAGCATTTTATCAGATGAAAGCTCGACCAGTTATCTTGCAGGCTCCCTGTGAGTTCGACAGACTCAACTACTCTTTTGTTGAACGAATTAATTATTCACCTCCTGCCAAGTTCTTCATCGTCAGGTGGGAAGTAATCCCGGAGCTGCTTATTAAGTTTAAATATATGTTCAATCATAATGGTTTTAATTGTTTAATGTCCACACTCTTGTCATCAGCAATCAGTTTCATGTACTCACATCTCAGAGGAAACTACTTGAAGTTTTCACTCTGAAGCTGAGCAGACCAGGCTCCAAATTTCTTTCCAAAAAAGCTTCTTTCCTTGTCTCTCAACACAATTATGTTTTTGTGTGGTCCTTGAAAACTCATATTCAACTCATTCACATGACTGCTAAGTAAGTTGACTGAAGAAGCCATGGTGGGTCACTGAACGATTTAGCAAAAGGAGACCCGAGATCTTGTAGGAACACACGTACTTCAGCTCTCAATTCAAAAAGTCTGCTTAACGCTTTCCCCCATGAAAGCCCTCTCACTTCAGTGTGCAAGAGAAGAATTTTATGAAGTGCACCTATTTCACACATAAAACTGCGAACAGGCAAGCTGAAAGAGGCTGACTTCTTATGAAATTCACAACTTTTACAGACTCGTCAAGCACCTGACACAACTCAGAAGGCATTCCTTTTGCAGTGAGTGCTTGCCGATGTAAAAAGCAATGGGTCCAAATGGCATGAGGCATAATGGTTTCTCATCTCGAAACAAGCCCGCTGTTCTTGCCAGTCATTGATTTGGCACCATCATTGCATAGAGCAATATGTTTTCCCCAATCTATTTCAATATATTTGGTAGCTTCAACAAACAGGTTAAATAGACATTCACTAGTTGTGTGGCTAGGCAGTGGTTTACAGAAGAGCACGTTTTCCTCAATGGTAGCATCTGAATTATATTGAACGAAAGCTAAGAACTGTGCTAAGCCTGAAACGTCTGTTGATTCATCAAACTAAACATAGTTTTAACTTTTCTTTCAGCTGCTCATGAATGTCACCAGCCATTTCCTTAATACGCCTCGAAACAGTATCTTTGATAAAGGAATAGCTTTAAGCTTATCTGCCTCTTCATGGCCGAGCAGGCTGGTAAGCACAGCTAATGCCAACAGGAAGTATGAGATTCTCAGCTATTGTATGTTTCTTACGTGTTTGGGTAATATGAGAAGGGACACGAGATATGAAGCTTCAAGAGCATTCTTACTGTCATTACTTGTATTCCAAATCAGTGTTTGCTGTCTTTTCAAGCTGTTCAGTTTTCTCTTAAAGAACTCAAGAGGCTTGTTCTTTAATTATGGATGTTTACTTTCCAAATGCCGAATTAATTTAGAAGGTTTCATGCTTTCAGCACTTAGCACTTCACCACCCACAACACAATAAGGTTTATTTTCAATTGCTGTAAAACCGTACATTGAAGAGCTGGAATCATATTTTCTGCACTTCATCTTCTTTACTCCTTCATTCTGTGAAGTACTTGGTTGAGCTCTCTTTAAAAATGTATCCATTGCACAAGAAGGCCTCGCTGAAAAATGTGCATACAGTACTACGTGCTAGCCAAGAAGAACAAAAACGCTGTCTGGACAGGAAGCAGCACGTGGTTCTGTGAAGTTATATGTTTGCTTGAAGCAGGGCCAGCCTTCAACTTGCTGGGGCCTCACAGAAGGCACATGTGAAGATCTTCGGAGATGGAGCCAGTATTGGGCACCGAGGTATATTGACCCACAGGCTGGGTGGCCTCCTGAGGTGAGTCAGGGGGTGGAGGTGGTGCTTCCTCCCTAAGCCCCTGCTGCCTGAAGCCAAAATCCTGCTGCCAGGACTGAAGCCCGAGCCCGATTACCTGGGACTGAAGCCTGAGTCCCACCGTGGGGGGGGTTGAGCTGCTGCTCAAGCTTCACCTCGCCTTGCCTTGCCTCATGGGGGCTGACAGTCTGAACCCCACTGCAGGGCTGACAGCTCGAGCCCGAGCCCTGCTGCCCAGAGCTCACAACCTGGAGCCCGGCCATTGAGGGGATCACAGCCTGGCTAGCTGGGAGTGACAGCCCCAAGCCCCACTGTGGGGGGCTCAAGCATGTAAATTAGCTTCATGGGGCCCCATGTGGCATGGGGTCATGCTGGCCATGCACTTGCAAGGCCCCTGGGGTTTGTGATCCCCCAGGCTGCAAAATACTGGTCTAGTGGTTAGAACACTCACCTGAGAGGTGGGAGGTCTCTGTTCACATTCCTTCTCTTTATCAGTCAGAGAGGGAATTTAAACTGGGATCTTCCATGTCCAGATTGAATACCCTAACCACTAGGCTAAAGGTTATAAGGGTGTCATTACCTCTGCTCCTGGCTGGTGTAGGTGGAGTTAGGCAGGTACCTAACTTATTCTTGCAAGAAATGGCGTAGGTGCCTAAACTGTCTGACTCCAGGAGAGGAGTTCCTGGCTGTGGATTGCATGCAGACAGAGGTGCCTCCCTGCAGCCTGGACCTATGTGTCTCCATGAGAGAGGTGGGGCTTAGGATACATCCCTCTCATCAGCATCTCCCATTGTCTGGCTTACGCGGCTCCCCGCCTAGTGTCCTGCTTTTGTGGATTCCATTCTTAGGCTACATCTGTACTAGGAACTAGGGGAGTGATTCCCAGTTTGCTATCCTCATGATAGCTTGCATTGAGCTAAAAATAGTAGTACTACGGGCACAGCAAGCAGCAGCGTAGGCTAGCCACCCCAAGGCCAACTCACCTGAGCTCTGTGCATATGTCCTGAAGGCGGCTAGCCCATGCTTCCGCTGCCCGTGTTACTGTGGCTACACTGCTCTTTTTAGCATGCTAGCCCAGATGAGAGCTAGCATGAGTATGTCTACATGAGCTGGGAACCAGATCCCTAGCTTGTAGTGTAGACGTAACCTTAGAAGCCTATCTCTGCCTGTGCATTTTATAGGGAGACTAGGCACCTAAGTCAGGTTTGTGGTGTTCCAGCAGTTTTCTAAGCACTGCAATGCCTAAGTCTCTTTGTGGATCCCCATTGCTCTCCCTGAGTATATCTACACTAGACTTAGCTTAGGGGAAAGCATAAATATATCTTGGAAACAACTTTTGGGGAATTGTCTGCACTAGACTTTATCAGTGTGTTGCCTACTTTTTGTTAATTTGAGAAAAAAAGGTCCAGTGTAGACAATCCTGTACACGTAAGGAAGTCTCACTTGGTCTAACATGCTGAGGAGCAATCACAAAAGCAAGAAGATGTAAGTTAAATTAGGGCGGGTGTTACTTTAACTTATAATTTTTTTCTTCTGTAAACATGATGGGGTAGTTCATCCTTCGTATCCTCTCATGACTAGAGATAGTCCCTACATGTGAGGACTGAGAGACAGTGATGTCCATTAACATCTTTCATGTACATTAAATTATCAAAAGAACTGTAAAAACAGAGCCAAAAAAGCATATATTAGAATGCACTAGAAGCCATGTGTAAAATTTGTCGACAATAGCAGTGACTGGGAGAAAAATACTGATATAATTGCAGGAAGAAAACAAACCAAACTCAGTTGTAACAGGAGTCTATAAATTGGGTGATTTCTTTGTAGTCAGAATTTGGAGGCCTATAGAACAACCAAAATGCTCTACATATGAAGACGGGAAGTACAGGGTCATTGGGATCTTATGGCCAGTTTATCTTCTTACTCTGCATTGATGAGTGGTAATGATGCATATCTAGGCCTCTGCTACTCTTTAATAGGTATTTTTACCTCTTTGCAGAAAGAATGAGTGCTGATTTGAAGGCAGTAGAGACTGGTGATATAGCACTATTATGCTTTTTTCTAAACCTGGCACAAACTGTATTTTAGATAGCAAATACTGCTTGAAATTGACGGATAGGTATTGATTCTCAGCAGTCTGTGGACAAATCTGTGCAGCTGATCAATCTGTTAATGGAATATAGAAATTTATCTTTCCCATTTACCCTATTAAGCAATGCACATGATTTTATGTCCTGAACCAGTGTCTATTGAAGACAATGGGAAGACTCCCACCGACTTCAGAGAGCAGTAGATTGGGCCCTTACTGTCCAGTAGATGCAGTATGTTTTTCCTCTGTCTCTGTTGGATTAATTTTGTGATGAGTGATCTTGTAATTGGAAACAGGAAAGCCAAACCTAGCCCTTAAGTAAGGGGATGCACCTCCCATTGACTTTAGTAGGAGCTGCACCTGCTCACATCAGGGATTAATTTGGTCTAGTGTCTGATATCAGTTTCACATTCCAGGAGGTGTGCTCATATTACACTAATGCAGACAGTCTACATAGTGTTAATGGGTTTACCAAATGTCCACTTTGATATCACTTGTTATTTTTTCCCAAATGTTAGCAACCGGAACCTTGATTTTTGGTGGCAGGGGGAGATCTGTTTTTAAAGTCTGTATAATATAAATGTTCTTTGTTTGCCATGATTGTATTTTTGATGCATGAGATTAAATCAAGTATAAGGCCTATGGCACTAGTATAGTACCAAAGTCACAGATGAAATTTTCTACAGAAGAAATGGCACAGTATTTTGTGGGCTGACAGGAGAGCAGACAATTGCTAAAACATTAAGACAAGCAAGTGTAATCCACACACCTCCTGGGTGTGGTGTTCTGTCCCATCTAGTGGCACTGAGAGAGAGAGTGATTAATGAGCCTGCTTTACAGCCTTAGCTAAGAGCCAAATGGCTTTTAGCTCATGCAGTAGAGGCTCATGCACTGAGGTCCCAGGTTCGATCCCGCATGCCGACAACCAGGGTCTGTCGGTTTTACACAAGCATTCTCCAGTCCAGTTCCTAAATAAGTTAACTTCTAAATTATGTAGACCATAGGTGCTGACTCTTATTTTTCCTGATGGAGGCCCCACCCCACTCCACCCCTTCCCTGAGGCTCCGCCCTCTCTCAGCCTCTTCTTACCCTGCTCTGCCCCCTCCCCTAGATTTCCCCCGCCTGCCCCTCACTCGCTGCTCTCAGCCCCCTCCCACAAGGCCCCCCCACCCGCCCGCCACTGGTTCCTCTCCACCCTCCCCCAAGTGCCTCCCGTCAGCCACTGAACAGCTGATCGGCGGCCAGCCCCAGGGCCCTGCTGAACACCTGTGGCTGGTGGTTGCAGAGCACTGTCTGTTTTTTCCTGTGGGTGTTTGAGCCCTGGAGAACACACAGACTCAGCACCTACGATGTAGACTGTGGAACAGGGCTGTGCTATGTTATTTGGGTTATACAAGCCATCCAAAAAAGTGGAAGATGCCGATTTTGGGGAAGGAGATATTCCAATGTAAATACTGTAAAGCACACAAAAGGTAATGTTGTGAGGTATTTCTGAATTTGTGTTTGTTTTCGTGTGGGCAAGACAAGTACAATAACAAGCTGCCCATGATTTTTAAGATTTGATAGTGTTGGAATAATTCTAGGATCTGTAGATTGAGTTATTATAGAAAAGTGAGGTAAAATGTAGTCTAGCCTGTCCTGATTGGGATGTATAAATTAGAATACCATAATCAACCATTCAACATTAATTGCAGTTTTTAAAAGTTACTTGAAGACAGACCAGTTAAACATTTTGATAACAGCTGCATTCTTTGAATTTCCTATCACTGCATTTCACTCTTTCAATCAAAACAAGTCCCAGGCAATCAGTTAATTTAAATTAATCAGTAAAGTTTGCCCATTATGGTATAATATTATATGATTAGTCATTGCTATGGGCTCTGACCCTCAATTCTGGAAACTTATCTCTATTATATGTTATAAAATCTAAGCATTATTACCTGTTATTCCAATGTTAATGGTGTCCCGGGCCTATCCAAAATACAGAAAAACTACATTCTCTCCCCAAAGGAACTTGAATTTTAAATATACACCTAAGTGAATGGAATTCATATTTAACATGAAATGTCTGTCTTGATCAATCTAAGATGTTTATTTAGTTTTAGTAATTATTCAATGTTTATTAAATGTAATCATAAATGCTTAGTAAGAACATTTTTATTGAAATTCAATAACTCTTTATGTATTTTTATATAGTTTTACATATAAACAAAACAATTGATAACTGTATTACTATATTTAAAACTGAATCCTTATTGTAGGCACTTAATATTAAGTGTGACCTTTTGCAAGGTATTTACAGTGTAGAATCCATAATAGTTAATGGCAAGATCTTTTTTAAAACAAGGATATACTTTTTTTCTACTCTTAGGAATGAATAAAAAGCTATGAATTATAGAAACAATAATACACACTGAGAATAATGCTTTGAATATGGCCAGAATTTTATCACATATGATTCCAAATATACAGCTTAGAGATCCATGAATCTTTAATATATCTTTATAATTTATTTTTTTTATTATAATTTATTTTCTTTATTGCTATTTGAGAGTTTCCCCCCTCCCAATAAATAAACTATTAATTGTGTTCTTTCCAGAAATTCGTAAAGATAAGCCTGACAGACAAGAAAAACTTGAAAAACCAGCACCAAAAGGTAATTACTATTTATATATGTGTTTGTAATAGATAACATATTTATTAAAATTATAATATATTGCAGGAGCATTCAGGAAGTTCCTAATCAGGATCAGGGCCTTATTGAACTATGCATTGTATGGCCACATATAAAGACATACCCCTTGACCCCAGTAGGTCCCAGTCTACCTATTCATCTGTCTCTAAATATAATTACATAAAAACCTACATTAAAAGAACATTAGGGTTGCATAGTCAAGCACTCAGAAGTTTAAAAATTGTCAAAATAAAAATTGCCCAGGCAGCCTTGATTTGGTCTCTGTTTATATATGTATTAAAATTCAGTTTTTAATGACAAGATCCTATACTATGTTACAGGAAAGACAATTGTCCTACTCTCAGTTCTTACGGCCATCACCACAGTGTTCCCTGGCAGCGAGAAAAGTCCTGTTCAGATTCTGCAGCCCCAGGCTGGAGCATGTTCAGTGCAAAGAAATCTTTGGAAAATGTTGCTGTCGGCCTCTAACAAACCTATCCAGAGCATGTGCAAGTGGCAATTTTCAGAGGTTTATAAATTGGCCAAATTTCTGTGAATTTTCATGGAGAGAGTAAAAAAAACTTTTCTGATACTAGGGAAATTTCTCTTCCAAATTTCAAGTCTCTCTTCTGAAGCATGTGGAGGCATTACAACTTCTCAATAAAAATGATTGTAAGAATTGTTTATTATGGGCAAAAAATATATTTTTCCATAATCTCATTTTTGAAACAACTGAACCAATTTTTCTGTAATTTTCAAAAACAAATTCAGCCCGAAACAGACACTTGGCATGGAAAATTTCAGCCCAATATTTAAAATCTGGGAAAGCCAAAAGCAACTGAAAACAGGGTCTTATAATGAAAAGTATTAGGCAACCTTACACTGTTAGCTCTGCCTATAATTAAACATTTTATTCAAATCTTTTCTGAAACTACTAATTGCAAAGTAAAATACAGTTACTGTACTTAGAAAAATGTATTTTAAGGAAAGGAAATAATCTGAGAACAGATCCAACAAAGCGCTTATTCTGACAGTAGTGCCTTAACAACACAGTGATTTAAGGAATGATGTCACAGTATTTATTAATTAGCATTAGCTTGTGTTTTCCTTCTATGGAATATACCCATGTTGTGGGGCAAACTCTCTAGGAATGGTATAACTCAAAATATCAGAGAAAGGCTGTATAGTAAGAATACTCAGAGCATACATATAGAGTTTTCCTTTACAAGACCATTCTGATTTATGAAAATAATTCAATCCAACTCTGATTTGGAGTTGCGATGAAATAATGGGTGTACAAAAACTGAAGATCTTTTTATATGACATGGACAGGAAACTCACTAAATTTCAAATGCATCAAACTCAGAAGCTGGGTAAGTGCCCTGGTAACACCTGGCTCATAGAGAGGAATTCTTTTGCAGAACACAGAGTAGTAGTATGCAACTATAGCAAATGCAGATAAACCAGATAACATCACAGGCTAAACCTGTCTTTATTTTAGGAAACAAATGTTCTTATGTTCTTACTCGCTGATTAGGCCTCAACTGCAGAACTGTGTCCAGTTCTGGGTGCCACATTTCAGGAAAGATGTGGACAAATTGGAGAGAGTCCAGAGAAGAGCAACAAAAATGATTAAAGGTCTAGAAAACATGACCTATGAGGGAAGATTGAAAAAACTGGGTTCTGTTTAGTCTGGAAAAGAGACAATTGAGAGGGGACATGATAACAGTTTTAGTTTTCAAGTACATAAAAGGTTGTTACAAGGAGGAGGGAGAAAAATTGTTCTTAACCTCTGAGGATAGGACAAGAAGCAATGGGCTTAGATTGCAGCAAAGGCGGTTTACGTTGGACATTAGGAAAAACTTCCTAACTGTCAGGGTGGTTAAGCACTGGAATAAATTGCCTAGGAAGGTTGTGGAATCTCCATCATTGGAGATTTTTAAGAGCAGGTTAAATAAACACCTGTCAGGAATGGTCTAACTAATACTTAGTCCTGCCATGAGTGCAGGGGACTGAACTAGATGACCTCTTGAAGTCCCTTCCAGTCCTATGATTCTATGTTCTTACTTCTCATCCTCCCATACCTTCTTCCTGGGACTTGATGTTTCACTCCCATCCCCTAAGGACTTTAAGGGAACCAGGGCTTTTCTCTCCCTCATCAGCCTTTTTTAGGATCCACCAGAATGGGCTGTTGCCATTTTCCCTCTGGCTCCCAAAGCAGAGAAGCAGGAGCACAGTGACAACTCCTGCTCTCACTGCCAGCAGGCTCTACTTGGGTGGGATTGAAAGAACATCAATAATCCTTAACATGGAAGCTCATAATCACAATATTAGGCATTGGGTATGTTTGCTTTTTAAGTAGAAATTATGCTAAGGATTATGAGGCTACCTCAAATAAAGCCAAGTCCGAGAAGGGGGTCTTTCTTTATTCTCGCTTCCTATGATGACAATGGAATTTTTACCCTCTTCATAAGATGATATGTTAGGACTGAGGAGAAGACATCAGCCGTAACTTGGCAACCCTCCGAATAATAACATGCTAGGAGTTGGCAACCAGCTCCACTTGAACATCTGTTGGAGGTATCCCAAGGGAAAGGAGCAAGAGGGCTCTCACTTTAATTTAAAAAGGGAGGAGAGAGAGAGGTTCTGAAGTTGTATGCACAGCTACAAAATCCAAGACTGTAAATTCATAAACTTTTGTTAAGAATACACTGCGGTTCACAAATGAATCTGTCCTCAAGCCCAAGTCTCAGTTCAAGTGGCTTTCACATTCAATGTGACTTTCGCACAAATCTAATTTTAAGCTTCATTAGAGGGCTTGTCAACACAGACACACTCAGGAATGTTAAGATGAATTAACTAAAGGTGTTGAAGTTAAAACATGTAAATTAAAGCACATTAAACCCTTGTGTGCACCTTCTCATTCAGAAGTATAGTGGCCTTAGTTCACTATATTGTAATCTTGAAGAAAGAAGCTATAATGAACTAAGGCTGCTTTACTTCTGAATGGGAGTGTCCACACAGAGGTTTAATGTGCTTTAACTTCACAGCTTTAGTTAATTCAGCATTTCCTGGATGTCCCTGTGTAGACAAGCCCTAATTCAGTTAATTGGAGCAAACATTCTCTTCTTCATCTGTACTACACTCATCACTCTAAGTCTTACTGAGCTGAGAACTATTTTTACTTTGCTAAGATATGGAATTAATACCTCCTTAATCTCTTTTTTCCCTTGCTCATTTTGGGCACAGAAATGTTACCCAACACTCTCTCCAACTTTTTAAGTGAGCAGACTAAATTTGACTCCCTGCACTTTTTTTTTCATTTGGTGCAGATTAAATATACTATCAGATGATTAGTGTTTTGGAAAATATCAGAAATGTGCCCCTCACATCTGTTTTTTATTGTCGGCGAAGTGGGTAGCAATGCTTAGAATAGTATATAGTTAAGGAGTCTTAACACTTTCCATTATAAGCTCCTGTGCTCAATTTCTTATAAGTTTGCCACACTTTAACCATTCAGGATGAAATTTTCCATGCTTGCTCTCTGCCCCAGTCTACATTTTCTTTTAAAGTTTCATCAAAAATGGTTAAGCAATTTCAAAAAATGAGACTAGGGACAGAGGAAATGTTGTCAGTATTATTAAAAACACATTCCAGCTGTTTTTCTCAACAGCTCCAACAGCTCCATGGTTTGGGATTTGAAATTTGTCAGGAGGAAAATAAAAGAAGTGCTTTTTCTTCTATTCACATGGAAATCAGCCAGATTTGCCCAAACTATGGGAAATCACAATTTGTGCCAATGCAGCAGAACTAGTTTTGCTTTTGCTTCTTAATTTTTGGAATGTATTGTGCACTGGATGAGTTAGGGATCTTGTCCTCACCTCCTCCCCAAAAAAGGATGTGATCATATAATTGAAGACCATATGATAATGGCACATGCACAAAGGAGTTTAGTTAAGGCTGTACAGTAAGGCTTAATGCTGGCTTTTTTTAACTGCCGAGGGTTTGACTTTGCAACCTTAATGTTAGAGCTGATCGAAAATCTTTTAAAAAACATTTGATGGAAACCAGACAGGCTGGCTGGCCAGACAGCCTGGTTTCCTCGCAGCTCATCAACCTGCCTCCCTGAGCTCTGCAGCTTCTCGGCAGCCAGGCTGGTGGGGAGCTTGAGAAACAGGGCTCTCTGGGTTTCCAAGTTCCACAGCTCTGTGGCAGCCAACCTACCTCCCCAGCTAGGGAGCACATTTCTTGGCAGAAGTGTTTAGATTTGGGGGTCCTAATGTACGTTTATTGTAGAGATGATCCTGAATGCGAATCAGGATTGCTGAAACATATCTGGATCAGTAATCTTCCCAAAGTTTTGTGGGACCTGCTCAGTGTTTCTGTTTTGGGCCTATATCTATTGTTCATAAGCTATTACCAAACACTACATGAAAGGAATGTTAAAGTTGCAAAGTCAAGAATTCAGTACACAGGACAGATGGTGCTCAGGGAATGAATCAGGGATGTGTAATGAAGGAGACTGTCTGTGGGACCTCCTTTGTGGCAGAAGTTGGAAGGTGAGCAAGTCAGGGAACAGCAAAAAGAAAAACAATGGTGTTGAATCTCACAGAGCTTAGTAAAGTCTCTCTCTCTCTCTCTCTCAACCCCCAGTTGAAGTTGCTCCAGTCTGGATAAATACTTAAATAGTCATTGGAGTAGAGGAATTGGACCCTGGCTCTCCCATGTGGGTGCCCAAACCCCCACGCTACAGAGTCAGTCTCTTTTGTTGGCCCAATGACTGTTTAAGTATTTATCAAAAGTGGACCAGATTCAACAAGAGAGATTGAGAGACACTTATACAAGACTGTCCCATAGCTCGGTGGTTAGGCCTGAGAAGTGGGAGACCCCTGTTTGAATCTTTTCTCCTTGTCAGACGTAACGAGAATCGAACCTGGATCTCACACATCTCAGCTGAGTGCTCTAACCACTGGACTAAAAGCTATGAGGGAAGCCGTAGCACCATCACCACCTCTTCCTCTGGTCTTTCTTGCAAAAAATGGCTTAGCTGTGTAAATCCAGGAGAGGGTTCCTAGTTGTGGATCCCAAGCATAGTTAGACACCTCCTTGCAGTTTGGATTTAGGTGCCTTACTCCCAGAGAGGGCAGAGTTTAGGACACAACCCTCTCATCGGCATCTGCTATTGGCTAGCATAGGCAGGAAGCTGCCTAGCTCACTGGTCTTTGTGGATCCCATTCTTAAATGACTAGCTCTCCCCATGCATTCTATATGGAGCCTGGGCACCTAACTCAAGCTTTGTGAAGTCCAGTCATTTTTCTAGGTGCTACATGTCACACAATACCTAAGTCCCTTTTTAGATCCAGGGCTATATCATAATCCCTAGGCACAAGCAGGCCAAATTAAGGTTGCACAGGCAACCTTAAACCTGGCATTTAATTTTGTATACAGAAGTGCTGTATATAAATCCAGATGTGTCTCCCAGTAGCATAACTGCATTGCTATGCAAAGACTCAATCTTGATTTTAGCACCTGCCCAGCCCTGGTCAGACTGAGACTGAGAGCTTTGTTAAGTGGATGATTTAAGCATGCTAGAAGAGAAGGATACTCACATTATTCTAGTCTGACTCCTGCTAGTGGTGAAAAAATGTGGCACCTACCCATCCAGGCCTCCAGGTCTGTAGAAATTGAGGTATTGTATGTAATATGGCTTTGAGGGCTCCCTTCTAAAGTTGAACATGAGAGATTCCATAAAAAGCAATGAGTTTATTTTAATTTGTTTAATTTATGAAAATGTGACATTTAAATGTATTAGATCAAAAGGCCTCAGTGGAGTCAGGTGGCCTGACTGCTGCAGACCTTCATTGTGATTGAGGAGTCAAAAATGCCTCATCACCACAGCCCTGGAATGTGATCACTTTAATTTTAGCAACACCTGCCCTTCCCAGATAAATTTGTTGCCTGAAGTCATAGCTCTGACCGTCTCCATATGAGGTAATGCTAAACTCTACAAACTGAGATTACCATATTCTGAGGCTACTGTGATACCAGCACGGAGGATAAGACTCTCAGACTAATTAGAACAGTCCTTCAGCTTACTGTAAAAAAACCAACAAATTATGCTTATGCCAGCCTTCCACAATGCTTATCCACATTCCAGGCTACGTGCCCAGCTTCATCAAACTACTTTTAATCCCTCACAAAGGAGCCAATTTGTCTGCACTCCCCCCATTTACCTTGCGGCCTACAGAAGCATACATATTTTTCATTTATGCTAAGGTCACTTTATACCGCTCTGGTAATGCAAAAGGATTTTAAAATGGGCACAAATTACATTCATAACTACTTTAAGGCCCCTTTATGCAGCGTACCATGAGGGTGTACATGGGCCTTAGTGTAAATGAGAAACAGGCCCTCTCTGCATAATTTGTGTCTTTGTACTCAGCATGTCTCTTTCAAGGTTCATTTTGGTCTCTGATGCCAAAACATGAAATAGGGAGATGCCATAGGGAAGTGGAGTGAAAGGGGCCTTTGTGAAGGATGATTTGTCTCCTATATACATGTATGACACCTTAAGTAGTCTTAATAGGTCATGTGCAGCCATTTCATTGATGGCTAAAAAAGCACATGAATGGTCATCACCCTGTCTACATAGTTCAGCTATTCTTTCTAGCATTTACAAGGAGTGTCATCAAATGAAAAAAGCTCATGCATCACAGAGGATGAACAACCAGTAGGAAAGCTGTCAGTAGCAGAATTGTGCTGACTTTCTCTCAAAAGCTGGCAGCACAGCTCTATGAAAAGTTGTGCACCTTAATTGAATTTGCTGCTTTTTTCACATGCAACCATCATGCAAGAGCATGTAGTCCTGTTACTGCTTCAACATCCTTACCCCTGCCAAAAGGGGTAACGACAGGGGACACCACCTTACTTTTTCTTGTTACACGACTGAGCATCCTAAAACACACACTGAATCCCCAAAGCCTGTGAGAGTACATTACTTATGTGGTTTTCAAAGCCACGTAAGGGATTTGGACACCCCGGCCCAGATCCATCAAGACACTTTAGCACTTCAACCCCAGACATAGGCATCTAAGTCTCAGTTTTGGATCCACTGCGTTCCACAGAACTCTTGCCAAACCCACTAGGCACCTAAACTCACTTGGCACCTAAGTTTTTAGGATAAAAGTTCCCTAGACACCTATGTTTCTGCCTCTAGGCGCGTGCCCTGCTGCCTCCCTATAGGTGTCTGGATGTATATCTCCTCACTAAGCCTCAGAGTGATTTCCCCCTCTGAAGAAAGATGGGCATTGGTCTGCCTAAGTCACATACGGGGCCCAGTCTGGTAGCTGTGCTCAGAGGTTGCCTACTGGATTGGGTCCCATTCAAAATCTGGCTGGAGGAGGAGGTGCCAGTGCCCACCTTTAAAAACTTTTAACATAGTGAGTAGATGCTTGCTTGGGATGTGATAGATGTGGGTTCAATTCCCACATCTCAGAAGAGTGCTCTAACTTGTGAACTATTGGATAGTCTGATGTGGGGAATCCCTCCATCTCCCTTGTGAAAGCTTTTTCCCTAACCACTGGACTACAGAGTTGTTCTTTTGCTTGTTCTCTCTCTCTCTCTGGCCCAAATGACTGTTTCACTATGGATAAATACTTAAATAGTTATTGGGCCAGAGAGAGAGTGAGAATGACTCAGGGGTTAGGCATCCACCTGGGAGATGGAAGATCCAGGGTCTTGTCTCCCTGCTCCAGCCACTTTTATTATTAATTCACATCCACAGTGGAGCAGCTTCAGCATAAGAGATTGGGACAGTTTGCTGTGGAGCCTCCTCATAGCTCAGTGGTTAGAGAACTCTCCTTAGGATTTAAACAGGGGTCTCCCACCTCTGGCAGACAGAGGAATTGAACCTCGAGCTTCCACTTCCCAAGCAAGTGCTCTAGTCATTGGGCTAAAAGTTATAAGGTGGATGGCAGCAGCTGCATCACCACCACCTTTCCTCATTCCTGCAAGAGGCTCCTAAGCTGCCTGAGTCCAGGAGGTTCCTGTTCACTAAGCAGAAATAGACACTTCCCTGCAGCCCAAATTTAGGGGCTGTCTCCCAAAGAGGAATAGGATTTAGGACACACCCCTCTTGACAGCTGCTCCCATTGTTAGCTTAGGTGGCTCCCCATCTAGTGTGTGGGCTTTTGTGGATTCATTCCAAGGCACTTATCTTTCCTCATTCATTGTGTAGGGAGCCTAGGTGCCTAACTTCGCTTTGTGGATCATGATATTGTTCCTGTGATTTTTCTGGGCACCTAAAAGTTGGATCCCATCCTCAGTTCCCATTCATTATAGTGTAAATTGGGTATCCAAAACCTTTAGGTGGCTTTGAAAAGTCCTCTCCTTCTTCCCATTACACTAGTGAGTAGTAATAAAAATTGTTTGCTTATTATTGACATTTTATTTGCTAACATTTTCACATGTGAGGAAATGATGAAATTAGGGAACATTTGCAACAAACATTTGGTTTAACGAAATACGTACTGAGTCATGATTTTAGGAAGAAATATTTAAAAAAGAAAATCATGTCATTTGTGCTGCTTCTTAGCACCTCTGATAAAGTAAAATTTGCTAAAAAAATAATTGTGAGTAGAGCAGGGCAGGAACGTTGCTGTATATGCATGCAAAAGTGACAAGTCATCCACTTGGCATGACTCTATTTTAGTTTTTGCCAGAAAATTGAGGTGAGGAGAGAAAATGTCTCTTCCTTTTTCCATGAAATGCCACCAACTTAGTCCTTCATGGGGGTTTTGTGGTGGTGGGCATTTTTACATGCAGTTCTTTATGAGCTGGGATACTGTGACATCCAAACTCTTGTGGGTCAGCAGCTGGCTATCTACAGGCATCAAGTCTCTCTGCTAAAGGCAGTATGTGCAGCTAACTGTGTTTTAAACAGCTATTCTTCTGATGTTATGTTCTTATTACAGACGTGTACCCTTGCTAATCCGTCTTTTTGGTTGAAGTAACATCCAAAAATAAAGAACAGCTTGGAAGGCAATGTGTGAGCCATTTTCTGTTAAGAATAGAAAGTGCTCCTGTCAAAATAGTTTCCCACATTGGGATCCGAGAGCAGCATGCTTATGCAATGGAGCAAAACCAAATCCTGCAAATGAGATTAAGCTGAATAGTCAGTTACGGTGCAGATACACGATCCAACAATTTTCACAAGCATAAACAGGCTCATTTGTTAGAAAAAAAGATCCATATTTCTGTTGTACATGTAAGCAAATAGGAACATTTAAGAAAGATTGCTGTTATATATGAGAAGCTAGCATCTGTGATTCAGAGCTGAAATCCATTAGTGTATCTTGCAAATACTTTCCCTTTATCATTTTGAAGGAATAGTTAGATTTGTGGCGTATGTAACAGAGATGACTATGTCGCTATTTTGTATTTCTAGTAATTCACAAAGAGAAACCTGAAAAACAAGAAAAGATTGAACGGAAAGAACAGCCAAAAGGTAGGTGTCCAGAGCTTGAGATTGGCATTCATTCTGGCTCCTCTTTGGTCCAAAATAGCCTCATCTGTTGATGTTCAGGGCAAAGGCCATTTGTTTTCGTGGAGGGAGGAAGTATAATGAAGGATGACTGTATGGAGAGTGGAGATTTTAAAGGACTTTTGGATATATCAGCTATCTATATGGTTTTATTGAACATAAAGGCTGAGATCGTCTTCTTCTTATCATATGTGCAACATTTCTCAGGTGGCACATGACCAGGACTCATCACTGAATTTGATCTACTGGTTAGATCATTAGCTTGCCCAGCCCAGGCCGGGTACTGATGGGGAGTGCAGTATGAATGCTGATGGATTGATGGATGCTTTATGTTGTTTTTTAAACTTATAGAATATAGCAGTAGGGATATACTACCAACCACCTGACCAGGATGGTGATAGTGACTGTGAAATGCTCAGGGAGATTAGAGAGGCTATGAAATTAAAAACTCAATAATAATGGGGGATTTCAACTATCCCCATATTGGTTGGGTACATGTGACCTCAGGACGGGATGGAGAGATAAAGTTTCTTGACACCTTAAACGAATGCTTCTTAGAGCAGCTTGTCCTGGAACCCACAAGAGGAGAGGCAATTCTTAATTTAGTCCTAAGTGGAGCACAGGATCTGGTCCAAGAGGTGAATGTAGCTGAACCACTTGATAATAGTGACCATAATATAATTAAATTTAACATCCCTGTGGTGTGGAAAACACCATCACAGCCCACCACAGTAGCATTTAATTTCAGAAAGTGGAACTATATGGAAATGAGGAAGTTAGTGAAACAGAAATTAAAGGTACAGTGCCAAAAGTGAAATCCCTGCAAGCTGCATGGAAACTTTTAAAGACACCATAATAGAGGCTCAACTTAATTGTATACCCCAAATTAAAAAACATAGTAAGAGAACCAAAAAAGTGCCACTGTGGCTAAACAACAAAGTAAAAGAAGCAGTGAGAGGCAAAAAGGCATCCTTTAAAAAGTGGAAGTTAAATTCTATTGAGGAAAATAGAAAGGAGCATAAACTCTGGCAAATGAAGTGTAAAAAATATAATTAGGAAGGCCAAAAAATAATTTGAAGAACAGCTAGCCAAAGACTCAAAAAAGTAATAGCAAAAAAATTTTTAAGTACAGGAGAAGCAGGAAGCTTGCTAAACAGCCAATGGGACCACCGGACGATTGAAGTGCTAAAGGAGCACTCAAAGACAATAAAGCCATTGTGGAGAAATTAAACCAATTATTTGCATCAGTCTTCACAGCTGAGGATGTGAGGGAGATTCCCAAACCTGAGCCATTCTTTTTAGGTGACAAATCTGAGGAACTGTCCTAGACTGAGGTGTCATTAGAGGAGGTTTTGAAATAAATTAATAAACTAAACCGTAATAGGTCACCAGGATCAGATGGTATTCACCCAAGAGCATAGGCAGTGAGTTCTATGGGCCCGTGGTGCCTGGGCACAAGGAATATTCCTGGCCCGGGCTTGGCTCCAGCAATATTTGAGGCCGTGTCTCTCCCTTGGTCCGACCTTCCGCCCCGGGCACTCCACCCTGCGCATCCCCGAGCGATTTAAAATGGCCCGGGCCCCCACCACCACCACCACCGGCAGCGCAGTGGAGCTGAGTGGCTTCCTGCCTGTTAGGTTCACGTGGCTACCAGCCCATCGCTGTGGCCCCTGGGTGGGGTGGGTCTGGGTCTACGTGCACTGCTCCCTGCTCCAAGCCTACCTGTAGCCAAAGGGAAGCTGCAAGGGCAGTGTCCGGGGGTAGCAGAGCGCGGAGGCTGCACCCCTCACCCCCTGCACCAGCCCAGACCCTGCACCCAGCAGTCAAACTTCATCCCAGAGCCTGCACCCTAGACCCCCTTCCCCACCCAAACTCCCTCCTGGAGCCCAACCTCTCACGCCTTCTGCATCCAAACTCCCTCCCAGAGCCTGCACCCCTCCTGCACCCCAATATCCTGCCCCCACTCAGGGCCTGCAACCCAGACCTCCTCCCCCCAACCCAAACTCCCTCCCAGAGCCTTAGGCAGGTGAGGGGGCAGAGTTTAGGGGTGCAGGCTCTGCGTATTCTGAGCACCACGAAAATTTCTACAAACCTGCAGCCCCTGCCCAAGAGTTCTGAAGGAACTCAAATCTGAAATTGTAGAACTACTAACTGTGGTATGTAACCTATCATTTAAATCAGCTTCTGTACCAGATGACTGGAGGATAGCCAATGTGACGCCAATTTTTTTTAAAAAGGCTCCAGAGGTGATCCTGGCCATTATAGGCCAGTAAGCCTAACTTCAGTATCAGGTTTAAGAATAGAATTATCAGACACATAGATGAACATGGTTTGTTGGGGAAGAGTCAACATGTTTTTTGTAAAGGGAAATCAAGCCTCACCAATCTATTAGAATTCTTTGAGGGGGTCAACAAGTATGAGGACAAAGGGGATTAAGGATATAGTGTACTTAGATTTTCAGAAAGCCTTTGACAAGGTCCCTCACCAAAGGCTCTTAAGCTGTCATGGGATGAGGGAAGGTCCTCTCATGGATCAGTAACTGGTTAAAAGATAGGCAACAAAGGGTAGGAGTTCGGAATGGAGAGAGGTAAATAGTGGTGTACCCCAAGGGTCTGTATTGGGACCAGCACTATTCAACATATTCATAAATGATCTGGAAAAAGGGGTAAACAATGTGGTAGCAAAATTTGCAGATGATACAAAACTACTCAAGATAGTGAAGTCAAAAGCAGACTGTGAAGGGTTACAAAGGGATCTCGCAAAACTGGGTGACTGGGCAACAAAATGGGCAAAAAAAGATGAAATTTAGTGTTGATACATGCAAAGTAATGCACACTGGAAAACATAATCCCAAGTATACATCTAAAAGTGTACATCTAAAATTATGGGGTCTAAATTAGCTGTTATCACTCAAGAAAGAGATCTTGGAGTCATTGTGGATAGTTCTCTGAAAACATCCACTCAATGTGCAGCAGTGATCAAAAAAGCAAACAGAATGTTGGGCATCATTAAGAAAGGGATAGATAATAAGACAGAAAATATCATATTGCCTCTATATAAACCCATGGTATGCCCACATCTTGAATAATGCATGCAGATGCAGTCACCCCATCTCAAAAAAGATATATTGGAATCGGAAAAGGTTCAGAAAAGGGCAACAAAAAATGATTGGGGGCATAGATCAACTTCCATATGAGGAGAGATTAATAAGATAGGGACTTTTCACCTTGGAAAAGAGACGACTAAGGGGGGATATGATAGAGGTATATAAAATCATGGTTGGTGTGGAGAAAATAAATAGGGAAGTGTTATTTACTCCTTCTCATAATGCAAGAACTAAGGGTTGCCCAATGAATTAATAGGCAACAGGTTTAAAACAAACAAAAGGAAGTATTTCTTGACACAATGCACAGTCAACCTGTGGAACTCTTTGCCAGAAGATGTTGTGAAAGCCAAGACTATAACAGGATTCAAAAAAGAACTAGATACATTCGTGGAGAATAGGTCCATCAGTGGCTATTAGCCAGGATGGGCAAGGATGGTGTCCCTAGCCTCTGTTTGCCAGAATCTGGGAATGGGCTGTTCTGCTCATTCACTCTGGGGCACCTGGCATTGGCCACTGTCAGAAGACAGGATACTAGGCTAGATGGATCTTTGGTCTGACCCAGTGTGGCTGCTCTTATGTTCTTATATAAATGGTACCTAGAGCAATATATAGGTTTCTATTTCATTTGTACTATATACAGTAACTCCTTGCTTAACATTGTAGTTATGTTCCTGAAAAGTGCAACTGTAAGCGAAACAATGTTAAGCGAGTCCAATTTCCCCATAAGAATTAATGTAAATGTGGGGGATTAGGTTCTAGGGAAAATTTTTTCACCAGACCAAAGGCTATATTTTTTTTTATATATATATATATATATACACACACACACACAGAGTATAAGTTTTAAACAAACAATTTAATACTGGTACACAGTGATGATGATTGTGAAGCTTGGTTGAGGTGATGAAGTCAGAGGGTGGGATATTTCCCAGGGGATGCCTTACTGCTAAATGATGATCTAGCAATTGGCTGAGCCCTCAAGGGTTAACTCATTGTTGTTAATGTAGCCTCACACTCTACAAGGCAGCACGAATGGAGGGAGGGGAGACAGCATGGCAGAGAGAGACAGACACACACACCCTGTGTATGAGAGAGAGAGATGCGCATTGCTCCTTTAAGTATGCTGACCCCACTCTTAAGTACATTGCCTTTTTAAGTTAATCAGCAAGCTGAGATGGCAGCTGCTGCCAGGAAGCTCCCTCTGTCCTGAGCCCTGTTGTGTCCCCCCCCTGCTCTATGGAAGATGGGGAAAGCAGGGTGCAGGAGCAGGGTGGTGGGGGACACCCTGACATTAGCCCCCTTCTTTCCCCCCCTTCTCCACATAGCAAGCAGGAGGCTCTGAGAGCAGCTCCAAGGCAGAGGGCAGGAACAGCACATGGCAGTGTGGGGAGGGACAGCTGAACTGCCGGCAATTGATAGCCTGCTGGGTGGCTGGCTGCCGCACAGGGAATGGGGAGCTAATGAGGGGCTGCCGGTCCACCCCGGTTCCAAGCCCCCACCAACTGGCTGCAATGGGCTGCTCTTCCTGCAAGCAGTGGACAAAGCAGGCGGCTGCCAAACGACGTTATAAGGGAGCACTGCACAACTTTAAACAACCATGTTCCCTAATTAATCAGTAACATAACAATGAAACAGCGTTAACTGGGACGACTTTAAGTGAGGAGTTCCTGTAAATCTAAGTGCTAGATTGTGCCTTTTTGCCCAGTCCTGAGCTAGGGATGGTGAGTAGATTATAGCAGTAGCCCCTGGAGACACTGTGCCTCAACAACATCCCTCTGTGGAAGAATTTCTTCCTTTCTTCATTCTTGCACTGGGGGATAGTAATTTGTTATTGGCCTATCGGGGTGCTGGAACAATTTGTATAGTGAGGGTGCTGAGAACCATCGAACCAAACTGTAAACCCTGTATATGATGGAAACTACTTCAAGCCAGGGGGTGTGGCAGCACCCCAATGCCCCTAGTTCCAGCACCTATGTGGCCTATGCCAACAGCAAATTACAGAACTTCCTGTGCACTCTAGTATGTTGAGAATCAGAATCAAAGCTCCATCCACTGCTGGGTGGGAAGTAAGTGGGTGCTGTGCAGCCAGAGCCAAGGGCTAAGTAGCCCACACAGCAGTACAAGGGGGATTCTTACTTCTTACTTACTTTCCTGCACCTGTAGTCCAAATTACAGTTTAGCTCCAAATAAATAGTCTAGCTAATGAGCTATAGCGGTAGCTATGCCACATATTTACTGTGAAGTCATTCTGTTTGTTTTTTTTAATGAACTACTTCTCTGTAAATGGAGGTTCACTGTTTTTAAAATAGCCGTTTTCGCATTGGGATATATTCAAACACTTCTGGACTGCTAGTATAGTTCACTCTAAACACAGTTTCACTGTGGCATATCTGAGATCCCCGTGATTTCCACTGTGTCCATGGTTATATATTTAAATACATTTCATCTGTGAGATTTGAATCTGTGGCAAAAACACAATATTCTATTCTAATTTCTAATTATGTTCCATTATGAAGATTAAGAAAATGTTTAATGAGGGGGCGTGGGAAAGATAGAATAGACGTGGGAAATAATTAGCCACCCACATAAATGTTTTGTCATTTAGTTACAGCAGGAGTTTGCGTTCTCCCGTATTCTGCAGCAATCACCCTATTGTTGAAGGAAGCAAGAGGCTCAATACTCCCTGCTTTCTTACTTTTGTTTCCAGTTAGATATGGAATTAACATTCCCTAACAGATCTCGTCTGTTTCCTCTTGTTTGACTAAGGAGCTTTATCATAGTCTGGCGGTAGGTCCACTGGAGTTAAGCTCGAGACTTGGTTACTGTTTAACAACTGACTTTTCTAAGTGCTCCAAAATCCATATGCTTACTGAGGTTGTCTTGAAAATTACTTTGCTGCATAGAGGTCCAAGGTAGGGTCGGTGGTCCTAGTCTGAGGTCATCTGAGCAAGGGGTTTCCGAGATACAGCCATCTTAAAAAATCATGGAATGCCAAAATGTTACAGTGCTTATTTTTGCGCACATGGTGTGTGTGTGTTTGTGTATAACTATTGCTCTGATTTTCATGTGTGTGTGTATGTGTGTGTAACTATTTCTCTGATCTTCCTCAAACTGATATCATCTGCTCAGAATTGGTCTCAACTAGTTTCCAGAACCCACTGCCCCTTTGAGGGAGGAATATTTTTAAAAGTACTCCAAGAAAAAGTTGGATCTACCATGTGGCTCAAGCTGAGCTGCTAAATCATAGAAAGTCATCTGCACACGTGCAGGCAGCCTGCCCTCAGAATAAGTAGGGAGCTGAAGGTGATAAGTTGTGGTTACTGGAGCCACACAGCACCCCTTTACTGTGAGTTTGAGTCCTGCACTTGGCAGTTTTCTGAGAATATGTTATGGTGAGTATATGAACAGGTATAGTACAAATTAGCAGCTCAGAGCCACTGTTTGGTTTTGTGTTTTACTGTAGAATTATTTTAATTTCTGAGTTTGTGAAATATGTTACTAAAAATATAAATGTTGATTTCTTCATAGTGAAAGACAAATCTGAAAGACCAGAAAAACCTCAAAAGAAAGAAAAACCCATAGGTAATTATTTCTCTTCATGATCTCTCAATACTTTTCAGGGCACCCCAGGCCTAATTTCTCCACTCCCTTGCACATCATATAGTCCTTTAAACCTGTGAAAAGTCAGCGTAAGCACTGTGGGCCAGATCCTCAGCTGGTGCGAAGCAGTGTATTTCCATTGAAATCAGTGGAGCTATGCCAGTTTACACTAGCTGAATGTCTGGCCCAAATACCCTGATTTGGTTGCATTTTACACACATGTTGCACAGGTGATGATGCCTGCATCAGATGCAAGGGAGTGGAGAATCAGGCCCAGTATGTTTTAATGATACGATAACCTGCAAGCATAAAGTATATTAAATATGGGTATTCAGGTAAAACATGGCATATTCTCTGATTATTTTCAAAGATAAAATTTAAATAAAGTTAGTGAGGTGGGAAACATGAAAAAATGTTTAACATTAGATAAGGAGTAAGCAGATCTGCAACATAAATATTAGAGAATAGGACTAATGAATTAGTTTGAAAAACACTTTGAAGATGGATCAGTGCTAAATAAATGTAAATCATTACATTCTTTTGAAACATCAGTAAAAAATAACAGGTTTTGAAAATACAAGTGTGTGTGTGCTGTCTTGTAGGCACACAAGTGCATGCATACATTTCTGTATGCCTGAATAATGATATTCCCCCATATACCAGATGTGTACAGGTGTTTTCACATGCACATACCCAGTTTGGTATGCAATTGGTCATGATGTCAGATTTGCGTAGGCATATTGGGTATTTGTGTAGGTCAATTAAGCATGCACAAATGCATGGGTGCAATTGTGCATGCCTAACTTCGAAACATGGGATCCCACACTATAAAATATTCCAGTGGGTGCATTGTGGAGGGATTATTGCCTGACCTGATGTGTTGAGAATGAGAGACAGAAACCCATTCACAAGAATGTACTTTATTTTTATTTGTGAAATAGAAGCTTAAAATAAAACAAAGCATGGTAGTTATTATGCCCTCACAATTACATGTGTAATTAAGCAGAGGGTGATTTTATCATTAGTAGCCAATAAAAAATGTTGTTGTTTTTTTTATCCATGCTTCAGAAGCAACCACATAATTAAAAAAAACAAACAACAAAATTCCCGACTGCAGCATTCCTAGGGCAGTTGTTCAACTTGTCAACTCTGTTAGCTTCACTTTTCTTGATTAGCTACTCTCATGGTACCACTGTTGTGCCATCAAGACAGGTTGTATTTCGATAGGGATGGGAAATGAAAACAAACACGGGAGACCTTAGAGATGGTGCGTACATCTGTTTACAGACTCTACTCTCATGCTGCATACATTTTGACATCTTGAGTGGTCTCCGTGATCTCTCCAGATGCCCACTGTCATATGAACTACTTCATTGGTACCTTTTAACTCCAGGAGATGATTGTTCTATGAAAATGCCATTAAAATAAATCCAAAGCATAAAATCTACTCACATGCCCTTTATGTTGATGAGTTATAATAATAAACCCCCTATCATTATTATACTTAACAGTCCCAAAAAAAAGTACTTGCCTGAGGTGAGTGGGAAGGTAATATTTGTACGTCTGGATTATTCTATTTTTTCCATATAAAAATGTATAGGTACCTTCCAGTATAATTAGATTTCAGTGATTTCATGGACCTTCAGTTCTTAAAGATCTTCACCTGGAGGTTAACCAGCTATGGATGTGCTATTGACAAAACTGCTTTTGGCTGAAATAATTTGAACACATAAACAAAGCTTAGCAAGAGTCAACAAGTCTCACCAGCAGTGAAGCTGGCATTTAGTAGAATCACATCTTTGGTTTTGGCATGACTGGTGAAAACTAAACACTCTTTTATTTCACCTCCACTTTTTGTTTTTTCACCTTCTAAAAACAAGTCAGCCTGAGACAAAGCTTTGCTATTATCTTCATTTAACATGGGTTTACACATTAAAAATAGCACAATGATGTCCTGAGGTGAATGTGTTCATTTTCCCAATATTTTTATTGCAAAAGTGTCTATGCGGTGGTAAGAACGGCAAAATTGCAGTCTGGGCACAATTTGTGAATTTGTCAAACTTTGCATGAACCTCAGTGTTTGCATTCTTACTATTATTACTATTGGAGCAGATCTAAGATTGTAATAGATTTTAAGGCCAGAAGGAACCATTATGATCATCTAGTCTGGCCTCCTGCATAAGTTAGGGCATAGAATTTCACTCAGAATTTCCTGCATCAGGCCCATAACTTCTAGTTGAGGTAGAACTACTCATTTATTTTGTGCTCCAAACTGTGCTTGGTGCTTTTAGAGTAGGGGCCTGTATTGTGTGTCTGTAAAGAGCTTACAGTGTAATGGTTCTGTCCTACAAACATCTACTGTCCAATTTGATGTTCCTTGACTTACAATATCAATAAATCTTTTTCCTTAGTAAATCCTTTTACTTTTTATTTTTTTGTTAAGCCAATTGTGTGATCAGTGCTGTTCAATACCGGGGGAAAACTCAGTCCTTATAAGAATCTTATAATGTAAATGGACAGTGAAATGAAAGTCTCTAAAACTGCCACAAGGGGTTTTTTGGCTGCTGGTAGAGAGAGGAACCACATTGGAATTTCCAACTCTACAACCACCTTTGGGCTACAGAATGTGACTCGGGCTACTGGCTAAAAAAAAAGAAGAGAAGTTCCATGTAGTGCCTGACCTCTTTATGGCTAGTTCTCTCTCCATCTCCATATATTAATGATGTACTATATGACTGTTGTTACTTTGCACTACTTCCAACCAAAATGAGGGCTTGTCTTAACTACCGGGGAGATCAATGCTGCTGCAATCGATGCAGCGGGTGTCAATTTAGTGGGTCTAGTGAAGACCCACTAAATCAATGGCAGAGCGCTCTCCGGTCGACCCCGGTACTCCAGCTCCCCAAAAAGTGTAGGGTAAATTGACCAGAGAGCATCTCCCGTCGACGCAGCGCAGTGAAGACATTGGGGTAAGTCGACCTAAGCTATGTTGACTCCAGCTACGTTATTCACATAGCTGAAGTAGCGTAACTTAGGTCGACTTACCCCGATAGCGAAGACAAGCCCTGAGTGTAACTCTCAGCTGTGAGGTGTCTCAGGCTGTGGAACTCTATTCCAAGGCTGCCTTCAGTGTGCCCTCTTGCAAAGGATCATGCAATGTCAGTGAAACATAACTTTCCTCCTGAGTAGAGCTTTAAATGAGAACTCCGATGAACTACATCCATAAATGTCACAAAATGTGAGCTCTCTAATTTGGGGACAACCTTGTGAGTTGAAGTGAATGGTAGCTGAATGTGCCCAGTTCCTTCTTCACACAATCAGGCCCCAGCAGCCAGGTGTCAGTTGAAATAGTTTTTTGCTTACTCATTTCATCTGAACTCTTTGTCTTTTTAAATAAGTACAATATTGTGTCTGTTTATTTGTAGTTGCTCACAAAACCAAACCTGAAAAACAGGAGAAAGCTGAAAAAGCACCTCCAAAAGGTAATTATTGATTAGTTTTAGATTTAGTATTATTTTATGGTTTTTCTTTTTTCCTTTTTGGGGTTTGGAGGTCTGTTTAGAGTGTGTAGTTGTTTCAGAATGACTTCTTTGGTGATAAACTAATCTTTCCTCGGGCCTATTTGGCTAGGGTTGCCAGGTGTCTGGTTTTTGACTGGAACGCTGGGTCGAAAAGGGACCCTGGTGGCTCTGGTCAGCATCGCCAAAGTCTAACAGCTAGTCCCTACCTGTCCTGGCACCGCACTGCATCCCAGAAGCACCCAGCAGGTCCGACTCCTAGGCACAGGGGCCACAGGGCTCTGTGCACTGCCCCTGCCCCGAGCACTGGCTCTGCACTCCGATTGGCTGGGAACTGCGGCAAATGGGAGATGGGGAGGCGGTACCTGCGGGTGAGAGCAGTGCGTGGAGCCTCCTGCCCCCTGTCACACATGCCCCCACCTAGGAGCTGGACCTGCTGGACTCTTCCGGGGTGCAGCGCGGAGCCAGGACAGGCAGGGAGCCTGCCTTAGACTCACAGAACCACTGACCAGGAGCCTTCTGAGGTAACCCCATGCCCCAGCCCTAAGCCTCCCCCAAACCTGGAGCCCCCCTGCATTCCTAACCCTTCATCCTCGGCCCCACCCCAGATGTCCACACCCCCAGCCGTAGCCCTCACCCCCCACTCCGCAACCCCCTATCCCAGCCCAAAGACCCCTCTTATGCCCTGAACCCCTCATCTCTGGCCCCACCCCAGAGCCTGCACCCCTAGCCCAGAGTCTGTACTCCCTCCTGCACCCCACCCCCTGTCTCAACCCACAGCCCTCTCCCACATTCCAAATCCCTCAGCCCTACCCCTCAGCCTGGAGCCCCCTCTTGGACCCCAAACCCCTCATCCCCAGCCCCACCCCAGAGCCTGCACCCCCAGTGGGAGCTCTCACCCCCTTCCACACCCCAACACCCTGCTCCAGCCCATTGAAAGTGAGTGAGGGTGGGAGAGAGCAAACCACCAAGGGAGAGGGAATGTAGTGAGCAGGGGAAGGGGCCTTGGGGAAGGGGCAGGGCTTCAGAGAAGTGGCAGGGCTAGGGTGTTCGGTTTTGTGCGATTAGAAATTTGGCAACCCTATATTTGGCTAAAGGCCTTGAGCAGTTCCTATCTTAAGTTTTGTACAACATATTTCTTGCTTAGTTCTCCTGTTTTGTAATACAAGGATTCCATGAACCATTCTTGCGTAGCTAGAGTAATGAGCAACTGAGTATTGTGTTTTTGTTTCTTGTTGTCCTCTTCTCCAAAACTGGATTCAGGGATTTGACTGTAACAAAGGCTTTCTCACTTGTATCAGTTTTCAATTTAGTGGAGACTCTTCTGAGATGGTGTTTACCATCTCTTGCTTTGTGTCTTCTCTTATATCCAAAAATAGCTGTTCATTTTCTTGCTTTTATTTACTGCAACAACCTTTTTGTTCCAGCACATGATCTGTGCACTTTTTCACTGATAGAAATTGCACTTTTTCTCTCTAGCAAGGCAAATATGCCTTGGATAAAATGTACGTATCTTCCAATTACCACACATATTCTGGGGCAACAGGGCATGTGCGGGTGGGTTTCTGGTATTCTTTCAATTGAAAATCCTATCTTTAAATACACTTCAGATAGGAGACTTTCCGAATCCATTTAGCCTCCTCCACCAATTCATTTTGTTGACCATAGCATTTATAAATCTTTGATGATTGACTGTGGGTTCCTGCATATTTACTTTTGTCTTAAAGTCTTTGCTTTTTGGGGACCAGATGCTGCTGTACTGGGTTGGGTTAGGGTACATCTTCACTGCATAGACAAGCTGGGCTCATAACTGGGTTTTAGCCGCCATCTCCTCTCCCTTCCCACCCACATGGAAAAACAGCTGACTTGGGGTTAGACGTGCATTAATCCAGGGCTATCTGATTTGGCTGGGAATATCAGTTAGACTGAGCCTGGGCTCTGATTTAACTCTGTCTGGTACCCACTTATTTCGCCGTGATGACTCAATCAAAATCAGTCAAGTACTGATTGTCCTACAATGGCCTTCCCAAAATTCCCTCCAAAGGACAGACAGCGTCTCCTGCAGTTGGCACAACTGAGTGAAAATGAATGCTAGAGTGTATCCAAAGAACCATGGGATATGCCCCAGACACACACAAGTGAGTGCAGAATGAGTGAGGACATGATGACGTGGGTAGGGCTTTGTAGTGCAGACACTCGCACCCATGCTAAATTAACCTAGGTGCTTAGACTTTGGTGCTGATCACCCAAGTTGACTCTGTAATGAAGACGTAGTCTCTAATCTTTGTCTCTTCCTTATTTTTTAGTCAGACTAGGATTAGATCTGGAACCATTAATATGCTAATAGAGTGAAAATGGGCTCTCGGAAATTAATTTTGCTTGATTTTGAAGCTGTTCAAACACAGTGACACAGTGGATTGGAATGTTTGAATCAGACTTTATTAGGTTCACCTTCCGCTAAGGAAAGGTGTGGAAAAAGGAAATGGGAATGGAGAGAAAAATGTGAATGAAAACGTGAATATAATAATAAAAGGCAGCCACTATCTGGTATCTCTTTGGGGGAAGAGATACAGCTGGGATATACTATCCTAAATGTGTAGAACAAACTTTTCCTTAGCTAGAAAAGTATGTTTTTTAAAATTGAATTGCCCTGAAGTAAATCAGGGGTGGTCTTCATAGAAAATAAAAATTCACAAACTCAGTTTAGTCTTGAGAATGCAAAAAAACCCAGCTGTCTCCGTCCCAAACTCCATGAGGTTCAGACATCCCTAATGTATGCTCTGCCTGTCTATCCATCTATTTTTTGATGTATTAAATGTGCCCATGACTGGTCAATATATTTTGTGAAGAGTTCTGTTTGGTTAGCGGTTGGCGCTTTGGCTGTATTAGTAGCTAGGTAGACATTCCATCCCATTTCTCTCTAAGAGATTGTCTACACTTAAAACACTGCGGTGGCACAGCACTGCAGCTGTAGCCATGTAGACATGATCTACATTGATGAGAGGGATTCTCCCGTCAGCATAGGTAATTCACCTTCCCAAGGGGTGGTAGCTAGCTTAATGAAAGGATTCTTCCGTCCACCTATCGCTGTCTATATGGGGACTTAGGTTGGTTTAACTACACCACTCGGGTGTGGATTTTTCACACCCCTGACTGACTTAATTAAATCAACCTAATTTTCTAGTGTAGACCAGCCGCAAACCCTGAGGGAGGATTCTGTGCATCAACAGTTCCTGTGGATCTGCTTAGGGCACATCTCATTCATTTTAGCTGCCCCTCCCTCAAACACATTTCCTGCATCAGTGTGTGTCAGGCCACTTCTCATCTTATCTGAGGTTTGTTCTGTGTCACATCAGCTGCCAGCAGTGCTAAGGGTCATTCCAGCAGCTGGGGATCACTGGGGCATGAGGATGCCCAGGCAATGAATGTAATTCTAGCTGCAGGGAGAGATTGTGGTGTAGGAGCCATTATGATGGTTCTAAACCATTTAAAATTCCCCCTACTCATAGGAGATCCTCTGAAGGTTCATGCATCCGATGAAGTGAGCAGTAGCTCACGAAAGCTTCTGCTCAAATAAATTTGTTAGTCTCTAAGGTGCCACAATTATCCCTTTTCTTTTTGCTGATACTCTGAAATCTGAAGGTTGAGTAAGCAGACTTCAAGGTAGCTTTTTTTCCCTGATAAAGGGGTCCAAGAACGTATATTGGCAAGAACACCATCTAAACACATCAGCTAAAAAGCATACACCCAGGAAACCATAGCGTTGAGTGTCCATTCCAGAGTGGAATGTGTTAAAAGAGAATGTCGCTGTTATTTAGCTGCCACTTGAATGAAGTGAAGATAACTTTCAGGGCTGTTTTGTTCCTGTAAAATATGGCTTAATGGTAATCAGGAAGGAGAGAATCAGAGTAGAATATTGATATGCTTCTGTGTTGCAGAATGAAACCTCATGGAAAAGTGATTTAAATCTGCATGCCACCTCGGAGTTCTGTTTGATAGCTGCTAAAACATCACCAATTTATATGTGTGTAACTGACTCATACAACCCAGAACCTTTTTTTAAAAGAGGGAAATGTGAAGTAAACTGTAAATACATGAAATAGACATAGGTTCGCAAGATGTGTCATGATCCTGTGATGTTGTGTTTTGGCAACTCTTTTTCGTCAGTTTTCACAGCAATTTTTGTAAAGAAAAGTATAATTTTTATTCATTTTAGTAATTCAAAAAGACAAACCTGAAAGAGAGGAAAAAGTTGAAAAGAAAGCTCCTCCTAAAGGTAACTGTTCCTTTTCATTACATTTTAATTTTACAACAGTTTATGCTGAAAAGTTTAACCTTTATTTTGAGTAAGCAGAGAGTGAATGTGTATGAAAGTAAGCGATATACTGGGAATTTTTAGTAAATAAAATATAGTTGTTGATCTTCTTTAAGATAGTACAAAAAATAGATCGTTGAAGATAATCAGAATAAAACCATGTGCAACTGTATCACAGAGAAAGTCAAGAGCAGGCTTACTAAGTGTCACTTACAAGATCAGCCAGGAATTTTAGCACGGGTGTTGGAACAATTTTTGTAGTGGAGGTGCTGAGAGCTATTGAACCAAACTGTAAGCCTTTTATATACTGGAAACCACTTCAAGCCAGGTAGGGTGACCAGATATCCCAATTTTTTAGGGACAGTCCCAATTTTGGGGGCTTTTTCTTATATAGGCACCTATTACCCCGCCACCCCCTGTCCTGATTTTTTACACTTGCTATCTGGTCACCCTAAGCCAGGGGGTGCAGCAGCACCTCCAGTATCCCTGGTTCCAGCACCTGTGAATTTTAGGGAGTGTTGTGACTTTGTTTGGAGTTAGGAATTGGCTGTTGTATGAACAGTAGTTTTCTGGTGTCATCAGTAATTTCAGTTTCCATATTGTTAAAATCAGTTTAATAGGCCCAGTGGTTGGTTTAGCACCGAGGTGGGCAAACTACGGCCCGCGGGCCACATCCGGCCCATGGGACCGTCCTGCCTGGCCCTTGAGCTCCCCACCGGAGAGGCTAGCCCCCGGGCCCTCCCCTGATGCCCCCCCTCCCCTGCAGCCATGCGGGCAGTGCTCTGGGCGGCGGGGCTGCACGCTCCTGCAGGGTAGCACGGCAGCAGCACAGTTGCCAGACATGCTGCTCTGAGCAGCATGGTAAGAAGGTCAGGGGGGTTCCTGGGAACAGCCAGGGGACAGGGAGCAGGGGGCGGTTGGAAAGGCATGGGAGTCCCAGGAGGCCTGTCAGAGCGTGGAGGTGTGGATAGGGGTCGGGGCAGTCAGGGGACAGGGAGCAGAGGGGGTTGGATAGGGGCGGGGCAGGAGTGAAAGGATTTACCGGTATGCTGGAGTACTGAGCGGGGTGTGGCCTCAACCGGAAGAGGTGGGGCCTTTAAATCAAGATTTAAAGGCCCCCAGGCTCCAGCTGTGGCTGGGAGTCCCAGGGCCCTTAAATCACCCTGGAGCTACCTGCTGCAGAGGTGGCTGGGAGCTCAGGGCCCTTTAAATCACCGCGGGAGCCCTGCTGCCACTACTCGGGGCTCCCTGCAGCGGCCGAAAGGGCCGGGGGTCCGGCCGCTGCTCGGGGTAGTGGCGGCAGGGCCCTGGTGGTGATTTAAAGGGCCCAGGACTCCCCACAGCGGCTGGAGCCCCGGCCCTTTAAATCACTGCCGGGGAAGCCTGTCCGGCACGGTGTACCAGCTTTTGCCAGTACGCTGTACCGAACCGTACCGACTTACTTTCACCTCTGGGCGGGGGGTCCCGGGAGGGGGCGGTCTGGGAACAAGGAGCAGGGGGGTTGGATGGGTTGGGGCATCTGATGGGGGCAGTCAGGGGGTGAGATGTGAGAGGGGTCGGATAGGGGGCGGGGCCAGGCTGTTTGGGGAGGCACAGCCTTCCCTACCTGGCCCTCCATACAGTTTTGCAACCCCAATGTGGCCCTCGGGCCAAAAAGTTTGCCCACCCTTGGTTTAGCTGGAATTGCTGTACCACCGCATTATGGGAGACATGAATTTTGCAGCAACTTCTAGAGTTCTGCCTCAAGGTCAAATAACCTTGAGAGTTTCAGAAGCAGCACACTTGGAGAGGGCTAAATTCTACCCTCAGGCACATGCTCTCAGCTCCCATCAACTTCATTTACAGGCACATAAACAGAATTTGGAGCTTGGGCTCTGAAAAACCAGGTTAATTAGTGGTTTCAGAGTAGCAGCTGTGTTAGTCTGTATTCGCAAAAAGAACAGGAGTACTTGTGGCACCTTAGAGACTAACAAATTTATTTGAGCATAAGCTTTTGTGAGCTACAGCTGAATGCACTGAATGCATCAGATGAAGTGAGCTGTAGGTCACAAAAGCTTATGCTCAAATAAGTTAATTAGTGCACACTACTTATTATGCTCCTGATGCAGCTTGAAGTGTCTGCTTATGGCTTGATTAGTTTTCCAGATCTGAAGAAGAGCTCTTCGAAAGCTTTTCTCTCTCACCAACAGAAGTTGCTTTAATAAAAGATATCTCACCTACCTTCTCTCTAATATCCTAGGACTGACCTGGCTACAACTGCATGTGGCTTGATTAGACCTGTTCTCTATTTGGTGCCCCATCCTGTAAAGTCCTGACATTCCCACTGCAGACTGTGTATCAGATTGGCCCCTGGATGACTGCATCTGAAAACTGTTTTTAGTAGCTTCCACAATCTTTAATGTGTAATTGTCTAGAGGCCAATCTGATACAGTCTGCAGTGAGAATATCACCTGATGATGATAGTTAGTGAGCCATCACCTATGATGATGTCACAACATTACCACACAAAATCATGGATGATTCATTATTACCAAACTTGGACTCACTCTCCAGATTCAAGGTATCATAAGGTTGGCAAGGTTACTTATGCACTGGCAGAAGTGTACTACGGGTGCTCTTAATTAGAGGGAGTCATTTAAGATTCATCAAAAATGAAACTTTCTGTGGGAAAGGATTGGTTTGGAAAAAAGTTTAAAAAATTGGCTTTTCATATTGAAATGTAAACTAACTGATAATAAAAATAATTAAAAAGTTGAAAAAGTCAGTCAAAATGAATTTCAAAATTATCAAAATGAAATGTGTCGATTAATCTATCTGAAATTTTGTTCAGCTTTTCAGTTTGCAATTTTTTTTGAGATTTTTGTCTTTTTGTCCCAACTCAGAATGTAACAAATTTTCAATATCTCAAATTCCGATGAGATGCGAAAATCATTTCCTGCTCAGCTCTAAGTGCTCCCAGATAGTGAAAACATTTCACTTGTGTAGCGTCTTGCATCTGATGATCTCAAAGAACTTAAAAAACCTTAACAACAAAGCCATGTAATATACCAGCAAGGCAGAGCACTGTCCTTATATCCAATGTTACATATAGGGCAGCTGAGGCAGAAACTGGTTGTGAGTTGCCCATAGTAACGGAATAAGATCATGGCATCACCAGAATGAGTCACTTGACTCATTACTATGGCAGGAAGAACATTATTCCCCTCCTCATAATGAAAGGCACTGTATATCATTAATACACTTTATAAAAGGAATAGAACTTCTTAGTATTTTATCCACTAGTTTGTTTAGAGTGATTTATATGCCTTTGTTCCTTTGGGCTTCCCATTCTGTCTTGTTCTCTGTGTCCATCTTGATTAGATGGTAAGCTGTTCAGGAAAGGGACTACCTGTATTTTGTTGTTGTTGTGTAAATTGTTAGCACTAAAGAAATAATACATTATGATTAATTGAATTTAAAAGTGCTTGATGTTATTTATTCAGGAAAGAATGATTTTGACGCATTTCTTTATTACGTGCAGAAGAGAAGAAAGCAAAGAGCACCAAAGTTGAAGAAAAAGTTAAAAAGGAAGTGAAAGATGGAAAAGCTGAATCAAAGACAGCTGAAAAAGGCAAGCAGACAGAAGCAAAAGTAGAGGACATTGGGTTAATAAAGGCCAAACCGAAAGTGAAGGAGGAGAAAGCAGTGAAGGCTGAAACAAAATCAGAAAAGAAAGGTAAACAAAACCAGGAGGAATCAGCTGAAGATCCTAAAAGAGTAGTGGGAAAGAAACAGAGACAGTGAAGTTAAAGCTGGCAGAGATCAAAGTCAAACTCCAGACATGGAAAAAAAATAATAGTATCTGCCAATCCCCATTGGGTCTCAGATCACTAAATGGAAACGAAACAAACAAAGATGCTTAAGCTAAGCCGCCAGCATGACAACTGTTAGTGACACAGCTAAAGATTCATTTTGCATGTGAATGTTTCATTGAGAAAACAAGGACCAGTGTTCACAATTACTGAATATTTTACCTAAAATATACATTTTTAGACTTCTGAAAATAATTGTTAAAAGATTTGGAGGCCTAGGAAAAACATGGCTCCTTTCCTGACACTCATTATTTGTTGAGTTAGCATTTTTTACATTTGTTTACATTGCAGCTAAATTTAGTTTTCACATGAAACACTGGAACCTTTTAGGCATAATGGAACGTGAGGAGATTAAAGCAGCTTCCTGCACCCTGATTGTTTTGACCAGTGGGCTGATCCACCAAGGTGCTGTGCTTTTCCTGCAAGGCGTCAGTCACCTCAGTTCCTATTCACTGTGTTAGGAGCTTGGCACGTTGCAGGATGCACTCAACACTTTTTTCAGGCTCAGGCTCTGAGAAATTGGTTCAGATTCAAAGTGATGGCAGCATATCTGAGAACACTGGTGAATATCAGATGTTTCCAAATCAGTTCACCTCCAGTGTGATGGCGTTACAAGGTGGAAACCCTGAAGTAAATCCTTCTTTCAATAGGAAACCTTCAATTAAAATGAATCTTTGGCCCTTAAGTATCAAGCATCAATGGAAAATTGCATCTTTATTTGAAATCCTGAGGGCATGTTTCTTGCACTGATATCATTGACATAAATGGGAACATGATCATCTTACTGTTTCATATACAACAGTGGTGTTATTTGTATTATGGCAATTCAACATTATGACTGCATTTCCATTACAAAGCATTATTTTCAGGGGCAAAGTAACTAAAAAAAAAAATTCCGAGGACTGAAATTTAGCATAAAATATCTCTACCTAGGAATAATTAAACATGTTTTGACTGTTTTAAAATTACAGTAACATAAAGGGGAAAGAAACTAGTTCAGATCTGGTTTTGCCTTCCTCAGGTTAAAAAATGGTCTTTCATATACATGAAATGTTGCAGGCTTATAATCAATAATGGACTAATGCCTTTAGGCCCTGATCTCAAACCCACTGAAGTCAATGGGAGCCCGTCTATTGCCTTCATTAGGCTTTGGATGGGCCCTTTGGGAGGATTCATTTTTCTTTCATGTGTCCTTTTCTTGTTTCAGAGAATATTTTTATTTTAGTGCATAGACTTAATGCACTTGTGCCAGCCAAATACCTTAAAGTCCCTAAGTGTTTGTTGACAGATAGACTGTACCCAATCCGAATGGATTATTAGGTTTTCAATCAAAATTAATTATAAATTATAAATTCATATGTAGAATTTTTTAAGAAAATAGTTTTTCCAGCCACTTTTGGATTTATCAGATAAACATTTATTTTTTTGCGGTCCTTTGCAGAATGATACAATAGACTTTAAAGGCTTCACAAGAACTGTTTATAGTCAAGGATCTTTGTACTCCATGGGAAGCTTGACCTGAATTCTACAGCAAGGGACTGGAATTCTGCGGCACTCCAGGGCAGTGGCAGGAAATCTTGCAGCAGCTTGAGATAAATTAAATATTGAGATTTGGGGGAATTAAGTATGAACATAAACAATACCATCAGCACTCTATAATTTCTGTTATGTAAGTTTCTAATTGAATTTATGTTGGTTCTACATTTTTAATTTTCAATAGCTTGCGTAATCTTTATTTTTTTTTTGGAAAACACATAATTACATAACAGAAGTTGTCAAAGCTGCTCGGTTTGATAGGTGAGTAGGGGATAAATGGGATTTTTTGTTTTGTTTGGTCTCCTAGGCGAGGAAGGTTTGGAGGCGGTCTGGGATTATTGGAGAAGTATGCTAACTGGATGTTAGTCCTAAAATCATCAATGGTTAAACAATGTTGACATTTAAACTGTCATCATTAGCTTTCAAAATTAACATATCTTTGAGATGAATGGGGCAGTTTACCTTTCCATTAGAGCTATTGTTTCAAGTTAACTGCAGACTAAAGCAGACATCCCTGCAATTAGTTTGCACTCAGTCCACAACTGAACGATTTTGTTCACCCCTGCAAATGTTAGAAACTTTGACCAAGGTTTTTCACAATGGGTGCCTAAAGTTGAAATCCGTTGGTGCTAGCATTTCTTGGTCACTTTTTAGACTTAAAGTACATCTACACCACAAATGAAGGTGTGATAGCTTTAATCTAACAAGCACAGGTAACAAGACAGTATCAGTGAAGAAACAGTGGCATGGAACCTGGCACAGGCCAGCAAACACAATATGTACCTAGAGCCCCTGATGGGCTCATACTAGGATGGCTAACCGTCACCAAAGCCTATGCCACCATGGCCTTACTACCGCTATTCCCCACACCAGCTAGATTAAGGCTAATGTGGGTATGCCAATCTGCACTGCAATCACTCCTTAATGTGTGATGTAGATATACCCTGAGAAGCCTAATGCGAGGTATCCTGACCTTCTTAGTTTCATTTTAAAAAAAATTAGTTTAGCATCTGGAACATGATTCTGTGGCAACTTCCACAGCTGCTGAATTGCAGTGTACACAGGGCCCTGTTTATATTCCTGTTGAGTAAACTCTCTCTCTCTCTCTCTCTCTCTCTCTCTCTCTTTTTCTCTTTTATTGGACTTTGAAAAGTTCTAAAATCATATTAACAAAACACTCTGTTAGAAAATATTATTGAATGAGAAAATTTAACATGGAATATTATGGGGTCTAAGGAAGCCATTGGGTCTATCAGCAAAATCAGCTCCTCAGTTTACAGGTGGACTGAACTTTCATACATGCCTGTGAGAGTGAACTTTGGATTCTTCTGTTTAAAAGTAACCAGTGAATAAAAAATTTAAATTACTCACTAAGCCATGTTCAGAAATTGAAGATGACATGATATAAAGGTTCTGTCTTAAATCCACTGAAGTGAGGAAATTCAGAACTAAGAGTGTGCTCCTGCGATTACCTTTCCACTGTGAGTAGTCTCATTGACTTTAATGGAAGAACTCTGGTTCATAAGCAAAACTCTGGCTCACAAGCATAACACTTGATAGTGTTTGCCAGATTGGGCCCTAAAGTTGAAACCAGCACTGAAGGATTATGACTTTTGTTCTAGTTCAAAGGCAGGAATAGCAGCATGGGGAGCTGTGCAGCTGGTGCTGGGTTAGTGGTGAATTCCACTTCCCTAACCTCCCCCACTTAGAACCTTAATACTCAAACTTTATGCAGGTGAATATCACCCCTAACTGTACTTCAATACCTGAACACAGAATGAGGAGTTAAAGACAGAGTTCCAGCTCTAACTCTGAAGTCTATGACCTGGTGGCCTGAAATAAGACCCTGAACAGTCGTGTGTGTGTGTGTGTGTGTGTGTGAGAGAGAGAGAGAGAGAGAGAATTACTTTTAAGGCTGGAAAAAAATACCCAGAGAAAACATCACAAAAATAGCCAAAAATGTGATTTGTCACTGCTAAGCTTTATCTTCATTGCTGCATGGAAAAAAAGGCCTTTAAACTTAGTTTCCTCATTGCTCTTTTTCCTTTCTGCTCTGTTAGATCAATATGCGTTCTGTCGCTATGTGATTGACATGTTTGCGCAAGGGGATTTTTATACAGGTATTTTCATACATCGTTGAACTCTGTTCTACTAGTCTTTGTTTTTCTGAGAAGTTCTGCTTTTTATGCACTAAAGTTTGTTTTGTATTTTTTAAAGGCTGCAAAATGGCAACAGTGTGCAAATAGAATTTTTAAATAAAGCATAAGAACTAATGGCTGTACTATTAGAGCTTTTAACTTTTCATTCTGCAATTGCATGAATTAAAATTAAGGGTAATCAAAAAGTGTAGTCATGGGAAACTATAGCAAATGCTAAAATCTATCATAATCCCTTTGTGCCAAGAAAGGTGCAGGACAATGGAGTAATATCTTAATATGTTTTTTCCACAAACAATAACTCCAGGATACTTAATTTTCACAAGAACTGAAACTGCATTGAAAACCTTCATTGTTTTTAATGTATGAAATCTCTCATCTGATCTGTCACTTTTTTTGCTTTATCTCCCCTCTGACACACACACACACACTCATTTCTTCAAACACGCACTCATTTCGTAGCAAAATGAAGAGAGAACCATTGTTGATGACTGAGAACTGAGTTGGTCCCAGGGCATTAAGTCAGTTCAACTGTCCTAATCTTATTTAACTGATATTTTTTTCTAGAATCATGGTGCCAAGTGTACAATAGAAGTGGCACTATTTCAGAGAGGACATAATCTCAGAGAGAGGACACATACCCTTTAAATGAAACAAAATTTGCTGAAGTTTTTATGGGAACAGTCAATGTTTGAATATCCAGGGATATGAATTCAGTCAATCTTTGTGTAACTGCTTATTTGTTCAAGAGGTTACACATCCATTTTAGACCTAGATTTATCAATTAGTGCTTTATGCATTGTCCCTGTTGTTTCGTTATTTGCCCTGAGGAATCTTCCTGACACAGGTGCTTTCCTTGTGGGGCTGAGCTGCCCCAGAAGGAGGCAGCTGGCAGTGAAGGGGCAGCAGCAGAAATGGAGGAATATGTGCAGGTTATCCTGCCTCATGCTAGGGAAAGGGAAGGGGTAGGGTGTTCAGTTCCCTGCAAAGTTCATAGGATTTTGGAGAAATGGGGAGAGGGTCTGTTTTGTTACTCCCCATCCCTCCTTTCTTTGTTGCCCCCCCCCCCCCCCCCCGCGCCGCTCCAAAAAAAAATGAAGATGGGGAGAAGGCTAGCTGGAAAGAGAGCCTGTTCCCCTTAAAAGACAGGAAAATATTACATTGGCCCAGGTCCTGTCAGGGAAAGCAGATCCAAGTGGAGGGCATTGATCTGGAACTGCAATCACATTGACAAAAAGGTTAGCAAAACTTGATCATTGTTTGAGAGACCCTGATAAGTTTTAACATTAAGACAGCTTCATGGGGTTCTTCAAAATCTCACTTATGGCTCTCCTGGCATTTGCAAGGATGATTGCAGCTCCTTTTGCTTTGTCTGCTCCTCTTCAAGCCGAGCATCCTTCACAGAAGCTCTCCCCACTTTGATTGACACACCCCTGAGGCAGAGCAGGGTTGCCCTGTAAAGGAACTAGGGTTGTTGAGGTAAATTTGTTTTGACATTCCCAACATCCAGGAAGTTGGAAGGGTTAGGAGTGGGTGGAGAGGAGAGGGAGGCTGCATTAAGTAGAATTTTTGAAAATCCCCAAAATGTGGCATGATGCTACTCTGCCGTGTTTGCCTCATGGCATTGTCTCAAAATATCATGATAGTCATACTGATGCAGCATCACAGAGTAAACATGTTTTTTGGGGGGGAGTCAGGTAGCTATACACTTTGAGCTTCTCTATGACTCTTACACTCATGAAGTTACTCTACAGCTCTTTAATGTTGACTATTGCCTTATTAAAGGGTGTCTAAGAGGGGATTCGTTCTGTACTCTATCCCTCACAACTGGTTGAGTGGCAATTACTTTTAGTCCTGCTGAATCTATTTACCACCTCAAGTACAACCCAGTGAATTGTAGCTATTAAGCAATTTTAATTATATCTGTGAATAGTAAAGTAAGGCATTTCTCATAAAACAAGCCATTCCATTCACAGTCAGTGAAGAAAAACACTGAAACATCCAGCACATACCTCACTTCTTTCTGATGAGGTGATTCAAGGTAAAGGTCAGATATGCTGAGTTCTGTACTCTCCACAAAAAGCATCCAGAATGGCACTACCAGCTGCAGCTCAAATAGTCTCTTCCTAAGCCAACATGTTCATTCCACAGTGGTCATTAGTTAGCTGTACCAGTCTTTTAAATTCCTTTTCTGTATAGAAATATAGAGTAATAATAGTGTCACATTATCAGTAACTTTAATGTCCTTATTATCTAATTAACCTTAAAACCTATTTTAATTAATCTCCACATGAGCTCATGTTTTAGAACATTGAATAGCTGATGTGTTATCCTAACCAGGGGATCTCAGCACAGTTAAACTAAGGAGTTTAACTGCAACTCCACCCAGCATAGCAGCACTCTCAGCCCAAAACTAATTTCTGTCAAATCCAATATTTATGTTTATGGAAGAGAAAAAATTGTGTTGAGTATTTATATGATGGAAATTCCATGTCTGCTGAATTTGAACTTCCATCTACTTAGGTTTAGTGTGAGCAGAGTACTATCCTTAGATATTATGTGGACTACATGGATTCATAATAATAGTAAACATTATTATTGTTTAATAATATTTATTGCTGCTTTAGAGGACTTCATTCATACCAACAGTGTTCCCAAATGGTCTATTTTTATTATAATGGGACATTTTTATGTACAGAAAAATATATAGTTTATTTAATATACCTGGTTAGGTGGCAAATATGTTAAGCACTGGCAATATAGAATGATTTCTGTTTTCTTAAAATTTTATACTAGAATGAACAGCGAAAAATGTACCCTTCAATATAGTTTGACAGTGTGACAAATAAATAAAAATTAAATAATACTAAGTCTTGAATTTAACCTCCTGACTGGCTATCTAAAGATATATTGGAAAAACGTATGCCCTTTTTTACATCTGTGCAATCTCCCTGAAGTTTGTAAGGTGGCATTTTTGTAATGAGAGAGAAATATGGTCCCTTTTGTCAATTTCCTGTAGACTTTGCAGTTGGAGGCTTAGAAAGTGAGTGAAACTGACACTTCTGTTCTTGGTGAAACTAAAATATTTTGCCAAGATACATTCTCCTCCCCCCACCCCCCACCCCCTGGTGGCTGCTCCCACTGTGCCTTAGCTGACTTCCCTGTGTTTCTATTGTAGTATGGCTATACCCCCAAACTGGTCAGTTGTTGCCCTAGTCAGTCACTGTCTTAGGTCCTAATCCTGATTCTACTTCAAGAATTGCACTGCTGTCAGTTAGTAACTGAGGTTTCATCTATAGCTGCTCTAACCAGTTTCTAGTTTATGCAGAATTTTTTAAAAAATGCCATAGATAGGAACATAGCACTCAGTCCAGCTCAGCTGAAATCTATGGGAGTTTAGCCATTAATTTAAATGGGAGCTGGATCAGATCTCTATAGTAGCTATGTTGGACGAGACCAATGGTCCATCTTATGCAGTACCTTGTATCCAAAAATGATCTAGACTAAATATTTCTGAGAAAATTTGAGATCTACACATCTATCCAATTGTGTGCTACTGTATCACAAGGGGAAGTTCCTTCCTGACCTTAGTTGATGAGCTTGCTCCATGAAACATGAGTCTTTGTAATTGTCAGTGTCATATGTGTGTAGTGGGTCACTGTTTACTAGTGGATTTTACTGAATTTATTCACGCTGAGTAGCCTTTTCCTCCAAGAATATCCCATTGATCCTTGTTGGACTATCGTCGAATAAGGTGCTATTTAGCATAAATACAGGTCCATCATCTGGTCCTCAATAAATTGCTAATGTAGAGTGGGTAACTATTTACTTATAGTAGATGTTTAAAGGTGAATAGCACATGACAATTAAGGCCAAAAGTTTCAAACTCAGGTGCGTCTGAAGTTAGGTAGCTAAATATGTGGCTGTATTTTCAGAGATGCTGAGCAACATTAGTTCTCATTGGTTCTCTCTGTACCAGATTCCATTCAGGCCAGTGACTATCAGGCACAACGTAGTCCTCGTCGTATCGGGGTCCCACTGTCTGTCAAAGGGTGGGTTACCTACAGGACATCTGATGCACTTGAAATTAGTTTTATATTAATGGAGCTTTGTTCTGAATAACACCTTTGCTATTACTTACTCGGAGTTTTATATCACATCTGCTAGAGTTCATGTTCAGGGTTAGTAGCTTCACTTGGCTTTGATTTCCCTTTTATTTTTATGTCCTTATGGAGGGTGAAATCCTCACTCATGTGGATGGGCACTTGCGCACACATGTACTCTAATGGATTGCACTCTTAAAATGGAGCGGATTACTCCCCTTCATGCACTGGCGCTGCTCTGCTCTGCCTGGTGCCATGTCCTCACTTCATCCTCACCTCCTTTTTTGCCCGCTTGTTCCCCATGGGGATGCGCCAATCGACATGTTGTGCTTTGCAGAGTGCAGGGAGAACAAGGGTTGCTATAATGAAATGCCTTTGTGCAGTCACCCAAGGGGAGGGGCTTATTGTATTCCCCTCTGTCTCTGCATGCCCATGGCAATGCATGTCATAGATTCCAGGGCCACAAGGGACCACTGTGGTTATCTATTCTGACCTCCGGTATAGAAGAGGCCATAGAACTTCCCTGAATCAATTCCTGTTTGAAATAGAGCTGTCTAATTTGTGCACTGCAGAGGCGAAAGTGGTACTTCTCGATTCTGAGCTGCACCTCACAGAAGGCAGAGCTGGAAGGGGAGCTGGGGGAGATAGAAAATGTGCCTTTTTGCCACCTTTTGCAGCTTCAGGCTTTTTGGCTCTTGGTGTAAAATGGCACACTCCCAGGAGCTGCAATGATCTCCAAGGATCGCTGAAGGGCAGTAGATTCTGGCCAGACCCTCTTCCTCCCCCTTGTCTTTTGGATGTCTTGGACAGTGAAATCGAGCATGATGAAACTACCTCCAGCTTTACATGGCTTTTGTTTGTTTGAAACAAGTGTTTCATTGAGAACGCCAGAGATAATATTTTTCTTCTCTTCAAATGTACACTATATTGTTTCCTATCCACTTCCCCCACCCATCATATTAGAGCAGGGGTGGGCAAACTTTTTGGCCTGAGGACCACATCGGGTTTCGGAAATTGTTTGGAGGGCCGGGTAGGGGAGGCTGTGCCTCCCCAAACAGCCAGGCGTGGCCCAGCCCCTGCCCCATCCATTCCCCCCCCCCCCGCTGCTTCTCACCCCCTGACGCGCCCCCCCCCCCCCGGACTCCTGCCCCACCCAACCCACCCTGTTCCCTGATGGCCCCCCGGGACCCCTGCCCCATCCATCCCCTTGCTCCCTATCCCCTGACCGCCCCGGAACCCCTGCCCCTGCCACCGCATCCAACCCCTCCTCTCATTCCTGACTGCCCCCCCAGGACCCCTACACCATCCAACCACCCCTGCTCCCTGTCCCCTGACTGCCCCCAGAACCCTCGCCCCTGACTGCCCCCTGACACCCCATCCAACTCCCCCTCCTTCCTGACCGCCCCCCCCCCAGGATGCCTGCCCCCATTCAACCCCCCTGTTCCCCACCCTCTGACCGCCCCGAATCCTATCCATACCCCTGACCACCATTCCAAACTCCCTTGCCCTCTGTCCAACCCCCCTTCCCCTCCTCCCTGCCCCCTTATCGTGCTGCCTGGAGCACCGGTGGCTGGTGATGCTACAGCCGCACCACCCGGCTGGAGCCAGCCACACCCCGCAAGCACAGAGCACCAGGTCAAGCAGGGCTCTGCGGCTGCACTGCCCCACTGCGCCGGTGGTGCACCGAGCTGAGGCTGTGGGGAAGGGGGAATAGCGGGGGAGGGGCCGGGGACTAGCCTTCCAGGCCAAGAGTTCAGGAGCCAGGCAGGAGGGTCCCGCGGGCCAGGTGTGGCCTGCGGGCAGCAGTTTGCCCACCTCTGTATTAGAGAGTGACTAAAGCAGATGCGGGGCCTGGCAGATGGCTGACTGGGAGCAGGGGTTAACGGGGGAGGCTAAGACCTATACAATGAACGGCAAACTTCCTCCCCGCATTTTTCTTTTGAAAATGTGAATGATCATCGAGAACTTCCAAATCTTCTCTTGCAGGGAGCAGTTGGGTTCCCCTAATTTGCAAAGGCCTCACTAGACTCATCTCCTTGAATAAGTAGGTAGCTGTACATCAATTTCCAAAGAATGCTGGATTGATGGAGCACTTGTTGATGTATTTGCTCCTGCTGATGACATAATTGGGGATGATTTGATGACACAAAGCTGTCTTTTACTCCTCTAGGAACCTGCTGGGATAATTCTGAACACACTCTAAAATAGTCTGAAAGGAAAGAAATACTAAAGAGTAATTTAAATACCTACATGAGAAGCACGGAAAATAAAGGCTTAATCATTGAATAATTTCTGTCTAATTAGGTGTTATTTATTAATGAGCCATTCTTGCAATAATTTCAGCTGTCAGAACCAAATATTCTCTCTTTAAATTTCTGATTTAATTATGCAAAAACCTAGAGAAGCTATTTAAACTGGGTTCTTCTCTCTGACACCCTGCAAAGGCTGTATCTGCTTGGGAGGTCTCTCACATGACATAGATCCCTTAATGGAACATTATCAGTGCATGATCCCCACACCATCCCACAGAGACAAAACAGACACCCATTATTCCCTGCTTATGTCATTCCATCTTGAATCCAAGCCAGATGCTAGCACGCTAGGCCATAACTATCAGCACTCCCATGGCACTGCTATGTAACGATGCCAAAATTCCCTAAATTACTTTCACTGTTTCAGAAGCAACTATGCAGGGAATCTTTCACATCCTGCTTCCATAGAGGCGAAGTGATCTCTTGCTTTAATAGTTCACTCTGAGAAGTTCAGAGCTTTCTGTTTATGAGTTAGCAGTCAGAGAGAGAAATTCTTTGTTGGTATAAATTGTTGCAGCTCTATTGAAGTCCGTGGACATTCAACAATTTACGTAAGCATGGGATACATGCCACAATAAGCATAACTTATTAAATAAATCATATATATAGATATAGAGATATGATATGATAAATCACCTAATAAGGAATATTGAAATTCAGGGTCACATTTCAGTTAAGATTAATTAACAATGGCATAGACAACAAAACATTGTGAACAAAATATGAAAGGCCTCAGAAATCTTGGTCTTTAAAGTAGATCGTTTAGGAACATAAGAACAGCCATACTGGATCAGACCAATGGCCCATCTAGCCCAGTATCCTGTCTTCTGACAGTGGTCAGTGCCTGATGCTTCAGAGGAAATGAACAGAACAGGGCAATTGTCAAGTGATGATCGATCCCATCACCCCGTCCCAGCTTCTTTAGAAAGAAGGGGAGGAGGAGGATGGTAAAAGGAGAACAAGTACATATATATGCACTTGTTCTCCTTATAAACCAAAAGCAAACAAACCATAAAGCTCTAGAAATAAACAATTTCTGTGTTTACATTAAAGAGATTAAATAATCCTTGACAATAGCCGTATAAAGTCACCGTTAAATTTAAATAGTTGTTCATTCTTAGTACTGCTTTCTGGCAAGAAATATTAATACAAATAATAATAGCATTTCAAATGGATTAAAAAAATCAATCAAATGGAGGCACCAATGAGCTAAATTGCTTGTCTTCAATACCTGACTCAGTATTATCTTGACAGGTTAATTGACAACAGAAAATAGCTGTAGCTTCATCAGATTTTTTAAAAGTTATTTTTCTCTGTATTCACTCAGGCAGAGTTTTCAAGGAAACAAAATTGAGGCCATAAAACCTTAAGATAGAAATTTCACTTAAGATCATACATTTCTTTTCACAAACCTGAGTGGTCTTCAGTATATTAGGAAACATATGACCCTTCAAAAGAAATATTACCTCTTTTTCTATCCCAAATCTGGTAATATTTCAGGATTAGTAGATTGCCAAAAAACCCCAACATCAATAGTTGTGCTGTGGTGCACTTTGCTGCCAGTGTCCTTATTTGGAACACAAAAGTTTTGATATTTATAGGAATGGAGCATGGTCACCAATAGAATTTAAATTGGGCATGATTGGCTGGGCTGGTAGCACCATCAATTATTAAAGTTGCCAGATACTTTCCATTATAAGGCCCTATTTTCAGTTACTTATAACTATGCAAAACTTTAGCAATTTGGGCTGAAATTTTCCACGTCAAGTATTTGCTTCAGGCTGATCATTTAAAAAATAAAAAAAAGTTTCAGTCAAAATGGTCCAGCTAGTTCTGAGAATGAGGGTAATGAAACAATGTTACTTTTTCCTGTGTGACAAAAATGCTTGAGGCCTTTTCTTTGAAATGTTGTAGTACTCTCAGGCATGGTGGTAGAACTTGCAGTTTGGCAGGCCTTTGTGTCGGGGATGTGTCCTTTGCCATTCATGTGAAAAACAACACAAATCTGGCCAAGTTATAAGCCTTTAAAAAAATCACAGTTGCACATGCTCAGTCGAGACTTGAGAAGCAGCTAAAATTTCTGAAGAGTCCGTCCTCCTTGAGCATGATCCATCTACTCACAGCTCCTGGTGCTGACCAGACTGTGCAAGTACCAATCCCACCGAGCAACTGAGTACAATTCCAATGCAGGGCTATGAGGGCTCAAAAGGGCGTCTCCCAGCTGTTCCAGGTCAGGGTGAAGCCAAGCATAAGATTCACAGCAGGGATCCTGTCCCTCCTCTGCTCTCAATGACTCCCTACCCAGGTGTCCAGGCAATATGCAGGAGAAAGCTATCTGATTTGAATGCAATGGGACAAGAGATGGACTGGAAGGAGGGAAAGGTGTTGGTGGGACAAGGCGTCAAGTGAAACTGGAGGCAGAGGAGAAACTGATGAAGTTGGAGGGGGAGATTAAGAGTGGTTGGACAAGACTAAGACTGGGGACAAACTCAGATTGGTTGAGTAAGGAGACTGGGACTGGGAACCAGTGGAGGGATGGGGTGGGGGAAAGAGAGAGAGATTTGACAAGATGTAAGGCTATTGAGGGGGAACTGGGACTATCTGGGCAAGGAGACTGGGACAAAGGGTCAGAGAACAGGTGGGGGAAGATTGAGATTGGGTGAGGAAACTGGGAAAGGAGATTGTGACTGGGAGGCAGAGTGGGGTGGCGGGAGAGGCAGACTGAACGAGGAGCTGGGAAGTGGGAACTGGGCTTGGGTGGGCAAGAAGATGGGGACTTGCATGAGTAGCCTAAGGCATGGAGACTAGGAATGGGTAGAGAAGGAGAATGGGACTGGAACAAGGAACCAGAGATGGGAAAGACACAGAACTGGGAGAAGTTCGATGGGATGGGGCAAAGAGATCCAGATTAGGGAAAACTGGTAAAAGAACCTGCATCTACTAATGCACACTCCCTTCTAGAGCCTGGAATGGAACCCATGATTTCTGAGTCTCGCCATGCCTCTTCTGTCAACAAATGCCTGTGAAAGTGTGTGTATTGTCCTCCTCTAGTACTGGACTACTTAGAGGATGAAACCTACTACTGTTATCAGTTACTCTGTTAGCTCAACTGGCAGAGGTCTATGTGATGGATCTAAAGGTTCCAAACCTGCCAATGAACCTTATGGATGTCAATGCAAAGCTACATGATGGAATTTCAGGATGAGGGGAGGGAGGTGGATGTTTTTTTAAAACCTCGGAAATTACATACAAACAAATTAGAAGAGCATTAAGTTTATTAAGTCAAACAATTGAATGTTAGAAAATGCCAGAACTATGATTGTCTGTACAACTTTAATTTGACCCCCTTATGCGTATGCATTTTGATAGTCTGTAATTACATGCTCACGTACTAATTTTTCCATGAAGCCCTGCCTCATTCTGTGCACTGGATTCATCTGCTCTGAGGATGTAGTAATGTAGTAAAGGAGGCTGTTGTCTGTAGATCCCTGCTTCATTTGTTGGAAATTGGAAGGTGTGTACTATTAGTACTACCAGGACAGGTGGGTCTAGGCTTTCCCATAACTAAAGGGTTGGAAGGTGTGTGGTGAATGAGGCAGAGAATGGACGATTAAGACAGCTGAATACTACCCTGGAAAACTCAATTCTATCTCTGCCTCTGCCACAGAGTTTCTATGAAATGCTAAGCAAGTCACTTAAGCCATTCTTTTCACAGATGATCACTAATTGCGTGCTCCGCATTTTATGGGTGGCACTCACAATTGCAACTAAAGTCAATGGGAGCTCTGCTTCAGTATATACAGTGCTATATAATGCTAAGTACTTTGAAAAATCGAGTTTTAGGTGTCCCAAATTGCCCCTCCCTAGCCCCTGAAAGTAGTGGGTACTTTTGACCTTATTCTCTGTGCTTCAGCTCCTTATCTGTAAATTGAGGATAATCCCATCCTCTCATCTCACTGGGGTGTTGTGAAAATAAATAAATTTATGTTTGTAAAGCATTCAGATACTAAAGTGATGAGCGCCATGGAAAAGCCCATGAGGAAATTAATAATTCTGTCTTCACAGCAGGGTTTGAATAGTGTTCAGTAAGGGTTGGGGCCACACACTGAACTATGAGGATAAAACAAAATATTGAATAGCTGCTCAGGAAGCGAACACTGTATGTCCTGTGCACTGAACGAGGCAGGGGTTTTGTGGAAAAAATAATTTGTGAACATGAAAGACTGTATCATAATGTATACCCTCAAGGGGGCTGAAGTAAAGTTGCAGAGGCAACCTTAATTCTGACATTTACTAACTTTTGAATTATTGACATTTCAACCATAGTCATATTATTTTAACACAGTTCTTTGAATATAATATATTTATACCAAACTTCCCCTTCAGAAATCCTCAGGAAAACACAGCATCTGCATGTTATTTATCTGAGAAAAAATTCTTAATAATTCAACTTTTCTATGAAGGAATATATTCTCTTTAATTGAAATGCCAATGTACATCTCTGAGTAGTCCACCTTTGTTTCTACACCTTTGAATTTTTCTTGCTATTTCTACACCTTTTAATTTTTCAGCTATTTTGGATTCTCTCTAACCTGATGGCTTTATAGTGAGTGGTCTAGATAGTGGCTGTGCTCATGTAAGCGATCCTGAAATGGCTGTATACCAGGCTGGTCACTTTGTGTGAATGAGAGTTGCCTGAGGGTTGCTCTAATTGACACTAACTGTGATTGGTCTCAGAGGCTCATAGTGGCACCTGGGATTGCTGAGATTCCTGGATCTGGCTCTGTGAACTTTAGATCATAGTCATGCTTTCTGAATGGCTTTCTGAGATCAATAATTACGTTAAGAGCAGCTAGCTGAAGTTGAGGTGATACTGGTAAGAAGTAGGAAGTGTTTCGGAGAACTTGTCCATAATAATCCCATCCATTGGCAACATCTGCCCTCAGATTGTTAAATAAATTTTGATAGTTATAAGCTATGTGCTTGTGGCCAGAGGACATATGTATGCTCAGGAAGCTTAACCTTTTAAGTCCTTGTTTTGTGGTAGGTATGTTAGTATGTAACCTACACCATTTCACAACTACATTTTGTGTATGTTTGTGACAGCTGCACTGCAGCAGGAATTGAACTGGGGACTTCCATGAGCTGCTAAAGCTTGCCTTAAAGCTCCATAGATGATGGCTGTGACAACTCATATCCTCTGTGGATCAATATAGAGGGGCACCTAAGACACACTCACTAGTGGGCTACATACATATATATCCATACAGTATTCTCTGAAGAATATTGGGTCATTAGGAATTTGTGAAAAAAAAGTATATGGAAATTACAGAATTTAGACCGTTTTCTAGAAGAATAATGTAGAGAGAAGAAATGTATCCAGAAACTGAGAAGAAAATGCAGGCAAATCTTGCCTAAAAAGGTAGGTGAGATCATGACAAATCCAATCCATTAACTTTGCAACTTCATGCTGAAATTGACTTAAGGAAGTTCAGCTTCCGGATGACACAAGGTCTCCCTCAAGTTGAATGGGGAAGAAGATTGCTAGGATCTAGGCAAATTTACCTTTAAAGCATGTCTTTCAAAGCCAGAATATTGCGGGACAGCATGAAAAACATAGACCGCACAGCTACCTGCTTATAATTTCCCATTGGCCTTGTTCACAGCCTCAGCTTAGACAGGCACATCCTATGTTTTCATTACTGCATGAAGAACCTGATTCTCCATCCATTTAAGTCAATGGCAAGGCTTGCTTTTTCCTTGGTGGTGTAAGGTCAGGCCCAGAAGGAACAGCACAGAATATGGTCTCTGTTCACAGGGCCAGAGAGCTGTCAATTAAAAAGGGAAAGGTATAATACATGGGTTTAACTTTGAAGGGGGGAAATCCTGAAAAAGGAATCTGACATACAGTTTTGCCAAACCAAATACCATCTTTTGTGCTTCTTAAAACATTTTCCCTTTGTCCAGAAATTCCTCCCCTCTTATCCTGTGGGGGCGTGCCATCCAAAGAAAATGAGTTAGGAAAAATTACCCTGCCGAAGTAACACATTCTTTCACTGCCTTGTCTTCTGTTGCTTTCATCTTTGTTTTAAAGGTCTCTTCCTCCTACATCTGTCCTGCAGGCTTTATTATTGTTTTCTATCTATCACCCACTCGCTCTTCCATTCACTTTTTAAGAGATGTCCAGCTACTCTCTAGCACACATACTTACAACAGCCTCTTGAAATGAAAGTCACTACAGCTCGATACCTATCCAAAAAATGTCAAGTTTGTTTTCATCTTCTTCACCAAATGCTGTCCTCCTCCTCAGTACTTCAGTGTCCTTCCTCTTCCTGTAAAACACTCAATATTACTACACGCAGTTAGCATCCTGCACAGTTCAAAAGTTCCTTACACCCACACATCGCATTAGACCTAAACAGTGCTTGTCTGTTTGACTTACGCTTCACAGCAGAACCCTGTCCTTCCAAATGCTATTCATTCATGTAGTTGCTAGGGGGGTTTTGTATGCACTGTGGTACTAGGCAGCAGTTATACTGTGCAAAAATGATCCACTTCCTTCAGAGTTTACTCCTGTAATATTTTGACACCACATAATGGTTTTGGATAGGGCCAAAGAGTGAGGCCATATTTCCAGTACTGGTATTCATTTATTTAGATGAAGTGTAGTAATAGTCACACCCAGGAAGTAAGTTTAAAATCATGTTCAACCAAAGGAAAATGTTAAAATGGTGAGAGGATGCAGCAGGTGTGTGGTGAAATAAGGTCCTTTAATACATCTAGGGGACTTTCCCACTTTATTGGGTAATCTTGCCCAAATAAAAGAGCTTCAAAGCAAATCAAGATTCAGAATGGGTTCTTCCATCTTGGGAACTTAGATAGCCCCCATATTCATATTATTTGAGCTCATCACAATCTTTAATGTATTATCCTTGCAACAAGGCTGTGAGTTAGGAAAGTGCTGCTATCCCCATTTAATCAATGGGAAACTGAGGCACAGAGCGGCTAACTGAGTTTCTTAAGGTCACATCATCAGTGTTTGGCTGAGCAAGGAACTGAATTCCAGTCTCCTGAATCCCATGCTGTGCCTTAACCACCGAACCGTCCTCCCTAGTGATGGGCCTTTGTAGAAAGGAGAGCTCTGCAAGGGGAAGCTTAGCAGCACATGGAGAAATTACTATAAACTCTGTTGTAATCAAGTACCATTTATATCCTCAAAGAGCTATTTCTGTGCCTTTACATTTCTCCTTACCCTCCCTACCATTCAAAGTACAACTTTTTCTTTTTTATGGGTGGGTATATATCCTGTAGGCAGCAGCAATGCATGTATGGAAATAGTCCTGTCTGAAAGATTCAGGGAGAACACATTCTACTTCTGCAATCAATTCTAAAAAGAATTGCGTCTCAACTAGCACCACAGCATTTTTTCCATAATCTGACTCCTACACGGCACTTAAACAGAGCTTGTAGGGTTGTCTGTAACACTGCCATCTGATGATTTCCAATAATACTACAACCCTAGGTCTTTCAGAAGCAAAAGAATGCTTACTGAGTCAGATCATTGCTATTTAACTCAAAATTGACATTTTTGAAATACTAATTTCAGAAAATTATTCAGATTATAGATTCAGTCTCTCAGGTAGTTTTAAAATATGGACAGAATAGGTGACATAATTACCATTGTCTTTTGATTCCTCTCTTGCTTCTGGCAACTAAGCTTGGTCAGAGATGTTGTACTAACCCTGTGAACAGTTTTAAAAATAGAAATTCTTGACATAATCAGAATCATATGGATTCAAATTAACTTCTTTTGATTTGAGAAAATGTTGCTTATTACCACTAAATATTCCTCCATTGTTCAGCGGTACCAGTCAGGATTTGGTGTGCATCACTTGGCTTTGATAGTGCCAGGCTGGCATTGCCCATCAGGAATTTGTAGACAAACTCTTTCTTCAGGGAGAGGTAAGGCTTTAGAGTTCCTGGGGTAATACTGGATTTGGTGCATCTGTTTAGCATTAAGCTGTCTCTGAGTTGTGACTGGACTAATGAATTGTGTTATTAATTGATGATATGCGGAAGGCAAACTCAAATGCAAACAAACCATTAATTGTTAGGGAGGTGATTTTGTAGGATATCAGTTGATGTATATTATACCTCATCATAGCAAGGCATGGGTCTCCTCCATTCTGCTTATTTTTTACCAGTAAGTATTTCAAGACTGTCTATTATTTCTGCTTTACTTATTTGACTGCTGATAGTGAGTGCTAGATGTCATATAATGAAAAGTATGCATATGTGCAAAGTGCTGAATTTCTTGTGTTTTATACGATGGCTCATTGTATGATGCCAAATCCTCAAACATCCTGCACTGGGCAAAGGTAACTTTTCACTTACCAATCACTGTGTGAGTTTTTGTGTGTTCCTCCCCTCTGACCAACACATCATAATGACTTTAACTGTACAAGCACAGAGTTTTCAGTTTCCATGTTTTTCATTTGTCCAAGATCTAACTGCAAATGCATTGCTAAACATAATTTGTAAGACTCTCTTCTAAGACCTGCTAAATTGTGCAATGGTTTTGTGATATGACAACCAAATTAATTTTAACTTGTGTGCTATGAACCAAGATTGGAATATAATATCTCAACAAGTGAGATGCTAACCCAGTGCAACACCTGTCACAGAAACGTGTACTTTTCCTTTAAAAGTGATACCTTGACCTTGTTAGTCAATTTCCAAGAACCCTTTCCTGGATGTCTGTATCAAAGTCCTCTTATAGGACCAGTTCTGTCACCCTGACTCATGCTGAGTAATACCTTACTCGGTAAGTAGCTAGATTGAAATCAGTACAAAATAGTTACTTGTGGAGCAGTCATATTCAGCTTGAGTAATGGAGACAGAACTGGGCCCACAGGATGCTAGAAATGTGTATGTCTCTCAGCAGTTTGGCCTTATTTTTTTTTAAGGTCAAGGAAGGATGTATGATTTGATACTCCGATATCTTGACAAAAGCCCTCCTCAGAATTCTGCACTCTTTTGAACAGCAAAACCTCCTACAGCTTTCACAATATTTGATTTGAGCCAAGGAAGCACTTTGGAAGCTCGGTGTTAAAAACCTCAGGAAAAAAGTAGCTCTAAGAATATACTGATCTAGGGAGATTTAGCTGTGCAACGCTGTACTGATTAGATATTTTTATGGTCATGACTGATGGCACTAGCTAAGGCAGGCCTGGTGAAAGGTTCATCTGAAGGTCTGCCAATGCATCTTAAGCCTGTCTTTCTTAAATACCCTGAACCTTGCCTTTGCAGGGTCTGCCAAACTGTATGGGATAAATGTCCTTTGGAGAGTAGGATGAAACCACCAAACTAATTCCCATTAATCAGTATTTGTGGCTAGGTGAAAGGGTAGTGCATTGACCTCCTGGACCATCTAATGTGCATATAAAGGCCAAGTGAGATCTGTGGGAGGGTGGAAACTTATGTCCATTCAGATTCCAGGTGACTGATTGCAGCATGGTGGGGGAAAGGGGTTCCAATAAAGTATTTCTGTTTAACAGAATTCAGTATGTTTGCATTAAAAACATATTTGAAAACAAAAATTGTACAATATCAAAACTAGAAGCTGGTCTTGTTGCTACTCCTTTCTACTCTCAGCATATTGTGAAATGACTATAAAGGAGATGATCACTGAGGTTTTCCCCTCCCTCCTCCCTTAAAAAGCATTCAGCATACCACATTTCCAAAACTGCACACGTCTTTCCCATACCATCTGTCCCTTGTTTTTAGCTTAATAGATGGATGACCTCCCAAGGCTGTTATGTTATTTATATTAGATTTTTTTTTAAGTTTTGGTAGCATGCTTTAAGTAAAAGATATCTGCTGGACTCTATCCAGCATCCCAAAGCTGAGTGTGGTGTTTTAAATTAATTTTAAACTAAAGTGGAATATATTGAACATTTAGATTTGATACTGAATGTATAATCACTCTTTTGACACATCATAATAGTTCTGTTTGGTAGATAGCCAATGAAACATTATGAAATTTAAAGTATTAATTATATCGCTACTGATAATTGCTGAAAATACTAGTCCTATGACAGTGTTTATCCTCCAGAAACATTGACCTCATACTACATTAGAGGCTTACTGGCTGTTGGGCAATTACGTATTTAATTAAGAGCCTGATCCTGAGTGGTATTGAAAAATTGGACTCCTAATGGCTGCAAGAGGGGGTCATATGTGCTCAGCAGCTCTGAGGAGCCAACCATAAATACAGGACTTCATTCTCTAACCCATCACTCCAGTTTTACAGTGCTGTCATTCCATGCAACGTTGTGCAGCATCAAGCTCATGGTATATTATGGTCACTCATTAAAAATGTGATGTAAACTGTTGCATTTTCTTTTTAGTGTAATGTTAATGCCAGTTAAAGCCTTGCCTGTTAACAGAAGTATGGCCATTCAGTGGACATCTTATTTCGTTTCATTGGCTCCCCTCCCTCCTGTCCTCTCCTCCCCCCAAATCTATACATATATATGTTTTTCTAAGTAATTACATACTTTTAGTGACTTCTACTTGCCTGTACTTTCCTAAGGCTGATCCAAATTGCCCCAGTCACTTTTCCCAATGCACACATGTGCTGAATGGAGAAACCATTCCTCAGAACAGTGAGAATTCTAACATTCAAGGAGAAAATACTAGCCTTATGAAGAGAGTTTATGAAACTTGCAGGTCAAAACTAGAAATCCAGTGAGAACAGCAGGAGTCCGTCAAGATTTCATTGCTCTCTAGTTCTAGCATGTCTAATTCCAAGCATCGGCAAACATTTGGTGTGAGTTTTGCTCTAACAATGCCTGATGGTACAAGGTGAATGCTTATGTTAGTTAAACTGGATCACCTATTTCCACAGCGTTAAATGTAAAATGTCCCCAGTGGGCAAAGCACAGATATATTTTAAAACTTTTTACCAGGCTTTTAAAGAGATTTTGTGCCAAAGCCCTGATTTGGTGACCTGTAGGGCACACTGCAAGGTTGCATCTGTTGGGCCGAGCATTTGCCTGAGTATGAGAGAGAGAGATGGCAGGGCAGGAGTAGGAGAGGTGTTTTTTAACGCTGCTTTACTTGTGGCATTATTGGTGCCAGTGTCAGCTTTTGGGAGTGATGGATTCAATAGCAATGCTATCTGCTGTTGCCTGTTCTTAGGAGAAAAGATTCTTTGGTTAATTATATTTTGAATTAGGTAGTACTTCTAGAGGCTGCACTCTGCGCCAGCTAAGGCCCATGTGATGGAAAAGGGACTGGCTTCACACGAGAACAGGGTAGGCAAAAAACAAATTTCACTACTATCATAGGAGGTAAAGTTTGGCATCATTGCTTTGGAAATGAAATGTTTTCACACATCTAGGAAGCTGTTCCCTAGATTAAGGAAATTAGTATAATTAAATTATGTCTTATATTTATTATTTAAAATTAGAAATAGTCATCAATCCAATCACAGACATCTTTTTATCCTTTTTTTTAACCTTAAAAGTCTTTATAAACTTTGATAAAGTAGGTGCTTGAACTGTAGAGTACAGGACTCAGCTTAATCAGACTGATCCACCCATGTTAGCATCTTGACATCTCTAATTACATTTGCAGTAGTATTTCTTCCTTTCAGTTAGTGGAGAAGGATATTCTAATGTCTTGATGTTATTGCTAAATCACATTGTTTCTGATAGGTGAGTTTTATGTGAATTTACAAGAACTCCACTGCATGCAGGAAGTTAGAACCCTTCACCATACTCTGGTTTCCACCAACTATAACTGGTCCTTGAAAAATTATTTAAAAAAAAAGTTAAATGCAGAAATGCAAGTTCAATAGCTGCGATTTTATGTCCAAGTCAGGTATTTGTGCACAAATGGCTAGCTCCCCATCGAACTAGCCAGTTGTGGATATGATCATGATAAGCTCATTTGCAAATTGGGCATGCAAATGAGCACACCTGTTTATGCATGTAATTGCATGTCTGACTCTTAGGAAAAGCAGGCCCTGAATACAAAGAATAAAATAACCAGCCCTTCCATTTTGTCCTCTCTCCTACTAGAATAAAAAGGGCTCCTTTGAAACGAATAGTTAACATATTTAAAACAAAATAAAATGTTCTTACACATCTAATCAGCCTTTAAAATTCACTGCCATACAAGTTCAAATTCAGGGCCATGGCTGCTTTTGAAAAAGGGGTTAGATAATTGTATAACCAATAGTAATGGGTGTTAACCTATGATTTGATAACTTCTGCTACTTCATGAGGCAATCTGATCACCTCCAGTGGTCAGTTAAAAAAAACACACCTGCCTGCCCCTCATTTACAGCATGAATTGTTGTCCAGTTCTAGCCACTGCTGAAATCAGGAGGCTGGATGGTCTGATCAGATATGACCAATTCTGCATTACTATTTCTGAGTTCTCTGTGCAGTAGCAAAATTTCTGTTTTATGTCTTGCCACAGAGAGAGAGAAAAGAAGAAATTTAACTTAGATTTCTCTTTAACATATTTCATCAAAAGAATGGATGAAATATTTATTTGGCTACTGTCCTTTGCCTTCCCATCAAAGTGAATAGATAGACATTTAATAACACATGGAAACATTAAAGTAGCTTTTTATCAGGATATATGGAAACCTGCTCGGAACAAACATTCTGGCCTCAGGGAGACTTTTTGATTTGTGGAGTTGAAGCTTTGGTATTTTAAACACCCTCATACATAGGTCAGGTGGTCAATTTTAATAACTGATTTGCTTAAAACTTGTAAAAAAGAACTTGACAAGTCATTAGTGGTAAATGGTATAACATTGGGATTATACTAACTAACATTGGTGCAGTCATTAGAACTTTTTGGTAAAACAAGGAACAGTGAAGTAATAGGACTGTCCTGCAGAGGCGGATTTACCATGAAACAAACAGTGTGGTGGCACGGGGCCCCCAATGACAGGGCCCCCCCAAAATGCAGGACAAATCTCATTTGACAACCTGCCCGCAAGTCCCGGCTGGCGGTGCAGCTGGTGGCCCCAGGCCTCTCCTGGCTGGTGGCCCCAAGCCTCTCCTGGCTGGTGGCCCCAAGCCTCTCCCGGAAGCAGCTGGCTGCTGGCATGTCTGTGCATGCCCCTGGCAGGGGGAGGTGGCTCCGCGCGCTGCCCTGGCCTCAGGTAGCACACGGAGACCCGTTTTCCCCCTCCTCCTAAAGGATGAGCTGAGACGTGCCAACTGCAGCACAGCAGGGCTAAGGCGGCTCCCTGCCCATGCTGCCTCCCTCTCTCCACGCTGCACCACGCCCAGCAGTGGCCGGCATGTCTCTGCAGCTCCTGTGGGGGGGGGGGGTCTCCTCACATTGCCCCCGCCCTGAGCGCCGACTCCGCAGCTCCCATTGGCCAGGAACTGTGGCCAATGGGAGCTGTGGGGGCGGCGCCTGTGGGCCCAGGGGTATTAGAGAAGAGGATTATAGTAAGTAGCTAATGTAAGGGTATAGGCCATTTTAGGCTATATAACTGCTATTTGGTGCTATTGCACAAAACATTCTTAATAACCACTACTTGTTGTAATCTTAGAAACAAAGTCATAATTTCCTTGTTTAGCACGGTACGGCTGCAATACAGTCACTTTGTTATATATCCAGTGGTACCCATTCTGCGGAGAGTAAGTTAACTTTTTCTTTTTAGAAGTAACAGCCGCAAAACACCTTGTAAGGTTGACTGGTGCCCCTGCACAGTCTACTGTATCTGCACTACTGAAAGGTGCTGATAGGCTTGTGAATTTTGACTGGATGTATTCTTGTAATACATGTCCATGTGCACCCTGCTAGTACATACTAAAAGTTCCCTGGTGAACGTTGACGTAGTACTCTTTGAAACAGTACTACATCAACATGCGTTAGGGAACTTTAGTGCACACCCTCAGGGTCATCATGGACAGTTAGTGCGCACCACTCTGGTGCACACTCAAATTTACACTTCAGCTGGCATGCGCTAATGCACTGTGCAAATAAGGCCAAAGTCTCCATGCCCCATGCAGTTCTTGGCTTCTCTTCTGAATCTATCAATTAGTGCAACGAGTGGCTGTGAGTTGTCCCGTGGAAGCTGGAATGGAGACCCACCCAACTCATCTTACCTAAGGGGCCAGCAAGTATCCAATAGAAGGAACAACTTTTAATCCCTACTGAGCTGAACTAGATTAATTCTTTATAGTTCATTAGCATTGCCCTGAGACACCCTGTCCAAAAGGAAGTGCTAAGGTTACAGCTCCATAAGGCTGGGCATCTTAGCAATGAATGGCTGCTGGTATGCTAATTGAAGGGGGATGTGCCCATATAAGTATTATAATATATTTATTTATTTTGCACAATACAAAATCAAAGGGGTTTTCACAATTATTATGAACTAGTACAAAAAAAACAGTTCTAGAAATATGTACCTGGAAAAAGCAACAATGGGGTAAAAAGCAAATTGAAAACAAACATTGCAAAACAAAAGATAAAATATAAGTAATAACAAGGGGAGGAAAATCGTGTTTGGTTGTTAATGCTTGTTGAAAATAAGTGACGTCTGAGAAAAACTTTGACAGAACACTATCTGCACACAATAAAGTAGACTTACTCTTAGTCCTATGCCTACCAGCTAGCGAAGATTTTTCAGTAGGCAGTAAGGATCAAAAGCTAGATAATGTTTACACTGCATGACCCACCTGATGTTGGTTAATTGAGGATAAAATACACAATATTTTTGAACAGTGTTTCAAACAGTTTTCATAACAAGTGGACATGAGGAAACAACTGAGGATCATTTGTTCTGTAGAAGAAGATATGTTTTTACTATAGACACAGGGCTATGAATATGTGACCTTTTCATTAAAGTTTTAATCTTTTGAGTTGTTTTTAGTCTAATGAAGAAGAATTGAACTGTAAATATTGAAAAATATAGGATTGCACTTAGCTAGAATGGCATCACCCTCAGAGACTTAGAATGTCTCTTTCAATAGATTGTTGTGTTTGTTACGATATGCTTTTTCCTTCAGTGATGTCTGTTGGGTATGCACAATTTTTATGCAAAACGCAATATTTTAGCTAGAAACAGTTCTGAAGAGAAATTAGTCTGCTAGGGGCTCTGTTAAAATGTCAGCTTATACCCCAAGTTACGAATAATACACACTGTGAGGGGAAATATGGTGGTTAAAGACCCAGATGCTAAATAAGATAAAATAATGTTTTGATTCATTTTCTACACTGTTTAACTCGTACCCCTTCATGTGCAGGACAAAAGGAAACAGTGCCTCCTCATCTACTTGTAGAACAAAATCCAAGAAAGAAGCCTGAAGCACCCCCTGTTGAAGGCAAGTTTGATTCTTTTCTTCGTCAATTCACTCACTGGTCTTGATTCTACTTTCCCATTGACTTTGATGGAGCAGGTTCAAGCCTATAGACCAAAATCATTCAAGGGATTAAGTGTTTGCAGGATCGGGACCTAAGACTCTGACTGTGTGTAATCAGATCTGCATGGATTGGCCCAGGGCCCTGTGTGGAGGATCATTTACTTCAGTGAGTCTACAGGAGGGCACCAGGGGCTTCCTGCCTGAATCAGATTGCAGGAGTGGGGCTAAATTTCCAAAGTGCATTGGGGTGTTTCAGGAGGTAAGGTGCTGTATAAATGTAAACAAGCATCCTTATTATTAAATGACAATGGTGGATTACTATTTCAGCAATTGTTATTTAGGAATGTTACTATATAATCCATTGTAACTGAGAACAATATATCTTGCTCTATGTTTATTAAATTTACAGACTTACACATCAGCCGCCTCCCCATAATGCTAACCCCATTAAGTAAAAGTAAACTGTCAGCCCCCCTAAAAAAAGATCATCTTTAATTGTTCTGTCATGGCATTTTGTAATTTACTCACCTAATAATAATGTTAGTAAAATTGGTGTAATACTAATTCTATTATTAAAATGGGACTATATTCAATCACTTTGAAAATATTACCATAGCTTGCATTTCTGGTTCTATACCACTTCTCTGTCTCCCCTTCTAATTATTGTCTAAAGCCTCTGAAACCAGTAAACTCCATGTCATTGGCTTCTGTTGCCTGATATAGCATGCTAGAACTGACAAGGCAGCAAGACCATAACAGCATTCACAAAATACTGTGCAGTCATTCAGTCACACCATGGCACTTCCTGATAATCTCTCAAAGGGGATTTACTTTTATACTATCTAGAAGTTTCACAGTGTAAGAGAAAAACAGATGAGACTGAAGCCTCATGACTTACAACAACTACAAAATCATATTAAAATTTACCTAAATTTAGTAAATAGAAAGCTAGGGAATGGTTTCTGTGGAATTTATGGATAGAACAAAGAGTTAAACTTGATTAGACAGATACTTGTAATCTTATGATTAGTCTTAGTCAAAATAATTGGCCAAAAATAGTCAAGTGACTTGTTATCTCATTGCCCCAAATGAAGTTGGATGAATATTTCTCTATAAATACACTGTTCCCTTGTTTGACAAGAGTATAAATCTGTGATTATTCTGAGACACATTATAGTATATAAATGGATTGCAGTCCTGCCTACTTGAGTCAAAACATTTGAACCCTGCTTATCAGCAAAAAGAGGTTCCTATTGTGTTAAGCACTAAATGCCATTATCCACCAATTAACCATAATGGAAAAAAGATATAATGGAAAAAGACTGCTCCATTTGTTGTGTGATAAGGGAAATATTTAAATATAACTGTTGTACAACATGAACTAGGATCAAATTAATATTAAGTTCCTCATTTTCAAAATTATGAGCAATTACTGAGATTGCACATGGAAACGATCATTTATGTGTCTCACCGGTCATTTGTATGTGTCATTAGATCATTTACGCATGCAATTACAGTAACTGTGAGTGCAAATTAGGCACCCATTTGGCAAACACAAATTGGGGACATATTGTATGCATAGAATTGCACAACTAATTTCTTTTTAAGGCTCAGGGTCTGGTCACCAGGACTGAACGGTATTCATTCAAGAATTTTTAAGGAAATGAAGAAGGAAGAGCTACTAACAAAAGTCTGATATAAATAGCTGATATTTTGCCACCAGTATGGTATCTATGTTTGAGAAAGGAGACATTGGTGCTCAGGGCGACTGTAGTCCATGAAGTCTTATTCCAGAACTGGGAGGAAATTGTTGAGTAATAAACCACTGACCTAGGTGACAGTAAGAATAACTAGTACAAATTTAGGACTTTAAATTTGCAAAGCACTTGAATAAGCACTAACCAATTCATGAGTGTTATATGATAAGGAAAAACCAGAGAGGCCTTTGCAAATGATAATTAATTCTTTGAAATCAAGCGTTAACTAAGATGTTGGCATAAACAAGAATTAGTGCATCATTTATTTAATGTAGGACTTCTGATAAAATGGCACACAGGAAGAAGATTAGGACATTTGTTAGCCAGTTAGCAGGAATATACCTAAAAACTGGTTGACAAGAAAGAAAAAGAGTAGAAGTAGAGGAATACATCTGTCAAGGCTCATTCCCCACTCTGGCACTTTGAGTGCAGAAAGTGGGGTCCCGCAAGGATTTAAAAAATTAATACTGGCCACTCCAGGCTTGTATTAAACTCCCAAAGTTACAGCTTCTCTCTGACCTTGGATGGGTAGATGCTGCCATCATCCAAGGGCAAAAAACCCTTAGGACCCAGGAAGGAGCACTTGGGAATTCCTCCTTGTGGGGTACCCTCAAGCCCTTTCACCTCCCCCCCACAACCCCCCGGGGAAGAGCTGAGAAAGAAACCAAAGGAAATCAGCTGTTGCCACCAGCTAATTAAACAACATGCACAAACCTCTTAAGACACCAAAAATCCAATCCTGTTCTTAAAAAAGGTAAATTTTATTAAAACCAAAAAGAAAGAAAATACATCTGGAACTTAGGCTTTTGCTAGATTAAAAATACCCCACTTACAAAATTTAAACATGAAGAATAACCTTCTTGAGGTCTGGTTTAAAGGTTACAAGCAAAGCAAAAGCATTTGGGATTAACACAGAGGAGTCCACAAACCAATAAGAAATAAACAGAAATAAACCTAATCACATCTTTCTAAACATTCCTAATCTACTTACATATCTGGGTTGTTAAATAAGTAGTTCTAGATATGATCTGATGATTTGCATATCTGGCCTTCAGTTTCTCACAGCATAACTGCCCCCTGTTCCCCTCTTTCTAGAAGACCCACAACACCCAGACAAAGGGAAGATTTTCCCAATTTTAAAAAGTTCTAGCCCTCCCATTGGCTCTTTTGGTCAGGTGCTGAGTCCTTTCCTTTTACCTGTGGGCTTGTTAACCCTTTACAGGTAAAGCAAGTACAGAACAGCTACTAAGAGGAATTTTATAGCTAACTGGCTGGCTGGGCATCCATAAAAGAAAGCTATCCCCCCACCCCACCACTTCATTTATCACAATTTCTCAGGATGTAAAGAGAGCACACTGTAGGGCTGAGCACACTGGTTCAGAGAGACTGAGAATCCACTCATCCAAACTATTGTTTATGCCTGGAAGTAGATTAGCCATTGTTCAGGGCTTGAAATGTCAATGTTAGGATAAAGACAGCACCGGAAGAGGGGCATGGGGCAATCCAACAGTTGATAGGAAGGAATATGGTTTATGAATTCCCTAGATTGAGGTGGTCGGTATGTATCTATGTTCTGTCCCCAGTTTTGCCACTGACATATTATGTGATCTCGCCCCAGTTTCAATCTCTTTGTACTTCAGGTACCTCATTGGAAAAAATGGACGTAGCTACCCCTCTTTGTCAAGCATTTTGATCTTTTCAGATGAAAATCTCTGTCTCAGCCAGATCCAGTGTCCATTGGAAAAGAATGACCACTTTCTTCAGTGGACCTTGGATAATTACTAAGTGTTATTATATATTAAATTCCATCCATCCCTGCCTGTCACTGCCACCTCTCCCATCCCCCTCTCCCCCGACAAAAATCTAACCTGTTGTTGCAAGTCTCAGATGTGCGGGAAATAAGGCTAGGCATTGCAAACCCTTCTATGTTCTTCAAGGGTGGGCATTGCTAATCCCTTCTGATATTAACTTCTGGGTGCAACTGACCAGGTTGCTAATCCAGTCTGGAAGGGAAAGACCAAATAATTACTCTGCTGATTTGGCTGGCTCTTTTTAAAAAGTTAATGCTATTATGGATAATACTCCCCAAAGTGCAATGGGGGATTTTGAAATTGACAGTTTCAGGCCAGTTTTACAAAGGCAGTGGAGCAACCAGGACTGAGGAACAAAAAACAACAACACTGAGTTTTAAAAAAAATCAGTAAATATGAAGGTCTTGGTAGGTACATAGTCAACTAGTGTTATGTACTTCAAGAGCTTCCTCAGCCATGGCATGAAGTGACAAAGCCTCTTTTAAATCCTATATTTTATCTGCCTTTGGAAGTTTCATATGGATTTGAAGCATTGCTCTCAACTCCATATATTGCCATCTAGAGAAAGTAGGGGCACTGGTTGTGCTTTGAACAAGCCCATTATCCATGGCCCTGTTTGCTCTGACCTGAATATGCTTCTGTCTCTTGTATTCTCGCCCACTTCCTCTAACTCTGTTGCTTTACTTTCTTCTTTTGTGCATCCTCATTCGAAATAGAAGTCTGCCACATGTGTTCAGTTCCCTGCTGTTCTGTGTGTGGTTTTCTTGTTTCTGCTCACCAGTTTGCTTTGTTTTCTTCCCACAAATTGCATTTCATAGAATCATAGAATCATAGAAGATTAGGGTTGGAAGAGACCTCAGGAGGTCATCTAGTCCAACCCCCTGCTCAAAGTAGGACCAACACCAACTAAATCATCCCAGCCAGGGCTTTGTCAAACCTGGCCCTAGAAACCACTAAGGATGGAGATTCCACCACCTCCCTAGGTAACACATTGCAGTGCTTCACCCCCTCCTAGTGAAATAGTTTTTCCTAATATCCAACCTAGACCTCCCCCACTGCAACTTGAGACCATTACTCCTTGTTCTGTCATCTGCTACCACTGAGAACAGCCGAGCTCCCTCCTCTTTGGAACCCCCCTTCAGGTAGTTGAAGGCTACTATCAAATCCCCTCTCACTCTTCTCTTCTGCAGACTAAATGAGCCCAGTTCCCTCAGCGTCTCCTCATAAGTCATGTGCCCCAGCCCCCTAATCATTTCTGTTGCCCTCTGCTGGACTCTCTCCAATTTGTCCACTTCATTTCTGTAGTGGAGAGCCCAAAACTGGATGCAGTACTCCGGATGTGGCCTTACCAGTGCCAAATAGAGGGGAATAATCTGCTGGCAATGCTGGCTCGATCTGCTGGCAACGCTCCTACTAATACAGCCCAATATGCTGTTAGCCTTCTTGGCAACCAGGGCACACTGCTGACTCATATCCAGTTTCTCGTCCACTGTAATCCCCAGGTCATTTTTGGCAGAACTGCTGCTTAGCCAGTCCCATCCTGTAGCGGTGCATGGGATTCTTCCATCCTGAGTGCAGGACTCTGCACTTATCTTTGTTGAACCTCATCAGATTCTCAGCATGAGAGTGGCTTTTGTTAGAAATGTGCATCTAGCTAACATACTGTATATGACATATGGCATCTAACTGGCTCGAGGAGAAATTCCAGTTTACAGCCTCAGTCCATGAATATAACACTGGCAGAAATAACTAAGGATATCTACATTACTAAAGCCAATACAAACTTTGATAAATCTTCCTTGATATATGGAAGTGTGGTTCTCTTGTATAAATCACCGTGCTGGTGTCTGGGCACCATCTATCAGTGACCTTTTTTTCCTTCAGACACATGGTACTTCATAATACAGTACATCATTTTTTTCCTTTTGTACAATGAAATCATTTACGTTTAAAACAAGTGGATTCTAATGGAAGTGAACCAACAGTTTAAATACAACAGAAAGCATTCCAAATCAATATACTGTATGTAATGTGTGCTCATATCAGCTAGTATTTGTTGTGGTTCATATTTTCCTCTCTATTATGTGGCACAGAAGACAGCAAATGAGTCTAAGCTCGATCTTAAATGTTCCAGGCCAAGAGATAGTGTGAAAGGAAAATAGACCAATGTCTCTGCTGGAAATACCATCATGCAGTGTGTTATGCTTTAGCCCACCTTTCACAAGGAAGCTGTTGGAAATAATCTAGAAATCTTTAACTAGATATCCTGTAGCAATATCTTTTACTAAATAAATGTGATTTTTAAAAGGTACATTTGGGGGTTTTAGAGTATGTAAAACAAATTATTTTAATAACTCCCTGAATCCACTGTAAAGATAGCAAAAACTTTGAGATGATATGAACAAGGTTTCAAAGCAATATGCTCATTGGTTTAGATTACAAGTTTTAGCTATGAACACTAATGATTTAGCTATGATGAGGAAAAGTCTAACTCTTCACTGTTTCAGAAAGCCCTTGACATTTTATCTAATGAAATGAGGCACTTCTGCAATTCTTCCATTTTAGTGATGAGAGGAAAAAATTAACCAGTCATTGGAAAGAACCTACTAAATTTTAGAACACTGGATTTAAATACATATATATTTGCATAGGGTTTCATTATGCAGATTTCAATCATTTAACTTTATTTTTGTTCAGATTAGCCTGGCAGACAAACTACATTAAAAATAAACATTCACCAAAATTTACCTAACAAAGCCAAACCAAGTATTTTAAATAAGTGGGATTTTTTTTTTTAAGTTTTCCAAATCACCACACGTAATTAGCAGCTCCCTCCATGTAAAAGCACCATGACTGGGAAAAACTTACTTGGATAAAGATGCGTTGCTCTTTGAGATACAATTATGCCATATTCCCTTAGAGAGGCAAGGATAGCACCATTTCAGACGGAGCAGGAGTCAAGGCCTACAATTTTCTGTGTACTTTATGATCATGGTGATCCTCTCTGGCTCTTTCCCCCACCAGCCACACACCCTGATTTCCCATTGTGCAAGTAAAGGGGCTGTTCTTGGCTACATAGTTGAGGCTAGCATGCCACCTATCTTTTTCCCCTGTGTGTACTGTCTAGCTTCATTAAACTGGTATTTGTGTTCTTTTGCTCCCCTCTGTGTTGTTTAGTGAGGAGAGCATATGGCCCCATGTTATTAACAAACAGTTTTTGTGCTTAATTCAACACAGGCATGAAATGGAAAGTCTGTAATCACCCCATGGGGAAATCATGAACTCTTGTGTGGGTCAAAGGAAAGCACCAAGAATTTCAGATGTGATAGTGCTACTTGCATACTTTCCACAGATCTAGCAAATGTTTACATGTAGCAATCTTCAAAGCTTCCAAATAATATTTGAGATTTGGGTTTGAACACAGTAAAATAGCTTCAAAGACAAAATCAGGCAGTACAAATTCACCAGGAGCTCAAGTTTTACTGTGTCATCAGTGACCTCTGTGCCTCATTATTCCTTCACTTGCTTAGTCTAAGAAAACATTATATTGTACTGGTTGACTGAAATGAAAAGGTACAGTGTAAAAAAGATTTGCAGTGGTTACTGTACTTAATTCTGGCCCAGACGTGCCCAGGTAAGCCAAACAAAAAGGCTTACATGTTAAAAATAGCAGTTCTGCAAACATCAGATCAATTTGATTTGGATTTTTGTGACCTTTATGGACTTTTCAGTAACTTGATCAACATAGACAGTGTTACTTCCCTCAGAGAAAATAATTGGATCAAAAAGGACAAACTCATTTAAGAAATGGCTTTTTAAAGGGACTTTTCAAGTCAAATTTGACCCCAAATTTAGATTTCATTTAAAAAACCTCTAAGTGTCCATGAAACTTAATATCAATAGAAATGTTACCATGAAGTTTCTTTTAATTCCCCTTCAGTGTTTCAGTCCAACATTGCAGCATTTTGCTAATGCATGTGAAAACGACTAGAACCCAAAGTTCAACTGACCAGTCTAATTTTATTCTCCATGTTAAGAGAAATGCAAAAAAGGAATGGAACAGCATAAAGAGCAAAAATATAATTAGTCTTTTAACCTTTAGAGTGAAATCTTGGCCCCCACTAAAGTCAATTGCAAAATTCTGATTGACTTTACAGGGGCCAGGATTTCACTCTGGTTTAAAGAAGAAAAGTATTCTTAACAGATAAGGAAATTAGCTTTATTTTTAAAATATATTTTTTTGTTTCTCATGTCTCTTTAAAAACATAAATTATGTGAATTTAAGGTGTGCAAGTTGGTTTGCATAAAATTAAGTGCAGACTTTTACCCAAAACTTATGTTGAAACTGAATGAAATTTTCTCTGAGGTTCTGATAAACTAAATTAACTTTTGTTTTAGTCAGTTTGGTTTTCTTTTTTCTGTACATCTCTGTGTACTTCCTTGTTTCTTCCAAGACCAGAATCATTAGGCAAGAAAGGCTGTTGTAATATTTCACAAAACCAGACAATATCAAGTCTCCCATGAAAGCTTTTATCCTGGGATTTCCAGACAACAGGGATTTTGATAAGTGCAGATAAGCTTTGTATAACATCTGAACTTTAGGCATGTTATCTGAACCAAACCATTTCCAAACCTTTTGACATTCACCCCCACTAGTTATTTTTACTTCTACATATTCCTCTCCACAACACACAATATGGATGGCAGTATTTTGGCACTTTCCTTACCTCCTCTTCTTAGAGGTGATGGATGAGCAGACAAGTTCTTTCAGAGTCAGCACTAATGTGACTGTTTGGAGCATCTGGGAAGGTATGTGTGGATAAGAGACTCTCACAATATCTTCCTCCTCCAGACAGACTGCACCGCTTGTGTAACACCATGCCTTGTAACTCAAGTGCATTCCTAAATTTAGATCTCTCCAGCATTGGCACAGCAACAGGCTGTTGTTACTCCCAAACCTAGTTTGAAGTGGTACACTTTTTGCATGTTAATAATACGGTAACCTCTCCTCCCCCTGCCTTTCAAGAAGTACTTGACATCACAGGTAGAGAACAAGAGAAGCTGTAGAAACCGATGAAGGCAATTCAACCCACTATATCTTTTTTTGTTTGTATTAAATCCACCTTCTTGCTTTTTCAGCAAATCTTTCAATCCCCTCCTCCTTCAGAAATAAATCTAAACTAATACTGAATTTTTCTTTGTGTCAATCAATTTGCGTCAATCAATTTTCCAGTAACCTGTTCCGTATGTTGTTTATCCTTCATGTGTAATAGTTTTGCCTGGGTTTCCCATTTAGTGGTATGGGGGCTAGTGCTGCAGATGACATTCCAGATGGGGTCTAAAAAGTACTCTATAAAAAAAATTCTGAACTTCATCTCTCTGAGAAAATCTATTGTCTGTCTTCGGTAGAGTAGTGCTGAACTACTGTTTAGTAAATGATAATACATAAGTCATTTTTCTTGGTCAGACTCCTGGAGGATTGTTTCTTGTAGCATAAATTCCCTAGGTTGACTCCTGATTTTCCAACTAATTATTTATATTTGTCTATATTGAATTATATTTGAGGACAGCTAGAGTAAGCTTCTGAATGATCAAAATCCTTCTGAATTTGATTGTATAACTTGCTGTTCAGTGTCTATTACATATCCCCCTGTAAGTGGTTGGTCCACAGAGGTTTATGAGTCTGCTATAGCTTCTAGTTGTAGGAATTAATCCTTTAGATTAACAGAAGGGGTTCATTATTTTAGTGCTAAAGGCCATGAGTTCAAACCCTGCATGCAGCCTGAACAGGGTTGGCTAGTTTCCTTTATTTCCTCTGCCTACTATGTTAGGGTACGTCTACATGGCAGATTTTCCACGTCTTACCATGTGTTTTTGCCCAACACCCATTATTATCCACACTCAAAGCCCACAGGGAACCCAAGCTGGCATGCTGGAGGAATGGGTCAGAGCGTGCACTGAGCTCTGACCCATCTCTTACCCACCCACTTCACAGTGTGGAGGTACTAAAGATGCAGGTACCTGGGCTCAAGTTTAGATAGTCCTCCATTGCCATTCTCACAATTTCCTATATCTCTATTTTCTGGGCCACGTACCAAAAGCTACCTGTTGATTCATATACCCTCGCTCGGCATTTAGCCCTTCATGTTCCATTTAGTTACCCGTTTATGCTTGGAAGAAGCTCACCCATTCTATGCTTCAGATGTGGCAAGTTTTCTGTTGGCATTAGACATACTTCTTAACTTGTCATGATCCAAATGTGGAATGTGATACACAAAAAAGACAGTATGTAGGATACAGAAAATGTACTCATGCAGGACACTTAAAATTAGGTGGGATTCCTATTTTTACTGTAAATAACTCTTTCTATAACCTCAGTTTAATGATTCCTTATAATTTGCAACAATAATAGTAAGGGACATCAAATCTGTGTGAAACTTAGATAATGTTGGGGCTACAATGAATGACATCCCTCAGAATGTGGTACGCTAGAGAAGGGTGGCGGTGGCAATTTATTATAGTAGAATACATTGGTGGAATGACTTTGCAAAGAAAACAGTTGTGTTTAGTATGGGATTTCTCCCAGTCCTCCAGGCCCCCATTGTGAAACCGGACTTCCCAAAGGCGTTTCCCTCCCTTTTTAATGCAGATATTCTAAGGGCCCTTCCTCTGAGCACCTGTGCAAGGGGAAAGGAAAGCTGAGCTGGAGTTAACTCCTTTTCCATTGTGGAGCAGTTACCCTGCAACCTGTCACAGGAGCACATTTGCATATAGTTTCAATTTGGTAAGAATTCTAGAATTGGGATCTGCAGTTGGGGCTCGATTATTGTTTCCTGCCTGTCAAGGCACAGGTTGCCTTTTCAGAGCACTGCAGGAATTTCTGAACATGGCAGATCTGATTGGTGCGCCGCTTACTCTTCCTGCCCCCAGTAACAGTGAACAGAGCACCAACGACAGGGGATTTTGTGCTGTCTGATGCACCGATATATGATGAAACTGAGTTGCAGCCACACTGTATCATCTTACAAAGGAAACATTAACACAATGGCTGAACGTGATTTTTTTTTTTTTTAGTCTTTTCTCACTTCATGTAGTGCTCAAGTCACTTTCCAGTGCTTCCAAATTGAGCATCAGTGGTTTCGATAATAGGCTGGATCCTGAGAGGCAGCCTGATCTCCTTTGGATCATTCTGGTGGCTGAAATGAGACAGCAAGCAACCGAGTTTCCCTAGTGAGGGGTCCCACTTGCCCCTGTTTTAGAGCAGAGGGAATGGGACTAGTAGAGAACCAGCCCCAGGATCAGTGGAATCTGGGCACAGATGAGAATGTGGCCCAACATAAAAAGTCATATGCTCACAGTTTTTATGTTGTTATGCATATTTTCTTTACGTCTACTAATGCCCATATTGCTGATTGCACACAATTTTTGAACTTTGCATTGCTTGATCAGTGCCCTGGTTAGCCATATGCGTACGTATAAGCAAATCATTACATTGTTTGTAACCAATGGTCAGCTTAAACTTAATCATGATTAACTGGGGACTAAATGGGGGAATATGAGGCACATAAAAGCAGCTGGGTGAAACAGTTTGTAGACGAATCACTAGGGACTCGTCTTTGGTTTTCCCAAGCTAATAAAATGGGTGAAAATGACCAAATATATTTAAAATTGATTAAATCTTGAGATACTGCTCAACATTTAACCAGGGATTTATCATGTCTGCTAGAAAGTCAGAGCCAATTTGGTTCAGTAAGATTCCTTCATGTTGATAAACTAGTCCCCCTATTTTATGCAATGTACTCTTATTTGTGAAACCAGTTCACAAAGACCAAGGGGTTTATAACTTCTAAGAAAGTGTCTATTTTTGTATCAGTCACACACATATTTTTGTTTGCTTCTTTAATTTCTGAAAGCATGCTGTGCAGTTTTGTAATTAACTTTTTTGCATTCCCTGTTTTAAGAATATTCTTTTTATATATGTTTTCATGCAGAAGAAAAGCCTCTTGTGATAGCTAAGGAAGTGAAAAGTAAGTAACTTATTTTTTTCTTTCTGTTGATGTGAATTTATGCAAGGGCTAATAGCATATTTGTTGCTTGGATTTGCTAGCTTCAGAAAAGCTTCTTCTACCCCGGAACAATTTTCAAGGAAAGAGTCTCACTTTATGGACTCATTATCTTTTGCATGTGCTATTCTGTATAACAATATAGGCTAGCTTCTTGTACATATTCATAATAGCAAAGCGTCACAAAATAAAAAGCTATAGCTCTGCTAACTCAGCTGATACCCATAACTACACAACTTGAAAGGCCAAACCTGGATGGCTGTGGGGTGGGCAGTACAAAGGGCAAATATGTTTGCTGTTATTTTACTAGCATGTAATGGGAATTCATTCCCTAACAAAGAGAGAGAAAGACAACAGGAAATGAGTTTCCTGATGGCTCATACCTAATTCTATTCTACCAATTAATAACACTTATGCAATAAGTAATTAAATTGTTGTGGCCTTCATAGAGAAAAAGCTAATTTCCAGGGTTGCCCAGTGAATCCATAAAATAGAGACAAATGAATTTAAAAGATTGTCATGTTCTTTAGTAGACAATGGTTTAACTGCAATTCACCCTGAATAGCAGATATCTTGTAATGACACGTTTAAAGGTCCAATTCATAAAAATGTTATGAGGGTATATTATTTATATAGGCTTTTGATGGTATTCTGCACTTATTGCTGAGTATCTCTTGCAAGTTTTTCTATTGTCAGTCAGGTTTTATAGGGGAAGCATTAAGTCAGAACAAATGCAGGGTTACTGTATCACTTCAAAAATTGTATTTATAATAGGTTAATTGGTATAATTGATTGAATAAGTGCCTATTTCTTAAATAATTACCTGGTGCACACACTGGCTCCAATTCTATCCTCAGCTTTGTGTGGACTTGCTGGAACATAGAGCATGTTTATATATTTGAAGGGATGACAGTAGTGTTTTTAATAAGTGACTAATTGGTCCAGATTTGCATGTCTTCTCCATTGCATGGACTGATCTCCAGATATACGTTTTCTGCATTGTGATGGCAAATCTTCCAAAGCATACTTCAATTGGCCAAAACTGGGTAGATTTAGTAAAACACAGCACAGAGGGAATATGTACCATCTGAAACAGGTTGATCTACCCAATGGCACAGTTTGGCCCAATATAAGTATAAACATCTGTCACAAGTAGTCATGGTTTACCAGTGTGGGTGCCATAGAGATAAGACACATCTGGGTAGACAAGTCCTCCCACAACTATGCTGTCTTTTCACCTCACTCTCTGTTTAAGTATTGGGCCTTGTTCAAGTCTCTTACCTTATTGTTTTATAAAATGTGGGTCATTGTTCTTTAGTAAGATATAAAAAATCAACTGAACTTCTTTTAAATCTTTTCTTAGGAACAGAAGAGGAAAAGAGGATAACTCAAGAGAAGAGAGCTATTCCTGAAACTAAAAAGAAAGGCATGGAATTGGAAAGTTTGTTGAGAGGCTGATCCAGCTCCCATTGAAATCAACGGCTAAATTCCCATTAACTTCAATGGTGGCAGATCAAACCCTAAACTTGCAGTACCACAATGCTTTCCTATTGGATGATCTTCCCATACCTTAGTAACATCACCATCCCATGTTTTACTACTTTTTCAGTTTGTGTCAATATTTTAAGGCTTTTCCTGGTTGACAAGCCAGAGAACCAATGGTAAACCTGGTGGTTTAGCCCCCTGGTTGTGAAGCTGTCCATGGCAATTGTAATGGTTGTCCCTGATATAACAGGACATGGCTATATTGCCATATGTGAAAATGGTGGGACATATAGCTTTGGACTCTGCATGCCAGTTTCAATGACATCAGTACCATGTCGTTTTGATAGTAATGAATAAGATTTGCAGCTACCACTGGTAACTTAAATTAAAAGGTACCACATTCCTGCACTGATGAGTCTTGCCTGGCCTTTCATGAATTATTAAGTATCCAGATTATCCAAAATTGATGCTGACTGATTAATTTTCATTTTTTATCTGATTGCTTTGTGACTAGGTGTGGGCAATGGCTAGAATCATCTGATCTAAATTCAAAAATAAGTCACATTTTTTCAGCATGTGCCCACCAGGGCTTGGCTGACTGCATATTTGAATGTGTGATTCATAGTTCTATCATATCAAATGACTTTCTTTAATTAAATTTTAGAAAAAGAAGAAGAAGAAAAGAAATCCCCTGAGACGACTGTCCCTGAAATAAAAAAAGCAGGTAAGAAATTGAAATATGTCGGGTTTTTCAATAGACGTTTGATTATTTAATATATGTATTTTCAGTGTTTAAACATTTAAAGTAGGTTAATATTTAAATTCCCATTACTTAAGTCTGCAGGGTTCTCCCTTATTCTGTGGATTTGGGATTTGGACAGAAATAAGTCATCATCTCCTCACTAGTGACACCAAATTAAACTGTGGCATAAGTAACCCCACTCAATGTATTCCATGTTTGGGATAGCTGGTGGATGCTTGATTTTTTTAAAAAAAGTAGTATATGTAAAGTGGGGTTCAGCTCTGGCCATAATTTTTTCAGGGATAGTTATTTCACATTCAAATAATTTTAGGTGCAAATGGTAACAAGTAGCAGGGGAAATAGGTAGTTAGTTGTCTAAGGCTTTCTCTATGTTGGGAGAAATGAGTTGTGTTAGAAATAATATTAACAAACATGCTTTAACACAGAATCATAGAATCATAGAATATCAGGGCTAGAAGGGACCTCAGGAGGTCATCTAGTCCAACCCCCTGCTCAAAGCAGGACCAATCCCCAATTATATCATCCCAGCCAGGGCTTTGTCAAGCCTGACCTTAAAAACTTCTAAGGAAGGAGATTCTACCACCTCCCTAGGTAACGCATTCCAGTGTTTCACCACCCTCCTAGTGAAAAAGTTTTTCCTAATATCCAACCTAAACCTCCCCCACTGCAACTTGAGACCATTACTCCTTGTCCTGTCATCTTCTACCACTGAGAATAGTCTAGAACCATCCTCTTTGGAACCACCTCTCAGGTAGTTGAAAGCAGCTATCAAATCCCCCCTCATTCTTCTCTTCTGCAAACTAAACAATCCCGGTTCCCTCATCCTCTCCTCATAAGTCATGTGTTCCAGACCCCTAATCATTTTTGTTGCCCTTCGCTGGACTCTTTCCAATTTTTCCACATCCTTCTTGTAGTGTGGGGCCCAAAACTGGACACAGTACTCCAGATGAGGCCTCACCAATGTCGAATAGAGGGGAACGATCACGTCCCTCGATCTGCTGGCTATGCCCCTACTTATACATCCCAAAATGCCATTGGCCTTCTTGGCAACAAGGGCACACTGTTGACTCATATCCAGCTTCTCGTCCACTGTCACCCCTAGGTCCTTTTCCGCAGAACTGCTGCCTAGCCATTCGGTCCCTAGTCTGTAGCGGTGCATTGGATTCTTCCGTCCTAAGTGCAGGACCCTGCACTTATCCTTGTTGAACCTCATCAGATTTCTTTTGGCCCAATCCTCCAATTTGTCTAGATCCCTCTGTATCCTATCCCTACCTGCCACCGTATCTACCACTCCTCCTAGTTTAGTATCATCCGCAAATTTGCTGAGAGTGCAATCCACACCATCCTCCAGATCATTTATGAAGATATTGAACAAAACCGGCCCCAGGACCGACCCTTGGGGCACTCCACTTGATACCGGCTGCCAGCTAGACATGGAGCCATTGATCACTACCCGTTGAGCCCGACAATCTAGCCAACTTTCTATCCACCTTATAGTGTATTCATCCAGCCCATACTTCTTTAACTTGCTGACAAGAATACTGTGTCAGCACTACTGAGTGTAGACAAAAGCAGGGCTGTTTTTTTAAAGTGATAACGAGGAACAAATGTTAATGTCCTGTCTACACTAGAATTTGCAATCATTGTAGTAATGATTTAGTGTTGACACATATTCAAGCATGTTTAAAATTCAAATGAAGCTTCTTCCCATGTCATTTTAATATCTTTCATTTCTGCTTTTATTGTGCATTTCCAAGTTTTCCTTGGTCTATCGCATCCCCTCTCGCCCTGGGAATTTCTGTCCAGTGCCTGTCTTATGTTGTTTGATTCTTTCCTTCATGTGTGTTCTCGCCATCTTTATTTTTGTTCCATAATTTTCTGTCCTATCGATTTCTGTTTCTTCCTCCTCCAAAGCTCTTCATTTGTCTTTTTTTTTTTTTTTTTTTTGGCCATTTAATATTGAGGATTTGTCTAAGGCAGCTGTTTAGAGAAACTTGAAGTTTAGATAATAAGGTCTTGATAAGTCTCCAGATTTCAGCACCATTCAGTAAGATAGACTTTACAATGGTGTTAAATAGTCAAAGCTTAGTTAGGAGGGAAAAGACTCTGTTTCCCTAGATTGGCTTTGGGGTTGCAGAGGCATGTCTGGTTTTTGCTATTCCATCTGTTCCATCGTTTTTGCTCATGGTGCTGTCAAGAATTGCGAAGTGTTGGACCTCTTCTATGTCAACCTCATAAAGTGTTATTGGTATTTCTTGTTGGATGTTGATTCTCATGATTTTCGTTTTCTCTGTGTTGATTTTCAGCCCGACTAATTGTGCATAGGTTGGAGATAATTTGTGTTAGCTTGCTTTTCTCCATGAGTATGGGTCAGCAGGTTGATGATCTGTTACTGTCTCTGCTCCATTCCTGTTACGTACAAACTCTAAAGTTCTTATCCATTTGCGCAGAACTGCCGCTGTACCTGCCCAGTCTCCTGGGAGCCTATGAGCACAGCTGAGCCACAGCAGGGCTGCCTGATTGACTACTTCGCCTCTTTGGCTGAGAAAGTCAGCAACCCTGCTTTTAAGCCTAACAGCAACAACTGATCTGTGGCTGCTCTATACATACCCCCACAGCTGCAATCTCTCCTTGCCTCACCTGCTCTTAGCCTTACTCCAGCCCTGATCCTGGCTTGTTCCCAACCTTGCTACTGTCCTTCCAGTCTGCTCCAGCCTTGCTTGGTCCCCGGATCCTGACTCTGGCTCTGTTCCTGGCTTGTTACTCCAGCTCTGACCAGGACTGTGCTAGGCCTGACCATTTCTGCTCTGACTGCTAAGCCTGACCACCCACATCCCAGTTCATGACATTGGCATTCAGTATCCCGGAATATAGTAGGATGTGTCCAGGTGACAGTTATTTGTCATGATGTTACCCATCTCACTTCACTTAGGCCTAGTATATCTAGTTTATATTTGTCCATTTCTTTTGTTACTTGGGCTGTTTTACCAGACTTATATAGCGTCTACATGTTCCAGATACCGATTTTAGTTATGGATTTAGGATGGAGAAGATTCGTCAGAGGAGTAGCTTCCTTTCAGGTTTGGCCACTTTGTATCATCTTCTCTCTTCTAGGTCTAGATGAGTTAAGTTGAATTAGGTTCGGTTTGTTGAGCTGAGCAGTGGTGTAGGTTTCCATAACAGCCTTGTTTTTTTATGGGAGCAGTTGTTAGCCCACTCCCAACCAGGCCCTACCAGGAGGATTGGTGGACTGCCTTTGGTCTGGTTTCTAGTCTTCAACCTGGCATAGGTGACCTTACCAGTTATATTCCCACTAGCATAGTTCTCAGGGTCATGGGACCATGCAAGCTGTCCCACCATATCAAGGCATAGTCCTTGGGGAAGGAAACTACATTACGTGCCATGTAATTCAGAAATGAAACATCTGGTTTTGATGCTATCTCCTTTTGAACCCCTAAAAGCAGGAAATCATAATGGAGGAGACAAACTACAGTTTACAGTGTTGCCAACTCTCATTATTTTTATCACACGTCATGCATTATTTGGTGTTTTTCTTAAAGCCCTATCTGCTGGAGTCATGTGATTAGGGGAGTATCTCAGCTTTTTATTACAAAAAAAACGTACTTTTCTACTCTCATGATTAGGGAGAAAGGCTTGAAAACAGGAACCCTAAAGGCTCAAACACCAGAAGGCAAATAAAAAGAACTCACAATTTATTGTTTTAACATTATTGTAATTTCCAAGCTAATCTCATGAGTTTTGGGGGTCTAATTTATGATTTTTGAACACTTGGGGCAACTAACTCTAGCAGTATTGTTCTAGTGTACACATAAGGATCTTTAATGCTTTGCAGTTTGTGGATGTAAGCTAACAGTTAATGGGCATTTAGATGCAATGGTGATGATCACAGTATAGGAATAGAATGGAACAGAGCCTAACACCACACTGAAAGGGTTAAAACCAGCATCACAGGAAGCATTATCAGAGCCAGGCCTACAACTCAGGTATTCCTGGCACGATCTATGCTTTCTAATTATTCAGATCTCATGTTAAATTACATCATAAACTGAGAGGATATATATTCCATAAAGTTTACTGAAGTATAAAGTTAAATTGCGTCTTTAAATGTATAAATATAGATTTAAAAATAAAATATCATAACTTAAGATGGTGATTCAAAATAGCCTTATAACTTTATCCAGACTCTAAACTTGCTTTTCATATAGAGTTTTAAAAGATTACATTTTATGGTCAAACTGCAGTATAAAGTTATTAACATGTTCATCTTCAGAAGCCATTACTAAACCTTGTGAGTCATCTTAACGATGCTGGAGAGAGAGAAATTAAACAGAGCAAGACAGTCCCACATTTCTGTCCCTTTTTTTTCGCTCCCTAGTTTGATGCATTTTTGAAGACTTTACTAGCCTTTGTGTTAGAAGATGGTAATCCATAATATATTCTAGTTACACATGTCACTGTTATTCATCATTGGACTTGCTCTTTGAATTCATGTTCTCTTTTTTAGCATTGAGTGGCAGCATATATTGTTATCCCTAGAAGGTTTTAAACCTGCAATAATTGCCACATTTGATTAAAATGAGCAATCTCAGTGTGTGGTTGTATTTACATGCTTTGGGCAGAAACAGCAAAGTTTGCAGAGTGGTGAACTTTGGAAGGCTTGAACTTTCAGTCTGAATAAGCAACCAAAAGCAGGATTATTTAATTATTTTTACCTTTTCTAATTAAAAGGACAGGCAGTGTCTATTGCATTAAATATAAGCTCCTTGCCCAGGCCTTCAAAGCCCTGCTTTACCTCTCTTACTGCCTACTTCTCTGATTTTGTCTCTCTCTGTTTCCCATCAACTCTTTCATTTCCCTTTGTGTCCTCCATGCTTGTTTCTGCACTGTCTGCTCTACATGGCCCCTTTATACCTGGAACTTACTTCCTGAAACCCTATCCCCCAAGCTGGGCTTCATCCTGTCATTCAAATCCCTCCATAAAACTCACAGCTTCCACAAGGCCTGTTAACACGGTCTCTTCTTATAGTGAAATGATGGTCTGCATGTGTGGTTGACTGAGAGGCAGAGAGAGCCTCATAATAATGCTTTGAGGGCAACTCTGCCCCTCCCTCTCACCTTTTCCCCATCTAAAGGGAAAACATTTTACACCTCACAGCATATCCTTTATATTTTCTGATTAATGTTTTAGATTAATGCAAATTAGCAAATGAAAGGGGTTGTGGGTTTTTTGGTCCGTGTTGCAATTTTACCCCTTGCATTACATGAATGTACTTTTGCACAGCTCTGTACTAACTGCCAGTGGTGTTGGAGCAGTTTTTTAGCAGGGGTGCTGAAAGGCCAGTGAACAAAACCTTAAACCCTGCTGCATCCCCAGCACCCCTAATTACAGCACCCCTGCTAACTGTCTCTTTAGGTGTATTTGTTTGCAGGCAAATTCTCTCTCTTTCTGAACCCCCTCTTGTCATCTCTCTCTCTCTCTCTCTGCTGCTGCAGAGTAGACTAATATTGAATGTGCTCAGTACAAAATGAACTGGAGGATTCTTAATTAGCTTTTAAAAGTGTATTGTAGATAGAACACTAATCCTCTGACCTTCAGTTAGTACAAAAACATTGTGCTAATTGTTCTGAAAAACAGATAATTCTGTTGTTATAAACTCAGAGGTCTCTCTTAAACAAACATAATTGGCAGAAATAAGGGTCTGGCAAAATCCTGTTTAAAAACCCCTACTCCACGAGGCTGGACAAATATAGAGCCATATCTGCACACATTCATGAAGGAGTCTTGCTGAGAAGCAGTCTGGATGGGGTAACAAGAGCAATGGCCAAGATTTTCAAAAGTGAGCGGTGATTTTGAGTGCCTCCGTTTTGGGGTATCCAACTTGAAACGTGATTGAAAAAGGGGCCTGCTTGTTTATTTTTATCCTTTGGAAGGTAGGTGTTCAGTACTTTCTGAAAATCCATCCTTTTGGAAGAAAGCCTATTACACAGAACGTACAAATGGCGTTTAGCGAAAACAGCTACTGCTTACAAATATAGGGACTGATCTGCTCAGGAAGAGGCTTAGAACCTCTCAGGATCTGGTCTGTGCAGACAAATCCTTTGTGCATGGCATACACAGGTACCCACCAAAAAGCAACAACAACCCAGGATGGAACAAGGGAGGTCCTCAGTGCAACAAGCTGCTTATCATAGATCAGTGTGTGTGATGTGCCTGTTTGTACTTGGACATCCCTGACACGGCAGCGGTCCCTCTAAACTCCTGTACTGGACAGGGATAATCTGGTGTGCTGCCTGCTCTCAGAATACCAATGTCTTCTAGTCCTGCCTTTGTTGCATTCAAGTGAACCTGTTTGGGGACATTTAAACGGTGAGGCTGCATTTGCCCTCAAATGTAAACATTAAAATTATTACCTTGACACTGTCATGTATCTGAAATATTCACCTATGCGGGTTCAGTGAGGCACTCTACCAGGGCCTGGAGGTGACATGCCTGATAGTCCGTGGGAGGAATGGCTGTGTCCTCTGTGTTTGGAGGAGGGATGTTATTATAGCCATGCAGGGAGCAGAACTGAGGTACTCAGGGATGATGGGACAGGGCCTCTCTGCTGCCTTTTTTGCATGGTCTGATGGCAGGCGTATTGTCCTTCACTCTGTGCTGTTTAATGCCAGTCTTTGCAACTTGCAAAAGGGCACAGATCCATGGGAAATGAGGAGAAAAGGCCATTCTATTCTCCCACAGTTTGGCCTTTGCTACTCTGCTTTATAGAGGCAGACAAAGAAATCTCTATGACCAGTTTTTAAATTCCTGATCTGCACAAAAACCCTTCATTTGTATGGCTTCCCTGCCCACATTTACCTGGTGCATTCCTCATGTTACATAGTTGTTTTCTACTGATAAGAGAAATAGTGGTGACATCTGGTGGCCAATTATCTATTCTTTTCTTTTGTCTGCCTGCTTTTTCTCCTCCTGAACATTACCATATGTAAGTGTTCTTTCTTAAAGGAATGAATTTGAGATCTGTAGCTATTATTTATATCTGTTCCCCTCCCAGCCAACCATGCTGCAATGGTCACTCCTGGAAGGTGGTAAACTCTGGAACAATGTTAAAATGCCAGCCAAACATGAAACCCTTCTCAGAAGTATCACCTTCCTGGGCAGTACTTCCAGTATAGCCAGCAAACAACAGCAAACTAACCATGGTTGAATGGCATAATATTGTACTTGATAGAAACACTCTTGGCACCACCGATGGAGCCAAGACACAGCACACTACTACAAGAGGCTTGAATGGGGGGCAGGGGCTTTTGGTCCCAGATCAACTGAAAAGAAAATAAGCAGAGAAAAGCTTATGCACAGTTGAAAGGAGAGATGCTACTAAACGCCAACGTCATACTGTCCTACCAGAAAATAACACCTCATACCATTCACTGGTCCATGGATGCTTAACAGGCCTGTATATTGATAGTACTGAGGCCAGAGTTAGGCTGTTTTTTTGTTATAGTGCGACTGTGAAGAATATGGGGTGTACATGTGTTACTGTACATTTTGGAGCTGCATGGGACTTATCTGTAGAGCAGCAAATTCTATCTGTGAAATTGATGAAATATGATTGTGGAGGTTAAGGTAAGGATAGCTTAATTAGGCATTTCCTCAAATTGGCCTTTACAGGGTTTTTACAAGTGTGGATTCTTCCCCAAGAGGTGGCTGGTAGCTGTATATGGAGGAAACTAATAATGCTGGAGGAGTGGGGCTGACTGGGGATAGCTTAGGAGAGAGAGAAATGGGGGAAACAAATATATAAATAAAATAACAGAAAGATAACCGGCAGTGAGTTGCCTAGGGTTGCCTTACTCAGAGATGTATATGTGAAGGGCAAAAGTTAAGGGAGGACAGAAGATTATGAATTGATAGGGAATTTTTAAAATTATAATTTTAAAGCCAAAAAAATATGTGAGTCAGAAACCTGGAGTTGTACACATTGTAAGAGTATGCACTTGCAGTTGCTTATTGCTTTTACCCTGGTACTCCCTCAACAGCTTCCCTCTGATTGATTGTTTGTTACACTCACTTGTGTCTTGTCTCTATACCCTATGCATATTGGAGCAGAGCCAGGATGTCCTGTGTGTTTGTACAGCCCTCAGCAAAAAAGGGCTCTGCTTCTGCTTGTGGTATTATATCATCATCATCATCATCATCATTATTATTTTATTATCCATGGAGCAAAACCCACAATTCTCATTTTGAACATCTGGGTTCCCTGTCTGGTTTACTGGAGCTCTAGGCTTCGTCTCCTGTGTTGCAGACTGATTCATTCCTAGCTAATAACTTGCTCCTGGCATTATTAGCATCTCAGACCCATCCTTACTTCTTTTTCTATCCTCCCCTGGGTTCTGTTTATGACTCACCTGCTGTTTCCTGGCATTCTCCACTAATAGCTGCTTTTCCCTTCAGACACAAGCTATGCAGGCTACCGTGAAGACGGGGCTATGGTTATTAACCCATAGAAAGTCTGAGTTAAGATTTACATTGTTGCCAGCTGGTGATGTTATGTGCTGGTTTTCCTCTATCTTTCAACGTTGTTTAAAATTTCCTGTTTGTGGGGCTTTGTATAATAAAATCATAGAAAGTGGAGATGGAGATGACCTATTAGGTCACCGAATTCATCCTTCTCACAATGCAAAATGATTCCATACCGTATCTCTACAAGTTCTTTATCTAGCTTAGTTTTAAATGTCTGAACCGCTTTAGAAGATTATTCTCAGTCTTAATAGATTTCAAAGTTAAGAAATGTTTTATTAAATTCCACCTAAATTTTCCTTTGCTTAATTTTCCCTGTTACTCATAGTTATAGCCCCATGTGACATCCTAATTTACCCCCTAAAGCCTTAGATCCCAACTCCCTATTGCCTTGCTCCTTGTATTGCCATTTACACTTACTTGTGCAAAGTAGATATAAAACTGGTGTAGGTGAATGGAGAATTTGATTTGGTAGTATTTCATACTCACTTCGCACAGGTGTCTATATGACAATGTACAGCAGAAGGCAATGGAGAATCAGGCTCTTGGTGCTAGGTGTCTTGGACTGTAATAAATAATGGATTTATGGGATATAAGAATATTTCCTTTTGGTTTTACTTTGCACATACCTTTGTAAACTAAATACTGGAGGCCCCTATGTAGGTACTTGCCCCCTATACTCTAAGAAAATGAAAAACAAGCCTACTTCCTTATTGATGCTTCTCAGCTCAGCAAGAGACAAACATAGTCAAATTTGGTCTTATGGTAAAAATGAGGTTACACGTATCTGAGCAGACGCAAACAGCATTTGGCACTGGTGTAACTATTGCATCTCGAATACAGAGTCCAATTCTGGTGTCCACAACGCAAAAAGGATGTTGATAAATTGGAGAGGATCAGAGACAAGAACGATTAAAGGGTTAGACAATATGCATTATAGTGATAGACTCAAGGAGCTCAATCTATTTAGCTTAACAAAGAGAAGATTGAATGACTTGATTTCAGTCCATAAGTACATATGTGGGGAAAAATATTTGATAATTGGCTCTTCAATCTAACAAAGAAAGGTATAACATGATCCAGTTGATGGATGTTAAAGCTAGACAAATTCAGACCAGAAATAAGGTGTAAATTTTTAACACTGATCGTAAGTAGCCAATGGAGCAATTTACCAAAGATTGTGGTAGATTCCCCATCACTGGTAATTTGTATATCAAGATTCAATGTTTTTCCTACAAAATTTGCTTTAGGAATTATTTTGGGGAAGTTCTATGGCCTGTGTTACCACAATAATCCCTTCTGGTGTTTCAAAAGTATCTTAGGCCCAAATTTCAAAGGTATTTAGGCATTTACAGATGCAGATTGAGATTTACAAAAGCAACTAAGATGGTTAGACACATAACTCCCATTGATTTCCAATTAGACTTATCTCCAAAGTGCCTACATAACTTTTGACACGAGCACGTAGGCTCCTAAGTCACTGTGACACTGTTGAAAATTTTATCCCTACTCTTCTAATGAATGGGTTCTTAAGGTGGAAATGGTGATATCATTTATGTAAGAAGCTGCTCAATTCGAGGGCCTCTTCCTCTTCCCCTCCATCCCACGGCTTACTTACTCACCTTGCAGTGACAACTGGCTCAGCATATGGCTGCTTCTCCATTGCAGTTGGTATTGTGGAAATAAAACTCCGCTAAGAAAACAAGCCTACTTGTTGAGAGGTGGTTGCTCTCTGGAAGAGTGAGCAGCCTCTCAGTGACTGATTGACTGGCTGGTTTTAGTCAGTTCAGCAGAGGAAGAACTTTTAATCTGCTCTCCTAATGGAGAACCTGTTGTTGAACCTTGCAAGAGCAACTGAACATTTCATCAAGATGACAGTATTGCTCTGTCACCCTTTAAGCATTGATTATTTCAGATATGTATAGTTAATTTCTTTAATCCTTTCTTGTAAATTAATCCCTGAACATGCAGAGGTGGGAGGGATGGGCGAGGACAAACAGGGTGATGCACATACCACTTTTGTTTCTGCAGCTGAATCTCTTGTGGGATGATTTGGATCCCCATCAAGTCAAGTTCAAAACAAAACAAGTGCTTTTGGGCTCAGTGTTCATCATTTCAGACAAGAACAAGGAATGCCAAGGTTTTAAGAATAAATGGAAGATTGAGATGAGCTGGATTTGAAATACCCAGGCACTATTTAATGTGATAGCTGGGGAATCTGCCCAAACAAAGCATATTAGCATATTTTAGAATGACATGACTGTGTCTGATAGTCAGTCTGTTTTGAAGCTACATTATCATTCTTTTAAAACCCCTTTGGGGGAATGGCAAACTGGGAATGAACAACTCTGGAGTTAGTACAAACTGAATGTAGCGACTATGCAGGTAACTATATACTCACTTTGCCTCTTGCCCTTCAAAAGTGTTGAGTGAGTTATCTACACTTTCTTACCAGCTGGTTGGCCTATCTTTAATTAATTATTATAATCTGATTGCTTCTGCACTGTTTGTGTTGGTCTGTGGAATAATGCAATGCTTATTTGTCTAGTCACATTCAGAAATAACAGGATTAGTTGTTATGCCTATGACTCAAGCAATGCGAAGTTAATCTTTTTATGAAGGGAAACAATACTGTTCCCTCAAAATAAGATGCACGTCTGAATCACCAGGCCTGATATTTAAAATAATTACTCTATACTAAACACCAATGAATATCAGCCAAGTTAAAATGGTAAACTAGTCAGTGTTATATATTTTCTGCTGGCATTGTATGGACAAACTGCAGACCTGACCCAATGGAAGTCAGCGGGATATTTCCATTGACTTCGGAGGGCTTTGGATCAGACTCCATATGAAATCCTTTACTTTTTCCATTAAAAAAGCATCTTTCTCATTCCTAAAATTTGTCCTTGACTATGTCATTTTCCCTGAAAGTTCCCATGACAATACAAAGATGATCATTCAGCAGCTCCTGAATACTGTACCATAAATGACACATTGAATGACTTCTGGGTTCTAGATATGTTTTTTTGAATTTCAAATTTGATACATTATACAGTAAAAGCTTTGTTATCCGGCATGTTGGGAGAATGGGGGGTGCTGGTCAGTCAAAAATTCCGGTTAACTAAGAGTTAGTTAACCAATGGAGGGAGGGAGTTTGGGTGCAGGAGTGGGCTCAGGCAGGGGGTTGGGGTGCAAGAGGGGTTTTGGGGTGCCAGATCGTGGTGGCGCTCACCTCGGGTGAAACTGGGTGGCTCCAAGCAAACGGCTCCTAGGCAGAGGCATGGCCAGGTGGCTCTGCATGGTGCCTCTGCCCCCAGGTGCTGTCCCTGCAGCTCCCATTGGCTGCAGTCCTCAGCCAATGAGAGCTGTGGAGCCAGTGCTTGGGGGTGGGGTGGGGTGGGAGCAGCGCATGGAGCCCCCGTGGCCATTCCTCCACCTAGGAGCAGCAGGGACATGTTGCTGCTTGTGAGGAGCCGCCTGGATCCAGCACGCCAAAATGCCAGTTTCTCAAGCTTTCCAGTTGGTAAAGTGCTGGATAACATACTTTTACAGTACTACAAATGGCATCAACAATATTCCATTACACAATACAACAATGAAGAATATATTTGTGTGTGTGTGTGTGTGTGTGTGTATACACATATATACACCTATAGAAACACACACACACACATATGTATATATATGCATGTGTGTGTGTGTTTCTATAGGTGTATATATGTGTTTGTATGTATAGGTGTGTATATATGTATATTAAAAACACTCTTAAGGCAGACTAAAAATCTCCATAGATTTCAGGACCTGCTACAATTGCCATTCTTAACTCAACTACATTTAAATCAATATTAAAAAAAAAACTTCAGGTAAGAATACATAAAAGAAATGGTCATTATTAAAATCCGTGCAATGCCAGAAGTAATTACATTGTGTTTTTATTAAAGGTTTAATATTTTAAAGTGTAATTACTAGCATGAGCACATACAGTACAATCACTTCACGTATCTCTTGGTCTATACCCATTCAGTACCTGTAGTAATTTTTCAAGCCACTGATAGATACACAATATATGAAACATCCATACTCAACATAGCTCTTTTTACCTTCTTCATGCAGGCAAAAAGCTAAGGTGAACCTAGTATTGGTAAATCCCATAGGTCTGAGTTGGTAGGATGCTCTGTTACTTCTTGAGACCTTGCACAAAATGCTGGTAAGAGTCCACTTACATGAGTAGAGTAGGCTCATTTTCTAGGCCCTTGACCTCAGAAAACTGCCTTAAATCTTTTATTAGTCCATAACGAGCACTTCCTCAGTCTAGTCCTGTTTATCATGCATCCAGCTACACTGCAGAATTTCCTGGCTGTCTTTCTCCTAGAGAGGTTCATAGAGGTCACAGTTGCTGTTGGAAACAAATGGGACATCATCTAGACCTCTTAGTTATGATTGTTTAACTTTTTAATAAAATATACCTAACGGGCATTCTTGCTCTGGTTTTTAACACGCAGAGTCAGCTTTGTGGCTTTGTTATACTTAACTCAGAGAGAAATATGGTTAAATGATTAGGATAATAGAATGGGCAGATGTTCTTGAGAGGAAGAGCCCTACACAGTCATGGTTACAAATGCATTGATTTTTATCTTGATTGCAGTAGGTTCTGTGTGAAGTTGCTTCCTCATAGATTTTTGCTGCACTTTTTAGGGTGTAATTAGAGTACTGTAGGTCACCGATAAAGATGAGGGAATGGACATTGCATTATTCAGATTTCCCTTTTCACACACAGTGAGAATGCTGACTATGAACATTCAGAAATACAACTAAAATGTACATCCTAGAAAACTTCAGCTAAAAGTCTTTATATATCTGAACCTACAGCAAACGGAAGTAAGGGAAATGTAATAAGGAGTATTTAAAGGGACATCATGCACAACTTGCAGCACAGAGTAAACAAAACCTAGTCTGATTTTTCATGCTCAAAGAATTTGTCAGTTTCATGAGGCAGTTTGGAATATAATCTTTATTTCAGGCTCCTTTTCTGTAATGGCTTCAGACATTTTTAATTTTGCACCAGACTTTATTCATTCCCCATAAGTTTTTACAGCCAAAGTTTCACGACAAAACTGCTGAACCCATTGCAAATATACAATTTGGAATGTATTTGTGCTCAACCTGTTCAAAAGAAATGTGGATTGCCCCCGTTTTAGGAGAATTCACAAATCCTCCAATGTTTGAAAATATAGGGTCTGTTGTAAATATCTATTGAAGTCAATGGAACCATGACAATTTATAGCATAGATGATCTGGCCTGTGGTGGTTTATTTTAAGGAGTAGTGTTGTTATCTACACCAGTAGCTCCCAAATTTCATTGGTTCACATACCATCACCTTAAAAAATTGTTGCAAAATGAACGGCTAGACCATATAGCTCACGTACCACCAGTAGAACATATAGAACTGTTTAGGAACCCCTGATCACACATCTTACAAAATACCTTTTCTTCCTTCCCCCAATTGACTGTAGCCTGTGTAAATAGATGTAGTTCTGATGCCTGTACGATTATAATCTCATAATGAAACTCTTAATCTATTGTTAACATCCCTAATGGCCACAGATGGCTGTGGACCATGCTGTTAGTGGGAGAAGCTGATTTCATTTTAATAATTCCTAAGTGGAAAAGAATTAAGCATTAAAGAAAATGAAAACATGAGTCACTGGTATATTTTCAACTGAACATTCCCAAAGTTCACCTATACATGTAGGTGAATCACCTGCCTGCTCGTTTCTCTCTCTTACTTGGTTTACACCTGACTCCTATGGTGGAACTTTTTTGAATTCTCATGGGGTCATCTGCTTTCTTTGAAGTAGCATTTACTGTAGATGGGATGCATTCATAAACATTTCACTCTGCTTCTGTCTGAAGTGTTCTACAGGCTTGAGGCTATTACCCTCCTCTGGCATGGTGCTGATCAGGACAGACAGGCTTCATGCTTGTTCACTAAAATGTAGAGCTCATTTACAAGTGGTAACTGAAAATATGATGCAAGATGGCTTAGAATTTCAGCCACTCAAATCCTCTGATTCATTGAAGTCTTTATTTATTGTATTTAAAACTCCTGTTGAATGCTGTTCAGCTGATAATTATTGTAGTAGCTAAAGAAAGAAAAAACTATACCGTTATCTAGCCCATCCCCATTAGGTTATCAAGTCCATTCACCTTTGTTCCCAGTGGATTGACCCCATGGTGGGCACTGATATAGACCTGAAATTCAGGCCCCAAGAGAATATGTTGCCATTCTTAATCAACTAGAGCTACTTGCAAGCAATTGTTTTGAGTCAGGGAATTATTATTGTTGGTGATGTATTGAGACATCTCAGACAACACACACAGACAGATATGCTCCCTGCCCAACAACTTGCAATTGAAATGTTTAGATCAGTGATGTGCTGTCAAAAAGTTATCAAGGCCCCAATCAAAAAAATTCCACCTTCGTCAGTGATGCATGTGATATTCCCTGGTTAACGTACTACCACACAATCCTAAACCACCCCCCGTGCATTAATTCTATTCTCTGTGTTTCCCAGAAATCCTATCAGCTCCATACATCCCCTCGCTAGCAAGTCTTTCCCCTGCCACTCAGTCTAATACTTCCTGACCAGTCATGGTTTCAGCTCATTGAAGCCCCTCTAGAGCCCTCCTCTATCAGTTTCATCACAGCCGTAGCACTTGTCCAAGTAAGTTATCCAGGAGTTCTAGGCTGTGGGGTGGTTGGTCACTTAGATCCCCTTTGGTTTATGCGGTAATCAGGTCTCCCTAAGTGCTGGAGGTTCCCCTCGTTGATTGGCTGGAAGGAGGAAGCAGTGATGGTGGTCTTTGAGAAGGAGTGGATTTTCCTGGATTGGTAGGTGAAGGAGAAGAAGTCCAGACTTACTCCAAATTGAAGCTCTTTAAACTCTGGGCTAGGGCTATGTAGGCAGTCACTGAGAGGGAGAAAGGCAGGTTCCAGTGTCTTTGGGACTTAACTCAGTGAAGCAGCAGCTTGGCCCTTGCCTTCTCCTTGTGTGTTGTTAGAGTGGCTGATGGGGTGGGAGGGGACCACTAGGACTATCTGGAACATTCCTTATGCACACTTAGAGGCACTTGGAAGGAGGCAGTTTCCCTTGCTAGTAGCCACTGAGAATGTGGCAGTAGTGGGCTCCATGAGAAAGATGTGAACAGGCAACTCCGGCCTTAGCAAAACAATATTTTGCTGCTTCCTCCCCAAATCTCTGCTCATGATTAACACATGATTATACAGAGGATAGACTGGGAATGTTTGTTTAATCACAATGAAATATACACTCATTCATAACTGCATATTGCTCAACTGTCTGAGGTGTCTTACTCTTCAACTATAGTAATTCATATTAGCTAGCAAATCTCCCTACTCAACTAATTGTTTTTAAATTCTGGTACATCTGCTAGCATGACAGCAGACTACAAGGAGATTGGTCTCTCAGTGACTTTAATTGTGTTTTTTTGTTCTGATGATGGAAATTCTCACACATCAGATGCCACCTGCTACCTCCTCTATTTCCACTCTTTTGAACCCTTGCTACGGGCAGCAAATGGGACTTTAATTGCCATCCATACAAGACACATTGGCTTAAAAGTCCTGTTGTTGTGTCAGATGTGCAAGACCCAAGTCAAGCAGCCAAATGCTGTTCTCAATTATATTTTGGCCAATAATAGCATGGTCAGTAGTTCCTCTTCTGCTGATCAAGAACCATTCTGAATGTGAAATACTGAAAAAACGTCTAATGACCACTTTCAGTATGCAGCTTTCTGATATCTGACATTTCTGTTCATCTTTTCTCTCACTCTTGCTCTTTACTAAAAAGCTAATTGGAAGCTAAAGTAAGAAGAAATTATAAGATATGCAAACTGCAACTTCCATCCGAGGCAAGGTTTGCAAATCTCCGCGTGGCTTGGACAGAAGGAAGGGTTCTTTTTTGGCTTACCTGATAGAGCTTCTGCACGTTGTATGAGACCTTTGGTTCTGCTGTGTTTCTGTACAAGACCCATACACAGCATAGTACAGCCATAGGACCTGGTTAAGTCCATGCTAGCGTCTGGCCACCAGCTAAGGGAGAGTAAGGTATATGATTAGTGTTCATCTGGGTTTACAATGGGAAGCATCTACTTTGGTATCTTTTTATCTTAAATTTGTGAATCAAGGGTCCTGTTGAAGCATCTAAAGATTATAGTGGGTCCTGCTGGTTTAAGTCCAGCCTAGTTAGCGGACCACAATATATGTCCTATACTTGGCGTCCTTAAACTCTGTCACTGGATTGACGTGATATGTGGTCAGTATATCATCTACCATATAGAGGCAGGATTCAGACAATATGGTTACCCACAGATGCTGAGACTATAGTCCATGTTTGTAACCTCTAGGTTAGATTGTAGTAATGTTTTGTTTTATGGCCTTCCCAAGAAAAGGGTGCATTAGCTTCAGTTTATAAAATGATGCCTCCCAAAATAGAATTGACTCCAGGTGGACTTGACATGTCAGTGCAGCATTAGCATTAGAACCAGAGTATATTAAATTTCCACTGAGCTGAGTTGAAAGCTGCTTTGCTTTGGGGATCTTTTTACTCCTTGATATACATGCCTAGCTCCCACTGAAATTAACAGGAGATTTATAGATACAAACTACATAGAGCATCCTCCTAAGAGAAGATAGTCAACAATTTGAAAACTATGTATTTACCTGAATTGCTGCCTGTGTATAAATTTAGATTGTTCAGCATATCTGAAGTTGACCTATAAGCTATTCTAAAATATACATTATGCTAAAAATCTATGGAGAAGCTGTGTAAAGTTATCACGAACCCTGAAAGTAGAATCATTCCAGACCAAGGTTTGAAATATTTAGTCAATTAACTTAAACTCAAACTTGCCATGCTCTGAAAGAGAATATTGGGACATTCTTGTATAATGGTTTATTATAAACCTCCTAGGGATACAGTTGCATGAAAGGCATTATATAAGCTTAAGATTTTTTTATCACCCTGTGTGTAGTTTAGCTGTTATTTGCAGCTACTGTGTACTTCTAGTTTACTTCAAAAGAATGTTGATCAAGGCCTGAGGAAAAGCTCGAGCTACCTGTACTAGAAAGGGGTAAAAGATTAAAGCACTGCTTAGCTGTTTCACCGAGATACACCTATGCTAGCTTCCAGATGCTTATTTCGAGTCTGAATTCAAAATTGATCCTTTTAGCCAGTACAGATAAGAATAAAGCCAGATCATGTTTGTTAAAATATTTGGGTTTTTTAAAAAATAAAAATGTGTTTAACTGTACTTTAATTCTTTTCAAGAGCCAGCAAAAGAAAAGCCTTCATTTTCACCTTTAAAGAAAGAAGGTAAGTTGTCTCCTTACTCTACAATATGCTGGCATATTGATAACCCATACTGCAATATGTCTGCCTTTAAATATTCACTAATAACTACTGTAAACTTACAGTGGAGATGTTTCACAAGCCTCCAAAACTGACAAGTGATTCTGTTAGCTGTGGTTTATTGATTGTAAAAGTTTTAAGGGGTCTTTATAGGAAAGGCTATGGCCAAGATTGTTAGAAGTAACTTGGGATTTTGGGTGCTTTAGTGTTCGGCAGGTTCCAGTGTCAGAACAGAAGGGGCCGGATTACCAAAGGTGTCCTCAGCACTTTCTGATAAAAGGCCCTTTTAAGGTATCTCAAGTTGGGCACCAAAAAAAAAAAAGAAAAAGCACCAATCACTTTTGAAAATCTTGCTCTATATTTTAACTGCTGCACAAAATTCTAAAAGATTTCCACTTTTTTTCTTAATGTACAGTATCAGTGGACCATCTTTTTGAAAATAATCATTTTAAAAAGAAACAAAAACTATTTTCATTATTGCTGGAGATCAATAAGTCTCTACAGCTAACATCAAAGACAGTTTGCTTATTGCTAAATCTATCTGCTGGCCAAGGAATATCCAATAGGCATTTGGAACAGTATTCCCACTCTGTGCCAGCCTGATGGCCATGGTTCCTGATGCTATTATATAGCTTCCAGGAAGCATACTCAACCATCTTCTGATGAAAGGAATGCACATTCATAAGGAAAGATTTAAAGGGACCAAATGTGAAAGTTCTCCAGACAGCTCTTCCTGGGCTGATAGGCAAAGAGATCCAATAAAGGAGAGGAATATAGACGAATACCTATACATCACCTAATACTGATAGGGAGAAGTATAAGCTAATTTTTTTTCTATGAACACCTGAAAGACAGAATCAGTCAGCCAGGGAAGATCAGTAAAAAAAGCCAGTAAAAAAAGCCCAGGAAAAAATGGCAATTATGGTTGTGAGGGCCAGAAATAATGAAAGGCTATTTTCCCCCTGCAACAAAATACTGTCATGATCAAGGCTGACAACATCTCTATCAATAGGTTGTTCTGTATCTTTATTTTAGTGTTACATTATTGTCCTGTTTTGATATTATGGGTTGCCTGGATACAGGGATGGAAGGGTTAGGAGGAACTTAAGTCCTGCTCCTGTGTGCTGGAGTCATTACTTGCTGTGTCCCAATAAATGTTTTGATTTCTATAAGCGAGTATTACAATACTCTAAAAGCTAACTCCTGGACACATTAAAGAGAGTGACAAAACTCTCACTTACTTCAATTGCACCAGGATTTGACCTGATTTATTGGTCTCCTTTCCATTCTCCTGTTTTCCATTCTCCTTAAGAGTTTCAGAATCCATTCATCCTGACATTTGCAGTCATATAGGAGAATTATACTTGCTTAAGAAACAGTTGGGACAAGCTTTCCAAAAAATGGATTCCTAAAGTGAGGCCACAAAATGCATATTTAGGCACCTGAATAAGTGTCCTGATTTTCGAAAGTGCTGAGCACTTTCAGAAACTTCTGTGAGAACTATAGGATGTTTAGCACTTTGCAAAATTAGGCCACTTAGTTAGGACTGAGATTTTCAGTGTGGCCTATAGGAGTTAGGTGCCTAGGGTAAAATTTTCAAAAGCAGCTATGTGACTTCGGAGCCAAAATCCTTTTTGAGAATTTTGCCTCCAACTCACGTTAACTTTCAAAATTCCAACCCAAGTGCCTGAATATGGATTTAGGAGTGTAACTTCAAGCTACCTGGTTTGAAAAACTTGGCTTCAGTATTGCTTCCGTATTGCTATATGTTGTTAAAATCAGCCATCATGAATTTTTCTGCTCTGAAACATAAGAACAAATTGTAACAATTTCTGAATGGAAAAACAATTTAGCTATTTGCTTAAATTTTACTATTTCTTACATACTTAAGATAAGTGGAAAAGCACATTGATGCCTTTAACTGTAACTTGCCGCTCTAAAATATATTAAGGAATGTTGACCTAGTAAATAATGCCTTATATGGAAAAAATGAAAGCGAGAGCTTGGGGGCTTTATTTAGATTGTGTCTGTTGTTGTAAATGATGCTTCCAGTTTGTTTATTTTTTTATAACCTATAGCAATGGCAGATTATGATGATAAATGATTCATATCGCTGCAATATACACCTTTTAAAATTTCCATATCTGGCAACGACTAGGCACTTCTTAAAGGCTTCAGTAGACCCCTTAGCTAGATAACATGGCTGTAAGCTGCTTCATGATTAATTTCATCTAAATGTGGTAATTATCATGCTTTGAAGTAACGCCTGCAAAACACGCTTTCCCAGAAAGTTAGTGGAAGCAGAGGATTAACCCAGAAACATTTTGGTTCAGAGCAGCATATCACCCAAATATAAATGTGTTTCTCTTGGAATTTTTCAGACTTTTTATTAGAATGCTTGGCAGTCACTGATGTTAGCTTATCTCATATCAACCTTCTGATGACAAGTGAGACATCAATTTAAACTCAAGCAACTCTGTATTGTTGTTAGTAATGGTCTAGTCCTGTTTTGCAGCTTGAAGTCTACTCTATTTTGATGGCTTTCATGCTGGAATAATATTTCTAGTGTTAGTGTTTAAGGAAGCAATTAATATATAATTTATTTATGTTAACAATCTAAACACTAGCTCTTTCTATTTTCCTACTGTCACTTCAGCAGTTTCTTCATGTTTCATATGTCACAGGTTAATTAAAATAGCAGAGAGGGTATTTAAGTGTTACCAATAAGGTGGTCAATGGGACGTAACTGCCATAGCTGGGTGTCCAAATAAAAATCCTCAAAGCAGGTAGTTCAGTTCATTATAACCAATAGGCCACCTTTCACCAAATACCTCTCTGTCCAGCTCTCTCACACACCATACGGATCAACCCACAAGACATCCCCTTTCCTCACTCATCATGAATAAAATCTTATCTGTGTACAGAGTTGCACCAGTTTAAGTAAAGGTATGACAAGCTTAAGGTTTAGTTAAACGAGTGCAAAAAACTGTGTGGTCAGGCTTATTTTGATTTTGTTTAAGTCAATCAGTAACAGGTTTTACCTACTCTTAAATAGATTCGTGCTCTTAAATTAAACCAAAAATAACTGTGTTCATACCACTTTTTGGACTGGTTTAGTTTAAATTTATATCTGATGTTAAATCGGTGCAACTTTCTTGTGAAAAGGACCCTAAGTAACTCATCCCAATGCACATCCAAACAACTCAACCCCACGGCAGCCACTTCTATTGTAATTGTCTGTCTGTCTGTGTTTGTGTGCATATACTATAATTTAAAAAAAATACTTTACAGGTGAGAAAGAACCTGTCGTGTCCAAAGAACCTAAAAGTAAGACTCTCTTACATGATTTGATATTTTTTTCCATATCAACTGTTTTAAACATGTTGCAGTGTTCCCAAATAATGGTCATTAAAATTGTTGAAGATGCAAAGAAGAAAGTAGCTTCACCATTTATCATTGAAAAATGACATGTTTAGCCTTCAGCTGCTTCCTCCTTTCTAAACCCATTCACACACTGTTTCTAATTCCATGCTCTTCCTTGCCGCTGACGGTTTTGCCTCCCTCATTTTTTTAATCACATGTCTACAGTAGCCGAGGTTTTCACAGGGAAGGAAATGTCAAAAATAATCTCAGTTGTACTGTGTTCTCAGTGGCTGTGAGCTTGGTAGAAGGCTTATGCGCTGACAGGTTTCCAGAGAAATGCCCAAGTACTCTCAAATTGCCAAATAAATGGTGCCTATTCACAACCCCATAGATCATAACCTTGCATTCCTTGTGTACCTAACAGTCCCACGGAAGGAGTTCTGAGTGCGCAATGATCTCAAAATAATGTTTCAAGAAAACAGGATAGTCAACAGGGTAGCCCAGGAACCTTTGTTTCTACAGGCTTGTAACAAGTAGTGCTCCCCCATAGTTAACACACTTATCATACATCATTATAGAGGTCAGACTTCAAGTGATCAGATTCTTTGTGTTTGTAACCCTTCTGCCCATCAGAGTTGGCAGCAACAAGGGCCGGGTTCAATATCTAGGGGATCCATTCCAATAACACAATGCAAACCGGCTCGAGCCCCCACCCAATGACCTGGGACAAATATATACCACCCCCTCTGGGCGCCTCCAAGAGGCAATACTTCCCCTCTCACTAGCACGTAGTCTGAGTGTAGCAAAAAGCATTTTAATAACAGAGAGAAACAATGTGGCATTATGTTGGGGAAACACCACCAACAGGATTCATAACACAACCCATGAGCAAAAAAACCCACCCCAAGCAAATTGGGGCATGCCCTTTCCTTTTGGTTCTTGAGTCCAGCAACCCCAAATCATCCAAAGTCCCAAAAGTCCAATGACCCAAAAGTCTCTGTCCCTGGTCAGGGCAGCCCCAGAGTTCGAAAGTTTATCTGCAGAGCTTTACCTCCCAACCTGGGTGGAGATGGGGGCGGGGGTAAGGGGCACCTTACATGATCTGAAGCTGACCGCCCCACAGCTCCATAGGCCTTCACTCCGCTCCGCTCCACCAGCCACCCCACGAACTGCTTCACTCAGCTCCGCTCCGCGGCCCACAAGCAGCTCCCGCCATCCCATGAACTTCTCCACCAGCCGGTCCATGAGCTGCTCCGCGTCCCACAAGCAGCTCCCGCTGTCCTATGAACTGCTGCACCAGCCTGTCCATAAGGCACTCCAGCCATCCCGCAAACTGCTCCACAATATATCTTCAGGCTCCCCCACTACTTAACACAACGCTCAGTGATTTCAGCTCTTAGCCAGTTCAGCTCTTTGGTGAATTCAGCTTGTAGTAGGGGAGCCTCAGTGCTGGTGCACCATTAGCCCAAAGTGAGCTCAGCAGCCTGTAACTAGACTCCTAATGAAATCAAAATTAGCTCTGATATTCCACAGTGGAGAGAGGAGGAAGTGCAATTAGCATGTAAGGCCCTCACCAAGGGGCCCATGCCACCAAATATTAATACTTGTCCCCAACCTCTCTCAATTCACAGAGTTTTGGAACCCATGACCCTTGCCTAGCGGCAAGTCCCTCCATCATAACAAAAGGCCAAGTACAGTTCCAAGCACAGTTCCCATAATCAGGGTAATAACAATTTATTCTTCCTGCCCCAATAACAGAGACCCTGGGGATCCCACAGCAGCCAAAGTGACCTTGGGCAGCTATAGCCTCATTCTAGGCAGGGTGGGTGTGCCTATGCAAATGAGATCGGCCCCTGAAGTTCTTTTCCACAACTTGCCACACCTCACCACCAGATGTCAGGGTGGAGCTCATCCTGACACTGCTTACATCTTGAATGTGTGGTATATTTTTAAAGATTATGGAATATGTTAATCTCTGAAGGATCATGCTTGTCTCAAATGCTACCTATGAGTAAAAATTTCACGGATACTCACGGTTTCGGGAATGCCCAAACAGTCTCTCAGATCCATGCCTGATCTTTTCTGGGCTGTGTCGAAGGGATTTCAACCATTCTGCAGCAAGTGTCTCCCATCTTCCCAGCACCTTATGGAGGTATCTCCCTTGGGACTCAAGATCCATGCTTTGAGGAGGCCCGTTCATCATGATCCCGCCCAAGCCTGGCATGAAAACTAATCAGATAATACAAACCAAGAGTCCAGTCCTACAAATAGCAAGGCATGTGGGTAACGTTATTCATACGAGTTATCCTATTGAATCAATGAGATGACTCACAGGAGTAAAACTACTCATGTGCCTATTTGCTGTATTACTTTTTTCACTATAACAAAGTCAGGCTGGACAGCCGTAAGACAGTGGTGGAAGGGAGGTATATTAGCTCTAGAACAGTAAAGGTCATTTTCCTTATAAGCTGAAAAGAGGTTACCTCAGGTCAACTAGGGACACCTGAGTCCAATCAAGGGTTGCCTGACACCTTTAAAAACCCCACCTCCAGTGAGAGAGGAGGAGGAGAGACAAGTTGCTGCAGGGCTAGTGACAGCACAGAGAAAGGCTTCTCCAGGGTGGAAGACCACGCTCCTCCCTACAGGGGAAGCTACGTAACTGACTGCCTGTTTAGGGAGAGGACTGGCATAATAACCAGGCCACCTGCCTAGTGACATTGGAACAATTGGTATAGTGGGGGTGCTGAGAGCCACCGAACAAAACTGTAAACCCTGTATATGATGGAAACCACTTCAAGCCATAGGATGCTGCCGTGTCCCCAGCACCAGTGCACATGCCCCCATGGAGGGGGTAGGAAAAAGTATCTCCCTTTGTTTTATGTTGTGAATTTGTTTCTTTTTGTTTGGCGGAGGAGTGCTCCTGGGCTGGCCCCAAGCCCTTCCTGGAAAATATTGGGAAATAAACTTAAGGTGACCAGATGTCCTGATTTTATAGGGGCAGTCCTGATTTTTGGGTCTTTTTCTTATATAAGCTTCTATTACCCGCCACCACCGTCCCGATTTTCACACTTGCTGTCTGGTCACCCTAAATAAACCTCAAGTGGGAAAATAAACACCATCCGGCATGGGGGGCCCCCACTGCCAGGGGGGAAGTGCTGAGCCTGGTGAGATGGAGGAGGTGCCTTGCCACAGCACATAGTCCCTCTGACTTGCGAATCCCCTTAAAGAGTAGTTCCAGAGCCAGCTGCCTTTATGGGATATCTTGGCAGCCTGGCTTCAATGGAGCTGCATTGCCTGAGAATTGGAGGGAGAGCAAAGACATCATCAGAGCCCATGGGGAGGACCTATAATTCTAGTGAATCCCTGATATCTGTAGGGTTTGTGGATTGAACCTCCTCTTCTTTTGCAGGAGTGGGGACCTGGATAGAAACGCTAAGAAAACCCTTAAACAAGGTCTCCTCCTATAGAGGAGCGATGATCCCCCAGGAGTAATTATAGTGCTCTAGAACTAATTTACTGCATAGTTTTAAATGGATACAAACAAACCAATCCCACACGCATTAAACTTTATATTTTGTTTTCATTATGTTTTACAAGGCATTCTGATGCATCTTTCATGAACTTCTCAATATACTAGAGGGGAAGAACTGGAAATTGAATTTCTGAGTTAGCCATAGTTTTTTTTTTTCTTTTTAATAACATTGTGACAGATGTGAAGGATTAACTAACATTTTGTTGGCATTCTGTAATTCAGATTATGATTAAAATGATTAATTATTTCCTTTTGCAATATGAAAATGTGAACTGTAAATCAGAGAATATATATATATATTGTTTCAGTTGACAAACCAAATTCCATTAGGAAAACCAGTACGCTTTGGCTTATGGCTATTTGTTAAATTATCTTGGTTTAAGCACAATCTGTTCTAGCAGTTGCTAAGGATGCAAAGGATTAACTAAACTCTAGCACACAGTGGATGAACCCAGTGGACTCAGTCTGGTTCTTTTGGACAAGATTATTGGAGCGCTTCTAGAGGTACCCTTTCTTTTCACAACTTTGAAGTATGCTCCATGGGGGGTTCCTTTGCCCCAACCCAGATAGAGTTTGTCCATATGCTATGCGAGGAACAAGACCAGTGGAGCTACAGTTACATGGATTGACTGGCCTTGCTCCTCTGGGTAGAGAGACTCAGCAGCTGCAGGGTCTGATGCAGTAGCAACCAAGCAGTGGCTCCAGGATCACTCTTCAGCGGGGGGAGAAGGAAGCCACTGGCTCATGATAATATTTGACAGGCTACTCGAAAAAAAACAGTTTTGCTGATTGTTTTCATGCCTGTGAATTAGTGGAGTGTGTCTGGGCACTTCTATTGTTCTGATGATCTCTTTTCTTCATTCTTCACTAAGAAATATGCCAAGGGCTGTATTTTTCATTTGCAGACTTCCTTTATACTTCTGTATTTTCATGCTATAACACTTTACAGTAATTTATTTAATTTGTTCTCTTTAAGAGCCAGCAAAAGCTCCCACAGCCAAGCCAGCCACTATAAAAGCAGCAGCACCAGGTAAAGGATAAAGAATAACCTTCTCTCTCTATTTTCAGTGTATTTCACATATTTGTAAAGCTTGTTTATTGCATCATAGCACCATCTACTGGATTACACAAAAGGCCACTGATGTAGTTGCTGTGACACTATGTATGTGTTTCAGAGTAGCAGCCGTGTTAGTCTGTATCCGCAAAAAGAACAGGAGTACTTGTGGCACCTTAGAGAATAAGAAATTTATTTGAGCATAAGCTTTCATGACCTACAGCAATTCTCTAAAGAGAACAGGGCATAGGGCAGATCCCTAAGACACTAAGATCTAATGGCCTCTGATACCTACTTCAGCAGTGCTCTGAAAGTTGCAAGAATATCTTGAATCTCTCATGGCACCTACAAAATTGAAGGATGTATTTTTAGCAGTATTAGAGAAATGGGCGGAAGCCTAGAAAGTAGATTTGGATCAGAATATAGGATGTGAAAAGCCAAAGACCAGAGATATGTGAATTCAGGGTTTTGGAGCACTTCATCATAAAATAAAAGCTACCTGAAAACCTACACTGAACAATAGTCTCTAAAAGTTGGGCTCCTAAATCCATGTTTAAGCACCTAAAAGAGTAGTTTAATTTTTAAAAACCAACAGTTGTCACAGACAGCAACAGGAGCTGCTGGGTGCTCAGAACTTTTTGAAAACCAATCCATTTATTTAGGTGCCTAAATATGACTTTAGGAACCCAAAGTTAGACACCCAGCTTTTTTCGACAAAATTCATATCTGAATCCAGGCTGGATGTTAAAAACCCACACATTTTGATTGAGTAGGTTTTATTTCATGCCCATTTCTAAATACTGCACCTAGAGTTTTGGGTTTCAGTTTAAATTATTAAAACCTAATAAAACTACCACCCAACCAGGTATTTTTTCAGTGTTCACTCTTTTGAGTTATGTTACAACAACAACGAAATGGGGATTTTCAAGTGAAAACTGTATGTAAACCAAAGTATGAAAACCAAAATATTCATTTGAATTTTAACTACCTCACTTTAATTATCTCACCCAATTTGTGTTCACTTTTCAAAAAATTTCTAATGAATGAGCTTAGTAACAGGAATGTTTGTGAAATTTAAGGTAAATATTTGATAAGAGGGAAAACTGATATGGCTTACTATTGAGAAATAAAACCATCTGGTCAGTTCTGGTATATTCCTAGATCTCTGTATTGCTCTTTTTGGTTTGTGTTGTTTCTCCTATATTTTGCCTTATTCCCATCCCACAAAGAAAATCCACTCTCTGAATATTAATTCGCATAATTAAAAGTTGATTATTTTTACAGCTTGAATCTTGTATTTTTAAACAGAAAAAGCAAAAAATGTTGAGGTAATTTTGAAGCCTAATAGAGTTCCTCAACAGGAAATTGATGGCACTTCTAGATGACCAAGCTCAGTAAATATACAGTATTTGATTTTCAAAGCTAATATTCCAAATTTTTCCTGGTGTTCCTTGTACAAACTCTCTTTAGCTATCAGAATTTTGTCTGGCATTTGGCTTCAAACAGGAAATGAGAACTAGTTTGATGGGTACATGCAAGTGTTGTTGCCGTGAAAGGAGAAGCAGCAGTACTTAAGGAAACTGGTTCTAAAGCAGCAATAAAATCCCAGTTCCTGCAATCTGTCTCTGGTGTATTACATAGGCCTGGAGCATTAATATTTCTTCTGCACTGCAGAAAGGAATCTTACTAGAATTCGTTTTTTTCAATGGAAATTCACCCTGAAGGACAGGAAACCATCTGCAAAACAGATCTTTAAGGCTCCTGGAGAGTATGTTCTGAATAAAAGAAAAGGAGGACTTGTGGCACCTTAGAGACTAACAAATTTATTTGAGCATAAGCTTTCATGAGCTACAGCTCACTTCATTGGATGCATTCAGTGGAAAATATAGTGAGGAGATTTATATACATGCAAGTGTTATTGCTGCATTTAAGTTCTCAAACACAAAGAGAGATTCAGCTGGATCAGACAGATTTGCAAGAATGGAGTTTTTACTATTGCTTGACAGTCTTCTCAATTCAGAACAACTACCAGAATGCAATACATATAGTAAACCTACAATTACCATTAACCAAACCAGCCTCTATGTGGCATTTTAAATGAAATGGCCTCATATTCCAAATGATGCATATTCTGATGCCTGCTTTAAAAACTAGTAATAGTCCTAAACCAAAATCCTAGCTCCAATTAAATTCCCCTGAAATTGAGGAATTGGATCCAAATTATTCTGCTCAGTCCATCTCTACAAAGACCTGGCTGTTTTTAAAACAGCCTCTGAAGAAACTTGTTGCATATTACTCAGTAGCTTTTGTACTGTCATTTACCTGCTTGATGACTTTACTTTGTAAACCTTGATCTTTCCCATCTTCCACTTTAACCCATGTAAATGGTGTCACTTATTAAAGAGAAAATGCTGAGCTCCGATTCCCTCTTGAGTGCTGTTTTGGGGACTCCTCCCAAGCTCCGAAGTTCCCTGATTACTTAGTGGGGAATCATCAGTTCAGGTCTTTCAAAGAATAAAATAAATAAAACTCAGATCTGGGGCCTACTTCAGATGCTCAAATATATAAATGCAGTTGGTTGCTTTTAATCTTGCCATGATTTCTCTTGGATAATTGTTCTAAAATGGTTTTTCATTTTTTCATGCACCCCTGATTCTTCCAGATTTTGGCCCAAAACAGAAGGAAAAAGCAATGAAATATGACAAGAAAGATTGTTTTTGAGGTAGTTACAGCCTGATGGGAGGCAGGGAATACTGGAAATCTGGTAAGAGGGCCTGTTGTGACCAGATTTCCAGTTCAGTTCTATAGACTCAGATCATTCTGATAAATCTCCAGAGTTATGAGCATTTATAAGAACTGAACGTTCACTCTCTTTAAAAATGTAATATGCTACCTCTTTGTGCATTTAGCATTTCCCAAGCTAGAGTGGAAATGAGAAACTTTCTTATAAACCTGGTTTAAGTCTTTTGATAGCACTACATGTCAACAGAGTCGATACAGCACTAGTCCTTCTTACAAAAAATTACCCCCTCCCCATTACAAATTCTGAAATAACAACAACAAAAAGATTTACCTATATGGAACATTATCTTCCCTTAGGAAATATAAAATCAACACTTACATGTTCAAGAAAATTTAATTAGTTTTTGCAAGAATTATTGAGATGTTCAATAGTCGAACATGTCTAGATTGTAAAAGTGATTGTTGTCTAAACTGCCAAAGCTCCACTGTTGACTGATTATAGCTACATAATTATTTTATTTTTAGTTTCCAAGACAGCAGCAGCAGCTAAAACAGCAGAAGGTAAGAAAAGACATCTTTGCAGATCATTTTCACCTGTAAAATTTTGCTTTCTTTGGGAAGAAAAGTGGCAAATAAACAAAGTTTATGGGACTACAAAATATGCTTTGAAGGGGAAAAAATGTCCTTTAAATATCTGAGTGCTAGCAAATATTTTTCTGCTGGGGTCATCTGTAGGAAACTATTAAGAGGAATGGGAAATGCTTAAAAGCATCGATAAAACACACAACTACCATTAAATGTTAAGATCTATTTCTTGTTTAAATCACAGGAATAATGTAAAAATGTATGTATAAGAGGTGCAAATATTTCAAGTCAATCATCAGCAGGTGGCTCTATAGATCCACCTGTTAAGACTGTAATCTTACCATTTCTTACCATAACACTTCCAAGATCTGTCTTTTTTTTTTTAATCAGTCAACATCGCTACATCTCTTGTGCAGACCTTACCTCCTTCTTGTATAGCTACAGCACATGGAAGAAACTGTGCTGATTGACATATTGGGGGGTGGAGTCAAGGCTCTGCCCAGTTCCTTTCTATCTGCTCTTGGGAGAAGGAATAGGCCTGGAAGGCTATGCAGAGGCTCAGGTCTCAGTCCCCTTATGTCTCTATGGGCAGGTGTAGGGTAAGCCATGATCTGACTCTGAATAGGAAAGGAAAAATTAATATGTAATCTGTATCATAATGTATACGCACAAGAGGGCAGAATTAAGGTTTCAAAGGCATTTTGTTTTTCATCTTCCAACTTTTGAATGCTTCAATTTAGAACCGTAAAATCTTTAAACATAGGATTTTTTTAATGGCATGTAAACTGATTTTTCTCAGAGCAATTTAGTGTGCTAATCTGATATCCAATTCTTATTCTTCTAATTTATGACAGACTTCTTTAAAAAAATAGAATTCAAGACATTTCATCATTTTTGCTAGGATTCTGAAACACTCATCCAGTTAGCATGTTATGGCTTATTCTGAAGCAAGCTACCACCATATCCACCCATACTTTAAAATATATTTCAACAAAATTCATTTTTAAAATGAATTTTCAATAATTCCTATTGTGCTATTCCTGATTGTGAAGGTGTCTATGCTAAAATAGAATCTTACCCCTTTATAAATACCACTGATTCTTGCATGCCTGTCCTAGTCAAGCATTCAACATAACTATTCAGTACATTGGAAGTATTGTTGTGTTACTAACATTGGGTTATGGCATTCCTTCAAGAACAAGGCAGGGGGAGCAAGCTAACTGTTAAATAGAGAAGTCGCTATTCAGGCTTTTATCTTTGCTAGCCACAGTGATGAAAGGAGAACTATATCTAAACTAATTGGTAGTTAAATGGGAGTTTGATTTAAATGACTTAAAAATATTAATCTTTAAATATTCATGGTAAATTGGCCCAATAGCCTGTGATGGGATGTTAGATGGGGTGGCATCTGAGTTACTACAGAGAATTCTTTCCTGGGTATCTGGCTGGTGAATCTTGCCCATATGCTCAGGGTTCAGCTGACCGCCATATTTGGGGTCGGGAAGGAATTTTCCTCCAGGTCAGATTGGCAGAGGCTCTGGGGGTTTTTCGCCTTCCTCTGTAGCATGGGGCACGGGTCACTTGCTGGGGATTCTCTGCTCCTTGAAGTCTTTAAACCATGATCTGAGGACTTCAACAGCTCAGACATAGGTGAGAGGTTTTTCGCAGGAGATTCTGTGGCCTGCATTGTACAGGAGGTCAGACTAGATGATCATAATGGTCCCTTCTGACCTTAATATCTATGAATCTATGAATCTGCTCTTTATGTGAGATGCTTTTTAATGGGCTAGCCTCGTAGCTGACAAACTATAAAAGCACTGCAAATATTCACAATGAACTGTTGATTTGTAAGGTTTTGGGGGCCAGTTCAGCAAAATACTTAGGCACATGTTTAAGTGCATCCCTCTTCAGCAAAGCATTTAAGCATGTGTTAAGTATTTTGCTGAATCGGGGCCATAAGGAATACCTAATGTGTGACTGGCTTCTCAGGCAGTGCATCTGCTGTTAATGCTACCTGTGCTGAGCTTGTATTAAATTGAATAAGCAGTTTGCAGAGGAATAAATGGGTCCAATCCTGCCCTGTTAAGATCACTAGCAAAATTTCATTTGACATAAGCGGGAGCAGGAGCAGAAACGGGGTCAAAAGTGGCAGGGATGCAGGAGATTTTTCTATAAGAAATTACAGAATGCACATGGTGAATTTATTATGATCTCTAGTAACTGATAGACTTTTTTGACCCAGTTTGTAGCAAATCTCATTTTGTGTGTGTGTGGGGGGGAGGGGGAAGTGTATATCACTTGCTTTGTGACATTATTTAAATTTTACTTTCATCAGTTCATCATACTTCAGTGCTTTTTTAATATCAAATCCCTTACTTTTATATATTGAGAGTTTTGATTTTAAAGTTGAGCCCAATAACATGTCTACCAAACAAGTTCTTTGCAATATACTGTGTAAAATCTATCATTTTCTCTTTCAAGGTGCCCACAAATAATGCACAGCGTTTTGCTTTTACACAACAGTTCCTGCATCATCTTTGAATGCCCAAGTTGAGAGCGTTAAATATTCAGAAATAGCTGCTGCTGACATGCTGTATTTCGTTGCACACACTAGAATGCTTCCAGCATTTTTTTGACTGTCAGAGCTGCACAGCTCCCCTGATGCTTTTTGTTGGTTTGGTAGTGTCCTTCATGTCTTTGCCCTTGCTGAGAAATTCTGTAGGAGATGTGTGCCCTGCTATGCAGCTACATAACCCTGTCTGCATATTTAACCATTAGGGGATCACGTACATGCCCTTTGAATCTAGTGTTCTGGAGCCAAGGAACCAAAGTATTAAAAAACTAGAACTGATCAGGAATTTTCCAACAAAACCTTTTTCATCAGAAAATGCAGATTCATTGAAACCAAACCTGTTCATGAGAGAGGGTGAGTTTTGATGACCATTAAACACTGGAACAGGTTATCTAGGGGGGTTGTGGAATCATCATCACTGTTTTTAAGAACAGATTAGACAAACATCTATCAAGCATAGTCCTGCCTCTGTGCAGAGGGATGGACTAGATGACCTCTTAAGGTCTCTTCCAGCCCCACTTTTCTGTGATTCAATAACTCTCCCAATTCTGTTTTGTTCTTTAATAAAGGTTGAAATTGAAACATAATGTTTTGAAATCATCAAAACCTGAAAATAAAAATTGGATGATTGGTTCTCAATTTTTTGAGATTTTGACTTTTCATCTTGATTCAGGTTGGAGAAAAAAATTGATATCTTGAAAATTCTCATGGGGCAGGAAAATGATTTCCTATCCAGCTCTAATAACAGTTTCTCCAGCGATCGGCAACCTTTGGCAAGCGGCCCATCAGGAAAATCCGCAGGCGGGCCGGGACGGTTTGTTTACCTGCAGCGTCCGCAGGGTCAGCCGATCAAGTTCCCTCTGGCCACAGTTCGCTGTGCCAAGCCAATGGGGGCCACGGGAAGCAGCGGTCAGCACATCTCTTGGCCCGCGCCACTTTCCACAGCCCCCATTGGCCTGGAATGGCGAACTGTGGCCAGGGGGAGCTGCGATCGGCCGAACCTTGGGATGCTGCAGGTAAACAAACTAGAGGATTTCCCTGATGGGCCAAGTGCCAAAGGTTGCCTATCCCTACTCAAATCCTTACTGTTTTCATTCCTTCTCTTTCTGCTGGCCTGAGTGGTAAGCCCTCCCCGTGAGGGTTTAATGCTAGGTTTCTTGTTACATTTGTTAATTTTCAAATGTATTTATTTCTGAAGCAGCTTTGATCATTAGTTTTTACGATTAATTGTTTTTCCTGTAGAATTGATAGTTAATCTGCTCATCGTGTCTTCACATAGCAGATGATGTGCAGAAACCAGGATTTAAGAGGGACTTCCTTGTCCCACAGAAATCTCTATTTCAGATCAGTGTTTAAAGTGCGTGGGGACACCACTCAAGTGTAAAAGAGGTATGCTGCTTGTGCAGTGTTTACACCATCACCTGAAAGATTGTGTAGAATCTAAGCCTTCCTTGTAATAAATCCTGTATGAAAGGTTTTATAAGCCACATGGACTTAAGCAAAGCTGTGTTCCAGAAGACATTGTGGGTTCAAAACAGGTGGATACAGTGCTGGGAGATTTTTCTAAATCCAATAAATTGTCCCCAAGCCCATCAAGGCAGCAATGGAAATGATTGCATCTGAAGAGCTCTAAGTCAGATCCTGAAAGGGCTGGAAATACACCAGAGATCCCTCTGCAGCTCCTCCTAAAAAGAAAATGAAGGGGAAGCATAAACACCAGGAGAGATCTACTTCTGGTCAATCATCCTCTGGTCTATGAAGGAGTTATAGTAGATTTTTATCCCCAGTTGTGCCTCAGCGTAGATGGTTTGTTTAAATTGTAAGGTCTTGAGGGTGATGAGGTTTGCTTATGTCCTCGATGGCTGATTGCTTTGTTGTGCATTAAGAACTGACATCTTCTTCAACGCTAAGTTTATGACCCTGACTGGCTTTAGGGAAGGATCTGTCAATGGGTAGTTCCTTAGCTGTGACCCCATGTTGTTCCCCTATCAGACCTGAAGAATTAACAGAGTTTTCTCTAGAGCCATTTCTCCTTGTTTTCCAAACCTCTGCATAGGCTTCAGACCTATGGAAATTGGTGGGAAATTAGGAAGCAGAAGGTTCCTTTTGGAGAGTAGTCTGGTGTTGCTATTTTTGGTCTGGAGGCTTTAGGCCTATGCCGGATCAGTGAGGGAGTATCGTTCTTCTAAGAGTAAGAGGGGGCAAGTATAACACACGCATCTTCTGGGTTTAGTGTTCTGTCCCATCTAGTGGCGATATATATTATACATATACTGGCTGTAGGGCAGAATTGTATATATATTAGGGCTGTCAAGCAATTTAAAAAATTAATCACAATTAATCGCATTGTTAAACAATAATAGAGTACCATTTATTTAAATATTTTTGGATGTTTTCTACATTTTCAAATATATTGATTTCAATAACAACACAGAATACAAAGTGTACAGTGGTCACTTTATATTTATTTTTATTACAAATATTTGCACTGTAAAAAACAAAAGAAATCGTATTTTTCAATTCACCTAATACAAGTACTGTAGTGCAATCTCTTTATCATGAAAATTGAACTTACAAATGTAGAATTATGTACAAAAAATAACTGCAGTCAAAAATAAAACAACCCCCGGTTTGAGAACCCCTCATCTAGAGGTTGCAAAATGCTCCTCAAGTGCCTGTTAGGACATGGATTTTGCAGAATCCCAGTCTTTGACAAATGGACACTTTTCCTTACGAAATTCTGTCTTAGAGTTGACATAGAGCGATATGGGAAGAATCAGAAGGCATAGGTACTTAGCCTGCCATTTGAGGTAACTGACCTTGTCCACTCAAGAACTGATGAGACCTCAGAGAAGTTGAAGGTGCCCAGATCACCAGATCTTCTCTAGATTTAAGACGGGCTTTTTTTTTTTTTTTTTTTTTTGAGCAGAGGCATTCATGCTTCTGATATCAGACGGGTCAGTATTAGCTTTTTTCTTGGGGCAGTGTGGGTCGGGGGGAGGGTTTCATTGAGAGATTCAAATCCAGTCATCCTGGTAAACCTTACAGAGACGAGCAGGTCAGCAGCTTTGAGCAGGGGATTGGACTAGATGACCTCACAAGGTCTCTTCCAACCCTAATATTCTTTGATTCTATGATGTAGACCAGACCAGATGTGTGGCCATCATTTCCTGAAGGCCAGGCAAAGCAGGAGTTGTGTAAGCTTGCCAAAGGACCTTGAAAGAAAGCTGTATTCCTCTGAAGAATCTGTGCCGCAATTATTTGAGGCATGGCAGGAAATCTCTTCAGATTAATAAATTCTGGAGATTGCCAATCATAGGCATGTGTTTCCAGTCTGAGGATATGTAAAAACCCATTCTTCCTTCTCCATCTCTTTTCAGCGATCATTTTGAAGAGAAATTGCTATGAATGAACGTCAGCTTTCATTTACAAACAGGGAGCTATAAAGCTGGTGCCAAACCCTTAGTAGAGGAGGCGGTTCCCCCTCTCCCCCGAGTTTCTTATTTCAGAGAACAAAGGAATCAGCATCCTATATTCATGATCTTTAGAAATTGAAGAAATATGGGGTAACAAATACTTGTAATGAACCTCTCTATAACTTGAACCAGCCAATAGGAAAATTGCAGGCAAACAAACAAAAAGATTCAACACTATTAGCTTCCCCAACCTAAGGATTTGCAGTGTTTGGCTGCACAGGATTGACAGGTCTGTGTTTTACTGACTGTAACATAGGATTTATTAAAATCCTTGTATCAGAAATTGAGTATTCTAGTACAGAAAACGGTTTCCCCTTAACTGTAATGAATATAGCCTAATGACATTGATTATCGTATAATTTATATTATAGAACAGTGAACACAGTGGAGATGATAGGCAATTCCATAGAAATTCAACTTTCTCACTGGTTTGGCATGAATTTCACTTATTCACACTACTGCTTTAAGATTAGAATACTTTATCTGAATTAAATGAAAGGCATACATGTCACGAGAGAACGACAAAGAATAAAAATGGAAACATGTGACTGTTCCAAGGCTAGCAGGTGAGAGAAGGTCACGGTTTGAGAGTTACCTTGCTGCTGGTGAAGATCTAAGGCACGCTGCAGGACTATGCCGGCTTCCATGTTTTGCAGCACCACTAGCAGATTAGGGAATGGAGCAGCATAAAAAATAACCTCAGAGATTCTCTTCTGTCCCACATCTGCCCAGTGAGCGCTTCACTACCAGCAAAACAAAAAAATGCATTTAGGTGTTTCATGAACAATTAATAAATATTTTACTGGCTTTCACAAAGGCAAAAAATGTTTTAGTGAAAACTTCAGTGTGTGTAGAATATGGTGAAGTTTCAGAATTGAGCGAATCTTGAAAAAAATCTCAATTGCACATATGATAGAATATTTATTTGTTCTCAGCCACAGGCTGTGTCCTGGATAAAGGTATTTTGGCCTGGTTGATAAATTAATAAATGCTTATGAATACATGCACAACTCTCACTGTTAAAAATCTTACAAATGCTATAACAAATGTCTAACGTATACTGTACAATAGGACAAAATCCTCTGTTCTGTCAGATTGACCATTAATTAATAGAAGAAAATTCTTTTAAATTAGTAAAAGTGGCATGAGTCATAAAGGCAAGATCCAGATCTGAAATTTCTCAGAGCTTGTGGTTGTTGGGATCTAAGGTTTTGGTGTACCACATTATAACAGCACAGTAGAAGTGAGTCAGCCATAAATTCAGATTCTGATCCAAACTTCCTAACTAATTTTGTTAATTATTGAATAAAAACTTCCCTGTGGAAAGTTGCAGATATTTGTAAACTGGATTTCATGTTTCTGGAAGAACCTTGTTGAATTTGCTTAATGAAAATGAAATTTTAGGTCTCACAAAAATGCTTAAAGTGAAAGTTGGTAGTGTCACACAACTTCTGCCCCTGTTTCCCTTGTCTAAGGGTTGGGAGACTGTGAGAAAACAGGAAGCAGTCAGATGCCCCTGGAGTCAAAGAAACCATAATTTAGATATCCTTCAGTTTCAGAGAAGCAAGCATAATTGGGGAAAAAAAGTTTTACAAAATGTGTTTATATATAATATATATAAATGAACTCTGGAGCAGCACTTATGCTACATAAAACATGAGTGTGCTGCAATGTTGCAGATGTTACTGAGATGACTGGTTAAACCAGCCAAAGTAACTGTCTTCCAGTCTCCATTCTTCCTTTTTCCTTCCTCTCCTCCAGCCCCACATACCAAAAAAAAAAAAAAAAAAAAAGAAAAGAAAAGAAAGAAAGAAAAGAAAAAAGAGAGAGTTTGGTTTGCTTATGTCTTGTGATAATATATTTACTTTATTTGCAAGCAGCATTAACTCATCCCTTTTCTTATTTGTTATGAATTTTAGTCAATGATAATATGGAATTTACCATTTCAAATAGACATTTCCATCTCTTTCCCCTCTCCCTGGTTGGTTATGCCCCATGGCCTTGAATCTTTGCGAAGTGGCTATAAGTGGTCCTGAAGAGGAGGTTGCGGGAATGGTGTTCTGGGAAAATCTTGGGGTGGAAAAGGTTGGGAACCACGTCTTAGATTGTCAAATAACGCAGAGTAAGTCTAAACATGTTTTCTCTTTAATTGCTGTTAACATTTCCTTTCATCACCTAACAATATGACCATGGAATTATCTTTTAGCTATCCGGTATTAGCATTTAATCTGACTCCATTAGTCACTGCATAAAAAATACTTTTTAGGAGGAGTAAATGTAACAGCAGTACCAAAAGTAGAGCCAAAATATTTTTCTTTTTTAATTTTCAGAATCACCCAAGAAAGAAAAGCTGGTGGAAACTGGTAAATGGCTCCCATTTTTTAGTCTTATTTTTCATCTGAGCTACTGAATGTTTTAGTGGCAACTCCCACATTGTAATAACCAACCTTTTCTCATTTGTTCCAGCCAAACCATCGAAGAAGGAAATACCTGTAGTACCTCTAAAAGTACCTGGTAAAACCTGTAAAAGTCTATTTTAGACTCATTTCCTTAATTTAAACTTAAACCTAAATGAACTCAAGTCACCATTAGGGGAAGGGATGGGAACTGCAGTGTGCTAGAAGAGAACAGATTTGCCAATTTACTCAAATATATTAGAATGGCTATGGAGCATGATAACCTAGTCATTCTGTTGTACTTGAGAGCCAATTACATGCAGCTAAGCAGGACACCATTATTCTTTTGAACGTTAGATTTTGATTTCAGCTTCCTCACTTTTTTTTCCTCGAAGGGAGGAAGGAAGTCTGACTCTGGGATTCAAATAAATTAAGTCTGGAAGAAGAAGCAGTGTGTCAGGGCTTCCCCCCTCCCCCCTTTCCTTCAAAAACCAAATCAAATTATGATATTTTGGTCAATGATGCTTTAGAAAGAAATACTGTCCAATAATTAAATATCAAACACTGGCACATAAATTAGACTGAAATATGTGATATTTTCAATACTACTTTTGTATCTAGACTTCATTGTGTGTGTCAGTATTAGAATGCCAGACTTACTGAGATGCCAGACTTATTGAGATGTCTGTGAAGTGTCTGAATTGTTTCTTCCCTTTCCTGTGTGAATGCTATATGCACATTCTAAAGCCAGTTTTCCATGCACACTGTACATGCTTGCTGAAATAAGTGGAATTTTTCAAGCTCCATATATGCCTTACTGGCTAGCCTTGCTTTCTATAGATTTTAACCAGGTACAACGAGAATATCTTAACAAGGGACAAATGTTGTTTGTACACATTGTAAAGTTTGTTTCTTAGAATATATTCATTTATTTTACAGTATCTGCGGAAAGTCATAAGGGAAAACGTAAGTCACTGCATGTGTTTTTAAAATAAAAATGGAAGAATGTGTATTTATATTGTTATTAATACAAAAGTACTGCATCACTGTCATTAGAGATAGATAAAGATTTGACTTCATTAGAGCCATATGGATTTTTTTTAAAGAATAGCAATGTCTCGACTTTCTCCACCTAACAAACTGCTCCAAGAGCCAGTTGTCTTTTCCCTGAAGACTCCATAGAGTTCCAGGTGGCGGATTCCTCAGTCTTTCAGATTCAGGAGCTATTGCCTACCCAGCCTAAATCCATAAAGGGCTAGATCCGCAAAGGGACTTAAGCACCTAAAGCCCAATGTCTAAGTCCCTTTGTGAATCTGGGCCAAGGATCTTAAGGAGTGCAGGAAGTGGCTCCACCCAACTCCTTACATAGACACAAGATATTGTGAGAAGGGAAACACTTCTCTAATTTTCCTGCTCACTTTTTGCATGACCTATTGACTATATGGTTGTTTTCTTTACAGAGTGGGACAAGGTTGTGTACAGAGCGAGAAAGGGGGCATCCTATTTAGCAGCTTTGTCTTCTAATTATTATTATTGTTATCTCTGCATAAATACTGTTGATAGGTGGGTAAAAAAGCCTTAGATCCACTGGAGCTTTCTCTCTGGGTTTGCTCCTCTTAGCAAAACATAGCTGACAGGGAAGTATGAGGGGCCATAGAAACTTTAAGCACTATGTAAGTATGCTACAGTATTTCCATAAGCATGAAAAAAAATCACACCTGTACAGATTAAAAATAAAGCACAGATTTAAAGGTCCACTTTGAAGGATCTGAATCCAAAATTAAATAGTGTTTTGAACTTCTGTTTCTCTCTAGAGTCTATTTATAAGAATGCCACTTTGCATGTTTTTATCACCTTTATGCACTTTACAATTGGCAATTAATTAAAGAGCACAGCACTCCTGAGAACTAAGTAGGTACTAGTAATCCTGTTTAGCAGATGGGAAAACTAATGCCCTGTGGATCAGATTCTGCTGCACTTATTCATTTTGAATAGTATCATGCTTTACAGGGATAGTCCCACTGAAATGAACAGGACTATCTGTGAGAATAACTGCTCATTTATGCAAGTATGGGAGAGGGTGTCACATACTGGTGCTGCTGAGGTCACATAGCAAATCAGTGACAGAGAGGGGACTGGACCCCAGAACACCTGATTCCCAGTCCCTTGCTTTAGCCACTAGAGAACATTCCCTCAGTTAGAGCCCCAGCTGAAACCCTTATTCACAGTAAGTGGTAAATACTTGTATAGATAGTCTCACTGAACTCAGCTGAACAGGGATACTCACTTGAGTGCTCTCCACTGTGAGGACATGTTGCAGAATCAGACTCTTTGTCAGTAATGTAAAGAAAATCAAAGCTGACAGAATTCTCTGTATCGGGCATATTTAACATTTTTGGTTCAAAGGGTAAATTCTTAACGCTACTATCATTTTGCAGTTAAACAAAACAGAAACTAGACTAATTTAGACATTCTCTTTATGCCTCCAACAGCCAAAATAGAGAAACTAATGAAAACAAGTATGTTAAATAAAGCCTTTGCATTTTGGCAAATTCTAGAAAGCTGAAGTGAGAAATAAAGGTCATTTTGTAACTATGGGCAATCAAAAAAGCTGTTTTCCTCCTTGCTTGGAGCTGTTGAGCAAATGCTTTTTTATACATGATTATTGCTCCTGTGATACTATACTGTACGTCATCTTTGGGAGGTCATTTTTATGTGAATCATGCCAACATCTTTGGGCCAGACCTGCCAGGTTCTGAACATCTTCAGCACCCATCAGCATCAATGGGAGTTGAAAGAGTGCAGCATCTGCACCTTGTGGGATTGGACATGAGGTTGTCTTCTGACGACTTTCAGAAAATGTTCTCTTGGACTCTTTATGAAGTGCTGTAAGAACAGCTCATAGAATCATATCATATAGAATCTTAGAATCCTAAGACTGGAAGGGACTTTGAGAGGTTATCAAGTTCAGCCCCCTGCTTATGTCTTTCCTTTTCTTACTGGTTTCTTAATTTGGGTTATATGGAAAGCTGATCAGCTGGCATCCAGAAAGAGCCCAGCTTTTGAAATAGCAGAGCTCTTGGTGCAGTACTTTCTTGTTCTAAACTGTGTTCCAAGTCTGGGTACAAAATCCTCCCGTGAACTCTGTGCTGCAAAATTAGACAACAACAGCTTGTCTGTTCACGAAAACTGCTTTTAACACTGAATTTGAAGAGGAGCGCTAATGTACGAGTGTCACTGAAACTAGATGATCACAGTGGTCATTTCTGGCTTTAAAAATCTATGCATCTATGAATTGTAGAGGAAGACACTTTCTATAGCAGATTCATGGCTCAGTGCTGAAAATATTATTGCCTGGTTTTTTTGTATTGTGTCCGTCACCAATATTTGTGTCATTTATGCTATGAAAAGAGAAATCGATCAATCAAACAATTTAGTGAGACTCATACGCTAGTTTGATCCCAGCCATTGCACTTTTAAGTAGGTCTGAAAAATTAACATCTAGCTTGAGATGTGCATCTATACTGTTGGGTGAAAAAGCACAGTCCATACCAGTTACTAAACTTAACCAATTTAAAGCTTTAGTAAGAACATTTAGGACAATATATTACCATCTTGATCAAGCATAAATCTTAAATAAAGCAGATATGAGGATAGTATAATCATCAGTTACCGAGTCCTGGGTGCAGGTACGCTGTTTTTGTCATCAGCAGATCCATGCTGGTCCGAGCTGGTGTAAATCCTACCTTGCTCCACCCCTCTTTATTAAACACATCCTTTATACCTTGTTTCATAACATTACACAGGTGCAGGTTATGAAAACTACCTCATCTATAAACATTCTATTCTAAGCATATTTTCATATACACTAATCTGAAATCCTCTTAACTGATAATTTTTTACATATCCTCTTAAAACTATAATTCATACCTCCTTAACTATTTTTTTAGCCATTACTATCTTCCTTCTTATTCAGTCCAGCTGTATTTTCATTGCTTTCAAGTATTCCATTATTTCTTAAAACAATTGTCTCATTCTTACTTATCTGCTTCTTATGGCCTTGGAATTGCTTGTTGGCTAATTCTGTTAGTAAATTTCTATTTTCCCTATTCAGTTTTACTAGGGAGGTTTTCAACCGCATTTGCTCCAACCCCTCAGACAGAGACAAACACCTACAAGATCTCTATCCAGCATTCTTACAATTACAATACCCACCTACTGAAGTGAAGAAACAGATTGACAGAGCACCCAGAAGTCACCTACTACAGGACAGGCCCAACAAAGAAAATAACAGAATGCCACTAGCCATCACCTTCAGCCTCCAACTAAAACCTCTCCAACGCATCATCAAGGATCTACAACCTATCCTGAAGGACAACCCATCACTCTGACAGATGTTGGGAGACAGGCCAGTCCTTGCTTACAGACAGCCCCCCAACATGAAGCAAATACTCACCAGCAACCACACACCACACCAAAAAACACTAACCCAGGAACCTATCCTTGCAACAAAGCCCGTTGCCAACTGTGTCCACATATCTATTCAGGGGACACCGTCATAGGGCCTAATCGCATCAGCCACACTATCAGAGGCTCATTCACCTGCACATCTACTAATGTGATATATGCCATCATGTGCCAGCAATGCCCCTCTGCCATGTACATTGGTCAAACTGGACAGTCTCTACGTAAAAGAATAAATGGACACAAATCAGACGTCAAGAATTATAACATTCAAAAACCAGTCAGAGAACACTTCAAGCTCTTTGGTCACTCGATTACAGACCTAAAAGTTGCAATTCTTCAACAAAAAAAGTTCAGAAACAGACTCCAACAAGAGACAGCTGTATTGGAATTAAATTGCAAACTGGATACAATTAACTTAGGCTTGAATAAAGACTGGGAGTGGATGGGTCATTACACAAAGTAAAACTATTTCCCCATGTTTATTTCCCACCTCCCCCACCCCGCACTGTTCCTCAGACATTCTTGTCAACTGCTGGAAATGGCCCACCTTGATTATCACTACAAAAGGTCCCTCCCCGCCCCCACTCTCCTGCTGGTAATAGCTCACCTTAAGTGATCACTCTGGTTACAGTAAAAAGAAAAGGAGTACTAGTGGCACCTTACAGACTAACCAATTTATTTGAGCATAAGCTTTCGTGAGCTACAGCTCACTTCATCGGATGCAGCTGTAGCTCACGAAAGCTTATGCTCAAATAAATTGGTTAGTCTCTAAGGTGCCACAAGTACTCCTTTTCTTTTTGCGAATAGAGACTAACACGGCTGTTACTCTGAAATCTGGTTACAGTGTGTATGGTAACACCCATTGTTTCATGTTCTCTGTGTATATAAATCTCCCCACTGTATTTTCCACTGAATGCATCCGATGAAGTGAGCTGTAGCTCACGAAAGCTTATGCTCAAATAAATTTGTTAGTCTCTAAGGTGCCACTAGTACTCCTTTTTTTTTTGTGAATACAGACTAACACGTCTGCTACTCTGAAACCTTTCATCTGGATAGTAAGTTACACATTAGTCTGGTTTATTTGCCCTGTTATCTATCTACACAGAGCAAGAACCCACCCAGTTGATAGGACACAAACGGACCTTCTGGTTTCTTACAAGACACATAGAGAAGGTAGAAAAGTCCTCTTTTACATTTTCTTTGTTGTGGTCAGTTAGCAATCTATATTAGATTAAATTAGCCAAAATCTACCCTGGGATAAATCTATAAATTTCAGGGGAGTTTCACTTATTAACACCTAGTATGAATTTAATCCTAATTCTGAAACCCCCACATGGTTTGTTTCATAATGAAAAGACTGTAATGATTAAAATATTGCTACTGTTTCCTTCACTGCTCAGCAAGACTCAAAGGTGGAATTCTTTTGTATCGTATGCCCCAAATCTTTGTATTGTGGGCTAAATTCCTTTAGGCTGAAGTAGATACACCTTAAACTAGGACTAAATATGGCCCTTGCCTTTCATACCTATTTATTTGCCCCTTGCTCCTCTTCATCCGCTTACTTAGCATTTTCCCATTGTGAAAACAGTTCAGGCTTAGCATCTATCAGGATGCAGTTTGGCTACCAAACTCAGTAACTGCTGCCGAAGCCTGAAAATTCTGAAGCATGTTCAGTGAGGGTAACAATCATGATGTGATTACGAGGGGACTTTTTGTTTTAACTCTCTTCTTCAGTAATTGAAAAGAGTTCCTCTGGACTCTCTCCAGTTCAGGAGATTAAGAACAGCCATACTGGGTCAGACCAATGTCAGTCTAGCCCACTATCCTGTCCAGCATGTGGCTGGAGCCAAATGCTTGAGAGGGAATGACTAGAACAGGGGAATTATCGAGTGATCCATTCCCTGTTGCCCAGTCCCAGCTTCTGAAAGTCAGAGGTTTTGTGACTTCCAGAACTGGGGTTGTGTCCCAGACCATTTTGGTGAGTTCATGTCCTCCATGAACTTATTTAATTCTTTGTTGAACCAGTTACACTTTTGGCCTTCACAACATCACCCAGCAATGAGATCCACAGGTTGACTATGTGTTGTGTGAAGAACTTCTCCCTTATGGTTGTTGTAAACCTGCTGCCTATTAACTTCGTTGGGTGACTCATAGTTCTTGTGTTATGTGAAGGGGTAAACAACACATCCTTATTCACTTTTTTCATACCATTCATGATGTTATAGACTTCTATCATATTCCCCCTTAGTTGTCTCTTTTCTAAGATGGGAACAACACAAATGATAAAAGGATTAGAAAACTTGACTTAGGTTCAAAATCCTGGGCATATTTAGTCTTTACTATTTTAGTATCTTTCTGGTGAGTTATCAGAGGGAGACCGGTCTATCTAACTTTGATACCTGGTAGGATACCTAGTAGAATACTGGAACAAATTAATAAATAATGGTTTGTAAGCACCTGGAGGATAATAGGGTATAAGGAATAGCCAACATGGATTTGTCATGCACAACTCATGCCAAACCAACATAATTTCCTTCTTTGACAGGCTTACTGGCCTAGAGGATAGCAGGGAGGCTGAAGGGATGATAGATCTTGATTTTAGCAAGGCTTTTGACACAGGCCCAATATGACATTCTCATAAGCAAATGAGGGAAATGTGGGCTAGATGAAATTACTGTGAGGTAGATGCACAACTCAAAGAGAAGTTACTGATTGTTTGCTCTCAGACTGGGAGGGTGTATCCAGAGGGGTCACACTGAGGTCAGACCTGGGACAAGTACTAGTCAATATTTTCATTAATGACTTTGATAATGGGGTGGAGAGTTTGCTCATCAGATTTGCAGTTGAGACCAAACTGTGAGGAGAGGACAGAATTAGGATTCAAAATGCCCTTGACAAATTAGAGAATTGGTCTGAAATCAACAAGTTGGAATACAATAAAGACAAGTGCAAAGTACTGCACTTAGGAGGGAGAAAAACCAAATGTGCAAATAAAAATAGGGAATATTCGTGGTAGTACTGCTGAAAACAGTCTGGGGTTAGAATGGATCACAAATTGAATATAAGCCAACAATTTGATTTGGTTGCAAAAAAGGCTAATATCATTTTGAGGTATATTAACAGGAGTGTCCTATGTAAGACACGGGAGGTAATTGTCCCACTCTACTCAGCACTGGTGAGGTCTCAGCTAGAGTACTGCATTCAGTTCTGGGCACCATTCTTTAGGGAAGATATGGACAAATTGGAGAGTCCAGAGGAGAGCAACACATATTATAAAAGGCTTAAAAAACTTCACCTATGAGGAACTGGGCATGTTTTGTTTTGAGATCATAAGACTGGTGGGGGGGAATGATAATGGTCTTCAAATACTGTTATAAAGAGGATGGTGATCAGTTGTTCTCCATATCTAGTGAAGGTAGGACAGGAAGAAATGGGTTTAATCTGTAGCAAGGGAGATTTAGGTTAGATGTTAAGAAAAGCTTTCTAACTATTAGGGCAGCTCAGCTTTGCTTCCAAGAGAGGTGGGATTCCTGTCATTGGAGGTTTTCAAGAACAGATTGGACAAACACCTGTCAGGGATGGTCTAGATTTACTTGGTCCTGCCGCAGACCAGGGTGTCCCTTCCAGCCCTACATTTCTATTATTCTAGACATGTCTGATCTTGGTCTGAATGTAACACATTTTTATAAAAATTCTGTTATAACCAAACCAAAATGAATGCAGCAAACCCAGGGAATTTTATGCAACACTACTCTCTGAGCATCAGTAATGTCAGTGTCTGTCAAGTCATTTACCTATCTTAGAGTTTTATACAGCTGCCCATCATTGTATTATCTGGGCATCTTCCAAATAAAATCTATAGGAATGGCAATATCTGTAGTAGGTTTCATGACGTCTCTGTCACCCTCCTTTTTTGTGGTCAAAACTCTGCTTGGAGTACAGGGGTGTTTTGACATTTTACATTTTTAGTTTACTTTTTAAAAATTGATTTTGTTTTGATTTTTATTTGGGGTGAGATGGCAGGGGATTTAGGAGGCAGGAGGTGACTGAGAATACTTTGTTCCCAGATGTCACATGCTTTGACGTGGGCTTAGTGATCTGCACTGTCCCTGAGGAGTGCAGCCATGTTGGTGTTTCATATATCAAATCCATATATCAAAATATCTCCATACCTTTAGTGGAATGTTTACATGGATTTCTTACATTCAGTGGAACACATTTAATTTCAGCATGAACTTTGTCTATGTTCTGGAATAAAAAATGTGCTTTATACCCATTTAGTATAGAAATGACAATGCAGCGGCTTTGAAAATTAATTAGCTCTGAGTGATACTTGGTAATCTTGAAGAGATTTCCCAGTGGGCAAAGAATCTTAAAGTGAAAATTATGACAGAGTAGGGAAGTTTATTACTGTTTTTGCTTTTAAGCTTTGTTGTTCAGTGATGGAGAAAAGCTAGTCTCCTAACCCAAGAAAGGTCCAAACCAAACCCCTTGAGTCTAGATACCACCAAATCTTTTTTGCAGGGTGGGGACAGAATGTGGGGAAGTAAGGTTTGGCATCTGGATCAAATTTCATGATTGGCCTCTATTATTTTAATGGACTTAGCCAAAACCTTGAATCCAAACGCCCTCAAATGTTGGGAGCCTGGAAATCTGGATCTGAGTTTTGCAAGTCGGGCTCATCTTTTTCTTAACACTTGAAAAGTTCTGGCACTTGCTATCCAGCTCCTTTAGGATTTATCTGACAAGATATCAAAAGGTCAAAAGTTTCTTCTGCATAGATTTATAATGTTTTTGAGGAAACTTAAACTTGTGTCTAGCCTGTTATATGCCTGCTGAGTGAATTGAGTTAGTCAAGTCCATTTATTTTCAGTATTTGTATTTTACTATCAACTTCTTGGTTCTCAGGCCTTCATGTGCAGATTGTATAGATTAGAATGACTTCATCTATATTTTTTTTCATTTGTATGCTTTCTCATCATGTTCTTCTCTTTGCCATGTATTTCCCCTGATTCGATAAATGAAAGATTATCAGAAAGATTGTTTTCATTAACAGAAGCGCTTTATATTACAGTATATTCTACAGCTAGTTTTACTGTCCTTTGCTATTTTAGTCTTGCTCATAGCAAATGCTGTTTTGGGTTACTGTCTGGTATCTTTGAAGTATTTCTGCAGACTGTTTTTCATTCCATTATTGTTCTGAATTTTCAGAAACCGGACAAGCCAAAGAGGAAGTTGTTGCGGTTTCAGCTAAGAAAGGTAAATGTAGTTTGGAGAAAACAAGCATGCTTAAAAATTCATTTGGTCCTTATCATAGTAGTTTTGTGACTATATGTTCATTTTCAAATTCATTTAGTACCAGATTCCACTGCTCTTGTTCACAGCGAGTGGTACCTTACAATCCTGCTAAATGAGTAAAGCACATAAGCACAGGGCTGGCCTTACCATGAGGCAAACTGAGGCAGCCGCCTCAGGTGGCAGACTGTGGGGGGCGCCATAGGACCCAGAGTGTAGAAAATTGTGTCTGCTGCTGGTGCATATGTATTCTCTCTGCTCTAGATGCACAGAGATGGTGGAGTGCTGTGCTGGAGGAAGAAGGGCACAAGAGACATAACAGGCAGGCAGGAGAAAAGGTGAGAGGGAATAACAGAAAGCAGCAGGAGCTGCAGGGAGAGAGAGGAGGAGGATCCTTTTATGTACCTCTCTAGCACCCCCAGGAGCCTGGACTGATTAACACCAGCTTCTCAGGGAGCTTCCTGTTTCCTGCTGCTTCCCCGAACCCACTTGAGGAGAACAGGCAGTCAACTGAAGTAGTAGGAGCCAGTTAGGCCCTTAAGATGCTGATATCTTCCCTCACACAGGCCCTGCTACCAGCCTGCTTATTTATCCCCCTCAATTGAGTGCTGAGAGCCACTGTAGCTGGCACAGAACAGCAGTTATGAGTGGAAGAAGAAAATGCCCTTTTGGGGCAGCATTCAGAAAAAGAAAGCAAGCAAAGGAAGCTTTTCTATCTAAGCAGGAAGGAGCTCTCCTGAGACACATAGACACAAATGTTCACGCTGACCCTTCTGGCCCTAGTGAGGATGTGCGTATTGAGGAGATGCCTGATCTTCCAGTTAGTCAGAGTGCAGGTGACCTGGCAGCTACTGCACCATCCATATCTCCATCTCAAATGGATGTAACCATGCACATTCCTGAAGAAAAGTGTATATCAGAGAAGAGCGTGGTGGAGGCACAAGAAACAGCTGCTGCCGAGTTTAGTTCCTTAAGTCTAGATGATCCAGGACTGTGGACCCACTTGAGCAGTAGCCTGAGGGACTTCCTTGTACTGCATGGGCCACAGCAAGTGAAAAACTTCCTGTTCCCCAAAGACCATGAAAATAGAAGTTTCCATCCAACACATTACTGGCGTGAAATCCCCAGTGGTGACAAAGTGGAGAGGCCATGGCTTATGTACTCAAAAACCCAGAATGCTGCCTACTGTTTTTGTTGCAAACTCTTCCAGTCTAGTGTTCCAGCCACATTGGGTTCTACAGGAACAAAGGACTGGAAAAATCTGGCTAGAAATCTGGCTAGAAATGCCATGAGAAGGCAGCAAATTACCAGAGAGCATTCTATAGGTGGAAAGAGCTTGAGATGAGAGTAAGGTTAAAGGCCACCATAGACGATCAGCCTCGAGAGAAGATTACATCAGAGTCTCTTTACTGGCAAAATGTTCTGAAAAAGCTCATTGCCATTGTGAGAATGCTTGCTATCCAGAACCTAGCACTGTGTGGCACTTCAGATCAGCTGTATGTGCCAAACAATGGAAACTTCCTTCAAATTGTGGAGCTGATGGCTGAGTTTGATGCTGTACTCCAGGAGCGTCTAAGAAAAGTCACCACCCAAGAAACGTACACACACCACTACTTTGGAAAAACAATTCAAAATGAGATCATACAGTTACTGGCAACAAAAGTCAAACAGAGGATTGTGGCAGATCTGAAGTCAGCAAGATATTACTCTGTCATTCTGGACTGCACACCTGACATCAGCCATATGGAACAAATGACTTTAATGGTGCGTTTTGTAACAACAACAGAACCTAGTGAAAATGTCCCTGCAATGGTGACTGTCAGAGAGCATTTTCTAGAATTTATTGACATTGATGATACTGCAGGAGCTGGTATGACAAATGTGCTTCTTAAAAAGCTGGAAGATATACAGGAATTGTGATAGCTGACATGAGAGGTCACTATGATAATGGTGCCAACATGAGAGGAAAAGAGCAGAGGAGTGCAGACACGGATCTGAGAGTTAAATCCTTGAGCTTTTTTTGTGCCATGCAGTTCTCATTCATTGAACTTGGTGGTCAGTGATGCAGCATCAGCTTCTAGTGAGGCTGCTGAATTTTTTAGTGTAATTCAAAGCATCTATGTATTTTTCTCTGCATCAACTCATTGATGGCAAATTTTGAAGCAACATCTGGGAACATCCTCTCTGACACTGAAACCACTGAGTGCCACGCGATGGGAAGGTCGAGTGGAGGTGACAAAGCCTATCAAACACCAAACTGGGAAGATAGATGATGCCATAGTTGCCATTATGGAGGATAATGCTTTGACAGGAACTGTTCATGGGAGAACAGTGGCAGAGGGAAATGGAATCACCAGAAACATACATCACTGCAAATTTCTGTGTGGCATACTGTTGTGGCATGACATACTGTTTGAAATAAATGTTGTAAGCAAGAGACTCCAAGGTGTTGACCTTGATATATCTGGAGCAATGGAACAACTGGACAAAGCAAAGTCATACCTACAGTCTTACCGGTCAGATGAGGGATTTCAAAACATTCTGAAGAGTGCACAGAAGTTGGCAGAGGAACTTCACAGTGAAGCTATTTTCCCACCCATTCAAGAATACAAGAGTCACCGAAGAAGGCGACATTTTGATTACGGGGCACGGGATAATCCCATAAGAGATCCCAAACAACAATTCAAAGTTGAATTCTTTAACCAGGTGCTAGATTGTGCAATGCAGTCAGTTGAAAAATGTTTCATGCAGCTCAAGGAACACAGCAGTATATTTGAGATGCTGTATGATATTCCAGAACTCCTCACTATACCTGAAGAAGACCTACACCAGCAATGCAGGGCTCTAGAGACAGTGTTGACACATGTTGACGCGCGCGATATTGATGCGAGTGATTTAGGTGATGACCTGAAAGCCCTTTTAAGATACATTTCAGCAGGATCAACTCCAAAGGCTGTTCTGGAATATATGTGCACAAGTAAGATGACCACCCTCTTTCCAAATGCTTTTGTTGCTCTGCGCATACTTCTAACACTTCCTATAACAGTTGCCAGTGGAGAACGCAGCTTCTCCAAGCTGAAGTTAATAAAAACACATCTACGCTCCACAATGGCACAGGAGAGCCTGGTCGGCCTTGCAGCCATCTCAATAGAGCATGGGCTGGCCCAGACTGTGGACCTTCAGGAAGCAGTTCAAATCTTTGCAACCAAGAAGGCATGGAAAGCACCACTTTGATTATTCAAACAGATGAAAATGCCAGTGTTTACTATGCAGACAAGAAAAGTTACATTTTCTGTTCAGGCATTTGAAAGTTAAGTGTTACTTAAAATTTTTGAACAAGGCATTTTAAGTTGTTAGTTCTCCTTTATTGGGGTAGGTAGCAGAGCAGTAGAACAGGAAGAAGGCAGAATTGAGACTTTTCAAAGTTTTAGCCCAAGCGAGGGAGCATGGGGGCGTCATTTGAGCTCCCTGCCTCAGGTGCCAAAATGTTGTGGGATGGGCCTGCATAAGCATGTGCTTCATGTTTGCTAAGTGCTTAAGTTCCATAGAAGTCAATGTTACTCCTCACATTCTTAGGCCTGGCCTACACTTAGAATTTAAATCAACATAGCTATTGTGCTCACAGGTGTGAAAAGTCTACAACCTGCACTGTAGCTTTGCTGATCTAACCTCCAGTGTAGATGCTGCTCGGATGATGGAAGAATGCTTCTGTTGCCCTAGCGACCATCGCTCAAGGGAAGTGGTTTTCTTACATTAACAGGAAAAAAACCTTTCTGATGCTGTAGGATGAATCTACACTACACCTGTGCCAGCATAGCTACAATGCCGTAGTTATGAATGATAGTCTCTGTAGTGTATACAAGGCCTTAAAGTTGAGCATTTGCTGGCATGTTTTGGTGAAGCGGGGTCAGAGTCCTCAGCATGTTTCTGGATCAAGACCCTTGTAAATAGCCCCATTGATTTCAACAGGGACTACTCAGTGTGAGTAAATATGGCAGACTGTAGCCATTAGTATTTACATTAATTTTAAAAGCGAAATCCTTGAAAGTATTTTTTTCTGCAATGGGCTGTAGCATAAAGTTTTATACTGAATGTTTTCTTGTGCCAGGTTGAAAAAAACCAAATGAAAAGGATGCTGCTAACAACAAAAACACTATCAATACAAAGAAATAAATTTATTTCCCTATGTTTAGGGCCCTACCAAATTCACTGCCATGAAAAACGTGCCACGGACCGTGAAATCTGGTCTCCCACCATGAAATATGGTCTTTTGTGTGCTTTTACCCTATAGTATACAGATTTCAGGGGGGAGACCAGTGTTTCTCAAATTGGGGGTCCTGATCCAAAGGGGAGTTGCAGGGGGATCACGGCATTGCCACCCTTACTTCTTTGCTGACTTCAGAGCGGGGCAGCCGGAGAGTGGTGGCTGTTGGACAGGCGCCCAGCTCTCGGACAGCACCCTGCCAGCAGCAGTGCCGAAGTAAGGGTGGCAATACCATACCATGCCGGGCGCCCAGCTCTGAAGGCAGCGCCGCAACCAACAGCAGCGCAGAAGTAATGGTAGCCATACCGCAACCCCCCACTACAATAGCCTTGTGACCCCCCCACAACTCCTTTTTGGGTCAGGACCCCTACAATTACAACACCCTGAAATTTCAAATTTAAACAGCTGAAATCATGAAATTTATGATTTTTAAAATTCTATGACCATGAAATTGACCAAAATGGATTGTGAATTTGGTAGGACCCTACCTATGTTAGCAAAAATGCCTTAGATTGTTGAAAGTAAAATAATTTTCTGAACACAGTTTACCTCTTGCAGTTTATCCTTTGTTTACTTTTTGCATTTCTCTCAACTTGTTCAATGAAATTCAGTTAAGACATTTTCCCTTTCAGTTTCTTAGTGCCACAGATTTTGTGTTTCAAACACTGCAGGAGATTTCATTTGGCCTAAGGATTTGTAAGAACTGCATTTTACAGATGTTAAATGTTGGACCAGATTTAAACTGGCACTACACTTTATCACTAAACAAATTTTTCATCCCTAAATAACAAGAACTTATACATTCTATTAAATACACTTATTCCCAAATATGTCATGTTAAATTTCAGAAAACATGAAGGCCTCTATTTGGGCATGTGCCAGGAGGGATTGTAACCTTCTTGTGTGGGTGTGGCCCCACTTCCTGGCCATCCACCTGTTAGCTGATTTGCTAAATAATCGCAGGGACCAAATAATCTCTATCTATCACACCATTCCTGCAAGGGAATTAAATACGTATTTCAATGATATAGTCCCACTGATGTCCGTAGGACTATTCACATACTTAAAGTGAAACATGTGCTTAGGCCCTGATTCAGCAAGCCACATATCTTAGGGTTTTGTACGGGCACTCATAATTAGTATGGAGTATAGGGACTGCTACTGGGGGAGGCCCTTGCATGACTAGGCAAAGCAGAGCCTCTGGTGTGGCTCTCTGTGCAGTCGCGCCAGGCTCATCACAACCTGGCCTGAGGTTTCTTTCAAGACAAAGAAGGAAATGTTGTATTATTCGTTTTTGAAAGAAATGAAGTATCCCCTTTCACTTTACTCCTTTTCTTTATAAGTTAGGTCAAAAATGTGTTACCAGTTTATTGTGAGGAAGAGAGGTTCTCTTGTGGTCACAAGACTTAGAAATCATTTCCTTCAAAGAAATCTGTAGACATTTAATTACTTGAGAAAGGCTTTGTGTGTGGGGCAGCACTTCTGACTGGAAGTCTTCCTTAAACCTTATCTTTGTTTTGCAGCAGTACCTGTAAAGAAGGAAGAAAAAACAGTGAAGGCAATGGAGCAAGGTAAAGAGAAACTTGAAATATTTTGACATTATCTGCTTTAGAAAGACAATGGTTCAGGGGGAAAACCAGACAGCTTCATGGCAATAACCTTTAAATTAATTACTCTATCAGTCTCTGCCATTGATCTGCTCAGTTTGCCAGAGAAGAGAGAATTTCAGATAGGATTCTGGCTCAGTCTCTCGCTTATGTAATACAAAACACATTCAGACGCTTCAAGTGACTAAACCATTCTGGCGTCTTAATATTTCACCTGTCCCATAGGAGATTTCCTGTCCTGCAGGGTGACTTTCATTCAGCAACATGGGGTCCCCATTTAAAAATAAGAGAGACAATCATGTGGTAGGGCAAGTGGAGTGTCAAGCATCTGTGGACCAGATCCTCAGTTGGGATCAATGAACGTAGCTCCATTGAAATCAACAGAGCTGTGCCAGCTTACACCACTGAGGATCTAGCGCTATGTCTCGACGAAGATCTGGAGATTGTATTGCATCCTAAGAAAAACTGGAAGGCTGACGAACAGAAGAGGCCTGTCTTAGGCTACGTCTACAAGTGGAGCTGGGGGTGTGATTCCCAGCTCACATAGACATACTTGTAGTAGCTCTCATTGAGCTAGTATGCTAAAATTAGTGGTGTAGCCAAGGTAGCCTGGGCAACGCAAGCAGCAGCATGGGTTAGCCACCCTGAGTATGTACCTGCATGAGGTCTAGGCGGTTTGTACTGGAGGTGGCTAGCCTATGTTGCCACCTGCTTCTGCCCTGCTACCCTGGCTACACTAGTATTTTTAGTGTGTTAGCTTGATGAGAACTATTGTGAGTACATCTGTGCAAGCTGGGAATCACACCCCCTGCTCCAACAGTAGATGTAGCCTTACACTCATGTAAAAACCCATTGAGTACAGTTCTGGTCTTTTTTTGAAAAACTTCAGTAAAAGGGCTTTGCACTGGATGCTAGGAGATATCGTTTTACCTCTCACCCTAGAGATGAGCCAAAGACCACTTGAGTAGTCTGGCTGAGGCCTGCTGCAGGCCTCCTATGGTGGACTATGATGTAGTAGCTCTAGCAGCTCACTCACTGCACCATCCCGCACATGCATCTAAAAGTGAGCTGTGACATCACTTGTGATATTAGTTGTCGGATTCCAGTGTTCAGTAAGAAAAGGAAGGGAAGAATATCCATCCTACTGTAATGCTAGTTCAGTATTGCCAACCCCAAACATTCAGGAATTGAGGCCCCAAAATCATGAGATGGGTTAAAAATCATGAGATTTTTTGTTAAAAAAAATCATCATTTGAGGTTCTATTTATTTGCCTTTGGTTTTTGAGCCTTAAGGGTTTGCTTAGGTCATATATTCAATCTTTTCTCCACAAACACGAGGGCTAAAAATACAGTTTTAATTTTAAGATTCTCACCTACTCGTGTGATTCTAGGGGCTGGGGCTTTAAGAGCAACACAAAATACTGGGAGTCATAATAAAATCACGAGTTAGCAGCACTGCTAATTTAACAACTCTAACAAGAATTCTAGTGTTTCAAAATAAAATGTTCAGGTATTAAAACTGTTTTGCCTTTGATGTTAAATCACTAGTAGATAGAGCTGGGCAAAATAGTGGTAGGAAAAATATTATTGATAATATTTACCTGTTTTCATGTTAGTGGAAATGTAGAGATTGGTGCAACCTTTGCAAAATGTTTAAAGGAGAGCAGGAAGAGCAGGGTGGTTGGAGAGCTTCAGGGATCAAGCAGAGCTTTAACTCCATCCCCCTATTCAGTGGCCAAAAGTAGCTGAGCAAGTGAGGAGCAGGGGAGAGGGGCAGGATATTAAGTTATTAGTAGAGGCTAGCAGTGAATTACTACTTACCTTACTTCCTCTTTGCTCTTGGTCTGTCTGCACTTTGAGCTGGAGGGGTAACTTCCAGCTTGAGTACATATGTGCATTTTAGTTTTGATCGAGCTAGCATACTGAAAATTGAAGTGTAGCGAGCACGGCAGGACAGGCTAGCCATCCCAAATAAAATCCTGCTCAGGACCCTAGGTATGTTCTTGGGCAGCTAGCTCATCTGCCAGGGCTACGTTTCTATTTTTAGCAGGCTAGCTAGATTAGAGCTAGTGTGTGTACATCTACTCAAGCTGGAAATTACTCCTTCAGCTTGATGTGTAGAAGTACCCCAAGTCACAATACTCCCCGGATTACTGGACACTGCTACAAAGGTGGCTAATTAGTAGAAAATTGTACAGGTTGTTTTGATATTTTTTGTGTGTGCAGGGTGGTTACATGTCTGCTACAAATTGGACTGAGTCCATGAACTTATTTCACATATGCTGTCAAGCAACCATAAAATGGTAATGACTTTCAATCTAATCCTGAGCTGTTAATTTCTCTTATTTGTTGACTAAAGACATTTTTATGGGTTTCTTCTAGTACAACCCATTTTTATTGAATTAAATTTTTGCTTCTACAAGAAACAAAGGTTATTCTAAAGAGGTTTTTTGTTTTTGTTTTTGTTTAGATAAACCAAAACCGAAAGAAACAAGTAAGCTCTATCATACATTTTCCCTATAACTGACTCAGTACCACCTTAAGCTCTACAGATGAAAAGTAGTATATGAGAGTCAAGTATTATTAATTATTATTATTATGGGAGGGGTGGATGGATGAATGGTTGATTAGATAGAATAGAATCAAGTAAACAGAGGTATTCATATGGAAATGCTAAGCAATTCTTTTCTATTTTAGCGCAGAGGATTTGGGTCTCTTTACTGTTTACTCTCTACTTCTCTTGGCCATGAGGAGATTTCTCACCCCTTTGTAATACTGCTGTGCCAAACCTAGATTACAAAAATTTATTATTTTATGGACCAAATTCTTCTCTCTGATTGTCACTGAGACTCCGTTAGCTTCAGTGTATCAGCTGCGTATTCTGATGTCAGTAGATGTTTAATTCTGAGAACCAGTGCAGAATAAATAACAGAGGCCTTGGTGTGAATTAGTGGTGCTGTCTGCATACCAGACTATAATTTTGCCATAATTATAATATAGTATTTCAATGGCAACTATAGGATAGATCTCAGACTGCTCATCTAGTCACAATATGTCCTATATCTATTTATAATTTAAGCTAGTATTTCCTAGCTTTCTTCTAATTCGTGAGTGACTTCTGTATCAGATCCAGCACCTTCCCAAAAGTTAAGCTTTTCCTGGAGATGGCATTAATCTCAGCTGCATTTTCTGAATGGCTTTCTGGTTTATTGGATAACTTGGAACGTAAGAACTAGTCAGTAACGATTCAGGCTTTGAGTTCACAAGTGTTTGATCTCTTGAAATCAAATCATTGGTGTGACATCTTTTGGAATAATGCAATAACGGTGCTGTTAGTAATGGAGATGCACATTGCCTGAGTTCTTATAAGCAGGCTTCTGAACTTAATGGGTTTAGCAGTGTGTGATGCTGGCTGGCTTATTTTGCTAATATAATTAAATTTATTGTCATTGCTGGAATTGATCACAAAAGCTGCATTCAAATCACATAAGGGGTCTTGACATAAGCATTCAGCAGTAAGGACACTGATTCGGAAGACAGAAACTCCATCTTTTGCCCACCCATTTGGTGCTTTGGGGTGTTGCAGGATGTGGCATGGTATATAGGACTGCCGTTGAGTGACTCCTACAATATAGAGGTACAAAGATGTAGTTAATAATTTTCAATCTTAGCTCTACATTTCATTGATGGTAACATTTATATTAGACTCAGTATTAAATATTCATATATTTAGTATTTGACTTTTTGATAGTAATATTAGATAGGCAACACTATGTTTCACAACGTTGGCATTGAATTATTTCTTTTCTATGCTTGGAGCATCAGATGGCTGAAACAGCGACTGCAGAGTTTGACATTTGAAAAACAGAAGAGAGACAGACAATTTGTATATTTAAAGGATGAAATAAAGACCTATCCCAATAAAATGATTTTTTCCCAACCCTTGTTCAGCAAACTTTCTCCTGACCTTTTCTTTTGTAAATGTAACTATTTGAAAGAAAGAGGCTCTTTCTCTATATGATCATGAATACATTGAAGTAATTTATTCTACAGATTATAGTTTCACTATAACTATAACTCTGGGGCACATGACTTACGAGGAGAGGCTGAGGGAACTGGGGTTATTTAGTCTGTAGAAGAGAAGAGTGAGAGGGGATTTGATAGCAGTATTAGAATCATAGAATCATAGAATATCAGGGTTGGAAGGGACCTCAGGAGGTCATCTAGTCCAAAGCAGGACTGATCCCCAATTAAATCATCCCAGCCAGGGCTTTGTCAAGCCTGACCTTCAAAACATCTAAGGAAGGAGATTCCACCACCTCCCTAGGTAACGCATTCCACTGTTTCACCACCCTCCTAGTGAAAAACTTTTTCCTAATATCCAACCTAAACCTCCCCCACTGCAACTTGAGACCATTACTCCTTGTTCTGTCACCTGCTACCACTGAGAACAGTCTAGAGCCATCCTCTTTGGAACCCCCTTTCAGGTACTTGAAAGCAGCGATCAAATCCCACCTCATTCTTCTCTTCCACATATTAAACAATCCCAGTTCCCTCATCCTCTCCTCATAACTCATGTGTTCCAGTCCCCTAATAATTTTTGTTGCCCTCCACTGGACTCTTTCCAATTTTTCCACATCCTCCTTGTAGTGTGGGGCCCAAAACTGGACACAGTACTCCAGATGAGGCCTCACCAATGTCGAATAGAGGGGAACGATCACATCCCTCGATCTGCTGGCAATGCCCCTACGTATACAGCCCAAAATGCCATTGGCCTTCTTGGCAACAAGGGCACACTGTTGACTCATATCCAGCTTCTTGTCCACTGTAACCCCTAGGTCCTTTTCTGCAGAACTGCTGCCAAGCCATTCGGTCCCTAGTCTGTAGCGGTGCATGGGATTCTTCCGTCCTAAGTGCAGGACTCTGCACTTGTCCTTATTGAACCTCATCAGATTTCTTTTGGCCCAATCCTCTAATTTGTCTAGGTCCCTCTGTATCCTATCCCTACCCTCCAGCGTATCTACCTCTCCTCCCAGTTTAGTGTCATCTGCAAACTTGCTGAGGGTGCAATCCACACCATCCTCCAGATCATTTATGAAGATATTGAACAAAACCGGCCCCAGGACCGACCCTTGGGGCACTCCACTTGATACCGGCTGCCAACTAGACATGGAGCCATTGATCACTACCCGTTGAGCCCGACAATCTAGCCAGCTTTCTATCCACCTTATAGTCCATTCATCCAGCCCGTACTTCTTTAACATGCAGGCAAGAATACTGTGGGAGACAGTGTCAAAACTATTCAGCTACCTGAAGGGGGGTTCCTAAAGAGGATGGAACTCAGCTGTTCTCAGTGGTGGCAGATGACAGAACAAGAAGCAATGGTCTCAAGTGCAGTGGGGGAGGTCTAGGTTGGATATTAGGAAACACTGTTTCACTAGGAGGGTGGTGAAGCACTGGAATAGGTTACCTGGGGGTGGGGGTGGAATCTCCATCCTTAGAGGTTTTTAAGGCCCGGCTTGACAAAGCTCTGGCTAGGATGATTTAGTTGGTATTGGTCCTGCTTTGAGCAGAGGATTGGACTAGATGACCTCCTGAGGTCTCTTACAACCCTACTATTCTCTGATTCTAAAACCAGAAATGAGGTTTTATCAGCTTTTGGTCAACTTTGCAATAAGCAAAGTCTCATTATAACTGAATTCCCTATATGCACATTTACAGCTACTAGACTTGTCCTACAAAGAGCACGGTACTAAAACAGAAACAAAAAGCTTCATCGTTGCACTGATAAATCACTAAACATTGGAGATATGCCACATTTTAGAAAACTATAATGAGAACAAGTGAAGTGTGATTTCAGTCTGCCAGTAAAAGTCACTGAGGTTATTCATGCCTTTCAGCAAACTTTGGGAAATTTCAGACCTGCACTCCTATTCCCAGCACAACTTTGCTCCCTCCATAGACCCAGGCCTGTTATTTTCTGTAGGGAAAGCTAGGCTGTCTTCTGCCACGGTGCTCTCCAGCATCTTCAAGCACTGGAACTCTTGGCCCACTCCTAGCTCCTTAGAGGAAAGCCAAATGACCTGATCTTTCTCACACTTTCCTAGGAGGGCTGGGAAGGGTGGCAGAGAGCAATGTAGGCCTGCTTTTCCTAAATATTTTGTCTTCTGTCAGTGGTCTACCTCCCACCACCACTATTTGTCTGCAAATTGTTATTTAATTATATAGTAACAAGGAGCCCACAGTCATGGATCGGGATCCCATTAGTCTAGGTGTTGTACAAACCACATAACAAAAAAGTCATAGAATCATAGACGTGTAGTGTTGTCAGGGACCTCAGGAAGTCATAAATTCCATCTCCCTGCACTGAGGTAGGACCAAATAAACATAGACCAGGTGTTTGTCCCACCTGTTTTTAAGCCTCCAATAATGGGGACTCCACAACTTCCCTTGGAAGCTTATTCCAGAATTTAGCTACCATTATAGTTAGAAAGTTTTTCCTAATATCTAATCTAAATCTCCCTTGCTGCAGGTTAAGCCCTGTCACAGGGCACCTTTGTTACTACCCAGTGAACCGCACTGCCTGGCCAGTTCGGATGGTTTCACAATCACAAACACACACTGGGCTGGTTATTTTTCACCAAGGTGTGTGTGTGTGTGTTTATTCTCCTCTTATGTTGTAATACCATGCAATATAGGCTTACAGCAAGGGTAGGCTTTCCTGCAGCCCTCACTCCCCAGCCAAGACTCATCTCCAGAGCCATCTCCTGAACTTCCCTTGCTTCCTGTTTCCTCCCTTTTTATTCTCCCCTGTTACCTTATTAGCCCAATGATTGTCACCCCGCTGCTCACAATCCCCCACCAGAAAGTGTATAATTGTCCTCAGGTGGGCCTGCAGCCTTCCTCAGGCTGCAGCATTGTCAGTGATCAGGGTGCTGCTGATAGCACTCTTTCATGGGTGTATTACTTCATGGCCTATTTTCAGTAGATATGGAGAACAAGTGACGCCATCCTCTAATAACAGTCCTCAACTGTTATTTGAACTCTGTTATCAGATCCCCACTTAGTCTTCTTTTCTCAAGACTAAACATGCCCAGTTTTTAAACCTTTCCTCATAGATCAGGTTTTCTAAACCTTTCATCATTTTTGGACTCTCTCCAGTTTGTCCGCATCCTGCCTAAAGTTTGGCACCCAGAATTGGGCACAGTACTCCATCTGAGGCCTGACCAGTGCCAAGCAGAGTGGGACAATTAGCTCCCATGTCTTATATATGTCACTTCAATTAATGCATGCCAGGCTGTTATTAGCCTATTTCACAGCTGCATCACATTGTTGACTCCAGTTCAATTTGTGATCCATTCAAACCCCCATATCCTTTTCAGCAGTACTACCACCTAGCCTGTTACTCTCTATTTTGTAGTTGTACATTTGATTTTTCCTTGCTAAGTCAAGTACTTTGCGCTTTTCTTTATTGATTTCTTCTGGCTGATTTGAGACCAATTATCTGATTTGTCAAGTTTTTTTTTTATTTCTACTCCTGTCTTCCAAAGTGCTTGCAGCCCCTCCCAACTTGGTGTCATTTTCAAATTTCATAAGCATGCTCTCTACTCCATTATCCAAGTCACAAATGAAAATATTGAATAATACAGGGCCCAAGACTGAACCGTGAAGAACCCCACCAGATATGCCATTGCAATGTGACGGAGACCCATTGATAACTATTATTTGAGTACCATCTTTCAACAAGCTGTGCACCCGCCTTACAGTAATTCCATCTAGAATGTGTTTCCTTAATTTGCTTATGAGAATGTCATGAGGGCCTCTGTGAAAAGCCTTACTATAATCAAGATATATCATATCTACTGCTTCCTCTCTATCCAGTAGGCCAATAAACCTGACAGAGAAGGAAATTAGGTTGATTTGGCATGATTTGTTCTTGACAAATCCATGCTGGCTATTCCTTATGACCCTATTATCCTCTAGATGCTTACAAATCGTTTAATAATTCTTCCAGTATCTTTCCAGGTATCAAAGTTAAGCTGACTGGTCTTTAATTCCCTGGATCCTCTTTGTTCCCCTTTTTAAAGAAAGGTACTATGTTTGCCCTTCTCCAGTTTTCTGGAACTTCACTGATACTCCAGGTGTTCTCAAAGATAATTACTAATGGTTCTGAGTTTGCTTCAGCTAGTTCCTTAAGTACCCTAGGATGAATTTCATCAGCCCCTGCCCACTTGAATACAACTAACGTCTAAATATTCTCCAACCTGTTCTTTCCCTATTTTGGCTTGCATTCCTTCCCCACTGTTGTTAATATTACTTGCATTGAGTATCTGATCACAATTAACCTTTTTAGTGAAGACTGAAGCAAAATAAGCATTAAACATCTCTGCTTTCTTGTTGTCATCAGTTATTACCGCTCCTTCCCCACTAAATAGAGGGCTTATATTCCTTCATCTTTCTCTAGTTTACTATGTTTTTAAAGAACCTCTTTTTATTGACTTTTATGTTCATTGCTAGGGTAACTCATTTTATCCCTTAACCTTTCTGATTTTGTTCCTACATGGTTGTGCTATTCTTTTTTGTTCTTCTCCTTATCAATTTGTCCATGTTTCCACCTTTAGTAGGATTCTTTTTTGATCGTTAGTCCTTCTCTTGTTTCTGCTGGCCATGTAATGCACTTTCACTAAGGGGTTGAGGCACCTCAAAGCATTAAATTAGTACTAGGAGCAGAGGTATCTTTCCTGACCTGTTAAAAAAGAATGGAGGAGGGTGGACAGACTATCTGTTCCCAAGAAGATACTGGGAGGATTCAAAAGTATCCAGCCTATTTTGCTGACCCTTTGAAAAACGAAGATGGTGAAAGTGGGTCACCAAAACATTATCTGAAGAGATGAGAGTTGGAAATAGGTCAGTTTGCTCCCTTCAGATGGCAACTAAGATTAAAAGAGTATCCTGGACCTGTGGGAGGTTGCTTATTTAAACTTTAGTAAATCTTGCAAGTTTCATAACGAAATCAAAACATACACTGTGACCTGAAACAGGCAGGTTTCACACAACTCTTCTAATCAGTTCATCTCTTGCCATTTGTGCCATTGTATAGCTAGAGTCTCATACTGTCTAACTGGTTCATTATCTGATAAGATTCAGTCTCTGCATTTCACAAACCAGGCTTTTGCTTGTGACTGTCACTGTATCTGTGCTAAATATTTGTTTACAGAACCTGTAAAAGAGAAAGAAGTGAAACCTCCAGCTGCAACAAAGGATAAAGGTAATATAGCAGCATAAAATACTATAATTGCCAGAGGTTTTGATTTTTTTTAAAATCCCCACTATATATGGATGTCTTTATTTGTAACACAACATAGTTTTGGATTGGTGAGGAAAATAAATTTTCAGAATTTAAGAAATATTCAGACTAAGTATTACTGCCTGAATTATATGTGAAGAACAAAGCTGAGGCAATGCAAAATGTTTACAGTGAAACTCAGAATTATAGTCTCAGAATCAAGAAGCATTTGATAAGGTTTGCAAAGGATTTCAGAAAAAATGTGACAAGTTTTAAGTGATTTTTTTCTCACATTGTAATTACATAAAATTTGTTGTTTTATTTTGTAAGCATATTAAATCTGGTCAAAATCAGTGTTTTTGACTGCATTTTGAAATGGTTTTGGGGACTGTTTCAAACAATCAGTTGTCTTATCAAGCATTGTCACTGAGTTATCAGATTTTAGCCTTTAACCCTTTGGTTTGGTAATTAAACGCTACATATTTTTACAGAGCATGTCAAAGAAAAGGAAGTAAAGCATCCTGCAGCTTTAAAAGGTAAAGGTAATTATACATAATGTAATAGGATGTTTGTTGGTTTAAAATTATCATAACTAACTTTATTATAATTATAACTGAATCTAGGAGGGGCTTTCCTCTATCTTTAGAAATAATCTGAATGTTAAAATTGTCAGAATCTTGTTTACCATATATGCCATGAAAGGAGAGTCAAACAGTGTTATCTAACTAGTGTGTGGAAGCCACAGAACTATTAATATACAAATGCTTGTTCATTATGAAAACTATCTTCATCAGTGATTAGGATCTGTAACTTCTTCAAGATAAAGAATTGTTAGCCTCTTTTAGAGGCAGTTGGAAAGTTCTGAATTGAACTGCTTGTATAAACCTGTAGATGTAACATGAATAAAGTAAAATATTAGCATATGAAATGGTATGAAAGTGTGATAGATAGTGACATGCCTTCAGGGCTTTGTAAAGGCTGAGGTTAAAAGCTCACTGCTTCAACCATTCAACCACCTGAGTCTTTAGAAGTGCAAGTCTGTCTGACTATTTCTTTCTCATGTTAGTTTAAAATTTCTTATGGCATTTTTTGCAAGAATAGATGGTTAACTCAACTAAAATTTCCCTTGAGTCACTGTTTTTCAGCATGGCATGCCCCCTTCATCCACCTTATTGCTACCCTCCACTCCAGAGTTACTTGCATTTCAAGGGTGAAACAATATGTGTATTTACATAGTTTAAAAAGTGCTTTATGTTCCTCAGGATAAGAAGTACCACTTCATATGCAAATATAAAAATATCCTATATTAGATTACAGTAACTATTTTGTATTATTTCAAATAGGAGTAACTGAGGAATTTAGTTTATGTTCTCTGTGTAGAATAACACCACATGTAAATTAGTGAACTGTAGAGAAAGAGACAGCAATTGAATTGCTAGATATATACTCAAGCCCTGGTAATCATGCTGATTTACCATTTCTTTATGATAAGGGCCCCTATCCCACAAACACATTCACACATGAATAGTCCCTCTCTTCAAGTGATTGTCCATGTGAATTCCACTTTTAGTGTGCATGCATGGTGCATCCCATTGGACGAGATTAGAGTCTTTCAGCAAGCACTGTCCATTGGGGCCACACTTGCTCCCTGGATCCCTCATTCCCTCCCATCCAAGGGCATAAAGGGCACAGCAGGTCCAATTGTCCTTCAGTTTCTTCTCCTCATCCCTAACAGCAAGACAGAAATCTGCTTCACTGTGCATTTTTCTCTTAGACTTGTAAATATATTAGATCATATAATTAATGTAGGGTTTTTTTCATGTCCATTGACATTAGATGTGTGTTTGTGTGTGTGTGTGTATGTTTAGGGAATTGTCAGCTACTGGGATTTAGCTGCTGTGCCTGAAACAAACTCCCCAGCATTTAAAACTTGCCCCTGTTGTGATGCAGCTATTTTGTCTAATGATGAGAGATACCTTTTTTGCCTTGGAGATAGATGCTGTGTCAGGGACATGACTATCTGTTGCTCCTTTCTTCAAAAGGCCATGTTATACTCGCAGACTAGGGATGGTTTTAAAACTGGGGTTTTATTAACCTTAATATCCAAAAAACCAAATGCATGCAGCGTGCACAAGTCGCATACCCACTCAGTCTCACTGGAGCACAGCAACCCTTCAGGGACAACATTTTGCTTCCCCACTGTATTCTCTTTTGCCTGTTCAGTGCTGTCAGTTGTTGGTTGCACATGTGTTCTTGCTGTGTGTGTTGCACCAGCTCTGAATCAGAGCTTATATGTGTGGGATGCAGTCAGTAGGTGCATTCAATAGGATCAGTAACTGTTCTTCCAGTCAGTCAGGCCGCACTCCTTTTTGAAGTTTAAGTATGTGTGTAAATGTTTGCGGGATCAGCGCCTAAGTGTTTTATTTTTTTATTACATAAATAAACAAGTAAAAGAAATACAAGGTAAAATTGTGAAAAACCCCTCTCAATTAAGAGGTAAACATCCATTTTATATAAGTACTAGCTCGTATATAAGTTTAAACAAAATGAACCAAAAATATCCCTGTGCTTTCCATCCAACCAGTCTTTGATGGGACAGTGAAAAGTTTGCTGAATCTCTTTTGGAAAGAAAAAGGCAGACGCTATGTAGGTATTTGGCATGCTAATGAAAATCAACTTAAGAGAAAGCAAAGGAGAGAACTGATACAGCTTTTATCAACTCAGCATTTGAAGGCCATGATTTCAAAAAAGAAACTACTGCACAAATTCAGGTTTCAATCATATGTAGCAAAATGGCCGGCTTGAGGGACTTCAGGCCCAGTACAAATCTCTGTTATGGAGCTTGTGAGCTCCATGTTGGTGTTCTTGGAATAAAGGCATTGATTTTAGTTTTGGATGAGGTATTTAAACATTTTTGTGATCAATACACTCCTGCAAGAAAAGAGGGATCCTGGTATCTAATTCAGACTCTTTGGGGCAACAGGGTGAGTTTTGGGCTAACCAGAGAAAGACGAAGATTCTTTGAATCAAAACTCTTGCTATGAAACTGAGTCAGTATGTGTGAACATTTTCCTTATTACTGCCACCGATAGAAAGGCAGGAAAGAGTGAGGAGGCACATTGACTGAGACCAGCTATAGCATGAGGCGTTTTTTTGTTGAAGGTGGAGGAATTTCAGGTGTGGATAGTCCGCCAGGAGGAATGTAACAGTGGCTCCCTGTCGAGTTAAAAGGCTGAATCAAATGTCCCTGACCCTTATGGGCAGGTCCACTTCTAGTTTAATAAATTCCAATTAAGGACAATACTAAAGGAACTTACTTTCTTCTACGGAAGAAATATGTTCCTATTAGGGGCAGAATCTGAGACTTATTTAAAAATGTAACACTAAATCTTCAATTGTCTGCTGCAATAAGAAAGTCCCTTCAACAATTTCAGGTTGGTTTCATTTTGATTTGTTGGATTAGTCTGAGGCCAAAGAAACTTAGGAGGCGTACTTTCCTGTGCATATATTTTATAGTTATCTAGTTATGCGATCTATTTATTTCTATGTTTCTACACAAGGAAAAAAGTCAGTAGTTTGTATCCCTTTCACAGTACTTACACTACATGTTATTTAAAGAAACAGATGTGTATTGTTTGCTGCTCTTTGGTCCTTTATCTCACTTGCTAGGCATTGTGTGTAATTCGTTTGAAGTTAAAAAAATCCTGTTTGTCGCATTCAGTGGAGTGTTTTCTCTGGTAGCCCGTATTTTCCTTTAAAAATGGAAACTTAGGGTATGTAAATGTAAATGTCCTCTGGTGCCTAATAAAAAGAATCAGACAGCGAGGACTTTTTCAGACTATATGTCCTATTTCTTTTCTTCTCCTGTTTTAATGCTAGAGTATGATTATTTGTATAACAACAAGATCTTTGTTCTGATGAATTTATCTACTCCTGCTGCTTGTTCCTATCCTAAAATCATAGGGTCACAGCTTCTCATTTGTAATTAATCTCTGCTTGATAGAGGACCAGTGTGGGGCAGAGAGGGGAAAGGTGGCTTTAAGCTATTTTTATGTTCCCCTGATCCTGGGGCCATCATGGACCAGGTCAGTCCCTGACACAAGTTAGAGCAGCCTGAAGGTTGACATCATTTAGACCATTTGATGATATAAAATCACTGCTCCCTGTGGCTGATGGAAAGAGAGGGGAGCTCTTGGGGCCGTGTGTCTCTAAAGCCCTGGCTCATGAAGAGTGGGGACAGGTACACCTTGGATAGCCCCCTGGTGCTGCTGTTACTTGTTGCTTCTGCTGCTTAGTCCCTAATTGCTAGAGAATGCTGGGACCTTCTTCAAGGGCCATTCCGCCTAGGAAATTTCATGGAGCTCCCCTGCAGCAGGGAGGGATGGACTGTTGGGCTGTGTGTCCCCACTTCACATTGGGAGAAGGATTATCTAGCACCCTCCCTCTAACCTCTGGTGCTGCTGATAGTGTCTGCTAAGTCTCCCGGATTAGATGCGTTCAGGTAATTTAAGGCTCTGTCCCCACTGGAAATGAATTTGTATTAGCAAAGCCCATGTCTTAAGTCAGGTTGAGTATAGTGATGGATTAAGACAGATCCTTGGGATCTAGTCCTGGAAGTCTGTTGAGTGTCCTGCAGCTGTTGAGTTGAGTGTTGGAAACTAGTTTTAAATCTCTTCTGTTGGCTTAACACAGTGGATTTAGCTAACATTGGTTTATCCAGAGCCGACAGTAATCTTTGCAAGGAGATGTAGTTCTGCTAAGCATTTAAGTGCCATATCAGCTCAGAAGGATTATGACTGACTCTAATTCGCATTCCTACAAATGGTAACATTCTTTCACTCCAACCAAGTGACATTCAAAAAGGTCCAAAATTTTTCCTCCCTTTGAAAACATCATTTCCTATTTAATCCCTGCAAATGCTCACGGACCTGTATACTTCAGAGGCCAACAGATTAGCACCAGTAGGAAATGGTTATTAATAAGATGTGTGCCATATAATATTATTTATACAATGTAATAAGTGTGCTCAGTACTCTTACTGAGACAAAATACATATTCCCCGCCTAAGGTATTGAATTGAAGGGCCTGACTGAAAGCCAACTTAGAGTAAATGGAAAGATTCCTGTTAACCTCCAACAGGCTTTGGCTGAGGCCCTAAGAATCTGATCTTACATTCAGATCCACTTACATGGATCTCTGCATCCATGCAAAGTACCATTTACTTCAGTAGGTCTCTGCTTGGGGACAGCAGTCTGTGCTAATGAATCGTATTAAAGAATCAGGGATTTAATTTGACATAACGTGAGAGGTGATTGCAAACAAAATGCCATAAGGTGTAAAGAGAGAACAAAGATTATATTGGTTTAGCTTTTACCATGTGTTACTTGCTAGTTCTTAATTTTTTAAAAATGCATCATGTGTGCATCTATTATTTTTAGTCACTAAAACTGAAATCCACTGTATTTTCCTATAGAGCATGTAAAACAAAAAGCTGTGAAGACGCCAGAAGTTCCAAAGGACAAAGGTAAGGGCACAAATTAAATATAAATTCATAGATTTAATAACTAAATATCTGAATAGCTATGCAATATTGGAAAAGAGTCTCAAATGGAGTTACGTGGGTATTATTCATAATCTCTCATGAGATCTAAATTCACTACTTTCTAACACTCAGGTTATCTTAAATGCTCACATACAAGATATACTGTAGATTCAGTGTCAAATAACAAAATTAAATGCCCAAACACATTACTCCTACCAACAGGGTCATCAAAACTGAAATTAAAAGGCATAGCTGGTCAAAAATTGGAATCTGCATGCTGTGTGAAATTCTGATAATTCAAAATTTGTTTAGTCTTAAATTGGGATGGAAAAGTTGAAATATCAAAATTTCTCACAGCATGTAAAGTTCTGAAAAAATTTGAATCTCCTCATCTGAGGTGAGTGGCCTAACCACTGGGCTGAAAGTGACAAGGAGGGTAGCACTATCACTTCCTCCTCTGGTCATGTTGTCAAACTAGCCCAACAAATCTACATGTTTCAGTAATGTCAAAACAAACAGTTTAGTTTCAACATTCCCAAAACACTTCAATTTTTTGATTTTGGTCAAAACTATTTGGTCAGTATGAAGTTGAGAATAGTTTCGGGTTGATAGAAATGGCTTTTTTGGATGAATAAACTATTTGTTGAAAAAAAATTGCCCAGCTCTAGTTCCATATCTTTTGTCAGCCCCAGATAAAAAGAACCTCTCCTTAGCCTTCTTTGGCATCTTCTGGCTTTTAATTCTAACACTGGAACTGTAGCAGTGTGTGCTCATTTTGTATTTCAGTTCAGTGGAAAAATCCATTGCTGTTGCCAACCGATGTATAAAATTACTTTCCTCTTCATAAATCATTATTATTCATTTTCTATTTGAGAGACAACCTAACAATTTCTCTGAATACAAAAGAACTAATGGCATATTATAGGTTTGTTACTTTACTTATCAAACTAAGTCTAAAAGGTTCCGTTAATTATGTCTTTGTATTGTCCTGTTTACTTCCATGTTATTAAAGCCACTTGATTATCACATCTGTCTTCTTTTCTCTTTCCATATCAAAATATATGACTCACTTCCTTCTCATGTGTCATCTTTTTTCTCTAACCTGACTTCTGATAATTGTTAAATGTTTCGTTCCAGAGCCTGTTAAAAGAAAAGAAGTGAAGCCTCCAGCAGCCTTAAAGGAAAAGGGTAATGGCTCCTAGTCACATGTAAAAATGACCTATTCCCTTATTAAATATACAGTTGTTCACACTAACAAGTGCATTGTTGCCTCAGTGCACACAATTCCTTTTAACCTTAAATTACAGATCTTCTGCGAAAAGTTACAAAAACGGCACCTTCTTATTTGTTAGCCCTTTGTGTTTCTGAAGTCACATGTGATTAAGAAATAAAAATAAGGTTTTACTATTTTTGACTCTTGTCTGATCTGCAGAGTTAGTGCACCTACTGGAGAGAGAGCTGATGTCTGCTGCTTCTTATGCATCACTCACTAGCAGAATTGTTAACTAAATTCCAGTTACTGGCTAAATTCATTGACACCTGTGCAAGCCCATGGAAGACAATGGGGGAGCTCAGGTGTACTAAGGGCATAGTTTATCCTATAGAATCTTTTCATGGTTAAAATGGTCTGCTAGGAAAGAGCATAGTTTGCCTTTCAGACCCCAGACTGAACCCCTTGCTGAACTAAACTGAGTTTTGGATTCTTAACAAAACCCAATGCTAATCAACCCTTGTCTAGTTTGGTATTTTTTGTGAAACTGTTGCACAGCTCTAGATACTGTATAAAGGCATGATAATATAATTACCTCCCGGCTTCAATTTTTGCTGATAATTTTTTCAGAGCCTACAAAAGAAAAAGAAGTGAAGCCTTCAGTTCTTGTCAAAGAAAGAGGTAAAAATAGAATAATATGTAATAGAAAAATAGAAGTTCTAAATGACTAAGAGTCCATATTTAGAGATGGGATTTTCTAAAGCACCTGGAGAATTTGGTGCCCAACTCATTCTGGGCTTTTCAAAATCTCACCCTAGATTCTTAATTAATCACATGCTTCTGGAAATTATACTTAGTTGGTCCTAAAGTGATTGCCGTATAACCTGCAGTCTACTTTAAAGGGTAGAAATAATAATCATGGAGTACTAGATGGTAGCGATAGAAAAGATCCACGAAATCATCTTAGTTCGAGTTTTGTTCCGTTTAAATGTCCCGGGCAATGAAGCTTCCACGGCTTACCCTCTGAGATTATTCCACAGTAAAAGATCTTGTTTACAACAGACTTTTTCCTTTAAAATTCTTACTGGCAAACATGGGGGGCGGGGGAAGAATCTTAAAGAAGGCCTAATAGTCTACTCTTGGTTTTTTTTTCTCTTCCCACCTGTTCCCTTTACTACATCATGTAATGTGCATGTTTAGATACTCCCTTTATTTCCTTTTCCCACTATTTTCTGTGCCTCCTTACCTGTGATTGGAGATCCTACACTACTCTATGCCTTGATCCCCTTTTAATCATATTTCCACCAGTGCAGCTTCTCCTTCAAACCCCTCTGAAAAAATCCTCCTTCCACAAACCCTCTAAACCCTAGTGTTTCCCTTTAAAGAACAGTGTCACATAGCCTTTAAAAAAGCTACTATGAGCTTTTGATACATGAAACATCAACGAAAGCTACTGCATGAAATTATTGCTGTACCTGGTCCTCCATTCCTTCTCTTCCCATAATGTATACAAAATTGTCACTTTTTAAGGGGCCACAAGAAAACAAGCCATGAAGATTCCAGTTGTTGTCAAAGAAAAAGGTAAAAATTATTTGTCAAGTTATGCCATAACTGAGGCCCTGATCCTGAAATCAGATCCCACTCCCTTTGTGCAGACACAAGAGCCCCAGCCCTCAAAGGTTTTTAGGTTCCTATCTCCCACTGAAATCAATGGAAGTTAAGCACCTAAATATGGATGCTTTATGGATCTGGGCCACGGACCCTTAAAATTGTGTGCTCTTTGGTACAAGGATGCTGTTTCTTATCTGTCTATTAAGTGACATGCACTTTCATGGGGTACCTACTAATAAGATATAGATCTCACAACCAGAAGGTTGTTATTGCTCATCATTTCCCCTTTCTTAATTTTACCCCATGTTCCTAGTTGCATTTGCCATTTCATATCACTTACCCAATATAAGCACCATACCTTTGCCATGTACTGTGCCTTATATATAATGATCAGGATTTACCTTCAAATAAAGAGTACTTAAGGTACACACATCCTCTCAATAAAAAGATAAATAAAAGGGATTTTGTAGGCAGTGATAATAGGAATTATAACTAATTGAGAGCTCTCAAGTTTATGTATTCATATTAAACTAGTTCAGGCAAGAATTAGATTTATATTTAGACACTAGGTGCATGTTGATTTTGACAGAGGATGTGGAAAAAGCTAATGTACTCAATGCTTTTTTTGCCTCTGTCTTCATGAACAAGGTCAGCTCCCAGACTACTGCACTGGGCAGCACAGCATGGGGAGGAGGTGACCAGCTCTCTGTGGAGAAAGAAGTGGTTAGGGACTATTTAGAAAAGCTGGATGAGCACAAGTCCATGGGGCCGGATGCGCTGCATCCGAGAGTGCTAACGGAGATGGTGGACGTGATTGCAGAGCCATTGGCCATTATTTTTGAAAACTCATGGTGATCCGGGGAAGTCCCGGACGACTGGAAAAAGGCTAATGTAGTGCCCATCTTTAAAAAAGGGAAGAAGGAGGATCCTGGGAACTACAGGCCAGTCAGCCTCACCTCAGTCCCTGGAAAATCATGGAGCAGGTCCTCAAGGAATCAATTCTGAAGCACTTAGAGGAGAGGAAAGTGATCAGGAACAGTCAGCATGGATTCACCAAGGGGAAGTCATGCCTGACTAATCTAATTGCCTTCTATGATGAGATAACTGGCTCTGTGGATGAAGGGAAAGCGGTGGACGTGTTGTTCCTTGACTTTAGCAAAGCTTTTGACATGGTCTCCCACAGTATTCTTGCCAGCAAGTTAAAGAAGTATGGGCTGGATGAATGGACTATAAGGTGGATAGAAAGTTGGCTAGATTGTCGGGCTCAATGGGTAGTGATCAATGGCTCCATGTCTAGTTGGCAGCCGGTATCAAGTGGAGTGCCCCAAGGGTCGGTCCTGGGGCCGGTTTTGTTCAATATCTTCATAAATGATCTGGAGGATGGTGTGGATTGTACCCTCAGCAAGTTTGCAGATGACACTAAACTGGGAGGAGAGGTAGATACGTTGGAGGGTAGGGATAGGATACAGAGGGCCCTAGACAAATTAGAGGATTGGGCCAAAAGAAATCTGATGAGGTTCAACAAGGACAAGTGCAGAGTCCTGCACTTAGGACGGAAGAATCCCATGCACCGCTACAGACTAGGGACCGAATGGCTTGGCAGCAGTTCGGCAGAAAAGGACCTAGGGGTTACAGTGGATGAGAAGCTGGATATGAGTCAACAGTGTGCCCTTGTTGCCAAGAAGGCCAATGGCATTTTGGGCTGTATACGTAGGGGCATTGCCAGCAGATCGAGGGACGTGATCGTTCCCCTCTATTCAACATTGGTGAGGCCTCATCTGGAGTACTGTGTCCAGTTTTGGGCCCCACACTACAAGGAGGATGTGGAAAAATTGGAAAACGTCCAGCGGAGGGCAACAAAAATGATTAGGGGACTGGAACACATGAGTTATGAGGAGAGGCTGAGGGAACTGGGATTGTTTAGTCTGCGGAAGAGAAGAATGACGGGGGATTTGATAGCTGCTTTCAACTACCTGAAAGGGGGTTCCAAAGAGGATGACTCTAGACTGTTCTCAGTGGTAGCTGATGACAGAACAAGGAGTAATGGTCTCAAGTTGCAGTGGGGGAGGTTTAGGCTGGATATTAGGAAAAAGTTTTTCACTAGGAGGGTGGTGAAACAGTGGAATGCGTTACCTAGGGAGGTGGTGGAATCTCCTTCCTTAGATATTTTTAAGGTCAGGCTTGGCAAAGCCCTGGCTGGGATGATTTAGTTGGGGATTGGTCCTGCTTTGAGCAGGGGGTTGGACTAGATGACCTCCTGAGGTCCCTTCTAACCCTGATATTCTGTGATTCTATGATTAAACATCACTTATTAAAAAAATCAGTATCTCAGATTAAATGGGTAAATACTTTAAGAGCAGATAATAAGTAATAGCTTAGCAATGCAATAACAGTCAACTGAAACAAAGATACAGAGGTCATTCTTTGAAACTGCCAATTGCCTTAATGCTGCTTCAGAAAACTAAATAGCATTCCCTGCTAATTGCTGAGTACTCTCTAGGGGATACTGCAAATTATGAGGTAATGTTTTCTCTGGCAAAGTTTATGAAAGGCAAGATATGTACATTTTTAAGGGCAATCATTCTACATAATATATGTAGGTAATACTTAGAATAATAGGAGAGCAAGCTATTACTCCACACACTGATTCTGATGTCATTCAAAAACAACATGAAAGTTAGGTGATGTGTAGGGCCCTATCAAATTCACAGTCTATTTTGGTCAATTTCACGATCATAGGATTTTAAAAATTGCAAATTTAATGATTTCAGCTATTTAAATATGAAATTTAACTGTGTTGTACTTGTAGTGGTCCTGACCCAATAAGGGGTTTGCGGGGGGCGGGGGGAGTTTGCAAGGTTATTATAGGAGGGTTTCAGTACTGCTACCATTACTTCTGCGCTGCTGCTGGCAGCGGTGCTCCCTTCAGAGCTGGGCAGCTGGAGAGCAGCGGCTGCTGGTTGGACGCCCAGCTCTGAAGGCAGAGACACCACCAGCAGCAGCGCAGAAATAAGGGTGGCATGATATGGTATTGCCACCCTTACTTCTGGGCTGCTGTTGGTAGGGCACCACCTTCAGAGCTGGGCGCCCAGCCAACAGGTGCTCCTCTGCGGCCGCTCAACTCTGAAGGCAGCGCAGAAGTAAGGGTGGCAATACTGTACCCTCCCAAAATAACCTTCCAACCCCCTTGCAACTCCCTTTTGGCTCAGGATTCCCAATTTGAGAAACACTAATCTCCCCCATGAAATCTGTATAGTACAGTGTAAAAGCATACAAAAGACCAGATTTCACAGGGGGAGACCAGATTTCATGGTCCGTGATGCATTTTTCATGGCAGTGAATTTGGTAGGGCCCTAGTGATGTGTAATGACAAAAGGCACCAGGGCTTAAATAATCTCAAACTATTTTACACAGAATTAAAACCTAGCAAAGAGAAATGGTCTTGAATTATCATCCCCCAGATACATGACAAGAAAAGAACAAAGGGGGATGTTCTTCATTGCATCAGTCCATTGGTCTGCTCTTGGCAGAAGTGAGTTAGAATTAAAAATGTATTGTTTTTTAAAAAAGGCAAGTCTGATGTAGCATATTGTGCCGAAGATATTTGAACTGTTACTTTTCTGCTTCTGCTCTTGTAAGGCTGTGAATGCTGTGGGAATCCATTATATGGATCTAGCAGCATTTGACATGTCCCGAATGTTTGCCTTCAAGTGATCAGCCCTCCATAAATACTTCAGGTCTGATCTTTGGATATTTATTTGTTTTTTTCTATGTAATAAATAATAAAGGAAATGCCTATACAAGAGCTGTAGGTGTCCTGACAATTAATCTAACATCATAAAACATCCCAAAGATTCAAGTAGGAATAAACTACCTCCATTTCATCAGCTAGCAGTGAATCACTTACAAAACAAAGCTCCTTCAACCCACCCATGGCCTAATTTGGCCTATTTCAAAGTCAGACTAAGGGGCATTTGAATACTCCAGGCCCCACTGACTTTCCCTGGGGTTGCTTATGTTCATCACCTTTGAAAATCAGATCCATGGCATGCTACACAGTTCACAGAAGCCAGAGTATTTGTCAGACTATTATACGCATAGGATAAAATCTTGGCCCCATTGAAGTCAATGGAATTTTTGCTAGAATTTCACCCATAATGTATATCATTGGAAAGTATCAGTTATGTCTTCAATGAACCCTCACAGAACATAGATCTAGTTACTACCTGTTACACAGGAGGTCAGACTACATGATCACAGTCATCCCTTCTGGCCTTGGAATCTCTGTTTTTTTTCCTCCCTGCAGTAGATAGGTGAAAGAGGAAATATTTTTGTTAAATCAAAGCCAAATTTTGCAATCAGTCAAGAGTCATGAATATGAGACTTACAGTATGGTGGATGCAAAATCTGAAAATGAAGGAAACACCTTATTCAAAACACCTGTTCAGTGTGCAATGGCAAGCAACATTGAAAACAAAATGTTACCAGAATAGGACAGAAAATATTGCTGAAAATGTTACATATTATTAAAATATCATAGTATAAGTATCCCCTTGATTAATATGTTCAGTTCTGATCACCATATATCCTAAAAGAAGATATAGCAGATGTAAAAGGGCACAAAGGTGGTCAACTAATGATCAGAGGCATGTAAAGACTGCCATGTGAAAGTGTAAGATTGTTTAAAGAGAAGACAAGGAAGAGGAGAAATGAGAAACATGAAATCAGTGGTAAAGTAGAAATAAATTGGGTGCTGTTACTAACCTTTCCTTTAACACAAGAACAAGAGAACACCTATAATTAAATTGAAAGGCAGCTTATGAAACTGATTATTTATGTATTACATGAAAAGTATTATTTTTAATCTCTGAAACTCCTCTTCCACAAGAGATAAGGGTTAAGATCTTAGTAGGATTAAAAAAAAAAAAAAGCGTTAAATACATTTATGTCAATGAGCACATTTATAGTTATATTAGAAAAAATGAAAGAACGGAAGATACAAATCCTCATGCTTCAGGACACAACGCAACCACTAACTGCCTTCGGCAAGGCCTAAGCTAGAAAAGATTTGTCAAGGTAGCTGTACCGGTATTGCTGAGCCGCCAAACCATCCTAGTACAGATGCAGTTTATACTGGCAAGAGTACGCTTTTGGTGGTATAGCTTATACCAATTCCCTGAGTGAAATAAGCTATGCTGGCAAGAATATGGATGCTGGTATAACTGCTTCTACATTAGGGCTTTTGCCCATGTGAAAAATAGTCATCAAAGTAATCACATACTCTACCAGACATTAGTGTACCAACAAATGTTTCTTAGTATAGAACTGGCCAAAGAAGAGGGAGAAACTTCCTCTATGGGAAGGTTAATCTGTGATTGCAAATTATGGGCTTTCTTGCACCATCCTTGGAAGTCTCTGCTACTGGTCACTGTTAGATATGCATGACTAGGTGCACTGCTGGTCTGATCTGGTATGCTAGTGATCATTTGCTTATGCTAATATAATAAATACAGCATTTCCCCTACAGTTATGTGGAAATATTATAATTATCACGAGTAATAATAAGAGCTAGTTGGAAAAGGGAATTATTTCCCACAGAAATTCCTGCTGGAAAAAATCCTCTTGAAATGTGTTGAATGAAAAATTAGAATTTTTTAAGTGAAATAAAAATTTTCATTTTAATTTTGACTTCAAATGCCATTTTTAATCACAAAGTTTGGGATTTAAAGTATTTATGGCTCCTCCCCTTTTTTAAAACTGTCCCTCTTTTTTCTTTCGGAAAAGCAGTAATTAAGCAACAGTAGACTCAATTTCACAAAAAGTAATACTTTCAGCCTTGTTTTTGTCCTCTTTATTATAGGGCAATATGTTACTTGTCTTTTACTGGTTTGCTGGGAGTTATTAGCTGCTTTTGTTATTTTAACAGAAATTTGCTTTGACTTACCCCAACTTAAGTCTTGTTAGTGAATGGTGAATAGTGAATTTGACACAATGTACCAAAAAAGGAATGGCCACATTTCAAGTCTGCCAAACTTGCAACCCAAACATCATCTTTAACAAAAACAAATGACGTGCAATAATATTCTATACACTTGGGCCAGAAAGATTCCCATTTACCATTGCAGAAGCATGCGTGTTTTGGATCATTACTATAGAGTGCTGCACTTTTTTTTTAAAAAAAAAAGCAACTTTAAAGAAAAGTAGGGCAGAGCTGCATATATATAACCCTCTGCTTTGGGGCTAGTCCTTCTGCTGTTGAAGGCAATTGCAAACCTCCCATTTGACTTCATTGGGAACAGGCTCAGGTTGTATATGTTATCCAGTGAAGCAACCCAAACAGATGAGATGAAAAACAGTCACGTTCCACAAAAAGAAAAGGAGTACTTGTGGCACTTTAGAGACTAACAAAGCTTATGCTCAAATAAATTTGTTAGTCTCTAAGGTGCCTCAAATACTCCTTTTCTTTTTGCGGATACAGACTAACACGGCTGCTACTCTGAAACCAGTCATGTTCCAGCCACCCAAGTTTATGAGAAGGTAAATCTTATTCATGATGTCTTTAAAGATTGGGATTCAGTTCAATTGCTTCAGGTTCCTAAAAGTTGCTTCTGTTTTTGCTGTTCTGTGTGACAGCTTCATAAATCATTTTTATCCTCTGGAATTCATATATAAGCAGTGCTTTCAAAAGCAAATGGAACTAACCCAGTGATGCTGAATGGGTATGGCAGGACATTGACATTTTGTCAGAAAAGTGTAACCTCAGTGTGTAAAGTGGCTTTAAGCATCCATGTGCAATGCTGTGCATCATTAGCTCTTTCTTTCTTAACATGAAAAGTGACAGGTAACACAGAACATACAAACAGGGTTTGAGAAAAGTCTTCGTAAGAGAAAATTGTTCCAGTGAGTTTGTGGGCCCATTGCCCTGTGGTAAACCAGGAAGAGAAGTTTCCATTTACTCCTACTGATGTTCTTTCAGTCAGAGTGACAGTATTCAATAAACAGGGAACTCTTTTAATAGACAATGTCATCACAACCAAAGGAACATCATGGTTTGTGTAGCATTATGTCACATTAGATAGAAGATATCTAGTTCAGTGTGTTAAGCACATTAGATGTAAGTGACTTCAATATGCATACCTTTGCTAAATTAAGCTAATGATTGCAATATGGCGGTTGAATTCATATAGCGTATTAAACTGCATTATGTAATCCAGAATAATAAAGCGTTACCAGATATTGCAGTAAGACAGATGTGTAAGGTACATAGATATTGCCACACCAGATCAGACCCTTGGTCCATCAAATCCAGCAGCCTGTCTGACAGCTGCCCATACCAGATGCTTGGCGGAAACAGCAGTTACTTCAGTGCTCAGGTATTAAAGTGATAGAGTCCATAAAAGTACCTAGATAGAGATATATATATTAGAAGGTGTAAAATTCCCATTATTGCAGTCAACATCCAGCTGCGAGAAACTTTGAATATATCTTTAAAGAAAAAGAACAAGATTAGAAAGCATCCCTTTATATAGCTGGAGACTATAATAACCTCGAAAAAGAAAAAAAGGAGCATATTGAATTTTTAAGTTCCAAAAAAGTGTTGGCTCACACAAGTAAAAAAAGAAAGGCAAAGAATATGTGAACTACAAATTGTATGTTAGTACTTTGATCTTCTCTTACTCTCCTCTGCAAAAAAAAAAAAAGGATTAAAAACAAACAAAAACTCATGAAAAAAGAAAAGGAGGACTTGTGGCACCTTAGAGACTAACCAATTAATTTGAGCATAAGCTTTCGTGAGCTACAGCTCACTTCATCGGATGCATTCAGTGGAAAATACAGTGGGGAGATTTATATACATAGAGAACATGAAACAATAGGTGTTATCATACACACTGTAACGAGAGTGATCAGTTAAGGTGAGCTATTACCAGCAGGAGAGCGGGGCGGGGGAGGGAGCCTTTTGTAGTGATAATCAAGGTGGGCCATTTCCAGCAGTTGACAAGAACATCTGAGGAACAGTGGGGGGTGGGAGGGTGGGGATAAACAGGGGGAAATAGTTTTACTTTGTGTAATGACACATCCACTCCCAGTCTCTCTATTCAAGCCTAAGTTAATTGTATCCAGTTTGCAAATTAATTCCAATTCAGCAGTTTCTCTTTGGAGTCTGTTTCTGAAGTTTTTTTGTTGAAGTATTGCCGCTTTTAGGTCTGTAATCGAGTGACCAGAGAGATTGAAGTGTTCTCCAACTGGTTTTTGAATGTTATAATTCTTGACGTCTGATTTGTGTCCATTTATTCTTTTATGTAGAGACTGTCCAGTTTGACCAATGTACTTGGCAGAGGGGCATGATGGCATATATCACATTGGTAGATGTGCAGGTGAATGAGCCTCTGATAGTGTGGCTGATGCGATTAGGCCCTATGATGGTGTCCCCTGAATAGATATGTGGACACAGTTGGCAACGGGCTTTGTTGCAAGGATAGGTTCCTGGGTTAGTGGTTCTGTTGTGTGGTGTGTGGTTGCTGATGAGTATTTGCTTCATGTTGGGGGGCTGTCTGTAAGCAAGGACTGACCTGTTTCCCAAGATCTGTGAGAGTGATGGGTCATCCTTCAGGATAGGTTGTAGATCCTTGATAATGCGTTGGAGAGGTTTTAGTTGGGGGCTGAAGGTGATGGCTAGTGGCGTTCTGTTATTTTCTTTGTTGGGCCTGTCCTGTAGTAGGTGACTTCTGGGTACTCTTCTGGCTCTGCCAATCTGTTTCTTCACTTAAGCAGGTGGGTATAATAGTTGTAAGAATGCTTGATAGAGATCTTGTAGGTGTTTGTCTGAGGGGTTGGAGCAAATGTGGTTGTATCGTAGAGCTTGGCTGTAGACAATGGATCGTGTGGTGTAGTCTGGATGAAAGCTGGAGGCATGTAGGTAGGAATAGTGGTTAGTAGGTTTCCGGTATAGGGTGGTGTTTATGTGACCATCACTTATTAGCACCGTAGTGTCCAGGAAGTGGATCTCTTGTGTGGACTGGTCCAGGCTGAGGTTGATGGTGGGATGGAAATTGTTGAAATCATGGTGGAATTCCTCAAGGGCTTCTTTTCCATGGGTCCAGATGATGAAGATGTCATCAGTGTAGCACAAGTAGAGTAGGGGCATTAGGGGACGAGAGCTGAGGAAGCGTTGTTCTAAGTCAGCCATAAAAATGTTGGCATACTGTGGGGCCCATAGCAGTGCCGCTGATTTGAAGGTATACATTGTCCCCAAATGTGAAATAGTTATGGGTGAGGACAAAGTCACAAAGTTCAGCCATCAGGTTTGCCATGACATTATCGGGGATACTGTTCCTGAGGGCTTGTAGTCCATCTTTGTGTGGAATGTTGGTGTAGAGGGCTTCTACATCCATAGTGGCCGCGGTGGTGTTTCCAGGAAGATCACCGATGGATTGTAGTTTCCTCAGGAAGTCAGTGGTGTCTCGAAGATAGCTGGGAGTGCTGGTAGCATAGGGCCTGAGGAGGGAGTGTACCTAGCCAGACAATCCTGCTGTCAGGGTGCAAATGCCTGAGATGATGGGGCGTCCAGGATTTCCAGGTTTATGGATCTTGGGTAGCAGATAGAATACCCCTGGTCGGGGTTCCAGGGGTGTGTCTGTGCGGATTTGTTCTTGTGCTTTTTCAGGGAGTTTCTTGAGCAAATGCTGTAGTTTCTTTTGGTAACCCTCAATGGGATCAGAGGGTAATGGCTTGTAGAAAGTGGTGTTGGATAGTTGCCTAGCAGCCTCTTGTTCATAATCCAACCTATTCATGATGATGACAGCACCTCCTTTGTCAGCCTTTTTGATTATGATGTCAGAGTTGTTTCTGAGGCTGTGGATGGCATTGTGTTATGCACGGCTGAGGTTATGGGGCAAGTGATGGTGCTTTTCCACAATTTCAGCCCGTGCACGTCGGCAGAAGCACTCTATGTAGAAGTCCAGTCTGTTGTTTCGACCTTCAGGAGGAGTCCACCCAGAATCCTTCTTTTTGTAGTCTTGGTAGGAAGCTCTCTGTGGGTTAGTATGTTGTTCAGAGATTTGTTGGAAATATTCCTTGAGTCGGGGGTGTTGAAAATAGGATTCTAGGTCACCACAGAACTGTATCATGTTTGTGGGGGTGGAGGGGCAGAAGGAGGGGCCCTGAGATAGGACAGATTCTTCTGCTGGGCTAAGAGTATAGTTGGATAGATTAACAATATTGCTGGGTTGAGGGAACCACTATTGTGGCCCCTTGTGTCATGCAGTAGTTTAGATAGTTTAGTGTCCTTTTTCTTTTGTAGAGAAGCAAAATGTGTGGTGTAAATGGCTTGTCTAGTTTTTGTAAAGTCCAGCCACGAGGAAGTTTGTGTATATAAATCTCCCCACTGTATTTTCCACTGAATGCATCCGATGAAGTGAGCTGTAGCTCACGAAAGCTTATGCTCAAATAAATTGGTTAGTCTCTAAGGTGCCACAAGTCCTCCTTTTCTTTTAGCGAATACAGACTAACACGGCTGCTACTCTGAAAAACTCATGTGTTTGTGTGCATATAGTATATGTATACACACACACATGCTTAACTCTTGTTACATAATATGTGTTCCCACATTATTGTTAGGATGGCATAGAACTTAAGTGGTGACACAGTGTAGTAATACTAGAATAGGGAAAAAAGCACTCAGAATGATAAGATGGTGACAGATTCACACTATGTGAGACCTGTGAAGTTTTGGCTTATCAGATAGGAACTTGAGAGAGAGCATTAAAATTCTCTGTAGAACAGGGTAGATACTGTAAAAACATAGTCTAAATATTTGTTTGAGGTGCACAGCTGGAGACTTCATATCTGCACAGGGGAGATGCAAGCATCATGCCTCCAGGAGCTCTGGAGCAAAGGTGCTCATTAGTAGCCCTTGCTAAATCTTTTGAAAAATTGTGGCATGTGGTCCTCCAGCACAGTATTCCAGATGGTGTCCAGTGTGAAGATTGGGGGTTGGCGCCTTGGCCAGGTCTCCACTTTACAGATATGCCACCTCTGAGGTACTGAATGCAGCAAGCGGTGTTAGTGTCACTTGCCAGTGCTTAAGGAGTGCTGACCATGATGGCTGTTTGCTCTGCAGAAGCAATGAAAAGAAAAGTTCCCAGTGACCTCTCCTTCTTCTAAGGCTTGATCTAGAGCTCATTGAAGTCAGTCAGATTCTTTTAGTTGACTTTAATGCCCCTAATATAACCATCAATTTGGGAGCAAAATGTGTTTCCTAAATTGAAGAATTATTGGCACACTTCCATTATTACCTAGATGCTTACAGCTCCAGGGTCACATACTTACCTTAGCTTTGTTATTTGGATCTGCAATGCATTTGTATCAGGTGTTACTGATTATCAATTTAATGCCCATGCAATTATCATTTTTATCATTAGTGTTTTGCAGGTGCACAGGCTCATTTCTTTTCATGTTCTACTCCAGTGTACAAAATTTAGCTCTGTATATCTGGCAGTGGCAGCTGGATCTTTTAAATGATCAGACTAGGACAGTCAGGTTATGTAATGCACCACAATGACTTCCTTAGCCATAAAATGCATTGTCATGGATCAAAAACAGGTTCAGAAACAGAAAGCAAAGAGTAGGAGTAAATGGTCAGTTTTTATCATAGCCAAAGGTTAACTGCAGGATGCTCCTTGGTTCTGTATTAAATCCCATGTTGATAAATATTAATGATCTGAAATGGGCATGAGTAATGATGTAGCAAAATTTGCTGATGAAAGTTATTTAGGTTAGTCAGCAACAGAACAGACTTTGGGGAACTTCAGAGAGATGTAAACAAGCTACATGAATGGGCAACATGATGGCAAATGAAATTCATCCTAATGCACATTGGAGGGAATACGATAGTAATTCCTGGCTCTTACATAGCACTTTTCAGCAGTAGATTTCAAAGTGCTTTCCAAAAGGAGGTCTCATCATCCTTATTTTACAAATAGGGAAGCTGAAGCACCCAGTGGGAAAAGTGACTTGCCCAAGATCACTCAGCAGGCTTGTGGCAGAACTGGGAATAGAACCCAGATCCCTAGTCCTTGGCACTATCCTCTGGGCCATACTACAGCATGCTGTATTAAAATATTCATATACAGGGTTCTAGATTAACTCTATCAATTGAAGAAAGGGACCCATGCATCATTTATAGACAGCTTGGTGAAGACCTCTGCTCAATGTGTAACTGCAGTCAAAAGGCAAACAAAATGCTAGGATGCATAGGGATGGAATGGTGAATACTATAAAGTGTATAACAATGTCTTTGAATAAATCCAATGGTGCAGCCTCATCTGGAATACTGTATGCAGTACTCATCACTGCATCTCATAAAGGACAGTGTTGACCTAAATGGGGTTCAAAGAGAGTGAGAGGAAGGGTAGAAAAACCTTCCTGTGAAGACAGAAAGGAAATGAAATGAACAAGAGGGGGCATGGTAAAAGTATATAAAATAATGAATGATATAGAGAATTGAGACCAGGAACTTCTTCTGTTCTTCATGTCTCATAACATGAGAACAAGGGGATATTCAATGAAAGTAAAAGTTGGGAAATTCAAAACTGATACTTTTTTATGAAACATGTAAGTAAACCTTAGAACTCATTTCTGCAGGAAACCAATAACTTAAAAATATTCACAAAGGGATTGGATACTTATGCAGATATCAAGAATATCCAGAATTTTCATAATTAATTAAAACAAATTTTTGGAAGATTATTAAACTTTATGCTTCACGGCTTAAGCCAATCTCTAAATATTAGAGATCAAGGTGAGATTTATGTTAGAGGTAGAGGTAAATTATCCCACATCTACCTACTGTGGATTTCTTATACTTTCCTCTGAAGTCTCTAGTACTAACAGGATACAGGACTAGATAGACCTTGAATCTGATCCAGTATGAAAATTCCCATGTTCCTAAGAAATACAGGAGGGGATTCCTATGTTTTTTGCTCCTGAGTGGTACCTACTAGACATGCAAGCTTAGATCAGGGAGCCTTGAGAATGGAATGTGTGCTCTTATATAAAGTTTACCTTTTTTTGTATCCAGTCTAAATTAACTGGTTCTGTTTGTATTTCCATCAATGGAGGAATGATAAGCAAGTTGTATGGTTTTGGAAGAGGACTGAATGATTGGTGATCTGCTGGAGATGCTAGGATTGAAAGATTCCTTACCCCATCTCTACTTACTCCTGTGTGATATATATGGGGCTTGCTAGATACAGTTAAACTCAGGATTTTCTTCCTCAAAATAGTCTTATCAAGGAAGAATAAAAACAGGCAACAGCATTTCTGGTAAAGGTTTTGTATTGCCCAATTCATTATTCTGCTTTATTTAATTCCCTCCCCTGCCCTAATTTCATGTCCAGAAAAGACGTATTATCCCACATTTGCTCTCAGAAATTAAGCTGGCTTTTATCCGGTGTAGACCAAATTCCCTAGATAATCCATCCATTTCTCAAAAGATACAAACGCATTGCTCAGCTTCTGGAATTATGGTCTTTGTGCACTCTGTCATTATTCCTTGTCATCATAAGTTTAAGTGGGAGCATTTGGTCAGAGCAACGCTATTGGCAATGGTAAGCAGCATGAGGTCTCTTCTGCCTCATGAGATTTGTAGAGCATTTACAGTACATATCATCAGAGAAAAAAAAGTTGATTCCCTTATATACTGGTCACTGTTAAAATATAGCATTTGCAAACAGATACCATATCTTGGTAGTACAACAGTTTTTCACTCTGTATTTAGACTAGGAAATATCTGTGGTAATTGTGATAACAAACAAGGTTTTTACTATATGATACCCCATCTTTGCGGGGTGGGGGGGAGGGGCGGAGGAGGAAATAAAATCAACAGTAATGGCTATTTTCTGAAAGGCAAGAGCCTGATTTTCAATGCTTCAAAATGTGTGCAGTCAGTTACATTCAAGCAAAGTGAATAGAAACTGGACCACATCCTGCCACCCTCCATAAGGCTACTTTACATTACACCAGCAGCACTAAGCAGCCCTATAACCAGCTTTCCCTGCTACACAAAGATTCTTCTGGTACAGAGGAATACTCAGGTAGCTTATATCTTCTATGTCTGGGATATGTCTGGCTCTAATAATGGTCCCTTGGGACAGAGGGACATTACCTGGTGACATAGCTTAGAGACATAGCTAAGGCTGCACTAAATTGGGCCAAAGGCTGATTGAGCTTTGCATCATCTCCCAGCCACAGATATTGGGAATGGAGTGCAAAAGTGGCATACAGCCAATTTTGTCCCTTCCCCTCTAGCCCTGTCCTGAGTGCTGCTCAGCCAGACTCATGGACCTGGTCTAGTGGGTGTAAAAGATTGTACTCCAATTTTGCATTAGTTTTGCACTGGTGTAAATGCATGCAATGCATTAAATGCATAGCCAGACAGACCCAACTCAGAAGAGTCAGAGATTCAATTCAGAAAAATCCTCCAAACTTCAGATGCTTATCTGAAACTAATTTGAATTTATGCAAACATTTCTCTTCCACCTCAACACATCCATCCCTCCTTCTTCCATCCTTCTCTCTTTCACTTAAATTCAACCATGTTCTCCATGAATTCATTAGCACTTATTTGTATTACAATAGTGCCTAGAGGCCCAAATCAGAATCAGGACCAGAGTCTGCTAGGCTGGTTTTACCCCCAAAGGAATTCTAATCTTAAAACAAAGTAGGTGAGTATAATACACAATAGGAGTGGATATAAGATCACATATGTACAAAGGTCATTGTGCTCACAGATTGAACCAAAGCTCTGAATCGTCTGACTCTCAAAAGCCTTGAACCTGGCGGATACATTTATTTTGACTTGGTAGTGACCTCAGCTTCCAGAACCCTCGCCGCCATTCCACCTCCAAACACAGTGATCACGAGCTAATCCTCCAGCCTGGCCTAGTACCTCCTGTACATTATTAATAACGATGCTGTTTCTCAATTCTTGCCCAGCTTCCCACCCAGTAGCCAATAGATTAACAGGATATTTTTTCAGATATACACACAGTCTGCTCCAGGGTCTTGGCATATCTAATAGTCTAGGGCTGGCTGCTGTCGTCATATATCATACATTATGGGATTTCAGCTGATCAGTGGCATTACAAGATACATCATGCTTCTCTAGCCACCTAAGTCCAGCCCAAAGAGATTTGAAGGTAGCTGCCAGCCTAGCAGAGACATTAATGCCTGCTTGGAAACCCAAAGTAGACTTCAGGATATTAGCACAGGTTGTTGGATGTTGAAGATTGGTTAGAGGGTATTTATCTGCACCGATGTTGAGCTTAAAATAGTATTTTATTTAGTTCACTTGAGTTTTTGGACAGTGGTGTTTGATTTTCCTCTTCCTCCCTTCCTTCTGTGATCTGGTTCACCCATCTGCACTATGGGACAGATTCCCAGCTGTGGTAAATTACCATTGCTCCATTGCCTTCTGTGTAGCTGTGTTGAGGATCTGGTTTTTAGGTTCATGCCTCAAGAGAGTAAACAGTTTCTGGTTAAAAACTGTGGGTAAAATGGATTATAGGTAATGCCAAATATAATGCTCTAAATATATGAACTAATGTCTGTGGAAGAATAACTTCCCCTGAAGATTAAGCTAGTTAGTTTGATGAGATGATCTTACCAGTTTCTTGAGAGAACTTTAATTTAGAGCTGCGTAGAAAATGGTTTTCCATCCTGTAAATCGTTTTGAGATTTTGAAATGTTTTTTCCATCTTGAATCAGGATGAAAAGTCAAAAATCACAAAAATATTTGCAAACCAAAAAATAAAAGGGAGTTGTTATTCTGTGGGAAGGGCTCTCCCTTTTGTTGTTGTTGTTGGCAGGTTTCAATTTCATTCCAATTCAGAATTGGAAAACTTTTAAAATAGCGAATAACATTGCAGGCAGAAAAACCATTTCTTCCCTAATTCTAGTTGTAGGTACGTAGAATTTGCAATGAATATGGGAAATTTACTGAAAACCCTCAGTAGCAAGTTCTAATTAACTTCTGTATACTTTACTCTATCTGTAATATGGGTATAAATAAATAATACCCATTTTACAGAATTGTGTGAGATTTAATGAATTCACTGTAAAGCACTGTTGACATCCTCAGATAAGTCAACTGATAAGTACATACAATTATTACAATAGAGTATGTATTACTATTAATTAACTTACTTGAATCACTGCAGGACTGTCAGTAATAACAGACTTTTTTAGCTGAGAGATGGTATAAAAACTGAGTAACAAAAACAGGACACAAATTGAAAAGGATGAATTTTTGTTTTTGTAATTTTAACTTCTAAAAATCTTTATCAATATTTTTCTTAGAACCTGAAATCAAAAAAGAAGAAAAGCCAGCAAAGCCAGGTAACAGTTCATAGACTTCAATGGGTGAAAGTTGCTCAAGGGAGGGAAAGTCAGAGCAGCGGCAGAAGTACTTACAGCACTTGGTTTTAAGCCATCAGAACACTTGCTGTGATCACACTCTTGAACTTATCACATTCATGGCTAGATCCTGAATTGAAAGACAGGAATAAGGCAATTGCCTTGTGAGGTAGGATGCTAATGCTGTGAGACTTGCCCCTGGTTATGGATCTATCATTTAGAAAGAAATGTTCGGGGAATTTGCTATATAGAATCCCATTTCAAAGAGTTTAATATTTTCCCCTCTTTTTCCACAATTATTTTTCTCTCCCCTGCCATGGTCTCTCCCCACAGAAATAAGAAAATATGCATTTTTTACAGACTATCCTTAAGTCAAATAAAAAACCTTCACATTTCATTTCCTTTTGTAATTTTTATATCCTGTTTCAGTTGATTATTTTCTCTTCTACTCTGTCCTCATATCTTCTCCTTCACTGTGATAATTTTTGCAGCAAGGGCAGATGGAGAAACTCTCAGATAGGTATCTGAACAAGAGCAAGCTGTTTCCACTGACCTACCTTTCACCAGTATGGAGGATCAAGTTGAAGGAGAGGCTTGTCTTCATCTTTTAAATACTCTTTTTGCTTTAGATATTTTTGGACCCCACCATTAAGTCTCTCCTCAGTTTTAGAATGTCAAACAGCTAGGGCAGCTCAGGGAGAAACAGCAGTAGGGAGAGCGGACAGGCTGTTGCTACAACTGCCAGTACTAAACAAAATTTGCAACTGAAGGAAAGGGGAGATGTTACCTCCAACAGGTATCTACCATTGCTTGAAAGAGACCACTTGGCTCTTGTCATACTTTAATTTCAGCTGCTCTGTGATGCATACATGGAGAACATTGTCTTTTAGTGGCAACCTCCCACCTATTACCATCTTTTTGCTTATTCTATCATTCTCCAAAATTTGCCCGAGGCCAAAAATGTGTTTCTCTGACTAGCAATAACATTCTGGGGCATTTGGTAGTTTTGGCTTAAGGATAATTTTTTTCCACAGCTGTAAAAATAATAGATGTGCCTAGCCTGTGATCTAAAATCGAGGGGCTCATTACCTGACATGTATCTGGCTCCCTACACACTTGAGTTCAATTAGGACTATATCATCTTGCATGTATGTCACGTTGCAAACATAAACCATATGTACATGCAGCCTTCTCCAATTATTCCTTATTTCAATACGCACCCTTCGTCTAGGAAAGCAAGAATAATGAGACCTACTGAGAGACCAGTAGTCATAAAAAATGAAGGGGTGAAGATGGAGTGACACTTTCTAATGATGATACATAGTGTGTATAGCATATATCAAATAGGAAGGAATATGAAAGACAGAAAAGAGCAGAATTAGCCAGGTGAAAGCTAAAATAATTCATCTGTGCTTCCAAGTGTGAGTAATACTGACATGGCATTCTGAGGCACAGGTTTTGCACGGGAATGATGTTCTGAGCACTTCAGTTCAAAAAGAAGGGATCTATCTTAGACCTGTGTGACCTGAGCCCTGGAAAATGGACTCCACTTCAGCTGTGCAGTTCACAGTTGCACTTTGACTTATTTCAGTGAAAGAGTTCCTGGATCAGTGAGATGAGCATTTAACCGTGTCAGTTTCTAAAGGGAATGAGGCAATACCTCATTCCGACCCTTCATATGAAAAAGCTTCTTAATTCTCCACTTTGTCCATGTTGCAACTTAAGTCAATGTAATTTACTTTCCTCTGAGGTGTGAACTTCCCACTCCCCCCATGAGCAATGTATGATGGGATAACATGATTTTGGCAATTAATTGATCTTGGGCTATTAGTGGTAAATAGGCCCAGTGGCCTGTGATGGGATGTTAGATGGGGTGGGATCTGAGTTACTACAGAGAATTCTTTCCTGGGTATGTGGCTGGTGAGTCTTCCCCACATGCTCAGAGTTCAGATGATCGCCATATTTGGGGTCGGGAAGGAATTTTCCTCCAACGCAGATTGGCAGAGGCCCTGGGGGTTTCGCCTTCCCCTGCAGCGTGGGGCATGGGTCACTTGCTGGAGGATTCTCTGCACCTTGAAGTCTCTAAACCATATTTGAGGACTTCAATAGCTCAGACATAGGTGAAAGGTTTATTGCAGCAGTCGGTGGGTAAGATTCTGTGGCCTGCGTTGTGCAGGAGGTAAGACGAGATGATCATAATGGTCCCTTCTGACCTTAAAGTCTACGAGTCTATGAGTAACTTACATCAACTTAATGCTGTCTACACCACGCTGTGTTGGTGGGAGATGCTCTCCCATTGACATAGCTTCTGCCTCTCATTAAGGTGGAGTAATTACGTCGACGAGAGAGTGCTCTTCCGTCAGCATAGCGCATCTTCACCAGACTCGCTAAATCAACACCGCTGCATCGATGCAGTAGTGAAGACAAGCCCAACTTTCAAATCTCAGTGCATTGGAAGTTGCAGTTCAGGGGAACTGGGACAGTCCAGTAGATTGGTGATGGGATATAGAGCACTTCATCTTTTGGGCACCTTTCCAAATGCAACTCAAATACAGCAAGTCTTTAGCAACTCACTTCACACAAAAAGAAAAGGAGTACTTGTGGCACCTTAGAGACTAACACATTTATTTGAGCATAAGCTTTCGTGAGCTACAGCTCACTTCATCGGATGAACCTATGCTCAAATAAATGTGTTAGTCTGTAAGGTGCCACAAGTACTCCTTTTCTTTTTGCGGATGCAGACTAACATGGCTGCTACTCTGAAACCTCACTTCACACAGACCACCAATCTCTGTTAGATCGGACTGGAGAAACTTTGACAGAACTATATTTTGTTGGAATATGCAGTTCCATCAGAACTGAAATGCTTCATGAAATTGGGTCAGTCTGGCCAGCAGTTTGTTTTGGAAGAAAACCAAAGAGAAAATATTCCAACAATGTCAAAACGTTCATAATGAAATGTTTTGATTTTTCTTTTTGAAGTGACTTTCTTTAAGTGTTTTAAATTTTGTATTAAATTATATGTATTGTACAAAAATGTGAAGTCCTTTCAAAATAAAAAATCAAAATGTTTCATTCTGAACATATTGAATTATTACTATTACATATTATAATATACAATTTCTTTAAAGAAAATTGATATCCAAACATTGTTTCAAATGATTTGAATTTCAGACAATTTCAAAAATTTCCCTTCATGGAGAATTTCCAAATTTTCAGTTTTCATTCTCATTCGGAACTAAGCCAAATTTTCATTGCTTCACACAACAGGACTTCCAACTTTCACACAGCTCTAATCTCAGTCCATTTTATAGCACCCCCATCACTCATACATTTGTTGACAGTATTCAGGACTGAATAGGAATGGCAGCTGAATCACATTCACAATGTTGTCTTTCCAGGTCTTTGTTAGGGCACGATAGCAGGGCGTTTTAGGAAGTCTTGCATTGACCATCCTTTGTAGGGCAACTAATCAAGATTAGTGGTGCAGACTGATAAATATACATTGGTTAGACACTGGCAAGTACACTACACTATCCCCTCTTATTATGTGGAAAAATCAAGATATTCCACAAACTGAAGAAGACCCAGACTGTAATGGATTTAGGAATGCTTAGCTCCCATGTTGACCAGATAAATTGAAAGGCAGTCTTCCTGTTATTGAAGCACCTGGCCATGACAATATGGGATACAGTATAGTTGAACATGCAGTTTAGTAATATGACTTAAGTCTACATTCTGCATAGTTTACTATATCTGTATTTACCTAACATGCCACACTGCTCTAAAAAGTGATAGATAGGAAGTTGTAGACAGATCTATAGATAATGTATATATTGATTACTTAAGAATCCTTAGTTATCACTTTGAGAGTTGACAGGTTCTTATCCCAAAATCATGCACGGTATTATTCAAATTATTGTGTAGTTGGGAACCCCGATGTGCACAGTTGCAACATTCACACTATAGGAACTCCTCTGTATTTACAAATAGTTTATGAATATATTTAGCACAGTCACAAACACTCCAACTCAGTAAGATAGACAGAGATACTACAGAATGTACATCTGCACATCCATATACCCACACCATTCCTTGCAGAACAACCTGAAATGCTAGCCATTATCTTTCTCATCACCATCATCTTCTCCCTCAGCTTCTGTACCCAATGACTGGAGGATAGCTAATGTGACACCAATTTTTAAAAAGGGCTCCAGAGGTGATCCTGGCAATTACAGGCTGGTAAGCCCGACTTCAGTACCGGGCAAACTGGTTGAAACTATAGTAAAGAACAGAATTGTCAGACACATAGATGAACATAATTTGTTGGGGAAGAGTCAACCTGATTTTTGAATAGGACAATTCAATATATTCATAAATGATCTGGAAAAAAGGGTAAACAGTGAGGTGGCAAAAGTTGCAGATGATACAAAATTCCTCTACATAGTTAAGTACCAGGCAGACTTCAAAGAGCTACAAAAGGATCTCTCAATACTGGGTGATTGGGCAACAAAATGGCAGATGAAATTCAATGTTGATAAATGCCAAGTAATGCACATTGAAAAACATAATCCCAACTATATATATAAAATGATGGGGTCTAAATTAGCTGTTACCACTCAAAAAATAGATCTTGGAGTCACTGTGGATAGATCTCTGAAAATATCCACTCAATGTGGAGCGGCAGTCAAAAAAGTGAACAGAATGTTGGGAATTATTAAGAAAGGGACAGATAATAAGACAGAAAATAAAATATTGTCTCTATATAAATCCATGGTATGCTCACATTTGAATACTGTGTGCAGATGTGGTTGCCCCATCTCAAAAAAGGTATATTGGACTTGGAAAAGGTTCAGAAAAGAGCAACAAAAAATTATTAGGGGTATGGAATGGCTGCCATATGAGGAGAAATTAATAAAATTGGGATTTTTCATCTTGGAAAAGAGATGACTAAGGAGGGATATGATTGAGGTTTATAAAATCATGACTAGTGTGGAGAAAGTAAATAAGGAAGTCCTTACTCCTTCTCATAACACAAGAATTAGGGGTCACCAAATGAAATTAATAGGCAGAAGGTTTAAAACAAACAAAGGGGAATAGTTTTTCACACAACACACAGTCAACCTGTGGAACTCCTTGCCAGAGGATTTTGTGAAGGCCAAGACTATAACAGTATTCAAAAAAGATCTAGATAAATTCATGGAGGATAGGTCCATCAATGGCTATTAGCCAGGATGAAGAGGGATGGTGTAGGGGATTTGCCCCTTTTCTTTATTTGTATTCCTCACCTTATTAATGTTGGAGTGTCTTTCTTCTATAGGTTAGTATCTCAATGATCTCAACTTATTATCATATGCGTTGATTCGTTACCATGGCCCTCTTGTGGTTAGGTAGCTGATGTACCTGTTATATAAGTCAACTCATTGTCATGACATTCTTGTGGTTGGATCACGTACCTGTCATCAGAACTTCCTTTTAAACACTCTATTTTTGGCTCCCCAATACTTGTTTCCATTGGCCGTTTATCTGTCAAAGTTTATCCGTTCAAAAGTCATAGGCCTCAAGCCTTACTCTAACTTGCTGAAGCTAATGTCTTACAGGATACAGGTCTGTAGGTTCCTTGCATTACTGCTGAATATAATGCAAAGCAGAAAATATAATAAAGGCCAGCTAGACCACTGGGCTACAAAGTGGAATACCTAAATCTACTACTGAGACATGTATTACACATGCTCGTGAGAGAAAACGTGTATTCTTTTAATCATCAAGTTAAACTTTCTGGGATTCCTCTCTTAAAATATAGGCAGCATATTATTTTTTTAAATATAAAAAATAAACAACAGGCAATAAACAACAGCCACCAGATGGAACTCATATGGTTACTTGAACTGAAGGTTAGGGTAGTCATTCTAGCTAAGTCAGAGAAAAAGCATAGTAACTCTGTCTGTACTATAAGAGGACATTTTCCGGGAAATCTAGGCTATTGGCAGGGAAATTCCAGTTACCGGAACAGGATTATTTTTGCTTTTGTACAAATCTACTCATGCCAAAAGAGTTATTTCATTTTCTTTCTCAGAAAGTGCAAAAATCAATGCTTTTCCATGCTGAAAGATCAAAACATAGCTGTTTTCAAGAAATGTTGTTCTTGGGAAGCAGTCTAGGCCCTCACACCACACTGACTCAGGCAGTTACCTAGGAATTCACAGAGTTGGGAGAGCCAGCTACCTGGGTTCTGCACCATGTATCCTGTTTGGCCACATGATCTTGACCTTCATTGACTGGTGACCATATATAAACTTCCTGCTTCCTTTCTAGTCTTGTTTGAGTAATAAGCCATTGCCTTCTAGTTGCTACTCAGACCCTGTTTGACCCTGCTTTCCCTGATCCTGCCAGCTACCTCACTGTATGTTTCCCTTGGATTGGATCTTCTGGCTATTGGACTGCTTGCATGAATTCTGATCACTGATTTGGACTGCCCTTTGACCTGCCTAATCCCTGGGCATTACAGTCCAAAAGTTTCTGAGAAAAGCTTTTCACCCGGAAGTGCCAGTTCATTGAAACTGAAACTTTTCTTGCAAAAGGGTTAGTTCTACCAAATTTTCAGAGGGACCTGAGAAACCCAGATTCAAGCTGTCAGAATCCCAGATGGCCAGCTGACTCAGGAACAGATGCAGGCTGGAGCAGCAGTTGGTCAGCATGGAAACAGGCATGGGCTCGAGCTGCAGCAAGAGCAGTCTCTTGGAACTATTAGCAATAGGGGAGAGTTCCCAGCCAGGTAGTGACTGTGAGTAGGGTGGAGAAACTGCTTCCCTTAGGAGCCTAGATACCTGCTGTGGATCACCTGGGTGGGGCCTTGCCTGTGGGTTGGCTGACCCCTGGCAGAATGGGGTGGGGCTTATCACAAGACTTGCAGGTAATTGCCTCTGATGACTCCTCACACTCTCTGGTTTAGGAATGACTGATCAGGCTTAAGCAGGCAAAAGCTCAAAGGTAACTCTGGTTTAGGCAGGTTCTGAGGTAACTCATCTCATTCTGCTCTGTGTGATTCTCCCAGGAGAGTGGCTATTCTGTGGGAGGTCCCTCCCTGGATTTTTTTGTTGACAGGTTTCAATTTCATCCCAGTGCGGAACTGGAAATCTTTCATAATAGCAAAAACAATTTTGCAGGACAGAAAAACCATTTCCTGCCTAGTTCTAGTTGTATATATGTAGAATTTGCAATGAATATGGGAAAATTACTGAATACTCTATAGTCCTCAGTAGTAAGTTCTAATTAATTTTTGTGTACTTTATCTGTAATATGGGTACAAATAAATACCCATTTTACCGAATTGTGAGAGACTTAATGAATTAATAACTGACAAGTACCGTTGATATCCTCAGATAAGTCAATTGTTATGTACATAAAATTATTACAATAGAGTATGTATTACGATTAATTATCTTACTCGAAGTACTACAGGACTGTCAGTTATAACAGACTTTTTTAGCTGAGAGATGGTATAAAAACTGAGTAACAAGAATAGGACACAAATTGAAATGAAGGAATTTTTGTGTTTTGAAATTTTAACTTTTAAAAATCTTTTTATTAATATTTTTCTCAGAACCTGAAGTCAAAAAAGAAGAAAAGCCAGCAAAACCAGGTAATAGTTTATAGACTTCAATGGGTGATACATATAGAATATCTACTCTCATCAGATCCTAAATTAGGGACCAAAGCCAAAATTTTCAGTCCTCTGTGCCTAAAGTTAGGTTCCTAAATCCATATTTAAGCATCTAGGGTGAATGTTCAAAACTGCCTTTGGGACTGAGGAGCACAGGACCCACTTTCAATGGGGCTTATGTTTTTAAGTTACTTAGGAGCTTTTGAAATTTTTACCCAAAATGACTTAGCCCAAACCCTTGCCATTGGTTACATTTTTGTAACCCCACTTAAATGAAAATTGAGGGCATACTTTTAAATTAAAGAAAACATATATTTATTTAGTAACACCAGTTTAAAATAGTTTACATCTATTTTACATGTATATCATTTTAGTTACTGTTATTATTACAATATGTTAAGCATTTTTTGCTTGTGTTAAAATACAACAATAATTTATTCAGTCCTAGTTACAGACACAGTTAAGCTTGTGTTTTAATGATGATGCAATAGCTGTGATTGCTAAAATAAGAGGCCACCAACTATATAGAACTATATTTTTACCGTTTGCTAGGTGTAATATATGTGCACAGGCACAATGTCAGCATTTTCATCATTATTCTGCTTAACTGTCAATCAGCACAACATATTGAAAGACTTTGATGTGCTCACAACACATAGTTAATTAGCCAAACAAATTCCCCCACTGGGGAAACTATTACCATATTCCAACATGCAGAAAAATACTGAAAGTAAATGCTTTGAGGAGGACTGAATATTGAAATACCATTCCAAAGTTAATGAGTCTTGGATTTGACACTTTAAAAAATCCCCTACTTTAACTGTGTGATCATAATTTTCTGAAATGTGCTTTCGAAAGCTTGTAACTAATGCTGAAAAAATTAGTTAGTGGAGTTACAGACCAGTCATTATCCCTGTATCTTACCTCACAATTAATTTGACTAGCACTATGGAAAAAAATCCCAGGAGCATTGTCAAAAGTTAATTAAATGTCAGTGTTTCAAGTAATATCATATGCACATATTTTTCCCCTGAAGTCCATCAGTATGTTCTTACTTCCCATAAATGTATGCGTTCTCCACATTTTAAAAGCCTCTATTCCACATTAATTAAATTGCCTATTGAAGCATATGCACAAAGGTGGGGTTTTTTACACTTAATTGAAATTAGTCAGTAATAGAGAAGGGTCTGAACAGTGAAGTTCAGAACCAGATCTAAACTTTTTCCATGGAGCTTGGGTGTCAGATTTTGATTTGGTGCATTATAGAGATAACTGTCAGCTGTGAAATGTGCCTTGAAATATATATTTCATTTTGGGGGTTTGGTCTGAGCTCATCTCTAAACAATAACAATGCTTGCACAGATGCATGGGCACCCTGTAGAAGAATGATGCCTTTGACCCCAATGATTTACCATGATTTCCCTGAAAACTGTTCTTAGTATACTTTAGGTATGTTCTATATGGGTTGTATGTTTCCTGTTATATAACATCAGGAAAATTGCATCTAAAGGTCAGGCTTTAATAATTGCATTGAAAGAGTGTTCTTCAGGCATTTCAACACATGTGCCTAAGTTGCGAATACAGTGCACAAAAAAATCGGCCTTTAGCTGTAATTTCATTCTCTCCAGTTCCCTCTATGGAAGATTTATCCTCCTGGGAGTTTGAGACTTACAGTACTTTAAAGCCATTAACTTTTAATACCTTTGTATGAAATTACTCTGTTTCAAGAAGATCTGCATTTCCCAGTGCACTTCTATTGTTCATCTGACAAACTTGAGTATAGGAAATAGGGAAGATTTGGACCATTATTTCCGTTCCCCACAGGCATGCAGCTCAGATTCAAGCTGAAGTGGGTCCTCTCATAAAATATCTCTAAGTAGCCTATACCTCTTTTCTACCCCTATTGTTACACTCATACCAAGAAGTAGCAGAAAGTTTCTGTTTTCCTTCATATTTCTGTGTTACAAAGTGCTCCTGAGCTAAAACTTGAGAATACAGCTTAACCCCCACCAAAAAACTAAGGTTTGGAGTGTATATATAAGGCAATCCAAATGGAGATGGCACAGAAATAGAAATTATATGGAGTCAAATATATCAGAATTGGCTTTGCTGCTTCTCTACTCTATCTGTAGGATAGAAAAAACTATGGCTTTCATTTGAGCACTCTGTTTTTTGTTGGAGAGCTACAGTATAAGGATTGGTTTACTGTAGTTTAATGCCCTGTAGAACCTAATAGCATTGGCCAATTATTAATTATAATGGTAAAGCAGAGATTCTTTAAGGAGATTTGCCTTCATCACGGCCCCACGTCATCGTGGTTAATCAGAAGAACAGTGGTGAAATTCTCCTCCATGGAACTTCCTAGCTGTGCACAGGCCTACCAGAATGAACAGGAAGTAAGAGGAGGGATGGTCTCATGATTACAAGGCTAGCCAGGGACTTGGGAGACCTATGCTCAATTTCCTGCTTCACCACAGACTCTGTGTGACTTTAGGCATGTGCCTGCATTCCCCATTTTAAATACAAGATAAATATTTCCTTCACTCACAGGGATGCTGTGAAGATAATTACCTTGAAAACTGTGAAGTGTTGAGATACTGTATTAATGGGAACCATATTAGTACTTAAGATAGATAGGAGTTGTAAGGAAGGTTGAAAGGCCATTTTATGTTAAGGAGAGCTGTTTTAGTGGGTAATCTTGCTTTTTTAAATTCCGTCCACAGGTTTTCTGTTGTCTAGCATACCAACCACCACTCTCTTTCCCTCTTACCTGTATCCCTTCAGTTGAGTTACTATTGCCCAAGGGCTATTGGAGCAATCTTAACTAGTACAGTGAAGAGCAGGGCAAGGAGGGCACAACTTCTTCTCTTTCCAATCAACCTGCTGCTTTTGATCTACTTTGTGGGTTATAATTTAGCTGCATGTGTGACAGGCAGGCCTTTCTGCAGAATCAGTCTTCCTGCTGCTTAACTGGCATCTACTTTCCTAAGGCCTGCCAGGGCTCAGAAGAGAACAATTTATTTTGATGGATCAGATCCATTAACGTTGAAAACAGAGGGAAAATGGCACATTGTGCTGCCCCCTTGAATCAGTAGGCAATAACTTTACAAGAGTGGGTAAACTGGTCTAGGATAAGGTGATAAATCCTGATGAATTCCATTCTAAAGCTTTTTTTCAAATCTATTTAGTCTGAGATATATTGAAACTGTCCAAATATAATTAATCTCATTTTCCTGCCGGTTTGTTGATAACACATGTATTTCACAATCTGAAGCACCTTGTACCAACAAGGATAAAGCTGTTTCATTGAACCTTAAATTAAAACTGTACTGACGATTAAGCAGAATCATATGACACATGTTAACTCATACTGCTCCCTGAAGTATGTTCCTTGGAAATTTTAAAAGGAACAAATCACATTCATATGGGAGAGAAGCTTTAATACCCTAATTCAAGAAAGCATTTAAGTAGGTTCTTAAATTCCTTTCAAGGCACTTAGACTTGATCACATGATTAACTTTAGGTATGTGCTCATGTGCTTTTGTGGAGAGGGATGGATTTGAGCAAATGCTTAAATGTTTTACTAATAGGGACATCAGAGAGAGAAAGGCATTAAAAACTCTACGTCTTTTTACTTTTTTCACTTTGTTTTGGGATTCTGCATAGTCTCAAACATCACATTTTATTTGGAGAAGGATTTTTTTTTGTATTGCATCTTGATATTATTTATTCATTTACAGTGATTTTAGAAGCCAAAAAGGTGAAAGATGCTAAAGTAGTCCTTCATCCTGATGCTGAAGGTATGTCTTCATTTCTTGTTTTAAAGTTTCGGTCACATTTTAAAGAGAGAATCTATTTAAACACTTGAGGATGCTTCTGACATCTTACTCATGCTGAATAGTACCTTACTGTCTAAGTAGCCCCACTGAAGTCAACAGGACTTCTTGTGGAGTAAGTGCTACATAACATGTGTAAGGGTCTCAGAATTTGGTTCTTTTGTGCATCGAGGTCTGAGATGCAAATTCTAGGGAACAAGTTCTGCCTTTGGATGTCACAAAGAGACTTCTGTTGATCTCAGTTTCCCTTTTGGCCCTTTACTTGTAATGTAGTTACAGATAAATGTCAGGGTAGTGTGAGTTTAGAGTCCAATCCAAATCCCAGTAAAGTCAGCAGGAGTCTTTGTTGGGTAACTTCTTTGTTTATAATATGCATTTAACTGTGCAGTCAAAGAATAAATTTCTCTAGCTATAAAACATCCGTATTATTTTGTTATCACTTAGTACAATAAATGGTTCTAGAATTACATCCATTTCACTTACTAATGAATTCTTTTTTATAATGCATGTTCACATTCTCACTCGGTCACACACAAACACAAAAATATGTTCACTATCTGAATAGTAAACAACATGTCAAGTTTTCCATCTAGATGACAATAATCAGTAAGCATGTTCTGCTTTCAGCCTTACCAATTTATGGTTCAATAAACTGAAGGATTTTTCTTCTCAATCCTTATCTGAAGCTAATTTACAGGAATATGCGGTATATAATTAATACCCTTCTGGCATTCAGAAGAGCAGGCAAGATTCAAACATAATTTGAATTCAATGTAAAAATAGTAACAGATGAAACTGCCAAGTCTGGTACCAAGATTAATTTTGTGGTCTGCAGAAGCATACTGACTTTTTTGTTTGGACTGATTTAACTTCACCCTGCAAAGGGCAGATGGCCTGAACAGCACAGTTGGAGGGTTGTGGCCTAGACTCTGAGACTCAGTGCCCAGCCTTTCCCTAAGGGGTCACTAGAGAGGTATAATCTGCCGCAATCCAAAATCAGGAGGAAAAGTCAAAATATAAATGTTCTGAATGGAATGGAAAGTTCTGAAAATTTTCAATTCAGAGATGTCAAAATGCTTCATTTCAGTTTGGTTTGACATTAATCGGTGACCACCTGAGCTGTTAAAGTGCATCATGAGTGTAGTACAGTTGCTTCATTGCCCCCAGGCCTCGCTGTAGGCCAGGTTGCACAGTTGGACTACATCTCCCATGATGCACCTTAGCCATGAGACTCCTATGATGCACAATGGCAGTTCAGTGCATCATGGGAGGTATACTCTGGCCAAAGAGGATGGCCTATAAAAGAGAATGTCAGTGTGGGGCATCTGAATTACAACTTCCTTGAGACATCATGGCAGCTTTGGCAGAGACGGGCTAATGTCCAGCTGACCCATGTCATTTTGATTAAGTTGTGAGTCAGGTAAATTGTTTTGAGTCAGGTAAACTTGACCCAAAACTGAATATTTTGTTTTGATTTTTCCCAACAGAAAATTGAAACACTTCAGCAAAATCAGAATTTTCTTGTGTAAAATATCATTTTTGCAGAAACTGCATTTTCTGTCAAATAACATTCAGATGGAAAATTCCTGACCAATCTAATTATTATTTGGTGTATTTGATTAGAGAAAGGCATGATCCAAAGGTTAAAGCATAAGTCTGGGAATCAGGAATTTAAAAATTCAGCTTCCATTCTGACACTGGCTCCCTCTGGCTTTGGGTAAGTGTCATTGCCTTTTTCCATCAGTCAAATGTGGAAAAGGACACAGTTACCTACCTCACTCAGGAGACGCAATTTCTATTCCTGATCATGACATGCAAGTCCTATATGAATTAAGGCAAGTCACTTAACCTCTCTGTGTCACAGTTTTTCCACATAGAATCATAGAAGATTAGGGTTGGAAGAGATCTCAGGAGGTCATCTAGTCCAACCCCCTGCTCAAAGCAGGACCAACACCAACTAAATCATCCCAGCCAGGGCTTTGTCAAGCCCGGCCTTAAAAACCTCTAAGGGTGGAGATTCCACCACCTTCCTAGGTAACCCACTGCAGTGCTTCACCACCCTCCTAGTGAAATAGTTTTTCCTAATATCCAACCTAGACCTCGCCCACTGCAACTTGAAACCATTGCTTCTTGTTCTGTCATCTGCCACCACTGAGCACAGCCTAGCTCCATCCTCCATCATGTAAAATGGAAATAATACTTTCTTCACAAGACTGTTAAGGCTGAATTCTTAATGTCTGAAGATAATTTGAGAACCTTGGGTAGACTGTGCTATAATAAACCGTTATTTTTGAGATTATAGACATGATCAAATAATGTCCATCAAATTATTTGATGAATTTCAAGAGTTCTTAAATCAGTATTTGTGTTTTATTTGCCTAGCTGTAACAATTTATTATTATTTGTTAATTATAGTACTTAGTGTTATAAATGCTATCTTGTTATGGTTACACCAGTCATTATTTCAGCTCCATAAATTAATATTCTAAACTGACACTTGCTCTGAATTTAATTTGCTCAGTTAAAATTCATAGCTGAGAAGGAATTTTGTTTTTTGTTAGTTTAGGGTTTTTTGCATCATACAGTCTGAGTTCCACCTTCAGAGTTCAAATGTGTGATCTAATACAGTAAAATTTATCGAAAGCTTATTTTGTACTGAAAATGGATTTTTTTTTTATATTTTTAGGCAAAAAAGTTGAGGCCAAACTACCAAGTATGTTGCTAATGTACATAACAGAATAAGACAGGGGTTCTCAAACAGGGGGTTGGGACCCTTGAAGGGGTCGTGAGGTTATTACATGGCTGGGTCATGAGCTGTCAGGCTCCACTCCAAACCCTGCTTTGCCTCCAGCATTTATAAAGGTGTTAAATATATTAAAAAGTGTTTTTAATGTATAAGGGTGGGGGGGGGGGGTCACACTCAGAGGCTTGCTGTGTGAAAGGGGTCACCAGTACAAAAGTCTGAGAACCCCTGGAATAAGAGATGTGCAGCAAGCATCTTCAAAGATTGTTGTAAAAAGACTGTAGCTTAACACTGCAGGGGCCAAATGTTTTGGTATGTGAATTCCACAGCCATGACAAATGGGGCTGTAGGAGTACTGATATCTTCTGTCACCATGTTAAGTTCCTTCACATTGCTCATTCCGTGCTTGCCACCACTTAGAGTTCTTATCCTACGTTCCCTCTTAGCACAAAATGCTCCATTATTTCTGTTGTGATCTGAGTATTGGCTCCTGTTGCTGTCTCTTTTAATCCA